>NC_135823.1:13923642-15260130 GCF_964213995.1 Mustelus asterias
TAACAGTATGTGATAATTACATACACTTTAAATTCATTAATTTTGCACACTTTTTTCCCCCCAATTTTTGACTGTTGACTTTCACTGGATCTCAATCTATCAACCTATTTTTATACATATTTTATATGGCTACCGTTAGCAGAATTCTTAATCAGTTGACAGAGGATATGAGGGTCATTTTAGGCTCATCTGCCTGACAGGAACAGGGTAGACATCCATTTGACAATGTTTCTCGTTGGGCAGCTGTAGTTAAAATTAGCCAGCACATTATTGCAGACCAGGGTTAACCTTGCACTCACAGGGGAAGGAAATCCTCTCCCCATATGATGCCCAATTTAACAATCCTAAGGGATTGGGCTCGGCAGAGGTCATTCCTTGTATTTGTGAGAGGTGGTGGTGGGAGGGGTGAAGTTGGGGGGAGAAAGGCAAAATTAAGAAGGTTCTTTGAGGGAGATGAAGTGGTTGAGAGAGGAAGACAGACATTGGAGGTGATTTTGCACCTGCGTTCGCTGCAAGTGAAAATGGCGATACGGGTGCAAAATTCTCACCAGAGTCGGAAGCGAGATACTCGCTGGTGAAAGCTTGGTTCCTGATTTTCCCCGTCCTTCGCTGGGTGACATAACGAGGTTCCCACTCTTCAATTAACCACATTTTGGTGAATTTACATGTTATTAAAGGGCCTGCCTGTCAGATGATCCTCCCTCACTGAATATTCAAACCACGGTGACGTAACATCACGTGACAACCTACCCTTCAGAGATAATGGACAGCCCTACTGAACAGTCACTGAGGGAAGAACTGAACAACATTCATGGGTTGATCATCAGATTTTATCTTGGTCCTGAGGGACTGGATCACGATCGGGTGGAGTTATAAGTCCGCTCATTTGAGCCAGGTTGTTCACAGAATTGTTCACAGAAGGTCATTCAAGAGGGGGAAGCAAAAAGACAAATGGTAGTTGTAGGGGCTTCTATAATTAGGGGGTTTGACAGCATCGTTTGTAAGTCAGATCGTGAGTCCCGCATGGCACGTTGCCTGTCCGGTGCCAGGGTGAGGGACATCCCTGACCGGCATGAAAGGATATTGGAGTGGGAGGGGGAGGATCCAGTTGTTGTGGTCCACGTTGGGACAAACAACATAGGTAAGGGTAGGAAAGAGGACCAGTTTGGGAACTATCAAGCAGTAGGAACTAAATTAAAGAACAGTTCCTCATGGGTTATAATCTCTGGATTACTACCTGAGCCACATGCAAATTGGCATAAGGTTGAGAAAATTAGGGAAGTTAACACGTGGCTAAAGGAATGGTGCGGGAAAGAGGGGTTCCATTTCATGGGGCATTGGCATCAGTATTGGAACAGGAGGGATCTGTACCGTTGGGACGGTCTTCACCTGAACTGATCTGGGACCAGTGTTCTAGCAAAAAATAATAAATAGGGTGGTCACAAGGACTTTGGGGGGGGGGGGGGGGGGGGGGGAGAGTAAAAGTACGGGAAATATAATGGTTAATAAAAAGCAAAGCAGCAGGTTAGCATGTGGGGAGAAGGTTTCAACTACATTGAAAATCAGGAAAAAAGTTAAAAGGAAGGAGAACTCAGGAGTTGTTTTTAATGGAGATGTTAGGATTCAAAAAGAAGGTACAAAAACTTGCATTAGGACACTTTATCTGAATGCTCGTAGCATTTGGAAAAAGGTAAATGAGTTGACGGCACAAATCATCGTGAGCGAGTATGATTTGGTGGCCATTACAGAGACATGGTTGCAGGATGGTCACGACTGGGAGTTAAATATCCAGGGGTATCAGGCTGGTCGGAGGGACAGACAGGAAGGTCAGGGAGGTGGTGTAGCTCTGATATTTAAGGATGACATCAGGGTGGTAGTGAGAGATGGTATAGATTCTATGGAAAAAAAGGTTGAATCCATTTGGGTGGGAATTAGAAATAGTAAGGAGAAAAAGTCACTGATAGGCATAGTCTATAGGCCACCAAATAATGACATCATGGTGGGGCGAGAAATAAACAAAGAAATAACTGATGCATGTAAAAATGGTACAGCAATTATCATGGGGGATTTTAATCTACATGTCGATTGGTCAAACCAGGTCGGTCAAGGCAACCTTGAGGAGGAGTTCATAGAATGTATCCGCGATAGCTTCCTTGAATAGTATGTAATGGAACCGACAAGGGAGCAAGCTTTCCTAGATCTGGTTCTGTGTAATGAGACGGGAATAATTGATGATCTTACAGTTAGGGATTTTCTCAGAAGAAGCGATCGCAATATGGTAGAATTTAAAATACAGATGGAGCGTGAGAAGGTTAAATTCAATACCAGTGTCTTGTGCTTAAACAAAGGAGACTATAATGAGATGAGGGAGGAGTTGGTTAACGTAGACTGGGAGAAAAAACTTTATAGTGGGGCAATTGAGGAACAGTGGAGGACTTTCAAAGCGATCTTTCATAGCGCTCAGCAAAAGTATGTACCAGTGATAAGGAAGAACTGTAGAAAAAGAGATAATCAGCCATGGATATCTAAGGAAATAAAGGAGGGTATCAAATTGAAAGAAAATGCATACGAAGTGGCAAAGATTAGTGGGAAATTAGAGGATTGGGAAGTCTTGAAAGGTCAACAGAAAGCCATGAAAAAAGCTATAAAGATAAGTGAGATGGATTATGAGAGTAAACTAGCTCAGAATATAAAAACAGATAGCAAACGTTTCTACAAATATATAAAATGAAAAAGAGTGGCGAAAGTAAACATTGGTCCTTTAGAGGATGAGACGGGGGATGTAATAACTGGAAATGAGGAAATGGCCGAGGCATTGAACAGGTATTTTGTGTCGGTTTTCACAGTGGAAGACACAAATAACATGCCAAAAATTGATGACAAGAAGGCAATGGCAGGTGAGGACCTAGAAACTATTACTAAAGAGGTAGTGTTGGGCAAGCTAACGGGGCTAAAGGTAGACAAGTCTCCTGGCCCTGATGGAATGCATCCCAGGGTACTAAAAGAATGGTAGGGGAAAATAGCAAATGTACTAGTGGTAATTTATCAAAATTTGCTGAATGCTGGGATGGTTCCCACAGATTGAAAAACAGCAAATGTGACGCCACTGTTTAAAAAAGGAGGTAGACAAAAGATAAGCCGGTTTGCTTAACTTCTGTAGTACGGAAAATGCTTGGATCTATTATCAAGGAAGTAATAGCGAGACATCTGGATAGAAATTGTCCCATTGGGAAGACGCAGCATGGGTTCAGGAAGGACAGGTCATGTTTGACTAATTTGGTGGAATTCTTTGAGAACATTACATGTGCAGTGGACAATGGGGAACCTGTGGATGTGGTGTATCTGGATTTCCAGAAGGCATTTGACAAGGTGCCGCACCTTTATCTTATAAAGGTGCACAGTATTACTGGTAATGTATTAGCATGGATAGCAGATTGGTTAACTAACAGAAAGAAAATAGTGGGGGTAAATGGGTGTTTTTCTGGTTGGTGATCAGTGACTAGTGGTGTGCCTCAGGGATCAGTGTTGGGACCGCAATTGTTTATGATTTACATAGATGATTTGGAGTTGGGGACCAATTGCAGTGCGTCAAAATTCGCAGATGATACTAAGATGAGTGGCAGAGCGAAGTCTGAAGAGGACACTGAAGTCTGGAAAGGGATATAGGTAGTCTGAGTGAGTGGACAAGGGTCTGGCAGATGGAGTACAATGTTGGTAAATGTGAGGCCATCCATTTTGGTAGGGAAAGCAGCAAATTGGACTATGATTTAAATGGTAAAATATTGCAGCATGCTGCTGTGCAGAGGGACCTGGGTGTCCTTGTGCATGAATCACAAAAAGTTGGTTTGCAGGTGCAGCAGGTAATTAAAAAGGCAAATGGAACTTTGTCCTTCAGTGCTAGAGGGATGGAGTTTAAAAACAAGGAGGTTATGTTGCAGCTGTACAAGGTGCTGGTGTGGCCACACCTGGAGTACTGTGTACAGTTTTGGTTTCCTTTCTTAAGAAAGGATTTCTTGGCACTGGAGGGGGTGTAGAGGAGATTCATTAGGTTGATTCCGGAGTTGAGGGGGTTGGCTTATGAGGAGAGACTGAGTAGACTGGGACTATACTCACTGGAATTCAGAAGAATGAGGGGAGATCTTATAGAAATGTATAAGATTATGAAGGGAATAGATTAGAAGCAGGGAGGTTGTTTCCACTGGTGGGTGAAACTAGAACTAGGGGTCATGGCCTCAAAATAAGGGGAAGCAGATTTAGGATTGAGTTGAGGAGGAATTTCTTCACCCAAAGGGTTGTGAACCTGTGGAATTCCCTGCCCAGTGAAGCAGTTGAGGCTACCTCATTGAATGTTTTAAAGGCAAGGATAGATAAATTTTTGAACAGTAAAGGGTTATGGTGAGTGGGCGGGTAAGTGGAGCTGAATCCATGAAAAGATAAGCCATGATCTTATTGAATGGTGGAGCAGGCTCGAGGAGTCAGATGGCCTACTCCTGCTCCTAATTCTTATGGAAACATTTACATGAACTGCTGTTGCATTTTCTGACTTGTATCATTGCTTCCAATGATTCCCTCCTTAATCATCCTTTGTTCTATATAGATAAATCTGATTAAGGTTTTCTCTAGATGATATTGAAGACCCAGAGACTCGCCACTAACATTGGTATCACTGGAAATGCAGCGTTTTTGCAGAATGCTTTTGGAAAGTAATCAGGAACAGCGACCAAATTTTCTCTTCTCTGCTCCAAAGTGCCGCAGGTAATGGGAATGTCACTGCTGCTACTTTGGCTGAACCTGCTACATATTTTTGACAATTTCCAAGAACCTTTTGGTCTGTTATACCTGTTACGCCTTTACTAACGCAGCTCTTGTGGGAACTGCCAAATCAGTAAATGTTTGAGGACAGAGGTTAATATGTAAACTAAGCAAACATTTTTAGGATCATGCCCAATTCATCTTAGAATTGTCGTGAAATTAAGTTTATCGGCAACTGATGATCCATTATATGGTAGAGTAACTTACTTGTATAGGCAAGCACATTCTCAGTACTGTTTTTTAGCTCCAGAATGATGTTTGGGTGTGATGGATGAACCATATAGAGATAATGTCTTAAATCTTCAGGTACCTGAATAGTAAAAAGTGATTAAAACATATAGCACCAATAAATTGTTTTAAAAGAGGAATAATAGTTTTAGGTTTATGGAAAAAGTGGGATTGGAATATGTGGCTCATTTGAAGAGAAACATCAGCACGGAATGATGGGTTAAACTTTCCAATTCTAGTGGAGGTGGATTAGGATGTGGATAAGCCCATCATTGAGGCTGAAGCCTGACTGTTGTCTGGAGATGGCGTCCCAGTGGCAGGCTGGGAGTGGCAGTCAAACCTTCTTCAAATCCACGCCTCACAGACTGGGTGGTTTCAAAGTGAAGACTGAGCTCATGAAAGCAATTAAGTTCTTCACCCTTGGATTCTTTTTTACCCAACATATTATTCTCCACGTTAGCACATGTGGTAGTTTTACTAACTCTACAAGTAGTGCTTGAAAGAAAATAAAATATTGCCAGTGATAAACATGTGTGGTATAAGAAATAGTTTCTGATTTTAATAAAGTCAAGCTGACTTGCTATTTTAGTCTGTTCCCCCCCCCTCCGCAAAAAAAATTTTTTTCACTCAGAGGGTGGTGGGAATCTGGAATGCACTGCCTGGGAAGGCAGCGGAGGCCGGAAACCTTACAACCTTTAAAAAATATTTGGATGAGCACTTGAAATATCAGCAAATTCAAGGTTATGGGACAAGTGCTGGAAAATGGGATTAGCGCGACTTTAGTGGTAGTTATTGTCGGTGCAGACTCGGGCCAAAAGGCCTTTTCTGCACTGTACGGATCTATAAGACAGCTCTGAATGAGAAACATCTTTTGCTGAATGTTCAGGTAAAAAGACCGCACAGTGTAGCAAGCTGCATACACAAAGTGCAGTAAGAAGTTTAACAACACCAGGTTAAAGTCCAACAGGTCTATTTGGTAGCAAACACCACTAGCTTTCGGAGCGCTGCTCCTTCATCAGGTGAGTGGGAGATCATGATTACACAAAGTGCTGCATCCCCAGATTATAGACATATATGTTCTCCTAATATCAAATGTGAATTTCAACCTTTCATGAGCAGAATCCTATTTTAGTTTGAATCAAAACATTCTGGGCAGCTAAATGCTATGTCAATTTGTACCACAGAACCCCTCCAGTGCAGAAGGCGGCCGTTTGGCCCATCGAGTCTGCACCAACTCTCCAAGGAGTATCTTACCGAGGCCCACACCTATCTTATCTCCGTAACCCTGCGCATTTAGCATGGCCAATCCACTTAACCTCTACATCTTTGGTGTGTGGGAGGAAACTGGAGCACTCAGACGAAACCCACGGAGACACGGGGAGAACGTGCAAATTCCACACAGACAGTCACCCAAGCCGGGAATCAAATCCGGGTCCCTGACGCTGTGAGGCAGCAGTGCTAACCACTGTGCCACCATGGGGCCCTTACATGTTAGCTGAAAATTTCTGTTTTAACAACAACATTGGCACTAATTTAACAAGGCTTTTACTTGCTAAAAGATAATCAGATTTTATTTAGTATCAAATCCAAATTTCACAAAAACATTGTTTTACCAGTATCAAATAACAAACTTACAGAACTATTGGCATGTGTTGGAAGTTCACCCCAGAAAAGAAAAGTTGATTGGGACACAGTGTTGATAGAGGATGGGTTTGGACAGTTTCTTCTGAATAGTAAATCTTCCTCCCACAGTATCTTGCCACTTTTACCATCCACAATCGTAACCTGCAGAGCAAATCAGTCACACATATTTATGCTTCTCAGCAAAAACATAAAAGTAACCCAACTCAAAGTAGTAGTTATAAGCATAAAATCAAATTACTGCAGATGCTTGAATTTGAAAAAAAGCAGAAAATGCTGGAAAATCTCAGCAGGGGACAGCATCTGTGGAGAGAGGAACAGAGTTAATGGGCGCAAAGTTGCCAAAATGTTTCAAAATTTACCAAATTACCAAAAAAAACTCTAAGTGCCAAACAAGTGTGAAAACAGGAGAGAATCATGGCGATTTTTTGGGTAGACTCTCAGATGCAATTGTATGGCACTGTAAGCGGACACAAATTTCTGTGATTCCTTAGATTAAATATTTCTTAGAATAAAATCAAATAAATGAAACAGGACAAAGCAGCACCCAGGCACAAAGTGTGAACAGACAAGCAGGTCTTTTAAAACGCAGAAACAAGGCTGACAAAAGAACTCAGGAACTCACATTAGCATACCCTTCCATTTAATTAAATTGGTTCCAAGGATATCAGGAAACCCTTATCAAACACTTCAGAAGGTCTCTGAGACCTGGAAGACTTCCTGATATCCAATTAAACACCTATTGTATAAGAAACTCCGGAGATCTCAGACAATTCTCACTTCCCTAGACTGGGCAATCACCAGACTTAACACATCAACTCCTCACCTAAAAACCCATTAAACAGGATGACCATGGCAAAAAACCATAAACAAACCATTTACACATCAACTACAGAATACCACTATAACTATAACCCATTTTGGCGGGCCTTCAGAGTACCTTCGGGACTGTTATTGTATATATGTCCTGATTGTACCTCAGTCGACGTAAAGCAATAAAGCTGTGCCATTGTTGAACCTGACTCTGGGTCCTTGGTGGTCGTATTCGCCCACTCGCGCTAACAGCACTTAGGAAAAAAAGAGGCCAGATATGATTCTCGTCAGTAGGGGAAGTGTGCAGAGCCTATTCTCGCTGCTGAGCTCTTGGGGCGCCATTGCACAGATGCTCCCATCTCCCAGTGCACTGTGTACACACAGTGCATTGGGAGGTATCAGCTCCCCATCCCGATTGTCACACCAGACATCAATCCCAGGCGTGAACCCGATTTTTCACCTCTCGCCAGACCGTACCAGCTTAAGACCAAGCCCTAAGTGCCATAAAAGTCTGAAAAATTGACTGTTCCATTCTGGTTTTTTGGGTGAGCTACCCCACGCAATCCTCCCACACTCCGTCAAGTCTTTTCGCAGTCGGGGGGAACCTAAGCTTGCTGGGGAAGCCAGCTGTAGACTGCTTGCCACTGCCACACAGAGACCTTCTGCCACCCACCCCTCCGCAATCATCGGTGGCAGTGTAACCCACCCTTATGGCAATATGGGTCACCAACATTGGGACCCTCTCAATGAGTCATGATCCCCTTCGCAGCCCACGCCCCCTCCGCAGTACCCGCTGCACATACACCCACTGCAGAGCTCCTCCCTCCTCCCCGCAGTGCTCCCCACCTTGCTTCCTCCTTCCTCCCAGGCTGTAATCCCACCCCCACTCAGGCCCCACCCCCTTGGCACTATTATGGTACTCTGCGGGTAGTGCCAGGGTACCAGATGGGCACTGCCCCATGGGCACTGTCTGGCCATGTCCCCAATCACCCAGGGGCTTTAACGGCCTCAGATTCTCTCCGGCATGGCCATCATGTCTGGCCAACGAGAAATGTTCGGGAGGCCAGAAACAGTCATGCTGGGCACGTTATTGACATTTAAATTATAACATTAATATTTAAATTGGCTTCACGCTAGTAAAACAGTTCCAGGAAGGCAGCTTTTGGTTTGAGACTGGTTTGCGCCCCATCCCCCATCCATATTTTGAAATATTTTCCCAAATTTGTGACTGTCAGGTTTTTAGTTCCTGCGATTATAATTTTGACATTATCTTCCAAAGGGAATTCCTCTAATTCTGTGCAATGTTCAGATGAAAACAAGACGAAAGAAAGGATCCAAGGCTGCTCCAGAGGCAGATTAGCTGCACCCAATGTTGTCCATGCAAATCACATTGATAAGTAGGGGCACATCTGCCATGGAATGTGAGAGAAGAGTTGCCAATACAAACTTCTTTTCACTATGGTTGATTTCCCAGATTTAGTAATCTCCTTGAATCTTATTTCCAACCAAGTTCCACCACGGCGACAATTCTTCCAAGTTCACCACATGACTCTGAACATTTGAGCACCTGGCTCATGGCTACAGGAACATCAACAATCCAGTTACAGATCGCAAATGTATTATACAGGTCACTAACTGCTCACTAGGACACTGTAGTTTACTTACCTTTCCCATAGATAATTAGGCAGCACAAAGATGCTACATTATTTTCAGTTTCTCCCAAGCCAATCCTCCCCCCCATCCCTGCTCTCTCTGCTGTTTTTTTCTTTCGCGCCTGGGCGCGCTGCTTCAGATTTTTTTCCGAACTGTGCGGTTCAGAGCTCCGATCGTTCCGTCAGCGCTAAGCCCCGCCCACTGCGCGGATTGGACTGGAGCCAGCAAAAAGCGTATGGGCGCGCTGCAAAGAGGATTCCGGGCTCGGATCTGTATTACGCCCGGATCCGGCCCTTAGACTCCAAATGGTAAAATCGGGCCCCAAGGGGCAATTTAGCATGGCCAATGCACCTAACCTACACATCTTTAGACTGTAGGAGGAAAGTCATGTGGAGGGTGCATGAGATGGATCTCTGGCTCAGTTACTAATCTTTATTTACATACTTTCAATAGAGAAAATTCTAGGATCTGCCCATCAGGAACTTATTTTATGGAAGACTACATTATCAATTTACAACATGAAGCACCCAAGACAAGATAAACCCCCCCTTCTCATCCACTACTGAATTCTAAATTAAGTCACATAATTAAAATATCATAGCCCAAAACATTCAAATTAATGAGTCAAGTGACACCGTATGGAAGTATTTATATATCAAACCTTCTTTTTGTTCTCTTCAATGAAGTCTTCAATTAGAAAATCATAAACATCATCGTCGTTAAAGTATCCAAACAGTGGTGCACTGAAAAATAAGCATGTTATACAAATGTTATTTTATTTTACCACTGGTAATAAATGCTGCACACTAAAGCTCTTCCTAGCAAAACAAATTCATTTTCATTAATCACACTAAAACAAAGCTTAACAAAAAAAATAGAAATAATAAACAATGGCAACTGCATTTTGGAATTTGACCCACCATTTTTGTGCAGAAAACAATTTAGGAGAAAAAGTTATGTTTAACGGTTATGTTTTAAAACAACAGACACACGTTTTCTAAAAGACCTGGTTTAGCTACCCTTTGAACCAGCTAGGTGTTTACAGTGGGGCAATAGGACCTAAGTATAGGGCCTTTGTATCCCTGAATTGTACAGAGAGTCAATTGTTTTGCCCTTGTGAACTTATACAATGGTGTAATGGAGACAAGTAACAATAGCATCCTCTTATTTCAGTTGAACCAATTAAGCTAAATTAAGCAACCTTGTATATGTGAGCCAGATTGGAGAATAGGATTGCTAGGCAAAAAAGACGACAATGGACCATCCAGTTGACCTTCCACCATACCACCAGTCATATGATACAACCATAATATGAAGATGTGTGTCTTTTGTACTTAGTCCCACTCTTTAGTCTCTCTGAAAGTGGATCAAGTAAACAGTCGATTATGAGACCAGGTATGAATTGCTAAGCTGCTTTCTTTCACAGCGAGTGAATATGCAGAGCTATAATTATCATCAAACATACTCTATTCAGTTAGTACAATTTATATTTGCATATTTAAAAAAATGTACTCATACAATGGTGTATTGCAGACAAGTAACAATAGCATACTCTCGTTCAAAGGGTAGCTAAAAGGCAAATGAATTAAGTGTTTCTCAAAAACAGTAAATAGCAAACAATTTGTTCGTCTCTCTCAGCAATCCATGAACAAATCGCAGCCGTCACGCTGGGCTCTAATCAGGCATTGAAAGGCAGGTGTCTGGCATAGATTATCCTTCAGGTTGCAAACATGGGAATAAAAAGGCAGGAAGTCAAGTTTGTAAATAGAAAGCCGTGGGGACAAACTTTTGCCAGACTTTGGATTGGTGGGGGAGCAATGTTATTAAGTCAAATTACAACCCACCAAAAGGCAGGGGAAGCAGTGTACATTTTTCAAAATATGCAAATATAAATTGTACTAACTGAATAGAGTATGTTTGATGATAATTATAGCTCTGCATATTCACTCGCTGTGAAAGAAAGCAGCTTAGCAATTCATACCTGGTCTCATAATCGACTGTTTACTTGATCCACTTTCAGAGAGACTAAAGAGTGGGACTAAGTACAAAAGACACACATCTTCATATCATGGTTGTATCATATGACTGGTAGTATGGTGGAAGGTCAACTGGATGGTCCACGGTCCTTTTTTTTGCCTAGCAATCCTATTCTCTGATCTGGCTCACATATACAAGGTTGCTTAATTTAGTTTAATTGATTCAACTGAAATAAGAGGATGCTATTGTTACTTGTCTCCATTACACCATTGTATAAGTTCACAAGGGCAAAGAAATTGACTCTACAGGGATGCAAAGGCCCTATACTTAGAAAGGTCCTATTGTCCCTCCGTAAACACCTAGCTGTAGATTTACTAGTTATAGATTAAATAAAGATATACCCATGAATTTGAGATATATTGTGATGCCAATAGGTCTGCAGGCTTTGTCCATCCAAAAGCTCAACTAAGTCACTTGTGCTGATTAACAGGTTTCCAGCACTCGTTCCTGGCACAGGCACTTTCTGAAGGTATTTAGCTGTCCTGGAACTGTATGGGAGAAATCGAGAGAACATAAGAATACAGAAGATTAATCATAGAATCACAGAGTCCCTACAGTGCAAAAGAAGGCCATTCGGCCCATCGAGACTGCACCAACAACAATTCCACCCAGATTCTATCCACGTAACACCACATATTTACCCTGCTAATCTCCCTGACATTAAGGGGCAATTTAGCACGGCCAATCCAACTAACTTCTTTGGACTGAGAGAGGAAACAAGAGAACCCGGAGGAAACCCACGCA
This sequence comes from Mustelus asterias, assembly GCF_964213995.1. Classification (NCBI taxonomy): domain Eukaryota; kingdom Metazoa; phylum Chordata; class Chondrichthyes; order Carcharhiniformes; family Triakidae; genus Mustelus; species Mustelus asterias. Next base: position 13,935,571 of record NC_135823.1, read on the forward strand.
GACAAGGGGAGAATGTGCAAAGTCCACCTAGACAGTCACCCAAGACTGGAATTGAACCCAGGTCCCTGACGGTGAGACAGCAGTGCTAACTACTGTGCCACCCCTTTAGGCGTTTTTTATTGTGCTCTAAATCACTGCCTGATTTTACTAATTAAAACAATTATACTGACCGTCAGATCCTACCTTATGAAAAGGGATAAGTCAAAATTTTTGAACCTTGTCAAACAAAGCTAATTTATTAAAGTGAATTAAAGTACCCAAACTGTTGATATAAATGAGAGGTTTGATGTTTCGAAGGGATATCATAATTTAATCGGAGAAACTCATACAGACAAACTTACCTGTGGATTTCTATCTTTCTAGACAGCGGTTCAGTCTTTCTCTCCCACTCGGGATCTGATTTGAGAAATCCAGCATCTGGTTTAGCTGCTGTAGGTGGTGTTCCAGTTGCTTGTATATAAATATCATTCAGTGCCACTCCTTGTGCAGTTCCTGAGGATTAGGAAAATTGTTTTATTTACTTTTTTTCCACACTACAGTGAATGGGAACCGAAGGTTAATATATCACAAAAGTAAGGTTAAGGAGTCCATCTGTTTTACTGAATCAGGATAGGAGTTACTCAAGCAACAAAAACAGCAACTTTAGATAATGTCACAAACGTTCACCACAAAAGGTGAAGCTGTTCAGCCAATCCCATCAACCTGCCCTTTCCACACTGAGTGCAGTTCTGATCGTTATATGAGTAAAAAGAATATAGAGGCACTGGAAGGGTGCAGAGAAGATTTAAAAAGGATGATAAACTTATAGGTATACATATCAGGTTGCTCTCCCATCTATTGAAAAAAAAAGGCCAAGGGGATACCTTAGGCCTTTAAAATTCTGAAAGGATTGGGTAGAGTGGATAGAGAGAGAATGCTTCCTCTTGTGGGGCAGAGCATGACTAGAGGCTGCCAATTTAAGATAGTCACCTTTGAGAATGTGGAACTCGCTGAGTGAATAATATCAATGCATTTGGACAAGCACGAGGGGCAAGGGAACAGATAGTTACGACAGTAGATGTAGATGAGAAAAGATGGGAGGAGGCTCAAATGGAACATAAACATCTGGATGGACTGGTTGGGTCGAATTGCCTCTTTCAATGTTGTATATCTGATGTAACAACACATAGATTGGTGTTCAGTTTACATCAGGGTGTTATGTTCTCCACTTAGTGGGAAAAAAACGACCTTGGAAAAGATGTAGAGAACAGCTACAAGAGTGATTCCGAGCTTAAAGACCCACAGCTGCTCAGATAAACTTAAAGACCTTTATCTCTTTAAGCAGCAAGACTTAAGGTTGACCCAGCAGGTTTATAACATTCACGCCACACAAGTGCCAGTCAATGATTGTCTCCAACAAGAGAGGATCGAACCATCTCTCCTTGACATTCAATGGCGTTACCATCACTGAATCCCCCATTATCAATGAGGGTTACCATTGACCAGAAACTGAACTGGACTAGCCATATAGATACTATGGCTACAAGAACAGGTCAAAGGTTAGGAATCCTGCAATGATTAACTCACCTCCTGACTCCACAAAGCCTGGCCACCATCTACAAGGCACAAGTCAGGAGTGTGATGGAATGCTCTCCACTTGTCTGGATGGGTGTAGCTCTGACAACACTCAAGAAGCTCGACACCATCCAGGACAAAGCAGCCTGCTACATCTTCTACAAACATTCACTCCCTCCACCACCGATGAACAGTGGCAACAGTGGTACCATCTACAAGATGTACTGCAGAAACTCACCAATGTGTCGTCGGCAGCACCTGCCAAACTCACGACTACTGCCATCTGGAAGGACAAGGGCAGCAGATACTTGGGAACACCGCCACCAGGAGGTTTCCCCTCCAAGTCAAACACCATTCTGACTTGGAAATATATCACTGTTCCTACAGTCACTGGGTCAAAATCCTGGAATTCTGTAACAGCACTGTGGGTGTACCGACACCTCAGGGACTGCAGTGGTTCAAAAAGCAGCTCACCACCACTTTGTCAAGGACAACTGGGATGGCAATAAATGCTGGCCTCGCCGGCAACACCCACGTACCATACGGTAATTTTTAAAAAATGATTGATTATGGAAGTTTTCTCACTGCTGATATTAACCCAAACGATTTATTGCTACTTGGCCATTCTTCTCTTTGCTCAGAGATATGACATTACTAACCATTCAGCCCAAGGTAGAATTTGCAATCTATGGATGGCTGACCTGTTTATATCTCTGATTTTTTTTTTAAACAGTCTAGGATACAAGTATCATGGCTCACTTTAAATTCTAATTATTTCAGTGGCAATTCCTTTACTGCAGTTAATTCTAACAATTTTCTTCACATCCTCCTCTGGTACATCTACATTCTCACTTGCAACATCATTTGTCAGAAAATAGCTAACTGCCAGAACCTTTCGGGCTGTTCGCACTGGCGGGTTCTTCCTGTCCCGCCGATCCTGGCAGTGAGGGGTCCATTCAATGGGAAACCCCATTGACAACGGGGGAGAACCAAAAGATCCTGCCGCCAGCTAATGGTGGGTGTGATAGGTTGCGCAGAAAATCCTGCCCAAGGTTTGTGGTTTACTATCATCCTGTATAATTAGACAATCCCACTCTCTCCTCTGCTTTGAGTCGCTCTGTACTGTGCAAATAGTCTTTAATCATATTGCTTATAAAAACTTTTACATCATCTACAGGCCTTCCCTCATACAGGAACCGTCATTTTAAGTATCAGATGCTTTCCTGATTGAATGACTTACATCAATGCTAATTTTCCCATTTTCAGATATGTAGTATCAGGAGATGCATTTCTAACCTAGACTTTTGCCCCAATATGTAACACAAACACAAAATAAACAAATCACAATGTAGACAAATCTTATACATTCCCAATGATGTGGTAAAGAACCAGCGAGAACAGGTTTTAGTTTTCCTGATTTCTGCAAAGTGCATCTCTAAGATATGGTCAGCATATTTTTGTGAGATCGATTTCCCTCGTACTCCGTCTTGTTTCACCCCCTAAAAAGATCAGGTTGCCTGTACATCACTGCCATTGTCTCGCTGCAAAAGAATCCACTGACATTTGTTGTTTGTATTCACATGGAGAATTGCGATTTGGCAATGGAGGGGCATATCACATGTAAAAATCTATCCTAGAATGAGGTATAGCTCTTAGAGAAAGACAAATAAGAACATAAGAAATAGGAGCAGGAGTAGGCCATCTAGTCCCTCGAGCCTGCCCCGCCATTCAATAAGATCATGGCTGATCTGAAGTGGATCAGTTCCACTTACCCGCCTGATCCCTATATCCCCTAATTCCCTTACCGATCAAGAATCCATCTATCCGTGATTTAAACATATTCAATGAGGTAGCCTCCACCACTTCAGTGGGCAGAGAATTCCAGAGATTCACCACCCTCTGAGAGAAGATGTTCCTCCTCAACTCTGTCCTAAACTGACCCCCCCTTTATTTTGAGGCTGTGCCCTCTAGTTCTAGCTTCCTTTCTAAGTGGAAAGAATCTCTCCACCTCTACCCTATCCAGCCCCTTCATTATCTTATAGGTCTCTATAAGATCCCCCCTCAGCCTTCTAAATTCCAACGAGTACAAACCCAATCTGCTCAGTCTCTCCTCATAAATCAACACCTCTCATCTCTGGTATCAACCTGGTGAACCTTCTCTGCACTCCCTCCAAGGCCAATATATCCTTCCGCAAATAAGGGGACCAATACTGCACACAGTATTCCAGCTGCGGCCTCACCAATGCCCTGTACAGATGCAGCAAGACATCTCTGCTTTTATATTCTATCCCCCTTGTGATATAGGCCAACATCCCATTTGCCTTCTTGATCACCTGTTGCACCTGCAGACTGGGTTTTTGCGTCTCATGCACAAGGACCCCCAGGTCCCTTTGCACAGTAGCATGTTGTAATTTTTTTCCATTTAGATAATAATCCAATTTGCTATTATTTCCTCCAAAGTGAATAACCTCGCATTTGTCAACGTTATACTCCATCTGCCAGATCCTCGCCCACTCACTCAGCCTGTCCAAATCTCTCTGCAGACCTTCTACGCCCTCCACACGATTCACTTATCTTTGTGTCGTCTGCAAACTTTGTTACCCTACACTCAGTCCCCTCCTCCAGATCGTCTATATAAATGGTACATAGTTGAGGCCCCAGTACCGATCCCTGCGGCACACCACTAGTTACCATCTGCCAACCAGAAAAGCACCCATTTATTCCGACTCTCTGCTTTTTGTCGGATAGCCAATCCCCAATCCACGCTAACACCCTACCCCCAACTCCGTGTGACCCAATCTTCTTCAGCAAACTTTTGTGAGGCACCTTATCAAAAATCCAAAAACACCCTATTCACCGGTTCCCCTCCGTCAACCGCACTAGTCACATCTTCATAAAAATCCAACAAGTTCGTCAAGTACAACTTTCCCCTCATGAATCCATGCTGCGTCTGCTTAATCGAACCATTCTTATCCAGATGGCCTGCTATTTTTTCTTTAATGATGGATTTCATGAATGGACTGGAAATAGAAGGAGGGAGGGGGAGGGAAAGCAAATACAAATACCAGTTACCTTCAATAAAGAGAATGTAATAGGCACCAGCATTGGTAATGTGAATCAGTGGACTGGAAGGTACAAGACTCTCGGTAATGTTGTAGTACACCTCCTGACCAATGGGATCTCCATTCTTTCCAGACAATAGCTGCAAAATCAACTTATTGACAGACCTAACCTGAAAGAAAAAACACAACTATATCTTTAAACATATATTCTCTGCAGTTTATACAACTTTAAATACAACAAATTGATTGGAACTATGGTATAATCGAACATCAGCAACTCTCTTACAATTTGGAAACAGTCTATTAGTTCTGTGGATAAAATCACTCCAATGGTTTTGCAAGAACCCAGGTTTGAGCCTTGGTTTTGCGTTAGTCAATCTCAGCAAAGGTGACAGTAGGAGCACCGAGCGGCACAGTGGTTAGCACTGCTGTCTCACAGCGCCAGGGTCCCAGGTTCAATTCTGGCCTCAGGTCACTGTCTGTGTGGAGTTTGCACATTCTCCCCGTGTCTGCGTGGGTTCCCTCCAGGTGCTCCGGTTTCCTCCCACAGTCCAAAGATGTGCAGGTTAGGTTGATTGGCCATGCTAAATTATCCATTAGCATGAGGAGGATTAGTAGGGTAAAATGCGTGAGGTTGTGGGAATACGGCTTGGGTGGGATCGTGGTCAGTGCAGACTCAATGGGCCAAATGGCCTCCTTCCGTACTGTAGGGATTCTATAATATTCTTTGATGATATTCACTGCGTAGGGTCAATGGACTGGAAATGTTAACTGAGTTTCTCTCTCTATACATGCTGCCAGACCTGCTGAGTTAATCCAGCATTTTCTGTTTTTATTTATGAATAACCTGAAATTGCGTACTGCCCACCTGCTGCTCTCGGTTCAATTGGGACTCCATCTCCAGGTTCATGCAGACCACTCATAGCAGCATATCTAATCAAACTCATTCTCTGAAGGAGAGGCAAGGGTGGGATGGGGAACGGTGATAAATGAGAAAACTGCAAATATCCAATCATAGTGTAGTACATATCCACTCGTGGTTGGTGGATGGGGGTGGCAGTTTCCATTTTGGGTGCAACTGGCAATTCCACCGGAAATCGTTCCCATTCGCAGAATTGTTTTTTAATCCCTCAAACTCAGTCACATAATCACTGAACCCAAGATCTGCCATGAACCAACCCAACCAGGTAATATTTTTAAATCTCCTTGATTTTAATAATTCTTCATATATTTAAGAGTGGTAGCTTGGTAAAGTTTGATTAGTGCATCTGGACCTAGACTTATCGCAAAAAATAAAGCATCTTAAATCACACCGTCAATATACCACCTGTGAGGAACTCCTTTAAATTACTGAACATGGCATTTTAAAACATACTGAACTATTTTGTTATTAGCTTGCGGTACAGTAATCAGTTCCTTAGTAAATTTAAAAGAAATCATAGGTTTAAATTGCAAGGGATAAGGTTTAAAGGAGATGTACGAGGCAAGTTTTTTTTACACAGAGGGCAGTGGGTGCCTGGAACTCGCTGCTGGGTGAGGCAGTGGAAGCAGATACGATTGTGACTTTTAAGGGGCGTCTTGACAAATACATGAATAGGATGGGAATAGAGGGATATGGTCCCCAGAAGGGTAGGGGGTTTTAGTTCACATGGGCAGCATGGTCGGTGCAGGCTTGGAGGGCTGAAGGGCTTCTTCCTGTGCTGTAATTTTCTTTGTTCTTTGTAAAACCTTTGAAAGTGGACCTATTAGTGTTCTGGCACCCAAAGATTTCAGCTTAATTTTTTTTTAAAGATTAAACTGCCAATAGTAAATATTTAAGTAGTGACCGGAAGATACGGCTCGTCTTGGGGGATAGTTCTACTTCTAAAATGTTTGCCCTTAAACTCCTTGATCTTTTGCACTGGTTAAACTGATATTGAGGCAAATTCTTTATAAAAAACAGCACAATTGAGGCACACGCCAGGTCAGTCATATGCATTTTAGAAGAATGAGGGGGGATTTTATTGAAACTTACAGAATACTGTGAGGCCTGGATAGAGTGGACAAGAGGAGGATGTTTCCACTTGTAGGAAAAACTAGAACCAGAGGGCACAACCTCAGGCTAAAGGGACGATCCTTTAAAACAGAGGAGGAATTTCTTCAGCCAGAGAGTGGTGAATCTGTGGAACTCTTTGCTGCAGAAGGCTGTGGAGGCCAGGTCATTGAGTGTCTTTAAGACAGAGATAGATAGGTTCTTGATTAATAAGGGGGTCAGGGGTTATGGGGAAAAGGCAGGAGAATGGGGATGAGAAAAATATCAGCCATGATTGAACGACGGAGCAGACTCGATGGGCCAAGTGGCCTAATTCTGCTCCTATGTCTTATGGTCATTTAGGATTGTTGCTGAAAAGTAGTAGTCACAGTACAGAATCATTTGGCCCATTGCGTCTTTGAACGAGATAACCAATGAGGCCTACTCTCCACTCTTTCCCCCATAGTCCTGCAAACGTCTCCTGTAAATATGCAACATAATAATACATTCTAAGTTACAAAAAGACAAAAATACTCTCATCTCCATCATTTTGAACTTTATCATGGCAAGGTTGCACGTCACAGCCACTGCCAATCAATGGCAGAAGAAGTTTCTTTCTCATACCTGATTAATCGGTGTAAAAAAGATCAAAAAATCTGTGACATCATCACCATTCAGATCCGGAAGTATTAACGCAGGACCTATCACAGAAAGGTCATCAGCAAAAGTAGTGTTGAATGTCCACAATGTTTCTCCTGAAATAAAACACAAGAGGCATTGTAAATGGTCACAAAAATCAAATAGCACATATAGCCTTTTGGCAAAGATGTCCAAAGATGTGTGGGTTAGGTGGATTGGCCATGTTAAATTGCCGCTTAGTATCAGGGGGACTAGCTAGGGTAAATATATTGGGTTATGGGGATGGGGCCTGGTGTGGGGGGTGGGGTTTGTGGTTGGTGCAGACTTGATGGGCCGAGTGGCCTCCTTCTGCACTGTAGGATTCTATGATTTTTCAGAAGAACATCACCAGCCACTGATACGTTTGAAAGCTTCACGTTTCTGGGTTATCCACTCTTTTCCAGTCTGCCCATTAATAAAGTTCCACTTCCTATATTTTGTTCCAAGGCATTAAAAGGGCAATAAAATGGAAGCAATCAGTAAAATGGTGCTCAAAATATATGCACCTTAACCATGGAAAATCTAAAAAAAAACTCCTGCGATTATCCAACATTATTCATTTTTATCATATTCATATACAACTTCTTAGTTGCTTCAAAGTGAGTTTGTTTGAAGGGAATTTCAAACGGTGAAGTTTCCGTGAATGGCAGTGAGACTACTGATCAGGTCATGTGGATTTATTTTGAGGTGTTGGTTAAGGAAGGAATGTTGCCCATTGGGAAAAACCTTTACAATTCTTTAAATAGCACCATAGATATATTTATCATGGGAATAGGAAGATAGATAAAGAGCATTTCTTTTACATCAGTTCACAGGATGTGGGTGTCACTTGTGCTACCAAATAAACCTGTTGGACTTTAACCTGGTGTTGTGAGACAACTTACTGTGTTTACCCCAGTCCAACGCCGGCATCGCCACTGGTAACGCCAGCATTTACTGCCCATCCTTTGCCAGGCTTAGGAAGTCTTGCACTTGGGCACTCCCATACCACACTGCCCTCCTCCAATCTTCCTTATCCCTTGATATCCCACCCGCTTCCTCCCCAAGCCTCCAATTCCTCTGGATGGCCAGGCACCTGACCATTCCCCTCCCACCCCTCCCTAAAAAACAAGACTCCAACCTCACTGCACCATCTTTCCCCCCATCCCACCCACTCTCTGATTTCTCCTGACCCCACCCTCCATTCAGTCGCATCTCACCACAAAGAACAAAACAAAGAACAATACAGCACAGGAACAGGCCCTTCGGCCCTCCAAGCCCGTGCCGCTCCCTGGTCCAAACTAGACCATTCTTTTGTATCCCTCCATTCCCACTCCGTTCATATGGCTATCTAGATAAGTCTTAAACATTCCCAGTGTGTCCGCCTCCACCACCTTGCCCGGCAGCACATTCCAGGCCCCCACCACCCTCTGCGTAAAATATGTCCTTCTGATATCCGTGTTAAACCTCCCCCCACCCCCCGCACTCACCTTGAACCTATGAGCCCTCGTGAACGTCACCACCGACCTGGGAAAAAGCTTCCCACCGTTCACCCTATCTGTGCCTTTCATAATTTTATACACCTCTATTAGGTCACCCCTCATCCTCCGTCTTTCCAGTGAGAACAACCCCAGTTTACCCAATCTCTCCTCATAACTAAGCCCCTTCCATACCAGGCAACATCCTGGTAAACCTCCTCTGCACTCTCTCTAAAGCCTCCACGTCCTTCTGGTAGTGTGGCGCAGTATTCCAAATGCGGCCGAACCAACGTTCTATACAACTGCAACATCAGACCCCAACTTCTATACTCTATGCCCCGTCCTATAAAGGCAAGCATGCCATATGCCTTCTTCACTACCTTCTCCACCTGTGATGTCACCTTCAAGGACCTGTGGACTTGCACACCCAGGTCCCTCTGCGTATCTACACCCTTTATGGTTCTGCCATTTATCGTATAGCTCCCCCCTACGTTAGTTCTACCAAAATGCATCACTTCGCATTTATCTGGATTGAACTCCATCTGCCATTTCTTTGCCCAAATTTCCAGCCTATCTATATCCTTCTGTAGCCTCTGACAATGTACCTCACTATCTGCAAGTCCAGCCATTTTCGTGTTGTCCGCAAACTTACTGATCACCCCAGTTACACCTTCTTCCAGATCGTTTATATAAATCACAAACAGCAGAGGTCCCAATACGGAGCCCTGCGGAACACCACTAGTCACAGGCATCCAGCCGGAAAAAGACCCTTCCACTACCACCCTCTGTCTTCTGTGACCAAGCCAGTTCTCCACCCATCTAGCCACCTCCCCCTTTATCCCATGAGATCCAACCTTTTGCACCAAACTACCATGAAGAACTTTGTCAAACACTTTACTAAAGTCCATATAGACGGCATCCACGGCCCTTCCCTCGTCAACCATTCTAGTCACTTCTTCAAAAAACTCCACCAGGTTAGTGAGGCATGACCTCCCTCTCACAAAACCATGCTATCGTTAATGAGTTTATTCCTTTCTAAATGCGCATACATCCTATCTCTAAGAATCCTCTCCAACAACTTCCCTACCACGGACGTCAAGCTCACCGGTCTATGATTTCCCGGGTTATCCTTCCTGCCCTTCTTAAATAACGGGACCACATTAGCTATCCTCCAATCCTCTGGGACCTCACCTGTGTCCAGTGACGAGACAAAGATTTGCGTCAGAGGCCCAGTGATTTCATCTCTCGTCTCCTTGAGCAGCCTTGGATAGATTCCATCAGGCCCTGGGGATTTGTCAGTCTTTATATTCCCTAAAAAACCTAACACTTCCACCCTTGTAATGGAGATTTTCGCTAACGGTCAACACTCCCCTCCGAGACACTCCCAGTCAACACATCCCTCTCCTTTGTGAATTCCGATGCAAAGTATTCATTTAGGATCTCCCCTACTTCTTTGGGCTCAAAGCATAATTCCCCACTTTTGTCCCTGAGAGGTCCGATTTTTTCCCTGACAACCCTTTTGTTCCTAACGTATGAATAAAATGCCAAGGACATTTCGTGACCCCTTTTTGCCCTTCTAATTCCTCGGTTGAGTTCTTTCCTACTTTCTTTGTATTCCTCCAGAGCTCCCTCTGTTTTTAGCTGCCTGGACCTAACGTATGCCTCTCTTTTCTTTTTGACCAATCCCTCAATTTCCCTGGTTATCCACAGTAAAGTGATAACATTTGGGGTCTCTGAGAAAAGGCTATTTCCTTCTCCCCTATTCCTCCCCTAATGCACATAATAACTAATCCGTGGTAGAGGCAGCATACCTCCAACCACAAATGTCCAAGTTGACACTCCAGTACAGTAGAGGGAGTGCCGCACTGTTGGAAGTGCCAGTTTTCAGATGAGACCTTGAACTGAGGCCCTATCTGCCTGCTCATGTGATGTCAATGATCCCATGGCACTATTTTGAAGAACGGGGAATTTCTCCTTGGTGTCCTGGTCAACATTTAACCCTCAATCAACAGCATGGAAAACAAATTATATCATCAAAATCGCACTCTTGTTTGTGGGAGCTTGCTATACACAAATTGACTGCTGTTTCCTACACCCCAACAGCGACTACACTTCAAAAGTACTTCAATGACTGTAAAGCACAAAGTCGTCTGGTGGTTATGAAAGGCAGGATATAAACGCAAGTCTTTCATTCTTTCTTTCCTTTGCCACAGTCCCATTCCTACTGTCACCAGACGCTCACCCCTGCTCCTACCAATTACATTCCAATAAGAGTCTGGGCATTTTACATTCAGGAGAAGGTCCATACCGCCCAATATCTTATTATTCTATAGTATATCCTGGAGGTGTAACACTTGGAACTACTGGTGATCTCAATCTGCACCTTTCAGTGATGGGTGCTTGTTCCAGGAGACAGATTGAGAAACATTTCAGTGGCCAAGACCTGATTCAAATCATTAAGCTGCTTAATAGACAGTCAAAGCAAATCACACGTCCTTCAGTCACTCTCGCTTATTGATAAATCAGAATCTAATAAAACATAAGCACTGTTCTTTTAATTGATGAACTGACTTGTTTTTGCCATTACTCTTGTACCTAAACAACTTCAAACTGAATCTCATGATATCCTACATTGTAACTTCTAGCTTTGGACCCAGACACATCACAGTCCTTCTCTTTAAAATCTCACTGATGGTCTAAGTATCCATTTTCTCTTACATTCTAAATAAAGCAACGCTTTGGCTCATAAGGAGTTTCTCATTAAGTCTGTGAATCAAGCTTGCATGAATAGAAACATCCCTAATTAAAGTCATAGAGGTTTAGCGCATGGAAACAGGCCCTTCGGCCCACCTTGCCCATGCCGCCATTTTGTTTTAAACCCCTAAGCTAATCCCAATTGCCCGCATTTGGCCCATATCCCTCTATACCCATCTTATCCATGTAACTATCTAAATGCTTTTTAAAAGACAAAATTGTACCCACCTCTACTACTACCTCTGGCAGCTTGTTCCAGACACCCACCACCCTCTGTGTGAAAGAATTGTCCCTCTGGACACTTTTGTATCTCTTCCCTCTCACTTTAAACCTATGCCCTCTAGTTTTAGACTCCCCTACCTTTGGGAAAAGATATTGACTATCTAGCTGATCTGTGCCCCTCATTATTTTATAGATGTCCATAAGATCACCCCTCAGCCTCCTACGCTCCAGAGAAAAAAGTCCCAGTCTATCCAGTCTCTATTTATAACTCAAACCATTAAGTCCCGGTAGCATCCTACTAAATCTTTTCTGCACTCCTTCTAGTTTAATAATATCCTTTCTATAACAGGGTGACCAGAACTGCACACAGTATTCCAAGTGTGGCCTTACCAATGCCTTGTACAACTTCAAGAAGACGTCCCAACTCCTGTATTCAATGTTCTGACCGATGAAACCAAGCATGCCGAATGCCTTCTTCACCTCTCTGACCACCTGTGACTCCACTTTCAAGGAGCTATGAACATGTACCCCCAGATCTCTTTGTTCTGTAACTCTCCCCAACGCCCTATCATTAACTGAGTAAGTCCTACCCAATCTACCAAAATGCATTACCTTGCATTTGCCTAAATTAAACTCCATCTGCCATTCGTCAACCCACTGGCCCAATTGATCAAGATCCCGTTGCAATCCGAGATAACTTTCTTCACTGTCCACTATACTACCAATCTTGGTGTCATCTGCAAACTTACTAATCATGCCTCCTATATTCTCATCCAAATCATTAATATAAATGACAAATAACAGTGGGCCCAGCACTGATCCCTGAGGCACACCGCTGGTCTCAGGCCTCCAGTTTGAAAAACTTTGAAATTCTGTAACTGCAAATGTTTACGAGATTTTCTAACCTAATTTCCATTGAAGGGAACTGACTGTATTTCTTCCTGGAGTTGAAAGCTTGGCATGCCCTATTTTTCTCTCCCCATTAACCTCCCTGCCTCTATTACCCTTACTCCTATTAATACAGAGATGAGGAGGAATTCCTTCCATCAGAGAATAGTGATTCCGTGGAATTCTTTATTGCAGAGGGCTGTAGAGGCTGGGTCGTTAAGAATGTTCAAGGCCGAGATAGACAGATTTTTAATCAGTAAGGGAATCGAGGATTATGGGGATAAGACGGGAAAATGGAGTTGAGGATTATCACATCAGATCAGTCATGATCTTATTGAATGGCAGAGCAGACTCGATGGGCCAAATAGCCTACTACTGCTCCCATGTCTTACGGTCTTATCCATGGTTCTCTTCTCTTTGTCCCTTAACTTCCCATCTGTATCCACTGTTGTCCACTATCTAATGCCCATATCTCTCTCACTTCTCAGCCCCCACGTTCCTTTACCCCTTTCTTCTCAACACCCATCTATCTACTTCCTCCATATCTATAAACATTTTCCCCCACTGTCTAACCTTCTTTATCTATTCTTTGATTCAAAACTGTGTACTTTATTCTTACTTACAGAAAGTATATTAATTTAATGAATCAGTTTAAATAACAGGCACTGTCTCTTCCTACACCTAAAATAATTAAGAAAATAAAGTCCTTAGGGGAACAATATCAAAAAAGGAAATTTATTTTGAAATACATACCAGAAGAACTGATTGCAGTAACGGGATGAGGGGATCCAATGACGAGGCATCCTGAAGACTTTGTGCCTTTTAGATTTTCAATTCCACATTGCACATGCTGAACATTCTCTGCCAAAGCTCTCTGCCACAGCAGACTCCCATTGGTTCCTGATAGGGCAGTTACATGAGCACAAGGAGAAGAAAGGCCTAAAAAACGATACAGAATAAATTAACTGAGATAGTCTTGATGTAAAAGTAAACTTGATGTACAACAACAGTCTGACAGTCACACTCACAGAACTATACCTTACAGATAATTTCGCAGACACCACCATCACCATTCCTGGGTATGTCCTGTCTCACTGGCAGGACAGACCCAACAGCGGTGGTGGCACAGTGCTATACAGTCAGGAGAGAGAGATGCCCTGGGAATCCTCAACATCAACTATGGATCCCATGAAGTCTCATGGCACCAGGTCAAGCATGGGCAAGGAAACCTCCTGGATATTACAATGTACTGTCCCCCAGCTGATGAATCAGTACTCCACCATGTTGAACACCACTTGAAGGAATCACCGAGAATGACAAGGGCGCAGAATGTACTCTTCGTAGGGACTTCAATGCCCACTGAAGCTTGGTAGCACCAGTACTGACCAAGCTGACCGGATCCTAAAGAACATATCTGCTAAACTGGAACTGATTTTGTGTCTCTGTGCCCTGTTTGAGAGCAGATTTCCACTCCATCTGACGAAGGAGCAGCGCTCCAAAAGCTAATGGTATTTGCTACCAAATAAACCTGTTGGACTTTAACCTGGTGTTGTTAAATCTGTTACTGTGTTTACCCCAGTCCAACACCGGCATCTCCACATCATAACTGGAACTGTGGCAGGTGGTGAGGAAATCAACAAGAGGAAAAAACATACTTGACTTCATCCTCACGAACCTGCCTGCTGAAGATGCATCTGTCCATCAGTAGGAGTGACCATCACACAGTCCTTCTGGAGACAGTCCCGTTTTCACACTGAGGATACCCTAAATCATGTTGTGTGGCACTATCACCGTGCTAAATGGGATAGACTTCAAACAGGTCTAGCAACTCAAGACTGGGCATCCACGAGGCGCTGTGAGCCATCAGCAGCAGCAGAATTGTACTCAAACACAATCTGTAACCTCATGGCCCGGCATATCCCCCACTCTACTATTACCACCAAGCCAGGAGATCAACCCTGGTTCAATGAATAGTGCACGAGGGTATGCCAGGAGCAACATCAGACATATCCAAAAATGAGGTGCCAACCTGGTGAAGCTACAACACAAGACCAGTTGCATGTCAAACAGCATAAACAGCAAGTAATAGACAGAGCTAAGCGATTCCACAACCGACGGATCAAATCTAGGCTCCGTAGTCCTGCCACATCCAGTTGTGAACAGTGCTGAACAATTAAACAACTCCTGGAGGAAGAGGCTCCACAAATATCCACATCCTTAATGATGGAGGGGCCCAGAAGTGCCGAGTGGATATTCTGTCTTGGCTTCCTCTGGAGGTTCCCAGCATCATAGATGTCAGTCTTCAGCCAATTCGATTCACTCTACATGATATCAAAAAATGGCTGAAGGTACTGGATACTGCAAAGGCTATGGGCCCTGACAATATTCCGGCAATAGTACTGAAGACTTGTGCTCCAGAACTTGCCGTGCCCCCTCGCCAAGCTGTTCCAGTACAGCTACAAAACTGGCATCCACCGGGCAATGTGCAAAATTGTATGGTATGTCCTGCACACAAGAAACAGAACAAATCCAACTCAGAATCCCTACAGTGCAAAGGAGGCCATTCGGCCCATCAAATCTACACTGACCCTTGGAAAGAGCACTTTACCTAGGCCCACCGTCCTATTCCCGTAACCCTGCAAATTGACTATGGTTAATCCACCTAACCTACACATCTTTGGACACTAAGGGGCAATTTAACATGGCCAATCCACCTAAGCTGCACATGTTTGGACTGTGGGAGGAAACGCACGCCGAGACAGAGAGAATGTGCAAACTCCACACAGGCGGTGACCCAAGGCCAGAATTGAACCCGGGTCCCTGACGCTCACCAAGGTTCAGTTTGGGTCCTGCCAGGGTCACTCAGCTCCTGATCTCATTACAGCCTTGGTTCAAACTTGGACAAAAGAGCTGAACTTCAAGAGGTGAGGTCAGAATGACAGCCCTTGGCATCAGGGCAGCATCTGACTAATGTGGCATCAAGGAGTCTTAGCAAAACTGGAGTCGATAGGAATCAGAGGGAAACTCTCTGCTGGTTGGAGTCATACCTGGCACAAAGGAAGATGGTTGTGGTGGTTGGAGGTCAATCATCTCAGCTTCTGGACATCACTGCAGGAGTTCCTCAGGATAGTGTCCTAGGTCCAACCATCTTCAGCTGCTTCATCAATAACTTTCCCTCCATCATAAAGTCAGAAGTGGGGGGGGGATGTTTACAGATGTTCAGCACCATTCGCAACTCATCGAATACTGAAGCAGTTCAGGTCCAAATGCAGCAAGACCTGGACAATATCCAGGCTTGGGCTGACAAGTAACATTCGCACTACACAAGTGCCAGGCAATGACCATATTCAACAAGGGAGGATCTAACCATCACCCCATGACATTTAAAG
The DNA here is from genome assembly GCF_964213995.1 of Mustelus asterias. Taxonomy (NCBI): domain Eukaryota; kingdom Metazoa; phylum Chordata; class Chondrichthyes; order Carcharhiniformes; family Triakidae; genus Mustelus; species Mustelus asterias. The sequence continues at coordinate 13,951,586 of NC_135823.1, forward strand.
GCATTACCATTGCTGAAAACCCCACGATCAGCATCCTGGGGGGTGGGGTGTGTTTACCACTGACCAGAAACTCAACTGGACTAGCCATATAAATACTGTGGCTACCAGAACAGGTCAAAGCCCCTCAGGGTCTGCAGTGGTTCAAGGTGGCGGCTCACCAACATCTTCTGAAGGGTTGGGCTATAAATGCTGGTCTAGCCAGCGGCACCCACATCCCATAAATGAATAAAAGCAAAATTTTTATGTATAAAAAAGGCATTACTTCTCATTGCAGTTTGAGGTCAGCACTACATGCTCAGCATAGTGTCTGAACAGAAACCAGATGCTATACTTTATGAAGCCTCAGTGATATTGTGACCTGTTTCCCTCAGATTACATTTGCACATTATCGGTATCTTCATTCTTTTTTATTTAGATATAAAAATCTGAACACACCATAAAAAGCTACAGAAACACAAGTTTTCACACTAGTCTTTGTCTGGGCTCAGTCGATCATATCATATAGTTTGTAATTTAACTTTCACTGTCACCAGCTTTTTAGCCGTTTGTTACATGTACTCAGTTGGGGAGAAATCAATAATGAAAGTTTGCAACAGGAAAATGAAAATTTGTTTTAATGAACATAGCAATAACTTGTAGCCTGGTGGGTATTCATAAACGCCCCAAAGTAAAGACACCAGCAAAGCCTGATGGTTAAAAGGGCTAACTCTATATCAGGCGAAGGATTGTGGGAGCAGCAAAGAGCAGAATGTGCAGCTATGTAACAAACAGGGGAGCTGACTGGACAGTGGCTGTTGCTATGCCTTGAACAGACAGTGATTGAACACATAACTCTGTGTGTCATGCTCCTGAGAGCATTATGATCCCTTGACAGAGGCACGAATCTCAGTATTTGTGACCAAAAAGACAGCGATTGATTAGTGCCTGTCCTGTGAGTATGTGACTGGAAGCATGATCAGTGCCTGGGGGATCTCTATGACAAGAGAGTCAGAGGGACATTGGCAACAGTAACCCAGGATCAACCACTGTAAAAGCAATAAGACCCTAAGTCTGGGACTCGGAGACATTTGAACAAAGTCCATCAGGTGGGAAGCTAATTAGTTTGCCTCGCCACGGGTGGTATCTCCAAGTCCAAGTCCTGAGTTTGGATATTTTGTGAAGTTTTTATACCTTTTGTACAATTGTGTGTAAACGGAGTGGGTCAGACGTTAGTAACTTTGTGTGTAATAAGTACTTTATGTGTAACGAAGTTTGATGCCTTTTTGTGGCAATTTGGTAGAGTACAATAAAGGAGATTTGCTGTACAATAATTCGAGAGTTTGGGTGTCTTTGTCCATGGTGTCAGTTGACCCAAGCTCGAGGACAACAAACCTGAAGTTTTTTATAAGAATAAACAGAGATGAATTTTACAGAAAACAGAGTGATAAAGTGCCTTGCCTATTTTAATATTTTCTCTTCTCTCCAACACTGTGAACTGCGTATATTGAAATAATAATACAATGTCGGTAAGTTTGTTGGTTTTGCTGCTTTTAAACAGAATAGTGGCAAACTAGAAATGTGAGGCCTGTTAGTGGTAACAGCATCACAGAAAGAGAATAGGTTGAAGTCACTACTAATAACAATCAAACACCAGAGAAACATGATTAAACCACTTTCAGAAGTTTCAATTCTAAAGAGCCTTGTAGATCATGATCTGAAAAACTGTAACATAAATTTAACAGTAAGAGTTGCGAGATACAGAAGTCTGAGCACCGTCGTAATACAAATGGAACAATATAATTATAAAAGTCCCTTACCCTCAACTACACATGATCCATTAATGTTGCTGTCGTTGGAATACTTAAATGCAATTATCACATCAGTAACTTTGTCTCTGTTTGCATCCCACAATGTGAAAAAAGGGTAACTCACTGTAACGATATAAATAACACAAATATATCAGTACATTGTTAACACCATGCTTCAAATATAGTTACTTCTGTTTTATCAATTTAATGCAGTTTTTATACCTGCTCAATTGTCAAATATATCAAGAACTTAAATAGTTGTGTTTCCAATATAACTTTAAATCATAGAATCATAGAAACGCTACAGTGCAGGAGGAGACCATTCGGCCCATCGAGTCTGCACTGACAACAACCCCATCTAGGCCTTACGCCCACTACACCACACATTTACCCCACTAATCCCTCTAACCTACACATCCCAGGACACTAAGGGGCAATTTTGCATGGCCAATCCACCTAACCCGCACATCTTGGGAGGAAACCGGAGCACCCGGAGGAAACCCACGCAGACACGGGGAGAATGTGCAAACTCCACACAGACGGTGACCCAAACCGGGAATCAAATCCAGGCCCTTGGAGCTGTGAGGCAGCAGTGCTAACCACTGTGCCACCGTGCTTAGTAGGGGAAATAATGGTTGTCTATGAAGCGAACAATTAAAATTTATAAACAAGGATTTTTCATCAAAATAAGTCATCACATCACTGTGCTTCTTTACATTGAATTATCCAAAACCCATGCATTATAACGAACGTCATTATACCTTACCTGCATCGTCAAATGTTCGGTTCCATGCCCTTTGTGACTCGGGCCGCACTGGGCAAGGTAATACGAATGAAAATGCGAATACCACAACCAGACACAAAAATAAAACCAAGAAGAAGGCAGCAGTTCTCCAACGGGAAAGCTGTCCAAATTTTGTAAACTTCCTGATCTTACTTTCTTTGCGTCTGTCAGAAACTTCATTCGTCTCTTGGCTTACGCCCTCGTCATTTTTCAGAGGATGTATCTCTCCCTCTAAATCTTTGTTTTCTGTCATATTCCTAGGCTACATCACAATACAGATACGAGTTACTTATTCAAAATATGCCTTTTCTCTCCTTTGGGCAAATTCTCTCCACTCCTTTTTTCTTCCTGCAAAGGTTAAAGACACAGTTTAAATTACACAGTATACAAAGCTTTTGCTATTGTGAATATTTGGTTAAAAGAATATCCAAACTGCTGGAACTGGTTCCTTCTATTTCCACATCTCTGTGTTCTTCATAACAAAGAGCTTCTGTTGACTATAATTACCAATCCCAAAGTAACTACAGTTAATTGAAGAGGCAGCAGAAGAAACAAAACGAAATTATATTACAGGCAGAAAGCAGTGATCAACATGTTTGATGTCACAGTTTAAAAAAAGTTTAAATGAGTCTTGTGACAGACCAAAACATTTTTTAGAACAAACACATAATTGTCACTGCAATACTCTGCAAACTGCTAAGCAGTCATACTGTATGTTAGCAACATGCCGTTTGGGATCATGGACAACTGGATGAATGCTGAATTTCTTTGTGTGACACCTGTCCAAAGGATCATAGGTTCATAGAATCCCTACAGTGCAGAAGGAGGCCATTCGGCCCATCAACTCGACACCAGCCACAATTCCATCCAGGTCCTAGCCCCATAACGCCATGCATTTACCAAGCTAATCCCCCTGACACTAAGGGGCAATTTAGCATGGCCAATCCACCTAATCCACACATCTTTGGACTGTGGGAGGAAACCAGAGCACCCGGAGGAAACCCACAGACACGGGGAGAATGTGCAGATTCCACACAGACAGTGACCCAAGCCAGGAATCGAACCCAGGTCCTGGCGCTGTGAGGCAGCAGCGCTAACCACTGTGCTGCCCCATATAGGAGGGAAGAGATATTTTTAATCTTCTGTCGATCCCTGTTCTCTCCTGCTACCTTTTCTCTTTGGTATTTCGAAACCACCACCACCCCGCACCTCCCTCCCCATTCTTACCCAAATCCCTTTGTTATTGCTGTCTTTCAATTACTGTCCAGGCTTGAAGCCCCTGGGATAAAGTTATAAGTATCCTGTGTGCTTCTTCAGACATTCTCTGTGTCGTTTTCTCACAAGTCCATGTTTAAATCCCACTCCTCGGGCTACCATCTCTAATCCTAGCCCCATCTGAAATCCTCCATAACTCTAATCCTCCCTCCTTGTGCTTCTGAAACCTTTGACACAATCAGCCACACCATCTTCCTTCAATGCCTCTCATCCATTGTCCAGCTCAGTGGGACCACTCTCACCTGGTCCCTATCTCACCTGTGCAACCGCTGACACAGCACCTTGAATAGTAACTTATTTTCCCACTCTCACAACATAATTTCTGGAATTCCCACAAAGAACTTTGGACTCTCCTTTGCTTACATGCTTGTGACATCTGCAGATTGCTCAGGGTCCGCTCGCCATTGACAACACCCAGCCTGACTTTTCCATCATCTCTCTGAACCCTCAATTGCCTCCATGTTATCAGATTGATTGCCCAACATCCAGTCCTGATGTTTATGCTACATTTACTCTAGTTAAATATTTGAAAAATTGTAGCTGTTTGGCTGCAGCCCTTGCCACAAATGCCACACCCTCATCATTGATTCCTTTTCCTTCTCAGGGTGAACTGAACTATTCATAACCTTGACATGCTACTTAATTTACAGCTGAGTTCCAGACTCCATCACAAGATCTTCCTCCTTCCACCTCTGCAACATCACTATCCCTGTCCCAGGTGCGACCAAAACCTACATCCAGACTCACCTATTCCAAAGCTCTCTTGGTTCTTTTTATTCATTGATGGGATGAGGGCATTGTCCTCTTTTTAGGTCAAACCAAATAAACAAACTCAGATTAAGTCAGGACAAAGTAAAAGGGGCCGCTCCCCAAAAAGGAGGGGGAACAGCCCGAACAGAAATCAAAGTACAAAGGAAACTTAAAAACATCAAATTAAAATGTGATTATTAGGGTCGATAACGCACCCCAACCCCTGCGGTGCCTGGAAAGGCCACCATTCATTGTCCATTCTAAACTACCTTAAACTGAGTGGCTTGCGCCACCATTTTGGAGACCGTTTAAAAGTTAACCACGTTATTAGAGTCATAGAGGTTTACAGCATGGAAACAGGCCCTTCAGCCCTACTTGTCCATGCTGCCCTTTTTTTTAAATCCACTAAGCTAGTCCCAATTGCCCTCGTTTGGCCCATATCCCTCTAAACCCATTTTACCTATGTAACTGTCTAAATGCTTTTTAAAAGACAAAATTGTACCCGCCTCTACTACTACCTCGGGCAGCTTGTTCCAGACGCTCACCACCCTTTGTGTGAAAAAATTGTCCCTCTGGACACTTTCATATCTCTCCAGAGGGGCAATTTCTTTATTGTGGGGCTCGAATCAGATGTGGGCCAGACCAGGTAAGGACAGCAGACTTCCTTCCATAATAGACATTAGTGAAGCAGATGGACAACTATTTATGATAGTTTTCAATGTCAACCTTACTGAGGCTAGCTTTATATTCTAGCCGTCTTGGTGGGATTTGAAAGCATGTCGTCAGAGCATTGGCCTGGCTTCTGGATTACTAGTCCAGTGACAATACATCTACATCACCGTCTCCCCACCTGTGATAAATTTCAGCCATTCTAATCTTTATTGCCCATATACTATCCCACATGAAGTTTCAGTCATCTTTCACTCCTTTGCTCACACACAATGTCTCAAATATAAATGTTCACCTTTGTGTTCAAATCCCTTCAAGGCTTGTTCTTATCTCTCTACCCGCCTCCAGAATTATGTCCAATAAGACCCACGTTGCCCCAGTTATATTTGCTGTACTAATTTCTGCAGCTCATTCAGGCTTGTGGTGGTCTAAAATATCGCTCTACCTCAACACTGTGACCCATCTTGGGGACTGTTTTGAAGTGAAATGACACGGCAGAAGCTACAAAGGCAAAAAAAAAGCCCCAAGCCCTGTGCATTGAAATCACACACTATTTCCATCAATTCAATCTCTTTGACTATACACAAGGATTTTTCTGTCTAAATGTATCAGGGTCTCCAGTATTTGTCAGCACTCAAAGAATCCCTACAGTGCAGAAGGAGGCCAATCGGCCCAACTAGTCTGCACTGACCATAATCCCACCCTATTGCTGTAACCCCACATATTTACTGTTAATCTCCTGACATTAGGGTCAATTTAGTATGGCCAATCAACGTAACCTGCATATCTTTGGATGTGGGAGGAAACTGGAGTACCCGGAGAAAACCCACGCAGACAAGGGGAGAATGTGCAAACTCCACACAGATAGTGATCTGAGGCTGGAATTGAACCAGGGTCTCCGGTGCTGTGAGAGAGCAGTGCTAACCAAGGTTGCTATCTATCTAGAGACACATGTACAGTTTATGATGCAGGATATCCGACATGTGTGACCAGCCTAACTGGGCCACAAAACGTAAATTGGGCCATTTAGTCCATGAAATCTATGGTCATATATTTTAGATATACTATATTTACCCAGAGGTGCATTCCAGGTAATCATGTTGTATGGATTCGTATTAACATGAGTCCTGAATTTATTTTATCCATTTTAATTCACTTCTGATCTTGTCTAAACACAATAAAATCCCCATGAAACTATTTCCTTTCAAGTTTGGTGTCCACATTTTTCCTCATTATTCTGTCCTCTGACACTTAAGGATTAGCCTCTCTACACTGCTTCCTGACCTAGAATGCCTTGGTAATCATCAGTATGGCAATGCTATTTAAAGCATCTCACTCAGAATTCCAAGGTGATATCAGCATAACTTTCCATTTCGAGGCAGCAGTACAGAGCTTGACCAATCAAGGAACAAAGTAATGGGGGACAGAAAGAGTGAGCATGGAAATTCTAACAAACAAGATCAAATGTTCTGTGCAAAGCAATAACTTATTCATTTGTCTAGATTTTCCTGTGAATTACTGACAGATTTGGGGCATAAAATACAGTGAACTGGGACAATAATGCCTACAACCTCAAAAAATATCTGACATTTTTTAATCTGTCAACTTTAACGTCCATCATGACCTCACTCCAACAGATTTAAGTGAGGACAATTGACCTCTTCAACGATTTCCCCTAACTTCAGCCCCAAACCACTGGTGGTAGGTTCATCAGGAAACGATAGATATCCACTCACCAAGTATAGACCAGAAAGATTTTATTTTGATATTCTGTATGTCAAGCAGGGTTCCCCCACCAACAGAGGCTACTGAGGAAATCTGAAGCATTCCAGAAACATTGTTGCCACATTCGTCAGTCAGAAGCTAACCTGTACAACCAGGTGATCACTGGTGCTACCTTCCAGAAGACTTTCCTCCTCTGTGCTAATAGAAACAGGAGTTGATAAAATAAACCAAAATAAATTTGGACCAGGTGATGTGTATAACCCCAGTTTTTCTCTCCTGCTGCAGAAAAGAAGTCAATTTCATATCCCTGGACCTAGGTGAGCATTTAAATCTCATTTAACCGCAGGAACAATAAGATCAACCAAATCAGCACACTTTATGAAATTTCTATTACTATTACTAGGGGCAGCACATTGGCACAGTGGTTAGCGCTGCTGCCTCACAGCACCAGGGATCCAGGTTCAATTCCCACCTTGGGTCACTGTCTGTGTGGAGTTTGCACATTCTCCCCGTGTCTGCCTGCGTTTCCTCCGGGTGCTCCGGTTTCCTCCCACAGTCTGAAAGACGTGCGGGTTAGGTACATTGGTCATGATAAATTCTCCCTCAGTGTACCCAAACAGGCACCGGAGTGTGGCGATTCGGGGATTTTCACAGTAACTTCATTGCAGTGTTAATGTAAGCCTACTTGTGACACAACAAGTAAACTTTAAACTTTAGGTTGGCAGAACTCGTTGCCTGCCAGTCTGAGGAACGAATATAATTACAGAGCGTCAGCAAAAAAATATCAAGGGCAACCACAGCCTGCCCCAATGGAGGCACAATGTAAACAAGACAGTATAATCTCAACAACTACTTTAAACAACAGCCACTCTCGTTCATAACGAATAAACATCGGGAGGTGAGATTCTTACAGTGAAGCGGCCGCTCTAAACCAATCCACACGGATAAAGAGAGACTCAACCACCTCTCAGCCTGAGGGACTGCCGCCCTGCTCCCTGTCATGTCCACCTGCCTGCATTGCGCATATGCGCTTGGCCCGCACTATCCTCTGGGTAGTGTAGTCCATCCCTCCATCCGCGGCACGGTAATCATGGGGCGGGGGAGACTACATCTCCCGACATGCTCAGCGGCGCCGGGGCGCAGCGCCTTCTGGGTAGTGTAGTCCCTCCCTCCATCTGCGGCAGGATGGCCATGGGGGTGGGAGGAAGTCCAGCTCCCGGCATGCCCAGCGCCAGGCGCAGTGCCCTCTGGGTAATGTAGTCCCTCCCTCAATCGGCGGCCAGCGACCGTGGGGCGGCAACTCCAACTCCCGGCACGCCCCGCGCCAGGCGCAGCGCCCTCTGGGTATTGTAGTCCCTCCCTCCATCCGCGGCAGAGTGAGCATGGGGCGGGGGGACTACACCTTCCGGTGAGCCCCGCGCTGGCGGGCTGCGGGCACCGGAAGGTTGGTACGTTACTGAGGGAGAGCGCCGAGTTAGGCCTCAGGGATCTGCTGAAGCGTTCCCGTCATTTACCCATAGTTATTGTTTTAAAAATTTATCACAAAACAAAAACAGAGATCGTAAGCGAGAATTAAAAAAACCATAATGTCTGCTCAGGCTCAAATGAGAGCGATGTTGGACCAGTTAATGGGCACCTCCAGGGACGGTAAGTGCGTTTCTCATCCTGATATTTTCGGCGCCGCTTGTTCCCTTTTCCCCGGAGTGAATTTTTCGTTTTAAGATCAGTCTCGTTAAACAAAAGCCACTCACCCCGAGAGAAAATAAAATACAACAGTACTCAAGGTGTGGCTGACACTGTGTCTGTGTGTGGAGGGGAGGCTGCTCCAAGGCCAGGCCACATGGAAGAGTGTAGGCCTCAAATGCTGCCCTGTCCCCTCACTCACACTGGGGCCACTCTGCTGGAGCAGAACCACCAGGCTCAACTCCAATACTCTGTGCACAGATCAGTCCAAAGTTGTTCCAAACATGTAGTGTTCCCATGGAGGAAAAGTTAAGTAACACACAGCAGCTGTGTTAGTTTTGTTTCCATAACCAATCTTGTTCTAATGGGTAGACTTGCTGTTGGAAACAACCCCCCCCCCCCCCCAGGAATGCAAATTATATTCTACCTAAGACAATGTTTGAATATTGCGACTTGTACTTCATATTTTATATCAGTTGAAAAAAACTAATCCAGTCATTTAATAAGAACCAGAAATAGGCTATGGGCCGAATGGCCTCCTTCTGCACTGTAGTGATTCTTTGATCTGGCCCCTTGAGCCTGCTCCACCATTCAATAAGATCATGGCTGATCTTTTCATAGACTTAACTCCACTTACCTGCCTGCTCACCATAACCCTTAATTCCTTTACTGTTCAAAAATGTATCTATCTTTGCCTTAAAAACATTCAACGAGGTAGCCTCAACAGCTTCACTGGGCTACAGCACTTTGCCCAGCATTTTAAATAGACTGTAATAGTGTTGTATTATAATTTTCATAAAATTGGTACAACAGAAGAATACTTTTGTATAAAAGCAAAATACTGCGGATGCCGGAATCTGAAACAAAACCAGAAAATGCTGGAAAATCTCAGCAGGCATGACAGTATCTGTGGAGAGAAAATGAAGAAAGTTGAGAAAGGTGCTAAAAGTGTTATTCACACATTCTGATCACCTAATGGACACTTTTAGCGCCTTTCTCAGTTTTCCATCCATAGAATCCCTACAGTGCAGAAGGGGGCCATTTGGCCTATTGAGACTGCACCGACCACAATCCTACCCAGGCCCTATTCTTGCAACCTGTTTACCCTGCTGATCCCCCGACACTAGGATCAATTTAGCGTGGCCAATCAACCTAACCTGCACTTCTTTGGGTTGTGGGAGGAAACTGGAGCACCTGGAGGAAACCCACGCACACATGGGGAGAATGTGCCAACACCACACAGACAGTGACCCGAGGCTGGAATTGAACCCGGGTCCCTGGCGCTGTGAGGCAGCAGTGCTAGCCACTGTGCCACCGTGCTGCCCTTTCTTCAGCTTTCTTCATCATTACATTACAAAAAAGCTTTCTTCATCATTACATTCCCTTTGTCCAATTATAGACCCCCACCCTCAAAGAGTACAAATCTCTTCTGATTTTCTTTTGCTCTTAGCTCTAACAAAGGGTCATCCAGACTCAAAATGTTGGCTCTATTCTCTCTCCACAGATGCTGTCAGACCTGCTGAGATTTTCCAGTATTTTCGGTTTTTGAATACATTTGTGTGTTCTGGTGTCCATGGGTTTGGTAGATGTTGTATCCAGCAGATCTGCAATATTTGATTCCTAAACATTGCAATGTGTGGAATTGGGAGATGGTGAAGTAACATAATCTTTCAACAGAGCACTGCTGGGAATTTGATAGGGATTCTAAGAAAGCTGTTCCTGTTGATATCATTGACTCAATACTGCAGTATATACTTCATTATCATAGGCATTTACATTTATTTTGAAAACTTTATACTTTGAGGTCTCCAAAAGACCATACTTCCATTTTTTTTAGATGTAACTGAATGTATTATGTCATTAATCTAAGTTGCATAGTTTCAACATTTGCAAAATATATTCCTTGTGAAGTGTTGGAATGTTTATTTGTGTAGCTTTTCCTATCATGCACTCACACTTGTATGTATAACACAAGCAAAACAAAAAAAAAATCAGATAAACCCTTTGGAACTTGAAGTAATACAGTAGAAATATAGTATATGGTTTGTATACAGCACTCATGAAGAGGAAGGAATTACTCCAGTATTGCTCAACAATTGTAACATTGATAACATTCTTTCTTTTGAAAAAGGCATCTTTGAAGGTTGCATATTTGTTGCGACTTTGATTCAAAAATGTGTGTTTTTTGTTTGTTTTTAGCTCATGGAGCCTTTCAAAAGCGAGTGTCTGCTTTAAAGTTAAAAGTGGACACTACGAATTTCACTTTTTGTTTGGAGAAACTCCTTTCCAAAAATAAAATCATGGTCTATCTGTCCCCTCGATATCAGCAGATCCACTTTAGCACTAATATTTTCTCAGTGATAGCACACTTGGGTACTGTTGATTTATTTTCACTACTTTCATGCATTGCATTACATAAGATCAGATATGTCTTGTCTGATGGAAACTGCTGAGCTTTGTTAATGAATGCTTAGAATAGCTGATATTTGACAATTAATTTTAAAGTTTGGAATGTTAAAAGAACAAGGTTCATTCAAAGATTTATATTGGGTTAGGGTGTCCTTGGTAGAATTTGAACTTCAGGGTTGTAAATGAGAATGCAGTTCGTTTTTGAAACAGTTTGTTGAAATGGAAGTTTTAAAAAATACACTTCCTGTGTTTTCTTGCCTGTAGAGAAGGGAAAGCTGTAATGTCAAATGCTTGTCTTTTGTCCTCTGTTTCCTATTCTAAACTGAAAAGACGCTAGCTGTTACTTGTATGTTCCTTTTTTAGGTTTTTGATTTTGTGCAAATTTATGGTTTGCACCTAACTTAAATTTTCTTGCAGGAAACTCAGTTATGTTTTATTTAGTTGCATTTGAAATTTGCTTCCCATATCTCTATTTATACAAACTGAACAATTGTGGCCCCTTGTTTTATTTATAAAGGTTCAATGTATCTTTGCCTGCCTACATCAATCTGCAAGGGAGTTGCAGAAAAGCCTCATGTTCATCGAGCCGTGAGTCATGAATAATTTTTAAAGCTGTTATGAATATCAAAAAAGTGTTTGCTTTTCAGAAGTAATTAATATAAACAGCATAGACTAAATATAAACTGCATACAGTGGGAAACACTACAGTAGTATTGGGATACTTTCAAGTCTGAAGGAATAATATTTGAATATTACACTTATAAACACAAAATGGCATTAAATTGTCACATAACAGTTACATTTACCTTTATTCTTTGTATCATTCCTGTAACTACCTTACTACAGGTATGGCTCAGAAAACCTCCCCTTTTAAATTTTTTCCAGCAAGTAAGAATCTCTGCAGATGAGGCGCAAAGGTTGAAGATGCTGAGTGGTACCTTGTGGATGCTCACAGTGTGTATAAAAACCCTAACCTGAGTTCTTTTTCTGAAAGTGTTGGACGTTACAATGTGGTGTCAATAAAGCAAACTGTCCATCATTCAATTAGAGTGATATAACCTGCTTTAGGCATGTTTTTGCAATTAAAAAATAATGCATGCCATTATGGCATTTTCTATGTAGTCTGATCAAAGTACAACATTCCAGAGGTCCAAGATTTAAGAAGAATGCATTCGCAGGGTGTTGCTTAATGAATTCTGTGTACGTTGTGATGAATGTTCCGATTCTGCAGTAAAGATGAAGAGGTAGTCACATTATTAAGAACGAGAAGACATTAGTACAGTAAGTTGGCTGTAAAGCAGCCTGGTGATAAGTCCATTTATTCAAAAATACTTCTGTTCAATTTTGGGCTCATCAATTTAAACTGCCTTCTTTCAGGAGATGCAACACGACAACGTGTGAAATTCTCAGATGATAGAGTTTGCAAGAGTCACCTTCTTGGTTGCTGTCCTCATGACATCCTTTCTGGAACGGTATGTAGTTCTTTGATGTCTTTTTACTATTTTGAGAGAATGCAAAGAAGAATAGTTAATGTAATATTTTGGTACACAACTTTTATTAAATCTAGTACTTCTGGCTCATGGATTCTTTCCGCTCCAAGCTTCCTGAATGGATGATTTGTTCCTTAGCTATCTAATGTTGGGAAAGGGGAATTCTACATCCCTGAGATCTGTTTTCTCTGAGGTCAGCAGAGAGCACTGGAACCACTGAGCCTGAAATCTAAACCATTGTCTTTAGACCATTGAGAATAGAATCACAAAGAGCAAAAGGCCCATCGAGTCTGCACCGAAATGTGAGAAACACCTAACCTCCCACAATTCCATTTACCAGAACTTGTCCCATAGCCTTGAATGTTGCCAGGTGTTCATCCAGGTATTTTTTAAAGGATGTGCAGCAACTCGCCTCTACCACCTATCCACGTAACGCATAAAGATGTATCTCCTCAACCACCCCCCCCCTTAACTCTTGCCCCTCACCTTAAACCTATATCCACTTCAACTAAGGAGAATAGCTGCTCTTTATCCACTCTCTCCATGTTCCTCATAATCTTGTACACCTAAATCATGGCGCCCCTCAGTCTTGTCCAACAAAAACAACCCAAGCCTACCCAACCCCTCTTTATAACTTAAATGTTCCATCCCAGGCAGCATCTGGTGAATCTCCTCTGCACCCTCTCTGGTACAATCACATCCTATAATGTGGCGACCAGAACAGCACACAGTACTCTAGTTGTGGCCTCACCAAAGTTCTGTGCCACTCCAACATGACTCCCCTGCTTTTGTAATCTATCCCTCGGTTGATAAAGGCAAGTGTCCCATATGCCTTTTTCACCACCCTACTAACATGCCCTTCTGCCATCAGAGATCTATGGACAAATATGCTAAGGTCCCTTTGTTCCATGGAACTTCCTCATGTCATGCCATTCATTGAATACTTCCTGGTCAAATTACTCCTTCCAAAGTGTATCATCTCACATTTTTCAGGGTTAAATTCCATCTGCCACTTATCTGCCAATTTGACTATCCTGTTCCTATCTTGTAGCCCAAGACACACAGCCTCACTGTTACCCACCTGGCCAATCTTTGTGTCATCCACAAACTTACTGTTTGTTTAGTGTAGCAGTTTGTCTCACACATGAAAGGCCCTCGGGCAGAAACAACTTTCCCAGTGCTTTTAAGGGGAGGCAGTGGCGTAGTGATATTGTCGTTGAAATAGTACTCCAGAGCCCAAGGCAATATTTTGGGGCCCCAGGTTCAAATCTCACCCATGGCAGATGGGGAAATTTGAATTCAGTAAAAATCTGGAATTTAAAAAGTCTAACGTTGACATGAAACTATTGTCGATTATTGTAAAAACCCACTGGGCTCACTAATCTCCTTTAGGGAACGAAATCTGCCATCCTTACCTGGGCTGATCTACATGTGACCTGGGTTCAGTTCTGGCCTTGGGTGGCTGTCTGTGTTTCCACGTTCTCTCTGTGTCTGCGTGGGTTTCCTCGGGGTGCTCCGGTTTCCTCCCACAGTCCAAAGATGATTGGCCATGATCAATTGCCTCTTTGAGTCAGAGAGATTAGCAGGGTGGATACGTGGGGTTTCGGGTATAGGCCCTGGATGAGATTGTGGTCAATGTAGACTCGATGGGCCGAGTGGCCTCTTTCTGCACTGTAGGGGTCCATGATTTTATGATGTGGGACTTTGTGCTGTGATCCATATAAACTACATCATTTGCACTACTTCTATCCAATGTGTCTCAAGAAAAATAAGCTGGGACATTCCAGTAGCTAATGGTAGTATTTGAGCATACCCACTGCTAATTGAGTGTTACTGTGGTATTACTGTTAGATTGTTAATTGAAGGAGCTATTTGTTAATTCAGTCAAACTGACATGTTTACATTGAAACTCCAATTAAATGCTTAATGGCCCGCACCATCTGATCAGCGGCAATGATGAGTAGATTGCCGCTGTCCTTGAAGATTTCTCCAACTTGACATACTGCGTGTTTCTTCTGGAATCTTCCCATCTCGGCTGTCAAAGAAATGCGCAACACATTGTCCCTCAGGGAACTAGAGTAGAGGTGGGGGAAGAGATGACATGCCTCCTTTTTACAACACCAGCTGCCGTGTGGTAAGTTCCAGTCTTTGAATGTGGGTGACTGAATGGATAGGTGGGTAAGGTTAGTAGCCGGGGGGGTGGGGGTTGGGTGATAGTTGGTGGTGATTGGGTGGTCAGTTATGGAGTTATCCAAACATTAGACTAGGTTTAAATGTCTAACATTTCCTGCAGTAATTATTCAGGTAAGTACTGCAGAACTGTCTGAAGTTTCTGACTGCAGCTCCTCAGAATTAGGAGGCTGATCCCCAGTGGAGGAGTGTGGGGACCAGGGAATTGCCCATCAGAAATTTAAACTTTCCAGGCAATTCTCACGTATGTGCACATGTCAAGACTTCTGTGGGATCCCAGTGTACATCCTCAGTCATATCTCTTGACGGGCGGCATGGTGGCACAGTGATTAGCACTGCTGCCTCACAGCTCCAGGGACCTGGGTTCGATTCCTGGGTTGAGTCACTGCGGAGTTTGCACGGTCTCCCCGTGTCTGCGTGGGTTTCCTCTGAACTAATCCATGCAGTACAAGAGCAGGCCAGAGCTGGGAGTTCTGTGGCAAGTAACTTGCCTCCTGATTTCCCAAAACCTGCCCACCATCTACAAGGCAGTAGTCAGAAGTGTGATGGAATACTCGCCGTTTTCCTGGATGAGTGCAGCTACAACACCACCATCCAGGAAAAAGCAGCCAACTTGATCGGCACTCCATCCACTACCTTAAACATTTACTCCCTCCACCACAGGCAAACAGTGGCAGCAGTGCGTACCATCTATAAGAGGCACTGCTGTAACTCACCAAGAATCTTCCAAACCCCAACAGTTGCCATCAACAAGAACAAGGGCAGCAGATGCATGGAAACACCACCATACGCAAGTTCTCATCCAAATCTCACACCTTGGAGCTATTTTGCCATTCCTTCATTATTGTTGGATCAAACCCTGGAACTGCCTCACAGCAGTGTGGGTGTACCTACATAGTGGCAGCCCCTCTGTACCACCACCATCTCGAGAACAGTGAGGAAGGGACTGTAAATGCGGATCTTGTCAGCCATGCTCATGGTCCAAGAATTAATTTAAAAACAAGTGATAGCCTGCTAACCCAAAAATGTCCCGTTTATTCCTACTCTTTCAGTCCATTTCATAGCCTTCAATCCATGCTAATATGTTAATGCTAATATGTTACTCCAAATCTCTGTCCTAATTTTGTACAATCTCTTGTGTGGCACATTTTGTATAAATGATTTAGATTTGAATGTAGGAGGATTGATTAGTAAGTTCCTGGATGATATGAAAATTGGTAGGTGGCAAATAGTGAGGAAGATAGCCTGAGTACAGGAGGATATATACGGACTGGTCAGACTGGCTGATCAGTGGCAAATGGAATTCAATCTGGATAAGTGTGAGGTGATGCATTTGGGCAGGACAAACAAGGCAAGAGAATACATGAAGAACAGCAGGATCCTGGGAAGCATTGAAGATCGGAGGGATCTTAGTGTGGATGTACACTGGCTCTTAAGATAACACGACAGGTGGATAAAGTGGTTAAGGAGGCATATGGGATTAGAATAGTTAGGTGCCTTGTCTTTGACTGGCACAATCGATGGGCAATGGGCTTCTTTCTGTGCTGTATACCTGTATGGCTTGAAGGGCGGCACTGTGGCACAGTGCTTAGCGCTGCTGCCTTAAAGCGCCAGAGACCTCGGTTCATTCCCGGTTTGGATCACTGTCTGTGTGGAGTCTGCAGGTTCTCCTTGTGTCTGCACGGGTTTCCTCTGGGTGCTCTTGTTTTCCTCCCACAGTCTGAAAGACGTGCTGGTTAGGTGCATTGGCCGTGCTAAATTCTCCCTCAATTCTCCCTCCCGAACAGGCGCTGGAGTGTGGTGACTCAAGGATTTTCACAGTAACTTCATTCCAGTGTTAATGTAAGCGTACTTGTGATACAAATAAATAAACTTTAAAACAAATGCTTTTTGAAAATCTAATACTACATCCACTGGTTCCTCCTTAACTATCCTACTAATTATATCCTTAAAACAATTAACAGATTTGTCATATATTATTCCCCTTTCATAATTGTGTTGTTTAATTCTCTCAATTTATGATGATTTTCTCAATATCCTAATAACACATCCCTCATCGATGCTGCCTACTTTTGTCTGCTAATGATAAGCTAACTGACCTAGTTCCCCATTTTTTTCTACTCTTTTCTTAAACATCTTATGTTACCTCTCTTTCAACCCTTGAAAACTGTTTAGAGATATAAGGAACGCTGGAAGATCAAAACCAATACGGTCATAACTCTGCAGCCACCTCTTTTAAAATAATACGGTGCAGTTCATCAAGTTCCGGGGATTATTTGTTGTCCCTTAGTCATTCTCACAAGACCGTTCCCCATTATTTCCCAAATATTTTCTGCCTACTACCTTGAAGATGGAAACCAAATATTTGTTTCACATTTCTAGCATTTCCGGATCCCCCATTATAATTTTATCTATCACTATCTCTAGAAATGCAGCATTGCAGCCACACTATAGGCCAAGTTATTTGATAGATGAAAACAATTTTTCTCTGAACTCAAAATTGGAAAATTGTCAACTAGGAGTTAAATTGTGCTTGGCCTATTTGACCCTGAGTTGAACCTTCAAGCTCTTATTCTCTCAACTTGTGCTTGTGGTAACACAAGCACAATTACCACAAGCTTTCACTTCTGTAAGATCAGCTGTCTGCACCACTGCCTCAATCCATCTATTTACATGCTTTTGTTCGCTGCAGATTCAATTCTCAACACTCTTCTGCCTGACCTCCCATCTTCCATAAACTTGGGGGTGAAAGGTTGTTGAAGGTAGGCAGGAATGTGGGGGGTTGAAGTTACAATCCAATCAGTCATGATCTTATTAAATGGCAGAGCTGGCTCGAGGGGCCAAGTTGCCTACTCCTGCTCCTAATTCGGAGATTCGTATTGCGCTTATCCACTGACGACCTACATTTGGCTCACAATCCACCAGCACCTCAGTTTTAAAATTCTCTCAGTCATGATCAAATCATCGATTGACCTTGACCTCACGATCTGAAACCCTTTCCCTCAAAAGCTGTTGAAGGTAGGACATCTAAAAATGTAAATACTACCATTGCTTGAATGCTAAAGGAGGTATGGTACAAACCAGCTAACATCGAAATGAAAATTTGAGAGCTCTGTGTTTCACCAACTCTGACTTTGTGCATCATCACTTTCTTTGCCTCATTATTGATTGTTGAGTCTTCAGCTGCCTTAAGGCTGAATGTTCTGGCACTCACTTCATAAAAAAACACCCTTTTTCTCTCTCAATCCTATTTTTCTTCCCTCTTGTGTTTTCTCTCCCTATCTCTCTCTCCTCCCTCACTCCCCGGCCCGCCCCCCTCTCCCTCGCTCCCCGGCACGCCCCCCCCTCTCCCTTGCGGCCCCCCCCCCCGGCGCGCGCCCGCCCTCGCTCCCCGGCGCCCCCCACTCCCTCGTTCCACGGCGTGCAACTCTCCCGCGCTCCCTCGCTCCCCCCCCCCCTCACTCGCTCCGCGGCGCGCCCCACCACCCCTCTCACTCGCTCCCCGGAGTCCCTCGCTCCCCGGCACTCCCTCGCTCCCCGGCGCCCCCCCCCCCCCCCCCCCCCCCCCTCTCACTGGCCCCCCCCCCCCCGCCCCCTCTCTCCCCAGCATTCCCTTGCTCCCCGGCACGCCCCCTCACTCACTCCCCAGCGCCGCCTCCCCCCCCCCCCCACCACCCCACGCTCCCGGCACCCTCCCCACCCCTCTCACTCGCTCCCCGGCGCTCCCACGCTCCCCGACGCCGCCCCCCCCCCTCACTCGCCCCCTCCCCCCCTCACTCGCCCCCCTCTCCCTTGCTCCCAGGCGCCCTCCCTGGCTCCCCCCTCTCCCTCGCTCCCGGCTCTTCCCCCCTCCCTCGCTCCCCGGCACTCCCCCCTCTCCCTCGCTCCCCGGCACCCCCCCCCCCCCCCCTCCCCCTCCTCGCTCCCGGCGGCCCCCCCTCCCTCGCTCCCCGGCGCCCTTCCCCTCCCTTGCTCCCCGGCGCCCTCCCCTCCCCGGCGTCCCCCCCATCTCCCTCGCTATCCGGCGCCTCCCTTGCTCCCCGGCGCCGCCCTCCCTCGCTCCCCGGCACCCCCCCCCCCCCCATCTCCTTCGCTCCCCAGTGCCTCCCCGGCGCCCCCCCCTCCCCCCTCCTCCCTCGCTCCCTCGCTCCCCGCCCGTGCCTGTGAAGTACCTTGAGTTGTTTTTGGATTGTGGGAGGCATGGTAGCACAGTGGTTAGCACTGTGGCTTCACAGCTCCAGGGACCTGGGTTCGATTCCCGGCTTGGGTCACTGTCTGTGCGGAGTTTGCACATTCTTTTTTTTTTTAACTGGTCGGTGCAACATCGTGGGCCGAAGGGCCTGTTCTGCGCTGTAATGTTCTATGTTCTATGTTCATGTCTGTGTGGGTTTCCTCGGGTGCTCCAGTTTCCTCCCACAGTCCAAAGATGTGCGGGTTAGGTTGACTGGCCATGCTAAAATTGCCCCTTAGTGTCTTGAGATGCGTAGGTTAGAGGGATTAGCGGGTAAATGTGTAGGGATATGGGGGTAGGGCCTGGGTGGGATTGTGGTCGGTGCAGACTCGATGGGCCGAATGGCCTCTTTCTGCACTGTCGGGTTTCTATGATTCTATGACATTTACTATGCTGTGTAAATGCACATTGTTGTCGTGCAAAATTGCATTTTGAAGTGGACAAATTCAGTTTCTTTGAGTAGATAAGATTAGAATTCTTCAATACGACTATTGATACTTTTTACTAACTGCTGGATTGTTGGTATTGTTGCCTGTGAAATATTCCACACAGACACTTCGACCAGTTTGTCACATTTACTGGTGCTTTTACTTTGAAAGAAGTTTAACAACAGCAGGTTAAAGTCCAACAGGTTTATTTGGTAGCAAAAGCCACTAGCTTTCGGAGCGCTGCCCCTTCGTCAGGTGGAGTGCTTTTACTTTGAGACAGATGAAGGACTGTCGTTCAAACTTCGCTTTATTAAAGCACTCCCAGGTTAAAGAAACAACTCTTGCACAATAAATTATATTACCCGGTCTGGTGAAATCGATTGGGCTGTTGGATTCAATTCACTGAGCTCAAGGCGGCAGATGAACTCCTCTGAGAAGGGGAGGCAATGGCCTAGTGATATTATCGCTCGTCTATTAATCCAGAAACTCAGCTAATGTTCTGGGGATCCGGGTTTGAATCTTGCCATGGTAGGTGGTGGAATTTGAATTCAGTTTTTAAAAATCTGGAATTAAGAATCTACTGATGACCATGAAACCATTCTCGTAAAAACCCATCTGCTTCACTAATGTCCTTTAGGGAAGGAAATCTGCCATCCTTACTTGGTCTGGCCTCCGTGTGACTCTAGAGCCACAGTAATGTGTTTGACTCTCAACTTCCCTCTGATCAAGGGCAACTAGGGATAGGCAATAAATGCTGGCCAGCCAGCGATGCCCAAGTCCCACTAATAAAAACGGGCAGGTGGATCTCGCACACCCTCTTGCGTCGTCCCAGGTCACAGTTGATTTGGTGGAGTCTTCGCTGGAGTTCGTCTTTAAAATGACTTTTTATCCTCCTTCCTCCTTTGAATGTTTCCTGGCTTTCAGCCAATGGGATGATAGAGTGGGGGGCTCTCAATACCCAATGTCATCCTAGTTGTACATATCTCCTTTCAGGATATGGTTAATAGCAGGGAGTCTGGCTGAAACTAGGGGATACATAATTATAATGTCCTCTAGCTGAGTACCTCCTGATGGGCTGCAGGCCATAATGACTCTTCCGTTGTAAAGTTTGAACCTCTATTCAACATGTAAGAGGATAGGGTTCAGATTTTGGGTCATGATGACTTCCCTATCGTTAAAGTGAAGTACCCCTGTTCGATATGCGAGACCTGATATGTGTTCCTGTTGGCTTTTGACCTGTGGTAACTTTGTCGAAGCAGTTTTAGCTGTATTAATTTAATGTGTCCAATTTTATGTAATTTATCAGGCAATTGTCCATTTGACTATAGTACTCATTTTTAATAATAGAGAGCAATACAGCACAGGAACAGGCGCTTTGGCCCACAAAGCTTGTGGCAATACATAATTTCTATCCCTCTGTTTGCCTCTTGTTTATGTGTCCATCAAGATACACCCTGAACATTGCTAACGTGCCTACTTCCACCACCTCTACTGGCAGTGCGCTCCAGGCACCCACCACTCTCTGAAAAACTTTCCCTGCACATCTCCCCTAAACTTACCACCTCTCGCCTTAAACCTGTGCCCTCTTGTAGTCGACCTTCCACCCTGGGAAAAAGCCTCTGACTATCCACTTCTATCAGGTCACCCCTCAGCCTTCATCATTCCAGTGAAAATAACCTGAGTTTATCCAATCTCACCTCATACTTAAAACCCCTCCAGACCAGGCAACATCCTGGTAAACCTTCTTTACATCCTCTCCAAAGCATCCACGTTCTTCTGATAGTGTGGTGGCCAAAACTGCACACAATATTCCAAATGTGGCCAGCTAAAGTTTTATACAGCTGTAACATAACTTGCCAACTTTTATACTCAATGCCCCGGCCAATGAAGGCAAGCATGTTGTATGCCTTCTTGACCACATTATCCATCTGTGTTGCCACTTTCATTGATCCATGGACCGGTCCACCCAGATCCCTCTGTATGTCAATTCTCCTAAGGGTTCTGCCATTTACTGTGTAATTTGCACCTGAATTTGTTCTTTCAAAATACATTTGTCTGGATTAAACTCTATCTGCCATATCTCTGCCCAAGTCTGCAATCTACCTTTGACAATCCTCGTCACCATCTGCAACTCAGCCAATTTTTTTACATCAGTCTATGTAACGTTAACATTTTACTGTAAATGACTAAGCTATAAAAATACAATGATGAAAATCCAATATCTAACATGGAATTAGTATTTTGGTCTTTGCAAAGATTTATAAAGATGCTGACTGGAACTTTTTGTTTTCTTTATGGCTAATCTAAGTGATCTTTTAAAATTATTTGGGAAATATCATTGCTTGGCCGCTTTAAATAGCAAGTTGCTGTAAGATTTGCTCTAAGTGTTAGCAAAATACTTTACTTTATACTTGTGCACATAAAGCATTGAATTTTGAGCACCGTGGTTACATTTAAAATTCTCTTGTTTACCAGCGCATGGACCTGGGCGAATGCACAAAGATTCACGACCTCGCATTGAGAGCCGATTATGAAATTGCTGCAAAAGAAAGAGATTTATTCTTTGAGCTGGATGTAAGTTACCAAAATTTCAGTATGAATTAATTAGGGCTTTGTCTGATGTCATAGACAAGTATTACTGTTCTTGTATCCTGCGGCGAGCCAAAGGTAATATTGGTGCACAATGTGTGGGAATTTCAAAGTCAGAGAATGCAAGAATTTAGAAAAAAGCTTGTAAGAGGTAATGAAGTGGGGATGATTTCTTTAGTTCCAGAAAAATAAAGACATTGCATATTTATCTCGTATAGAGGCAACTCTTTACCTTCACCAACCCTCTACTTTGGTTGGTTTTTATAACTAACATAAGGAAGCATCCATTCATTCCTTCCTTCCTTTGTTTGACCATTCATTGATTTATGTGTTCTCTGCCTGAAGGCAGCTCTTTGGTTCATTGTCTGCTGATGTTTCATCCTGAACTTTCTTTAAAGCCATATTTTCAGCATTTGGTTTGCTATTACCATTAACTGTGAAAGGCAGGGTGAGGAGACAGTTCCCAGGTCCTCTTCAGCAGAAGGAAAAATCAAACCTGCATTGTTCGAGTTATTTTGAACCACACACTAGCTATCCAACCGACAGAGCTAACCCCATTATCTGTTTTTATTCATTTACGGGATGTGGGTGTCGCTGGCTAGACCAGTATTTATTGCTCATTCCTAGCTGCCCATCAAAAGCTGATGGTGAGTTGAATTCTTGAGCTGCTGCAGTCCTTGAGTTGTGGGTTCATGCTGTTAGGAAGGGGATTCCGGGGTTGTGACCCCGCAACAGTGAAGGAGCAGCGATATGTTTCCAAGTCAAACTGATAGCAGCTCAGTGTTCCAGGATACAGATACTACAGGCGTGACAGAAGTACAGATAAGCGAGGAAGGGGAGTTACCTTTTTGATAAGAGAGGGCATAACAACAGTGCTTAGAGATCGTATTTTGGGGGTTCATCATATGAGGCCATATGGATAGAACTTAGAAGCAAGAAAGGGATAGTCACTCTGATGGGACTGTATTATAGGACCACCCCGCTCCCTGCCAATAGCCAGTGGGAACTAGAGCAGCAGATGTGTAGAGAGGTTGCAGATAGTTGTAAGAATATTAGGGTAATATTAGTGGGAGATTTTAATTTCCCCAGTATTGACTGCGCCACCCAGAATGCAAAGGGCCTGAATGGGGCAGAATTTGGTAAATGTGTCCAAGAAAATTTCCTGAATCAGTATATAGAGGACCCTACTCGGGAGGGTGTAACACTGGACCTCCTCTTAGGAAACGAGGTAAGGCAAGTGACTGAAGTGTCAGTCGGCGAGCACTTTTGGTCCAGTGACCATAACACTATTAGTTTTAAAATAGCTATGGAAAATGATAGGATGGGTCCACAGGTTAAGGTCTTGAACTGGAGCAAGGCCAATTTTGAGGGTATTAGACAGGATCGAGCAGAAGTTGATTGGGAGGCTTTTAAAAGTGTGATACCAAGAGTCCAGGGACAGTCTGTTCCTGCTAGGGTGAAGGGAAAGGCTGGCAAGTTTAGGGATCCCTGGCCGATGAGAGACATTGAGGCTCTGATCAGGAAAAAGAAGGAAGCATACATCGGGTTTAGGCAAACGGGGACAAGTGAATCCCTCAGTGACTATAAAAAGTGTAAGAGTACACTTTAGAAGGAAACCAGGAGGGGTAAAAGAGGATATGAGATGGATTTGGCAGGTACGGTTAAAGAAAATTCGAAGAAGTTTTATAGCTATATTAAGGGTAAAAGGGTGGCTAGAGAGAAGGTCCCCTTAAAGATCAGCATGGTCATCTGTGTGTGGAGCCACAGCAGAAGTGAGATTTTTAATGAATATTTCTCCTCCGTGTTCACTGAGGAAAAAATCATGGGTGCTAAAGAAATAGGGCAACAAGTGGTGGTGTCTTGGGCCACATGCATACTACTAGGGAGGAGATGTTTGCAGCCGTAAAGTGCATTAAGGTGGATAAATCCCCTGGGCCTGATCAAGTGCATCCTCGGATCTTGTGGGAGGCTAGGGAAGAAATTCCAGAGGCCCTTACAGAGATAGTTGCTTCATCTCTTTCCACTGGCGAAATTCTGGAAGAATAGAGTTTGGCTAATGTTGTTCTGTTGTTTAAGAAGGGTAGCAGAAAGAAGCCAGGGAATTACAGGCCATGAGCCTGACATCAGTAGTGGGCAAGTTACTGGAGGGGATACTGAGGGACAGGATCGACCAACATTTGGATAGTCCAGGCCTTATTAGGGACAGTCAGCACGGCTTTGTGTGTGGGAAATCATGTCTGACGAATCTTTTAGAGTTTTTGAAGAGGTAACCAACAGGATGGATGAGAGTAGGGATGTTGTCAATGTGGACTTTAGCAAGGCCTTTGACAAAGTCCTGCATGGTAGGCTAGTCTGGAAGGTTAGGTAGCATGGGATCCAGGGGGAGTTAGCAAATTGGATTCAAAATTGGCTCGATGGTAGGAAGCAGAGGGTGATGGTCAAAGGTTGTTTCTTGGACTGGAGGCCTGTGACGAGTGGTGTGCCTCAGGGGTTGGGGTTGGGACCCTTGTTATTCGTTATTGATATAAATGATTTGGATGTGAATGTACAAGTCATGATTAATAAGTTAGCAGATGATACTAAATTAGGAAGTATTGTTGATAGCGAAGAAGGTTATCAAAACTTACAGGGAGATCTTGATCAGTTAGGGAAGTGGGCCCAGGATTGGCAAATGGATTTCAATACAGATAAGTGTGTGGTGTTGCATTTTGGAAAGTCAAACCAGGGTAGGACTTATACAGTGAATGATAGGGCCCTGGGGAGTGTTGAGGAACAGAGGATCACCAGTACATAGTTTGTTAAAAGTGGTGCCACAGGTAGACAGGATGGTGAAGAAGGTGTTTAGCACACTAGCCTTCATCAATCAGGGCAATGAGTATAGGATTTGGGACATTGTTACAGTTGTATAAGTCGTTGGTGAGACCACACTTGGGTATTGTGTACAGTTTTTGCCACCCTGTTATAGGAAAGATATTGATAAACTGGAAAGAATGCAAAGAAAATTTACCAGGAGATTGCCTGGGCAGTGGACCTGAGTTATAGGGAGCGGTTGGCCAGGCTAGGGCTTTATTCCTTGAAGCATAGGAGAATGAAGGGTGACCTTACTGAGGTGTATGAAATCATGAGGAACAGGATCTTTTTCCCAGGGTAGGGGAATTGAAAACAAGAGGGCATAGGTTTAAGGTGAGCGGGGAAAGATTTAAAAAGGACTTGAGGGGCAACTTCACGCAGAGGGTGGTGCGTATATGGAATGAGCTGCCAGAGAAAGTGGTTGAGGCAGGTACAATAGCAACATTGAAAAAGCACTTGGATAAGCACATGGATGGGAAAGGATTAGAGGGATTTGGGTCAAATGCAGGCTAGCATGGTCGCATGGACTGGTTGGGCTGAAGGGCCTGTTTCTGTGCTGTATTGCTCTACGACTGAGTGGCTTTGAGGGGAACCTCCAGATAATGTGTTCCCAGGTTATTTGCTGCTCTTGTCCTTCTAGATGGTAGCCGTCATGGGTCTGGAAGGTGCTGCCTAAGGAACCTTGGTGAGTTCCTGCTGTGCATCTTGTAGATGGTACACCCATAATGAATGAAACAAATTTGCATCTTTCTTTATCAAGTATATCTGAAACAGAGCTGCTAAGTTAAACATTTTGTTACACTATGTTTAAATCTGCAGTTTTATTGTAACAGTGCATGATTGATACAGAGGAGCTACTTTAATAGCCAGGAGATGTCTTCAAATCCCATCACAACTGTTTGTGAACTTGAATTCAGTTAATTAAATGAATCTGGAATGAAAGCTAATGACGACCATGAAACTGCCAGTTTATCATTAAAAACGCAACTGGTAAACCAATGATTTTATGGGAGGAATCCTGCTGTTTTTGCAGCCTGTGTGACTGTAGGTCCACATCAGAGTGCTCAATTCTTATCTACCCTTTGAAATGACCACTCAGTTGTCTCAAACTGCTACAGAAAAGTTACAATAAGAATAAAAGCTACCATTGCTCAGTTTAAAGTTGCGCATTACAAAAATAAAATTACTTGTGACTGGCAGGTGGAATGGTGAAATTCGACACAGGGAAGTAAGATGATGAATTTTGGTACAGAGAGTGGGGGAACAATACAAACTGAATGGGTGCAAGAACATAGAGATTTGGGATGTTTGTGCACAAGCTTTTGGCAAGACAGGTTAACAAAAGCAGCTAATAAAGCATGTGGAATCTTGATCTTTATAAATAAAGGCATAAGAGTTCAAAGCCAGGAGGTGATGCTAAAAATTCTAGGACATAACTCTGGTCCCAGTCAATTGCACCCAATTCTGGCCAATGCACTATAGAAGCATGAGAAGACTTTGGAGTAGGCACAGAACAGATTTACTAGAATCTGGTTCCGGGTTGATGGGATCATACAAAAAGGTGAATAATACAAAACTTGGAAGTATTGTAAACTGTGACAAGAACTTCAAAAAGACATAGCAGATAGGTGGCAGATGAAGTTCAATGTGGAGAAGTGTAAGGCATTTTGCTAAGAAAAACATGGAGAGAAGATATAAAATAAGGGGTACAATTCTTAAGGGAGTGCAAGAGCAGAGGGACCTGGATGTATATGCACATAGATAGAATCATAGATTCATACCGCGCAAAGGAGGCCCTTTGGCCTATCAAGTCCGCACCGACACATTAGAAACACCTCAACTCCCACCTAATCCCATCTGCCAGCGCTTGGCCCTGAATGTTATGATGTGCCAAGTGCTCATCCAGGTACTTTTAAAGGATGTGAGGCAACCCACCTCTACCACCCTCCCAGGCAATGCATTCCAGACTGTCACCACCCTCTGGGTAAAAATATTTTTCCACACGGCCCCCCCTAAAGCCTCCTGCCCCTCACTTTGAACCTATATCCCCTCATGACTGACCCTTCAACGAAGGGGAACGGCTGCTGCTTATCCACCCTGTCCATGGCCCTCATAGTCTTGTACATGTCAATCAGGTCGCCCCTCAGTCTCCTCTGCTCCAATGAAAACAACTCAAACCTATCCAACCTCTCTTCATAACTTAAATGTTCCATCCCAGGCAGCATCCTGGTGAATCTCCTCTGCAATCACATCCTTCTGATAATGTGGCGACCAGAACTGCACACAGTATTCTAGCTGTGGCCTCACCAAAGTTCTATACAACTCCAACATGACTTCCCTGCTTTTGTACTCTGTGCCTCGATTGAAGGTCATTGAAGGTGGCAGGACAAGTGGAGAAAGCAGTTAATAAAGCAGGTGTACGGGAAAAGGGCAGAGAAATGGCAATGGCAGTAAGTAACCATGTTCATTTGGAGAGCTGGTGCAGACTCGATGGGCCGATTGGCCTCCTGCATTGATCATAGTTGTGCGGATAGAGTGGAGAATGTGGAGCCCTAAGAGGATTTAATAGAAGTGATTAAAACTTACGAGGTTTGACGGAGTGGATGAAAATAAATAGTTTCCATTGACTGAAGGTTCAGTAACCCAGTGGGCACAGATTTACAGAAATTAGCACAAGAATCAGAGGAAACATGAGAGAGAAATTGCTGTACAATGAGTGGCCAGGAATTGGAGCGTACCACCTGATAGGATGGTTAAAACACAATCAATAATATGTTTCAAAATGGAATTGGATGAATGCTTTACAGAGGAAAATTGCGGAGCTATGAGGGAAGGCCTGAGGATTGGGGCTAATTGGATTTTTGATGATTGCTGAAAAAAGACATACTGTTGAAGCTACTTGTCTTGCACTTGAGGACAAATTTGCTAGAATGTCAAATCTCAAAGGGAATTTATACGGCAAGAGGGTGCTGATTGGTTGGCAAGTGGATTTTAAATAATAGACGTGGTGCCGTGCCGCAATGTTAGCTGCCATGTTTTTGTCTAAATTTGAACCAGGCAAGTCAGCGATTATTAAGGTGGTGCCATGTTGTAAGGACCAGGGAATAGCCGTCGCCCGAGATTCTCTTTAGTTGAAAAGGGTGCAATGCGTGGATGTTATTTTTCTGTTTGTAAAGGACAGGGCCCTGTGTGTGCATGTATGTAAGAATAAATATTCGCCACTACACTAGGAGCCACCTGCTTTCCTTTATAGCGATAGGGTGGTATAGTGGACAAGGGTTCAAATCCCACCATGGCAGCTAGTGGAATTTAAACTCCGTAGATAAACCTGGAGTTAAAAGCTTGTCTCAGTAACAGTGACCATGTTGATTGCTGTTTTTTATGTCCTTTACCTGGTCCGCCTTCATTTGACTGCAGACCCGCAACAATGTAATTGACTGTTCACTGAATCACGCCGTTCAGGGGATGGGCAACAAATACTGGCCTTGTCAGTGACACCCACATCCCATGAAAGAATAAAGGAAAATATATGTTGTTCACTATCGGATGTCTCACTTGAATGTCTCATCTGAAAAATAAGCACCTCTGTCATTGTTGCCTCTGCTTTGAAATGTCAACCTGGACCTAAACATCATGAGCTGGATATTGTGTCTAAATCTGTGGGTAGGTCATGTCCTTATAAAGAGGTGCAAAGTTTTGTACACAGAAAATTCTAAACATCGTGTATAAAATTGAGAGCCCCGATAGAGGAAAGGGAATTAAGATTCCTCTTGCACTGAAAACAGCAATTGCTCCTTTTTCTTCCTCTCCAATATACTACAAAATATACTCCATGCTCAATGACTGCTTTGCCGTAGTATTTCAATGCACCATCTTGCTCTCTGCATTTCTGCCCTCAGTCTGCTACAGTGTTACATTGAAGCCTGACACAAGCTGGAGGAACAACATGTCTTTGATCATGCACTTTACAATCTTTACATTGAGTTCAACAACTTCAAACCATGAACTCTGTCCCCAGTTTTATTTTTTGCCAAGTGTTGTTGTTACTTTCAGACTGAACTGATCTTTATTCCACTATCTGCACCTACTCTGAACCTATGCTTTGTTTCTTTACTACAGCCATTGCCATTCCTATTGCCTTTTGCTCCACGATATCTTTGGTATTTAATCTCTCCAACCATCTGGAATCTAACCCTTCCCTGACTTTTCCTTTTGTTCCACCTGGCTCTCATCGGTTTCAACAGCATGAAACTCATCACATTTCTACCTCTCCAGTTTCAAAGGGCAGTGATATTGAACTCAGCATTAACTTCCTTCCTATCTCCGCAGCTGCTGAGTTTTTCCAGCACTTTATTTTTATTAAGCAAAATTATATCTTCATTGTATTTTTCATGTCTGTACACTGTGGCTATTATCTTTCACAGAGTCAGCAATGCAGGGCAGTGAGTTAGCTGGAAATTTGAAATGTGCAAATGTAGTGAGGGGCAATCGCAAATACACTTGTTGTTTTTAAACAGAATTTTAAAACACCGTTGCACATCAATTTGGAGGATGGAATATATTATATTAGTGCAGCTAGTTTGTGAGGCATAATGTAATCTGTTGTTCCTGAGCAAAAGCTGAATAATGCAGATACCTGAAATCTGAAAATAAAACAGAGAATGCTGCAAACTCTCAGCAGGTCTGACAGCCACTAAAGAGAGAAACAGAGTTAATATTTCAAGTTGTAGACCTTTTTATGGGTTCTTAATCTGTCTGATGGCTTATTCTGCATCTGTGTGCGCAAAAGAGATTTTGCTTCATATTCACAGACATCCTGCATGCATAATGTTTCACACTTGCTCTTAGGATTTGAGCGGCACTTATAAGGTCACATTACCTTTCTGTCCCTGGTTGTTATTAGAAAGACCTACGGGCCAGAAGACAGTTAGAATCAACTACTTATTATGGCACTGAGCCGTGTACGTATAAGCTGGGCAAGTCAGGTGAAAACCTTCCCTGATGGATATTAGTAATGATGTGGAGATGCCGGCGTTGGACTGGGGTAAACACAGTAAGAAGTTTAACAACACCAGGTTAAAGTCCAACAGGTTTATTTGGTAGCAAAAGCCACACAAGCTTTCGAGGCTCTGAGCCCCTTCTTCAGGTGAGTGGGAATTCTGTTCACAAACAGAACTTATAAAGACACAGACTCAATTTACATGAATAATGGTTGGAATGCGAATACTTACAACTAATCCAGTCTTTAAGAAACAAAACAATGGGAGTGGAGAGAGCATCAAGACAGGCTAAAAAGATGTGTATTGTCTCCAGACAAGACAGCCAGTGAAACTCTGCAGGTCCACGCAACTGTGGGAGTTACAAATAGTGTGACATAAACCCAATATCCCGGTTGAGGCCGTCCTTGTGTGTGCGGAACTTGGCTATCAGTTTCTGCTCAGCGACTCTGCGCTGTCGTGTGTCGCGAAGGCCGCCTTGGAGAACGCTTACCCGAATATCAGAGGCCGAATGCCCGTGACCGCTGAAGTGCTCCCCAACAGGAAGAGAACAGTCTTGCCTGGTGATTGTCGAGCGGTGTTCATTCATCCGTTGTCGCAGCGTCTGCATAGTTTCCCCAATGTACCATGCCTCGGGACATCCTTTCTTGCAGCGTATCAGCCTGTCTTGATGCTCTCTCCACTCCCATTGTTTTGTTTCTTAAAGACTGGATTAGTTGTAAGTATTCGCATTCCAACCATTATTCATGTAAATTGAGTCTGTGTCTTTATAAGTTCTGTTTGTGAACAGAATTCCCACTCACCTGAAGAAGGGGCTCAGAGCCTCGAAAGCTTGTGTGGCTTTTGCTACCAAATAAACCTGTTGGACTTTAACCTGGTGTTGTTAAACTTCTTACTGGATATTAGTAAACCAGTTGAGTTGTTATAGCAATCGTGCAGCTTTTCATGTTTCCAGCCCCCAAGTTATCAGATTTATTAAATTCAGTTTCACAACTTACCATGGTATAATTTGATGTCATGACCTCTGGGTTGATAGTCCAGTAAGAAGTTTAACAACTTGGGGCTTTCGGAGCCCCAAACCCCTTGGGGCTTGGGGCTCCGAAAGCTTGTGTGGCTTTTGCTACCAAATAAACCTGTTGGACTTTAATAACCTGGTGTTGTTAAACTTCTTACTGTGTTTACCCCAGTCCAACGCCGGCATCTCCACATCTTGATAGTCCAGTACCATAGCACTTGACTTTTCTACCATGTAAGCTACCGTATAAACACTAATATTCAGTGAAGCATATAGCTGGGATTTTGAGTATTTTATATCATAATTATTTATTTGACTGTTAATATTTTGCTATGTTGATACTTAAAGCAGAAAGCTCCAGGTATTTTGCTTTAGGTTATTTGGATGCATGTTTTGGTACTTTAGAGGCCGGGCGTGAACTAAAAACCCATGTTCCCATTAATTTGCATGCAGTGCAATTTGCTGATATTAACCAATCTTGATATTCTGGTTTATGATTTATCCAGTGAGGCAGCAGGCCTGAGAAAAGCCCCTTTCAAACTCCTGGACTCTCAAAATTCAAACAGAATAAACCAAAAATATAAGCCCGTATAGAGTCCATTTTATTTCCCAGCATCTAAAATGTTGGTTCCAAGTGCATTTTGTGATTCCTGAACCAAATTTGATAAGCCATCAAAATTCCTTGTTGCTCTTTGCATTCATAACGATACACTTTTCTTGTAATCAGGTTGTGCACTAAATCTTGAAAATGAAATGCCTTTATTACTGATTTTTGCATTGGCACAAATTAGATTTTTGTAATTTCTAGGCCATGGAGCACCTTGAAAGTTTTATTGTTGATTGTGATAGAAGAACTGACATTGCAAAGAAGCGCTTAGCAGAAACACAAGAAGAAATCAGCGCTGAAGTAGCTGCTAAGGTACGTTCCAACTTATCTTGGCTTGAATAAGCATTTTCATGTTCTGTTCATCTGTATGGTAATTTGATTAGTAAGTCAGAATGGCATGTTTGTCTGAATCGATATGAATGATCAGTCGCCTCCCACCCCCCATCTAAAGCAGACAAGGGAAAAATTTAATCTGGCTCCAATTCTGGCTGTTTCAAATAAAAGGTTGCTCTGCCCATAAGACTTCCTGTGGCTCTTGCACCTCAGAAAAAGCATCCAGCTTGCTACTTGATGCCTCTCCCTCTCATGCCATTCAAGTGTTTCTTTAAATATCTGGCTCAGCTGTGGTAGAGCACTGGCATCTTTGCAATCTATTTGAGTTATAGAATCCCAACAGTGCTTTATGAGGCTATTTGGCCCATCGAGACGCCAACTCTTCGAAAGACCATCATGCCCTAACCCCACATATTTACCCCACTAATCCCACTAACATACACATCTTGAGACACTAAGGAACAATATAGCATGGCCAATCCACCTAACCTGCACATCTTTGGACTGTGGGAGGAAACCGGAGGAAACCCACGCAGACATGGGAATGTGCAAACTCCACAGTCACCCAAGGCCAGAATGGAACCCGGGTCCCTGGCACTGAGGCAGCAATGCTAACCGTTGTGCCATCATGCCACCCTGAAAGAGTATCACTATGAGTGCTTCTCACCAGAACCATCAAGTAGGCTGTACGTAGCTCCAGCCACTGGATAGAATTCTCTGAATATCAGCCGCTATTTATCTGAAAGTGAACAAACTGAGCTGGATTTTGCAGTCAGCATTGTACTAATGATCTAGCGATCATTGTACATGGACTTCACCTTTCCCAGTGTTAGTTTGAATCTGGTACCATGCCAAGGGAATCTCCAGGTGTTCAGCAACAGAGATGTCAGCAAACAGGGTAAGCAGCCACCCGCATTGACAAACTCTCACAAAGCAAATCAGCAAGTAAAATGTATTGATTATCCTTCATTTGTTATGAAATTTTGCAGAGCGCAAAATTAATGATCAGCGCATATACATTAGAAGTTGAAAAATCCTTCATTTTGAAAGAAAATTATATTAGAAAGACTTGGAATTTTTAACAGAATGGAAACATTTAACAAATATGAAATTCCAAAATCGGAGAAATGCTTCATTAGTTATGACTTTGTACGCTTTTTTAAATGCTCAGTTAGACTTTGTCGACGAGGCCTAATGTTTTTGGAGATGGATTAACAGAGATATTACAGCATAAAAGGGAAAGTTCTTTTCAGTTCAATGATTATTTTTTTAATTGATGGCGGCCTGCAGAGACTTTTACAGTATAACCTGTGGAGAAATGTAAAATCTCTGGCAGCAGCCCCTAGATTTCCACATGTAATTACACGTGTGCAGACTCTGGAACTTGCTGTCATTTTCAGGTGAAGAATGAAAGCAGCGCTGATGGTTTTACCCCTTTACTACCATGAAATCTGGGGCTCTGAAAATTATTAATGCAAAACGTTTTTAAAATTGTGCTCCAAGTCTCAGAGTAAAGCACCTATGTAGCCTACTGCCTATCATTTCTCCACAAGGTAGTCTCTCAGGATTGAAGGTGGCCTGTTTCCACTCCCCTTTGATGAATTCTAGGATGGCTAATAAGTCCCGTTCATGATCTGCAGACTCTGCCATGTATGGGTCAGGTGGTACTTTGAGGTTCGGATAGATGAGTTGTTTGGACACCTCAAGTTTGCCTGTCTGCATTCCTGGTGAAATTGCTCTATGCATTCAGTGCCTTCTTGAGTGAGCCTTGGTTGGTTTTGGTTGGCCACAAGGCAAGGACTTCCATGAGTCAGCAGGGATGTTTGATCTCTTGGAATTTGAGGACATACCTAAAGCTTTTCCACTGCCCTCGTGGGAGTTTCCTGCTGTGACTGAATTTCAAGTAGAGCAGTTATCACAAGTAGGAGCCCCCACGTTACATGTAACCTATTCCTTTTCTTATCAAACTTTGTTAGATCTCCATAGTTCATGTGCATATGAAAATTTCTATCATATTATTAAGGATATTCATTTTGTTTTGTTAGAACATTGTTGGCTTTTGGATTTGCATTTTGTTTCTTGCAATTTTCTGGTTGAAATAATTCTTATACAATTACTTTGAGAATTGGTAATCCTTAATTGTGTTAATGAAAGGCAATTTAGTGAAGGTTCATCTAGATTTCTGATGTGAGAGGTTGTCTTAAGGGGAGAGATTAAATAGAATGAGCGACGGGAATATAAAAGAATGAAAGGTGATCTAATTGAAACATATAAGAATCTAAAGGATTTGATAGGGTGGAAGATTTCCCTTGCTTGGAAAGCCTAGAACTGGAGTCATAGTTTCAGGATAAAGGCCACTTAGCACTGAGATGAGGAGAAATGTATTCACTGGAGAAGGTAGGGGTGAAGCTTTGGAATTCTCAACCTCTCAGGGCTGTGGATTCTCACTTGTTGAGCATATTTAAGAATGAGATCTAGATTTTTGGATACTAAGGGGAACGGGAGGCCTCGAAATAGGACAGGGAAGTGGAGTTGAGGTAGTCGATCATGTATGAATTTGTTGAGTGGCATGAGGGGCCATATGGTCTACTCTTATGTTTAGTATTAATAGCTTGAAAAGCGTTTCACGAAGAACAAATTTATTTATAACTCTTTTTTTTAGCTGTAATCTGTATTAGTGATCAATACAAAACTTAAAATGTTAGCAAAGGTTTGGGTGTGAATTGAAACCAGCTGAATCTGCAGAATTAATTTACTTAAAATCAATGTGCCTTGCTTTGTAGTGGCTCTGAAAGCTAAAGTTGCAGCCGAATAAATCCATGTTTAATATTCGTGAGTGAATTATACATAGAATTAATTTACAATCTTTTTTAAGAGCATGCTTTCATGAAGAATGCTCTTAAACATTCTCAAAGTGTTCAGCCAAAGACTTGCAACTACTTCATAAAAGGGTACACAAAATATGTGGTATTGAACACTTGTAAAAGGTCAGCATTCTTTATTCTTGATGGAATAGCCTGAAGTTGAAAATTTTGCATTTTGTTTTACAGGCTGAAAAGGTGCATGAACTGAATGAAGAAATAGGAAAGCTTTTGGCTAAAGCTGAACAACTTGGAGCTGAAGGAAATGTAGAAGAATCTCAAAAGGTCATGCAGGAAGTAGAAAGAGTGCGCACAAAGAAAAGGGAAGCAGAGGTATGTACCGTATTGCAATTTAAAAAAAATTAGGTCATGGATAGTTAAGAGTTGGAACTGATGTTAGTCATCTGATCTCTCACATTTATATTTCCTGATGGAATAGATTCAGGCAAACAAAAAATGCAGACCATCACATGTCTATACTCCTATGACTGAATTTTTTCTCTGTCTGGCTCTTACAATTATTTTTTTGCACATCCAATTTCTAAATTTGCAGATGACCATGATTTGGGAAGGGGAGGATAGTCAATAATGTAAACAGCAGTAAATTACAAGATGACAAACTTGCAGAATGGGCAAATAATTGGCAAATTAAGTTTTACATGATAAATGTGAGGTAACACGTTTTGATAGGAAGAGTGGGGAGTCACATTACGTGGAAGGAGCAAGGCAAACAGGGATAGAGGAGTACAAATACATCAATCACTAAAAGCTTCACCACAGGTTAGTAAAGCAATTTTTAAAAAAACAGGCACTAGGTTTTATTTCTAAAGGGATGGAATTGAAAAGTAAGTTCTTCTGCTAAACTTGCATTGGACCTTGACTGTACTGTGTGGACCACCCTACCAGAGTACTGTGTACAGTTCCCGTCGCCATATTTATAGAAAGGATACAAGAAGTACTGAAGAGTGTTCAGCAATGATTTACATGGATGATAGCAGAATGGTAGCTGTATCAGGAAAGAATCAACAGGCTGGGTCTCTCTTTGTTTAAAACAGGCAAAAGTGTAATAAAGGTCTGGAAAATTAAGAAAGATTCTGACAGTGGACACAGGCAGGGTGCTTCCTCTTGTGGCAAAGAACATAACCAGAGTCCGTCAATGCAAGATAGTCACCAAGAATTCCAGTAGGGAATTCATAAGAATTCACTCGGAGCGTTAAGAATGTAGTGATGGTAGCTGAAGACGAGAAAAAAGGGTGGGTGGGTGGGTTGCTCAAGTGGAGCATAAACATCTGGATAGGCTAGATGGCCTTTTCCTGTGCCATATGTTCTATATAATGATGAATTACTGCACTATGGGCAAGCAGGGCGTCCACGTTACAGTGGCCACGTCCTACAACATTAATGAGCTGAATGACTAGTTAATTTTTATATGGAATTGATTGTTGGAAGAGTGGACACTGGATGCCAACAAAACTCCCTACTTTGTTTCTGGAATAGTATTACAGAATTTTTAATGTCCACTCTGAGGTGACTAAAATCTCATCTAAATGCACTTGGTATTGTATTTCTGTGCTTGTCTGCGGCTTGGCTTTGCAAAGAAACTTGTAGAAATCAATACTGGTAATTCACCAGTAAACCTGAGCAGCGATTAATTATAAATTAAATGTGGAATTTGCTACTTCAAAATCTTAATCCTTGAAATTCAGTGCAAGTTATGAAAGACAATTTTAGAGAGAAGAATTCACATAAAGATTAGTTTGAGGGAACATCTGGTGGCTGATTTTTTTTTTTGACCTGTTGATTTGACTTGATTATTTTAAGATTGCCTAATGCTTTGCCTTATGCATTATGATTTGAAATATAAACACCTAATTAACTTTAAATTGCTTAATTTGTCATTTTTTAAAAATGAACATCAGAGTATAACTGTATCCATAGGAATATAAGAACAGGATTAGGACATTCAGCCCCTCAATGAAACCATGGGTGATCTATAGCCTAACTCCAAATACCTGCCTTTGGCTATATCCCTCACTATTTATCTATCAATGTCAGGTTTAAAATTTATTACTGTCATTTGCAGGAGAGAGTTCCAAACTTGTATCATTGTTTGTGCGCAGAAGTGTACCCTATATTCACTGCCTCAACTTAACACTTTGCCCCCAGTCCTAGATTCCTAAACCATCAGAAATAATTTCTCTCAATTCACCTTATCTGTTCCCTTTAGTACCTTAAACTTCAATCAAATCATTCCTTAACCATCTAAATTATAAGGAGTCTGGACTAGTAATGCAGAGACCCACGCTAATACTCTGGGGCATGAGTTCAAATCCCACCATGTAGCTGGTGGAATTTTAATCCAATTAATGAATCTGGAATATAAAGCAAGCCTCAATAATAGTGACTAATAAACTATCGATTGTCAGAAAACACCCAACTGGTTCACTGATGTCCTTTAGGAAAGGAAATGTGCTGTTCTTACCTGATCTGACCCACATGTGACTCTTAACTGCCCTCTGGGCTAGTAAGCCATTCAGATCAAGAGCAATTAGGGATGGGCAACAAATGCTGGCCTTGCTACCAACATCCACACCTCCATGAAGGAATAAAGAAATTCTGACTTGCGTAATCTCTCATCATAATTTAACCCTTGACTCTATCATTTTGGTAAACCTGCACTCCTCCCCCTTATGTCCTTCCTGAGATGTGGTGACAAGAGTATTCAAGCTATTTCAGGTGTGATTTAAGTAGGGTTTTGTATAGCTGAAGCATAACTTCTTCACACCTTCTATTCTAGTACTCATCAATCATTAATCAATATTCATTTTTTATTATTTTCTGTATATGTTCAAGATGTTTTAACCTTATGTACTAGACTTCCAAATTTCTTTGAACCTCCATCATTCTTTGCTTTTCCCCATTCTGTGGCGGAAGAGGTGTTTTTGTTGGAGTTTACTATCCAAATCCCAGCAGTTCCAAGGATTCACTAAATGACCTAGATGCTAGCCTAACAACACTTTATAATACAACATTGTCACTCACCTTAGTAAGTGGGGATTTCCATATCTCTCATCTTGCATGGAATCAAGACAGCCCCCAATGTGCAAAGAACTCACTTCAGGAAAAGTTAAGAAATATAGTAAATGACACCTTGTTAACGCCAGTGGTTACCTTTACTACTAGGAGGCACACCAATGGAACTGAGAATATATTGGATCTTTTCGTTACACATCCTGCTTTGATGGTATCTGTCAGGCTGCATTCTAGGATAAGTGACCACTCAGCTGTCCTGGGTGAGTATTGTGTTTAAGGCACTATTGCACTGTAGACCACCAAGAAAAGTGCCGGAGTGGAATGGTATCATTATTGATGCTTTTAAGAACCACGCTGCACAGATGACAAAAGTTTCTTAATAACTCTCCTGAGACCAACTCAGTGGACCAGAATTGGGAGGTGTTTGCGGAATGTGTAAGTCATCTTGTAAATAAACCTTACTCTCGAAAGAGGCGTACTCCCGGGTATGCAGGCTCTCTCAAAAAGAATATCTGCAAGAAGGAGACACTGTATATCCGCACTAAACATACTTAGTGGAATGACGATTCTCTGAAGAAAGAGGAAGTCTGGATTAAGTGTTTAAACAGTCCTAAACTGAGGTGAACAGGGACATTCAGTGCACCGCATGTAATAACGAAATGGAAATTCGTCTTGTGTGGTACTAATACCATGCTAAATGGGATAGTGCAGGAGAAGATGCCAGGAGCAGCATCAGGCATACCAAAAAATGAGGTCAACCTGATGAAGCTGCAACACAGGACAATTTGTGTGAAACAGCATAAGCAGCAAGTGATGGACAGAGCGAAGCGATTCCACAATCAACGGATCTGATATAAGCTGTGTAGTCCTGTCTCATCTCGTCAAGAATGTTGGTGGACAGTTAAAAAAACTCCACAATACTCCCATCCTCAATGATGAGGGAGCCCACTACGTCAGTGCAAAAGATAAGGCCGAAATATTTGCAACAACCTTCAGTTAGAAATGCTGAATGGATGATCTGTCTCTGCTCTCCTCCAAAGTCCCCAGTGTCACAGATGCCAGTTTTCAACCAATTTGAATCACTCCACATGATGTTGAGGAGCAGCTGAAGTCATTGGATACTGCAACGGCTATGGGCCCGGACAACATTCCGACAATTGTACTAACTGAAGACTTATGCTCCAGAATTTGCCATGGCCCTAGCCAAGCTGTTCCAGTTCAGCTACAACCCTGGCATCTGCCCGCCAATTTGGATAATTGCCCAGGTATGACATGTACACAACAAGCGCAGACCAAATCCAACCTGGTCAGTTATAGCCCATCAGTCTATTCCCGATCATCAGTAAAGAAATGGAATGTGTTAGCAACAGGGCTATCAAGTACTTGCTTAGCAATAACCTTCTCAATGACACTCAGTTTGGGTTCTGCCAAGCCCATCATCCAGTTCCTGACCCCATTACAGCCTTGATTCAAACATGAACGAAAGAGCTGAACTCCAGAGGTGAGGTGAGTGTGACTGTCCTTGACATCAGACAGCATTTGACAGAATGTGACATCAAGGAGCCCGAGCTAAACTGGAGTCAATGGGAATCGGGAAAAACTCTCCGCTGGTTGGAGTCGTACCAAGTATAAAGGAAGATGGTTGTGATTATTAGAGGTCAGTTACCTCCATCCAGGACATCACTGCAAGAGTTCCTCCGGGTAGTGACTTAGGTCCACCCATCTTCAGCTGCTTCATCAATGACCTTCCATCAAGTCAGAAATGGGATGTTCACTGATAGGTTGCACAATGTTCAGCATCATTTATGATTGCTCAAATACTGAAACAGTCCATGTCCAAATGCAGCAAGCCCTGGACAATGTTCAGGCTCGGGCTGGCAAGTGACATTTATGCCTCACAAGTATCGGGCAGTGACCATCTCCAACAAGAAAGAATCCAGCCATTGCTTCTTAAAATTCAATGGCACTATCAGTGCTGAATCCCCCAGTATCCACATCCTGGGGGGATTACCATTGACCAGAAACTTAACTGTACTAGACATATACATACTGTGGCTACCAGGTCAGAAGCTTCTGACTCCCCAAAGCATGTCCACCGTCAACAAGGCACAAGTCAGGAATACTCTCCAGTTTCCTGGATGAGTGCAGCTCCAACAATACTCAAGAAACTCGACACCATCCAGGACAAAGCAGCCCATTTAAAATACCTTAAATACCTATTACCTCTGCCACAGATGCACAGAAGCAGCTGTGTGTACCATCTACAAGATGCACTGCAGTGCCTCACCAAGGCTTCTTGGACAACACCTTCCAAACCTGTGACCTCTACCATCTAGAAGGCAACAAACATATGGAGCACCACCACCTGCAAGTTCTCCTCAAAGCCACATACTATCCTGACTGAAAGTGTATTACCATTCCTTCACTGTCGCTGGGTCAAAATCCTGGAACACCCTCTCTAACAGCACTAAGGGTCTATCTACACATGGACTCCAGTGATTCAAGTAGATAGTTCATCACCACCTCAGGGTAATTAGGGATGGGCAGCAAATGCTGAATGAATAACCTTGAATGAATAATAAAACTGGCCAGGATAGAGAACCCTAAGACATGTTGGAGGTATATTAAATCAAAATGAGAGGATACTAGAATACCAATTCTGCACATAGGGGATAAGTGACGAGGAAAAAGCTGAAGCTTTTAGCTCAACTCCAGAGCATTTTCAAGGAAGGAATTAGAGTGGCTGAGTATGAATCTGTAGTACAAGGGCACCCTTACAAGAATATGCCTGATGATGTAATTATAACCAAAGTTGTTGAGAAACTCTTCCATAGCATGTATCCACCTAAAGCTTCTGGTCCTGATGACATTTTTAACCATGCACTTAAAACTGCAGCAATGTTAGTAATTTCTCAATAATCTGCAGCCTTTGATATGGTCAAATCTTCCCTTGACTAAAAAAATGGATAAAGTCTCTTCTAATCTCCTACAACAATGCGATCCCAAATTAATGTGTCTTTCAGGGCTCCGTATTCTCAATTCTCAGCCAATTAATATAAATTATCAATGAGAAAATTACACACTCACCTGGTCTTTGGGTGCACCTATTAAAATTTGCTCACTCTACAATGGTGTACCTTTAAAGACAAAAATAAGTTTCAATGACTTTGATAACTTCATAAGTTACTGTGTTTCGTTTATGCCCTGTCTGAGCTTGACATCATCTGCACTACTGCCTGTGGCGTAGAGTAAGGTATTGACCTGTCCCTTGCTAGTCCTGAAGCTGTTCGGTACCCAGTCCACCTGTAATGCCAGTCTGCCACTCCTGGGCTTTATCTGGGCCTTCCACGTGGTTGAAGCACTCTGATAAAGGTAGGATTTTCTACAGAGCTTCTCTTTTACTATAGCCTGTTCTGGGTTTCTGTTGAAGATTTTCCTGTGCTGTCCTTGTCCTGCAGTCATTTCTCTCGCTGCTTCTTGCAGTCGCCGGGCTCTTTACCAATTGCTTCTTTTGTCACGTTTTCTGCCGACACCATCTGTGGGTCATAGAAGGGGTTGTTCATGATCTGTAAGCTGTTGGTAAACACAATTTTTTCTGTTGAACGTTGTATTAACCACATACAATACAGATTCAGTAAGAGGTTACACGTGGAATTATCTCTCTCCATGTTCTGATGTCATGTGATCTTGCATCACTGCTGTTGTTGACTATATATTTACATGTTTAACATTAACCACACTGCTGTCACCACCTTCTCAAAGGCAGTTAGGGTGGGCAGTAAATGCTGGCCCAGCCAGCAACACCCTCATCTTGTGAGGCAATAAATTTTTAAAAAACATTCGTGCAGTACCATCAATTGCATATGTCCCAAGCTCTGGAATTTCCTCCCCAATTTCTCCACGGTGGCACAGTAGTTAGCACCGCTGCCTCACAGCGCCAGGAACCCGAGTTCGATTCCCGGCTTGGGTGACACTCTGTGTGGAGGCTGCACATTCTCTCCGTGTCTGCGTGGGTTTCCTCCGGGTGCTCCGGTTTCCTCCCACAATTCGAAGGACGTGCTAGTTAGGTGCACTGGCCATGCTAAATTCTCCGTCAGTGTACCTGAACAGGCGCCAGAGTGTGGCGACTGGGGGATTTTCACAGTAACTTAATTGCAGTGTTAATGAAAATCTACTTGTGACTAATAAACTTTAAAAAAACTTCCGTTGCCTCTCTTTCCATAATCAAAATGGAACTGAGCACCTATTTCTTTGCTCAAGCTTCTGACCGTCTGGCCTAATATCATCTTATGTGGCTTTGTTTATATTATTCCTGTGAATCTTGGGACATTTTACAAAGATGAAGGTACTGTCTTTACGATGGTATAGTAGCATTGTCATATGACTAGTAATCTAAAGGTCTAGGCTAATGTTCTGAGGAGCTCTGAGTTCAAATCCCACCATGGCAGCTGATGGAATTTAAAATTGAATTAATAAATAAGGAATATAAAGCTAATCCCAGTAATGGTGACCATGCCAATTAACATCAGATGTTGTAAAAATCCATCCTGTTTACTAATGTCCTTTAGGGAAGGAAATCTGCCATTTTTACCCTGTCTGGCCTACGCGTGACTCCAGACCCACGGCAACATATTTGTCTTTTAACTGCCCTCT
The DNA here is from genome assembly GCF_964213995.1 of Mustelus asterias. Taxonomy (NCBI): domain Eukaryota; kingdom Metazoa; phylum Chordata; class Chondrichthyes; order Carcharhiniformes; family Triakidae; genus Mustelus; species Mustelus asterias. The sequence goes on from NC_135823.1 coordinate 13,993,945, forward strand.
GAAATGATGAAGCCACCCACTCAGTTCAAGAGTGGTTAGGGATGGGCAACAAATGCTGACTTTGCCCATGAAGCCTACATCCCATGAAAGAATAAAGGGGAAAAAATTGAGAGTTGTCTTTGCATTATTTTATGTTGTGATCATTTGCGTTGTGTTGCATTAAAGGATTTGATAATGGACAAACAATGGCTAGTATTTAAAGAAAGACATAATCTACAACAGATATATTCCTCTAAGACGCGGAAAACTCAACAGGAAAGTTATATCAATCATGGCTAACAAAACAAATTAAAGATTGCATTGGATCAAAAGAAGTGGCTTATAAGGTTGCCAGAAAAAGTGATAAGCCTGAGTATTGGGAGAAATTTAGAATCCAGCAAAGGACAAGAAACTGATAACGTAAGGGAAAAGAGAATGAGTGCAAATTGGTGATGGACATAAAGGCATATTGTAAAAGATGTAGACCATTTGGGACTGAGATGAGGAAAAATTTCTTCATTTAGGATATTGAACTGCGTACTCAAGAAATATATAGATACGTTTTTAGATTTCAATGGCATCAAATGGTATGGGGAGAAAGCAGGAAAATGGCACTGAGATAGAGGACCAATCATGATCTTATTGAATGGCGTAGCAGACTCAAAGGGCTGAATGGGCTACTCCTGCTCCTAGTTTCTATGTTTCTTTAGCAATGTGAAAAAGACAAGATCAGCAATGACAAATGTGGGACCAAGCTAAATGAATAGGCTGGAACATAAAAAATGGAATATAACGTAAATAAGAGTAAAGTTATCCACTTTGGTAGGAAAAAAACAGAAAGGCAGAGTATTTCTTAAAACAGCGAGAGGTTGGTATGTCTTGACGTCCAAAGAGGCCTGAGAGTCTTTGTTCATGAGTCATCAAAAGTTAGCATGTAGGTGCAACAAACAATTATTATTATTTATTTATTTGTCACAAGTAGGCTTACATTTACACTGCAATGAAGTTACTCTGAAACTCCCCTAGTCGCCATACTCCGGTGCCTGTTTGGGTACACTGAGGGAGAATTTAGCATGGTCAGTTCACCTAACCTGCACATCTTTGGACTGTGGGAAGAAACTGGCGCACCCGGAGGAAATCCACGCAGACAGAGGGAACGTGCAAACTCCACACAGACAGTGACCCAAGCCGGGAATCGAACCGGGTCCCTAGCAGCGGTGCTAACCACTGTGTCGCCCTTAGGAAGGCAGATAGATAGTATGTTGGGTTTTCATCGCAAGGGGATTTGTGTACAGGAGGAAAGATGTCTTGCTGCAATTGTACAAAGCCTTGGTGAAACCTCGCCTGGAGTATTTTGAACATTTTGGTTTTCTATAAGGAAGGATATATTTGTCATAGAGGGAGTGCAATAGGTTCACCAGACTAATCATTGGGATAACGGAATTGTCTTTAGACGGGAGATTGAAGAAACTGAGCCTGTATTCTCTGAAGTTTCGAAGAATCCAAGTTGACCTCATTGAAACCTACCGAACTCTTACAAGGCGTGACAGGTAGATACAGAAATGATATTTCTCTTGGCTGGTGAGTCTGAACCAGGAGACAGTCTCCGGATAAGGGGCAGGTCATTTAGGACTGAGATGAGGAGGAATTTCTTTACTCAGAGGCTGGTGAATCTTTGTAATTCTCTACCCAAAAGGGCTGTGGAAGCTCAGTTACTGAGTAAGTTCAAGATGGAAATTGATAGATGTCTTGCTGCAATGATATAGATTGATACACTTCTGAATGCTAGTTACATCAAGGAATGTGTGGAGAGTGGGGAAAAATGGTAGAGATAGATGATCAGCTGTGGTCTTTGAATTATGGAACAGATTTGATGGGCCAAATGGCCTACTCCTGCTCCTGTGTTCCTATTTCTTATGGATTTTATGTAACCCTCAGTTGACCCTTATGAATAGTTCATAAGCAATTTACAAGAAAAGACCCCCTACTTATCCAGCAAACTACCGACCTATTTTGCTTACTAGTGTTTACTGTAAATTACTGGAACACCTCATTGATATTTAGCTAGAGATATCTTGAAGAGCAGAATACCCTTATTGAAGACCAGCATGACTTTTGTAGAGTTTGAAAGCTTGATGAACACAATCACAGCTCATTCTTACTATCCACAATCTGACCTCAATCATACCACCATAGGGCTTTCGTATATCACATGCAAAGCTACTGGACAAACTAGATTATTATGGAGCCCAAGGAAATGCAATAGATTGGAATATTTCTTACAAAAGGCAACAGAGTCATAATGATTGGGGTCGTCTCAAACTAGAAATCCATTTTAAGGCCATAAGACCTTAAGATGTAGGAGCAGAAGCAGTCCATTCAGCCCATAGAGTCTGCTCTGCCATTCAATGATCTGATGTGGTCATCCTCAACTCCACTTTCCTGTCTTATCCCCCTAACCTTGATTCCCTTACTAATTAAAAATCTGTCTATCTTAGCCTTGAACATACTTAACAACCCAGTCTCTGCAGTCCTCTGTGGTAAAGAATGCCATAGATTCACTACCCTTTGAGAGAAGAAATTCTTCCTCCTCTCTGCCTTATTATCCCAGTAGGGGAAACATCTACCCTGTCAAGCCTCCCTGAGAATCCTATATGTCCGAATAAGGTCACTTCTCATCCTTCTAAACCCCAATGAGTACATGCTCAACCTCTCCTCCAAAGAATATCCCTCCATATTCTGGATCAACCTAGTGAACCATTTCTGGACTGCTTCCAATGCCAGGATATCTTTCCTTAGATAAGGGGACCAAAACTGTTCACAGTATCCCAGGTATAGTCAGTGCTCTGATGAAGGGTCATCCAAACTCTTCTCTTGCCACAGATGCTGTCAGACCTGTTGAGATTTTCCAGCATTTTCTATTTTTGTTTCAGATTCCAGCACCCACAGTAATTTGCTTTTATTATAACCTTGGAGTTTCTGATGTTTAACTTAGTGCCTATCTCCTCAAGCTCTCTATGTAGAACCTCTTTGCTTGTTCTTCCTATGTCATTGGTACCTACAAGGACCATAACAGGACGCTCCCCCATGGCAAATTCCTGTCCAGTGCAGAGCAGATGTTGTGAGCCCTAGCAGCAGGCAGGTAACACAGTCATTTGGACCCTGGTTCTTGGCTGCAGAGAACAGTATCAATCCCCCTCACTATACTGTCCCCTATTACTGCTACATTCTTTTGTGCTTCTCCCAATTGAATGGCTTCCTGTATATTGGGGCCATGGCCAGTCAGCACACACACACACACACCCCATACACACACCCCATACACACACCCCATACACACACCCCATACACACACCCCATACACACACCCCACACACACACGCACCCCACACACACACGCACCCCACACACACACACACCCCACACACCCCACACACACACACACCCCACACACACACACACCCCACACACACACACACACCCCACACACACACACACCCCACACACACACACACACCCCACACACACACACACACACCCCACACACACACACACACCCCACACACACACACACACCCCACACACACACCCCATACTCACACCCCACACACACACGCACCCCACACACACACGCACCCCACACACACACACACACCCCACACACACACACACACCCCACACACACACACACACCCCACACACACACACACACCCCACACACACACACACACACCCCACACACACACACACACACCCCACACACACACACACACCCCACACACACACACACACCCCACACACACACACACCCCACACACCCCACACACACATACACACCCCACACACACACACACACCCCACACACACACAACCTGCGCGCCTCTCACGCGCGCACATGCTGCAACCTTAATTCAGCAGTTCTGTCATCCTTAAATGTCACCATGTTGTGATGATGTGGAGATGCCGGCGTTGGACTGAGGTAGGCACAGTAAGAAGTCTCACAACACTAGGTTAAAGTCCAACAGGTTTATTTGGTAGCACAAGCTTTCGGAGCTCTGCTCCTTCATCAGGTGACTCACCAAATAAACCTGTTGGGCTTTAACCTGGTGTTGCGAGATTACTTACTGTACCATGCTGTGCACCGTTTAAAGCTCCGGGTGCACTCAGTTTATTTCCCTTATCTTAACTGTTCTATTTTGGACTACTTGGCCGTGCTATATTGTGCCCTAACTTTCCCCTATTCAAGATGCAAATGTTTCACACACTACTCCTCGCACTGACCACTTACTCACCAATCACCATACTTGTGACCTCATGGTTGTCTTTTTGTTCCACCGCTTCTGCACCACAGCAGCTGCAATACTCACCAAATACTCACTTTCCCTCCTGCAGCAGGGCAAGACCACTTTCTGAAAGGTGAAAACATTGGAAAGCAAGAGAGTACCTCTCTCCCCTCTCTCCAAATTTCCAGATATACTCACTCGGACTGTGTCGCACTCAGGATGTGGCCTCTCCCATTTCTCGTGCGACCACTTACTGATTGTGTGCTTAAAACAGGCCTTTTCTTATGAGGCTTGCCCCTAGGTGCTGCTGTGGGCCCACACTTGTTTTTTTCATGAATGACAACCAGAATGGAATACAAAGTCCCGTTAGACTCATTGAAGATTACTCTTAATCATCTGCTGTTTCAGTAATGGCTAAGAGCCATTACTGAAACAGCAGATGAGAGCCTTCAGGAAGATCTGAATAATCTCATCAAATGGGCAAATATATGGTGAAGGAAATTCAAGGTAGAGTAATATACTGTTAAGCGAATCAACGATATTCAATGTCCATTAGTACCCAACTACACAATGCATGATTCCTCTTTTGAAGTTACTAAAGAATGCTGTCACATAGGAATCCACCATTCAAAATAATTTAAAACATCGTGCACAAAGTCAACAAGCAGTGTCCAAGGCATCCAGGGTGCTTGCTATTGTGAAATGGAATTTCTGTCACTTCAGAGACAGTGAAGGAAATACTGCACCAGACTCTAGTCAGGCCATACTTTGAGTATGGAGCTTTGAACCCATATACTACTTCAAAACATTACCCTCCTTGAGAAAGTTCAGTGCTGGGGACCTCACAACTGCTCGCAAAGTGTTTCCAGTGTGTCTCAGTTGGTCATGTTGCTTGGCAGGCACAGGCTCTAGAACCAAAGAAAGGTCACCAGGTTGACATGCTTCTATACAAATTTGAATGGGTAATTAAATATTACTGAACAGTGTATCAAGCCCTAAAGTGACTGAGCTCAAAGAGTTCACAACCAATAGCTCCAACTGTACCCATCCCAGTGAGCTTCCTTTACTATCTCTTCTTTTCCCCAATAACGATTAAGGACTGAAGCAACCTTCCATAAACCTTAATCTCCATGCCCTCTAAGGACTCATTTGAAGAAAATGGATTGAACATTTTATAATTAATGTGGTTATTGATTGCACTCATTATTCAAATTCTGTAAAAATTCCCTGATGGAAGACTATGAAGGGAAACCTTACAAAGTGCCGATAAAGAGTCTGTTTCATTTTTTTTATCTTCAAAGTGGATGATTTCTCATTTGCCTGTATTGGAATCCGTTTACCATTGTTTCATCCATTCACTTAATCGAAGGTTTGTTAAGCAGCACCTTCCAAACCCACGAACACTACCACCTAGGAGGACTAGAGCAGCAGATATCTGGGAACACCACCACTTGGAAGTTCCCTTCTAAGCTATTCACTATCCTGACTTGGAAATATGTCACTGTTCCTTCAGTGTCACTGGGTCAAAATCCTGGAACTCCCTCCCTTAACAGCACTGTGGCTGTACCTAGACCACATGAACTGCAGCAGTTCAAGACGGCAGCTCATCACCACCTACAGATGGGCAGTAAATGCTAATCGAGCCAGCGCCACCCACATCCAGTAAATAAATTTTTTAAAAATATGTATTTGCAATTTTGTGCCCACTATTAACACTGCTTGCAATGAAATTTTACAGATAGCCAGTACCATTTCCTTGCTTCTACAAGAAAGAACTTGCAAGTATTTAATGCCTGCTACACAACTCTGATACTGTGTTTAATTAGTAATTAATTAATTAATTGTTATTAATTTTTTATTAGAAGAAAGTCCAGATAATAATTTGGTGCAAAAAATGACACTGGTATTTATTTTACAAGACGAGTAATCTATTGTAATAAGAATGTTCCAAAAATTGGATAATTGGTTTTGCCCCTTCCAGTGTTTGGGGCTTTCCATGAATTGCATACTAGATGGCATTTTGTCCATCACAGATGAAAGTATCTGATGTGAAGTAGCAAGGGTGTTTCTCAAAACTTTCTCAGGTTTAAGATTCAGAGAGGCTTCCTAAAATGTTTCTTCATTTCATGTTTTGTGTAGGATGAATATAGGAATTCAATGCCTGCTTCTAGCTTCCAGCAACAGAAATTGCGTGTCTGTGAAATCTGTTCTGCATACCTGGGTCTTCATGACAATGATCGCCGGCTTGCGGATCACTTTGGGGGAAAACTGCACTTGGGGTTCATTCAAATCCGGGAGAAATTAGATCACCTGAAGGTAATTTTGAGATTATTTATGTTAGGAAGAGTTAAAATGTAGAATTATATTTTTGGGACATACATTTATAAAGTTACTTTTTTTTAACATATCCAACCAATTATCTATTTTAGTCAAATGTAATTAATGTAGGCAGAAATCATTTACTATGATGCTTTGAGGAAATTTCAGTATGGTGTGTTTGTTATAAAGTGTTATGCATTTTTAGGGAATGCTTTTGGATTCTCATTTCCTCCTCCATTTGCAATTATAGAAAATCGTTGCAGAGAAACAAGAAAAGAGAAATCAAGAGCGCTTAAAGAGGAGAGAAGAAAGGGAAAAAGAAGAAAGGATGAAACGGAAGTATGTTAATTTGCATATGCAGCGCTAAATTTAGACGTGGAAATCCTTTTTGATCAAGGCTGTTGTGATAGAAACTGAACATGAGAAGCATTTTTAAATGCTGTTCACTTGATCCAGTGCTATTTGTACATCTTGACTATTAATCATAACCTGAAATATAGTTTCTAAGCTGAAATGCAAAATTTTAATCTAGCATAGTTCCATAATTAAACTCTTCAATACTGTTTTGCAGGTCCAGGTCTCGTAGCAGGGATCGCAAGAGGTATGTTTATTGCATGGTGAAATAGCATTAAGGAATCAGGTTTCTTTGTTCAGATTTTTTGGGGGGGGGGAAAGTGTTGAGGGGGGTTGGCATTTTTGAAGAATTAATGACTTCTCAACCTTTACTTTTGCCCTTCTGCACAGAAGTCTTTAGACATTCATTTCAAGTGTCAACTGTAGCTGAGCTGTTAGCGCACTTGCCTCTGAATCAGAAGGTATGTGTTTAAATCCTGTCAGGACATGAACACAGCAATCTAGACTGACACTCCTCTGCAGCACTGAACAAGTGGTGCATTGCCAGAGGTGCCAATATTCGGATGAAACGTTGAACTATCTGCTCTATGGGGTAGACGAGAAGGATCTCATGGCACTCATTTGAAGAAGAGCAAGTATTATGACCCAGGCCAGAAACTCCAAGGTGTTTTGTGAAGTTAGCCTAGACTCTTAAGTTTTACATTTGAATTTGGCATTTAAAGATAAATACTGATAGAAAATGGATACAAGTTTCTCTCCGGGTTTCTTCATTGGAAAGTGTATTTTTTGATATGAACCTTGCACTTTCTTGAGAGTTCATTTTTAAAATGGAATAGGCTAGTAATAAAGTATAATGTGTGCAATAATGTCTGTGCACAAAAACATGACCCAAAATGCTTTTTCACCATTTTCATCTGAACTAAAATGTATCATGTCTGAGTTGTAAATTGTATATTTCATAATGGAATTGCATTTGGTCATTGAATTATCTTTTAATGTGTATGTTTAAGCTTTTGGCTTCACAACTTCAATCTGTCTCAAAACGTGGAGGTTCAGCTAGATATTTTGTTCTCAGCAATCACGTGTTCTTCTGAGCGTGTTTTGCAGAATTTCTGAGCATGCAATCTACACATTGGGCAACACTAGGAAATTGAAAGTAGAAAAACAGGTTTACTAGTTTTTGCACTATTACACTGAAATTTGAATCATGGATGGCAGGACAATAGGAAGCTTAGAGGAATACATGGATCGTTAGGTAATTATTTACAGATCCCTGAAGGTGGCAGAGCTGGTGTATAGGATGGTTAAGAAGGCATATGGGACACTTGCTTTCATTAGTCGTGGCATAGAATATAAGAGCAAGGAGGTAATGTTGGAGTTGTACAGAACATTGATTGGGCCACAGCTGGAGCACTGTGTGCCATTCTGGTCACCTCACTATCGGAAGGATATGATCCCACTGGAGGGGGTACAGAGGAGACTCACCAGGATGTTGCCTGGGATGGGAGCATTTGAACTACAAGGCAAGACTCAATAAGATTGGCTTGTTTTCTTTAGAGCAGAGAAGGCTGAGGGGGGGGACATGATTGATTATATAAGATTGAGGGGTATGGACAGGGTGAGTAGGGAGCAGCTGTTCCCCCTGGTTGAGGGGTCAATCTTGAGGGGGGATATTTTTAAGATAAGGGGCAGGAGATTCAGAAGGGATTTCAGAAAAAAATTCTGAGGGTGGTGAGAATCAGGAATGCTTGGGGACATAAGGAAGGCCGGAAACCTTACAACCTTTAAGAAGTATTTGGGTGAGCAGTTGAAACATTATAACATTCAAGGATATGGGACAAGTGCTGGAAAATGTGATTAGTGCAGCTATAATGATAGTTATTGTCGATGCAGACTCGATAGGCTGAAGGGCTTTTCCTCCACTGTATCACTGTGACTCTGATTAAAGCTGGCCTTTCAAACAGGAAAGCTGGTGTGCCTGATATTTGTTTTGTGTAAAAAATCATTAAAGGTGATAGCAGCTAAGATGAGACTCATGTAAAACCTGGTTTCAAGTTCAGTGCTCTTCCACTTCAGTTATTTTACCAGAAGAAATAGGAGCAGAGTAGGCCATGCAGCCCCTCGAGCCAGCTCTGCTATGCAGTAACATCTTGACTGACTCTTGACCTCACCTTGACTTTCCTGCCTGAACCCAATATCCCTTGATTTCTTTCGAGTTCAATCTTTGCCATGAATATTCTCCATGACCACAGTTTGGGGTAAACCATTCAAAAACCAACTAGGTGAAGACATTTCTCCTCATCCCTGCTGAAATGATCCCCTAATTCTAGACTCTCCAGACACTCGATGTCCTTTCAGAATCTTGTACGGTGAAATGAATCATCTCTCATGCTAGTGAGCCCAAGAAAGTACAGGCCAATTTTATGCAACCTTTCATCAGACACCCTCCTCATCCCAGGAAGCAATCTAATGAATCTTTGTTGCCCTTCCAAGGCAAGTATTTTTTTCTTCTGAAATTGTGCACAATTCTTCAGGTATGATCTCATCAAAACCCTGTACAATAGCAGCAAGATCTCCTTACTCTTGCACTCCTTGCAATAAAAGCCACTATACAATTAGCCTTCCTAATTACTTGCTGTACCTGCATGATAATTCTCTGTGTTTTTTGTACAAGAACACCCAAATCCCTCTGAGCACCAGCATACAATAATTTATCACTTATCTTAAAATTAATACACCCAGGAACAGTTGAAGGGATATCTCCCCATCCTACTACTACCTAGAATTATGTACTACTACCTACCTACTACTTGGTTAACTAATACTGAAAAAAATGTTTGCAGATCAAGATCACGTGATCACAGGCGAAAACGCTCGGGTTCCCCCAGTCACGAGCGGCGTAAATCAAGATCCAGATCCAGAGATCGAGACAGGCGCCGAAGGCACAGGTCCCGTTCACATAGCCGCAGCAGAGGACATTGTCGAAGTTCAAGAGACAAAAGCAGGGAACGGAGTTCAAAGCATAAGTAAGATTGGTGAAATTTTTGAATTAAACTAAATTTCTGGAATATCATTATAAATCAGTATGATAGTAATTTAGTAATTCCAATGTTGGGGCTGCAGTGGTTATCATGTTTTTTAAGACTGAGTACGATCTGTACAGACAGGTACAGGTTCATTCAAATTGATTTCTATTGCCGAAATGGACATTAGGAGGAGTCTGTATGCAGTGATCCTGAACTGGCTGTATCTGTAAAATGTTGACAAAATTGTTTATCTGATTTAAGTCATAGAAAGACTGATCAGTTTGATCATCTTTAATAATGTATGATGCATTGTATTATCCAGTTGGAGATTTGTAACTCTTGCAGTGCTTCAGCTATTCCACTACTATCCATTCTCCTAGAATTGTAAAGCAGTCTTTCAAAATCAACTTCCTTTCCCCTGAGGGGGGGAAAGATTATAGTGATGGTTTTGATGTATTGTCATACATATTTGAGTGTCTTTTTTAACGTTACCTACGAGATATGTAACTGCAGAAATATGGGTAAAATTTTAACACCACAAGCACAAGTCATTTTTAATTGAAAAGGTTGTTGTGATTGAGAAATGTTTTGTGATTAGCTGTATTTTCCATGAGTCTCTAAACATTATTTCCGCACAAAATTAACCCTTTCAAAATGGCAGACTTGTTGATGCTTGTGCAAAAATGCTTGAATGCATCATTATAACTTGACAACTGGTAGTTTTTAAAAAAGGGACAAGCCAAGTAATACTTACAGCAAGCAAATGTTTTTATAAAGTGATTAGAGTTGACCTAACTCATTTATCTCTGCTTCATTTATCAAACTCTTCAATGCAAGCTGCCTATGGTCCACAATGTGCTTTGATGTTTACATTCCATTGAACGGTATCTTCTTTTATAAGGCATAGACTTGCAGTTCTTCCCACGTGTTGCACTGTCATCCTTAGAAGATACTCAGGACACAGTTGAGCCCATGTGCCAATTTTAGGATTTAACCCTGGCCTTACACACATGAAGAGGCCAGTTTTTGTTTCAGGTCAGCGATGGGAGATAGTGGAGTTAATATGGGGAAATGAGTGGGAATGGAGGCAAATAGGGTAAAAATGGCAAAGAAACAAAAAAGCCACACAAGGAAGGTGAAGATTAGAAAAACAGGAGGGTAAAAAAGAGATGGCAAAGGGAATGAGAGAAGTGGGAGTGGCAAAAGTCAGGGAAAATTGATGAAAGAGGTGGTGTTGGGAGAAAAGAATGGAAGAGAGATCGAGAAAGGGAGCAGGAGCAGAAGGGGGGGATACAGTAAACAGGTGATATATACAGAGGTAGAAAGTGTGATTGGAGAGGAACAAAAGGAAAGACGGGAGACAGGAGAGGAATAAGGAAGAAACATGGGAGTGATTTCAACCTATAATCACTGCTCCTCATGTAGTTTTAACACTTAAACTAATGCTCTGTAATCAGACTCAGGTATTCATTATTCTGTAGGGCCTCATCACTAATTGCACTGCACAAAGGATCAATATTCACATTGTCAAGGTCCTAAGAAGTTCAAACAAGAAATAGCACTTAGGCTGAGAGAGCAAGTCAGTTATTTGATGCTCTGCAATGTCTCTCAATGGATTTTTTTCTATATTTTGTGGCAGTAGTGGGGAGGGGCTTCCACATTTTTGAAGTGCATTGGAGGGGTACAATTTCTTGAGATTGCTTTCAATTTTTAATGTTGAATTAACAGTGCAGATACACTTAACTGCTGCAGTACCTTAAACCCAGGACCACTTGCTGTTTTTAATGTATAATAGATAATTATATCAATGTGGAGAGTAGCTTTATTATATTCTGCATGGAGTTAAAAACAAATAAAAACACAATTTTTACTTTAAAGAAATCTTGACCATTCCCTCTGTCAAACCTATCTTCCCCGATTTGTACTTTTTACATTTTCTATTTTTATTTCTAATTTTAACGTTGGTGTCTTTGCCTAAACCATTCCAATATATTCTATCTCTTCTAACCTTTCTGTCCTGATGTGTAAACTTAGTTGATGAATCTTAGCAGACATCTGAAGGTGAGTGAGGAAGGCATCAAAGCCGAATCAGATAAATTAATGAACGTACACATGCACTTTCAGCAATGGTTCCTTGATAATGATCAAAATAGAAATCCTGGGTAACTTTTTAATCTCTTAGCCCAGAAGCACTAAGGCAGTTGCTAATTTGCATCAGATTTCAATCTGGCGTCTTCCTGTGCAGGTGTATACCATACCTGTTGGAGATTTTGCCTTGCGGGTCGTTGTGGAAGCTGATTTGCTGGAGGTTTGTATTAAATAAAAGTGTTGTTTTTCAAGGTCTTCAAGGGATCGATCTCCTAGGGAAAAATCAAGAGATAAGGATCGAAAGGAGAAGAGTTCTTCAGAAAGAAAACATGAGAGTACAAATGGAAAGTCAGAATTAAATACAGCAAGTCCTGAAGAAAGGGAGGCTGGTGAAATCTGAATTATTGACTGAACCAAAATAGTTAATGTAAAACTGTAAATCTGAAAACATTCTTTACGGCCGCCTTTGAATTTTCCCATGTTTATGATTTCTGCCATTTAAACCTTCATTTTGGCAGAGAAAATATTAGATTTTTGTAGCTGTAGATATACACTTGTTTTCCAGTAGTGTTACAACTTTTCTTCTAATACAGTTTATTTATAAATATTAAAATAAGTGAGAGCATATGTTTTTTTTAAAATAAAGGTTATCTTTTGAACTAGCATGGAAGAAAGCAACTTTAAGCTTTCCCAAGTACAGTATCTGTCTAGTGATTCAGCAATTTGATCTCTACTCTCTAACAACAGAATAAATTCATGTCTGCCGAATGGGATCTGTGGTCTGTGTAACTGGGTACCTAGCTACATAGGGGGTTGACTACAGTGGGAGTTCTCCCACTTATTTAATGCAACTTCAGCAGAAGAGATGTGGAAACAACCTAAACAGCATTTAGGCTGTGTCTCAAGGCTTATTTGGCCCTTCTATCAAAGTTACAACAGGCGAGAGGGGGACAAAAACCCTGCGAATTTTCACCAGAATTTTTTTTTCCCACTTGAAGAGAAACCTCTGAATTTTGTGGAACTAACATTTTCAATCTGAAATCTAATTGGCATGTCATGATTCTGGGCATTTGTCTGAATCTGCAAATTATGTTGCAGTAAGGGCTGCAATGGAGTTGAATATAAATAGTGAATTTGTTTTGAGGTGCAATTTGTGTTATGAAAAATTTAGTCAATTTTTGTCAGGTGTGTAATTCTTGAGGAAAAATAACTTCCAATGAAACAATTATCATCTGAAGCTGCAAACTTTCAGAAGAATTTTGGTTGAAGTCAGTAGTTATCACCAGATTCTCCTTTTACACCACCATTTTGCACCGCTTTGAGGTTGTTTCTGGTGAGTATTGAGACAAGAGTGGTAATGTTAGGTTCTCATGGACACAGGTTGGGAGCAGCTAAACTTGGGCGACTGTATTAGCTGGACTTCACACCGTATCGCATTTAACTCTAGCCTGGTTCAAAGCCACATCTTGAAGTGCCCTTTGGTTCATTGACACCTCATAAATTTATTTGGAATTCTTTTATTATGAAAGAAGCTGCACTTCTATCTACACCCTTCTAAAATTAAAAGTTAGCCCATCAGGAGTATGGCTCCAAATAATCCACAGCAAAATGCAGCTTGGAACAGGGGCCTGCTAGCAGTGTATAATCCTTTACTTGTACCCGTGCCAAATGGCAGTAAATGTGATTTGTACCACCTGCAAAAGCCATTATTCAAAATGAATTTATGGAAGTATAAAAGTGGAGAGTTTAACCTAATCCAACAAAGCTTTATGTTTCTACTGCTCGCAAATCTTTTCATTGGTTCATGCTTAAGATCAGGGGTAACAGCCATAGAATTCCTGATACTGACTCTAGTGTACTGTTTATGGTAGCAACTTCAGAAACCTGTAGGATTTCCTTAACAGGTTTTACTGATAGTTTTAACAAAGTCTTACTGCGGCAAATATCAGTTTTAACATGCTACCAACTCTGTTTTTTTTAAAAAAGCTTCTGTTAATTGACCTTTTCTATAAATGAGGTTTTGTTTTTGGATTTATGTTTGACAAGTTACACGATAGAATTGATTTGGTTAGTGAAAGTAAATTAAGAAATACCAGCTCTCACAGGACTGTGAATTAAGCATCGCTAAAACCTTTATGCAATTTATTTTCATTTTACATTTTTCAAAAATTACAAGGAGGGTGAAATGAGTTTCTTTCCACCAGCTTGTCCTTTGTACTCGTCAATAAAAACATTCCAATTGCATTTTACAAAAGTCAGACAATGAAGAAAAACTGTTCTGTGTCATTTTTAAATCTTACAGTCCCTTGATGAAAAAGTGTTCTCTTCAATAAAGGGAAATTGTTAGAATTACATCATTATTTTCTTCAATCTTACAAATATTTTGGAAACTGTTGGCCATTACTTGAAGAATGCTATTCAAAAGTAGTGTCATGCTTTCTGTAACACTGTGGACATTGCTTTTTAAATTGTTTCAGGATGCAGAGCAGAGACTTTAGTAATAATAGCAGAAAATGTTGAAAAATCTCAGCTGGTCTGACAGCATCTGTGGAGAGAGAATAGAGCCAATGTTTCGAGTCTGGGTGACCCTTCACCACGACCTTAATCCTTGTTTTCCTGTGCGTACTTGTTTTCAAAATTTGGATCTGATATATAAAGTGCACCAATTTTCTTCTTATCGCTTTCTTGGTTCAATTTTTCCAAACCTAGCAGAGACCGGTTCATAACAAATGATCTGAATCTCGTGGAGCAAAAGTTGGCACACTTTCATTTGAGATTTGCCAGGTGTTTGTTTCAGCACCAGTTGTAAATGCTGCAGGTTTACTGTGGGTCGCTGTTTGAAAGGAGTGTTTAATGGAATTAAAACACTCGTGCCACTTGCCCAGGTTCAGAAATAAAGTCTTAAGTGCTGGCTGTGACTTCCCTTTGAATTCATGTTCTTGGAAGTTAGTCAGGTGACAAAGTGCATTACAATAGGACTTGTCACCCAGGTTACTGAGTTTACTATGGGATGTGTAACACCAATGCACTGATGTCGAGGCAAATCACTGAAGAGTAAAAGAATCGTAAATTTCAGCTTATTCCATATTATAGAACCATAGAACATTACGGCACAGAAACAGGCCTTTTGGCCCTTCTTGGCTGTGCCGAACCATTTTTCTGCCTAGTCCCACTGACCTGCACCCGGACCATATCCCTCCACACCCCTCTCATACATGTACCTGTCCAAGTTTTTCTTAAATGTTAAAAGTGAGCCCGCATTCACCACTTCATCTGGCAGCTCATTCCACACACCCACCACTCTCTGTGTGAAGAAGCCCCCTCTAATATTCCCTTTAAACTTTTCACCCTTAGCCCATGTCCTCTAGTTTTTTTTCTCCCCTAGCCTCAGTGGAAAAAGCCTGCTTGCATTCACTCTATCTATACCCATCATAATTTTAGACACCTCTATCAAATCTCCCCTCATTCTTCCACGCTCCAGGGAATAAAGTCCTAACCTATTCAACCTTTCTCTGTAATATAATTGTATTTGATTGTGGAATAGTGAACATTGGTAGCATGTACAAAAAGAACCACAATATATTTCATTCTCCAGTGCTTTCATTTCTCATCTTAATTAGTGTGAAACACATCTTTTGCTCTCCTTGCATTTTAAGAAAAATTAACCTTAAATTTGCTGAACTTTGTCAATCCACTTGTTCAGAAAAGGATTGTTCAGCTGATATCACGTTATTTCATTCCATCCTGCTTGAGTTTTGAATGTTCAGCCTTGGACCACTCATTTTTTCCATGCAATAAGACTTTCCTGCATATTGACTTTCCATCCCACTTTCACCTCACTGAGCATTTTTCTCTGCAGCAGGTGTACACATCAACAAGCTTCTACATTTTCCAGAAAACTATTAATCTGGTAATCTTTCTTCTCAAGTTCTCTTCCCCTGGTAGATGTTCAGCCATGCCTCTGCATTGAGTGCCTGTAGGTTCTAAATTATTCGTTTGATTATGGTAATGGGTAGCCTGAAGTATATAGAACAGGAAGGAGTCCAAGTTCAAATCCTGGTCTGTGTTCAACTGAAGCTCTGTTACCCGGTTTTCGTGTAACATAACCAGATAAGACAAACTTAGGCCTGGGAACCAGGGTTGTAATTGAAGAAAAGGTCTTAAAGTTTTCAAAATCAGAGGTGGAATTCTTAAATGACTTCTGTATAGAAACTAGAAGCAGGAGTCCTTCGAGTCTGCTCTGCCATTCATTTTGATTATGGCTGATCATTGAGTTCAATATCCTGATCCCCTCTTCCTCCCATATCCCTTGATCCCTTTAGCCCCAAGAGCTATATCTAATTTCTTCCTGAAATTGGGTAACGTTTTGGCCTCAACTACTTTGTGATAGTGAATTCCTCACATTCACCACCCTCTCGGTGAAAACATTTCTCCTCACCTCAGTTCTAAAAGGTTATCCTCAAACTATGACTCCTAGTTCTGGACTCCCCCACCACTGGCAACTTTCTTTCTGAGTCTACCCTGTCTAACCCTGTTAGAATTTTATAAGTTTCAATCAGAACCCCTCTCATTCTTCTAAACTCCAGTGAAAACAATCCTAACCGAAAGAGAAAATGCTGGAAAATCTCAGCAGGTCCGGCAGCATCTGCAAGGAGAGAAAAGAGTCAACGTCTCAAGTCCAATGACCCTCTGTCAAAGCTCATCTCAGCTTAGCCTTGACAAAGGTTCGTCTGGACTCGAAACATCAGCCCCCACCTCCCCCCACAGATGTTGCCAGACAGATCCTCGCCCACTCGCTCAGCCTATCCAAATCTTTCTGCAGACTTTCCGCGTCCTCCACGCAATTCGCTTTCCCACTCATCTTCGTGTCATCAGCAAACTTTGATACCCTACACTCAGTCCCCTCCTCCAGATCATCTATGTAAATGGTAAACAGTTGAGGCCCCATTACCGATCCCTGCGGCACGCCACTGGTCACCAACTGCCAACCTGAAAAGCACCCATTTATTCCAACTCTCTGCTTCCTGTTAGATAGCCAATCCCCAATCCACGCCAACACCTTACCCCCAACTCCGTGTACCCCAATCTTCTGCAGCAACCTTTTGTGAGGCACCTTATCGAATGCCTTCTGGAAATCTAAAAACACCACATCCACCGGTTCCTCTTTGTCAACCGCACTAGTCACATCTTCATAAAAATCCAGTAAATTCGTCAAACACGACTTTCCCTTCATGAATCCATGCTGCGTCTGCTTGATCGAACCATTCTTATCCAGGTGCTCTGCTAGTTCCTCTTTAATGATGGACTCCAGCATCTTCCCAACTACGGACGTTAAGCTAACCGGCCTGTAGTTACCCGCCTTTTTGTCTACTCCCTTTTTTAAACAGCGGCGTAACAGTAGCTGTTTTCCAATCAGCCGGCACTACCCCAGATTCCAGCGAATTTTGATAAATAATACTAACGCATCTGCTATTACCTCAGCCATTTCTTTCAGTACCCTGGGATGCATTCCATCCGGGCCCGGGGACTTGTCTCCCTTCAGTCCCATTAGTCTACCAAGCACCACCTCCTTAGTAACAGTAATTGTATTAAGGATCTCACCTCCCACCAACTCTCGATCTCTAATATTCGGTAAACTATTTGTGTCTCCCACCGTGAAGACCGACACAAAGAACTTATTTAAAGTTTCAGCCATTTCCTCATTTTCCACTATTAAATCCCCCCTCTCGTCCTCTAAGGGTCCAACATTCACTCTCGCCACTCTATTCCTTTTTATATATATTTGTAAAAACTCTTACTATCATTTTTTATATTTTGAGCTAGTTTAGTTTCATAATCTATCTTTCCTTTCTTAATCGCTTTCTTAGTTGTTCTTTGTTGTTTTTTAAAGCTTTCCCAATCCACTAATTCTCCACTATTTTTGGCCACTCTGTACGCACCTGTTTTTATTTTAATACTCTCCTTTATTTCCTTCGTTATCCACGTCTGGTTATTCCTTTTCTTACAGTCCTTCTTTATCACCGGAATATATTTTTGCTGAGTACTTAAAAAAAAATCTCCTTAAAAATCCTCCACTGTTCCTCAGCTGTCCTACCTACCAGTTTGCTTGCCCAGTCTACATTAGCCAATTCCGCCCTCATCCTATTGTACTCCCCTCTGTTCAAGCAGAGGACACTGGTTTGGGACCCTACTTTCTCACCCTCCATCTGTATCAGAAATTCAACCATATTATGATCACTCAACCCAAGAGGCTCCCTCACAAGAAGATCCTTAATTCTACCGGTCTCATTACACAGTACCAGATCTAAGATAACTCGCTCTCTCGTAGGTTCTGTAACATACTGTTCAATGAAACTATCCCGACAGCATTCTAAGAACTCTTCCTCAAGTCCTTCACGTCCAATTTGAGTCGACCAATCAATATGCAGGTTAAAATCCCCCATGATTATTGCCGTTCCACTTTTGCACGCATCCATTATTTGCTTGTTTATAGCCCTCCCCACTAAGTTATTATTTGGGGGCCTATAGACCACGCCTACCAGTGTCTTTCTCCCCCTACTATTCCTTATCTCCACCCACAACGATTCCACGTTTTGCTCCTTAGAGCCTATGTCATCTCACTACTGTCCTGATATCCTTTATTAACAGAGCTACCCCACCTCCTTTTTCTACCTGTCTATCCTTCCTAAATGTCTGATACCCCTGGACATTCAGTTCCCAGTCCCGGTCACCCTGCAACCACGTTTCTGTGATGGCCACTAGATCATACTCATTTGTATGGATTTGTGCCATCAACTCATTTACTTCGTTTCGAATGCTTCGTGCATTCAGACAAAGTGTCTTTATGCCAGCCTTTATCTGGACCCGGTTTATTGAAACGCTACTAACATCTCCCGAGCCCTCTACTCCTTTAACTAGTTGAATGTCCTCAACATTAACCTGCACTTGTACTCTCTCCTTTACCTTCGGTTTTGTAATTCCCCATACCCCTGCACCCTTCCGCCCCCCCCCCCCCCCCCCCCCATTTAATAGTTTAAAGCCCTATCAACGACCCTAGTTATACGATTCAGACGGAGACCATCCCATCCGAAAAGGTCCCATCTGCCCCAATATTGGTGCCAATGCCCCATGAATTCGAACCCATTCCTCCCACACCAATCCTTGAGCCACGCATTTGTCTCCTTAATCCTATTGACCCTGTGCCAATTCGCGTGTGGTTCAGGTAGTAATCCAGATATTACCACCTTGTTGGTTCTGCTTTTTAATTTGGTTCCTAGCTTTTCATACTCCCTCTGCACATCCTTTGTTCCTGTTATGCCTATGTCATTGGCACCTACATGGACCACGACAACTGGATTCTTACCCTCCCATTCCAAGTTCCTATGCAGCCCGGATGCTACATCTTGGACCCGAGCACCAGGCAGGCAACACAACCTACGACATTCTCTGTCCTGGTCACAAAGAACAGTGTCTATGCCCTTAACTGCACTGTCCCCAATTACCACTACATTTCTCTTTACTTCCTCTGCCTCAACGGCTCCCTGCACCAGGGTACCGTGGGCAGTTTGCTCGTCCTTGCAGTTTCCGTTCCCGTCCCTACTGGTAGCAAGAATCTCAAACCTGTTGTACAGATTATGGGGCTGAGGTTCTTGGGACTCTACCTCCTGAATCCCACTCCCTGCCTTCTCTCCCCCCCCCCCCCCTCCCTGCCTCACCTGCAGTCCCATTTGTCCCTGAACCCCGGCTGAGTTAGTTAGTCTAAGGGGTGTGACTCTATGTTTAAACACATTATCCAGGTAACACTCCCATTCCCTGATATGTCGCAATGTCTGAAGCTCTGAGTCCAGTTCGTCTACTTTGAGCTGGAGCTCCTCAAGCAGCCAGCACCTACTGCAGATATGGTCACTGGGAATCACCTTGGGGTCCACCAGTTCCTACATCATGCAGAAACAGCACATTACATGTCCCTCCATTCCAATTACCTAGTATACGTTGGCACTAACTACAAATTTAACCTACCTTGCCCTGCCCTTACCGCCTAAGCCCGATGAGCCAAAGCCCTTCTGTTCTCACTCAGCTCACTCCACTGCCTGCTAATGACGCTGCCAGTGGGGCCTGCTTTTAAACCTCCCGCGCTGAACAGGGAATCAAAAACCCTTCCCAGAACACCCCGCGGCCACTTCCGGTTTCGCCTTTTAAAGAAATAAATAATTAAATAAATCCCACGAAAAATAGCTTAAAAGTTAATCTCTTAGCCCAAAAATTTCTGAAACAAAAACACACCTCTTTGCCTCGCTCTGGATGAACACTGTACCTATCTATGACTGTCTTAAAGACACTCAATGACCTGGCCTCCTCAGCCTTCTGCAGCAAAGAGCTCCACAGATTCACCACTTTCTGGCTGAAGAAATTCCTCCTCATCTCTGTTTTAAAGGATCGTCCCTTTAGCCTGAGGTTGTGCCCTCTGGTTCTAGTTTTTGCTAGAATCTGCACATCTTTGGACTGTGGGATGAAACCAGAGCACCCGGAGGAAACCCACACAGACATGGGGAAAATGTGTAAACTCTACAGTCACCTAAGGTTGGAATCAAACCCAGGTCCCTGGTGCTGTGAGGCAGTAGTGCTAACCACTGCCTATTTAGCTATTTATTAATATCTTCCTGTAGTCTGTTGCAGACTTCCTCAGGATTCACAACCTCTCTTTCCGCCTCCCCCTCCTCAATTTAGTGTCATCCACAAACTTGAAATTTTGCTCTTGATTCCATAGTTCAGATCGTTAATGTGAATTGTAAACAGCAATGGTCCCAGCACAGATCCTTGTGGAACACCACTTCCTCAATAATGGCCTTGTAGTCCCACTGTTTGAATTGCTACCTGACTTCAATACAGAAAGCAACTTGCCTCTGTCGTCTTATTCCCTGACATTATTCATTAGTCTATTGTGACCTTAACCTACTCCTGTTCCTAAGGAACCAATTTGGCTCTTCGCGCTTGCTCTGCCATTCACGGCTGATCTGGTTGTGCTCTCAATTCCATTTTCCTGCCTGTCCCCATAACCCCTGACTCCTTTGTCAAAAGTCTATCTAACTGTACCTGAAATAAATTCAATGACCCAGCCTCCACTGCTCTCTGGGGAAGAGAATTCTACACACCAACAACACTCTAGGGAAAAAAAACTGCATCTTTATCTTAAAAGGCAGACCTCCTATTCTTAAACTGCCTCCTTGTTCTTGTCTCCTGCACAAATGAAAATGTCGTGCTGGTATCAAACTCCCTCAGCATCTTGTGTTTCAATAAAATCACCTTTCATTTTTACCTCCAATGGATATAGACCTTCCCTGTTCAACCTTCATAGGGCAAGCATTTCATCCCTGGAATGAATTATGAACCTTCTCAGAAGTGTTTCTGACATTATATATTTTTTCGACTGAGGCAAAAACTATATATAGCATTCCAGATGTGATGTCACCAATGCCTTGTACAGCTACAATAAAACTTTCCTACTTTTCTATTCCACTCCTCTTGCAATAAGCACCAATGTTCTGTTTACCTCCAAATCACTTGCTGTGCCTGCATACCATCTTTCTGTGATTCATGAACCAGGACAGCCAGATCCCCCTGTATCTCAAGAGTTCTACAATCTCTCTCCATCTTAATGGTATATTGCTTTTTTCCAAGAAGGAGAGTTCACATTTTTGCCACTCATTTGATCGTTCTGTAACCCTTTGCAGACTCTTTTTGACAACTTACTTTTTTACCCATTGTGTCATTGGAAAGTTTAGCTACCATACATTTACCCCTTCATCCAAATCATTGATATGGATTGTAAATAGTTGAGGCCCCAGCACTGACCTTTGTGGCACGCTCTGATGAAGGTCCCAGATTCGAAATGTTAGGGATGATTCTCCCATTCCGACCCGCTATTTTTTTGGCGGGTTGGGTCGGAAGATGTGCGCGTGTGCCAATTCGCGGGATTCACATATGCGTTCCCGATGTACGCGTCTCTCCCACTGCCAGATATCCAGCGCAGTCAGGACCATGCAGGAAACCAGCAGGAATACCAGGTAGGTCTTTTTAATCTATTTTTAATGTGATTTAAATTGGATTATCGGGCCCAGGACTGAATTCTCCGGGTTCACTCTGGCAGTGTTTAGAGTAGCTCCACACTTTCGGGGAACTAGCAGGAGACCCCGCTAGAGTGAAGGGGGGCAATTGGGGGCCCCCAGGGGGTCGGGCAGAAGGGGGGTGATGCCCCCTGGGCATGGGCATCCTAGCAGTGTTAGCCTGTACCCCTAGCACTGCCCAACAGGCAAATTGCCCCTGCCCAGGGGGCACCTTGGCACTGCCCATTGGGCATCAGGCAGTGCCTAGGGAGTGGGGCTTAGAGGGCAGTTCTGGAGGTGATCAGTGGAGGTGGGTGTTCCCGCTGCCACTCTGCATTGGGATCCGGTCGGGGTTGGAGGGAGGCCAGCGATCGGGGGGGGGGAGGGGGTGTTGGAAGTCGGGGCTCCAGGACAGGGGCGATGTCGGGGCTGGCCAGAAAACCAGAGGCTGACAGCACGGGGCCACTGCGCATGTGCAGAATCCCAGAGCATGTGCAGAATCCCAGAGCTGTCAGACTCTGGTGTGAATAGGCCCCGCCCCTGAGCTTTTAATGATATTCACGATTGTGACCACTGTAGTGCAGAGTGTGGGAGATTCGAGTCTGAACTCTGATAAAACAATCGTGATTTACTCCAGTTTTCCCACGAATTCAGCACTTTTTGGAAGCATCGCCCCCGTTTATTCTGTTATCTCCACAGATGCTGAGATTTTCCAATTTGTTTTGTTTTTGTTTGTGGCATTTCTAGTTACAATTTACCAATCAGGAAATGACTAATTTATCGCTGCTCTTTGCTTCCTGTTAGCTAACCCATCCTTTGTTCATGCTAATATGTTACCCCCTACCCCAGATTCTCTTGTGTAATAACTTCTGATGTGGCACCTCATCAAATACCTTATGGAAATCCAAGTACACCACATCTACAGCTTCCCCACTACCCACCTTGCTTGTCACCTCATCAAAAAAAACTCATTAAAGTGAGTTAAACATGATTTCCCTTTCACAAAGCCATGTTGGCTCCTTCTGGTCACATTAACAAGCCCTTTCAAAATCCAGATAAATTGCTTCATGTTCATTTCCAGCGTCTGTAATCCCCTTAAAAAGTCAGTGCTGATCAAGGAAGATTTTCCCTATTTTATCCGTGCTGGCGAAATGCACTAGTCTTCCATTATCCCTCTCTTAGATCAGAGGGTGGCTGCTTGGGACCAAGAGCTATCTTTAAGTTTAAGTATTAGTGTCACACGTAGGCTTGCATTAACACTGCAATGAAGTTACTGTGAAAATCCCCTAGTCCCCACACTCTGGTGCCTGTTTGGATACACTGAGGGAGAATTTAGCCTGGCCAATCAGCAAGTCTTTTGGACTGTGGGAGGAAACCGAAGCACCCGGAGGAAACACATGCAGACACGGGGAGAATGTGCAAGCTCCACACACACACAGTGACCCAAACCGCCAGGGCATCGAACCCCGGTCTCTGGCAACTGTGAAGCAGCAGTGCTAACCACCGTGCCGCTACATTGTATATTCTGCTACACATTTAGCTCATGATAACTCTCAATAACCTGAGCAGGTGTGATACATGATCAATGCCATACCTTCATCAGAAACCCTTATAGTGCAGTTGACAGCCACACCTAAGTAATGCTTGATTAGGTGAAGGTATTCTGCAGTATAACGCTAAGGGAGCTTGCAAGATTCCTTGCTGCATGCTCCACTACCTTACCAATCAGAAAGTCCAACCCATTAGTCACCAATGAAAGGTGACAAGGAGCAACGTGTACCTTTCTTGCCAGCAGCAAGACTTATTCCACAGCAGCCCGTCGTGCTGTGCTATGACTACTGACTTCCTGTTCCCCTACACCAACACTGCTGCTTCAGAAAAAACAAGAATTCTCAGCATCCTAAGTATCCCACAAAACCCTGTAAGCAGAAGGCTATTAAAGCTCCAATGAGGCACTTGAGAGGGTCATAGTCAGCGTTTGAGGAGCTCTGGCTTGAGAAATCTTTCTGCCAAATGTCACATCTTGGCTGCTGCCAGGACACATTGACCAAACTGCCTTCGTAGTACTGGGAATGGTACTGGGCAGGCTGGCGCGCAGATGCTGCCATTCTTGATAAAGGAGAGCATGTGGTTCTAATGGTGGCATGGTCATTTGCGCAGGCTTGCACCTCAGCATTTATACTGGTATATAGGAGAGCTATATCTGTAGAAATATGTCTTGGAAGCCTTCCATAATGTCTTTCGTCAAGGGTGGTGCCTAGAATTAGACACAGTGGGGGGAGGAGTGGGAAGGTGGAACTCTGGGCCACTAGCTGGCTGCGAGAATTGCAATGGCCCAGAGAATGTGTCGCGGGCAAAAAATGGACATGGTGCCAGGTGACAAGCCTGTCATGATGCTCCTGACCCACTCCACTGGCCCTGGTTGTGTTGTCGCCCATAGTGGGTGGCAACCCAATAATTATACAAGAAGATGGTTTGAAGGTCCATTCACCAGCCCCCCACCACTCACCCGCTTCTCCCAATGGGAAATGCATCAGGCGAGCTTTGGTGCAGGTACCAGTGTGGGCCTGGCATTCTAGACCCCCTGGGTGTAGGGAGCACCACCAACCTCTCAGCAAAAGGGGGGCACTCCTCCCTCTCCCACACACATAAACCATGCAGCCCCAAGGGTGACCCGGCCTGACCACCCAGCCCCCTTTCTCCCTCAAACTCCCCCACTAAGGCACACCTTCATGCCAACAGTGCAGTGCCCCTGGCACCCGAGTACTGACACCCTGGCCTGGTGCCTGGGTCATGAAGGGGTCAAGTAGCCATTTGCCCCTCTCCCATTGCCATTCTTCAGAGGAAGGGTCCTGAGGGTTGGGGGCATAGCATTAACCTCACCACTCTCCCCCAGGTTGACCCTTCCCCATTTGAAGTTCTTTGACGGAGAGGAGTTGTGAATTTCACCGTGGGGGGATGAGGGGGGGGGGGGGGGCATTCTCCACAGCAGTGTATTCAGCCCCAATGTATTCACACAGCTTTGATTTGAAGTCTCTGAAACCTCCTTGCAAGCTAAAACTTTTGAAACCAAGTTAAAAGTGAGGGGTGGGAGGTATAGGGGGAATTTGAGGAAAAACTTTTTTTACCCAGAGGGTGGTGATGGTCAGGAATGCGCTGCCTGGGAGGGTGGTGGAGGCGGGATGCCTCACATTCTTTAAAATGTACCTGGATGAGTACTTGGCATGCCATAACATTCAAGGCTATGGGCCAAGCGCTGGCAAGTGGGGTTAGGTGGGCAAATCAGGGCATTTCATGCATTGGTGAAGACTCAATGGGCCGAAGGGCCTCTTCTGCACTGTCGTATTCTGTGATTCTGTGATTTCTACTCCATTGGAAACATTTGATCTCTATCAATTTCAAAGTGGGCACAGTAAGAGGTCTCACAACACCAGGTTAAAGTCCAAGAGGTTTATTTGGAGTCACGAGCTTTCAGAGCGCTGCTCCTTCATCGATAGAAAAAAAAGCATATTGTATTTACATAACACATTTCACAACCATGGGCCATCCTAAAGCTAATAACATGCTTCTAAAATGCAGGCATTGCTGTAAGGTAACAAATCAATAAAGCTAGATTTACTGTAGTAACATGTAGATAGTGGGTGTAGAGTTCACAATGGGGTCAAGAGTTCACAATGGGGTCAATACTTCCAGTTTGTATACTTCAAATTCAATTTTAGGGTGTGGGAGTTACCAAGAAGAAACAAAAGGTGTTTTTTGTTTGCAGTGAGTTATTGTAAGTGACGTAAAAGCAAAAATACTTTGAGTGCATTTATTAAAAAGAACGGAGAATAAAGTTATTTGGCATTTAGCTACTTCCTTTTCCTGCAGCCATGCAAATTCATTCCGTTCAGGAGCTTATCCATATTCTGTTTGAATGCTGTGGCTGAATCTGCCTCTTAATGCTTTCAGGCAGTGACATCCAGATTGTAATCATTAACTACATAAAATGTTCTTCCTCTTGTCGCCTTTGGTTTTTTTGCACGGTGGCGCAGTGGTTAGCACTGTTGCCTCACAGCACCAGGGACCCGGGTTCAATTCCAACCTTGGGTCACTGTCTGTGCGGAGTTTGTACATTCTCCCCGTGTCTGCGTGGGTTTCCTCCGAGTGCTCCGGTTTCCTCCCACAGTCCAAAAGATGTGTGGGTTAGGGGGATTGGCCATGCTAAATTGACCCTTAGTGTCAGGGGGATTAGCAGGGTAAATATATGGGGTTACAGGAATAGGGCCTGGGGTGGGATTGTTGTTGGCGCAGACTCGGTGGGCTGAATGGCCTCCTTCTGCACTGTTGGTTCTATGAATCACCTTACATAGAACATAGAAAGCCACAGCACAAACAGGCCCTTCGGCCCACAAGTTGCGCCGATCACATCCCCACCTCTAGGCCTATCTATAGCCCTCAATCCCATTAAATCCCATGTACTCATCCAGAAGTCTCTTAAAAGACCCCAACGAGTTTGCCTCCACCACCACCGACGTCAGCCGATTCCACTCACCCACCACCCTCTGAGTGAAAAACTTACCCCTGACATCCCCCCTGTACCTACCCCCCAGCACCTTAAACCTGTGTCCTCTCGTAGCAACCATTTCAGCCCTTGGAAATAGCCTCTGAGAGTCCACCCTATCCAGACCCCTCAACATCTTGTAAACCTCTATCAGGTCACCTCTCATCCTTCGTCTCTCCAGGGAGAAGAGACCAAGCTCCCTCAACCTATCCTCATAAGGCATGCCCCCCAATCCAGGCAACATCCTTGTAAATCTCCTCTGCACCCTTTCAATGGCTTCAACATCTTTCCTGTAATGAGGTGACCAGAACTGCGCGCAGTACTCCAAGTGGGGTCTAACCAGGGTCCTATAAAGCTGCAGCATTATCTCCCGACTCCGAAACTCAATCCCTCGATTAATGAAGGCTAGTACGCCATACGCCTTCTTGACCGCATCCTCCACCTGCGAGGCCGATTTAAGAGTCCTATGGACCCGGACCATTACGTTGGTAATCTCCAGTTCTCGACCCTCCTGCCAATGAGAACAATTTTTCTCCATTAACTTTGTTGAGACCATTCCTGACTCTGAGGGAAAACAAGTCCAATCAATCCAGGTAAGTGACCTCCCTCATCCCTGGAACCATTTACACTCTGCACCCTTTTTAAAGGGAATCGTAGCAGGCGGGACAGGAACATGCAAAGGACTGTTGACCTCAGGTGAGATTTTCCAGTTTTGGGACAAGCGTGACTGGAAAATCCCGTCCATTATGTCTTTCCTCAAGGGTGGTGCCCAGAATTAGACACAGTGGGAGGAGGAGTGGGGGGAGGGGGGGGAGGAGTGGGAGGGTGGAACTCTGGGCCACTAGCTGGCTGCGAGAATTGCGATGGTCCAGTGCAAAAAACAGGCATGGCGCCAGGTGCCAAACCTGTCACGATGCTCCTGACCCACTCCGCTGGCCCTGGTTGTGTTGTTACCCATAGTGGGTGGCAACCCAATAATTATACAAGAAGGTGGTTTGATGACCCATTCACCAGCCCCCAACATTCACCCGCCTTTCCCAACTGGGAATGCATCAGGCGAGCTTTAGTGCTGGTAGTGACCAGAATGGGCCTGGCATTCTGGACCCCCAGGGTGTAGGGAGCACCACCAACCTCTCAGCAAAGGAGGAGCACCCCCCCTCCCTCGCCCCCCCCCCCCCCCCCCCACACACACACAAACCACGCTGCCCTAAGAGTGACCCGGCCTAACCACCCAGCCCCCTTGCTCCCTCAAACTCCCCCACTAAGGCCAACAGTGCAGTGACCCTGGCACCCGAGTACTGACACCCTGGCCTGCTGCCTTGGGTCATGAAGGTGGTCAAGTAGCCATTTGCCCCTCTGCCACTGCCATTCTGCAGAGGAAGTGCCCAGAGGGTTGGGGGCATGGCATTGACCTCACCACTCTCCCCCAGGTTGACCCTTCCTCATTTGAAGTTCTATGATGGAGAGGAGATGTAAATTTCACCATGGTGGGGCTGGGGAGTGAGGGGAATGGGGTCCGTTCTCCACAGCATTGCACTCAGCCCCAATGTATTCACACAGCTTTGATCTGAAGTCTCTGAAACCTCCTTGCAAGCTAAAACTTTTGAAACCAAGTTAAAAGTGAGGGGTGGGAGGTTTGGGGAGATTTGAGGCAAAATGTTTTTTACCCAGAGGGTGGTGATGGTCTGGAATGCGCTGCCTGGGAGGGTAGTGGAGGTGGGTTGCCTCACATCCTTTAAAATGTACCTGGATGAGTACTTGGTACATCATAACATTCAGGGCTATGGGCAAACGCTGGCAAGTGGGGTTAGGTGGGCAAGTCAGGGCATTTCATGCATCGGTGCAGACTTGATGGGCTGAAGGGCCTCTTCTGCACTGTAACGTTCTGTGATTCTATTCTGTGAAAGCATTTGATCTCTATCAATTTCAAAGCAGGCACAGTAAGAAGTCTCACAACACCAGGTTAAAGTCCAACAGGTTTATTTGGAATCACGAGATTTCCGAGTGCTGCTCCTTCATTGATAGAGAGAAAAAAACATATTGCATTTACGTGACACATTTCACAAGCTTGGGACATCCTAAAGCTAATAACATGCTTCTAAAATGCTGTAAGGTAACAAATCAATAAAGCTAGATTTAGTGTAGAAACATGTAGATAATGGGTGTAGAGTTCACAATGGGGTCAAGAGTTCACAATGGGGTCAATACTTCCAGTTTGTATACTTAGAATTCAATTTTAGGGTGTGGGAGTTACCAAGAAAGAAACAAAAGGTGTTTGTTGTTTGCAGTGAGTTATTGTAAGTGACGTATGTGTACCTACTTGAAAGCAAAAATACTTTGACTGCATTTATTTAAAAAGAATGTTGAATAAAATGCTGTTTACCTTTTCATTAATGACTTATTCTTTCCATATCTTTCTCTCAACTATGAGGGTAATCATTAATGTAAATGATTTAACTTATCAACAAAATTCCACATCTTCTTTCCCTATGTTTTGTTGCTATGAATTTTAACGAGGTGGTCTCATTCCCTTGTTCGAAGGAAGGTGATTGTTTTCACACAGAGTTTCAAGTTAATGGCTTGCCAAATGATTTTGGAGTTCTGTAACGGTGAAAGAGAGGAAGAAGTGTGACCAATCCCACCATTGTATTGATCAGTGCTTGCAACTTGTGAACCTGGGACTTCAATAACTGAAATTGCTGTCATAAATGTGAAGCTGGAGAACGCTGCTTACCACTTTCTGAGCACCGGCAAGGTTTGTAATAATAGCTCTTTCAGCCATTAAGGTGTGAGTGAACCATCGAACCATAGAATTCCTACAGTGCAGGGGGAGGCCATTCAGCCCATCATGTCTGTACCACCAAGCATTATGACTTTGTTCATTCTCTTGTCTTTTCCCCATATCCCTGCACATTGTTTCTATTCAAATGCCCTCTTGAATGCCTCGATTGAAGCTGCCTCCACCACACTTCCAGGCAGTATATTCCAGACCCATAGAACCATAGAAAATTACAGCTCAGAAACAGGCCTTTTGGCCCTTCTTGTCTGTGCCGAACCATTTTATGCCTAGTCCCACTGACCTGCACTTGGACCATATCCCTCCACACCCCTCTCATCCATGAACCCGTCCAAGTTTTTCTTAAATGTTAAAAGTGACCCCGCATTTACCACTTTATCCGGCAGCTCATTCCACACTCCCACCACTCTCTGCGTGAAGAAGCCCCCCCTAATATTCCCTTTAAACTTTTCTCCTTTCACCCTTAACCCATGCCCTCTGGTTTTTTTCTCCCCTAGCCTCAGCGGAAAAAGCCTGCTTGCATTCACTCTATCTATACCCATCAAAATCTTATACACCTCTATCAAATCTCCCCTCAATCTTCTACGCTCCAGGGAATAAAGTCCCAACCTATTCAATCTCTCTCTGTAACTCAGCTTCTCAAGTCCCGGCAACATCCTTGTGAACCTTCTCTGCACTCTTTCAATCTTATTTACATCCTTCCTGTAACTAGGTGACCAAAACTGTACACAATACTCCAAAATTCGGCCTCACCAATGCCTTATATAACCTTACCATAACACTCCAACTTTTATACTCGATACTCCGATTTATAAAGGCCAATGTACCAAAGGCACTCTTTACGACCCTATCCACCTGTGACGTCACTTTTAGGGAATTCTGTACCTGTATTCCCAGATCCCTCTGTTCAACTGCACTCTTCAGAGTCCTACCATTTACCCTGTACGTTCTTCTTTGGTTTGTCCTTCCAAAGTGCAATATCTCACACTTGTCTGCGTTAAATTCCAACCACTCGCTGTGTTTTCTCACATCATATTTGCTTCCTTTGCAAATCACTTTAAATCTGTGCCTTCTCATTCTCGATCCTTTTACGAGTGGGACCAGTTTCTCTGTCTACTCTGTCCAGCCCCCTCATGATTTTGAACATCTCTATCAAATTTCCTCTTAGCCTTCTTCTCTCCACGGAGAACAGTCCCAACCTCTCCAAACTATCCACATGACTGAAAATTTTCACCCCGGAACCAAACTTGTAAACCTCTTCTGCACTCTCTCCAATGCATTCACATCCTTCCTAAAGTGTAGCACCCAGAACTGTACACAATATTCCAGCTGAGGTCTAATAGTGTCTTGTATAAGTTCAGCACCTTGCTCTTGTACTCTATGGACCTATTAATAAAGCCCAGGATATTGTATGCATTCAGAGTTTTCTCAGTCGGATCTCTCTGTAATTCATGAGAGCTGACCACTGGGCTTCATTGACAAGTTCCATCAGGGTGATGTTAGCCTGGAACCAATCAGCATTTTTCTGCACTCGATTCCCATATGTTGAGAGTGTGGGGTTGTAGACGGAGTCTGGAAGTATGTTCCATTTCACTTCTGAGCCGTGTGCGAGAATGCCGGACAGCGTCTGCTCAATCCAATCACAAAGCTGTGGCTTTTCATTGGGTAGGCAGCATGGCTGACATTGATATGAAGACGGCATTTCTGTTTTGAATGAAGAATCTTCAAGGGTTACATTCTCCCCCTCTCTCTCTCTCCCCTCCCCCGCCCCCCCCCCCTACTTGTGCACAGCAGGGAGTGATTGGTATCACAGTCAGTGCTGTGGTAACTGTGTGTGTTGGGAATACTGTTCAGAGTCACGTCTGGGGATGATGACCCAGCTAGTACCAATACCCTGATCCTGGATATCGCCGGGACTGATTGTGGCATGGTTTGTGCACGCAGCTAAACTCAAGCAGTCTCTGTCAAACGAATGTGTAATTATTTATCTTTCAGTGATCCAGTGAGCCTGGGCTCTTGCCGGGAAGCTGTGTTAATGTTCAACTACCACATTCCATGTCATCTGTCTATCTGTAATTATGCAGGGCCTTGGTGAGGCTGCACCGAGAATATTGTGTGCAGTTTTGGTCTTCTTTTCTGAGGAAGGATGTTCTTGCTCTCGAGGGAGTGCAGCAAAGGTTTACCAGGCTGATTCCAGGGATGGCGGGACTGATGTATGAGGAGAGTTTGACTGGGTTAGGATTGTTTTCGCTGGAGTTCAGATGAATGAGGGGGGATCTCATAGAGACTTATAAAATTCTAACAGGACCAGACAGGGCAGACGCAGGGAGGGTGACCCCAATGATGAAGGAGTCCAGAATCTGAGGTCACAGTCTGAGGATTCGGGGTACACCATTTAGAACGGAGATGAGGAGACATTTCTTCACCCAAAGAGTGGTGAGCCTGTGGAATTCATTACAGGAAGTAGTTGATGCCAAAACATTGAAGGCATTCAAGAGGCAGCTAGATATAGGGCTTGGGGTGAATGAGATCAAAGGTTATGGGGAGAAAGCAGGATTAGGCTATTGAGTTGGACAATCAGCCATGATCGTAATGAATGGCGGAGCAGGCTCGAAGGGCTCCTATCTTCTACGTTTTTATATTTTTTTATTACAATCCCAAGCACGTGGTCCTGATGTTCCGGTTTGCAATCGAAGAGTTGGCATCTTCTTTCTATTTGTTGGTTTTATTTGTTGGCCTGGTTTGATGGATTCCATCCACACGGTGAGGAGAGACAATAATCTCCAATCACCCATCGAAGCAGATGGACTGTGGTGGGCCAGCACCTTACTAGTTAGGGACTGCCTGACTTGAGGTGGCACTAGGTTTGGCACTGATGTGTTTGCAGGAGATGCCAGAAGGATGACATATTTAGACATCACCGACACAAGAATGTCAAATTTCAGAGGCAACAACAATTTATACTGCATGTAACTACAGGCCGGTCAGCTTAACGTCTGTAGTTGGGAAAATGCTGGAATCCATCATTAAAGAAGAAATAGCAGGCCATCTGGATAAGAATGGTTCGATTAAGCAGACGCAGCATGGATTCATGAGTGGAAAGTCGTGCTTGACGAACTTGTTGGATTTTTATGAGGATGTGACTAGTGCGGTTGACGGAGGGGAACCGGTGGATGCGGTGTTTTTGGATTTCCAAAAGGCATTTGATAAGGTGCCTCACAAAAGGTTGCTGAAGAAGATTGGGTCACACGGAGTTGGGGGTAGGGTGTTAGCGTGGATTGAGGATTGGCTATCTGACAGGAAGCAGAGTCGGAATAAATGGGTGCTTTTCTGGTTGGCAGATGGTAACTAGTGGCGTGCCACAGGAATCGTTACTGGGGCCTCAACTATTTACCATTTATATAGATGATCTAGAGGAGGGGACTGAGTGTAGGGTAACAAAGTTTGCAGACGACACAAAGATAAGTGGAAAAGTGAATCGTGTGGAGGGCGTAGAAGGTCTGCAGAGAGATTTGGACAGGCTGTGAGTGGGCGAGGATCTGGCAGATGGAGTATAACGTTAACAAATGCAAGGTTATTCACTTTGCAAGAAATAATAGCAAATTGGATTATTATCTAAATGGAAAGAAATTACAACATGCTGCTGTGCAGAGGGACCTGGGGGTCCTTGTGCATGAGACGCAAAAGCCCAGTCTGCAGGTGCAACAGGTGATCAAGAAGGCAAATGGGATGTTGGCCTATATCGCAAGGGGGAGAGAATATAAAAGCAGAGATGTCTTGCTGCACCTGTACAGGGCATTGGTGAGGCTGCAGCTGGAATACTGTGTGCAGTATTGGTCCCCTTATTTGCGGAAGGATGTATTGGCCTTGGAGGGAGTGCAGAGAAGGTTCACCAGGTTGATACCAGAGATGAGGGGTGTTGATTATGAGGAGAGACTGAGCAGATTGGGTTTGTACCCATTGGAATTTAGAAGGCTAAGGGGGGATCTTATGGAGACCTATAAGATAATGAAGGGGCTGGATAGGGTAGAGGTGGAGAGATTCTTTCCACTTAGAAAGGAAACTAGAACTAGAGGGCACAGCCTCAAAATAAAGGGGGGTCAGTTTAGGACAGAGTTGAGGAGGAACTTCTTCTCTGAGGGTGGTGAATCTCTGGAATTCTCTGCCTACTGAAGTGGTGGAGGCTACCTCATTGAATATGTTTAAATCACGGATAGATGGATTCCTGATCGGTAAGGGAATTAGGGGTTATCGGGATCAGGCGGGTAAGTGGAACTGATCCACTTCAGATCAGCCATGATCTTATTGAATGGCGGGGCAGGCTCGAGGGGCTAGATGGCCTACTCCTGCTCCTATTTCTTATGTTCTTATGAGAAAAGTCACCTGATTGGTTGGCAGGTGGATTCTGGTTGAGGTGTTGCCAAGGAGAATGTTGCCAGGGAACTGTTGTCTCCCATGTTGTTGTTTAATTAATAAAGGCACAATGCATGGACAGGTGCTGGCACTGAAATTCATGCATCACATTACTCATCTGTGTGGTTTCTCTTTGTCTCGATAGCGGCTTCCTGTTTGTGGCAAATACCACTCATGTTGCTACTGCACTGTAAACAGTGTGTAACCTTCACTTCTTGTTCATGTTTCTGAATACTTTACCCTTTCATTTAAGGTCGACTGAGCGTTTTTCAGGAGTAAAGTGCTGGCCTGCTGCTCATTCATGCAAGTGCCTCATACACAGAGCAATGGTCTGATTCTGGGAGCCATTATCCCTCAGGATTGCTTTGATGTGGTGCCTATTTCACCATCAAACTTTCACAGTAAGAAAATTGCCTCAGCCCTATTTACAGGGTTGCTGAAAAGGTCAATCTTATAGCACGTGGATTCTCAATACATTTATTGGACGGAATTTTACGAAAAAATTCTAAGTGCCGAACAAGCAAGTTTCAGACCCGTTTTTTGGACGAGTTTGAAAATGCAATCTTATGGCACAGTACAAAAGAAGTAAGTGCCAGGATGTGATTTTCACAGGGCGGGCGGGTGGGGGGTGGAATGGAATGGAGCATGAGCACTAGGGTCGCCATTGTGCAGGAGCCCCTATCTCCCAGTGTACCTACCTGCTATGCTTCCTCAACATGGTGTCCCAGGAGAGTATTTTAATAAAATGAACCCATCAAACCTGGCATGTGTCTATGGAGCGAACCTGATCTGGCCCACCAAAGGACTTGCAACATTGCATGCTCGCCCATCAATAAGCATGTGTACCTACACCCCTCTACATGGATATTGAGACTCCCCCTCCCATGGACATTGCCACCCCGCCGCCCCCCCCCCCCCACCCACCCCCCCACATCGATCGCCTTCCTGGCAGAGTTCCCTCCACCCCCGCCGATCGGCACCCCAGCAGAGCTCCCCCCCTTCCCTCCCATCCCGGCAGAGTTCCCACCATCCTCCCCACCCTGCAGAGTTCCCTCCCTCCCATCCTGATTGTCACCCCTGCCGAGCTCCCTTTCCCTTCCCCCGCCTCCCCCCCATGTCATAGCTCCAGACCAAGGCTGCACCCCCATTCAGGCCTCACCCCTAGGGCACTGCCCCTGGCTCAGTTAGAGTGCCCAGTGGCCATGGGTACTGCCTGGCCCTGCCCCTAACCACATGGAGGCTTCAGTGGCCTCCAATCTTCCTGGTGAGGCCATCACTTCTGGCACCAGTTGGTGGGGAGCATACATGATTCTCACCGGGGGGCGGGGAGGGGGGGGGGGGACCTTGACCGACGAGGTGGTAAAGGTCAGTACAGATGATAGCATCTGGGACTCGTTAATGACGTGTAAATCATGGCATTGATATTTAAATTGGCCTTGCATCCTTTCTGGGTGCAAAGCTGATTTTGCTGGCAAAACAGGGCTGGTATGATTGGGGCGGCGAAAAACCAGCGGCACTTCTGATTTTCCACCTTCTGCCCAATGTTACCGCCTTGCCGAACGGACATGAGGATAATGCTGTTTTGTGTATAAGAGAATATCTGCAGGGTGTGGACAGGAAATAATAGGCCAGAGAGGGGTGAGAAGCATCAGACACACAAGAAATAGAACATGCCATATGGAGGAAAAGGACATCGAGATATGTAGTGCCGCAGGTGAGATATAAAAAAACAAAACTGTTTCCTTCAACTTACTTCAGAAAGGGAGGGTCTATTTTTAAAAATATACCAATGAGTTGTCTAAGGCCGCCTTAAGTATTGATGCATTCACATTCTAGATATAGGGGGAGGCAGTGGCGCAGTGATAGGGTAATCCTCTGGGACCCAGGTTTTAAACCCAATAAAAGAAAATAGCTGGAATTGAGAATGTACTGATGACCATAAACCATTGTTAATTGTTGGAAAAACTCATCTGGGCGGCACGGTAGCACAGTGGTTAACACTGCTGCTTCACAGCTCCAGGGACCTGGGTTCGATTCCCGGCTTGGGTCACTGTCTGTGTGGAGTTTTCACATTCTCCTCGTGTCTGCGTGGGTTTCCTCCGGGTGCTCCGGTTTCCTCCCACAGTCCAAAGATGTGCGGGTTAGGTTGATTGGCCAGGTTAAAAATTGCCCCTTAGAGTCCTGAGATGTGTAGGTTAGAGGGATTAGCGGGTAAAATATGTGGGGGTAGGGCCTGGGTGGGATTGTGGTCGGTGCAGACTCGATGGGCCAAATGGCCTCCTTCTGCACTGTAGGGTTTCTATGATTTCTATGATCTCTAATGTCCTTTAGAGAAGGAAATCTCTCATCCTTGTCTGGCCTACATGTGACTCAGCAATGTGGTTGCATTTTAAATGGTCTCTGAAATGGCCTAGCAAACCACTCAGTTGCATTTAACTGATATAGAGGAAACAAACAGGAATGAAACCAGATGGACCACACAGGGCACAGAATGTACTCTGGGTGGGGGCTTCAATGTTCATCACCAAGAGTGAGTCAGTATTACCACTACTGGGCGAGTTTTAACAATATATCTGCCAGATTGGGTTTGTGGCAGATAGAGAGGGAACCACAAAGAGGAACAAGCCTACTTAATCACATCCGCACCAATCTACGTGTGATAGATGTATCTGTTTGAGACAGTGTCGATAGAAGTGACTACCTTGTGGTGACGAAATCCTGTCTTCATACTCCATTGTATTGTGTTGTGTTATCAATATGTTAAATGGAATATTGTGAGCAGTTTTGGGCCCCATGCCTAAGGAAGGATCTGCTGGCCTTGGAGGGGGTCCAGATGAGTTTTACAAGAACGATCCCAGAAATGAAGGGTTTGTCATATGAGGAGCGGTTGAGGAGTCTGGGTCTACACTCGGAGTTTAGAAGGATGAGGGGGATCTAATTGAAACTTACAGAATACTGAGAGGCCTGGATAGAGTGGACGTGGAGAGGATGTTTCCACTAGTGGGAGAGACTAGAACTCGAGGGCACAACCTCAGAGTGAAGGGACACTCCTTTAAAACTGAGATGAGGAGGAATTTCTGCAGCCAGAGGGTGGTGAATCTGTGGAACTCATTGCCACAGAGGAGGCCAGATCATTGAGTGTCTTTAAGACAGAGATAAATAGGCTCTTGATCAATAAGGGGATCAAGGCTTACGGGGAGAAGGCAGGAGAATGGGAATGAGAATCATATCAGCCATGATTGAATGGTGGAGGAGACTCGATGGGCCGAATGGCCTAATTCTGCTCCTATGTCTTATTGTCTTATGGTCTAATAGATTCAAAACACATTTCTGCAGCTGAAAACTGGGCTTCAGCTGCAGCAGAACTGTATTCAACCACAATCTGTAACCTCATGGCCCAGCATACCCTCACTCTACCAAGGTGACTAACCTTGGTTTAATGAGGAGTGCAGGAGAACATGCCAGGAGCAACACCAGATATAACAAAAAATGAGATGACAACCAGGTGATACTGTAATACAGGAGCAGACACAGCATGAGCATTATTGCCTTCTCAAGGGCAAGTAGGGATGGGCAATAAATGCTGGCCTAGCCAGCGAAGTCTATACCCCGTGAAAGAATAAATAAAGATAGAGCTAAGTGATCACACAACAAAAAGATCAGATGAAAGTTCTGCTGCCCTCCTATATTCAGTCATGAATGGTGGTGGATAATTAAATAACGAGCGGTACGGTGGCACAGTGGTTAGCACTGCTGCCTCACAGCAACAGGGACCTGGATTTAATTCCTGGCTTGGGTCACTGTCTGTGTGGAGTTTGCATGTTCTCCCCGTGTCTGCATGGGTTTCTTCCAGGTGCTCCGGTTTCCTCCCACAGTCCAAAGATGTGCGGGTTAGGTTGATTGCCCATGCTAAATTGCCACTTCGTGTCAGGAGGACTAGCTAGGGTAAATGCATGGTGTTATGGGGATAGGGCCTGGGTGGGTTTGTGGTTGGTGCAGACTTGATGGGCCAAATGGCCTCCTTCTGCACTGTAGGATTCTATGATTCTATGAAGTGGAGGAGGAGGCTCCACAAATATCCCCCTCTTCAATGATGGAGCCCAGCTCATCAGTGCAAAAATAGAATATTTGCATCAACTTTCAGGCAGATGTGGCAAGCAAATGATACACCATCCTCCAGAGGTTCCCAGTATCACAGATGCCAGTCTTCAGGCAATTAGATTCATTCCGCATGATATCAAGAAATGGCTGAAGGCACTGGATCCACAAGTGCTATGGGCCCTGACAATATTCCAGTAATAGTACTTGTCAGGAAAACAGAGGTAGTTTTAAGTGATCCATTTGTGTATTATTAAATTCTAGAAATAAAGCACAGTTTTAATTCAGTATTTCTGTGTAGGGTAACCTATAGCTAGATTCATGTTAGACAAAGGTGTTTGGACCTGGGGGTATGGTTTCAAATAAAACTGTGCTACTATTGTGCTTAAAGAGGGTTATGGCATGAAAAATAAACAAGCTGGGGAGAAATTTAAAGTTGTTGTTTAGCAACTGGAAGCACCTTTAGGGTAGGAAGGCTTTGGCTGTAGCTTTAGCTGAATACAGCAGTTGGTTTTAGAAGGCAAAAGAGGGAACAACTCTCTCAGCTTTGCTGGAAGAACAGCTATACCATGGAGTAATGGTGCAGGAAACTTAAAGAACATTAAACAAACTTAGAGAAATGAAGAGAAGTTCCCAAGAAGTCTGAAGTTAAAGGAACAAAGAGTAACTACCTTGAGAGCAGGATATTGCTTGTGGAAGTCAAAGTCAGACCTGGGAAGAAAAGAGCTGCTGAGATTGGTTCTAGATAAGGCACATATCTGAAGCAATGGTTGGTGCCCTTATTTCCAGTGTTTGAAGCAATGGTATTCTGTTGGGGACTGAGTACCCGAGTTTGTGTAAAAGCATTTCAGACAAAGGAAATCTGAAAGGAGAGATGAAAAACCTGGTGCAGGATTCCTTGTTAAAAGTGGAGCGGAGGTATAGTTTGAAAGGATAGTTTGGAAAATCCGGAGTGGGTTTTTACTGCAAACAGTGGATGGAAAGCATTGTTGGAAAGAAGGTTTTTAAGTCTTTTTTTGGGAGTGGAGTTTTTTGGGAGTGGAAACCTTCCTGCGACAATCATCTGGGGGGATTGTGAGAGGAATCCATGGAAGATTGGTTACATGGCATCAGCCATTTGGTTTCAGAGTGTGGTGTTTTCTTTGAAAACTGTCTATATTTGTGAGGCTAAGGCGGGGAGTAAAGGAGTATTGGATTATAATCAAACTTTTCATGTTTAATAAAGAAGAAAAAAACAATTTAAACAAATTAAACTTACGATCTTTTGAGCCAGGATTCCATTCTCGACTCTTTTAGTAGTAACACCAACTGGGATTGGAACACACTAAAAGCTTATGCTCCAGTACTAGCCACACCCAAGCTGTGCCAGTACTGCTACAACACTGGCATCTACCCAACATTGTGAAACATTACCTAGATATGTCCTGTCCATGAAAAGTAGGACAAATCCAATTGACTATTCAATCTATCATCAGCAAAGTGATGGAAGGTGTTAGGGTTAGGGTTAGGATTAGGGCACTATCAAGTGTTAATTTTCCTAACAGAGACTGGGACTGCCATAGTGTTAAGGGCTTAGATGGGGTGGAATTTGTTAAGTGTGTTCAGGAAAGTTTCCTCAGGCAGTATGCGGAGGGTCCTACTCGGGAAAGGGCAAAACTTGACCTATTTTTGGGAACTTGACTGAGGTGATTTTCGGGACCACTTTGGGACCAGTGACCATAGTTCTATTAATTTTAAAATAGTTATGGAAAGGGGCAAAACTGGTCCTCAGGTGCAAGTTCTAAATTGGGGCATGGTGAATTTTGATGGAATTAGGCAGGAGCTTGCAAGGGCGGCACAGTAGCACAGTGGTTAGCCCTGCTGCTTCACAGCTCCAGGGTCCCGGGTTCGATTCCCGGCTCGGGTCACTGTCTGTGTGGAGTTTGCACATTCTCCTCGTGTCTGCATGGGTTTTCTCCGGGTGCTCCGGTTTCCTCCCACAGTCCAAAGATGTGTGGGTTAGGTTGATTGGCCAGGTTAAAAAAAAAAATTGCCCCTTAGAGTCCTGAGATGCGTAGGTTGGAGGGATTAGTGGGTAAATACGTGGGGCTAAGGCCTGGGTGGGATTGTGGTCGGTGCAGACTCGATGGGCCGAATGGCCTCCTTCTGCACTGTAGGGTTTCTATGATTTCTATGGTTGATTGGAATAGCTTGTTTGAGGGCCTCCGGCAAGTGGGAGGCCTTCAAATGTGAAATAGCCAGAGTTCAGGGTCTATATGTTCCTGTGAAGGGTGAAGGGCAAGGCTGGCCAGAGTAGGGAACCCTGGATGACAAAACATATTGAGGTTTTGGCCAGGAAAAAGCAGGAGGCATGGCTCAGGGACAAGCAGCTGGAATCAAGGGATTCCCTGGAGGTGTACAGGGGATACAGGAGTATACTCAAGAAGGAAATTAGGAGGGTAAAAAGGGGGCATGAGGTAGCTTTGGCTGAGAGGATTAAGATGAATCCAAAGGGATTCTTTAAGTATATTAAATGAAAAAGAATAACTAGGGAGAGAGAATAGGACCCCTCAAGGACCAAAGTGTGCCCCATATGTGTGGAACCGCAGGAGATGGGCGAGGTTCTCAATGAATATTTCTCCTCTCTGTTTACTGTGGAGAAGAACATGGAGATTTGGGAACCTGGGAAAGTTAGTGGTGATATATTGGGGACAGTTCGCAATACAGTAGAGGAGGTGATGGATGTATTAAAATGTATGAAGGTGGATAAATCTCCTGGCCCTGACCAGGTATATCCAAGAAAACTGCGTGAGGCTAGAGAAGGAATTGCGGGAACCCTAGCTGAGATATTTGCAACATCCTTAGCCACGGGTGAGGTACCAGAAGACTGGAGGGTAACAAATGTTGTGCCCTTTTTTAAGAAGGGTTGCAAAGAGAAACCTGGGAATTATAGACTGGTAGGCTAACACCAATGGTGGGTAAGTTACTAGAGAGGATTCTGAGGGATAAGATATACAGGCATTTGGGAAGACAGGGTTTGATTAGGAGTAGTCAGCACGGCTTTGTGCATGGGAGATCATGCCTTACAGACTTGTTGGAGTTCTTTGATGAAGTGACCAGGAAGGTTGATGAGGGCAGGGCGGTAGATGTAATCTATAAGACCATAAGACCTTAAGACATAGAAACCCGACAGTGCAGAAGGAGGCCATTTGGCCCATCGAGTCTGCACCGACCACAATCCCATCCAGGCCCCACCCCCACATATTTTACCCGCTAATCCCTCTAACCTACGCATCCCAGGACTCTAAGGGGCAATTTTTTTTTTTTTAACCTGGCCAATCAACCTAACCCGCACATCTTTGGACTGTGGGAGGAAACCGGAGCACCCGGAGGAAACCCACGCAGACACGAGGAGAATGTGCAAACTCCACACAGACAGTGACCCGAGCCGGGAATCGAACCCGGGAACATAGGAGCAGAATTAGGCCACTCAGCCCATCGAGTCTGCTCCACCATTCAATCATGGCTGATTTTTTTCTCATCCCCATTCTCCTGCCTTTTGCCCATAACCCCTGTTCCCCTTATTAATCAAGAACCTATCTTCCTCTGTCTTAAAGACTCTCAATGACTTAGATGGACTTCAGTAAGGCCTTTGATAAAGTTCCACATGGTAGGCTGCTCCGGAAGGTTAGATCACATGGAATCCAGGGAGAGTTGGCAAATTGGATATACAATTGGCTTGATGGTAGGAAGCAGCGGGTATGGTGGAAGGATGCTTGTCGAACTAGAGGCCTGTGACTAGTGGTGTGCCTCAGGGATCAGTGCTGGGCCCATTGCTGTTTGTTATCTAGATCAATGATTTGGATGAGAATGTACAAGGCATGATCAGTAAGTTTGCAGATGACATTAGAATAGTTGGTATTATAGACAGTGAGGTTATCAAAAATTGCAGCAGGATCTTGAATAGCTGGGAAAGTGGGTCAGAAATGGCAAATGGAATTCAATGCAGATAAGTGTGAGGTGTTGCACTTTGGAAAGTCCAATCAAGGTAGGACTTTCACGATGAATGGCAGGACCTTTGGAAGTATCATGAAACAGAAGGACCTTGGAGTTCAGGTGCACGGTTCTCTAAAGGTGGAGTCACAGATAGATAGAGTAATGAAGAAGGCTTTTGGCATGCTAGCCTTCATCAGTCAGGGCATTGAGTATAGAAGTTGGGAAGTTATGTTGCAGTTGTACAGGACGTTGATGAGGCCGCACCTGGAATATTGTGTTCAGGTTTGTTCACCTTGCCATAGGAAAGATGTTATTAAACTGGAGAGAGTGCAGAAGAGATTTACAAGGATGTTGCCAGGACTCAAGGGACTGAGTTATAGGGAAAGATTGGACAGGTTAGGACTTTTTCTTTGGAGCATAGGAGACTGATGGGTGACCTTATAGAGGTGTATAATATCATGAGAGGCATGGATAGGGTGAATCAGTCTTTTTCCCAGGGTTGGGGAATCGAGAACTAGAGGGCATAGGTTTGTTAAGAGGGGAAGGAATTAATGGGAACCTGAGGAGCAACTTTTTTTACACAGAGGGTGGTATGTGTGTGGAATGAGCTGCCGGAGGAAGTGGTTGAGGCAGGGACATTGACAACATTGAAAAGGTATTTGGACAGATACATGGATAGGAAAGGTTTAGAGGGATGTGGGCCAAATGCAGGCAAATGGAATTGGCTTAAATGGGCTTTTTGGTCGGCATGGACCAGTTTGGGCCGAAGGGCCTGTCTCCGTGCTGTAGATTCTATAATTCCATGATTCCTCAACCCCTGACTTCATTACAATCTTGATCAAAACATGAAAAAAGGAGTTGAAGTGAGAGTTATTGTCCTTGTGGTTGACTCTCAACTGCCTCCTGAAATGGCCTAGCAAGCCACTCGTTCAAGGGTAACCAGGGATGGACAACAAATGCTGGACTTGCCAGCGATGCCCATGTCCCACGAATGAATAAAAAACAAATCTCCTTAATTGCAGTGAGCTTTGGTTTATTGGGAACATTCCTGCCTCTAAATTTGAAAGCGAAGTGCTTTAGTCGCACTCAGTAATTGGAGAGTAATTCTCTACACACTGGGTTGGCATCTGGTGGTGCACCCCGTATGTAGAAGGAATGACCACATACTTACCAGTCATATTCATACTTTGGAGCGGGAAGGGTTGTGGTTTGAGTCACACACCAGTCAACCCTAGCAAGTGGAGACCAGAGGGCCTGTTCTGAATACTCTGTAAATGTCCACTCGGGGTATTTGAATCTGATGGGTACAGATGCTCCCTCTCTTCAAAAGAAGGATAATGGGATCACTTTAGCTTTTTGATACCCATCTAGGAAATCATAGCATAGAATCTATGATTCAATGATTTCTATGATTTCAATCATCGAATCCCTACATTGCAGAAGGAGACCATTTGGCCCATCAAGTCTGCACCTACTCTCTGACAGAGCATCTTATCCAGGCTCCCCGCCCTATCCACTTAACCCTGTGCATTTATCCCACTAATCCTCCTAACCTACACATCTTGGGACACTAAGGGACAATTTAGCATGGTCAATCCTCCTAACCTACACATCTTGGGACACTAAGGGGCAATTTAGCATGGCCAATTCCCCCTAACTACACATCTTGGGACACTAAGGGACAATCCCTTAGTGGTCAATCCACCTAAACTGCACATCCTTTGTCTGTGGGAGGAAACTGGAGCACCTGGAGGAAACCCACACAGACATGGGGAGAATGTGTAAACTCCACGCAGTCACCCGAGGCGGGAATTGAACCCAGGTCCCTGGCGCTGTGAGGCTACGACAAAGATATCACAAAGAGGATACTACAAAGACAAATAGCATGAGGAAAATACCTTTGTTACCCTCCAGTGAGAATGACCTTGTGAGATTTGTTTTTGAACCTGACGCAGGGTAGAACACATTAGATGGATAGATTAGTTTATATAATGTGTGCTGTATCAATAACTAGTGCAATCGCTTTAAACTTTCTTTTTTAATGTTCCGTGTACATTATTCACATATGTGAATGATTAAATATGAACTACTGAACGTCACACATTTTGGCAAGTACATGTGAAAAAAGCAAGCTTAAACCAGTTTTGCTTAAAGACAATCACTTTACTGTATTTTCAGAAATTAATCAGCATGACA
Source organism: Mustelus asterias (assembly GCF_964213995.1). Lineage (NCBI taxonomy): Eukaryota > Metazoa > Chordata > Chondrichthyes > Carcharhiniformes > Triakidae > Mustelus > Mustelus asterias. The sequence continues at coordinate 14,038,119 of NC_135823.1, forward strand.
TGGCATTTCTTCAGTATTTGAAAACCTAGACGTCTCATGAGGCATCCAGAAAATTGATGTAATTAGAAGATTCTCGGCAACGCCAAACATGTTCCTACAGGAAAACTGAATGAAAAGGATGAGAATTTTATAGGAGACGTGTAGTTGGTATTAATATTGAAGAAGTGTTTCTGGAAGCAGTAGGATCTCTCTCTGAATTGTGATATTAATTGCACTGTTGGGCCAATTCATTTCCCTATGTGTTGTAATGACAATAATGACTCTCAGCTCAATTTTCCTTTCCGTGACAAACATGTCCCTTCAACAACTCTTAATTCAGGATGTAGAGCCTGTACACAATTTATAGAACCTTAATTAGGCCGCACTTGGAATATAGTGTTCAATTCTGGTTGCCACACTACCAGAAGGATGTGGAGGCTTTGGAGGGGGTACAGAAAGGATTTCCCAGGATGTTGCCTGGTACGGAGAGCATTAGCTATGAGGAGAGGTTGGAGAAACTTGGTTTGTTCTCACTGGAATGACAGAGGTTGAGGGGCGACAAGATAATCTACAAGATTATGAGGGGCATGGACATGGGCATGGAAGCTTTTTCTCAGGGTGGAAGAGTCAATTACTAGGGGGCATAGGTTTAAGGTGCGAAGGACAAGGTTTAAAAGAGATGTACGAGGCAGGTTTTTTTTACACAGAGGGTGATGGGTGCCTGGAACTCGTTGCCAGGGGAGGTAGTGGAAGCAGAAACTATAGTGACTTTTAAGGGATGTCTGGACAAATACCATGAATAGGATGGAAATAGAGAGATATGGTCCCCGGAAGGGTAGGGGGTTTTGGTTAAGTCGGGCAGCATGGTCGGTGCAGGCTTGGAGGGCCGAAGGGCCTGTTCCTGTGCTGTAATTTTCTTTATTCTCAATGACTAGGTAATCATCTATTGAAACGGGCTTCCCTCTAACTTTTTTCTAACTCATCTACAGACCCAAGAGAAGCGGTGCTTAATTTGACAGCTTTACCTAGCTTTGTCCATTGCAGTCATTTTATTTTAGCCATGCTATCTTGGCCAGTACTTTCCATTGCTCTTTTTCCTAAGCTTCAGATATACTTCTACATAACTCTCCCCCGCACTATCTGTTTATTGAAATCGGGACTTGATCATGTTGCGTTCCACAAGAACTGGTTTCTGAGCTTTAGCAGACCTGACTTACCATTGTTTTTCAGGGAGTATTAGGCTCTCTGAATGCTTCTTATCTGCAAAGTGTGTGAAGCTGATGAGTGAGGGAATTCGGTGAAGAAGTGAACTTTAAATTAATTAAGACAAATGCATTTAATAAACACAATAAATATGGCAGGATGGATGGTGTGTTACAGCTGCCATGTGTGGGAGCTCTTGGCAGCCACAGCAATCCATGGTCACCACATCTGCATTAAGTGTCTGTTGCTTGAGGAATGTTGGCTCAGCGTAATGAGCTGGAGGCTGAGCTGCAGACACATCAGGGAGGGGGAACTTGACCTGATCCAAAAGACAGTCACACTCCTAGGGTATTGTTGACTGAATTGGTAAGTGATCAGGGGAGATGGGTGTTACTGCGAGACAGGCAGGTAAGAGGATTGAGAAGGTGGAAGTGGAGGAGCCGCAGCCCTTGCAACTGAGCAACAAGTTCTAGATTATTGGAGCTCCTATGGACAAAAGCAAGGGCTGATGTGTGGCTGAGCAGACTGACTGGAGCATCATGGTACAGGAAGCCATTTCAGTGGGGATGAGTTGAAAGGAATGTAGTGGTAGTAGGGGACAGAATAGCTCGAGGGAAAAAACACTTATCTGTAGCTAAGGGCGAGAATTGAGAAGGCTCTGTTGCCTGTCTAGTGTCAGATGTTGGGACATCTGCTCAGGGCTGGAGAGGAACTTGCAATGGGAAGGGAGATTACCCCGTTGCCATGGCCCATGTAGGTACCAAGAACAGGAATAAAGCTAGGAAAGAGGTTCTGCATAGAGTGAGAAGTTGACAGTAATTCAAAAAGCAGAACTTCAAAGGTAATTATCTCTGGATTATTACCTGAGCCACATGCAAATCGAGATGGAGTAAAAAAAGATTAGCGATAAGTGCATGGCTCAAAGACTGGTGTGGGAAAAGTGGGTTCGGGTTTTGTGGGACACTGGAACCAGTACTGTTACAATGGACTTTACCTGAAGCCTGAATGGACCAGTGCTCTGCTAGGGATGTAGAGATGACTTCAAACTAAATGGAGTAGGGGAAGATTGAGTAAACTAAAGGGAAATGAGAAGGCAATGGATCAAGGTAGCAATAAAGATAATGATGATCAGAATATGGCAGAAAAGGACAATACAAACTTAAGAGTGTGCCAGCAAATAGGACTAGGGTTTACAAAAACAATAAAAACTGAATTAAAAGTTGTGTATCTGAATGCCCACAGCATTCACACTAAAACAGATGAATTGTCAGCTCAAATAGAAACTCATGTGTGACCTGATAGCCATTACAGATGTGGCTATAGGAAACCACTATAGGAAATTTATATGGGTATGTGATATTTAGGAAGCTGGGAAAAGGTGGTGAGGTAGCTCTGTTAATAAAAGGGGGCATTGCTACTCTAGTGAGAGATAACCTTAGTTCCAAAGATTAAGAGATAGAATCGGTTTGGGAGGGAACTAAGAAACAGCAAGGGGCAATAAGCATTGTTGGGAGTTTATAGGTCAACAAACCGTAGTAATAATGTAAATCACAGTAACAATCAGGAAATTAGAGGTATGTGTAACAGGGGTAATAGTGTAACAATGAAGGATTTCAATCTACATATAGACTGGGAAAATACCTAATTAGTACTAATGTTGTGGAGGAGAAATGTTTGGAATCTATATCGAATCTATATTTGGCCCATTGGGTCTGTACCATCTCGCACAAACAGCACCCCACCCAGGAGCTGACGTTTTGAGTCCCGATGACCCTTTGTCAAAGCTTTGACAAAGGGTCATCTAGACTCAAAATATCAGCTCTTTTCTCTCTTTACAGGTGCTGCCAGACCTGCTGAGATTTTCCAGTATTTTCTCTTTTGGCACCTAACCTAAACATTTTTGCAGTGTGGGAGGAAACCAGAGCACCCGGAGGAAGCCCACGCAGACGCGGGGGGAACGTGCAAACTCCACGCAGACAGTGACCCGAGGCCAGAATTGAACCCGGGTCCCTGGTGCTGTGAGGCAGCAGTGCTAACCACTGTGCCACCGTGCCGTTCAGTTATGAGAAAACCAATTGGGGAACAGATTATTTTAGATCTGGTATTCTACAGTGAAAAAGGGCGTTATCCAGTTTTGCCCCCAGGTCAGTTTTATGTTGGAATGTAACTTCCATTATTTATTGGATTGAATCGTGAACAACTACATTGACAACTGAGACAGTTATAAATTGTGGTTTTTCATGAATAGAACTGCAGTCTTGACTTCTTATATTTGTGCAACATCTTGTAAGGATCGAAACACAACATACTGAGAGGATTTGACAGGGTGGACGTGGAGAGGATGTTTCCTCTTGTGGGAGAATCTGGAACTAGGGGTCACTCATTTCGGGCAGAGATGTGGAAATTTGTTTTCTCTCAGACGGTTATGAGACTTTGGAATTCTCTTCCTCAAAAGATGATTGGGCAGAGTTTTAAAAAATATCTTTAAGGCAGAACTATGTAGATTCTTGAGAAGCAAGGGGGTGAAAGGTTATCAGGCTGGGTGGGAATGGAATCGAGGTTAAAATTAGATCAGCCATGATCTAATTGAATGGCACAGCAGGCCTGAGGGGCCAAGTGGCCTACTCCTAATTCGTATGTTTGTATGTTTAGCAAAATTCTGTCACTGGATCAGGAATGGATTGTGCATTATTAAGAATGCAGATCCAGGGTTGTGAAGTTCACTCATTATTCAAAATACTCTTTTAACTTTTAGTCCCGAATCCCCACTGTTTATGTTTAAACATGTTTAACTCTTTAGGCAAAATTTCACATCTGGTTGTTTCATGTTTCAAGGGTTTTCTCAATCTATTGGAATGTCACTTTCTCCCAAAACAAGAAAAGTTCAAACAGAATATTCCACCTTCAAATCCCTGTTGGCTGTAACCTATAATCTTGGATGACTGTCTGTGTGGAGTTTGCACGTTTTCCCACGTCTGCGTGAGTTTCCTCCGGGTGCTCCTGTTTCCCCCCACAGTCCAAACATGTGCAGGTTCGGTGGGTTGGCCATGGGAAATTGCCCCTTAGTGTCCCTAGATGTTCGGGGGATTAGCAGGGTAAATATGTGGGGTTATGGGGATAGGACCTGGGTAAGATACTCTGTCAGAGAGTCGGTGCAGACTTGATGGGCCAAATGGCCTTCCTCTGCACTATAGGGATTCTATGATTAGTTTTGCTGCTTTATAGGTGGCCCTCATATTAACACATGATAATTAATTCCATTCTTTTTCCAGGATTTTGATGTAAAATTGATGGGATTTGTAGCTGCCTTTGTATTAATATATACACATATTCATGTGAAATAGTAGCACCTATATAACAAAACCTATTCCGATAGATATTATAAAAATGCTCCCTTTCAATGCATCAGCCTATTTCAAGCTTCATTATACTCTGACAAAGCGTAACTGATTCTTTCCCACACTGTAGCCCTCCTAGTAACACCCACTCAAATGACAGGACTGCTTCTGGGCACAGTGATTTCAGAATGATTCCAGTAAATTGCTCCACAAACGTATAATTGAAGATGTGAAATAGTCAAGTTGTTCCCTCAGTATTATCTTAACTTCCCGTGTCAAGGTCTGCATTTGTCACCACTATTTCAACAGGATGTATCTCATGCACCCGCAAACATTAAAATATGAGTATAAAGTACTGCTTACCACAGAACACAGGAGACAGGATTTGTACCAAATTGTACCCTTATTCTATTAACTCACAGACTATGCTCACAAGGACTACATGCCCAGGTCAGTAGCTCCAGAAGAAAAAGGTACACACTTCAGTCCTGTATGAAGCATTGTGACTGTAATGACTTCAATCAGGCCATTGAGGTCGGCCTATTGGAATACGAACTCCCCGATTCAGGAGTCAATTGATGGGCCAATCAGGGAGTCTATTCCTTGTATTTAACCGGGAGTGTCAGTTCCTCTGGCACCCCCAGAGGTAGACTGCTAGCACTCTGTGTACTGCTGTTAGAATTGTAAATAAAGAGATTTTGGTGAAGCGACTTCTGCCTCTGAAGACTTATTACAGTGACTTGGAGCATAAATAGATTCATGCTGATAACAATATCAACATCTAGAACGTAGGGCCCAGCTCTTCTGCTTCTATAGATTTGACCAGTCCCTCTGATGTCCACCCAGTGCTGAGATGCCCTTTTGATGCTCGCTATATTCCAACATAAATTTATTTTTTGTCGAGGTCTTAGCCTCCCTTGAGAACACTGCCAACACTTAGAGCAGCAACTTGTTGTACCAAAAGTGAATTGGAGGTAAAGATAGAAGGGTTTCAAGTTTAACTTGATTTGATTTGAGTTGATTTATTGTTGTCACATATATTAATATAGAGTGAGAAGTATTGTTTCTTGCGAGCTATACAGACAAAGCAACTGTTCATAGAGAAGGAAAGGAGAAAGTGCAGAATGTAGTTTTACAATCATAGCTCGGGTGTAGAGAAAGATCAACTTAATGTGAGGTAAGTCCATTCAAAAGTCTGATGGCAGCAGGGAAGAAGCTGTTCTTGAGTCGGTTGGTACGTGACCTCAGACGTTTGTATCTTTTTCCCAATGGTAGAAGGTGGAAGAGAGAATGTCCGGGGTGCCGTCTGCTTTACCAAGGCTGCGGGAAGTGTAGACAGAGTCAATGGACGGGAGGCTGGTTTGCGTGATGGACTGGGCTACATTCATGACCCTTTGTAGGGTATAGAACTAAATACAAACTATATTTATATTTAGTTCTACACCCTGGGGACTCAACCATAGAGCAATTAAAAGCATCGATTTCCTGTTTTAAAAAAGAAATCTCAATCTTTCCTGTCTGCTGCCATATCAGCACCAAACATAGGGGCTTCCGAGCTCCTGACATTTGAACTCATTTCAATATGGATGTCGAATGGTCTTTAAAATAAGTGGGACTAGAGCAGAGAATTTCCTGTTCCATTTCCTGACATTTACCATACTCCTGACAAATTGTCAATGGAACATTTGAGACATCAGGCCAGTTTGTTTTCAGAAATTTGAACCCCAATCTTCAAACAAGACATGATATGGAGATGCCGGCGTTGGACTGGGGTGGGCACAGTAAGAAATCTCACAACACCGGGTTAAAGCCCAACAGGTTTATTTGGTATGACGAGTTTTCGGAGCACTGCCCCTCCATCAAGTGAGTGGAGAGATAGGTTCACAAACACGGCATAGAAAGACAGAAACACAATTGCAAGATAATTGTGTCTGTTTGTACAATTATCCCTCTCTCCACACACACTGTTTATACCTGTAAAGACTTGATTATCTGTAAAGACTCGGATTCCAACTACTCTTCACATTCCAATCTCTTATTACCTTGCAATTGTGTCTTTGTCTATATAATGCCATGTTTGTGAACCTACCTCCACTCACCTGATGAAGGAGCAGCGCTCTGAAAGCTCGTGATTCCAAATAAACCTGTTGGACTTTAACCTGGTGTTGTGAGACTTCCTACTGTTCAAACAACACAGTAAGACCATTTAATGCAGAGTGAAGCTTTTTGGTTAATGGGTCAGCATGTCTCAAGCCACACCATTGGTTAAAAGCCAGGACAATAATCACAATCACCCTGGCGATACGAACTAAATACTCACTTTCTGGGTTTTTGTTTGGCCGTTTGCAAATCGGATGGTCAAAGGCCGGCCATATTAAATATTACTGGAGCAGGAAGCAAAGCCTTACGAAGAGGGAAGGTTATGTTTGAAATTTCGAATGAGGCCCAACTAGAATGGTTTGTAGTGAGTATGTTTTATTTATTGATTTAAAAAAAACACATTTAAAACACAGAAGTATTGTGTACACTTTTGGTCACCCCACTGATAAACTGGAAAGAGAAGATTTACCAGGATGTTGCCAGGACTAGTGGGCCTGAGTTATAGGGAGCGGTTGGCCAGGCCAAGGCTTTATTCCTTGGTTAAAGTTTTATAAAAGTTTATTTATTTATTAGTCACAAATAAGGCTTACATTAATACTGCAATGAAGTTACTGTGAAATTCCCCTAGTCGCCACAGTCCAGCCCCTGTTCGGGTCAATGCACCTAACCAGCACGTCTTTCAGAATGTGGGAGGAAACCGGAGAACCTGGAGGAAACCCACGCAGACACGAGGAGAACGTGCAAACTCCATACAGACAGTGACCCAAGCCAGGAATCAAACCCGGGTCCCTGGCGCTATGAAGCAGCAGTGCTAACCACTGTGCTACCGTTTCACCCCTATGGAGCAAAGGAGAATAATGGGTGCCCTTATTGAGGTGTATTTGATCATGAGGGACAGGATCCTTTTCCCAGGGTAGGGGAGTTGAAAACTAGAGGGCACCGGTTTAAGGCGAGGGGAAAGATTTAAAAGGGACCTGAGGGGCAACTTCTTCACATAGAGGGTGGTGCGTGCATGGAATGAGCTGCCAGAGGAAATGGTTGAGGCAGGTACAATAGCAACATTTAAAAAGCATTTGGATAAGTACATGGATGGGACAGGATGAGAGGGATATGGGTCAAATGTGGGCAATTGGGACTAGCTGTGGGGGAGCACCATGGTCGGCATGGAGCAGTTGGGCTGAAGGGCCTGTTTCCTGCATTGCTCTATGTGTCTATGGGTGGGGTTTTATGGCCTCGCTTGACCGTAAAATCCTGCCCGAGGTCAATGGACATTTCTATTGTCCGCCCCTCCCCTGCTCCGATTCCATGGCGGGCGGGGCGGTAGAATTCCGGCGTATGACTCTATGACAGAAACCAATTTATAATCTTACAAGAATGGAGAGAAACGGTTAATAAAGAACATGCAAAGGAAGCAAAGAACTGTAGAGTATTCCCAAGCATAAAACTGACCACCCAAAGTAGAGAGCTGATGGCAGAACTGACTGCAAAAAAAGTAAAATGGCAGCAGACAGGAGGTAGACGGAACACCATGTGGTGGAAACTCAAAGATCCACGCTCCACAAGCATTCAGGCAAAACCCCCTGCAAAATCAATTTTGATGGACATTGTGTCTGGAGACGGCGGAGGACTCAAGAGAGTTGGTGGTGAGGTCGAGTTGGGTGTTGGCAGCATATGTGCGAAAACCGACGTGTTTGCTCCCAGCTGGATGACAGTGGAGAGGTGTTGGAGGAGGATGGCATGTTCAGTTGTGTCAAAAACTGCAGACAGGTTCAGAAGGGTGAGAAAGGTTCGGTAGGAGTTGTTCCGGCACTGTAGCAAGGGCAGAAACTAAATCGGAGGGATTCAAGCATGGAATTCTCAGGAAGATGAATTTGAAAGGCGACAACATGTTAAAGGACTTTGAAGAGGAAAGGGAGGTTGAAAGTGTTGCTTAAATACCTCAATGCTCGACAAGATTGTGTGTTTTTTGTTGTATGCATGTTGCCCATGTGTCTTAGTCCCCCATTTAACACTCATTAAATGGTGATGCCAATAAATCTTCGATAGAAAAGAAAGTGAACATTTCTGTCAACACTCACATATGTGAAAATGCAAATTGGCTGCTTTTCCCACTCCAATTAACAACTGATGCCATCCTTTTTACTTCAGCATGATTAGTTCCACTGTCTACATTGGCATCTCAAGGAGACCATAATCCCATCAAACTAATAAATCCTGGCATGAGTGATCTTGGAGACATGGATAATTAAACAAAATGTCTCAATAACATGACTCCATTTATCACATTAAAGTTCTATTCCAGTCTGTTTTTCCTGATTTGAACTAGTGATCAGTGTACTTCAAGTAAATACTGTACCAATAATTTTTGTATTAAAAGTTTCAATTGCCTGCATGACAACAGTTACTTTTATTCAAAGACGGTCCATTGGCTATGAAGCACTTTTGGACATTCTGTAATCATGGTAAGATGCTTGCAATGGTTCTTGAGACTGCCTTAGAAACAGCATTGCAGATTACTCCTGTAAATGATCCATACGTGTCACATTCAGACCCATGGCCATAATTAGGCAGTGATCTGCCTAAGGGTAAGTCGTCTGCTCATGTCTCCACTCCTTGTGGAGTGACTGGAGTTACTGGAGCGACGGAGGTTGAGGGGAGACCTGATAGAAATCTACAAGATTATGAGAGGCATGGACAGAGTGGATAGTCAGAAGCTTTTTCCCAGGGTGGAAGAGTCAATCACTAGGGGGCATAGGTTTAAGGTGCGAGGGGCAAGGTTTAAAGGGGATGTACGAGCCAGATCTTTTACACAGAGAGTAGTGGGTGCCTGGAACTCGTTGCCAGGGGAGGTAGTGGAAGCGGATACAGTAGTGACTTTTAAGGGGTGTCTTGACAAGTACATGAATAGGATGGGAATGGAGGGATATGATCCCCGGAAGGGTAGGGGGTTTTAGTTAAGTCAGGCAGCATGGTCGGTGCAGGCTTGAAGGGCCTGTTCCTGTGCTGTAATTTTCTTTATTCTTTGTGGTTTCGCACTTTCCTCTTCAGTTGCCCACGGGAGCCTTCCATTTTCAATTCCAAACCGTCTAGCAGCATTATTCTCTCTACTCCTCTTGGTGTCCATTCCTCTCATTTTCCTTCAATCACTTCTTTATCTTACGTAAAGGTGACCGTGACAACTGTCATCGATTGTTGATGTAGTTGAAATGGATTTTAGCAAAGCTTTTGACAAGGTTCCACATGGAAGATTGATTGAGAAGTTAAAGCACATGGACTTTAGTTGGTGAGATGGATCAGAAACTGGCTTATTAATAGGACATAAAGGGTAGTGCTGGAAGGCTGTTTGAGTGACTGGATGCCAGTGTACAGCGGTGTACCACAAGGTTCCGCATACCCACAAATCGTGAGATTTTGGTGGCTTCCAATAAATTAGATGAAAAAGTTATAAAAGATGCCAAACAACTAGAACTGCATAGTTGGAGTGAATTTGGCGTATACACGGAGGTACCAGATAGGGACAAAGAGCTCGATCTCAGAGATGGATTTACACGGAAAATGAACTTATAAGGCAAAGGCCAGGCTCGTGGCAAGGGGATTTGAAGAAAGCTTAGAAGACCAGGATTTAAGGATGGATTCACCTACAACAGGAAAGGTTATTTTAAAGATCTTCTTGGCTCTGTTAGCTACAAAGGCACGGGAATGCAAATCGATAGATATAAAAAGCTGCCTTTTTGCAGGGGCATCAGCTTCAGAGAGACATTTTTCTCAGTCCTCCGAAAAAGGCAGCTAACACAGAAGGGTACTCTGGAAGTTAAGTAAATGTGTATATAGACTAAACGATGTGTCTAAAGTTTGGTATTTTTCGGTAAGGTTGGTTTTGTTAAAGTTAGGCTGTTGCCAGTTGAAAGCAGATCCTGCGATGTTTTACTGGCACAGGAAGGAAATATTTCTGGTATCTTTATGATGCATGTCGATGATTTTTTGTGGGGTGGTAGTAGTGATTTCGAAGCTATAGTAATCTCTGGGCTGAAGAATGAATTCAGGGTTGGAAGACAGGCTTCAGGCGCTTTCAAATATATTGGGCTGGAAGTCAGACAGACTGAGTCAGGTGTCACTACGTCAACAATCTTATTTGGAGAGTATCGGCCCAATAGCAATTAGTCATGGTTGGACTTCACAAAAGGACGCAATGGTTACAAAGACGGAAAAAGAGGAACTCCGAAGTTCGATTGGGCAACTGACTTGGCTGGGTAGACAGCCTAGACTGGAAGTTAGCTTTGATGTCCTAGAGTTGAGTACAAAAATGAATGATCCTACGGTGGAAGACATAATGAAAGCAAACAAAACATTGGCCAAACTAAAAATGCAGGCGTCTGTTTTGAGGTTCCTGTCTTTGGGTGATCTTTAGGCACCTGAACCTCAGTTTATAGTGACGCTTCCTATGCCAATTTATATGATGGGTTCTCAAGCGCGGGAGGGTTTATAATATTCCTTTTGGAGGAAAATGAAAAATGTTGCCCCCTTGTGTGGGAAACAAAGAAAATAAGGAGAGTGGTAAAAAGCACATTGGCCCCCGAGACACAGAGCCATGTAGAGGCAGTGGATATGGCCTTTTTATACATCCCAGATATTAACAGAAATTTTGGGGTTAGGGGATTTGGGTAAAATACCCACTGAGTGTCACAATGACAATAAATCCCTGTGGGGAAATGTGCACTCCACAAAAAGTGGAAATGAGAAAAGATTGAGGATTGACATAGGCAGCTTAAAGCAGATACTGGACAAAGGGGAAATATCAAAAATTAAATGAGTGGACAGTAGCTACCAGTTATCCAATTGTTTTACTAAGAGAGGGGCTACTTCGAAGAAACCTTATTAAAAAGTTATTAAAGAAGGGTGTATCTTTCTGTGAATGTATGTTTTTTTTTCAAGAAATGTGTTAAAAAAAGGAAGGGGTAAGAGAGTGTTTTGTGTTTTTTGTGGAAAACAATATTCATAGAACATAGAAAAGCTACAGCACAAACAGGCCCTTCGGCCCACAAGTTGCGCCGAACATGTCCCTACCTACTAGGCTTACCTACAACCCTCCATCTTACTAACTTCCATGAACTTATCCAAAAGTCTCTTAAAAGACCCTATCGAATCCGCCTTCACCACCACTACCGGCAGCCGATTCCACGCACCCACCACCCTCTGAGTGAAAAACTTACCCCTAACATCTCCTCTGTACCTACTCCCCAGCACCCTAAACCTGTGACCTCTTGTGGCAACCATTTCAACCCTGGGTAAAAGCCTCTGAGAATCCACTCTATCAATACCTCTCAACATCTTATACACCTCTATCAGGTCACCTCTCATCCTTCGCTTCTCCAAGGAGAAAAGACCTAGCTCTCTCAACCTATCCTCATAAGGCATGCCACCTAATCCAGGCAACATCCTTGTAAATCTCCTCTGCACCCTTTCTATGGCTTCCACATCCTTTCTGTAATGAGGCGACCAGAACTGGGCACAGAACTCCAGGTGGGGTCTGACCAGGGTCCTATACAGCTGCAGCATTATCTCCCGATTTCTAAACTCAATTCCTCTATTGATGAAGGCCAGTATTCCATACGCCTTCTTAACCACAGCCTCTACCTGCGACGCTGCTTTGAGTGTCCTATGAACCCGGAACACAAGATCCTTCTGATCTTCCACACTGCCAAGCGTCTTACCCTTAATATTATATTCTTTCATCCTATCTGACCTGCCAAAATGAACCACCGCACACTTATCTGGGTTGAAGTCCATCTGCCACTTCTCCGCCCAGTCTTGCATCTTATCTATGTCTCGTTGCAACTGCTGACATCCCTCTACACTATCCACAACACCACCAACCTTTGTGTCATCAGCAAACTTGCCAACCTATCCTTCCACTTTCTCATCCAGATCATTTATAAAAATCACAAAGAGCAAGGATCCCAGAATAGATCCCTGGGGCACTCCACTGGTGACCGACGTCCATGCTGAAAAAGACCCATCTACAACCACTCTTTGCTTTCTGTGGGCAAGCCAGTTCTGAATCCACAAAGCAATGTCCCCTTGTATCCCATGCCCCTTCATTTTCTCAATAAGCCTTGCATGGGGCACCTTATCAAATGCCTTGCTGAAATCCATATAAACTACATCTACCGCTCTTCCCTCGTCTATGTGTCTAGTTACATCTTCAAAAAATTCAATTAGGCTCGTAAGGCATGATCTGCCTTAGACAAAGCCATGCTGGCTATTTCTGATCATACTATTCCTCTCCAGATGTTCATAAATCCTGCCTCTCAGGATCTTCTCCATCAACTTACCAACCACTGAGGTTAGACTCACTGGTCTATAATTTCCCGGGGCTATCTCTTCTCCCTTTCTTGAATAACGGAACCACATCCGCAATCCTCCAATCCTCCGGAACCTCTCCCGTCTCCATTGATGACGCAAAGATCATCGCCAGAGGCTCAGCAATCTCTTCCCTCGCCTCCCACAGTAACCTGGGGTACATCCCATCTGGTCCCGGCGATTTATCTAACTTGATGCTTTTCAAAAGCTCCAACACATCCTCTTTCCTAATGTCCACATGCTCAATCTTCTCAATCCACTGCAAGTCTGCACTGCAACTACCAAGATCCTTTTCCACTGTGAATACTGAAGTAAAGTATTCATTGGGTACCTCTGCTATTTCTACCTGTTCTATACAGACTTTCCCATTGTCACATTTGATAGGTCCTACTCCTTCACATCTTATCTTCTTGCTCTTAACATACTTGTAGAATGCCTTGGGGTTTTCCTTTATCCTGTCTGCCAAGGCCTTCTCATGACCTCTTCTTGCTCTTCTAATTTCCCTCTTAAGTTCCTTCCTACTAGTCGTATACTCTTCTAGATTTCTAACATTACCTAGCTCCTTGAACCTTTTGTCGGCTGTTCTTTTCTTCTTGACTAAATTCATTACAGCTTTCGTGCACCATGGTTCCTGTGACCTACCATAACTCCCCTGTCTCATTGGAACGTTGCTGTGCAGAGCTCCAGACAAATTTTCCTTGAAAATTTGCCACATTTCTTCTGTACATTTCCCTGACAAAACCTCCTTCCAATTTATGCCTGTTCATGAAAATATTCATCAAAATATTTTTTCTCTCCAAGGAAGGGGAGACTATTAGGAATGGGTTAACAGACCTTCCAATTAATTTGATGTCAGTTATTCAATAGAAGTCACTGATATATAAAGGCGTCACAGGTGCATTATTGGGTAGTGGCGAATTGTGTGTGGAGTTGGATCAAAGAAATGAAGGTATTTTGTGAAGAAGCAGAACTCGTGTCTCATTTACTCAAAAACAACCAAGAGGCTCAAACATCCATCATGGCCAATTCATGCCCCATACCATCATAGTTCCCTTTATTGAGATTCAGGAGCCTGGTTTCAGAATCAACTACATCACTATCCACTTTGACAAAGAATTCTATCATATTATAGTCACTCATCCCCAAGGGTTCTCTCACAACTAGATTGCCAACTAATCCTTTCTCATTGCCCAACACCCAGCCCAAGATGTCCTGTTCCCTTGTTGGTTGCTCAACATATTGCTCCAGAAAACCATACTCTATGCATTCCAGAAATTCCTCCTCTATCGTACTGTGACTAATTTGACTCTCCAATCTATGTGCCAATTAAAGTTTCCCATAATCACAGATATTCTTTTAACACATGCTTTTCCCAACATTACCACTATAGTTTGATGATCTGTATACCACCCCCCACCAATGTTTTTTGCCCCTTGTTGTTTCTTAACTCGACCCATACAGATTCCACATCATCAATGCTAATATGTTTCCTCAATATTGGATCATATCATCTTTGATCAACAATGCAACTCCACCACATTTTCCTTTCTGTCTGTCCTTCCTAAACACTGAATAGCTCTCAATGTTTAGTTCCCATCCTTGCTCACCTTGAAGCCACGTCTCCATAATGCCAGCTATATCATATCCCTTTACATCTATCCGTGCAACTAATTTATCTATTTTGTTTTGAATGCTCTGAGCATTCAGGTACAAAACCTTAAGGTGAGTACTGTTAACATTTCTTTTCTGTTTCTTACTATTTTTTACTTCGTCCTATCTGACTCTGAACCTTGATTTCTCTGCCTGTCACTGTCCTTATTCTCCTTACTGTCCTATCCTCTTGTTCTTAATTCTCCCTGCTCTGAATCCTTGCAAAGGTTCCCATTCCCCTGCCATATTAGTTTAAATCCTCCCCAACTACTCTAGCAAGTACCCCCCCTCCCCCCGCCCCCCTCCCCCCAAGGGCATCAGTCCCAATCCTGCCCAAGTGTAACCGGTCCAGTTTGTACAGATCCCACCTCCCACAGAACCAGTCCCAATGCCCTCGGAATCTGAAACCTTGCCCCTCACACCAGCTTTTCAGCCACATATTCATCCTATGTATCCTGCTGTTTCCACTCTGACTAGCACATGGTGCAGGCAGTAATCCTGAGATCACTACCTTTGAGGTCCTACTTTTCAGCTTGCTTCCTAGCTCCCTATATTTAACCATGTTGTTTGTACCAACGTGTACTATGATCACCGGCTATTCACCTTTCCCCTTCAGAATGTACTGTACTCGCTCCGAAACATCCTTGGCCCTAGCACTAGTGAGGCAACATACCATCCTGGAGTCTTGTTTGCGACCACAGAAATGTCTATTCCTGTAACAATTGAATCCCAGATAAATATGTCCTTAACTCATTAGTCTTACCTATTACACCCCTAGCATTAAAGTAAAGGCTATCCAGTCTTTGAATAATCTGTTCACATTCAAAATAGTTGAAGTCACTCTGACTACTGATGGGGGAGTTGCACTACTGGTTAAGGAGAATATCACAGCTGTACTGCAGGAGGACACCTCGGAGGGCTCATACAGTGAGGCAACATGGGTAGAGCTCAGGAATAGCAAGGGTGTAGTCACAATGTTGGGGTTTACGATAGGCCACCCAACTGCCAGCGGGAGATAGAGGAACAGATATGTAGGCAGATTTTGGCAAGGTGTAAAAGTAACAGGGTTGTTGTGGTGGGAGATGTTTTCTTCCCCTATATTGAGTGGGACTCACTTTGTGCTAGGGGTGTGGATGGGGTAGAGTTTGTAAGGAGCATCCAGGAGGGCTTCTTGAAACAGTATGTAGATAGTCCAACTAGGGAAGGGGCCGTACTGGACCTGGTATTGGGGAATGAGCCCGGCCAGGTGGCCGACGTTTTAATAGGGGAGTAGTTTGGAAACAATGACCACAATTCAGTAAGCTTAAAGAAACTGATAGATAAAGATAAGTGCAGTCCTCAAATGAAGGTGCTAAATTGGGGGAAGGCTAATTACAACAATATTAGGCGGGAACTGAAGAATGTAGATTTGGGGCAAATCAACATCTGGCATGTGGGAGGCTTTCAAGTGTAAGTCGATAGGGATTCAGAACTGGCACATTTCTGTAAGGATGAAGGATAAGTATGGCAAGTTTTGGGAACGTTGGATAACGAGAGATATTGTGAGCCTAGTTAAAGAGAAAAAGAAGCATTTGTCAATGCTAGGAGGCTGGAAACACACGAAGCAAGTGTGGAATACAAGGAAAGTAGAGAGACACTTAAGCAAGGAGTAAGGAGGGCAAAAAGGGATCACGAAAATGCATTGGCCAGCAGGATTAAGGAAAATCCCAAGGCTTTTTATACATATTTAAAGAGCAAGAGGGTAGCCAGGGAGACGGTTGGCCCACTCAAGGACAGGGGAGGGAATCTATGCGTGGAGCCAGAGGAAATGGGTGAGGTGTTAAATGAGTACTTTGCATCAGTATTCACCAAAGAGGAGGACTTGGTGGATGATGAATCTGGGAAAGGATGTGTAGATAGTTTGAAACACGTTGAGATCAAAAAGGATGAGGTATTGGGATTCTTGAGAAACATTAAAGTAGACAAGTCCCCCAGTGTCTGATGGGATATACCCCAGAATACTGAGAGAGGCAAGGGAGGAAATTGCTGGGGCCTTGAGAGAAATCTTTGTATCCTCACTGGCTACAGGGGAGGTCCTAGAGGATTGGAGAATCCGATGAGCCTTACATCAGTGGTAGGGAAATTATTGGACAGAATTCTTTGAGTCAGGATTTATTCCCACTTGGAAATAAGTGGATGTATTAGCGAAAGGCAACATGGTTTTGTGAAGGGGAGATCGTGTCTCACTAACTTGATCGAGTTTTTCGAGGAAGTGATGAAGGTGATTGATGAAGATAGGGCAGTGGATGTTGTCTAAATGGACTTCAGTAAAGGCCTTTGACAAGGTCTCTCATGGCAGACTGGTGCAGAAGGTGAAGTTGCATGGGATCAGAGGTGAGCTGGCAAGGTGGATACAAAACTGGCTCAGTCATAGAAGACAGAGGGTAGCAGTGGGAAGGGTGCATTTCTGAATGGAGGGCTGTGACAAGTGACGTTCCTCAGGGATCAGTGCGGGGACCTTTGCGGGGAGGTTTTGTAAGAGGGAGGTCGTGCCTTACAAATTTGGTGGAGTTTTTTGAGGAAGTGACAAAAACAGTTGATGAAGGAAGGGCCGTGGATGTCGTCTATATGGATTTCAGTAAGGCATTTGACAAAGTCCCACATGGCAGGTTGGTTAAGAAGGTTAAGGCTCATGGGATACAAGGAGAAGTGGCTAGATGGGTGGAGAACTGGCTTGGCCATAGGAGACAGAGGGTAGTGGTCGAAGGGTCTTTTTCCGGCTGGAGGTCTGTGACCAGTGGTGTTCCGCAGGGCTCTGTACTGGGGCCTCTGCTATTTGTGATATATATAAATAATTTGGAAGAAGGTGTAACTGGTGTAATCAGCAAGTTTGTGGATGACACGAAGATGGCTGGACTTGCGGATAGCGAAGAGCATTGTCGGGCAATACAGCAGGATATAGATAGGCTGGAAAATTGGGCGGAGAGGTGGCAGATGGAGTTTAATCCGGATAAATGCGAAGTGATGCATTTTTGAAGAAATAATGTAGGGAGGAGTTATACAATAAATGGCAGAGTCATCAAGAGTATAGAAACATAGAGGGACCTAGGTGTGCAAGTCCACAAATCCTTGAAGGTGGCAACACAGGTGGAGAAGGTGGTGAAGAAGGCATATGGTATGCTTGCCTTTATAGGACGGGGTATAGAGTATAAAAGCTGGAGTCTGATGATGCAGCTGTATAGAACGCTGGTTAGGCCACATTTGGAGTACTGCGTCCAGTTCTGGTCGCCGCACTACCAGAAGGACGTGGAGGCATTGGAGAGAGTGCAGAGAAGGTTTACCAGGATGTTGCCTGGTATGGAGGGTCTTAGCTATGAGGAGAGATTGGGTAAACTGGGGTTGTTCTCCCTGGAAAGACGGAGACTGAGGGGAGATCTAATAGAGGTGTACAAGATTATGAAGGGGATAGATAGGGTGAACAGTGGGAAGCTTTTTCCCAGGTAGGAGGTGACGATCACGAGGGGTCACGGGCTCAAGCTGAGAGGGGCGAAGTATAACTCAGATATCAGAGGGATGTTTTTTACACAGAGGGTGGTGGGGGCCTGGAATGCGCTGCCAAGTAGGGTGGTGGAGGCAGGCACGCTGACATCGTTTAAGACTTACCTGGATAGTCACATGAGCAGCCTGGGAATGGAGGGATACAAATGATTGGTCTAGTTGGACCAAGGAGCGGCACAGGCTTGGAGGGCCGAAGGGCCTGTTTCCTGTGCTGTACTGTTCTTTGTTCTTTGTTCTTTGCTGTTTGTAATATATATAAATGATTTGGAGGATAATGTAACTGGTTTGGTAGTAAGTTTGCGGATGACACAAAGGCTGGTGGATTTGCGGATAGCGATGAGGATCGTCAGAGGATACAGCAGGATATAGATCGGTTGGACACTTGGGCGGAGAGATGGCAGATGGAGTTTAATCCGGACAAATGTGAGGTAATGCATTTTGGAAGGTCTAATACAGATAGGAGATATACAGTAAATGGCAGAACCCTTAAGAGTATTGATAGGCAGAATGATCTGGGTGTACAGGTACACAGGTCACTGAAAGTGGCAATGCAGGTGGAGAAGGTAGTCAAGAAGGCATACAGCATGCTTGCCTTCATCGGCCAGGGCATTGAGTTTAAAAATTGGTAAGGCATGTTGCAGCTTTATAGAACCTTAATTAGGCCGCACTTGGAATATAGTGTTCAATTCTGGTCACCACACTACCAGAAGGATGTGGAGGCTTTGGAGAGGGTGCAGAAAAGATTTACCAGGATGTTGCCTGGTATGGAGGGCATTAGCTATGAGGAGTGGTTGGAGAAACTGGGTTTGTTCTCACTGGAACGATGGAGGTTGAAGGGCGACCTGATAGAAGTCTACAAGATTATGAGAGGCATGGACAGAATGGAAAGTCAGAAGCTTTTTCCCAGGTTGGAAGAGCCAATTACTAGGGGGCATAGGGAAGGGCAAGGTTTAAAGGAGATGTACGAGGCAGATTATTTTTGCACAGAGGGTGGTGGGTGCCTGGAACTCGCTGCCGGGGGAGGTAGTGGAAGCGGATACGATAATGACTTTTAAGGGGCGCCTTGACAAATACATGAATAGGATGGGAATGGAGGGATAGGGTCCCTGGAAAGGTAGGGGGTTTTAGTTCAGTTTGGCAGCATGGTCGGTGCAGGCTTGGAGGGCCGAAGGGCCTGTTCCTGTGCTGTAATTTTCTTTGTTCTACTGCAGCAGTGTAGTATTGCGCATTACTGCATCAACACTACAAAACTACCTCATTGCACGATAATATAGATTGGAACATGCTGATATAAATATGGTGGTCTACAAATGCAAATATCTTCTCTTTTTATCATTAATATGGAGCAAGGTTGAGACTGGGAACGCTCACTGTGTCAGTTTGTAACAGACTTTGAGTTGTTACATGCTGCAAAGGGACTTGTCTGGGTTTAATGTGCCTTGTCAATGCCCGGATACCATGGTTCATTTTAAACCTCTGCACGTTCAACAGGACTTCATAGAATTATCGAATAAGATAGCACTGAAGGCCCTTTGACCCATTGTGCTGGTGCCAGCTCTTTTGAAATAGTTATAAAATTAGTCCCATTGCTGTGCCCTACCCGAAAACACTTTCATTTGTGAGAGGGATCTTGTTAATTCACATCTACTGCTAGACTTACAGCCGGGTGTGGGGCGTAGGAGCTGATATGAAGAAGTATCTAATAAAACCATTAGCACACCGGTGCAAATGTTCAACTTATTCATATCTTTACTGTGAGGGAATATGCTAACCTCCATGAAAATAGAAAAGTTATCAAAGTGAACGTACCATTTGAAGGCATGCATCGAATGACATTCTGAGTTTGGAGACACACCTGTAATAACTCAATAAATTAAAAAATAGATAATTGAGTTTACATTTTCTTTCAAATCAATATTTTCTTTGGCGCTGTGCGGAGCTTGTGGCCTTTAACATTCGTGGCAGAATTATCATAACTTAGGCAATGATGACAATGCTAACTGGAACAATGAGTTAACTTGCATATAACCTTTCACAATCTCTGGATGACCCAAAGTGCTTTCAAGCCAAAATTACTTCAGAAGTGTCATCACTGTTATAATGCAGGAAATGCAGCTGCCCTTTTGTACACAGCAAGATCCCACAAAACTAGATCATAGCCAGGGAGAGCACCCTGCTTTTCCTCAAATAGTACCTTAGAATCCTCAACACCTGTCAAAATGTACTACTCCTCAGTTTAATATTTTATTCCTAAAGACAGCACAGCACTCCTTCAGTACTGTACTGGAGGGTCAGCTTAGATCACATGTTCAAAATGCTGTCATGGGATTTTAACCCACAACCATCTGATTCAGAAGCAAGCATGAGGCTTGGCTGAGATCCCAGGTATCCATTACTCTGTTGAAACACCTGCACACCAGAGAAAACATTGTTTGATTGACAGCACAGGCTCTCTAACCTCTGCGTGAATTTCACAATGTTTATTTACACAATGTTAAATAGTTTCACGGGTTTGTGGTTTTGTTATTCATACTTCAAAGGGTAGGATGATTGTTGCCTTTATTGCACTGTAGTGAAATAACTTATTTTTGCATCGAACATTACTGTCACTATAGGAAGTTCATTTGTTTTATGCAGTGTATAGTGAGTGGGTCATAGCTTGGTGTGGGGGGGGGGGGGGGGAGGGGGGGGGCGGGGAAAGGGGACCATGGGGTCGGGGGTGGGGTGGGAGTGAGAGGCAGGGCAGAGCTTGGCATTGGGCGTACGAGCAGGACCTTTCAAACTGACTTTTCTCCTCATACAGACGATGATTCACGACTCCTCTGGGGGGCTGTAAGCCATGGTTCTTTAAAAACCTGACCCAACTCCAAGAAATTTGCAGAGGGGTCTGACATATCTATTCCGGCAATGGAGCTGGCCAGGTTTGGAACAAGCACACACCCATTTTGGGCACTCCCAAAGATCAGACAACCTGGGAATGAGATGGCAATCCAGGAATTGCGAACTGCCCGCCATTTTTAACTTGTTCCTGCGTCAACTCAATTCAGTGAAAATCCAGGGCATGGTCTTAAAGACATCCCTCTAGAAAGTCATCCCTCAGCCTTCTGTTTCCTAGAGAATAAACAGCAGTTTATTTCCTCATCCCCAATAGGTATAAGCTCTCAGTTCTATAGTCTGATACTTGTAGATCTTTTTTGCCCCTTCTCCCATGCCTTTAAAAACTTTTTATAGTAAGGAGGATGAGTGCTCTAATGAAGGTTTTATTTTTACTCTTGTCACAGGATGTGGGCATTATCGGCTAGACCAGCACATGTTGCCCATCCCTACTTGCCCTTGAGAAGGTGGTGGTGATCTGCCTTCCTTGAACCATTGCAGTCCATGGGATATAGGTATATACCCACAATGCTGTGGGGGAAAATCTATGCAGGTTTAGCATAAGTTCCCTGCTTTTAATTATATCTCTCTAAAAATGAGCCTTGTGCTTTTTGTTTTAATGTAGATTTACTGACCCATGTTGTTAAATTTTGAGATTTGTGTACACCCCAGATCACTTTATCCGATACTGAGTTTAGAGTTTCATTTTACAATGGGTGTTTGACCTTTTGATTGTTTCTATCAGAATGCATCATTTCACATTTATCAGTTCTGAAATGCATTTACCAGTTGCACACCCATACTGCACTTTTATTAATGACCATCATATATCTGAACTGATTACATGAATCAGCGTGTTGGATTGAACCTTGGATGGCCTGATCTCCAATGTCCTAAGTACAAGTTTCACCCATTAATCTCCTTCCAATATTTTCCTTGATAGTGACCATAGAACACAGAACATAGAAAGCCACAGCACAAACAGGCCCTTCGGCCCACAAGTTGCGCCGATCACATCCCCACCTCTAGGCCTATCTATAGCCCTCAATCCCATTAAATCCCATGTACTCATCCAGAAGTCTCTTAAAAGACCCCAACGAGTTTGTAGTCAATCACAAGTCTTCCCTCCAGCTTTTGGAACAACATTGACAACAATAGCTGGCGATTCTGTTAATTTGCAATTTACAAGGACAAATTCCTTAGTACAGCGCTATTCGGTTACTTATCTTCAATAATTCTTTTATTATCCCCAAACTAGCTACTCAAATGTCAAGTCATAGAATCATATGGCTGGAGTTTCACCAGGGAGGGGAACAGGAGCCGGGACAGTTTCTGTGTTCCTCCATGAGCTTAGGAATGAGAATCTAAAGCCCTTCCTCCTTCACATCTCTCCAGATCTCAGCCACATATTCATGAGCGGAACCTTCCTATTTCTGTACTCACTGATATGTGGCACAAGGAATAATCTAGAGATTACAACCATTGAGATCCTGCTTTTCAATCTCTTTCCTAGCTGCCTATACCATGCCTGTAGGACCTCATCCCTCTTCCGCCTCTGTCGTTGTTGCTGATATAGACCATGACCTCTCTGCACCCTGTCAGGGTACTTCACAGCAGAACTGGACACAATACTCTAGTTGGGGGCCTAACCAGAATTTTACACAGGTTCAGCATAATTCCAGTCTTTTGTGCTTAATGCCTATTTATGAAGCCCAAGATTCCATGTGCGTTGCTAACCACTCTCTCAACATGTGCTGCCATCTTTGATGATTGATGCCCATGACTCCCCAGGTCACTGCAGACAGGGGAAAAATGACTACAGCAGTAATGGCAATATTGGGTTTCAAAGGGCTATTCTGGCTGAGAGTTAAGCAAGCTGGGATTTTTGGTCAACTTGTAATTAAAACCAGATGCAGGTCGTAAAGTTGCTGTGAGCCATGACCTGGCCTGGGAACTGTGACCTGAAGCTTCCTGCAGTTATTTACGTTGAGCTAAACATGATGGCATCGAGTGTTATGTGCCTTATGTGTGCTACATGCAATCTGAAACAAGCATAATGGCGCCGTTTACAAGTAATTTCATTGGCTGTTTGAGACATGTGACCAGTTCTGGTTACACCATTGGCTGGATGCCAGAGAACCTTCTGGAAAAGCTAAGCAATTTGTACATCAAATGCAGTCTTCTGTCTCCAGCGACAACTCTCGAGATCTAGCATCGCAGAAGTGTGCCTTGAAGAACATCAGAGAAGACCACGAGGATAGATTCTACATGGGGAACGGAACTGGCCAGTTCTTTCTAAAAACGGGTTGTATCTATTTTCAGTGAAATAATTAAAGTTAACGATCAGTTAAGAGTTAAAGTTCAGTAGAAGAGTTACAACTGTTAAGTTTGAGTTGGTGGGGCGGCGTTGTGGCACAGTGGTTAGCACTGTTGCCTCACAGCGCCAGGGACCAGGTTCGATTCCTGGCTTGGGTCAGTGTGTGTGTGGAGTCTGCCCATTGTCCCCATATCTGCGTGGGTTTCCTCCAGGTGCTCCGGTTTCCTCCCTCAGTCCAAAGATGTGCGGGTTAGGTGGATTGGCCATGTTAAATTCTCCCTTCGTGTCAGGGGGACTAGCTAGGGTAAATACATGGGGTTTATGGGGATAGGGCTTGGGTGGGATTGTTATTGGTGCAGAGTTGATGGGCCAAATGGCCTCCTTCTGCACTGTAGGATTCTATGTACCTAAAGTGTTAAATAAAGAGAAATTTTTTGAACGAAATAAGAGTCAACTCCTTTCTTTGTTTGGCTCATTAAGCTGGAATGCTTGATGGGAGTTTAAATTAGCAGTTGAATAAAGTCATCCTGTCCCTGCATACTCTTTAGATTTATGTCACAAAATATATTTTCCCTCGCCCTTCGACCAAAGTACATCATGTCACAATTCTCTGAATTAAATTCCATTTGGACGTTACAGTATTTCTTATAATTGCACAGTCATTGACACAGACCACACACATTGACCAGGATTTTCCAGATGATGGAATTTCCCTTCCCACCATCCAAAGACTCTGTGGGGAACACATCCCTGCTGAGTCTGCCTGTCCCACAGCCGTTTCGCGCCCCAGGGTGGGGGTGTGGGGGCCAGTGGCCACCGGACCTAAAGGGGTCTAAAAGGGGGCTTCCTGTCCACGGCCTAAACCCGATCGTTTTTGGGTTTCTCACACGGACCAGGGTAACCCTCCCACCAGCCTTACAATTGAGACTGTGTGGGAAACAGCCTCAAATGGAGGAGGGCAGGCCGCCTGTTCAAGGCCTCACCCATTCCAACATAAAATCACTCAGAGGTTGCCACAGACAGGGCGGCACGGTAGCACAGTGGTTAGCACTGCTGCTTCACAGCTCCAGGGTCCCAGGTTCGATTCCTGGCTCGGGTCACTGTCTGTGTGGAGTTTGCACATTCTCCTCGTGTCTGCATGGGTTTCCTCCGGGTGCTCCGGTTTCCTCCCACAGTCCAAAGATGTGCGGGTTAGGTTGATTGGCCAGGTTAAAAATTGCCCCTTAGAGTCCTGAGATGCGTAGGTTAGAGGGATTAGCGGGTAAATATGTGGGGGTAGGGCCTGGGTGGGATTGTGGTCGGTGCAGACTCGATGGGCCGAATGGCCTCCTTCTGCACTGTAGGGTTTCTATGATTCTATGACAGGAACCCAGTGGGAAGGCCATTCATTCCATTTCACACTACCGCACCCCACTCCCCCAACCCTGTCTAAAAAGCCAGCAGCGTGGCAGTGTGAAATTTAGGTCACTATAATCTAATTCATCCTATTATTTCCTCTTGTTGAAGTTCATTTTGCAGTTTGTAACAAAGGTATCTTTTTCCTCGCAATCTCATTAAGATACCACCAGGCTGCTGCTGGGGGATGAATATAGAGATTGGATAGATTGGGGTTGTTTTCCTTGGAGCAGAGGAGACTGAGGAGGGACATGACTGAGATGATACAATTATAAGAGGAATAAATCGAGTAGACAGGAAGAAACTGTTCCCCTTGGTGGAGGGATCAATGACCAGGGGGCATGAAACTTAAGTAAGGAGCAGATGATTTGGAGGGGATGTGAGGAGAAACTTTTTCATCCGGAGGGTGGTGGGAGTCTGGGACTCACTGCCTGAAAGAGTGGTGGAGGCAGAGACCCTCACAACATTTAAGAAGTATTTAGATGTGCACTAGCAATGCAAAGGCATAGAATATAATGGGCGGCACGGTAGCACAGTGGTTAGCACTGCTGCTTCACAGCTCCAGGGACCTGGGTTCGATTCCCGGCTTGGGTCACTGTCTGTGTGGAGTTTGCACATTCTCCTCGTGTCTGCGTGGGTTTCTTCCGGGTGCTCCGGTTTCCTCCCACAGTCCAAAGATGTGCGGGTTAGGTTGATTGGCCATGCTAAAATTGCCCCTTAGTGTCTTGAGATGCGTAGGTTAGAGGGATTAGCGGGTAAATATGTAGGGATATGGGGATAGGGCCTGGGTGGGATTGTGGTCAGTGTAGACTCGATGGGCCGAATGGCCTCTTTCTACACTGTAGGGTTTCTATGATTTCTATGAATAGAATAGAATCATGGAATGCCTATAGTGCAGAAGGAGGCCATTCGGCCCATCGAGTCTGCACTGACCACAATCCCACCCAGGCCCGATCCCCGTAACCCCACACATTTCTGCTACTAATCCCCCTGTACCGTGTACAGTTTTCGTCTCCTTACTTGAGAAAGAATATACTGGCACTGGAGGAGGTGAAGAAGAGATTCACTAGGTTGATTTCGGAGTTGAGACGGTTGGCTTATGAGGAGAGATGGAGTAAACTGGGAATATACTCATTGGAATTCAGAAGAATGAGGGAAGATCCACTGGCGGGTGAAACTAGAACTAGGGGGCATGGCCTCAAAATAAGGGGAAGCAGATTTAGGACTGAGTTGAGGAGGAACATCTTCACCCAAAGGGTTGTGAATCTGTGGAATTCCCTGCCCAGTGAAGCAGTTGAGGCTACCTCATTGAATGTTTTTAAGGCAAGGATAGATAAATCTCTAACTCTAAGAGTAGTCATCTCTAACTCAGACTAACCTTTCTGATGCCAATCATATCAGCCCTTTGTTATCAGTGTATGATAACTATGTCCCTCAAAAATCAACACCATCCCCTGAAACTCCCCTGGCTGTCAAGGATGTCTCAAGGTTCCTAAATATCCAGGGCAGATCTTTAAAGGTAGAACGGATTGGAAAGGGATTGATGGTCACGGGCCGAGGACTTGTGATACTGAAGGGTTTTAAGCTGAACATTTTCTGCCACTAATTTGCACGAATGATAGCTGTCGGATCAATAAACAAGAAGGGGACAGGCTGGAATTCAATTATTATTGCAAAACTCAAAAAACAAACAGCACACCACAAATTACATCGCTATTGCCGATGAAAGACATGTGGGATTTATTGATACGGGATTAGGTGAGCAATAGGTATCGCATGACATTCATGGATTCAATAGACACAGCAAGAATTGTAGCCAGCAGCCAGAGGCTGTGATGTGATTTGAGGAGTGGTTTCATCCAGTAAGTTTGTGAATGTACAGTAAGAAGTTTAACAACACCAGGTTAAAGTCCAACAGGTTTATTTGGTAGCAAAAGCCACACAAGCTTTCGAGGCTCTGAGCCCCTTCTTCAGGTGAGTGGGAATTCTGTTCACAAACAGAACTTATAAGACACAGACTCAATTTACATGAATAATGGTTGGAATGCGAATACTTACAACTAATCCAGTCTTTAAGAAACAAAACAATGGGAGTGGGGAGAGCATCAAGACAGGCTAAAAAGATGTGTATTGTCTCCAGACAAGACAGCCGGTGAAACTCTGCAGGTCCACGCAACTGTGGGAGTTACAAATAGTGTGACATAAATTCTGATTCTAGGATCGCATGATAAAGACTCAGGAGGAAAAAAGCAGAAATATTTATGTGAAATAGTGTGACATAAACCCAATATCCCGGTTGAGGCCGTCCTTGTGTGTGCGGAACCTGGCTATCAGTTTCTGCTCCGCGACTCTGCGCTGTCGTGTGTCGCGAAGGCCGCCTTGGAGAACGCTTACCCGAATATCAGAGGCCGAATGCCCGTGACCGCTGAAGTGCTCCCCAACAGGAAGAGAACAGTCTTGCCTGGTGATTGTCGAGCGGTCCCATCCCCTACGGACAAGCCCTCCGTATACACAGGATCTGCTCGGATGAGGAGGATCGCAACAGACACCTCCAGACGCTGAAAGATGCCCTCATAAGAACAGGATATGGCGCTAGACTCATTGATCAACAGTTCCAACGCGCCACAGCGAAAAACCGCACCGACCTCCTCAGAAGACAAACACGGGACACAGTGGACAGAGTACCCTTCGTTGTCCAGTACTTCCCCGGAGCGGAGAAGCTACGGCATCTCCTCCGGAGCCTTCAACATGTCATTGATGAAGACGAACATCTCGCCAAGGCCATCCCCACACCCCCACTTCTTGCCTTCAAACAACCGCACAACCTCAAACAGACCATTGTCCGCAGCAAACTACCCAGCCTTCAGGAGAACAGTGACCAAGACACCACACAACCCTGCCACAGCAACCTCTGCAAGACGTGCCGGATCATCGACACAGATGCCATCATCTCACGTGAGAACACCATCCACCAGGTACACGGTACATACTCTTGCAACTCGGCCAACGTTGTCTACCTGATACGCTGCAAGAAAGGATGTCCCGAGGCATGGTACATTGGGGAAACTATGCAGACGCTGCGACAACGGATGAATGAACACCGCTCGACAATCACCAGGCAAGACTGTTCTCTTCCTGTTGGGGAGCACTTCAGCGGTCACGGGCATTCGGCCTCTGATATTCGGGTAAGCGTTCTCCAAGGCGGCCTTCGCGACACACGACAGCGCAGAGTCGCGGAGCAGAAACTGATAGCCAGGTTCCGCACACACAAGGACGGCCTCAACCGGGATATTGGGTTTATGTCACACTATTTCACATAAATATTTCTGCTTTTTTCCTCCTGAGTCTTTATCATGCGATCCTAGAATCAGAATTTATGTCACACTATTTGTAACTCCCACAGTTGCGTGGACCTGCAGAGTTTCACCGGCTGTCTTGTCTGGAGACAATACACATCTTTTTAGCCTGTCTTGATGCTCTCCCCACTCCCATTGTTTTGTTTCTTAAAGACTGGATTAGTTGTAAGTATTCGCATTCCAACCATTATTCATGTAAATTGAGTCTGTGTCTTATAAGTTCTGTTTGTGAACAGAATTCCCACTCACCTGAAGAAGGGGCTCAGAGCCTCGAAAGCTTGTGTGGCTTTTGCTACCAAATAAACCTGTTGGACTTTAACCTGGTGTTGTTAAACTTCTTACTGTGTTTACCCCAGTCCAACGCCGGCATCTCCACATCAATGTACAGTAAGTCAGATCATCGGCCCGAACAAAATTGTCACGATTTTGCATTTTTGATTCCTCTTTTTCTCATTTTTATTTAGAATTCTAAATCATTTGTTATTTGAATGTTTAACAGCTGTGTCTCCAGCAGCAGCCTGTGCCTGTGCAGAATACTTTATTTAAAAATGTTAAAAATTTGATTCCTCCAGATGTGAACAGGAGTATAGCCTATCTCTTTTGTTGTTAATGGTGCTTATGAAAAATGTTTTTTAACTAAGGTTTGAGATATGGTGGCCTTATATGGAACACATGTACTAAACGAATAGACTTAGAGTCATAGAAGTTTACAGCATGGAAGCTGGCCCTTCGGCCCAACTTGTCCATGCCGCCTAGTTTTTATCACTAAGTTCGTCCTAATTGCCCACATTTGGCCTATAACCTCCCATACCAATCTTACCCATGTAACTTTTAAATACTTTTTAAATGACAAAATTGTACCCACCTCTACCAGTGCCTCTGGCAGCTCGTTCCAGACACTCACCACCCTCTGCGTGAAAAAATTGCCCCTCTGGACCCTTTTGTATCTCTCCCCTCTCACCTTAAACCTATGCCCTCTAGTTTTAGACTCCCTATCTTTGGGAAAAGATGTTGACTATCTACCTCATCTATGTCCCTCATTATTTTATAGACCTCTATAAGATCACATCTAAGCCTCCTACGCTCCAGGGAAAAAAGTCCCAGTCTATCCAGCCTGTCCTTATAACTCAAACCACCAAGTCCCGGTAGCATCGCAGTAAATCTTTTCTGTACTCTTTCTAGTTTAATCTAATGCTACACATAAAAATATCTGCTTCCCTTTAAATGTGAGTTTAAAGTTTATTTATTAGTGTCACAACTATTAACACTGCAATGAAGTTACTGTGAAAATCCCCTAGTTGCCACACTCCGGCGCCTGTTCGGGTACATTGAGAGGGAATTTAGCATAGCCAATGCCCCGAACCAGCACATCTTTCGGACTGTGGGAGGAAACCATAGCACCCGGAAAAAATCCACGCAAACACAGAGAGAACGTGCAGACTGTGACCCAAGCTGGGAATCAAATCCGAATCCCTGTGAGGCAGCAGTACTAACAACTGAGCAACCAAGCTGCCCAGGGTGGAGTTGCTAATTGTTCTTAGATCACTGTCAGACTTTGGATTGCATTATCTTCTAACGATATGACATCTGCGAATGTTACAGCTTTATCCTTCAGAAAACTCTTTAGTGACCCTGATCCAAGGATGGTATGGAACTGATGGGGCTGAGCATGTACCATGTGAGAAGTGGTTCAGACCCAGGGGTGGAATTTTCCTGTCCCGCTCGCCACGGGAATCGCAGTGGGCGGGACAGGACCATGTTGACTTCGGGTGGGATTTTCTAGTCTTGGGGCGAGCGTGGCTGGAAAATCCTGTCCCAATCTGCTGTCCTTTGTGCAATCTGTTAGTGTGGTTTGGGTGGTTTGTCCTGGATGGTTTTAACAGATGGAGTCCAGTACAGATCAGCTCTATTGGAGCGTTCCAATTCACAATTATCACCTTTGTCCAGCCTAGTGTCCATAGACACAGAGAGAGGTGAGGCTTATTAAAAGTGGGACTGAGTACAAAACCTCACCACACTTCCTGAGGTGCAGGGAAATCTCATTGCAGTGGGTATCATTGAGTTTTAAGATTATTGCTAGTTATAGGCAGCTTGTTGTCCCTCTTTTTGCGATAAAAATACTATAATGTGAGTTATGGTACTGTGTTAGTTATGAATCATAGAATCCCCTGCAGTGCAGAAGGAGGCCATTCAGCCCATCCACTCATCACCGACTCTCCGAAAGTGCATCTTACCCAGGCCCTCTCCCCTGCCCTATCCCCAGATCCCCACACATTTCCCAGGGCTAATCCCGCTAACCTACACATTTTGAGACACTAAGGGGCAATCTACCTAACCTACACATCTTTGGACTGTAGGAGGAAACCGGAGCACTCAGAGGAAACAGCGTTATTTGTATTTTTATTAGTTATCAGTCATACGTCAGTGGGGACAGCACACTGGTTGGCACTGCTGCCTCACAGCGCCAGGGACCCGGGTTCAATTCCAAGCTTGGGTCTCTGTCTGTGTGGAGTCTGCACGGTCTCCCCGTGTCTGCGTGAGTTTCCTCCGGATGCTCCCATTTCCTCCCACAGTCCAAAGATGACTCCAAGACTCCAGAAGCTGAGTGTTATCAGTTGAGCCACAGCTTATCTGTCATGGTGAATCGTTTGCAGTGAAATCCCTGTCTGGTCATCTCTAACTCAGACTAACCTTTCTGATGCCAATCATATCAGCCCTTTGTTATCAGTGTATGATAACTATATCCCTCAAAAATCAACACCATCCCCTGAAACTCCCCTGGCTGTCAAGGATGTCTCAAGGTTCCTAAATATCCAGGGCAGATCTTTAAAGGTAGAACGGATTGGAAAGGGATTGATGGTCACGGGCCGAGGACTTGTGATACTGAAGGGTTTTAAGCTGAACATTTTCTGCCACTAATTTGCACGAATGATAGCTGTCGGATCAATAAACAAGAAGGGGACAGGCTGGAATTCAATTATTATTGCAAAACTCAAAAAACAAACAGCACACCACAAATTACATCGCTATTGCCGATGAAAGACATGTGGGATTTATTGATACGGGATTAGGTGAGCAATAGGTATCGCATGACATTCATGGATTCAATAGACACAGCAAGAATTGTAGCCAGCAGCCAGAGGCTGTGATGTGATTTGAGGAGTGGTTTCATCCAGTAAGTTTGTGAATGTACAGTAAGTCAGATCATCGGCCCGAGCAAAATTGTCACGATTTTGCATTTTTGATTCCTCTTTTTCTCATTTTTATTTAGAATTCTAAATCATTTGTTATTTGAATGTTTAACAGCTGTGTCTCCAGCAGCAGCCTGTGCCTGTGCAGAATACTTTATTTAAAAATAAAGTTTTTATTTTTAGGTGGGGGTTAGGTGGATTGGTCATGTTAAATTGCCCCTTAAGTGTCAGGCAGACTAGCAGAACATAAGAACATAAGAAATAGGAGCAGGGGTAGGCCATCTAGCCCCCCCGAGCTTGCTCAGAGTAAATATGTGGGGGTACAGGGATAGGGCCTGGGTGGGATTGTTGTCGGTGCGGACTTGATGGGCTGAATGGCCTCTTTTGTACTGTACAGGATTCCATGATTCTGTTCTACGAGTTACGGTGAAATCAAATCTCCTCTATTTGCTTTCTGCACTGTGGGTTATCCCCCCCCACCCTCCGATTTCCTTTCTTTGCCTGTTTGTGGGTGGCCTCAATCCTTGGAACATCTTGCACAACAGCTGCTGGCAGGAAGACAGGAGCAAAGTTACTCAACTATGAAGCATTGAATTTCTCTCTTCCTCCACCTTCAACTTGAGCTAATATCCAGAAGTCACGCTCATAATTAGACTATTCTCACTTCTCCAGATTAGTCTAAAATTAGCAAAGAAATGTTCAATTGACAATAATATAAAAGGATGCCATTGTATTCTCAGGTGTTGAATAAAACAGGAGTAAAACTAGCAGAAATGTAGTTGCCATATAAACTAAAGTATTCTGTCTGCACGGTGGCCCAGTGGTTAGTACTGCTGCCTCACAGCGCCAGGGACCCAAGTTCAATTCCCAGCTCGGGTCACTGTCAGTGTGGAGTTTGCACATTCTCCCCATGTCTGCGTTGGTTTCCTCCAGGTGCTCCGGTTTCCTTCCACAGTCCGAAAGACGTGCTGGTTAGGTACAATGGCCATACTAAATTCTCCCTCAGTGTACCTGAATAGGCACCGGAGTGTGGTGACTAGGGGATTTTCACAGTAACTTCATTGCAGTGTTAATGTAAGCTTACTTGGGACTAATAAATAAACTTCAATACTTTGCTGCCGTAAGTTTAATAAGACATATATACAGAATGCAGTATGTCTATAGATACCTATATAGATACATATATACAGTAAGGATCTTACAGGTTACAGTAAAGTTCAACAGCCTTCAACACCATTATTCCCATGGAACTCATCTCCAAACTCCGTAGCCTGGGCCTCGGCACCTCCCTCTGCAACTGGATCCTGAACTTCCTCACTCACAGACTACAATCAGTAAGCTTAGGCAACAGCACCTCCTCCACGATCACCCTCAACACTATGGCACGGTAGCACAGTGGTTGGGGCGCACTGTAGCACAGTGGTTAGCACTGATGCTTCACAGCTCCAGGGACCTGGGCTCGATTCCCGGCTTGGGTCACTGTCTGTGTGGAGTTTGCACATTCTCCTCGTGTCTGCGTGGGTTTCCTCCGGGTGCTCCGGTTTCCTCCCACAGTCCAAAGGTGTGCGGGTTAGGTTGATTGGCCATGCTAAAATTGCCCCTTAGTGTCCTGAGATGCGTGGATTAGTGGGTAAAATATGAAGGGATATGGGGGTAGGGCCTGGGTGGGATTGTGGTCGGTGCAGACGCGATGGGCCAAATGGCCTCTTTCTGCACTGTAGGGTTTCTATGATTTCTATGACCACAAGGCTGTGTTCTCAGCCCCCTACTAAACTCCTTATACACCTATGACTGTGTGGCCAAATTCCCCTCCAATTCGATTTTCAAGTTTGCTGACGACACCACCGTAGTGGGTTGGATCTCAAACAGTGACGAGACAGAGTACAGGAATGAGATGGAGAATCTGGTGAACTGGTGCAGCAACAATAATCTCTCCCTCAATGTCAACAAAACGATTGTCATCGATTTCAGGAAACGTAAAGGAGAACATGCCCCTGTCTACATCAATAGGGATGAAGTAGAAAGGGTTGAGAGCTTCAGGTTTTTAGGTGTCCAGATCACCAACAACCTGTTCTGGTCCCCCCCATCTCAACACTTTAGTTAAGAAAGCCCACCAACGCCTCTACTTTCTCAGAAGACTAAGGAAATTTGGCATGTCAGCTACGACTCTCACCAACTTTTACAGATGCACCATAGAAAGCATTCTTTCTGGTTGTATCACAGCTTGGTATGGCTCCTGCTCAGCCCAAGACCACAAGGAACTACTAAAGGTTGTGAATGTAGCCTAATCCATCACTCAAACCAGCCTCCCATCCATTGACTCTGTCTACACTTCCCGCTGCCTCGGCAAAGCAGCCAGCATAATCAAGAACCCCCTGCACCCTGGACATTCTCTCTTCCATCTTCTTCTGTTGGGAAAAATTTACAAGTCTGAGGTCACGAACCAACCGACTCAAGAACAGCTTCTTCCCTGCTGCTGTCAGACTTTTGAATGGACTTACCTTACATTAAGTTGATCTTTCTCTACACACTAGCTATAACTGTAACACTACATTCTGCACTCTCTCCTTTCCTTCTCTATGAACGGTATGTTTTGTCTATATAGTGCGCAAGAAACAATACATTTCACTGTATACTAATACATGTGACAATAATAAATCAAATCAAATCACAGTTCATTTTCACGCACTCCTCAGCCTAGCAGTTCATTCCTGATTTGGATGTTTCAGGCTATGAATAGAATATAGATTTCACACTAAACTTTTACCATTAAGACAGCCACATTCCCCCTTCAGATTACAAAGTTCCTGATATATTTCAGGTACTTTGCATGAAGTTAATAATTCGAATAGCGTCCTTGGTGTCTCAGTGGCTAAATGAACAGATGTGGAGGATTACAGGCTGGAGTTGTTACAATTCCGAAGGGCCAATAATTTTTCAAAAGAGATTTGTGCTTCCAATTTTTAGCTGAAAGAATGACATGACAAAGTAGAGTATAAAAGCTGGAGTCTGATGATGCAGCTGTATAGAACGCTGGTTAGGCCACATTTGGAGTACTGCGTCCAGTTCTGGTCGCCGCACTACCAGAAGGACGTGGAGGCATTGGAGAGAGTGCAGAGAAGGTTTACCAGGATGTTGCCTGGTATGGAGGGTCTTAGCTATGAGGAGAGATTGGGTAAACTGGGGTTGTTCTCCTTGGAAAGACGGAGAATGAGGGGAGATCTAATAGAGGTATACAAGATTATGAAGGGTATAGATAGGGTGAACAGTGGGAAGCTTTTTCCCAGGTCGGAGGTGACGATCACGAGGGGTCATGGGCTCAAGCTGAGAGGGGCGAAGTATAACTCAGACATCAGAGGGACGTTTTTTACACAGAGGGTGGTGGGGGCCTGGAATGCGCTGCCAAGTAGGGTGGTGGATGCAGGCACGCTGACATCGTTTATGACTTACCTGGATAGTCACATGAGCAGCCTGGGAATGGAGGGATACAAACCATTGGTCTAGTTGGACCAAGGAGCGGCACAGGCTTGGAGGGCCGAAGGGCCTGTTTCCTGTGCTGTACTGTTCTTTGTTCTTTGTTCTTTGTTTGACATTTTAAAATCTTTACTGTAACACATGACTAAAACACCATTGACTGAACACTATTTTCTGTTTGT
Organism: Mustelus asterias; assembly: GCF_964213995.1. Lineage (NCBI taxonomy): Eukaryota > Metazoa > Chordata > Chondrichthyes > Carcharhiniformes > Triakidae > Mustelus > Mustelus asterias. Next base: position 14,073,075 of record NC_135823.1, read on the forward strand.
AGGCAACCTTAAACTACAGAAAGTGACATTCCACTTTAACACAGAGCATCCATCATGCTCCCCAGTGAATTACAGTCCTTTCAGTAGAAAGTCCACAGTTGCTTCTGGCTTTCAAAGGGTTACCATGGCCACAATTTTCCCATCCCGCTGTAGTAAAAAATGAACGCAGCTGGCCAGGAGAATCTCATGGTGAGCAATGCGTGGGATTCGCACATGCGTTCCTGCCACGATAGAGTCTCCAATGGTGTCTGCTCCGTGCTGGAAATCTGCAGGGAGGCGGGAAATAATTAAAATAGCAATTTAAATATATTTTAAATGTGATTAGTGGGCCTGGAACCAAAGTCTGCATGCTTGCTAGCCCCTCCTCCTTGCCAGATTGGTTCACTCCAGTGGGGATTCCAGTAACTCCCCACCAATGGGGAACTAGCGGGAGACTCCACTGGAATGAAGGGGGAGCAATCGGGGCCCCAAGGGGGTTGGGCAATGGGGGGGGTGGTTGGTGCCCCCTGGGCATGGGCAGCCTGGCAGTGCCAGCCTGTGCCCCCTGGCAGTGCACAGGGGGCACCTTGGCTCTGCCCATTGGGCAGTGCCAGACGTGGGGCATATGGGGGGTGGGGCCTGGGGCCTGATGGTGGGCATGGCCCAGGGGGCAATCAGTGGGGATGGGAGGTCCCACTGCCACTCTGCAGAGAGCATCGTTCGGAGAAGAAGGGAGGCCAGTGATCAAGTGCAGGCTGGGTTGGGGGGGGGGGGGGGATGGGGTGGCTGGAGATTGGGGCAGGACGAGAGTTGGGGGGCTGGGGCTGGGCCTGGAAATGGTCAGGGGGCCATTGATCAGGCTGTGGGAGAGTTGGAGGGGCAGCGATGCGAGTGTTGCGGGGCTGGCCAGCGATCGAACAGGCCAGCAATCGGGAGACTGAGAGTGCAGGGCCATTGTTCGTACGCTGATCTCAGCACTGACAGATCAGGGCATGCGCAGTGGCCCGCCCAGCGCACTGATTTCACCTTCTCCAGCCGGAATAGGCCCCACCACCTAAAATTTAATGATATTCAAGCTGGTGACCTCTGCAGTGCACTGAGCATTGGAGATTCTTGCGTGAACTCCCACTGAAAAAAACAGCATAAATTACTCTAGTTTTCATGCAAATTCGACAGTTTGAAGTTTTTTGGGAGAATTCCGGCCCATATCGCTGTTTTGCCAAGTAGTAACCTTGAATAACAATGTTCAAATGCTTTCCTCAATTCTTGGAGAGTTCCTTAAACCTGCCACCAGCAGTAAAGTCTGTTCTGGTGATTCCAATGGTAACACCAGGACATACTCCCAGAATCCTCAGAAGACTAGAGGATGTCTCTCATCGACTCGAGAGCATCTCCCTGCTGCATCCAATTGGTACCTCATGAAGCCAAACAGCCTCTTTTCTCTGCTGACCATGCTGCCTGTATATCATATTCATTGATTTGTAGGGAAGCCTGTAACCTGATCTTCAAAATGGTTTTCTCTGACCGCTTCCCCATGGTAATGTGAAACATATTAACCTTGCATTCAGGTAAAAATGTTAATTCGCTATCTTTGATCCCAACTCATCTTTCAAGCAACTGTTTATAACCCAATGCCTGGGTCACCTTTCTGGGATTTTGGGAGACTCAGAGTCTACTTATTGTAAATATCTCCTTACACATTCTTAGGTAGACAACCTAAACCTTATGATCTCAAACAATCAAACCAGGCTTGCTGCCAGGCAGACTGCAGAGCAGGTCACATGACCCCATCGTTTTCATCTCATAAAATCCCCAAGTGCAGAAGGAGGTCATTCGGCCCATCGAGTCTGCACCGACTACAATCCCACCCAGGCTCTACTTCCGTAACTTCACATATTTACCCTACTAATCCCCTGACGCTAGGGTCAAATTAGCATGGCCAATCAACCTAACCCACACATCTTTGGACTGTGGGAGGAAACCGGAGCACCCGGAGGAAACCCACGCAGACACGCGGAGAATGTCCAAACTCCACACAGACAGTGACCCAAGGCCGGAATCGAACACTGGCACTGTGAGACAGCAGTTCTAACCACTGTGCTACTGTGCCTCCCCCAATGCTAAATTTAAGGCTACGGTCCCAAAATATAATAATCTTCAAAACCTCATAATTGTAACAGATGGTGCTATATTTGATCTAAATTCTATGCTGAAGCAGCCTATCTCATCCAGTTGGGAATGTGTGTGTATATTTGATTGTCGTGTTCCCGTGTTATGGAAATCCTGTCTGGCTTTCCAATTCTCGTTGGCCATCACTGATTCTGCTGGGTGGGCGAGGCAAGGTGAGGGTGGGGATAGCGGAACAGTCTTCAGGTGCTGAATGCCCAGATTCACACATGTGAAATCAGTGCTTGGTCAATTACTTTACCCAGCTGTGGTTCTACACTGCAGTTCATGTCATTGTCTTCAACACAAGAAGGTCAAGCAGTGAAAATTGAGGAGGATTGAAATAATTTGAATATAGACAACATTTTTAAATGCAAGCAAAAAAAATGGAACAAAAATCTGTCTTAAGCTTTTCTAATTAAAGCTTTGACTTTGTTTAACAAAACAGTCGGTTACCATGGGTGACATTTAGTGCCCTTGGCGAGTTTGGGGATCGGGGGGGGAGGGGGGGGGTGGAAGCTGGGGACCACAGCTCCTTCCCATCTCCACCCCGATGGCAGCACGGTGGCACAATGGTTAGCACTGCTGCGTCATAGCGCCAGGAACCCGGGTTCGATTTCCGGCTTGGGCCACTGTCTGTGTGGAGTTTGCACGTTCTCCCTGTGTCTGTGTGGGTTTCCTCCGGGTGCTCCAGTTTCATCCCACAGTCCAAAGGTGTATGGGTTAAGTGGATTGGGCATGCTAAATTGCCCCTTCGTGACGGAGGGACTAGCTAGGGAAAATGCTTGGGGTTACAGGGATAGGGCCTGGGTGGGATTGTGGTCGATGCAGACTCAATGGGCTGAATGGCCTCTTTCTGCACTGTAGGAATTCTATGATACAGGTTATGCTGGGAAGGCACAATGACAGGCATCCCATCCTACTGCCCCTCAGGCAGGTTTTTGTTGCTGTCTAGGGTCACACTGGAAGTGGTTGGAGGAACAATGGGCCTCACTGATCAGCTGCGATAGTGTTGAATCTAGTGCACTACCGTTCCAAATTTTACATTCAGAATTCCCCAGACTAAAGGTCCAAGCCTAGGAATCTCAAGGTCCAGTGTTAATAATTATCATCAGAAACCCTGGGTGTCTTGAAATTGCCTATATATCTGCAATTAATTTAAACAATATCGATATTATATACATATAAACTTTGATTTACTCACTTGTGAGCGCGCTGTTGTTACGCTATGGGCCAAGTACTGGAAGGTAGGATTAGAGTAGATTTAGTGCAGTTTGTCACACTCCGGCACCTGTTCAGGTACACCGAGGGAGAATTTAGCATGGCCAATGCACCTAATCTAAGATGAACCTAAGGTAAGGTCATTAATTAACATTTTTAGTGTACAACAGTGCAGCATTGAGGGAGTGCTGCACTTTCAGAGATACCATTCATTGGATGAGACCACAAACTCTGGTCCCTCCTACCCACTCAGGTGGGAGTAAAAGATTGATAAAGAGCAGGGGAGTTATCGCTGGTGTCCTGACCAATACTTATCCCTCAATCAACATCGCAGTTACAGATTATCTGGCGATGATCACATTCTTATTTGTGGGATCTTGCTGTGCACAAATTGGCTGCCACATTTCCTGCATTACAGCTGTGGCTTTATTTCAAAAAGTACTTCATTGGCTGTAAAATTTTATAAAACATATGTGGTCATGAAAAGTGTTATATAAATGCAAATTATTGTAGGAACTCTATCAAAAAAGTACTTTCTAGTTAATTACTTTGAAATTACACAAGATGAGTTCTGGTAATTCTGAATTTTCAAATTAGTTTCAGCACAGAGGAGCTTAGGAAACTGTTGATCTTCAGTGTGAGGGAGCTGAATCTCACATTCCTCGGTCAATAACAGCTTTGACTGCCAAATTACTCTTGGAATCAAGATACTGAAAGCCAACCAGCTCATCAACTCTGACCTTGGAACTTCCACTGTAAATTATACACAAAGGAATTAGAGTGAGAGAGATCTTTACAACGTTCTCTTCAGATTGAGTCTGCTCTGTGGATTCAAATGCCTTTGCACTTCTGTGAAGAGCGCAATACAAATATCTTTTTGATAGAAAAGAAATTTTTTTAAACCGCACATAGTGTGGAAAATACCTCACAACTGCTCAACGATTTGTGTCAAATAATTATCTACTATTTTGATTGGCATGTTGTTTACCTGTGAACATCTATTTATTGGTCTGGCCTATATGTGACTCCAATCAAACATTGTTACTACCAAATATATATCACCTGCTTTGATGACACTTTGGCCGCAATTGGGCGGCATGGTGGCACAGTGGTCAGCACTGCTGCCTCGCAGCGCCAAGGACGTGGGTTCAATTCCCAGCTTGGGTCACTATCTGTGTGGAGTTTGCATGTCCTCCCTGTGTCTGCGTAGGTTTCCTCCGGGTGCTCTGGTTTCCTTCCACAGTCTGAAAGCTGTGCTGGTTAGGCGCATTGGCCGTGCTAAATTCTCCCTCAGTGTACCTGAAAAGGCGCCAGAGTGTGGTGACTAGGGGATTTTCACAGTAACTTCATTGCGGTGTTAATGTAAGCCTTACTTGTAACTAATAAATATACTTTACTCTTCCAAAATAGTTCTCAGTGTCGAATTCATGGGAAAACTGGTGTAAATCACGCTGGGTTTTTCAATGCAACCTGTATATAAATATAGGAGTGTCAGGGTTACTGACACTCCGGATTCTGATTTTGTACCTGAAGCACTCTTAGGAGTGGAATCGAGTTTGTAAATAAAGGGAATCTGGTGAAGGGACACCAGCCTCGAGGAGTTATTTCACATGCTGTGTGTATAGTTGGGATTGTGATTGTACTCCTCCAATTACCAGCGTTTCAGGACTATTTTTCTGCTGGTTTAAGGACCAGGTCCTGTTCTGCAGATTGGTCTTCTCAATGAAGCACAGATGGATATGTGGCTATGTTACTGGATCAGTAATGTAGAGATCTAGGCTAGGGATTCAGCGAGATGAATGCAAAAAAACACCAAGGCAGCTGGGAAATGTGAAGCCAGATAAATATTTCATAAAATGAAATAAAATAAAATCTAATTTCGATTATGGTGACTAAGAAATGGCTGGTCTGCCCTACATGTGACTCCAGTCATAGTTGAAATATAGAAACATAGAAACTAGAAGCAGGAGTAGGGCATGAGTAGGCCACCAAAGACACATAAGATAAAGGTGCACGGTGTTACGGGTAATGTATTAGCATGGATAGAGGATTGGTTAACTAACAGAAAGCAAAGTGGGGGTAAATGGGTGTTTTTCTGGTTGGCAATCAGTGACTAGTGGTGTGCCTCAGGGATCAGTGTTGGGACCGCAATTGTTTACAATTTACATAGATGATTTGGAGTTGGGGACCAAGTCTAGTGTGTCAAAATTCGCAGATGACACTAAGATGGGTAGAAGAGCAAAGTGTGCAGAGGATGCTGAAAGTCTGCAAAGGGATATAGATAGTCTAAGTGAGTGGGCGAGGGTCTGGCAGATGGAGTACAATGTTGGTAAATGTGAGGTCATCCATTTTGGTAGGAATAACAGCAAAATGGACTATTATTCAAATGGTAAAAAATTGCAGCATGCTGCTGTGCAGAAGGACCTGGGTGTCCTTGTGCAGGAATCTCAAGGAGTTGGTTTGCAGGTGCAGCAGGTAGTTAAGAAGGCAAATGGAATTTTGTCCTTCATTGCTAGAGGGATGGAGTTTAAAAACAGCGAGGTTATGTTGCAGCTGTATAAGGTGCTGGTGAGGCCACACCTGGAGTACTGTGTACAGTTTTGGTTTCCTTACTTGAGAAAGGATATACTGGCACTGGAGGGGGTGTAGAGGAGGTTCACTAGGTTGGTTCCGGAGTTGAGAGGGTTGGCTTATGAGGAGAGACTGAGTAGACTGGGGCTATACTCATTGGAATTCAAAAGAATGAGGGGAGATCTTATAGAAACATGTAAGATTATGAAGGGAATAGATAAGATAGAAGCAGGAAAGTTGTTTTCACCGGCAGGTGAAACTAGAACTAGGGAGCATAGCCTCAAAATAAGGGGAAGCAGATTTAGGACTGAGTTGAGGAGGAACTTCTTCACACAAAGAGTTGTGAATCTGTGGAATTCCCTGCCCAGTGAAGCAGTTGAGGCTACCTCATTAAATGTTTTTAAGGCAAGGATCGATAAATTTTTGAACAGTAAAGGAATTAAGGGTTATGGTGAGTGGGCGGGTGAGTGGGCGGGTAAGTGGAGCTGAGTCCACAAAAAGATTAGCCATGGTCTTGTTGGGTGGCAGAGCGGGCTCGAGGGGCCGGATGGCCTACTCCTGCTCCTAGTTCTTACGTGCTTATTAGGTGCGGCATGGTAGCACAGTGGTTAGCACTGCTGCCTCACAGCACTGGAGACCTGGGTTCGATTCCTGGCTCGGGTCACTGTCTGTTTGGAGTTTGCACATTCTCCCCATGACTGTGTGGGTTTCCTCCGAGTGCTCTGGTTTCCTTCCACAGTCCAAAGATGTACGGGTTAAGTGGATTGGCCATGCTAAATTGCCCCTTAGTGACCGAGGGACTAGCTAGGGTAAATGCTTGGGGTTACAGGGATAGGGTTTGAGTGGAATTGTGTTCGGTGCAGACTGGATGGGCTGAATGGCCTCCTCTGCACTGTAGAATTCTATGATTCGACCCTTCAAGCCTACTCCGCCATTCATTTTGATCATGGCTGATCATCAAATTCAATATCCTGATACCCCCTTCCCCCCCATACCCCTTGATCCCTTTAGCCCCAAGAGCTATATCTAATTCCTTCTTGAAATTACACAACGTTTTGGCCTCAACTACTTTGACTCACATAACTTGCAAGTCAATCAGTTACATAGCAGCTACAAAATACAGTCAGAATAAAACCAGCCATCAACTTAGGCATCAGAAATGACAGTGTTACGATTGCCGTAGAGAGGGATAAATAAAGGAATCCAACAGGTTTATTTGGTAGCAAATACCATAAGCTTTCGGAGCACAGCTCCTTCGTCAGATGGAGTGGATATCTGTTCTCCAACAGTGCACAGACACAGAAATCAAGTTACAGAATACAAATTAGAATGCAAATCTCTACAGCCAGCCAGGTCTTAAAGGTACAGATAATGTGGGTGAGGGAGCATTCAACACAGGTTAAAGAGATGTGTATTGTCTCCAGACAGAACAGCTAGTGAGATTCTACAAGCCCAGGAGGCAAGCTGTGGGGGTTACTGATAATGTGACATAAATCCAACATCCCGGTTTAGGCCGTCCTCATGTGTGCGGAACTTGGCTATCAGTTTCTGCTCAGCGACTCTGCGCTGTCGTGTGTCGTGAAGGCCGCCTTGGAGAACCTGTTGGACTTGTTGAAACCTGTTGAAACCTGTTGGACTTTAACCTGGTGTTGTGAGACTTCTTATTGTGCTTACCCCAGTCCAGCGCCGGCATCTATCCACATCCTGTGTGACGAGACAGGAATAATTAATGATCTTACAGTTAGGGATCCTCTCAGAAGAAGCGATCACAGTATGGTTGAATTTGAAATACAGATGGCGCGTGAGAAGGTAAAATCCAATACCAGTGTCTTGTGCTTAAACAAAGGAGACTACAAAGGGATGAGGGAGGAGTTGGCTAAGGTAGACTAGGAGCAAAGACTTTATGGTGGGACAATTGAGGAACAGTGGAGGACTTTCCAAGCGATTTTTCACAGTGCTCAGCAAAAGTATATACCAGTGATAAGGAAGGACTGTAGAAAAACAGATAGAAGTCTCACAACACCAGGTTAAATTCCAACAGGTTTATTTGGTAGCACAAGCCACAAGCTTTCGGAGCACTGCCCCTTCATCAGGTGAATGGGAATTCTGTTCACAAACAGGGCATATAAAGACACAAACTCAGTTTACAAAATAATGGTTGGAATGCGAGTCTTTACTGGTAATCAAGTCCTAAAGGTACAGACAAAGTGAGTGGAGAGAGGGTTAAGCACAGGCTAAAGAGATGTGTATTGTTTCCAGCCAGGACAGTTAGTGAAATTTTGCAAGCCCAGGCAAGTCGGGGGGTTATAAAGAAAAGTAAGACTGATTTTGAGAGTAAACGAGCTCAGGTCTGGCCTACATGTGACTCCAGACCCACAGCAATGTGGTTGACTTTCAAATGCTCTCTGAAATGGAGGGTAGTTAGGAATGGGTAATAAATGCTGGCATTGACACCTTGTTTGAGATCATTCTTGTGGCACTGCATCAAAGTCCTCACATTTTAATGGTGTCGGAGTAATTTAACAGGGCTTATACGGGTCTCCCAAAAGCCATCCCTGCTCGGTTTGCCTGTGGCTTCATGAGGGGAAATCCCTCTTTCACAGGCAACCCCCTTCCCGCGATCTCCATCCTACCTTTCTCCAGGGATTCAGCAATGGAATTTGGTGTAGGCCTCAGTGTATTATTGGCAGCAGCTACCCCTCCCAGTGGCACCATTGGTAGTGGGGAGCTGCTAGTCTCTGATTGGCTGGCAGGATTCCCACTTGACAGGGGCCTAGATCAGGAGGGAGGCCCAATGCTGTCCAGGTAAGTGCCTGATTTATTTAAAGAGCATTGAGACTTCCAGGCAAATGCAATATGGAGTTCCCACAAGATTTTTAACCGGTGGAGGCAGGGTACCCATTGCTGACACTAATTCCTGCCTATTATCAATGTTTCCCTCCTCACAGATGCTGCCTGACCTGATAGGTATCTTCAGCATTTTCTGATTTTATTTGGCCTGCTATGAACAGAATCTAATTCTTTCATCAATATTACGACATCTACTTTTCCAATTTCTCTGTCCTTTTTCTGGATGTTATTACTGGGGAACTGGGATATGCAGGCAAATGGGACTAGTTCAGTTAAGGAAACCTGGTCGGCATGGAGGTGTTGGGCCGAAGGGCCTGTTTCCGTGCTGGATATCTCTCTCACTCTATGATTCAATGACAGTCTCTGCTGCATTTGCTACAGAGGAAGAGTGGGCTGAGATGGTGCACGATTCACTGGCCTCTGTGTTCTCTGGACCCCGGTCTCAGTCAACTGAGTTGTAAGTTGTGTAGCCCTTATCTCAGGGCCTACCTAATTGTAATTGACTGTGTAATCAGGGCGGCACAGTGGTCAGCACTGCTGCCTCACAGTGCCCGGAACATGGTTTCAATTCCTGGCTTGAGTGACTGTGTGGAGTTTGCACGTCCTCCCCGTGTCTGTGTGGGTTTCCTCCGGGTGCTCCAGTTTCCTCCCATAGTCCAAAAACATGCAGGTTCAGTGGATTGGACATGCAAAATTCTTCCTTATTGTCAGGGGGATTAGCAGGGTAAATATATAGGATTACGGGGTTTGGTTGTCAATGCAGACTCGATGGGCCGAATAGCCTCCTTCTGCACTGTGGGATTCTATGAACTGGAATATTTATCTCCAAATCTTACCCAGTTTGTAACCAGGGCTAAATGATGGGCACTGCATCATATTATTAAGCTAGATTTATGTTTCTAATTCCATGTTTTATTCTTCATACTGTGTGCATTATGTTTGATCAAGAGACACGCACTGCCCTTTAGCCCTGATGTTTTTCTCTCAAATGGTTTGACTGGTTACACTTCCTGTTTTTTTTAAATCACTCCTCTTATTGTTATCAGTTATTTTGTTAATTTGTTTTATATATTTACTTTCAGTTTTAACCTTTGTCCTATCTCGGTTCAAGTGTAGCACGCCTCAGTGCTATTTTTCATTGATTCATGGGGTCGGAGGGCTTTTGGCAAGGATGGCATTTACTGCCCATCTTTAATTGTCCATTAGAAGGTGAGCTGCCTTCTTGAACCATTGCAGTGCATGTGGTATAGGAGGGGAGATTCAGGATTTTGACCCAGCAACAACGAAGGAACATCAATAGGGGAGGCGGTGGTTTTATTGCTAGACTATTAATCGAGGAAATCAACTAATGTTCTGGGGACCCGGGTTCGAAACCAGCCTCGGCAGCTGGTGGAATTTGAAATCAGTAAAAAAAAATTCTGGAATTAAGAATCTACTGATGACCATGAAACCATTGTCGATTGTTGTAAAAACCCATCTGGTTCACTAATGTCCTTTAGGGAAGGAAATCTGCCGTCCTTACCTGGTCTGCCCTACATGTGACTCCAGAGCCACAGCAATGTGGTTGACTCTCAATCGCCCCTGGGCAACTAGGGATGGGCAATAAATGCCTCACAGCGCCAGGGACCGGGTTCAATTCCTGGCTTTGGTCACTGTCTGTGTGGAGTTTGCATGTTCATAGAATCCCTACAGTGCAGAAGGAGGTCATTCGGCCCATCGGGTCTGTACCGGCCACAATCCCACCCAGGCCCTATCTCCGTAACCCCACATATTTACCCTGCTAATCCCCCTGACACTAAGGGGCAAATTAGCATGGCCAATCAACCTAACCAACACATCTTTGGACTTTGGGAGGAAACCGGAGCACCCGGAGGAAACCCACGCAGACACGGGGAGAATATGCAAACTCCACACAGACAGTGACCCGAGGCCAGAATTGAACCTGAGGTCTCTGGTGCTGTGAGGCAGCAGTGCTAACCACTGTGTCACCATGCTGCCCTTTCTCCCCGTGTCTGCGTGGGTTTCCTCCGGGTGCTCCAGTTTCCTCCCACACTCCAAAGATGTGTAGGTTAGGCAGATTGGCCATGATCAATGGGTGCGGGGATAGGACGGGGGAGTGGGGGGGATGGGGGTTGCGGGCCTGGGTGGGATGCTCATTCGGAGAGTTGGTGCAGACTTGATGGACCAAATGGCCTTCCTCTGCACTGAAGGGATTCTACGATTCTATGACTTCATGGCGTTCAGGATCAATATTGAGAACTCCCAAGACCCTCCTGATTATATCTCACTGTGTCCCCACCTCTGGTGGCATTGGGCATACCCAGGGATGGTGATAATATTTGGGATATTATCTGTAAGGTATGAGTTTATGAGTGTGACTACGTCAGGATGTTGCTTGATTATTCTGAGACAGCTGTCCCAATTTTGGCACAAACCCGCTGATGTCAGTAAGGAGGACTTTGCAGGGTTGACAAGGCGTTGTCGTTTCCAGCGCTCAGGGTCGATGACGTGTGGGCCATCTGATTTTCTTCTTCTTCGACTTTTTTTGATACTTTTTTTGAGAGGCCTTTTAGGCCATTTCTCGAGGACAGTTAAGGTTTGGAGTTAGACTCACATGTAGGCCAGACTGGGTAAGGATGGCGCCAGTGTTAGTTCTGGATGACATCTTCTCACACGACCTTTGAGGTGAAGATGATGATGTTCATTATCGGCTATATTTGCAGAGGTTCTGGTGGATATGATAGTTACTCCTAAGGCCAATCTGCTTCCGGAAGGTTCCGCTGTGAATAGGACAGGATCCAGCGGGTTATTGAGTTTTGGACAGTTACCGAGTTGGAATTTCCTCTCCTTGCCACTGCCCCTGACAGTGAGGCGCACGGGGTGTTTGGGAAGGATAGCACCACTCACAGGCAGGCTCACTACACTCTTTGGAGTGACTCATCCTGTATGGGTCCTCATCTTCACCCAGCTTTCACTTGGAAACTGCTTCAATGGGCAGGTGGGGGTAGCTGTCAGGCCTCCCAATCTCAGTAACTTAGGGATTTGTCTAGCCTGATGGGTAAAGATTCCAGCTGCTGATACTAATCTAATGGTCTTGAAGACAAGTCAGCATGGTATTGTGGACCATGTACAGCTCCATACCCACTGCACCCAGACCCATCTCCAGCCATCTAGATCCCTCTGGCCACAGCACCAAGATGGGACAGGGTGAGAGAGAACTCTCCCTCGTGATAATCCAAATCACACACAAGTCTCACTCATCATCTATCTAATTGACTGATTCAATAATATAACCAATACGCTATCATCCCTGCCCCAGTTCCTTCCTGTCTCACCTCTGTCCATTTCATTGGGCATGTATTCCTAACCTGTTTGCCCTTCTGCCCTCTGCGGCACAGTGGTTAGCACTGCTGCCTCACAGCGCCAGGGACCCCCGGGTTCTTCCACCAGCCATCTGGATCCAATCCCCGATTTGTATGGGCTCAAAGACAATTCATACTTGAAACCCATTTCTCTTAACATTATCAATGTGATTGACATCAACAACGCTTCATTGACATGAACATGGACAATCGCCTGAAGCATTGGGCCTTTAGTTAGCATCATGGCTGCCCTCCCAGCAATCCTTCTTCCTGTCCCACGTGCACGAAGTATATTATTCCTGTTGGATAATTTCAGGTGTGTGAGATCCCCTGCTCTGTCCACACCAGGCTTCCCCTATCCGACTCACTGACACTCAGTGGGATTTTACAACCTCGCTTGGGCGAGGCCCATAAAACCCTCCCTGAGGCCAATGGAGAATTCCATTCTGCGAGCCTCGCCCGCCCCGATTCCGCTTAAATTCTGGCATTTACCCTGTATATTCCTGTTTAGATTGATTGGCCATGTTAAATTGACCCTAGTTTCAGGGGGATTAGCAGGGTAAATATGTGGGGTGATGGGGCCTGGGTGGGATTGCGGTCGGTGCAGACTCGATGGGCTGAATAGCCTCCTTCTGCACTGCAGGGATTCTATGATTCCTCTGAAGTCTGAGATTACTGTGGAGAAAACTATTCAGATAGCAACATAAAACATCCGCACTGCTGAAGGAGGCCATTCAACCCACTGTGTCAATGTGCAGGGATAATGGAGTTGTTGACCAATTAGAACAATTCATCTTACTCAATTAGTCTTTAACAGACTCAGACATGACGGGAGGAGAATGCTCAGTGGTGGTGTTTGCCAAGAAACGGGGAGTCTCCGACCTACAGTGTGACAGATTGGTACAAAGTCTCCTTCCCATTAACAGGCTGGGACATGCCTGGGTGCGGGATAGAATTTGAAAAGACAAACACTTCACAGCCTGAAAGATGTGATAATTGAGTTAACAGGAACCAGAATGAACAGGGAGGCAGTTATTTTTGGTTGTGGAAGCATTACATTTATAGTTTAAAAATGCTTCTTCCTCACTTTGTCAATGATGGATTGAGTCTTCCCAGTCTGTTTCCTGTTCTGAACTGAACCATTGCATTGTTTGATGTTGCTTCCCATGATAACGTGCTCAGTAACCAAAAAGTCCAATAAAAACCCAAGCACACACAGATTTCTCTCTCTCGCCACACTATCAGAAGGATGTGGATGCTTTGGAGAAGGTACAGAAGAGGTTTACCAGGATGTTACCTGGTCTGGAGGGTAATAGCTATGAGGAGAGGTTGGAGAAACTCGGTTTGTTCTCACTGGAACGAAAGAGGTTGAGGGGTGACCTGACAGAGGTTTACGAGATTATGAGTGGCATGGACAGAGTGGATAGTCAGATGCTCTTTCCTAGGGTAGAAAAGTCAAGTATGAGGGGACATAGGTTTAAGGTGCGTGGGGAAAAGTTTAGAGGAGATGTGCGAGGCAAGTTTTTTTTTACACAGAGGGTGGTGAATGTCTGGAACGCGCTGCCCGGGGAGGTGGTGGGAGCAGGTACGATAGCGGCATTTAAGGGACATCTAGACAAATACATGACTAGGATGGGAATGGAAGGATATTCACTCCGTAAGTGCATATGTTTTTAGTTTAGCACGGTGGCACAGTGGTTTGCACTGCTACCTCACAGCTCCAGGGTCCTGGGTTCGATTCCTGGCTTGGGTCACTGTCTGTGTGGAGTTCGCATGTTCTCCCCATGTCCTCTGGGTGCTCCGGTTCCTCCCACAGTCCGAAGGATGTGCTGGTTAGGTGTACTGGCCATGCTAAATTCTCCCTCAGTGTACCCAAACAGGCGCCGGAGTGTGGCGACGAGAGGATTTTCACAGTAACTTCATTGCAGTGTTAACGCAAGCCTACTTGTGACACTAATAAATAAACTTTAAACATCATGATCGGTGCAGGCTTGGAGGGCTGTAGGGCCTGTTCCTGTGCTGGACTGTTCTTTGTTCTTTGACTGTATTTGTCTTGTGACTCCCTGAATCAGCACAACAGTGTGTGAGATTATTCTGTAAAACAGAGAAGGATCTATCAGGAAAATGGAAGGTTTCCACGGCGACCCACCTGATCTGAGTTTTCTATTGACACTGCCTGCTCCTTGAGGGTGAAGGGGAAAACACTCGATCATTTATAGAATAGAATCATAGAATTCCTACTGTGCAGAAGGAGGCCATTTAGTCCATCCAGCCTACACCGACAACATTCCCACCCGGGCCCTATCCCTGTAACCCCATGCATTTACCCTAGCTAGTCCCCCTTACAGTGAGGGGCAATTGAGCATGGCCAATCCACCTAACCCGCGCACCTTTAGGCTGTGGGAGAAAACTGGAGCACCCGAAGGAAACCCACGCAGACACGGAAAGAATGTGCAAACTCCGCACAGGCAGTGACCCGAGGCCGGAATCAAACCCGGGTCCCTGGCGCTGTGAGGCAGTAGTGCTAACCACTGTGCCACCGTGCCGCCGAGCTTTACACTGGCAAAAATTATTTGGAGGACAGCATGGAGAAACTGGGAGTCTTTGACCAAAAGACCACCCCAACAGCTGTACTTTCAGAGTATGTTGATTTCAAAGGAGAATCTCAGAGTGTAGAGCACAGAATTGACTATCGGCTGAGAGGAGGCTTTGATCACCTGGTTTCCTCCCATGTAGCCAGGCCTCCCATGTCAATCCTGCATGAAACTGCCAACTGGGAGGGCAAACACTTGATCACACTCGAAGCTGAGTGTGGTGAACCACTGTTAGCTTATTACCTGTATATGTGACATGCCTGGACACATCCCTGCCGGCCCTACCCGAGACTCCTCCCCCCCGCCCCCCACCCCGGTCCAGGTATAAAGGCGACTGCTCCCCTGCCTCAGTCTGGACCAGTTCATCGACATGGGTGTGCTCCAAGTCTTTTGCTAATAAAAACCTATTTGTTCTTGCATACAAACTAGTCTTTGCTCGATTGATGGTGCATCACTGAGAAAGTGGCAAATCGTTGTCCATTGGACTGGAACAGCAAGATGTCCTCACTCTGACCCTAACTGACCCCAGGGAAAGAAGTGCGAAGCCTCAGCTGGCGAATAGTTTGGCCAGATCCAGTGCAAATTTGAAGTGATTTGCAAAAGAAGCAAACGCGATGCGAGACAAAACTTTTTCACACAGCAAGTGGTTGGGGTCTGGAATGCGCTGCTTGGAAGTGTGGTGGAGACAGCTTCAATCGAGGCCTTCAAGTGGGCATTAGATGATTATTGAATAGAAACAATGGTCGCAATTCTCCCAAAAGCGTTGAATTGGTGGGAAAACTGTTCTAAATCCCAACTGTTTTGTCAGTTCAGCTTCTCATCTGAATCTCCGCACTCTGTGCAATGCAGAGGGCCCAGTCGTGAATCTCATTAAACGTTCGGGGGGCAGAGCCTATTCACCACAAAGAGCCTGAAATTGGCGGGATGGAGCGGGAACCCACACAAGCGCACATCTCTGGGAAATCGCGGAAAAGACCTCCCAGCATCCAGATCACTGCCATCCAAACCCCACTCACATCGCTGTCCTCATCGCTGGCCCCCACAACCCCCCCCCACACAGACACCGCTGTCATCCACAACCGCCCCCCCCCCCCAACCATCACTGTCCCCATCGCTGGCCCCCATACAGACACCGCTGCCATCCACAACCCCCCCCCCCCCCCCCTCCCCACAACCATCACTGGCCTCATCGCTGGCCCCCACAAAGATATCACTGGCCCCATCGCTGGCCCCCACACAGACACCGCTGTCATCCACAACCCCCCCCCCCGCCCAACCATCACTGGCCTCATCGTTGGCCCCCACAACCCCCCCACAGAGACATCGCTGGCCTCCTCTCTGGCCCCCACAACCCCCCCACACAGATATCGCTCATTGCTTTTTTCTCTCTCCCCTCCCCCCCCCCGGACATGCTGCCCGCTCAGCTCATGCCCCCAAGGATCTGGATAATGCGGGTACGCAATCCCTCCAACCCTTGAACAGACTGTCCTCACTGCTGCCCTGTAGAGAACTAGCATTGTGCTGACATGCACAACCCCAGCTTGTGGTCATTCCCTCTCTTGAATGGGAGCCTTGGGTATTGCAGCCCCCCTGGACACAGCAGCCTATTGAATGGCAACCAATCAGCACCCTGAGGGATGAATGACACTCAACTGAATGCAGCCTTCAAAATCTTTCACAACTATTTGTTGCCAACGGGCCCTTGACTGGCCGCACTCACTGCACCTGCACTGCCCTAATAAACCAGAGCTGTATATAAGCTGCAGGAATGGCCACACAGCCAGCCACGCCACAAAGATGTCTGAGCGCAAACCAGCACCCAGAGGCCGACCGGGAGCACCTGCTAGATGCCGGAGGAGAAGCGTGAGTGGATCTTCCCTGGTCAGGGCCTCAAGTCCAGGGGTACATCTGCCATGGCATTGTGGGTGGAGGAGGCAGAAGCGGTGAATGCCAGGAGCCTGACACCGCACTCTGGCAGGCAGTGCCACAAAAAAATGAATGACCAGCAAGGGTGAGTGAGCATCTCTCTTGAAACCGCACACATGCTTGGCAAACATCTCCAACCCTGCTTAGACACCTGAAGGCCAAGTAACAAGTGACCCTTCCCCCAGGAACAGAATCTAACCCCTTCTCCTCACCCCTCAACGAGCGCCCTTCAGTGGTGACTGCTTTCCTGAAACTGTCAGCACAACGCCCGAGACACAGACACGCATACCGCACCATGCACTGCAATCTGTTAATGCTTGTTATCCACCTTATGTTCCCACAGGAAAAGAACATCCACAATGCACGGGAAACGACACAGACTGGTGGTGCTGTGCCTGACCTGTGGCAGCTGAGTAGCATGGAGGAGCGTGCCATGGAGCTGGCAGGGGGTGATGGGCCATCCTGAATGGTCACCGACAGCCACGTCGGCGTACAGCATGCAAGTGAGCAGAACCTTGGTCCTCCTCTCAGTAAGTGCGATGCTGCATGGAATGTTTTGCCTCCCTCCCGCTAATGTGTGTTCTTTTTTCCAGCTCTCGACCCAGGGGAACCCGGCCCTTCGGGTGTTGCCACTGCCCCCGCCTGCTCTGGAGCAAACTGTCCACGACTCCCTGGGTGACACCTCGGAGGGAGGCACTGAGGAATCCTCCGAGGGCAGCACCACTAATGCGTCACCGGCATGTACCACACAACCCACCAACACAGCCGATTGCCACGGTGGGTACCTTTAGTGTTGAGGCTTCTGGGTCACAACCTGGTGAGCACATCACAGCCACTGATGCACATCGGGTGGAGGTGGGCACGTCTGAGTGCTCGGGCACACGGAGGTCTGCCGGAGGCCAGGATTCAGCTGTCCCCAAGCCGGCTGCTGGGCCTCTGGGTTTGCAGGTGCAGCAGGTGATCAAGAAGGCGAATGGAATGTTGGCCTTTATCGTGAGAGGGATAGAGTATAAAAGCAGGGAGGTCATGCTGCAACTGTACAGGGTACTGGTGAGGCCGCACCTAGAGTACTGTGTACAATTTTGGTCCCCTTATTTAAGAAAGGATATATTAGCTTTGGAGGGGGTACAGAGAAGGTTCACCAGGTTGATTCTGGAGATGAGGGGGTTAGCTTATGAGGAGAGATTGAGTAGACCGGGACTGTACTCATTGGAGTTTAGAAGGTTGAGGGGAGATCTTATAGAGACATATAAGATATTGAAGGGGCTAGACAGGGTAGAAGCAGCGAGGTTGTTTCCACTTACAATGGAAACAAGAACTAAGGGGCATAGCCTCAAAATACGGGGGAGTCAATTTAGAACAGAGTTGAGGAGGAAGTTCTTCTCCCAGAGGGTAGTGAATCTTTGGAATTCTCTGCCCAATGAAACAGTAGAGGCTACCTCATTAAATGTGTTTAAGTCACAGATAGATAGATTTTTAACCATTAAGGGTTATGGGGAGCGGGCGGGTAAGTGGAACTGAACCCACTATCAGATCAGCCATGATCTTATTGAATGGCGGAGCAGGTTTGTGGGGCTAAATGGCCTACTCCTGCTCCTATTTCTTATGTTCCTCCCAAGGCTGGTGGAGATGCATCAGGAAACCTGGGGTGTTGTGGAAGGGTTGTCAGCAACCAAGCTGCGACTGCAAGGCTGTTTAGGGTGTTCAAACAGAGTGCTGTTGCAGGAGGTGGTGCCGACACAGCGTGAGACCCAGGCCAACACTGCAAGGGTAGCGACCGCACTGGAAAGTCTGGCTCAGGGGTCTGTCTCATGGGTGACAGAGTCCAGGCCATCCTGAAAACACAATGGGCCACAGGCGAGGGTGTTTCCGGCATCCAGGAGGCACAGCGTTCGATGGCCATGGGTGTCGGGGCATTCTGGAGACACAGCAGGCCGTGGCTGTGAGTGACAACTTAGCCCAGGCTCAGAGGGCTACTGCTGAGGGAGTAAGTGGCTGCCCCTCCCCTCAGGTGCCAGGTGTGAGAGCACCTCACAAATGTGCCGCACCATGGTCTTGGACAGGCGCAGCCGGCGACGGCACATCTCCTCTGAGAGGGCATCGAAGAAATTGCTGGGCCTGAACCTCCTTGCCCTCGACACCCTCCGCCTTCTGTGCACCCTATCGGGAGGCTGCCCACCCACCTCCTGGCCCTCAGTGGCAGCCCTCCCTCCTGAGGGTCTGGTGGTGGCTGCTCTTGCGGTGGTCTCTCCACGCCCGCCACCTCCTGAGCTGCCACGTCCTCCTCCTCCTCCCCTGCTGCCACCAACATGGCCAGCTCCAGATCGAGCAAACCGAGATCCATCTGCACAGTGGGGTTTGGAAAGAGCATAGAATGACAGATTATTACCATTGGCTGCATAGACCCAGCACCACACCAATCCCTCACTTGGGCCTGAACGCCCACTTGTGGGAGCTGGCAACCCCACACAATCCATGGTGCCATGCGTGGCCTGATTAGGTTTGTGTGAGATTCCCAACATAACAAATGCTGGCACAGATTATGCAGGTCAGTGTGCAGACATGGGCAATGCGCACCCTTGGAGCCATTGCTATGTGTGCAACTGCAGCATCCGTTACAGGCATGTGCTGCTGGTCCGTGTCACAGGGCAGGGACAGACTGCAAAGCAGCACCAGATGTGTGCCCAGTGACAGCAGATTCCATGCAGTCCATGTCTGAACCTCTGCACCCCGGCCTGGAGCAGCAGCTGCTTCATCTGGTTAGGCCTCAGTCAGTGAATGGTGCACTCCTCCCCCACCCCGGAACACCAGCACTCATTCGAGTCCCTGACCACACCCCGCGGCAAGACAATGCTACTGCAAAGTGCTGTGGAGGGGGGAGGGGAAGCCACAGTGTGCTTCCCCTCCCCCCCCACCCCACCCCCCTCCCCAACAGATATCACTGGTCCATGGCCTAACACCTGAAGGCAGCAGGAAGTAGCCCACCTGGCATCTCCAGGGCCTGCCTGCAACATCCCCCGCGCTCCGCTAGCAGCACTTACCACCTCACGCTAGTTCAAGGCTGTCACGCCAGGTTGTGACTTTTAAATACCTACTCTGATTCACGCCAAAGCGGTGGGAGATGCAGATGTGAGCGGAGATTGCCGTGTGGATTCCGATAATGGCATGTAAAGATATGTAAATTCATGCCAATCAGCGGCCCGCCGGTTTTCTGCGGGTTCCCGGTGGTGCCATTTTTCTTCGGCTGGGAGATTCGCGCATGGGTCGTAAAAGCTGTCGGGGAACCCGCGAGATGGCCGACACGCGCATCTCTTGGCCGGACCCGCCAGAAAAGTTGCGGGTCGCGATGGGAGAATCGCGGCCAATGTGTAGGGGGTGCAGGGGAATGGCACTAAGTCATAATGCTTATTTGGAGAGCTGGTGCAGGCATGATGAGCCAAATGACCTCCTTCTGCACCAAAGCAATCCTGTGATTCTTTGGGAGCAAGCAATGGAACATATGGGTCATAGATTGCACGACAGCACCCCTGTAAAAGTAGATGGCCTTGTTTCACTGTTGCCTTGCTGCGATACCAAGATAGAAGGTGGATCATTCTGGAGTTCATAGCTGAAACATCACAGGTCCTACCAACTATGAGGGTCTGTCCAGACATGAGCCAATCAATTACCTTCTAAAATCATTATGGGGAACAAGGTCATGCGAGCGGAATAATCATTTTGAAATGTATTTTATTACAATACCCAAGCTGCTAAGCAGGAGTCTGGAAGAAACCTGCCAATGGAGTAACTATTTATCTCTCCCAACTTTTCTCAAGTTCAAGACAGCCGAAATTCTCTGCTCTCGTTCGCCCTGCTACCGCTGCCAACGAGAACGGGAAATTTGGTATGTGGCCAGATCTCCATGCACTGCAGCGGGACCGGAGAATCCCAGATGCGGGTGGGTCAGAGAATTCCAGCCCCTGTCTTTATTGCAGATTAAAATCCAGCACAGAGATAGAGAATTTCCATGGAAAAAGATGGATTATGTTTTAACAAAAGGCAAAAATTGTAGTTTGCCTCAGTTTCAACTCCCCTGAACTTTCAGAATCGTCATGGAAAAGTTCAAATTCAGCCACAGATGCCAGAGGACAGACAACCATCTAGTAGAACAGAGTTTGAGTATTGCTGAGAAAAGAGACATGCTGTCAAAGCATTTCACCTTGCAGTCACCAGGTCAGATCCATGAGATTACGAAGTGTCAAGGGAAAAACAATTTATACTGTGTCAGAAGAGAGGGCTGATTGATTGGCAAGTTTTGCCATGGAGAATGCACTAGGGAACAGTCAACTGCCAAGCTTTTGTTTAAGTTCAAACCAGCAGGTCAAAGCATTGCTGTAGGGAATGGCTGTCCCCCAAGCTATGTATGAATTTATGCAGCTTCCAGCCTGTGTAAGTGAGCCTGACTGGTAATCTTAAACTGGTTTCTGTGTGATGTTTAGCACAGTCAGGATTGTCTAGCAGGTGCTGTCCAATTGCAGAATCACATCTAATGTTGGATACAATGTTTTGAGTTTTGCAAGCACAGTCTGGTCGGATAGGGTCAGTACTTTGTCTGTTGTGAACAGCTGAAGGGATCTATTTTTTGACACAATCCATCAGCCACTGGGACATACAGCTTACACAGCTGGCACCACACCGGCAGTAGAATTCATCTACCACATTGCTTATTTGTGTGCCAGGCAGGTTTCTCCCAAAAAAAATTCTAAGTGCTGAATTGGCAGGAAAACTGGTGTAAATCACGGTTGTTTTTTCAGTGGGAGTTCAGATTCGAATCTCCCACACTCTGTGCACTGCAGTGGTCACAGTCAGGAATATCATTAAAAACCTGGAGTGGGGCCTATTCACACCAGAGTCTAACAGCTCTGGAACTCTGCGTATATACAGTGGCTCCGATCTGCCAGCCTCCCGATCGCTGGCCAGCTCAATCGCTGGCCAGCCTGGGATCCCCGCATTCTAATCATAGAATCCCTACAATGCAGAAGGAGGCCAGTCGGCCCATCGAGTCTGCACCAACCACAATCCCACCCAGGCCCTTTCCCCATAACCCCATGCATTTACCCTAGCTAGTCCCCCTGACACTAAGGGGCAATTTAGTATGGCCAATCCACTTAACCCGCACATCTTTTGACGCTGGGAGGAAACTGGAGCACCCGGAGGAAACCCACGCAGACACGGGGAGAACGTGCAAACTCCACACAGACAGTGACCCAAGCCGGGAATCGAACCCAGGTCCCTGGTGCTGCGAGGCAGCAGTGCTAGCCACTGTGCCGCTCCTGTGGGGGGTACAAGGAATTCTGTACCCACATTCCCTCCCCCCTCCCCCCCATTAACTCCACCTCCGGACTATTTAGCACAGTGGTTGTCACTATGCAATTGGCAAATTTTCTGCTTGCTAGCCTAGAATGCTCTGGTTTTAACCCCATTCTGTCCAGCTGTATAACCTGTCAATGTATTAGCTCGAATCCAGGCACTTTTACAAATTTGGAGGTTAGTGGGTTGTAATTAGATTTTTACCTCCTGTAAGAATTCTGGACTGACACCTTTAGTTAATTTTCCATCACTGGACAAGGCTAGTGGATCTGTTTCATTTTGCTTACTAGAGTTTAACCCAGGATAGTTTTCACTGAGATTCCCCTGGTAGTCTCCACAACACTGTTTGCTTTGGGGTATGTTCTGTTCGCTTCCTCCTTTGTTTTAGAAAGGAGCTTACCTCTCCCATATTCCGTGCTGCTGCCTCCGAGTGGATGTTCACCTCCTGCTATCCCCCCCCATGTGGGCCATCACCAACACACTCCCTTAGTCTATGTGGGATCTCCCTGGCTCACATTTAAATCACTGGCTATCTTCCTGCATCCTTGTTAACCTTTACGGGCCCTTCGTGGGTATCTTTTATTTCTACTGGCCTGAACTTCAGCCTTTTTAAATTCAAGAACAAGAACAAAGAACAATACAGCGCAGGAACAGGCCCTTCGGCCCTCCAAGCCCGCGCCACTCCCTGGTCCAAACTGGACTATTCTTTTGTATCCCTCCATTCCCACTCCGTTCATGTGGCTATCTAGATAAGTCTTAAACGTTCCCAGTGTGTCCGCCGCCACCACCTTGCTTGGCAGCGCATTCCAGACCCCCACCACCCTCTGTGTAAAATACGTCCTTCTGATATCCGTGTTAAACCTCCCCCCCCTCACCTTGAACCTATGACCCCTCGTGAACGTCACCACCGACCTGGGAAAAAGCTTCCCACCGTTCACCCTATCTATGCCTTTCATAATTTTATACACCTCTATTAGGTCTCCCCTCACCCTCCGTCTTTCCAGTGAGAACAACCCCAGTTTACCCAATCTCTCCTCATAACTAAGCCCCTCCATACCAGGCAACATCCTGGTAAACCTCCTCTGCACTCTCTCTAAAGCCTCCACGTCCTTCTGATAAATTCAAGTGGCTTCTCCCTGACCTCATCAACTCTCTCAGATTCTATAGGCCTTTATAGGGCTCCTGCACCTCAGCAGATTCCTGCTGCCTTTCTCCTGTCTTTCAGCCTCTTTGGATGATCCTTCAGGTTTTGAAGGTATTATCCTGTAGCCTGTCTCAGCTGCCTCTATGTAGTTCACGCACATTGGATCCAAAATTGGCTTTGTTGCAGGAGACAGGGTGATGGATGAAGGATGTTATTGTGACTGGAAGCCCATGTCCAGTGGTGTGCCGCAGGGATTGGTGCTGGGTATCTTGCTGTTTGTAGTGTACATTAATTGTCCAGATGTGAATGTGGGGCAATGATCAGTAAGTTCACAGATGACCCAAAAATTGGGGGTGTGGTAAATAGTGAGGAGGAAAGCCTTAGATACAGAGTGATATGGACGGGCTGGTTAGATGGGCAGAACAGTGGCAAATGGAATTTAACCCTGAAAAGTATGAAGTGGTGCATTTTGGGAGGATTAACAGTGCAAGGGAATACACAATGAATGGGAGGATGCTAGGAAGTACAGTGGACCAGAGGGATCTTGGGGTGCATGTCTAAAGATCCTTGAAGGCAGCAGGACAGGTAGACAAAGTGGTTAAGAAGGCATATGCGATACTTGCCTTTATTAGCCGAGGCATTGAATATAAGAGCAGTGAGGTTATGATGGAGCTGTACAAGATGGCTGTTCGACCACACTGGAGTACTGTGTGCAGTTCCGGTCGCCACACTATAGGAAGGATGCGATTGCATTCCAGACGGTGCAGAGGAGATTCACCAGGATGTAGCCTGGGCTGGAGCGTTTCAGCTATGAAGGCAGACTGGTTAGGTGAGGGTTGTTTTCCTTCGAGAAGGCTGATTTAAGAAGAATTTAGATGAACACTTTAAAGCCATAGCATACAAGGCCACAGACTAAGTGCTGAAAAATGCGATTAGATTAGATTAGATCAGGGCTTGATGGCCGGGGCAGGTACAATGGACTGAAGGGCCACTTTCTGTGCTGTAAAACTCTGACTTTGGAAAGCTTGTTCTCTCTCCCTTTCCTCTCATTGAGTGAGTTTTCACGGCCTCGCTCGTCCCGAAACCGTAAAAACCCACCCAAGGTCAACGGACATTTCCATTGTCCGACCCTCGCCCGCTCCGATTCCGTGGCGCGGAGGGCGGTAAAATTCCTGCCACTCTCTGGGGTTTAGAATTCCAGTCCCAGGTGTTGTGTTCTACCTGTATTTTCGCTAAAGTGATTTTCCAGCTCCAATTATCTCAGGCTCACAATCCAATTTGCTGGCCACCAGTTCCGACAATTTAAATTTCCGGACTTTCTGGAGAAACTCCTTAGCGACACCTTTCAACTTCTCGAGGGACAGAACCTTTCAATTATGTAAAGTGATTGCAATTTGGTCTAAAAAAGGAACTGACGTCAAATGGTTCGTAATTAAAAAAAGATAAAGTCGCCATAGACCCAACTGACCATAGGCTGACTGGTGGTGAGTTAACCTGAGGTAGAACATAGAACAGTACAGCACAGAACAGGCCCTTCGGCCCACGATGTTGTGCCGAGGTGAGGGGTAAGGTTGAAAGCAAGGATCATGAATAACCTCAGCTGGGGTGGGAATTGAACCCACCCTATTGGCATTGCTCTGCATCACTAAACAGCAGACCAGCCAATTGAGCCAAACCTGAGCCAAAGCATTGTGGACAAGAAAGCTGGGGTTGATGTTTTTCAAATTATGTCTTGGAATTAGTTTAGTTCCCATATCCACTTACTCTCGCTGTCTGTGGGATCAATCCTGGATGTTAATCCCAAAATCTCTGTTACAACTGATGAGGACGCATGTCAGAGCTTGTCTTTACTTTACTCCTCGGTTGATTGTCAGTGTTTTATGTCATTTATGAGGATGAAGTTATTAGATTAATGTCTGTACTTCATCATTTACATGCTGCTTGCAAAAAAAGCAGCCTGACAGGCCTCCTTGAGTTTAAAACACAAAGGGGTTAATTTTTTAAAACATGCTCAGGTAAAGCAATAAAGATTTTAAAAAGATTAACCATGTCCCGACCTTCACAACACACGCACACATGCTGACAGACACGTACACACATATGAGAGTTACAAATTCTCTAACAGCAACTTACTCTTTAGCCAAATTAAAATTCAATGATAAAAGGCAAAAAATAGAAAGTTCACTGAAGAAAGACACATGCTGTCAAAGTTTTTCTTCTTACACTCATCAGGACAGATTTGCAGGACTATCAATTGTAAAGGGGGGTATATCAAAGCTATCCTGCCAGATAATGGCTACCCTGATCAGATCATTGCATATTGTGCAAGCTCATGAATGGGTCTAAGGCTGCTATATAATTATTATAATAAGGCTGCTATATAATTATTATAATAAGGCTGCTATATAGAAAGAGTCGAGAGCTTCAAGTTTCTAAGTGTCCAGATCACCAACAACCCGTTCTGGTCCCCCCATGCCGACGCTATAGTTAAGAAAACCCACCAATGTCTCTACTTTCTCAGAAGACTAAGGAAATTTGGCATGTCAGCTACGACTCTCAACTACATTTACAGATGCACCATAGAAAGCATTCTTTCTGGTTGTATCACAGCTTGGTATGGCTCCTGCTCTGCGCAAGAACGCAAGGAACTACAAAAGGTTGCGAATGTAGCCCAGTCCATCACGCAAACCAGCCTCCCATCCATTGACTCTGTCTAAACTTCCCATTGCCTCGGCAAAACAGCCAGTATAATTAAGGACCCCATGCACCCTGGACATTCTCTTTTCCACCTTCTTCCTGCAGGAAAAAGATACAAAAGTCTGAGGTCACATATCAACTGACTCAAGAACAGCTTCTTCCCTGCTGCCATCAGATTTTTGAATGGACTTACCTTGCATTAGGTTGAACACTACATTCTGCACTCTCTCCTTTCTTCTCTATGAACGGTATGCTTTATCTGTATAGCACACAAGAAACAATACTTTTTTCTGTATACTAATACATGTGACAATAATAAATCAAATCAAAATATTCAGTCCTGAAAATGTCCAGTTTACCACCGATTCCCCTGGAAGGGTAAGGAGTCTCAAACATTTGGGCAACAAATGAAGCTAGCTGTTTGATTCTGCTACTGTGCGGGAGCTATATGAGTGGTATTCGCCATTGATAGGATGCTGCCATTAAGACATTTTGGGGGCGATTCTCCCATTCCAACCTGCTAATTTTTTGGCAGGTTGGGAGACGCGGGTGTGCGCCGATTCACGGGATTTGAGTCTCCCATCGCCGGAAATCCGGCGCAGTCGGGGCCATGCAGGAAACTGGCGAGAACAACAGGTAAGTCATTTTCATCTATTTTTAATGTAATTTGAATGTGATTATCGGGCCTGGGACTGAATTCTCCGGGCCCGATAGCATCTCCCACCCCCCCAGTACAAATTCATTCTGGTGGGGTTTAGAGTAGCTCCCCACTTTCGGGGAACTAGCGGGAGACCCTGCTGGAACTAAGGCAGGGCAATCAGGGTTCCCCAGCAGCTTGACATATGGTGCAGTGAATGGTGTCCCTGCCTCTGATGACCCACCCCAGGAGTGTTCGTGACGTGGTCAGACACCTATGACCTTATTAATCTTCCCAACACACACCAATGGCTGGGGGTAAGAATGGTAAGAGATTCCTCTGGTTCACTAATGTGCTTTCGGGAAGGAAATCTGCCGTCCTTACTTGATCTGGCCTACATGTGACTCCAGAACCACAGCAATGTGATGGACTCTTAACTGCCCTCTGAAATGGATGGTGGCGATAGAGACTCTAATTTATTCCTGATTTTTATTGAATTCAAATTTCACCATCGACCATGGTGGGATTTGAACCGGGGTCCCCAAAGCATCATCACCCCACTGCCTGCCACTGCCCGCTGCCCCTCTCCCCCCAATGATGCAGCAATCTGTACTCCTTGGGGAATGGTTGGCTCAGATTGGTGCCAACTGCATGGGTTTTGATTCCACTTCCTGGCTGGATTTGGATTTGTTGGATTTGGGATTAGCCTCCTCGTCCCTGTCTCGGGGGGAGGGGGAGGGAGGGGGGGGCGGTGCGGTCAAGGTGCTGTGAGCTGAACCTGCCTTCAGTTCAGAGAAGCGAGGAAGAATTACTCAAGTCCTTTACTGATCATTTTTAGCTCTCGACAATATTCTTGGCTAACATCACATTTCATAGAAAGGTTTGTTAACTAAAATTCAACAGGAGGATTCACTGAAAATCAATAACACATATTAGATTCATGCATGTACCAACCTTGCTCCATTAACTCAAGACTGCTTGCCAGATTGCTGAATAGAAATTCTATCAATCTGTCCCAGCTTTCCAGGAAGTGGGAAATACAACTGAATGGTTCGATATTATGTATCTTCCAGAGAATGAAT
Organism: Mustelus asterias; assembly: GCF_964213995.1. NCBI lineage: Eukaryota > Metazoa > Chordata > Chondrichthyes > Carcharhiniformes > Triakidae > Mustelus > Mustelus asterias. Next base: position 14,100,653 of record NC_135823.1, read on the forward strand.
TTCAAAATACTTCGATGTGTCAACAGAAATTCAATAAGTCTGTTTTCTTCTTTTATGCTATCATATTCGCGAGCAGATCAAGTCTTTGTGTTGGCATGAAAAGGCCGCACAGTGGCATAGTGCCCATGGTTTGCCCCCTGTATTAGTACAACATAGACATTCAGACAAAGGAAAAGATACGTGAAAGTTTTACACTTTAAACTAACTAACGCGGTTATGTTGCATTTGCTAAATGTTCAAATGAGAGGCAATGTGAGGGGTGATGGCCTAGTGATAATAACGCTGAACTATTAATCCAGCAGCTCAGCTAATGTTCTGGGGACCCGGGTTCGAATCCCACCACGGCAGATGGTGCAATTTGAATTCAATAAAAAATCTCTGGAATTAAGAATCTCCTGATGACCATGAAACCATTGTCAATTGTCGGAAGAACCCTATCTGATTCACTAATGTCCTTCAGGGAAGGAAATCTGCTGTCCTTATCTGATCTGGCCTATATGTGGTTGACTCTCAACTGTCCTCTGAACAAGGGCAACTAGGGATGGGCAATAATGCTGGCCAGCCAGCGACGCCCATGTCCCACAAATGAAAGCAGGTAACCGGGTTGTTTGTAAATTTTACTTTTCTCTATAAATTATAAAACATTGGGAAGCATCCAAATATTAGTTGTAGCATGAGTGGCTGTGGGGGACGGGATGGTGGAGTGTTACTATCCTGAGACTAGCAATCCAGAAACACACATCCCACCACAGTGACTGGTGGGATTTAAATTGAGCAAATAAAAATGTCGAGAATTGAAAACTAGCCTCAGTAACCGTGACCATGAAGCTTTCATTGGTTGTTATAAAGACACATCTGGTTCACTAATGTCCTTTAGGGAAGGAAGTTTGTTGTCCTTACCTGCTGGCATGTGACTCCAGACCCACAGCAATGTGGTTGACTCTTAACTGTCCCTGCCGGCGAACATATGAATTAAGAGCAGGGGTAGGCCATTCGGTCCCTCGAGCCTGCTCTGCCATTCAGTAAGATCATGGCTGATCTGATCATAACCATAACTCTACATTCCCGCCCAGCCCCAATAACCTTTCACCCCCCCCCCCGCAATCAAGAATCTATCCAGCTCTTCCTTTAAAATAGTCTAAGACTCTACTTCCACTGCCTTCTGAGGAAGAGAGTTCCTAAGACTCTCAATCCTTTGAGAGAAAATGTTTTTTCCTTATCTCTGTCTTAAATGAGTGGCGCCTTGTTTTTAAACAGTGACCCCTGATGCTAGAATCTTCCACAAGAAGAGACATCCTCTCCTGTCCATACCCCTTAGGATTTTAAATGTTTTGATCAAGTTGCCTCTTACTCTTCTAAACTCCAATGGATACAAACCTAACCTCTCCAACCTTTCCTCATAGGACAACCCATTCCTGGTATTAGTCTGGAAAACCTTCTCTAAACTCCTTCCAGTGCATTTACATCTTTCCTTAAATAAGGAGACCAATATTGTTCACAGTACTCAGATGTGGGCTCACCAATGCCCTATATAACTGAAGCATAACCTTGTAAATTCAATTCCCTTCAGAATAAATGATAACTTTCTATTAACTTTCCTAATTACACTTATCAAATGCCTTGGAAATCTAAGTACAGAACATCCATTTGTTCCCCCTTATCATGTGTCTACATCAGTGGGGATGAGGTAGAAATTATCGACAGCTTCAAGTTTTTAGGTGTCCAGATCACCACCAACCTGTCCTGGTCCCCCCCCATGCTGATGCAACAGTTAAGAAAGCCCACCAACGCCTCTACTTTCTCAGAAAACTAAGGAAATTTGGTATGTCCACTACAACTCTCTCCAAATTTTGCAGATGCACCATAGAAAGCATTCTTTCTGGTTGTATCACAGCTTGGTATATCTCCTGCTCTGCCCAAGACCGCAAGAAAATACAAAGGTTCATGAATGTAGCCCTGTCCATCACTCAAACCAACCTCCCATCCATTGACTCCGTCTACATTTCCCGCTGCCTTGGAAAAGCAGCCATCATAATTAATTACCCTATGCATCCCAGACATACTCTCCTCTTCCACCTTCTTCCGTCAGGAAAAAGATACAAAAGTCTGAGGTCACGTACCAACCGACTCAAGAACAGCTTCTTCCCTGCTGCCATCAGACTTTTGAATGGACGTACCTTGCACTAAGCTGATCTTTCTATACACCCTAACTATGACTGTAACACTACATTCTGCACTCTCTCCTTTCCTTCTCTATGAATGGTATACTTTGTATAGTGCGCAAGAAACAATACTTTTCACTGTATACTAATACATATGACAATAATAAATCAAATCAAAAATCAACAATTCTTCAGAGATCTCCAATAAATTGATTAAATGTGGGCCGATATTCTCCCATCCCACCTGCCACTGGAATTTTAGTGGGCAAGTTGCGAAGAATGTGAAACGCCATTGACGGTTGGGCAGGAATTTCCGGCTTTTAGACCAATGCGGCCGGAGAATTCTGTCCATGATTTCCCTCTAAACCATGTTGACTTTGTGTTGAATTTTTCAATAATATCTTTAATAATAGCTTCTTACATTTTCTCTCTGACAGATGTTAAGCTAACTGGTTTATAGTTTCCTGCTTTCTGTCTCCCTCGCTTTTTGAATAAAGGGGTAACATTCCTACTCCCCAATCCAATGGAACCTTCCCTGAATCTAGGAGTTTTGGAAAATTAAAAGCAATGTATTAACTATCTCACTATCCACTTCTGTTTAAGAGCCTAACAGCCTCGCAAACCATTCAGTTAATTCACGAAGGGTAAGGAATGACAGCGAAAGAATAAAAAATATCCCCTGCTCCATCAGAAAAGATCATTTTGACAAAGTGGAGCTTTGAAATTCATTTAGTCCTCAGGCATCCCGAAAGGAATTCCATTTTAAATGCCCGTATTATCTACAAAAGGAAAATATATTCCTGTCACGCTCAAAGGAAATCTGATACCACTCAGGTGCCAACCTGTTATGACTTGCTGACCCTGTACAGATCAGAATGGAGGATAATATTTTACCTGTTTGGTGGCATTTTGAGCTTTTCCTTTTCAAAGAGGCCACTTGGCCCATCGAGCCTGCACTGACTCTCTGAAAGAGCGTCCTATCCAATCCCACCCCTCTGCTTTATCACTGTAACCTCGCACATTCTTTCTTTCCAGATAGCAATCCCCTTCGAATATCTCGATTGAATCTGCTTCCACCACCCTCTTAGGAAGTTTGACCAGACTCTAAACACCTTCTGGGTTTTCTTCAGATTGCTCTGGCTCTTTGGCTAATTATTTTGAATCTGTGACCATTAGCTTTCATTAACTGCGGCTGGAGAATCATCACCTCACTGAAAGATGCTTATAGAGTCATAGGGGTTTACAGCATGGAAACAGGCCCTTCGGCCCAACTTGCTGCTCTTTTTTTTTTAACCACTAAGCCAGTCACAATTGTTCAGGTTTGGCCCATATCCCTCTATACCCATCTTACCCAAGTAACTGTCTAAATGATTTTTAAAAGACAAAATTGTACCTCCATCTACTACTACCTCTGGCAGCTCATTCCAGACACTCACCACCCTCTGTGTGACAGAATTGCCCCTCTGGACACTTTTGTATCTCTCCCCCCTCACCTTAAACCTATGCCCTCTAGTTTTAGACTCCCCTACCTTTGGGAAAAGATATTGACTATCTAGCTGATCTATGCCCTCATTATTTTATAGACCTCTATAAGATCATCCCTAAGTATCCTACACTCCAGGGAAAAAAGACCCAGTCTATCCAGCCTCTCCTTATAACCCAAACTATCAAGTCCCAGTAGCATCGCAGTGAATCTTTTCTGCACTCTTTCTAGTTTAATAATATCCTTTCTATAATAGGGTGACCAGAACTGTACACGGCATTCCAAGTGTGGCCTTACCAATATCTTGTGCAAGTTCAACAAGACATCCCAACTCCTGTATTCAATCTTCTGACCAATGAAACCAAGCATGCTGAATGCCTTCTTCACCACTCTGCCCACCTGTGACTCCACTTTCAAGGAGCTATGAACCTGTACCCCTAGATCTCTTTGTTCTAAAACTCTCCCCAACGCCCTACCATTGACTGAGCAAGACCTGCCCTGTTCAATCTACCAAAATGCATCACCTCGCATTTATCTAAATTAAACTCCATCTGCCATTCATCAGCCCACTGGCCCAATTTATCAAGATCCCATTGCAATCCTAGATAACCTTCTTCACTGTCCATTATGCACTATGGGCTGCCAGAACCGTGCTGCTCTTCCAGTGCCCAAGATCACATCTTGTAGACTGGCACATTTTCAAGATTCAAGACTACGTGTGTATGGCTTGCTTGCCTTCATCGATCAGGACATAGAGTATAAAATTTGGCAACTCATGTTGCAACTGTGTGGAACTTTAGTTAGGCCCCATTTGAAATACTGCATACATTTCTGGTTGCCACATTACCAGAAGGATATTGAGGCTTCGGAGAGGGTACAGAAAAGGTTTACCAGGATGTTGCCTGGTTTGGTGGGTATTGCTATGAGGAGAGATTGGACAAGCTTGGTTTGTTTTCACTTGAATGTCAGAAGCTGAGGGGCGACCTGATAAAAGTTTACAAAATTATGAGGGGCATGGATAGAATGGATAGTTGGAGTCTTTTTTCCCGGGTAGAAATGTCAATTACTAGGGGACATAGGTCGAAGGTAAAAGGGGGGGAAAGTTTAAAGGAGATGTGAGAGGCAAGTCTTTTACACAGAGGGTGGTAAGTGCCTGGAATGCACTGTCAGCGAAGGTGGTAGAAGCAGATACAGTAGCAACATTTAAGAGGCATCTTGACAGATACATGATTAGGCAGGGAATAGAGGGATATGGACCACATAGAGGCAAAAGGTTCTTACTTTAGAAAGGTATCATGTGTCGCTGCAGGCTTGGTGGGCTGTTCCTGTGCTGTACTGTTCTTTGTCTCCTCTGCTGGATTGCTTGCCAGATGCATGCCATGGGAGACCTGTTGTAATTGCCGTTGGTATGCCCTCATGCCGACGTGAATGGATTATGTCATGGTGAGTGACCTGAATAATGAGATGTAAATTTATTGTAATGACCTTCCTACATTTATTGTCAGGATTTCCATTATGTCATTGCTGGAGGGATGGGGTCCCTCGCAATGGGGAATCCTATCGACATAAATTGTGTTTTGGGTCTCTTATTGGATTTCCCATAGCCAATCGTGCCCGCCAGAAACATGAGCAGAAAATGCCCCCTGAAAGTTTTACAATGTACTGTTGCAAATTTTGTGAATTATATATATCTTTGCAGAAATAGGCCTCTCAATATTGTAAATGGGGCATTATTAAGGGTGGCATAATGGCACAGGGTGGCATGATGGCATAGTGGTTAGCACTGTTGTCTCACAGCGCCAGGGACCCGGGTTCAATTCCAGCCTCGGGTCACTGTCTGTGTGGAGTTTGCACATTCTCCTCGTGTCTGCGTGGGTTTCCTCCAGGTGCTCCGGTTTCCTCCCACAGTCCAGAGATGTGTGGGTTAGGTTGATTGGCCATGCTAAAATTGCCCCTTAGTGTCAGGGGGATTAGCAGGGTAAATACATGGGTTTATGGGGATAGGGGCTGGGTGGGACTGTGGCCGGGTCCAGGCTCAATGAGCTGAATGGCCTCCCTCTGCACTGTAGGGATTTTATGATTCTATGATTGTTGGACCTGTGGCCTGATCATTGACTGGAATGAGAATGCAAATGGGAATAGCAGAGTCTCGCAATTGGCAGAAGTTAAAATGATTTGGACAAAAGTGCTTTGCCCCTGGATCTGAGGCAGACATTTATACTTAATTGTTTAAGTAGTAACTAACCCTCAGTTCAGGGTTAAACTCTGTAGGGCCTGCGCAACCTTAGGCACTTTATAGGACATTTCCCTTCATTAATCTCAAAGACAATCCTTTGTTAATTGTTCACAGAGGAGATCTTGGCAGCCGGATGGGAAGCAGACAGCCTTTTATACTGGTGGAAATGTACTTCGCAAACATCATTTAGTTCAACCTTAAGTTCCACATCCAAAAAAAAAGCCTCATTTCCTTATCCCTGTACATTTGGGAATAGTATTAATTCCAAACATAGACAGCAGCGTTCTGAAAGAGTTACATTGAGCAGGTGAGAATGCTGTCCTGTTGTATTCACCATTTTTTGTTGATACACTCGATGGGCCGAATGGCCTCCTTCTGCGCTGTAGGCACCCAATGCCAAGAAGCACACAGGTGAGAAGATGAGTTTACAAAGCTGTGAACGTGGTTGTGCTCGCATGTTTACAACTCCACCCTGAAAAATCATTACCTTTTTCAGAACTCCATAACCCAACTCCTCTCTCATTCTAGGTCTCGTTCACTTGTCAAGTCATGTTCTTACTGCTCAACATTTGGTTCTAATGTACCACCGAGTTGGTTTCAAAATCATATAAAGGTTTAAAGTGCGGAACAAGGCCATTCTGCCCATTGTGCTTGCGTCAGCCAAAAGAGAGCTACCCTGTTTGATCTCGCCTTCCAGCTCTGTGTTTGTTCAGTTCCAATACCTCAAGTCCACTTGTAAAAGTGTTGTTTTAAATAGAGTGAGTAAATGCAAGGTGATGGGCTTTGTTAGGTCCAATTCAGTTGGGAGCTATAAAATAAATGGCAGAAAGACCAGGAGCACAGGCACACAGAGGGATCTGGGAGTACAGATCCTTAAAAGTGGCAGCACAGGCGGAAAAGGTGGTGAAGAAAGTATATGGCATGCTTGCCTTCATCGGACGGGGCATTGAGTATAAAAGTTGGCAAATCATGTTACCGTTATATAAAACGTTGGTTAGGACACATTTGGAATACTGTGTCCAATTCTGGTCACCACACAACCAGAAGGACATGGAGGCTTTGGAGGGAGTGCAGAAAAGGCTTACCAGGATGTTGCTCGGTATGGAGGGTATTAGCTATGAGGAGAGATGGAATAAACTGGGATTGTTCTCCCTGGAAAGACAGAGGCTGAGGGGTGACCTGATGGAAGTTTATAAAATTATGAGGGGTATAGATAGGGTGAACAGTTGGAAGCTTTTTCCCAGGGCAGAAATGACAATTACAAGGGGCACAAGTTCAAGATAAGGGGGGGAAAGGTTGAGTGGAGATGTGCGGGGTAAGTTTTTTACACAGAGGGCGATGGGGGCCTGGAATGCACTGCCAAGTGAGGTGGTTGAGGCAAATGCGTTAGCGACATTTAAGACTTATCTAGATAGAAACATAGAAACAGTCGGGGAATAGAGGGAGAAAAGTGGTTGGTCTAGTCAGGACAACGTGATTGGCACAGGCTTGAAGCGCCAAAGGGCCTGTTCCTGTGCTGTACTGTTCTTTGTTCTTGTTCTTTGTTCTTGTTCTTTGAGTGCTTGTGCCTCTTTCAGATCGTGAATTATAGACCTTAAGGCCCTTTGGATGAAAATATATCCCACTAAACCTGTCACCAAATACCCAATGCCCCCTAGCTGTTGACCTCTCTACTGAGAAAGATAGGTGCTTTCTAACCACTCTATCAAGGCCACTCATAATTTTGTACACCTCAATTAAATCTCCCACCAGCCTCCTCTGTTCTGAAAAAAAAAACAATCCCAGCCGATGGAATCTCTCCATTATTTAAAATTCTCCATTCCTGCTAACATCCTTGTAAATCTCCCTTTTTGGCACAATCGCGTCCTCCCTGGAATGCAATGAACAGAACTGTACATAGTACTCGAGCTGTAGTCTGTATCGCGTTATATACAGTTCTAGCATAACCTCAGACAGTCAATGCCTCAGCCCATGAAGGAAATATCCCCAGTGCCTTATTAACTACCTTGCCGAACTGACCTGCTACATTCAGGAATCTGTGGAAATGCAGTCCAGGGTCCCTATGTTCCTCGTCTCAATATTGTTTTATTCATTGTGTATTCCTTTGCCTCGTTTGCCCTCCCTGAATGCACAACCTCACACTTCACCAAATTGAATCTAATTTGCCATTTCCTGCCCACCTGACCAGTCCGTCGGTATCTTGTAGTTTTCTTTGTGGCACGGTGGCACAGTGGTTAGCACTGCTGCCTCACAGCTCCAGGGACCTGGGTTCGATTCTCGGCTTGGGGGACTGCCTGTGTGGAGTTTGCACATTCTCCCCGTGTCTGCGTGGGTTTCCTCCGGGTGCTCCGGTTTCCTCCCACAATCCAAAGATGTGCAAGTTAGGTGCATTGGCCATGCTAAATTGCCCCTTAGTGTCCCGGGATGCGTAGGTTAGAGGGATTAATGGGGTTACAGGGATAGGGCCTGGGTAGGATTGTTGTCGGTGCAGACTCGATGGGCTGAATGGTCTCCTTCTAAACTGTGAGGTTTCTATGATTTCTTCTTCACTATCACAGTCAATTCCTGTACCATCTGTAACCTTCTTATCTATGCCATCCACATTCAATCCCAAATCATCTGTATATACCTTGCATTGCCCATGCTAAATTGCCCCTTAGTGTCAGGGTGACTAGCTAGGGTAAATGCATGGAGTTATGGGGATAGGGTCTGGGTGGGATTGTGGTCAGTGCAGACTCGATGGGCTGAATGGCCTCCTTCTGCACTGTAGGATTCTATGAAAACACAATACTGAGCCCTGCAGAACCCCATTCGAAACATTCTTCCAGTCACAACAACATCCATTGCCCATAACCCTTTGCTTCTTGAAATAGAGTTAATTTCAGATCCAACTTGCAATTTTTACTTTGATCCGAAGAACTTTCAATTCGTTGTTCAGTCTGCCATGTGGAACTGTGTCGAATGCCTTACTACAATCCCTGTAAGCTACATCCAACCTGTTACTCTCATTGCTCCCCCCTCAAAATTTCAATCAAGTCAGTCAGACACAACCTTCCCATAACAAATTGATACTAACTGTCCTTGATTAATCAGTGCCTTTCTAAAGGAAGATTACTACCGTCAAGTGGCCCGGTGGCACAGTGGTTAGCACAGCTGCCTCACAGCACCAGGGACCTGGGTTCAATTCCAGCCTCAAGAGGTTTCCTTTGGGTGCTCTGGTTTCCTCCCACAGACCAAAGATGTGAGAGTTAGATTGATTGGCCATGATAAATTGCCTTAAATATGTAAATAAATAGATAGAATAAATAAATAGATCTCCACCATTCACACTGAACAATTTAGAAGTTCTACTTTAGATTGTTCCTTGCTCTTTTCCATTTCTGATCTCAACCTTATCATAGAATCATAGAAACCCTACAGTACAGAAAGAGGCCATTCGGCCCATCGAGTCTGCACCGACCACAATCCCACCCAGGCCCTACCCCCATATCCCTACATATTTTACCCACTAATCCCTCTAACCTATACATCTCAGGACACTATGGGGCAATTTTTAGCATGGCCAATCAACCTAACCCGCACATCTTTGGACTGTGGGAGGAAACCAGAGCACCCGGAGGAAACCCACGCAGACACGAGGAGAATGTGCAAACTCCACACAGACAGTGACCCAAGCCAGGAATCGAATCCAGGTCCCTGGAGCTGTGAAGCAGCAGTGCTAACCACTGTGCTACCGTGCCGCTTATGTCACAATGATCGCTCTTACTGTTATATTTGCGCCTTGTTGCAACACAACAGAACTGAAAGTGATAGCACGCGCGTCCTGGGTATAACAACAGAACAGATTTATTTGGTAGCTATTTACTTCACAGTGGCTGGATCTAGACTGAATAAAGCTCGTGAAGTAGCCAATGATATCACGGCGGACTACATGACCATTTCCTTAAAGAGACTATGCAACATCATAACTAAAATATATAACACTTACCAAGTGCTAGCCCACACACATTTGGTCCAGTTGGCCTTCTTCGTTCTTCAGCAGCAGATCCAAAAGCACCAGCTTCCTAATTGGGTTGAGATTAAATTAGATATACCTCTTGGGGTTAAAGAGATCAAGGGATATGGGGGAAAGTGGGGATATTGAATTCGATGACCAGCCATGATCATAATGAGTGGCGGAGCAGGCTTGAAGGGCCGAATGATCTACTCCCGGTTCTATGAAATAGCACGGTGGCACAGTGGTTAGCACTGCTGCCTCACAGTGCAAGGGACCCGGGTTCAATTCTGGCCTGGGGTCACTGTCTTTGTGGATTCTGCACCGCCTCCCTGTGTCTGCGTGGGTTTCCTCCGGGTGCTCTGGTTTCCTCCCACAGTCCAAAGATGTGCGGGTTAGGTGGATTGCTATTGCTAAATTGCTCCTTAGTGTCCCAAGATGTGCAGGTTGGGGGATTAGCCATGCTAAATAGGTAGGGATATGTTTGGCACAACTTGTGGGGCCGAAGGGCCTGTTTTGTGCTGTAGTTTTTCTCTGTTTCTATGTTTCTATAAATATGTGAGGTGAGGAGATAGGGCAGAGGAGAGGGACTGGGTAAGATACTCAGTCAGATGTAGACTCAATGAGCCGAATGGCCTCCTTCTGCGCTGTAGGGATTCTGAGAGATTTTACCGGTCAGGGAGTTTCTTTTTAATGTCACCAGGAAAACCCTGCAACCAGGAATGTTGAGCTGCCATTTCTGTCCTTCTTGAAGCCATGTTTCAGTAACAGCTAAGAGATCATACTTCAAAATCTCTATTGGGTTCATCAAAGTCCAGGTTGTAATAGGTTTCAGAAAAAAAAGTAGATAAAATAAAGAAGATAATTTTGCAGTTGAGTTCAGTCCTGTTGCAGAGTGTGCCAGATTTAATGAGAGTCGAATTAAGAGGAGGTTAAGAATAGCTTTCCCCACCTTTCCTAATCTGACAAAGGACCTTTAGCATCCGGAGGTGAAAGTCATTTATTACACCGTTCAGACTTTCAGACTTTCTGTTGTAAGATTGATATTGCATTCAGAAGTATTGAGGACAAAGATCATCAAAAAGAAATGGATGTTACTTTCCAATTTGAAAAGGACAAGTTTTTGTGCATGATTATTTTAATAGTTTAAAATCACAGCCAGTGGCCATTTGCCTGCCAGCAAATGTGTGGAAAATGAATTTCATAGCGGTTGTATCCAAAATTGAGCAATCACAATTTACCTGAAGTATCATGTTGCAATGACCCACATTTTCAGTTCATCGCTGTAAATTTGACAAATTTCACTCATCAGAGCCAGGTAGACGTCTTTGTCACGTATCATAACCCTGATGATTTTATAGGTAATCTTCTTGATTGAAGCTTTAGGCTGCCTCCTCATTTCCATGATTGCAACATTCAGCCAAGCGTATCCCACACGGCTGAGTGAGTTGAATAGTTGAATACTCAATGGGCAGGGGGAGAGGGTGGCCACAGTAATACCTGAGGCTAGTACATGTTCCCACTAGTCTCCAGCAGTTAAAGCCAGCTTGCCTCTCTGAAAAAGAAGCTGCACTGAGTGAGGAGGTAACCCTGAGATTTCCATCTGTGAGGTCCTGCAGGATACTGTGGTTAACACTGCCTCCTCGCAGCGCCAGGGACCTGGGTTCAATACCAGCCTCGGGTGACTGTGTGGAGTTTGCATGTTCTCCCCGTGTCTGCATAGGTTTCCTCTGGGTGTTCCAGATTGTTCCCACAGTCCAAAGATGTGCCAATTAGGTGGATTGGCCATGCTAAGTTGCCCCTTAGTGTCCTAAAATGTGTAGGTTAGGTGGATTGGCCATGCTAAGTTGCCCCTTAGTGTCCTAAAATGTGTAGGTTAGGGAATTAGCCATGGTAAATGCATGGGATTACAGAGGTAGGGGGGAAGGGAGGGTCTGGATGGGATGCTCTTTTGGAGAGCAAGTGCAAACATGATGGGCTGAATGGCCTCTTTTGCACTGTTAGGATTCTATGGCTCCATAATTCTAAATTTGTTTCCTAATCTCCTACATGTACCTTGCAGGATTTCCAACTTCCCTTTACCTACATTGTTGGCTCTGAAATTGTCGTGATGATGGGTTTCTCTTCCTGTGGGGTTAATTTTGCTGGAGTAATCGTTGTGATGTAAAAGGTGAGGCAATAGTTACTTTTGCTGTTGTTGCCAAATACACAATTTGCAGGAATGAATGTTCACACGGTTTGTTACCGTACTGTTTGCAGCTGACTCATGGATCTAAATGACTTAACCAGTTTTCTGCTGACCATACGTTTAAGGCAAATGCATCAACACAGATCAGAAGGTTAATCTTTATGTCTATCAGTTGAGGAATCACACCTCCCGTGTGTATGATAACAAAACGATGGGAAGTCTTTGAAAGGGCAATATAGCCATGGAGCTGAAGAGGACAGTATGACATTTGTTGGCAGAAAAATTGAAGAAAAATATTGGGGACAACATCAGGAACTCTTCATTACATCCACTGACCTACTAAACATATTTGATTCAATAAATCCTGAGGATCTGTGGATTGTGCTCCCGTGATTTACTAGGATGCTACCGGGACTTGATGGTTTGAGTTATAAGGAGAGGTTGGATAGACTGGCACTTTTTTCTCTGGAGCGTAGGAGGCTTAGGGGTGATCTTATAGAGGTCTATAAAATAATGAGGGGCATAGATCAGCTAGATAGTCAACATCTTTTCCTAAAGGTAGGGGAGTCTAAAACTAGAGGGCATAGGTTTAAGGTGAAAGGGGAGAGGTACAAAAGAGTCCAGAGGGGCACTTTTTCTCACACAGAGGGTGGTGAGTGACTGGAATGAGCTTCCAGAGGCAGTAGTAGAGGCGGATACAATTTTGTCTTTTAAAAAGCATCTAGACAGCTACTTGAGTAAGATGGGTATAGAGGGATATGGGCCAAATGTGGGCAATAGGGACAAGCTTAGTGGTAAAAATTGGGCGGCATGGACAAGTTGGACCGAAGGACCTGTTTCCATGCTGTAAACCTCTATGACTCTATGACCCTATTTGGGTGCCCAAGAAACTTTATCACAATCCTGCAACTGCTTCATGATATAATGACTGCAACTGTCTTCAGTGGGGGATCTGAAACAAACCCCTTCAAAATCTGGATCTGGGTCAAGTAAGGCTGTGTGATAGACCCCATATATTTACAATCTACCTGACAGTGGCTATTCACCCCATCAAAGATTAACCTCGCTCTGGTGTGAGTATAGCACCTAAATGGAAAATTCTTTAACCTCAGTTGCCTCTGTGTCAAAACTAAACTGACCACCATAGACCTACATAATCTGCAGTTTGTGGTTGACTATAGTGTCATTGTCCACTCTGCACCAGATTTACAAGTTACTCTCAATCTTTTCAATTCTGAATGCAAGAAGCTCGGCATGTCCTTAAATGTTAATCAAAACAAAACTCATATCCTGATCATCCAAATGTTCTACCTCCCATATCTGCAGAAGGAGAGACGCTGGAATATGGGTGGTACAGTGGTTAGCACTGCTGCCTCACAGTGCTTAGGACCTGAGTTCAATTCTGGCCTTGGGTGACTGTGTGGAGTTTGCATGTGTCTGCATGGGTTTTCTTCTATGTGCTCCATCTAAAGATGTGCAGGTTAGGTGGACTCACCATGATAGACATAAAGATAAGGTGACAGTACTCTGTCAGAGAGTCGATGCATACTCGATGGGCTGAATGGCCTCCTCTGCACTGTAGGAATTGTATGGTTCTATAATGAGCATTTTCCATACCTTGGCCGTCACCTCTCTCAAAAAGTCACCATTAACGAGCAAATCCAACACTGTATAAGCTGTACCAGCTCTACAGCAGTGAGTGTTTGACAACAAAGACCTCCACAAGTCGACAACATCCTAGTGTACAGAGCAGCTGTTGTCACCACACTGCTGCATTACAGTGAGACCTGGACTGTGTATCAGGAACACAACAGCGCTAGAGAAACTCCAACAGCAATGTCTCCGCCACATCCTCCAGATTCAATTGGAGGACAGTCAAACAAAGGCTAGTGTCCTTCCTGAAAGCAGCTCCACAAGCAATCAGACAAAACTCCTGCAATGGACTGGACACTGTCTTTCCAACCGGGGAACAAAACCAATGGCCAGTGTTCCACGTGAGGGCAAAGAAAACCCTTCAAAGGCACTCTGAACCTCTCGCTAAAGCACGGCAGCACTGACGTGAGTGACTGGGAGGAGCTTGCTACCAAACATTCAAAATGGCAACAACATGCACTGAATCACATCTGAATGATGAGGCAGAGTGGTCGCAGGGAATCACAAAATGGTCACAGCACAGAAGGAAGCCATTTGGCCAATCCTTTGTCAAAAATACACCACATCATTGGGCATGAACTTCACCAACCCTCTCTCTTACCTCTTCAAAAACCTCCGGTAAATTAGTTGAAAATGATTTGCCCTTAACAAGCCCACGCTGATTTTCTTTAATGAACCAGCATTTGCCCAAGTGATGATTAGTATCGTTATTACTTCCAGATGCCTGTCCACCGCTGTGGTTAAACTGACTGGCCCACGATCGCAAAGCTTATCTTTACACCCCTTTCTGAACAGGGATGTCTTGTCCACAATTCTCCAGTCCTCCGGCACCACCCTGGAGGTAAAGGAAGGCTGGGAAACCTAGGTCCAGTGGCTCCGCAATTTCCACTCTCACATCCCTCAGAATCCATGGATACAGAAGGAAAGAAAAGAAAGCAAATTCTGTTCTCTGGATCCCACTACATTGTGGGATATCCTACCCTGTGAGCCCAAAGATCTGGGCATTGAGAATCAATCTGTTCACTCACATGATGATCCGCAGGGAGACCTGTGACCCTGAGTAGATGCACCATAGAAAGCATTCTTTCTGATTGTATCACAGCTTGGTATGGCTCCTGTTCTGTCCAAGACCGCAAGAAACTACAAAGGGAGTTTGTAGGGAGTGATGGCCCAGTCCATCACTCAAACCAGCCTCCCATCCATTGACACTGTCTACACTTCCCGCTGCCTCGGAAAAGCAACCAGCAAAATCAAGGACCCCACACATCCCGGACATACTCTGTTCCACCTTCTTCCATCAGGAAAAAGATACAAAAGTCTGACGTCACATGCCAACTGACTCAAAAACAGCTTTTCCCTGTTGCCATTATACTTTTGAATGGACCTACCCCACA
The DNA here is from genome assembly GCF_964213995.1 of Mustelus asterias. NCBI lineage: Eukaryota > Metazoa > Chordata > Chondrichthyes > Carcharhiniformes > Triakidae > Mustelus > Mustelus asterias. The sequence continues at coordinate 14,115,763 of NC_135823.1, forward strand.
TTAAGTTGATCTTTCTCTACACCCTAGCTATGACTGTAACGGCGGCACGGTGGCGCAGTGGTTAGCACTGCTGCTTCACAGTGCCAGGGACCCGGGATCAATTCTGGCCTCGGGTCACTGTCTGTGTGGAGTCTGCACATTCTCCCCGTGTCTGCGTGGGTTTCCTCTGGGTGCTCCGGTTTCCTCCCACAGTCCAAAGATGTGCAGGTTAGGTGGATTGGCCATGCTAAATTGACCCGAGAGTCAGGGGGATTAGCAGGATAAATATGTGGGGTTACGGGAATAGGACCCGGGTGGGATTGTGGTCGGTGCAGACTCGATGGGCCAAATGGCCTCCTTCTGCATTGTAGGGGTTCTATGATTCTACTACATTCTGCACTCTCTTGTTTCCTTCTCTTTGAACTGTATGCTTTGTCTGTATAGAGCGCAAGAAACAATACTTTTCACTGTGTAGCAGTGCATGTGACAATAATAAATCAAATTCAAATAGACAACATCCTTGAAATGAAGGGCAGCCACCAGCAAAGCAATGCTTTAGATTGTAAGAGTATCAAAGGGGCAGAATCTTTCCCACCTTTTCCAATGCTCACAAATGTATCTTTCTTTCTCACAACAGTTTACATTTCTGATGTTTGTTATAGATCCTCAATTTCCTTCTAATGTGAATTCCTGTCTAAGCCAGAGATTTTTATGTAGCTCATTTAGTCTTTCTCTCTGTGCAAGGACTGATCATAACCCTTTATCCACCTGCGTCATCCCCTTTCAAAACTCCCATTGCATGAAAGCCGTTGTAGCCGCTGACTGCATTTGGTCTAACATCTAGTCATAGATTCTAACAGCTATTTATAAACTGTTATAGCTAGTTATAAGAGTTAATCTTAGACTGTCACACTTAGTTATAGATTATAATAGTTAGTTATAGCCTACCACAGTTGGTTATAGACTGTAACAGCTAGTTGTAGACTGTCACAGATAGGTATAGACTGTAATAGATAGGAATAAACTGTAATATCTAATTATAGACTGTAACAGCTAGTTATAGATTGTCACAATTAGATATAGACTGTAACACGTAGTAATAGACTGTAACACATAGTAATAGACTGTTACAACCAGTTATAGACTGTCACAATTAGTTATAGACTTCAACATCTAGTCATAGATTGTAATATCTAGTTATAGACTGCACAGGCTAGTTATATACTCTAACAGCTAGTACTAGACTGTAACAGCTAATTATAGATTTTACAGTCCGTTATAGACTGTAAAACCTAGTTATAGATTGTAGGAGCTAGTTATAGGCTGCAACAATTAGTTATTTTTGGTAACTGCGAGTTATAGCTGGAGCTGTTAGTTAGAGACAGTAATATCTAGTTATGGACTGTAGCAGTTAGGTAAAGTCTGTGACATCTAGATATAGATTGCAACCAGTGGTTATTGACTGTAACAATTAGTCATGTACTGTAACAATGGGCTATAGACTGTAAACACTAGTTATAGTATGTAACAGTTGTACATAGACTGTCACAGATAGTTATAAATTGTAACAGTTAGTTATATACAGTCCCAGTTAGTTATAGACTGTCACGGATAGTTATGGATCGTAACATTTAGTTATAGACTGTCACAATTAGTTATAGACTGTCACAATTAGTTATAGACTGTCACAATTAGTTATAGACTGTCACAGATAGTTATACAAAGAACAAAGAAAATTACAGCACAGGAACAGGCCCTTCGGTCCTCCAAGCTTGCACTGAGCTTGCTGCTTGATTGAACTAAAACCCCCTACCCTTCCGGGGCCATATCCCTCCATTCCCATCCTATTCATGTATTTGTCAAGACACCCCTTAAAAGTCACTATTGTATCTGCTTCCACTACCTCCCCCGGCAGCGAGTTCCAGGCACCCACCACCCTCTGTGTAAAAAGCTTGCCTCGTACATCTCCTTTAAATGTTGTCCCTCGCACCTTAAACCTATGCCCCCGAGTAACTGACTCTTCCATCCTGGGAAAACGTTTCTGACTATCCACTCTGTCCATGCCCTTCATAATCTTGTAGACATCTATCAGGCTGCCCCTCAACCTCTGTCGTTCCAGTGAGAACAAACCAAGTTTCTCCAACCTCTCCTCATAGCTAATGCCCTCCATACCAGGCAACATCCTGGTAAATCTTTTCTGTACCCTCTCCAAAGCTTCCATATCATTCTGGTAGTGTGGCGACCAGAGTTGAACACTATATTCCAAGTGCGGCTTAGCTAAGGTTCTATAAAGCTGCAACATTACTTGCCAATTTTTAAACTCAATGCCCCAGTTGATGAAGGCAAGCATGCCGTATGCCTTCTTGACTACCTTCTCCACCTGCGTTGCCACTTTCAGTGACCTGCATAACACCCAGGTCCCTCTACCTATCAATATTGTTAAGATTTCTGCCATTTACTGTATATTTCCCATCTTCCAAAATGCATTACCTCACATTTGTCCAGATTAAACTCCATTTTCCATCTCTCCGCCCAGGTCTCCAACCCATCTATATCCTGCTATATCCTCTGATGGTCCTCATCGTTATCCGCAAATCCACCAACCTTTGTGTCATCCACAAACTTACTAATCAAACCAGTTATATTGTCCTCCAAAACATTTATATATATTACAAACAGCAAAGGTCCCAGCACTGATCCCTGAGGAACACCACTTGTCATGATGTGGAGATGCCGGCGTTGGACTGGGGTAAACACAGTAAGAAGTCTCACAACACCAGGTTAAAGTCCAACAGGTTTATTTGGTAGCAAATACCATAAGCTTTCGGAGCACTGCTCCTTCGTCAGATGGAGTGGAAATGTGCTCTCAAACAGTGTACAGACACAGTAAGAAGTCTCACAACACCAGGTTAAAGTGTGTCTGTGCACTGTTTGAGAGCACATTTCCACTCCATCTGACGAAGGAGCAGTGCTCTGAAAGCTTATGGTATTTGCTACCAAATAAACCTGTTGGACTTTAACCTGGTGTTGTGAGACTTCTTACTGTGTGAACACCACTTGTCACAGCCCTCCATTCAGAAATGCACCCTTCCACTGCTACCCTCTGTCTTCTATGACCAAGCCACTTCTGTATCCATGTTGCCAGTTCATCTCTGATCCCAAGTGATTTCACCTTCTGTACCAGGGTTCTTGCAAAGGCCTTACTGAAGTTCATGTAGACAACATCCACTGCCCTACCCTCATCAATCATCTTTGTCACTTCCTCGAAAAACTCGATCAAGTTAGTGAGAACAACATTGGTTATTCTTCAATCTTCTGGGACCTCCCCAGTAGCTGTGAGGACACAAAGATTTGAATCAAGGCCCCAGCAATTTCCTCCCTTGCCTCGCTCAGTAATAGTTATAGACTGTCACAGTTAGTTATAGACTGTCACAGTTAGTTATAGACTGTTCGCAGTTAGTTATAGATTGTCACAGTTAGTTCTAGACTATTCACAGATAGTTATAGATTGCAACATTTAGTTATAGATTGTCACAGTTAGGTATAGACTGTCACAGATGGTTATAGACTGTCACAGTTAGTTATAGACTGTCACAGATAGTTATAGACTGTCGCAGTTAGTTATAGATTGGAACACTTAGTTATAGACTGTCACAGATAGTTATAGACTGTCACAGTTAGTTATAGACAGTCACAGATAGTTATAGACTGTCACAGCTAGTTATAGACTGTCACAGCTAGTTATAGACTGTCACAGCTAGTTATAGACTGTCACAGTTAGTTATAGAGTGTAACACTTAGTTATAGACTGTCACAGATAGTTATAGACTGTCACAGATAGTTCCAGACAGTCACAGATAGTTATAGACTGTCACAGCTAGTTATAGACTGTCACAGCTAGTTATAGACTGTCACAGTTAGTTATAGAGTGTAACACTTAGTTATAGACTGTCACAGATAGTTATAGACTGTCACAGATAGTTATAGACTGTAACAGTTAGTTACAGACTAACAGTTAGTAATAGACTTTTTAACATCTACTTATAGATTTTAACATCTGGTTATAGATTTTAACATCTGGTTTTAGATTGTATTAGCTAGTTGTAGATTTTACAGTCTGTAAGTGTTAGTTAACAGTGTTAACTAAATGTAACAGTTTTAAAAATAATAATTCAGTGGAACTGGGCATCGCTGGCTGGTCAGAATCTATTGCCCATCCCTACTTGCCCCTGAACTGAGTGGTTTGCCCAGACTTTCCAGGGGGCATTTAAGGATTAACACCATTGCTGTGGCTCTGGAGTCACATGTAGGCCAGACCAGGTAAACACAGCAGGTTTCCTTCCCTAAAGGGCATTAGTGAATTAGATGGGCTTTTACAACAAAATGGTTTCATCTGTAGATTCTTAATTCCAGATTTTTATTGAATTCAAATTTCATCATCTGCCGTGGTGGGATTTGAAGCCGGGTCCCATACCATTTCCTTGGGTCTCTGGATTACTAGTCTAGTGACAATACCACTACGTCATCACCCCTCCAGTTATTTATAGATAGCTAGTTATAGACTGTAAGAGTAAGTTATAAAATGTAACAGTTAGTTATAGACTATAAAAGCTAATTATAGACTAGCAGTTTTTTAAATAGACTGTCACAGTTAGTAATAGACTGTAACATCTAGCTCTCAACTGTAACAGCAAGTTAAAATTATGACATCTAGTTATAGATTATAACAGCTAGTTCTAGACTTTAACTATTAATTATTTATTGTAACAATAAGCTATTGACTATAAAAGTTAGTTATATATAGCCTGAAGCAGTTAATCATAGACTGTCACAGTTAGTTACCTGCTGTACCAGATAGTTATAGACTGTAACAGCCAGTTATAGACTAGCAGCTAGTTATTGACAGTAACAGTTAGTTATAGATTTAAGTTAGTTATAGGCTCTACAGCTAGTTAGAGATTGCAAGAAAGCATTAAGTGCAAAAGCTGAATATTGCCTCAATCCCTTGGAGAGCAGAATGCATCTGTTCAAGCGGTTTGATCCTTTGTTCTGTGCTCCTGCTCTGTTCTGTCCTCTTTCTTAAGGCAGTTCTTTATATATCCACACTTCATGCAGCATCCCACAAGATCATAAAATGATCCATCCACCGCAGCACTGTAGCCAGATTTAACCATATATGGACATGCTTCCATTGTGTTTCTCCCGATCCATTTTCAGCAAAGGCAAATCAAAGGAATTGTGCAGTAAATCAGTCTAAGATTACAATTCTGTATGTCTTAAAGGACAAGCTAGACAAATGACCACTAATTAATGGAGGAGTGAAAAATGAACTGTAATTATTTGTGGATTGCTGTTTAGATAGAATGACTTATTGGCCTGGATCTAGTCATCCCAAAAGTGGCAATTAGTGGTGTGTAAAGTGGAGCTATTGTCCTGTACTTACAGTCATCCAGTCATTTACAGCACAGAAGGAGGCCATTCAGCCCATTGAATCCATGCTTGCTCTCCACAGAGCAATCCAGCCAATCCCACTTCCTACTCAATTCCCATGGCTCTGTAGATTCATCCCAATTTCCGTTTGATTGTGTCTGCTTTCACCACCCTCATACGGACTGAGTTCCAGGGCATTACCACCTTCCGCATTAAAAAGTTCCTCCTCATATAACCTCTGCATCTCTTGTGAGATTCTGGAACTCTCTGCCTCACTAGGCAGTGGAGGTGGGGTCACTTTTTAAGATAGATAGATCCTTGCTAAGGAAGGGAATCAGAGGTTTCAGAGACAGATGGAAATGAGGAACTCTAAACACAAACAAATCAGCCATGATCTTATCAAATGGCAGAGTAGGCTTGAGGGGCTGAATGGCCTACTCCTGCTCCTATTTCATATGTTCGTATGACTCTGGCAAGAATCAGGTTCTGGGTACACGTCCTACAGCAGGGCCTGAGCAGCGCAATCAAGGCTGACAGAGGTTGAGGGCCGACCTGATAGAAATCTACAAGATTATGAGGGGCATGGACAGAGTGGATAGTCAGAAGCTTTTTCTCAGGGTGGAAGAGTCAATTACTAGGCGGCACAGGTTTAAGATGCGAGGGGCAAGGTTTGAAGGAGATGTATGAGGCAAGTATTTTACACGGGGTGGTAGGTGCCTGGAACTCGTTGCCGGGGGAGGTAGTGGAAGCAGATACGATAGTGACTTTTAAGGGGCGTCTTGACAAGTACATGAATAGGATGGGAATAGAGGGATATGGTCCCCAGAAGGGTAGGGGGTTTTAGTTCAGATGGGCAGCATGGTCGGTGCAGGCTTGGAGGGCCAAAGGGCCTGTTCCTATGCTGTTCTTTGTTCTTTTCTTTGTTCCATGTAGCACTGTGCTGTCAGACGTGCTGTCTTTCAGCCGAGATACTAAACTGAGATCCCATCTGCCTGCTCAGGTGAATATAGAAGATCCCATTGCACTATTTCAAGGAATAGCAGGGGAGTTACCCCTGTGCACTGGCCAATATCTATCCCTCAATCAATATCACATGAAGAAATTATCTTGTCATTATTAGATTTGTAAATGTTGGTGGAATATGAATGTCAAAAACAGAACCTGTGCTCCCTAGTTGTTGCACTATCAGCTAACAATACATATTTTCCTTTGTGTACTTTGTCCAAACCTGCCAATCTTTCATGCCACATTCAAATCTCCCCTCGATCTCCTTTGTCCTAAGGAGAACAACTCCAGCCTCGCCAACCCTAACCTTATAACTAAACCCCTCTCAATCTGCTAAATCTCCCTCTTCACCCTCTCAAGGGCCCTCACATCCTTCAACTATGGTGACCAGAACAGGATATACTCAAGTTAGGGCCTAACCGGAGGGTTACAATAGTTCAGCATAACTCCCCTGGACAGGATCCCTGGCTAGGCTGACCATCTCCTTCTCTGCAGAGCTCAGTATGTGGATGTCAGGGACACTACCATCATCCCCCAGTGTTACGCACTCTTTTGTGGCATGGTGGCACAGTGGTTAGCACTTCTGGGTTCAATTCCGGCCTTGGGTCACTGTCTGTGTGGAATTTGCACACTCTCCCTGTGTCTGTGTGGGTTTCCTCCAGGTGCTCCGGTTTCCTCCCACACTCCAAAGATGTGCGGGCTGGGTGGATTAGCCGTGCTAAATTGACCCATAGTGTCCAAAAATGTGTAGATTAGGGGGATTAGCCATGATAAATGCACTGGGTTAAGAGGATACGGAAGGAAGGATGAGCCTGGGTAAGATGTTCTTTCAGAGAGTCGGTGCAGACTCGATGGGCTGAATGGCCTTCTTCTGCACTGTAGAGATCCTACGGAGATAGCCTAGAGCAGAACCTGTAGGGAGACATCACAAAACTATGAGGCCACCTGTTCTCTGCACTGAAACATTGCTCAAAAATGGTTTGCGGCAATAGTTGAACTTTTAAACTGCCCACTAACAATGAATGTTGCTGCAGGGAGTGGATATCTGTCTGTGTGCCTTTAAATATGGTGCCAGACCTCTGACCCTGTGCGTCATCGGCAGAGTCATCAGCGTCCTGCCCGCTCCTACCAGATGATTGGCCGGGCCACTCGACTCTGAATATCTATTGAGCTGGCCCAACCCTCCGAACTGTCAACACAACTGCAAGGTTCATAGAATCATAGAATCCCTGCAGTGCAGAAGGAGGCCATTCGGCCAATCAAGTCTGCACCGACAACAATCCCACCAAGGCCCTATCCCCATAAACCCCCACCTAGTTACCCCGCTAATCCCTCTGAGAATAGGGAGAATTTAGCATGGCCAATCAACCTAACTCGCACATCTTTGGACAGTGGGAGGAAACCGGAGCACCCGGAGGAAAGCCACGCAGGCACGGGGAGAACGTGCAGACTCCACACAGACAGTGGACCCGGGTCCCTGGTACTGTGAGGCAGCAGTGCTAACCACCGTGCCACCATGCTGCCCGTTAACTCTGTTTTTCTCTCTGCAGATGCTGCCAGACCTGCTGAGGATTTAAAGCATTTGCTGCTTTTATTTCAGATTTCAAGCATCCGGAGTACCGGACTTTTTGTAATCTGCTTTAGAGGACGGTCAGGTGGCCAAGACCAGGGAAAACATCTGCTATGAATGCTGCTTCTAAAATCAGCATCTGAAATGCAGCAATCATGTGTTGTAGACCCACAGTGTGGTCTCAAGTTCAACAGCGAGCATTCAATATCGTGCACTGTACGATATTTTGCTGCTACTCAATATTAAATTGTTCCCAGTTAATAGCTGCACTATTTTAAAACTTGATGTTTTTCTCTGTGATGAGCATATTGTCAATTGTGCTACATTTGAAGGCATAGAAATAGCTAAATTGAAGCTGATTCATTAAATTGTGTTCTGTCCTTTATATCGCTGAGGTTACCAGAATTGTTCCAGCACAGAAGGAGGCCATTTGGCCCATCGTGTCTGCGCCTGCTCTCTGAATCAGTATTTCACCTGGTTCCATTCCCCCGCTTAACCCTGCACATTGTTTCATTTCAAATAATCATCTAATTCCTTCCTGAATGCCTTGATTGAACAGAATCAAATTTAGTTGCTTGGTATTACAAAAAGGTTTAAAGTTTATTTATTAGTCACAAGTAAGGCTTGCATTAACACTGCAATGAAATTACTGTGAAATTCCCCGAGTCGCCACAGTCGGGCGCCTGTTCGGGTCAATGCACCTAACCAGCATGTCTTTCAGAATGTGAGAGGAAATTGGAGCACCCGGAGAAAACCCACGCAGACACGGGGAGAACGTGCAAACTCCGCACAGACAGTGATCCAAGCTGGGAATTGAACCAGGATCCCTGATGCTGTGAGGCAGCAGTGCTAACCACTGTGCCATCCTGAGTGTTCTAAATCTGAAAAACGTAGTGTTGCTGAAAAATGACACATTTTGTTGAAGTTTTTCATCTTGCACTCATCAGGCCAGTTCGCAAGAATACCAATTATAAAGGGAACAACAATTTATACTTCATGAGAAGAGAGTATTAATTGGTTGGCAAGTGGACTCTTGGCAACACCTGCACCAATCAGACTCCACTTTCCAACAGCATGAGTCTACCTTACAGAATAGAATATAGTGCTCAAGGTCTGATCAAGTTATTGAAGTAATCTGGACTGTAAATTTTTATCAGCATAGAATCATAGAAGCCATACAGTGCAGAAGGAGGCCATTTGGCGCATCGAGTCTGCACTGACAACAATCCCACCCAGGCCCTATCCCCATAACCCCACACATTTACACTGCTAATCCCCCTAACTTATTCATCCCGGGGCAATTGAGCATGGGCGATCCACCTAACTAGCATATCTTTGGAGTGTGGGAGGAAACCGGAGCACCCGGAGGCAATCCACGCAGACACAGGGAGAATGTGCAAACTCCACACAGACAGTGACCCAAGCCTGGAATTGAACCTGGGTCCCTGGGACTGGGACCCGCAGTGCGAACCACTGTGCTACAGAAGGTAATGAGGATTTATCCGCTAGATAGGTTAACTGGTCCTCCAATGAGGTGAATTTGCTTACTGGGGCCTTCCGTCAAGTGGTCAGAGAACTTGCCGAGGCTGCAGCTGGAGGATGATAATTGGATAATTGGAATCTAATCCCATTGTCGAAAAGGGACTTTAACAAGTGACATCTGCAAGCAAGCTATATTAGATTTCCAGGTTAGAGTGAGACAGTGGCGCCAGTTAGCTCCACATGAGCGGATTAAACAGAAAGAGGTGAGAAAGCTCTAACCAATCATTTGTCTGCTTATATATGGGATAGCAAGGTACAAATAGAAGGTCAGAGTTTCTGTGGGAGAAATATAAGACTCAATAGGGAACACATGAAGAATGTTTCTCCTTCCACTCTGTGATTGACCCTGTAAGGTACAATGTTATTTTGGGTGATTTAAATGTTATGAACTTTTGATACCTCACAAAAACCCAGCCTATAAGTTAACCACAAATAACAAGTTGTTGACTGCTGCAAAGAAAGACTGAAAACAGAAAAAGATTCACTGTAGCAGCAAACCACAGTTCTTTGCTCGAAATTAAAACAGAAAACAGACACGGTCTAAAGGTCACAGTGGTTAGCACTGCTGCCTCACAGCTCCAGGGACCCGGGTTCAATTCCCGGCTTGGGTCACTGTCTGTGTGGAGTCTGCACATTCTCCTCGTGTCTGTGTGGGTTTCCTCCGGGTGCTCCAGTTTCCTCCCACAGTCTGAGAGACGTGTTGGTTAGGTGCATTGGCCATGCTAAATTCTCCCCCAGTGTACCTAAATGGACATTGGAGTGTGACGACTAGGGGATTTGCACAGTAACTTCATTGCTGTGTTAATGTAAGCCTACTTGTGACAGTAATAAATTAAGTTTAAAAAAATTTAAAACTTTAGTTTGGGCATTGCAACAAAAGAAAGGGGAGGCCTATTTCACCTCAAAACCGTATAAAATGAATGATTTTGTAAAATAAAAATGATATGGACTCCGTAAGTGCATGCGTTTTAGTTTAGAACTGGCATCATGATTGGCGCAGGCTTGGAGGGCCAAAGGGCCTGTTCCTGTGCTGAACTGTTCTGTTCTTTCTTTGTTCTAAAACAACAACTGTGATAGAAACAAGTTCTTGCATTTCTGTAGAACTTTCAAAACCTCAGGATCCCCCAAAGCACTTTACAATCAATGACATGTAGCCACTGATAGACTGAAGGGAAATCTAACGGTTAATCTTACACACTGCAGATGTCCACTAACAACAATGTGGCTGTGATGAGCTGTTCTTTGTGATGTTGATTGAGGGATAAATATCAGCACGGAGTTTGGGGAGAATTGCCTGTTAGGAAATAGAAGTGGTTAAAATCATCTATATTTGTAATTGTGGGTGTTAGATACACCCAATTGAACCCGATGGGGATCTCACATATCCTCGCTGTGTGTTACATGCTGCATGAACCCAGAGGACAAACCTCAATGGACAGGAATGAGGGGGTGGAAGAGGTTGAGCAGGAAGGGGATCATCAACACATACGTGCTGCCAAGGTCACAGGGATGGAAACAGATGTCAGGGAGAGCCAGAGAAAATTGGGTGGCATAGTGGCACAGTGGTTAGCACTGCTGCCTCACAGCGCCAGGGACCTGGGTTCGATTCCCGGCTTGGGTCACTGTCTGTGTGGAGTTTGCACGTTCTCCCCATGGTCTGTGTGGGTTTCCTCTGGGTGCTCCGGTTTCCTCCCACAGGCTGAAAGACATGCTGGTTAGGTGCATTGACCCGAACAGGCGCCAGAGTGTGACGACTAGGGGAATTTCACAGTAACTTAATTGCAGTGTTAATGCAAGCCTTACTCGTGACTAATAAATAAACTTTTACTTTCACTTTGATCCTTAGACTATGCTTTCAGCAACCTTCTCTCTCATGTTGGTCAGCCCATGTCCAGGCTCTATATCTGGCTGCAGATCTCACACGTCCTTCCAGTTATGAGATCGCATAGGTCTTCCTCTGCTTCTCCAGACAGAAAGGGACATCCAACACAAGGCCTCAAACAAGATCAAAGTGATCCAAGCCTTTTTTAAGCCTCTTATTATAAGCCATCAATGAATCGTGAACACAATATTGAAGGCACTGACTTTTCTTCATTTCACATGAAAAACAGTTTAATGCAGGATGATATGAACATCAATGTTACTCTGGTGAATATAGCTGCCATTTTTGAATCATTTCCTTGTGCTGCTATGAGGTGTCTTCCTGGAATTAGCAGGAGGCTGATCTCTGTGCTCTTTGTGGCCTTTGATGACCACGCTGGGCATCCCCCAGGAGCCTGAGGCCTGCAAGGCCCAGGAAAACTGAAGCACCGTTTGAATGAAACCTGTCACTAATCCCAATCCCCAATTTTGGGCTTAAAACGTGGCCTGAGTTGGGGGAAAAAAAAATTAACTTGCTGAACTCTCTGCAAACTCGCAACCATCCAAATCCTTAAACAGCCAAGCCTGTGCTTAACTGAATTGCCTTGCTGCTCACAATAGTACATCACTGAATAGATCGAGGCAGCAGATAGCCAACCCACACAACTATTGTTAAACATCTTTATTCTCCAGAAGTGAGATACCTTCATTTTGCAAAGCCCACCACAGCCGGCAAGCACAGGAAACCCATTGTTCTACAGTGAACGGAGAGGCTGTCTTGGAAGCTCTTAAAGTTCGACCCACATTTTAAAAATCTTCGACATTTAGCACAGTTCCTCACTTCCAACTTCACTGGGGCTCAAAAGGGCAGCACGGTGACACAGTGGTTAGCACTACTGCCTCACAGTGCCAGGGACCCAGGTTCCATTCCGGGCTCGGGTCACTGACTGTGCGGAGTCTGCACGTTCTCCCCGTGTCTGCGTGGGTTTCGTCTGGGTGTCCGGTTTCCTCCCAAAGTCCAACGGGTGATCCAACAATATATTGGAGAGAGCTAAATTCAACAAGAGCGTCCAAATGCTTGGGGAACCTATCGATTCCTTCCTTCTATAGGATGGCAGAGGGGCGTGAACATGAGGGGAAATTAAGGGTGGGATTTTATGACTGTGCTCACCAGAAAATCTTACCTGAGCTTAACGGACTTTTGTCTGGTCCAAACGCGCCTGCACAGATCACAATGCCAACCAGGCTCTATCCCCGCAACCCCACGTATTTTCCTCCTTAACCTATACAGCTTGGGACATTAAGGGTGAATTTAGCATGGCCAATCTACCTAACCACATTTTTGGAGTGTGGGAGGTAACCGGAGCACCTGGAGGAAACCCATGCAGACACGGGGAGAATGTGCAAACTCCACACAGACAATGACCCAAGCCGGGAATCGAACCCAGGTCCCTGGTGCTGTGAGGCAGCAGTGCTAACCCCAGTGCCACCGTGCCACTGCCCACAGGAAGAGCAGTCCTGTGGTGGGAAGCAGGTTTAGTGGTACACTCACCCATGCATTTTGTTGTTGATGAGACTGCAACCAGGTACCAGCTTCCCTTGTGGTTGTGGCACGCTACTGGAAGCTACAGTGTGTGTGCAGTCGTTGCTGTGTCTACCAACCGTGCTGGAGCACATGGAGAATTTCTTTTCAAAGTTCTTTTCTCTGGATTTTTCAACAATTTTGTTTCCTCCCGGTGGCCGCAAGCATTGTTCGAGTCCCTCATCCCCAGTGTGCTGTCCACAGGATTGATGCCAGGGGGCCATAGAATCCCTACAATGCTAAAGGAGGCCATTCGGCCCATCGAGCCACAGAGGTTTGACAAACTAAGGAGCTTTATGAAGGGGATGTGTTCGGTACAGGCTGCAAACCTGCTCTGCAAAGGTACCCGCGCAAATGGTCAATGATATTACCTCCAATGACACCGTATGCATTATCTTAAAGTGACCTGCTCAGCTTCAATGCTGCTGGTAAGAAATCACTATCAATATATAACACAGGCAAACACTGGACCTTTAAGAGTCTGAAGAATGGGTTGGCAGACATTTCAAAATGGTACCGGTCTCCTGATCTCCTGTCAGCTGATGCTGGAATTGTCTTGGTGGTTCCTGCCCATGCCACATTATTGGATGGACCCCGTGCGCCACTTCCACTAACTGACCAGCCGCCACGTGATTGTGGTTAGCCAGCCCATTTCAACCCACTTGGGGCCACTGCTGATCTTTTGGCCCTCCGGCGGGATGTGTGTCTCCTCCATTAAACTCTGCCTAAGGTTTCAGTTTAACATCTTACCTGAAAGATGGCACCTCTGACAATGCAGCACCCTCTTGTTGGACAGGATTTTCCACGCCATTCCCCCACACGTGTTTCATGGCAGCAGAGGCAGCCCGCTACTGGCTGGCATCGTCAACGCGATTCCCATTTTATGGATCCCCTGCCTCTGGGAAACCTGCGGAGGGGATTCGCTGTTGGCAGAACTGGAAGATCTCGGCAGTGAGAACGGTTGGAAAATTTCATCCATTGTGATTTGCCAGTCTAGAGTTCAGCCCTCAAACCTTTGACTCAGTTACAAGAGTTACAAAGAGAATCACATCTGACAATGCTATTGGGAGGAGAAGTAACCTGAACACAAGTCTTTCGGAAGAAAGACTTCAGCACATACGCTTTGCCATTTTAGGATATCAGTCTGGCCAAGTCACATTCTGAACCCATTCCACAAGTTGTATCAATTGTCTGGATAAATTTTGTTTTTCAAAGTGTTTAATTCCAGTTTCTATAATGTGGATGCTGGAATCTGAAACAAAAACAGAAAAATGCTGGAAAATCTCAGCAGGTCTGACAGCATCTGTAGAGAGAGAATAGATCCAACGTTTCGAGTCTAGATGATCCTTCGTCAGAGCTGGGGGGGTTTTTTGGGGTGGAGGAGAGAGTTCACGCTCTGAAGTTGTTGAACTCAATGTTGAGTCCGGAAGGCTGTCAAGCGCCCAATCAGAAGATAAGTGCGGTTCCTCCAGTTTGCGTTGAGCTTCACTGGAACATTGCAAAAGGCCAAGGAAGGACATGTGGGCAGGAGGGCAGGGTGGTGTGTTGAAGTGGCAAGCGACAGGAAGGCCTGGGTCCTGCTTGCGGACGGACCGAAGGTGTTCAGCAAAGCGATCACCCAGTCTGAGTTTGGTCTCTCCAATGTAGAGTAGACCACATTGGGAGCAGCGAATGCAATAGACCAGATTGAAGGAGGTGCATGTGAAGCGCATTCCAGTTTCTGCTTTTTCTGCTCAAGGTCAGAATGAATTCCCCTCAATAAACGGTTAAATTAGTAATGACAACCCTTACAATTTTGCGGCTTTGATTTTGCGATGCAACAATTTTGGTTTTACTGAAACGATATGAACCAGCGAGGAAAATCTAGCCTATCCCACACACTGGTAATACATCCATCCAAAAACCATCGCTAAAAACTTCCGACCTCACCCACTGCTGGGATTCTCAGGTGTCGCTGCAGGAAATGGAGTTTTGGCTGAGTGCCAAATCTCCATTCCTCACTGACAGCAGGGCAGGAAGGGACGGGATCGGAGAATTCCAGCCATCACACTTTTCCTGGGGGGGAAAGATAAAATAAAATATTGAAACCAGGCCTGTTTGTGAAGAAGATCTGAAGAATTCTTCTCCATCATCTTCCCAACACGGGGATCAATATTAGACAGGAAGTCATTCTGACAAGGATAATTATAGGTGCTTCTTTCCAGTGCTTTTATATGATGTCAGCCCCAACCTAAAACAGGATGCAGCTCCAGCTCAAAGGAATTCAGCTAACCGGCCTCCACTGCACATTCTATTGATTCAAATATCTAACCTCAACCTGGCTTTACACAATTTAAAATCTCTCTCACCTGGGAACCATCAACTTTAAAAATCTCTTCCTTTCATCACCATCCAAACATCAATCACATCACTCCCAACTTTGTAAAGTAGAGAGAGCCAGCTCTTTTAGCCCATCCTGATAGTCAAGATGTTTCTTATTGGGAACTTGCCAAGAAAGACAGAAAAAGAGGCACTGTAAAAGCAGCAGTTCTGAGCATAAGTTATAGCACTTTTCTGATGATCGTTACATAGAACCTATAGAGTGGTAAAGAAGGCATTCGGCATGCTTGGTTTCATTGGTCAGGACAATTGAATACAGGAGGTGGGATGTCTTGTTGAAGTTGTACAAGACATTGGTGAGGCCACACTTGGAATACTGTGTGCAATTCTGGTCATCCTATTATAGAAAACATATTATTAAACCTGAAAGAGTGCAGAAAAGATTTACTAGGATGCTACCGGGACTTGATGATTTGAGTTATAAGGACAGGCTGGTTAGACTGGGACTTTTTTCCCTGGAGGGTAAGAGACTTAGGGGTGATCTTATAAAGGACTATAAAATAATGGGGGGGCATAGATCAGCATCTATGCCCAAAGGTAGGGGAGTCTAAAACTAGAGGGCATAGATTTAAGGTGAGAGGGGAGAGATACAAAAGTGTCCAGAGGGGCAATTTTTTCACACAGAGGGTGGTGAATGCCTGGAACAAGCTGCCAGAGGTAGTAGTAGAGGCAGGTACAATTTTGTCTTTTAAAAAGCATTTAGACAGTTACATGGATAAGATGGGTATAGAGGGATATGGGCCAAATGCAGGGAATTGGGACTAGTATGGTAGTTAAAAAAAAGGGCTGCACGGACAAGTTGGGCTGAAGGGCCTGTTTCCATGCTGTAAACCTCTATGACCCTACTGTGAGTTTGGGGCAGCCTTCGGTCTTGCAAGCCAATGGTTGATGTTGTGGTGATTAACTCTGGTTCAGCGTTGCTTGGTGCAGCTCAGGAGCCCTACTCTGGTATGGTATTATAAGGAGAGGCTGGGACTTTTTTCCTGGAGCATAAGAGGATGAGGGGTGACCTTACAGAGGTCTATAAAATCATGAGGGGCGCAGATAAGGTGAATACCCAAGGTCTTTTCCACCAGGGTAGGGGAGTCTAAACACGTGGGCTTAGGTTTAAGGTGAGAGGGGAAAGATTTAAAAGGGACCTGAGGGGTAACGTTTTCACACAGGGTGGTGTGTATGTGGGATGAGTTGCCAGAGGAGGTGGTAGAGGGAGGTACAATTACAACATTTAAAATACATTTGGACCGGTACACGGATAGGAAAGGTTTAGAGGGGTATGGACCAAATGCAGGCAAATGGGACTAGTTCAGTTTGGGAAATTTGGTCGGCATGGAGGCATTGGGCCGAAGGGCCTGTTTCCGTGCTGGATATCTCTATCACTCTATGATTCAATGACAGTCGCTGCCACATTTGCTACAGAGGAAGAGTGGGCTGAAATGGCGCACGATTCACTGGCCTCTGTGTTCTCTGTATCCTGGTTTCAGCCAACTGAGTTGTAAGTTGTGTAGCCCTTATCTCAGGGCCTACCTAATTGTAATTGACTGTGTAATCAGGGCGGCATGGTAGCTCAGTGGTTAGCACTGCTGCCCACAGTGCAAGGGACCTGGGTTCAATTCCCAGCGTGGGTAACTCTCTGTGTGGTACCTGCACATTCTCCCCGTGCCTGTGTGGGTTTCCTCCGGGTGCTCTGGTTTCCTCCCACAGTCCAAAGACATGCTGGTTAGGTGCATTGGCCATGCTAAATTCTCCCTCAGTGTACCCAAACAGGCGCCGGAGTGTGGTGACTAGGGGATTTTCACAGTAACTTAATTGCAGTGTTAATGTAAGCTTACTTGTGACACTAATAAATAAACTTTATTTTATCTGTCCATGATATTTAATGGTTGTTATTGTTTTTTACATTTATTCAAGGAACGTGGGCTTTGCTGGTTATGCCAACATAGAAACATAGAAAAACTACAGCACAAAACAAGCCCTTCGGCCCCACAAGTTGCGCCAAACATATCCCTACCTTTAAGGCCTACCTATAACCCTCCATCCTATTAAGTCCCATGTACTCATCCAGGAGTCTCTTAAAAGTCCCGATTGAGTTTACCTCCACCACCACTGACGGCAGCCGATTCCACTCGCCCACCACCCTCTGTGTGAAAAACTTCCCCCTAACATTTCCCCTGTACCTACCCCCCAGCACCTTAAACCTGTGTCCTCTCGTAGCAGACATTTCCACCCAGGGAAAAAGCCTCTGAGAGTCTACCCGATCTATGCCTCTCAACATCTTATATACCTCTATTAGGTCACCTCTCATCCTACGTCTCTCCAAGGAGAAAAGACTGAGCTCCCTCAGCCTATCCTCATAAGGCATGCCACTCAATCCAGGCAACATCCTTGTAAATCTCCTCTGCACCCTTTCAATCTTTTCCACATCCTTCCTGTAATGAGGCGACCAGAACTGAACACAGTACTCCAAGTGGGGTCTGATGAGGGTCTTATATAGCTGCATCATTATCCTCGGGCTCCTAAACTCAATCCCTCGATTGATAAAGGCCAGCACACCATACGCCTTCTTAACCACCTCCTCCTGTGTGGCCGATTTTAGAGTCCTATGGACCCGGACCCCAAGGTCCTTCTGATCCTCTACAGCACTAAGAGTCTTTCCCTTTATATTGTACTCCTTCATCCCATTTGACCTGCCAAAATGGACCACTACACATTTATCTGGGTTGAAGTCCATTTGCCACTTCTCCGCCCAGTCTTGCATCCTATCTATGTCCCTCTGTAACTTCTGACATCCCTCCAGACTATCCACAACCCCACCAACCTTCGTGTCATTGCAAACGGACCAACCCGTCCCTCCACTTCCTCATCCAGGTCATTTATGAAAATGACAAACAGCAAGGGTCCCAGAACAGATCCCTGGGGCACACCACTGGTGACCGATCTCCATTTAGAAAAAGACCCATCTACACCCACTCTCTGCCTCCTTTGGGCAAGCCAGCTCTGGATCCACAGGGCAGCAGCCCCTTGGATCCCATGCCCTCTCACTTTTTCTAGAAGCCTTGCATGGGGGACCTTATCGAACGCCTTGCTAAAATCCATATAAACCACATCTACCGCTTTCCCTTCGTCAATGTGTTTAGTCACATTTTCGAAGAACTCCACCAGGCTCGTAAGGCACGATCTGCCTTTGACAAAGCCATGCTGAGTATTCTTGAGCATACTAAACCTCTCTAAATGCTCATAAATCTCGTCCCTCCGGATCTTCTCCATCAGCTTACCAACCACTGAGGTTAGACTCACCGGTCGATAATTTCCTGGGCTATCCCTATTCCCCTTCTTGTAAATAGGAACCACATCCACAATCCTCCAATCCTCCGGCACCTCTCCCGTCTCCATCGACGATGCAAAGACCATCACCAGAGGCTCTGCAATCTCTTCCCTCGCCTCCCACAGTAACTTGGGGTACATCCCATCCGGACCCGGCGACTTATCTATCTTGATGCCATCCAAAGATTCCAGCACAACCTCTTTGTTAAAGTCCACATACTCAATCTTTTCATTTATTTAACATTTGTTACCCATTCTTGATTACTTATCTTATTCACTACGAGGACATTTAAATGAGCTAAGAGTCATTTATTAATCCTATGTGTGACACGTTTTACTGATGCTATTAAGCAGGTTGCAGTGCATTATTTTAATCTTTTAATTCTTTAATTGTAGGAATGACTCACAAGAGCTGTTATAGTACTGCTCCAGATAAATGTTATGCAATTTCTCTTGAACAATTTAAAAACAAAAACAAATGGAGATAAAATACTAATGAAATGAAGTATTCATGGAAACATTTACCTCTACAGCACATTTCACAACCTCAGTACATCCAATGGTGCTTTAAAATCAATAAAGTTCTTACTTAAAGCAAAGCCACTGTTAAAACGTGGCAGTGAATTTGTGCACTGAAAGGTGTCATAGAAACAGCAATGAAATAAATGACCAAGTCACCTCTTTTAGCTGAATGTGTTTGTGGACATTCAAAGGACATTTGACACAAAATGCCACACATTAGAGTTGCGGCACATTTGAAGTTACTGGGCTAAGAGAGTCAGACAGCAGCAGCAAGGATACAATATTGAGTATGCTATTAAAAGCAAGCTGTGGCAAAGGACATGGACAGGATCATGGAACGGGAAGGCATGTGGAAATTCAATGCAACAGAGTGTGAGGCGACAATTTTTGATAGGAACGGATGGACAATCCAAACAAAATGTACCAATTTTAAGAGGAGAGGGAGCTGAGGGGTGTTTGTCTACAGATCTTTGGAAGTCACAGGGCAGACAGTAACACCTGAGGGATTTTATTAATAGAGGCATATATGAAACACTAGTTTCCTCCGAGCTGCAGTGTTGCATCAAATTCTGGATATTACACATCAGGGATGTGAAGGCTTTCCGGAGGGGATTGAAGGGATTTACAAGAATGGTTCCAGGGATGAGGCATTAAATTTATGTGGAAAGGCTGAAGATGCTCTGGTTGCTTGCTTTACAAACAAGCAGGCAAAGAGCAAATTTGATAGAAGTGTTTCACACCGCAGAAACATAGAAAAACTACAGCACAAAACAGGCCCTTCAGCCCCACAAGTTGTGCCGAACATATCCCTACCTTTTAGGCCTACCTATAACCCTCCAACCTATTAAGTCCCATGTACTCATCCAGGAGTCTCTTAAAAGACCCTATTGAGTTTGCCTCCACCACCACTGACGGCAGCTGATTCCACTTGCCCACCACCCTCTGTGTGAAAAACTTCCCCCTCACATTTCCCCTGTACCTACCCCCCCAGCACCTTAAACCTGTGTCCTCTCGTAGCAGACATTTCCACCCTGGGAAAAAGCCTCTGAGAGTCCACCCGATCTATGCCTCTCAACATCTTGTATACCTCTATTAGGTCTCCTCTCATCCTACATCTCTCCAAGGAGAAAAGACCGAGCTCCCTCAGCCTATCCTCATAAGGCATGCCACTCAATCCAGGCAACATCCTTGTAAATCTCCTCTGCACCCTTTCAATCTTTTCCACATCCTGTAATAAGGCGACCAGAACTGAGCACAGTACTCCATGAGAGGTTTAAATAGAATAATTAACGAAAAATTGCCCCCTATGACCAATAACCAGAGGACATAGCTCTAAGTGATTTGCAAAAGGAGGAAATTCAATCTTACACAATGAGGGCAGCACGGTAGCACAGTGGTTAGCACTGCTGCTTCACAGCTCCAGGGTCCCGGGTTCGATTCCCAGCTCGGGTCACTGTCTGTGTGGAGTTTGCACATTCTCCTCGTGTCTGCGTGGGTTTCCTCCGGGTGCTCCGGTTTCCTCCCACAGTCCAAAGATGTGCGGGTTAGGTGCATTGGCCAGGTTAAAAAAAAAATTGTCCCTGAGATGTGTTGTTAGAGGGATTAGAGGGTAAATATGTGGGGGTAGGGCCTGGGTGGGATTGTGGTCGGTGCAGACTCGATGGGCCGAATGGCATCCTTCTGCACTGTAGGGTTTCTATGTTCTATGAGTGGTTCGAATTTGGCACGCACTATCTGATACATTGGCAGGTATAGGTTCAATGGAGATTTGGAGGGGCTGAATGGTCTCATTCCAGTTTGTATATTCTCTAATTCCAAGCATCAATTTAAGGGATAGAAGTTGATACAAGGTAATGAGAAAATTTCCATTCAATAAAAACAACAATCAACAGACCAGGCAGCATTTGTAGAGAAAGAAACAAGATTTCAGTTTGATGCCCTATCTCCAGAACTGAAAAGCTGGAGTGTGAACAAGTTGGAACAAATGCCAGGGAGGGGGAAGAACAAAAGGAAGGTCTGTGTGACAGAGAGCAGGAATAACAACAAAACAGATGATGGTGCAAAGCAAATGGAGGTGGTAATTGGACAAGAGAAGCAACAAAAGAAGGGTCCAGCAAATGGGAGCAGAGTTTATGATCTGTAATATGATCTGTAAACTCAGTGTGAAGCCTGGCAGGTGTAAATTGCCTGATAGAAACATAGAAACCCTACAGTGCAGAAGGAGGCCATTCGGCCCATCGAGTCTGCACCGACCACAATCCCACCCAGGCCCTACCCCCACATATTTACCCGCTAATCCCTCTAACCTACGCATCTCAGGACTCTAAGGGGCAATTTTTAACCTGGCCAATCAACCTAACCTGCACATCTTTGGACTGTGGGAGGAAACCGGAGCACCCGGAGGAAACCCACGCAGACACGAGGAGAATGTGCAAACTCCACACAGACAGTGACCCGAGCCGGGAATTGAACCCGGGACCCTGGAGCTGTGAAGCAGCAGTGCTAACCACTGTGCTACCGTGATGAAATGGTGTTATTTGAGCTTCCATGGGCGGTATGCTGGCACAGTGGTTAGCACTGCTGCCTCACAGAGGCTGGGACCCGGGTTCGATTCCCGGCTTGGATCACTGTCTGTGCGGAGTTTGCACATTCTCCCCGTGTCTGTGTGGGTTTCCTCCGGGTGTTCTGGTTTCCTCCCACAGTCTGAAAGTCGTGCTGGTTAGGTGTATTGACCCAAACAGGTGCCGGAGTGTGGGGAATTTCACAGTAACTTCATTGCAGTGTTAATGCCAGCCTTACTTGTGACTAATAAATAAACTTTACTTTTAGTTTGATCCTTATACCATTTCAGCTAGCCGAACCAGCCTCAACTTTAACTTGTACGTGAAGGGACCCTCACACGACTTTGACATTAACATGGATTAGTATCCATATTTTGGGTTTTTAAAAAGTTATTCTGAGCTGTAAATTTCATCTTTTTCCTAATTCCTTCTTGAGTGCTTGTATGCAAATGAAGTTGTGACCATCCTTCAGGTTTGAATATCTGAATAAACTATACTTCTGATTTAACTCCAGTGAGTGTCCCTTCACATGCAAGTTAAAGTTGAGGCTAGTTCAGCTAGCTGAAAGCAAGAGTTTCAGAATTCCTTTAAAGTTGGTGATGATGTAGCAAGATGCGGTTGGTCTATAGGGACTTAGCACAGTTCTAGAGAAAATGACAGCAATCTTCAAGGCCTTGAGGGAGCTTAGACTAGAGATAGTCTTTATTATCAGCCTGGTGTCCTGCTTTGGTGTTGATAGGCTGGATATTTAACAGCAGACTGACTTTGGAGTCCAGGAATGTAACATTAAAACTACTTGAAGTCCAGATAGCTCAGGTTGTATGAGGTTTCAGCATAACGATCAGTTACCATGCCTCTGATAAAAATCCACTGTACACTTTAGGAGATCGATGGTGGCTATCAACGCTTATGTAGGTATAACAAAACTTTGATGTTCTCTCTGTGTTACAAATCCAAATTGGGGAGGCAGACTGTCTGATGCTCCCTTGATTGTAACGGATCCACGCATTGACAGGCACAAGGATGAGTGTTTTGTCCTATAATTATTGTTGGACGATTTCAGAACTGTAGCCAACTTGCAAATCATGTGACCTGTGGCAGCCATAGTTTGTTGTGAGCCACTTCAAAATAAATTTCACAAACAGAGGGCTTTGAGAAATAGCCTATTTCAAATATTAAACCAGCTCTGCTAACGCACAGACAACTAGAACAATGAAGCAGTTCAGTTTGCCTTTCTCTCCCCTCTGTAACAGCTGAGAAATCTCTGCCTGTAGCTTTTATTTACTTGGTGATATCTCCTCTCTTTATCCATGATATCAGTGAACCAAGAAACAACTTGCCTTTCACATGCTCAGATGTCCCGAAATATTTCACAACTATTTCTGTAAACAAATGCAGCATACTGCTTGTACAGAGGAAGATCTCAGCAATAACAGTTGGAAAACTGTCTACTCTGATTTTTGTGGTGTTGGTGGAAGGATATCTGTTTGTCATGACATCTGCACTTCTTCAAAGTTGACTCTGAAAAGGCTTAGGTACCAAATCCTGGATGTATGAAGAATTTATGCACAGCAAGATCCCATAATGTTTTATTAACTGATTTTCATGCTGATGATTTGAATGATTGATATTGGACAGGACACCAGGATGATTACTTTTCTTTGAAACAGTACCATGGGATCTTTTACAATCAATCCAAGCAGGCAGCTGGGGCTTGAATGATCCGGAAGACAGCACTCCCTCAGTATTGCACTGCAGTGTCAGCCTAGTGCACAAGTCCCAGAGTGGGGCTTCAACTTAAAAGCCTTATGACTCCGAGGCAGCACCCTGACCAACTGGTCCACAGGTGACTTTACCTGCATAGAGTCATAGACATATCCAACATGGAAACAGGCCCTTCGGCCCAACTCCTCCATGCCAACCAGGTTTCCTAAACTGAACTGGTCTCATTTGCTTGCGTTTGGTCCATATCCCCCTAAACATTTCCTATCCATGTACCTGTCCAAATGTATTTTAAATGTTGTAATTGTGCCTGCCTCTACCACCCCCTCTGGCAGCTCATTCCAGATACACACCAGCCTCTGTGTGAAAAAGTTACCCCTTAGGGCCCTTTTAAATCTTTCCCCTCTCACCTTAAACCTATGCCTCTAGTTTTGGATTCCCGTACCCTGGGGGAAAAGACCTTGGCCATTCACCTGATCTATGCCTCTCATGAGTTTATAAACCTCTATAAGGTCGCCTCTCATCCTCCTACACTCCAGGGGAAAGAAAAGGAGTCCTTCATGCTGAGAAAATGACAAGGGCACCACCAGATCGATGACTTCTGTTATGGAGGAGAGGGGTATAAGGCTATACACATCTCAATGTTAAATTCACTCACCTTACACCTGAGCCAATTACACAGTTAATATCATACAAGACTTGTCATTGTCAACCGGTGGCGCAGTGGTTAGCACTGCTTCCTCACAGTGCTGGGTTCAATTCCCGGCTCGGGTCACTCTCTGTGTGGAGTCTGCACGTTTTCCCTGTGTCTGCGTGGGTTTCCTCCCACAGTCTGAAAGACGTGCGGGTTAGGTGCATTGGCCATGCTAAATTCTCCCTCAGTGTATCTGAACAGGCACCGGAGTGTGGCGACTAGGGGATTTTCACAGTAACTTCATTGCAGTGTTAACGTAAGCCTACTTGTGACACAATAAAAAAATTAATTTTCGGACTGTCACAATCGTTTGTGTATAATAAAGCAAAACGTGTTGAACTTTATAAAAGAGGCAATGACCACTGATCTAACAGTGCCAGATTGGCAGGAGTTTAGAAATTTCTTTCTCTGTGTCAGTTTCACATTGATTCCCGGGGATTTGGGGCGGGTTTTGCAGATTGCCACTGGTTGTGTGGAATGTGGACCGTTGCAAAGTTCCTGTTCACACAGGGAGAGAGGAATAATCTTGAGTGATTGCTGCCACCATCGGTTGCGAACTCCCGCGGGCGGCACTTTCACTCGCCACGTGATGTGGCAGGAACCCTGAAACTAGTTAAAAGTGAGTGTCGGTTCTGTGCTTGCAGCAGACACTCACTCACTCAGTGACACACACACACACACACACATACAGGTTTCCCTGCAGCCACACACACACTGATCGCTGCCACCATGAGTGACATGACCGAGGCTGACAAAGCCCATATCCGCGGCATCTGGGAGAAACTAGCAGCGGATCCCGAGGGAAACGGCAGAGCAGTTGTACTGAGGTGAGAGAGGATCAGCTGCTTTCAGTCACTGCATGTTGTCTTAATCTGTCAGGGCATTAATAGCATTCCTTTAGCATCTCTCTCACTGACTCGGCAGAGTACATTCCCCTAACAAGATCTATTTTTAGACACTGTTGTGTGAAAGAGATGCTTGTATTGTAATCTCAGTCAGGGTGTAAACTAGCTACAGGAGTACAAATAAAATACTGCAGGTGCTGGGAATCTGAAACAAAAACATATTGGCACTGGGTCTGTGGAGAGAGGAAAAGCAGCCAGATCAAATTTCAATTCTATGCAATGGAGTGAATGGTTGAATGACTGAGTCGCCCTTTATTGAGGCTGTAATATTGTTTTCATGATCCAGTTCTTGGGGGGATCGTGGGATCAGGCTATTGAGTTGGATGATCAACCGTAATGAATTGCGGGAGGCAGGCTGGAAGGGCTGAGTGGCCTACTCCTGCCCCTATTTTCGATGTTTCTGTGGCTGGAACCTAACCGTTGGCGGGATTTTCCCAGCGGAGATTTGGCTGGCCGTCATTGCTCTGACCTCACTGCAGCGGGAGCGTGATCAACAGGTAAGATTGTGCCCACTGTCTTTCGTCGGTATTGGAATTCAGTTTGCTCTCCACAGATGCTGTCTGACCTGTTGAGTATTTCTAAGATTTCCAGAAGGGGATTTTCACAGTAACTTCATTGCAGTGTTAATGTAAGCCTACTCGTGACACTAATAAATAAACTTAAAACATTTCCTCTTTTTCTTATATAAAGTAGCTACACTTATCTAAAACCATTTAATCTGAGATGCACTGTAGTACTCATCGGACTGTGAAACAAATAATTGCTTTGTTGAAAATACTCATTAAATCACAAATACCTGGAGCTACAAGTGTGCTTCTGTGTAATGTTAAATAACATTGACTTTTTGTTAAAAGCATCTAGAGTGGGAACGAAGGGTTCAGTCGTTCCTGGCTGTAAAGCAATGTTAATGACTTACCACCATAAAGGACAACTGCCTTGCAGGGAAATTCTTAAATGTCCATTGTATTTGTTCTCTGGAATCAGGCAAGCTTTGAACGATTTGGGTTAACAGACCTCCCAGATATTATAGTTAATTATGGGCCACAGGAGCTAAGAATGTGGAGGTGACCTTTTGAATCCGGTTCTGATTGTGTTCAGGCAATTGTTTTGCTATATTTATCCTTCAATACTGGGAAGGTATCTGTGATTAAATAAACTAAATGCAATTGTGCAATCAAATGTCAGGCTGGGTAATTGAACAGGTAAGAATGTATTCTAAATATTTGCAGTGTTAGAACAGACGTACTTCAGCAACTTTATGTTTGGCCCTCTTATACCTCCTGATATTGGCCTGGGAGCAATGAGGCTTCAGTGATCTGCAAGAATTTCAATCTTGCTACTAATTTATTACTAACAGTTTTGAGAATTCTCCTCCCACAGATACTTCATCCCAATTAACATTCTGTTATCATTCTGTGGTTAGTGTTCATTCCTTCCATTTTTCTGATGATGTCCACATATTTTCCTCACATTTCATTTCCGAATATCTTAGTCTTTCTCTCTTACCCAGTAGGTATTAACCTATCATTGCTTTCCACTTACCACTTAATAATCACAGCGTCAGGGTCCCAGGTTCGATTCCCGGTTTGGGTCACTGTCTGTGCGGATTCTGTACATTCACCCCGTAGCTGCGTGGGTTTCCTCCGGGTGCTCCGGTTTCCTCCCACAGTCCAAAGACGTGCTGGTTAGGTGCATTGGCCATGATAAATTCTCTTTCAGTGTACCCGAACAGGCGCCGGAGTGTGGCAACTAGGGTATTTTCACAATAACTTCATTGCAGTTTAATGTAAGCCAACTTGTGACAATAATAAATAAACTTTAAAAAAAAACTTTCATATTCATCTTATTGGCTTCTCACACTTCTTGACTTTTATAGTTTTCCTAATCTCATTTTTTAATCTATTCTTACTACGTCGATGCTATTCCACTCTGTCTTCTGTAATCAGATTAATTCCCTAGGAACCATACCCTCTACAGACTCCACAATATGACCAATATGTTCTTCTCTATGGCCAATAACCCACAGTTACAGGAGCATATCAAGTAAATCAGCTGATACAATGTCACACCAGTACTGTCGCCTTTACAAGGTGCCCACCTGTGCCCTCCCTTCCT
Source organism: Mustelus asterias (assembly GCF_964213995.1). NCBI lineage: Eukaryota > Metazoa > Chordata > Chondrichthyes > Carcharhiniformes > Triakidae > Mustelus > Mustelus asterias. Next base: position 14,142,950 of record NC_135823.1, read on the forward strand.
TTCCCGCAGAAAGGTTCTTATAAAGAATGACAGATTTGTAAAGTGTTCTGACTTAATTTCATAGGTTGCCAAAGACTTTGGAATCCAAAACTGATAAACATCTGTGCAGTTATTGAGATGGTCAAAATCATGCCTCTTGATTTAAAGTTTGAAGTATATTTATTAGTGTCACAAGTAGGCTTACATTAACATTGCAATTAAGTTACTGTGAAAATACCCTAGTCATCACACCCCTGTTCGGGTACACTGAGGGAGAATTTAGCATGGCCAATGCACCTAACCAGCATGTCTTTCGGACTGTGGGAGGAAACCGGAGCACCCGGAGGAAACCCACACGGACACGGGGAGAACATGCAGACTCCACACAGACAGTGACCCAAGCTGGGAATCGAACCCGGGTCCTTGGCGCTGTGAGGCAGCAGTGCTAACCTTGGGAATAGGAAACTGTTGAGTTCTGTCTTGTATTGTCTGTATCAAAAACAGTAGTTGCTTTATTTTTTATACTTCATTCTTTCTCATTTAATCTGCTCACTCAACTCAATGCTATAATTTTGCACTGTGACATTCATCATAGGAATATAGTTACACAGGTGGACAACTCAGCCCTATGAGTATATTCAGCCATTCAATTAGAACTTGGCTAATTTATACTTCCAACCTGTTTACCTGTCTTTGCTCCATGTCTCTTGCAGTTCTTATCATGGTGGATGGCACCATGAGTGACTGTCTGCAGTGACCGTGGTGCTCTAGGTAAGCTGGAAACAGGGGCAGCACGGTGGCACAGTGGTTAGCACTGCTGCCTCACAGTGCCAGGGACCCTGGTTCAATTCCCAGCTTGGATGACTGTGTAGAGTTTGCACATTACCCCGTGTCAGCATGAGTTCCCTCCGGGTGCTCCGGTTTCCTCCCACAGTCCAAAAATGTGCAGGTTCGGTTGTTTGGCATGCTAAATTGCACCTTAGTGTCAGGGGGATTAGTAGGGTAAATACATGGGATTACGGTGATAGGGCCAGAGTGGGATTGTTGTCGGTGCAGGTTTGATGGGCCAAATGGCCTCCATCTGCACAGTATGGATTCTATGATTCTATGAAGATTTAGAAAGGATTTTTGTGGGAGATGGAACCATAGAGTTGGATGATGACAACATGTTCAAAGAAAGGGCAGTGGCTGGAAAGGATTGTGTTTTACACGTGGGGCGATGATGGTGCTTTTGAAGGGAAGGGGGCTCTGACTAAGTTAAAGATAGGGCAGCACAGTGGCACAGTGATTAGCACTGCTGTCTCACAGTACCAGGGTCCCGGGTTTGATTCCTGGCTTGGGTCACTGTCTGTGCAGAGTCTGCACGTTCTCCCTGTGTCTGCGTGGGTTTCCTCCGGGTGCTCCGGTTTCCTCCCACAGTCTGAAAGACGCGCTGGTTAGGTGCATTGGCCATGTTAAATTCTCCTTCAGTGTAGCCGAACAGGCGCCGGAGTGTGGCGACTAGGGGATTTTCATAGTAACTTCATTGCAGTGTTAATGTAAGCCTACTTGTGACTAATAAATAGGATAATAATAGGATCCATTTAAAATTGCAGTCTGACAGTAGAGGAAATAGACTCATTTCTTTAGAATTCCATATTCTGACACAGCTGTGATGCACCCAATGACCTTCCTTCAGTGCTGCATCATTCCAATATTCAATAAGTGATTGCTCATACACACTTATAGAGTGTTGAAGAATGGAATCTCAGTTGGAATGGTGATAGAAGTTCAACTCTCATAGTACTTTGAACTAAGAAGATATAAAACTATTCTTGTAATCTCACCTGTTCCATTATACCCACAAGTGAGTGAAGAACTGAATTTTATTCACCTCTGATGTACTGAAAATTAAATGGCCAGTCTGTGCCATTATTTTTTGTCGTGTTTTAAAGAATTGTGTCATGTCTCCTGTCGATCTTCTTTTTACCAATTAAAACAAATGCAGACCTGTGAGTCTAGCTCACCTGAGTTCATCCTCACTTAACTTCTGCAGTGTTAACTTTGCACTTTTGAAGACGGGGGCAGAATTTTTGCAGGTGGTGGCGTTTCCAGCCCTCTGCCCGAGGGGTCAATGGGGAATTCATCCCCGCCAATCCCAGTTGCCTCACGGCCACCTAACCCTCACCCCCCACCACCCCCCCTCACCCCCCCCCCCCCCCCCACCCCCCCCACCCCCCCACCACCCCCAGCCCCAATACCCTTCCACGGAGAGTTAATTGTCTAAGGCCGAGCGAGATTCTGCCCCATCTGGGAAGGATGTCCTTCCTTAGAGAGCAGCTGGCCAATCCTATTGGCTGGCAACTCTGCAACTCTGCAGTCCCAACAGCCCTAGTGGTGGCCAGTGCTGGGACTATAGGCAGCCTCCAGAGAAGTGGAGCAAATGGAGGTTGTACTTCAGGTAAGTCTGGGATGTTGGCAGAGCCTCAATGAGAGGGGGACAGAGGATGGGGTATTTTTGAGCGGCCCAGAGTTAAAGAGGGGGTTTTGATCTTGTGGAGGAGATGGGCTGCCTCTGATGGACCCTCAAAGGAGATCAACCCCTCCCTTGCTTGATAGCAGCTCGCTACCCACCCGGTGTGAGCCTTCCCCTGTTGCAGGTAAAATAACGGCAGGGGCAGAATGAGCACTTAATTCACCACTAATTGGCCATGCCCAAGGGCAGGTGGGCTGCCCAAGCCTGCACCTTAAAATGGGCAACAGGTCAGGCTGGGTGTGTAGGTCACTCACTGCATATTAGGAGCTCCCATCCACCCAACAGCCCCTCCCTGCCTTTTACCCCACTTGACCATAATATTTCACCCAAGGTGAGTCCAGAACTACCATAGAAATCTGACTGCACCAAAGATTTAATTCTCAGGATGATAAGGATTCATTTCGACTTGTATGAAAACATTCTCAAGTGAAAGCAAATGACTTGGATGGTTTCATTGATAAGACTGTAAGATTCACAACACACTGAAGGGAGATCAGTCCCAAACGTGAGAGAGGTAGTGAGTTTCCAACACGTTACTTTGCACCATCACAAAGACAGTAACTTTGATGAGATATTCAGTACACCTAGCTGCCATTGCTTCATCAAACCTTGCTATTGACACCTCTTCATTGTGTAGAGATGCTACATGTTTCCTGTTACTATATGTGTAACTACCTTTATCTACACTCTTCCTGTTTTGTAGCCCATCCATTAAGTCAAATGCTATCAATCTGTTATCTAGTTATAACCTCCACATATTTGGAACCTTATTATAATTATCCTTCTCTATAATCACAAACAGAAGCAAATTAAGAATAGTCTTCCCACTAATCTTAGATAAAGCTCTTTTCAATCAACCACAATCTCCAATAAACCTTAATGAACTCTATAAATCTTATATATTGGAACTTTGTCAAAATCCCTTTGAAATTAAATAGTAAATTATATCCACAGGATAGCTATTATAGAGCCATAGAGCATGATGGCACAGTGTTTAGCAACGCTGCCTCACAGCGCCAGGGACCCAGGTTCAATTCCCGGCTTGGGTCACTGTCTGTGTGGAGTCTGTACGTTCTCCCCGTGTCTGTGTGGGTTTCCTCCGGGTGCTCCGGTTTCCTTTAACAGTCCGAAAGATGTGCTGGTTAGGTGCATTGGCCATGCTAAATTCTCCCTCAGTGTACCCGAACAGGTGCTGGAGTGTGGCGACTAGGGGATTTTCACAGTAACTTCATTGCAGTGTTAATGTCAGTCTACTTGTGACATGAATAAATAAACTTAGACTGATATGCAGCACAGAAACAGGCCCTTCAGATGAACTCGCCCAGTGTTTCCTAAACTGAACTCGTCCCATTTGTCTGCGTTTGGCCCATATCCCCCTAAACCTTGCCCATCCATGTACCTGTCCAAATGTCTTTTAAATGTTGTAATTGTATTATTCAGGTTTAGTTAAATAAATGTAGTAGATTGCTGTAAAATCATTTTTTTTTAGCTTTTAAATCTATGTTAAATACTTCTTATGGCTGGATGGGAATTGATCCCATGTAATGTTTCTGAGCAGGCGGTGCACACAAGCTGCTAATAAATAATTAAAGCATCATTAATGAACACTAGGAAAATTCTCTATCCACCATTCTGTAGGCATTGACCCCGTACAGAGCTTACAAAGATCAGCAGACAATTATAGACAATCAAAGCCATTAATTTAGTTCAACCATTCAGCCACACCATTGCAGCAACAAATTGGTTCTTAACTGATTGCAGGGTATTTGCTTCTTCTAACCTCCCTGCAAGTCCACGATAAAAAGCCACCAGTTCCACCCATTTTTCCTATATCTTTTCAGATTATATCCACAGGATAACTATTAGAGAGTCATAGAGCACGGTGGCACAGTGGTTAGCACTGCTGCCTCACAGCGCCAGGGACCCGGATTCAGTTCCAGCCTCGTGCTACTGTCTGTGCGGAGTCTGCACGTTCTCCCCGTGTCTGCGTGGGTTTCCTCCGGGTGCTCCGGTTTCCTCCCACAGTCCAAAGATGTGCGGGTTAGGTTGATTGGCCATGCTAAATTGACCCTCGTGTCAGTGGGATTAGCAGGGTAAATGTGTGGGGTTACGGGAATAGGGCCTGGGTGAGATTGTGGTTGGCATAGACTCATTGGACCGAATGGCCTCTTTCTGCTCTGTAGGTTATGATTTCTGACCTAAATTTCTGACACTTTATTCATCTGTGGCTTTCTGGACATTTTGAGTCGAGGTGTTACATTGTGAATTGCTTAATGAAAAGTCTTGAGCCCACAAATGCTATCTGTAAATTACTAACTGGCTGTTTGCTGTAACAGTGACTTTTGATCGATTGTGTGCTTTCTCACTAAGCAAGGGCATTTTCCAAAGGAAACTGTCCCTTTGCAGATCTTCATTTTCCATGTATAGATTTTCCCTTTTAATACAGTTCTGTGAGAGAAAGCTGAAGACAGAGCTCAGGAAACCTGACTCATATTCATCACTGAGATATCCAAAGGATCCATTGTTAACCCTTCTGTCACCTCTCACCTATTGATCCTATTTTCAGGTTGTCTCCATCTGCCACTTCCCTTATTCCTTTATGTGGAGATGGAGCAAGAGTTTTCAGCTACTCCTTCCGTCCTTGGTAATGGATTATCATTGCAATTCTATTCGATTGAGATTTTGGAAACTATTTCTGAACGTTTTATTGATTTTTGCTTTTTAGGTTGGGTTTAAAGTAAGAAAATATTCTATTTCAGTCAAAATAAAACCTGAAAGCTTTGTACTGAAAATCATAGAATGGTTACAGTGCACAGAGGAGTGTCAGTCCATTGTAACTGTGCAGGTTCCCTGCACCAGCAACTCTGCTAGCCCCACTCCCGTGACCTTTCCCCATATCCCAGCAATTCCTTTCATAGAGTCATTAGTACAGAAGAGGCCCTTCAGCCCATCGAGTCTGCACTGGCAAAACTACACTAAAGCTTGGCCCATAGCCTTGAATGTTATGACATTTCAAGTGCTCATCCATGTAACTTTTAAAGGTTGTGAGGTTTCCCGCCTCGACTACCCTCCCAGGCAGCACATTCCACACTCCCACCACCCTCTGGGTGAAAAACCTTTCCTCAAATCTCCTCTAAACTTCCAGCCCCTCACCTTAAAAATTTGCCCCCTCGTTATTAAACCTTCAACTAAACGGAACTGCTGCTTCCTTTCCAACCTCTCCATACCCCTCATAATCTGATACACCTCAATCATGTCCCCCCTTCAGCATTTCCCAAGGAAACCAACTTAAGCCTCTTCAGTCACTCTTCATAGCTCAGATGTTCCATCCCAGGCAGCATCCTGGTGAAAGCATAAGAGAAAATGGTGGAAAATCTCAGCAGGTCCGGCAGCATTTGTAAGGAGAGAAAAGAGCTGACATTTCGAGTCCAGGTGACTCAGATTCCAGCATCCGCAGTAATTTGCTTTTAGCTAACATCCTGGTGAATCGCCTCTGCACCCTTGGAAGTGCTCTTCAAGTAATTATCCAATTCCCTTTTGAAAGCCTTCACCATAGTCTCTGATGGCACAGTTCAGATCTTAATCACTCACTGTGTGAATCTGTCTCCACCACACTCTCACACAGTACATTCCAGATCCTAACCACTCACTGTGTGAATCTGTCTCCACCACACTCTCACACAGTACATTCCAGATCCTAACCACTCGCTGTGTGAATCTGTCTCCACCACACTCTCACACAGTACATTCCAGATCCTAACCACTCGCTGTGTGAATCTGTCTCCACCACACTCTCACACAGTACATTCTATCTGTCCCGCCACAGTCTCAGGCAGTACATACCAGATCCTAATCACTTGCTGTATAACAATGTTATCATAAATCACTGTTCTCTGGTTCGAAATCTTACCATGAATAGGAATTGTTTCTTCTTATCTATTATGTGAATGTACAAAATAGGAACAGAATAGGCCATTTGACCCCTCGAGCCTGCTCTGCCATTCTATAAGATCATAGTTGATCTGTTTGTGTTTCAAGTTCCTCATTCCTATCTACCCCTGATAACATTTGATTCCCTTCCTTAACAAGAATCTATCTACCTCTGCTTCTGCCTTACCTCTGCTAAGACTACATGATTTTGAATATTTCGATCAAATCTCTTCTTAGTTCTCTTCAACAAGGAGAACAACCCCAGCTTTTCTGACCTCTCCACTAAACTGAAGTTCTTTGTTCCCAGAGCCATATCTGTGAATCTTTCCTGCACCCCTCAAATGTGTTTAAACCCTTCTGAAAATGCATTGCCCAGAATTGGACACAGTACTCAGGTTAAGGCTGAACCAGTGTTTTACAGAAGTTTATTATAACTTTCTTGTTTTTATGCTCTACTATTAATTAACCACTTTCTTAATCTGTCTGCTGCTTTCCACGATGTTAGCGGGGTTTGCGAGGTGGCCAGGTATCGCCGAAACTTCAGCCAATACAAAGACTCATAAACGGCAGTATCCCAGTTTGAAGACCTATGTTTTACTTGACCAGCGAGTCGCAGGGAGAGATTACCCAAGAGTCCTAGGCCCCTCCAGACATAGAGCAACCTGACATCTCCAATAAACTCTGGCGTACAATGTTTATCATAGAAATCATAGAAACCCTACAGTGCAGAAGGAGGCCATTCGGCCCATCGAGTCTGCACCGACCACAATCCCACCCAGGCCCTACCCCCACATATTTTACCCGCTAATCCCTCTAACCTACACATCCCAGGACTCTAAGGGGCAATTTTTAAACCTGGCCAATCAACCTAACCCGCACATCTTTGGACTGTGGGAGGAAACCGGAGCACCCGGAGGAAACCCACGCAGACACGAGGAGAATGTGCAAACTCCACACAGACAGTGACCCGAGCCGGGAATCGAACCCGGGACCCTGGAGCTGTGAAGCAGCAGTGCTAACCACTGTGCTACCGTGCCGCTAAAGTAAGATAGATCAATTCTACATTTCTCTTATCAAATTCTCCAGCCTTCCATTAGCTTTGAATCAATACACATAAATCATTAATAACATCTGTAGCATACTTTAGCCAACTGCATTTTACCCTTTGACATAATGGGATTTCATTGGTCCGTGGAATCTGGATGCTTCCTCCCCCTATTGCTGACTCAACTTTCTCTATTGCTTAGCAACCCAGACAATAAGAACATAAGAACATAAGAACTAGGAGCAGGAGTAGACCATCTGGCCCCTCGAGCCTGCTCCGCCATTCAGTAAGATCATGGCTGATCTTTTCGTGGACTCAGCTCCACTTAACTGCCCACTCACCATAACCCTTTATTCCTTTACGTTCAAAAATTTAGCTATCCTTGTCTTAAAAACATTCAGTGAGGTAGCCTCAACTGCTTCACTGGGCAGGGAATTTCACAGATTCACAACTCTTTGGGTGAAGAAGGTCCTCCCCAACTCAGTCCCAAATCTGCTCCTCCTTATTTTGACGCCATGCCCCATAGTTCTAGTTTCACCTGCCAGTGGAAACAACCTCCCTGTTTCTATCTTATCTATTCCATTCATAATCTTACATGTTTCTATAAGATCTTCCCTTATTCTTCTGAATTCCAATGAGTATAGTCCCAGTTTACTCAGTAGTCCAACCCTCTCAACTCTGGAATCAACCTAGTGAATCTTCTCTGCACCCTCTCCAGTGCCAGTATATCGTTTCTCAAGTAAGGAGATCAAAACTGTACACAGTACTCCAGGTAGAAATCATAGAAATCATAGAAACCCTACAGTGCAGAAAGAGGCCATTTGGCCCATCGAGTCTGCACCAACCACAATCCCACCCAAGCCGTACCCCCATATCCCTACATATTTATCCACTAATCCCTCTAACCTACGCATCTGTGGCCTGTGGCCTCACCAGCACCTTATACAGCTGCAACATAACCTCCCTGTTTTTAAACTCCATCCCTCTAGCGATGAAGGACAAAATTCCATTTGGCAAGGTGGCACAGTAGCACAATGGTTAAAACTGCTGCTTCACAGTGCCAGGGACCCGGGCTCGATTCCTGGCTTGGGTCACTGTCTGTGTGGAGTTTGCATGTTCTCCCCGTGTCTGCGTGGGTTTCCTCCAGGTGCTCTGGTTTCCTCCCATAGTACAAAAGAGGTGCTGGTTAGGTGCATTGACCCAAACAGGCACCGGAGTGTCGCGACTAGGGGAATTTCACAGTAACTTCATTGCAGTGTTAATGTAAGCCTACTTGTGACTAATAAGTAAACTTTTTAAAAAAGGACAAAATTCCATTTGCCTTCTTAATTACCTGCTGCACCTGCAAATCAACTTTTTGTGATTCATGCACAAGGACACCCAGGTCCCTCTGCACAGCAGCAAGCTGCAATTTTTTTTACCATTTAAATAATAGTCCAATTTGCTGTTATTCCTACCAAAATGGATGACCTCACATTTACCAACATTGTACTCCATCTGCCAGACCCTTGCCCACTCATTCAGACTACCTATATCCTTTTGCAGTCTTTCAGTGTCCTCTGCACACTTTGCTCTGTCACTCATCTTAGTGTCATCTGCGAATTTTGACACACTACACTTGGTCAAAATGGTCTTCCCACCATTTTCCTCCACATCATCGGCCGCATCAGACTAAGGCGCATTCTCCTGCCTGAGAAGGCATTGTCTTATCTGGATAGTGAATAATTCTATTCATAAGCAGCCCTGAAAACCTTACTGCTCGCAATTCTTGTTGATAAGAACTTGCACATTCTGAGGTTTTATTGTTCCCTAAGAATGTGGTTCTGTCTGCATGCCCCTATACCATCATGCCTCGCAGCAATCTGCTCTTGGCTAAAGTGCATAATTACTTTTATTAAATACAGTTGAAAAATCTAATATGCGTTGAAATCATAATCACTTGTTTTAAATCTCTTATTGCATTCAGGTGTGTGGAAACTGTTCCTTGTTAGCTTGTAAGTCTGATTTGGAGACATTTAACTCAATGCTGGTATTCTGTTAGCGTCTTAAATACTTAAATCTTTGCTAACCTACTAGGCTTTTTTCTTTCCCCAATACATGACTTGTACACATACACCCCCAGGCCCTTCGGCTCCTGTACCCCACTAAGAATTGCACACTTTATTTTGTATTTTCTTCCTACCAGTATGACTCGCTCACACAGTTGTCTGCATTACCTTTCATTTGTCATGTGTCTACCTATCCCACCATCCTGTTTATTGGTAACGGGATCCAAGCTGGTTGGTGAAGCAGTAACCAAGGCACAGAACTCTTCCTGATTGAGAGAGTTTATTGACAGCGCTCCTCCCACTCAAATCAGTGTCCCAGCTATCCACTATTTGATTAGAATGGAAATCAGTGAATTGAACAAAAATGAAGCGGGTGACAGCCCTTGGTGAGGCAATCCCCTATTTATCTGTTCTTATAGGTATAAGTCAGTTATCAATAAAATAAGCTTTTTAAAGGGGGGAGGGGTGGCAGTCCCTAGTGGGACATATCCTCTAATTAAAGTAAAACAAATCATCAATAAATTGAACAAATTGGGAGCGAGGGTAGCCCTATTTATATTATTTTTATAAAACCAATAATCAATAAATGACAGGAGTGACAGCCCTTGCTGTGTCAATCCCTGAGCGATATGTGCTTAAAGATCATTAGTAGCCATCACCTTTTCTCTCAAACTTAACAGTGTAATTGACAAGACATTAACATCGATGTGGATTGTCACAATTCTCTTCACAATTCGCAATACCTCCAAATGTCAGCCACAAATTTTGAAAGAGTGCTCTGTACATTCAAGTTTAGGTGATTAATAGGCAGGATTTTCCATGCCCCCCCCCCCCACCCCCCCCCCCCCCCGCCTCCCATGGCATGTTTCATAGCGGTGGACGCACCCTGCCATTGGCCAAGCCTGCCACTGTTAACGGGATTCCCTGTTCTGTGCAACATCCGCCACCGGGACCGAAGATCCTGGCAAGAACAGCCGGAAACTCCCAGACAATATGGCCGGAATTCACACCGGCGCGATTCTCCGGTCCCGCTGCAGTGAGCGGAGATTTGGCTGAGCACCAAGTTCTCCATCCTCACTGGCAGTGGCAGCATGAATGGCTGGAAAATCCCGTCCTATACATATATATATATATATATATATATACATATATTTTATATATATAGGACGCACGGTGGTACAGTGATTAGCACTGCTACCTCACGGCGTCAGGGACCCAGGTTCAATTCCTGGCTTGGGTCACTGACTGTGCGGAGTCTGCATGTTCTCCCCATGTCTGCATGGGTTTCCGCCCACAGTCCGAAAGACGTGCTGGTTAGGTGCATTGGCCATGCTGAATTCTCCCTCAGTGTACCCGAACAGGCACCGGAGTGTGGCAACTAGGGGATTCATTGCAGTGTCAATGTGAGCGTACTTGTGACTAATAAACAGATCAACATAAATAAAATAAACATTGCCAATATTTTTTAAAAATCTTCTTCTTATGCAGATTATTCACGGATTATCCCGAAACAAAGAAGTACTTCAAGAATTTTAAGAACATTTCAAGCCCCGAAGAAATGCAAAAGTCCGCTCAGATCAAAAGGCACGGCAAACAGGTGATGAACAAGCTCAACGACATCTTTGAGCAGTTGGACGATTGGGATGCCGCTTGTGCCATTCTGAATACCATGGCAGAACGTCATGTCTATGTGCACAAAATAAATGTGCACAACTTTCGGGTAAGTCTCGGCTTTACGTACCATATTGTTCCTTTGAATTCACAGTGAAATCTTACATAATTTGAGGATAAAAAGCTGACTCATTGTGGATTTGAATTGGATAATGCTGATCTTTGAGTTGCGATAATGTTTGAAAATTACAGTGTACACTTACGAGCCAGAGTAGGGTAAAGCTTGTCAATGTTTAATTCGAAACCTTAGATAAATCTGCCTAAAAATATTTTCAGATCTTCTTTGGTAAATGATTGTTGTAATTTGAATATGTTGACTTTCCATCACAACTTGGCAGCACTCGAAAAAATTAATAGTCCCAATTTGCAGATAAACTAAAAAATATCATTAATAACTCAATAGAGTGTAACTGATGCCTAGTGATGATTGCATCAGTTGACTTTGGTATCTAAATGGAGAATGCAAAGTCCAAATATTTTATGGTGGCTGAAAAATGTAATTAATGCCAAATCACCGTGACAGACGCAGCGGCACAGTGGTTAGCACTCCTGCCTCACAGCGCCAGGGACCTGGGTTCGATTCCCGGCTTGGGCCACTGTCAGTGCGGAGTCTGCACGTTCTCTCTGTGTCTGCGTGGGTTTCCTCCGGGTGCTCTGGTTTCCTCCCACAGTTCAAAGATGTGTGGGTTAGGTTGATTGGCCATGCTAAATTGACCCTAGTGTCGGAGGGATTAGCAGGGTAAATATGTAGGGTTGCAGGAATAAGGCCTGGGTGGGATAGTTGTCGGTGCAGACTCGATGGGCTGAATGGCCTCCTTCTGTGCTGTAGGGATTCCATGACATTAAGAGGGCTCAGCCGCACAATGGATTAGAGCAAAATGTTGTACCTTTTCCACATACGCCAATCAATAGCAGTAGTTTCCATCAATATCCATATATACAACATGGAGCACTACCTGAAAATTGCAAAGACAATAAACTGAAATATTTGCATGTGTCACCTGTCCAAAGTGCTGAGTAAATGATCTTACCCGACCTCTTCAAGTGTCTCCATCATCACACATGTCAGTGTCTGGCTGTTTCTGTTTGCTCCATGTGGCTCCAGTAAGTGGTTAACTGTGGCACAGGCAATGACTCTTCCAACTTCCCAGCTGGATTACTGAAGACCAAAGAGCCAGAGCCACTTGCTTCCCCATCCAAGCTGTTTCAGCACAGCTATGACAGTGAATCTTACAGCACTGAAAGAAGCCATCCCATTGAGCCTTCACTGGCTATCAGTTCGGCCCATTGTCTGGTCCTTTCTCCACTGCCCTGCTGGAGACAATGGTTTGATGTTCAGACTGTCACTGACCTTGGCTCCTCAGGAGATCTCTGCTCCAAGTTTTCCAACCTGCAGACTAATACTGTCCAGGAGATGATTGAGTCCCAACCACTTGGTACAAACTACCAAAACCTGGCTCTGATTGAATAAGCTAATATTTTTAGTTGTCTTTCAATCTTTAAGTCAGAGGGGATTTGATAGAGTGGCTACCCAGAGGATATTTTGTCTTGTGGGGAGACTAAAACTAGGAAGATATAAAATAAGACAGAAATGGGGAGAAACTTCTTCTTCCAAAAGGTCATTGGTGTGTGTAATTCTCTTCCTCAGAAAGCAGTGGACGCTGGGTCTTTGAATTTATTCAAGGCAGAGTTAGACAGATTTTTGGTAGACACGGAAGTCAAGAGTTATGGGAGGCAGACAGCAAAGTGGAGTTAAGACTACAACCAGAATAGCCATGATCTTATTGAGTAGTGGAAGAGATGCGAAGGGCCGAATGGGGCCATCTTCTGTTGCTGTTTTCCTAAGTGTAATGACTTCAATCAGGCCATTGAGGTTGGCCTATTGGAATATGAACTCCCTCATTAAGGAGCCAATTGATGGGCCAATCAGGGAGTCTTTCCTTGGATTTAACCGGGAGTGTCAGTTCCTCTGGCACTCCCGAAGGAAGACTGCTGACTGATAGCACTCTGTGTACTGCTGTTGGGGTTGTAAATAAAGGGATTTTGGTGAAGGGACTTCTGCCTCCGAAGACTTATTACGCCAAATCAAATATGTACCACTGAAGTTTAGTGCAATTTTTTCTGCTTTTTGTTATTGCAGATTATATTTAATATTATCGTGAAGATCCTGGAAGAATCATTGGGCAGCACCTTTACACCACAGATCCGCGAATCGTGGGTGAAGATCTTCAACATCATTTACAGTTATCTCGAAAGCTGCTACAAGAACCTTGGAGCTGATGCAGCCTCACTGCTCACAATTACCGCTCCGACAACTGATTAATGTATTGCTTCATTATAGCATCACCCAAACGATGCCACAGTGCAACGACTAACCTGGTCGGCATTTGAATACAGTTGTTCGACAACTATAATGTTTTGAAACTGACAATGAGGAAATAAAGGACTATGGAAATTAGCAGCTATGAAATAAATTAAAATGCTGATATCCATTGCTCATCTGTGCTGTTAAATTAGATTAAGTAAGAGATATGTTCTGCATTATTTGAGTTCTCAGCATCACTTTTATTCAAACATTTAAATCAGTAGCAAGACAGGGTACATTTTATGTCACTGGACACATCTGATGGGGAGTTATGCCCCATTTTAAACATATAATTACTTTTAAAACCCCTTTTCATGACATGTTCCAAATCCCATTAAATGCAGTTACCCATCTGCTGGGACTCCCTCCAGTAATAATCCAATATCCTTCTAACTTGACCTACCTCTCACAAGGTTTATATCTATATTGTAGCACTGGCGAGCAACAAATTTATAAGCCAAAGCCTGCCATTTTGCATTCAAATATTGACTTAACCCCTCTGCATTCTCTTAGCGCCTGCCTTTTCCTGTCCTATTGCTCCCTCATGGTGTTGCCCCAGTGGCTGCAGCATAGCTGCTGAAAAGCTGGTGACATTCACCAGCTTTTCACCAGGGCGGCACGGTGGCACAGCGGTCAGCACTGCTGCCTCACAACGCCAGGGACCCGGGTTCAATTCCTGGCCCGGGTTACTGTCTGTGTGGAGTTTGCATGTTCTCTCTGTGTCTGCGTGGGTTTCCTCCAGATGCTCCAGTTTCCTTCCACAGTCCAAAGATGTGCAGTTTATGTGGATTGGCCGTGCTAAATTGACCCTTAGTGTCAGGGGGACTAGCTTGGGTAAATGCATGGGGTTATGGGGATAGGGCCTAGGTGGGGTTGTGGTTGGTGCAGACTTGATGGGCCAAATGGCCTCCTTCTGCACTGTTGGATTCTATGATTCAATGGACAGGACTACAGTCGGCCTTGCAGGGTGACCTGGAGCAGCTCTGGGCCCTGTTAGCCTGGTTTCAGACCATCCCAGCATGTACAGCACCAGCTTTGTCTGGCTGACAACCACTATCTTACTCCCCGCTGCTATTTTATTTTTATGCTGTGATAATATTGTTGAAGTTAGCAAAATGTTGAGGTCTCAGACAGAACCACACACTGTAAAAATCACTGGTTCACATTTTTGAGTGCTGTTTGCACTGTTTAGAGTCAGTTTCTGTCCCATCTTTGTCTACACATGGACGGATAGTAATTTGGGACATCAAGCTTTTAGACTGTGAGCCATCATTAGGAACCCCTTTCATTTCTCCTTTCTGTTCTGCAATTTGGGATAGATCTTTGAACTGTTAGCTAAACCCATTTCCAGGGAGATGCACTAAAGAATCAAAAGGTAAAGCTTGTGTTGCTACTTACAGAATCCTTTTGTACATGACAAAGTAAAATATTACAGAATGAAAAGGGTGGAATGATGTCTGGAATAGTGGCTCCATGTGTAAATCACGTTCACGCCAATGTTTTGAGGAACGAGTCACTTGTGCAAGTGCGATTCCATAAGACCATATGATATAGGAGCAGAATTAGGCCATTTGTCCCATCGGGTCTGCTCCGCCATTCAATCATGGCTGATATATTCTCATCCCCATTCTCCTGCCTTCTCCCCATAACCCCTGATCCTCTTATTGATCAAGAACTTATCTATCTCTGTCTTAAAGACAGTCAATGACCTGGCAATGAGTTCCACAGATTCACCACCCTCTGGCTGAAGAAATTCCTCCTCGTCTCAGATTTAATGGAGTGTCCCTTCACTCTGAGGTTGTGCCCTCCCGTTCTAGTCTCTCCGACTAGTGGAAACAGCCTCTCCACATTCACTCTATCTCGGCCTCTCAGGGGGCGGCATGGAGGCACAGTGGTTAGCACTACTGCCTCACAGCGCCAGAGACCCGGGTTCAATTCCCAGCTTAGCCACTGCCTGTGCGGAGTTTGCACATTCTCCTCGTGTCTGCATGGGTTTCCTCCGGGTGCTCCGGTTTCCTCCCACAGTCCGAAAGACGTGCGGGTTAGATGGATCAGCCATGCTAAATTGCCCCTTAGTGTCAGGGGGACTAGCTCGGGTAAATGCATGGGGTTATGGGGATAGAGCCTGGGTGGGATTGTGGCCGGTGCAGACTCGATGGGCCGAATGGCCTCCTTCTGCACTGTAGGATTCTAGTATTCTGTAGTTTCAATTAGATCCCCCCCTTGTATAAAATTGCAAGTTTATGTGTATGCTACTTTTAAAACCTATTTCCTACCATTAATTCAAATTTATATCATGTTAGCCTCTCAAATTATCCACAAGTTATTTCTTACATATCATCCAACAATACAGATGATGAATAGATATCTCTGTGCACAATTCCAAAAACATGAACACTTTTGAAATCTGTATCGCATATTTTTGAATACACATTTAGCAGCATTAGCGCAACATCAAACTATTTTATCATCAGCTGAATTCAGCTTGTAATATGATAGTTCCAAAACCCCAGTTGCTGTAACCAAACTTTTAGCAATCTTGTATTTTCTTCTTCTGTACAATAAAATGTGTTGCTCATAATGTTTATCATCAGATTTACATTTTAAAATTCTTTGTGGTGTTCTAAAAGATTGGCAGCCATAAAGCCTGCTAATAAAATTGTCTCAATGGTAAATAAGATAAGTCGGACATCTGCTCAATATGTCAATGTTTCACAACTAGCAGATGGTGATGGTAAACCTGCACTCACATTCGATAAGATGTTGTGGAACTAAACTGAGATACTCGCACGATATTTCACTTTGGTATAAGTTGGAGCCAGTGGGACAGGGTGCTAGTATCCAGATGTTTACTGTTCGCCCTTAGTCTGTGTTACAGAGTGCTTGGATGCAGCTTTTAACTCGATAATTCCCAACGTCACACAATCTTGTGTCAGAGCATTTGAGGAAGAGAGAGTTAACAACTTCCTCAGTGTGAATAGAAGCTAGAGAGCACACACGGGGCCGACCCTCCTCGAAGTAGGATAGGAGTGGGCTAGGAAAATGGCGGGGTCTGGGGGACAGGAATGTGGGGATGGATCCATGGTGCAACGCTGCCGCTAGCAACATTTCCCAGGGATGTGCGGACTATCAGATTTCCCGACTGTGGAGGTCGGCACCGATTAAGCTGACTTGCAGCCTTGCCAGCATCTTGTCACTGGTAGAGCAGATTCCTGCCTCATTGGAGGCAGCCACTGTGTCACTCGTGGGAGGGTCTTTGGAGCCAGAAACTCCATTCTCCAATAATAGGGCCGCAGGCATGAAAAGCTGCAACTGTGGCTGAGTCAGCACCAATGCAGGCCTCCCCTCCAGTCCTGTGTACCTGCTGCTCGAGATCCTGTTTACTTGTTGACTTGCGCATCAAGGTAAATAAATCCCCGGGACCTGATGAAGTGTATCCCAGGACATTGTGGGAGGCTGGGGAGGAAATTGCGGGTCCCCTAGCAGAGATATTTGAATCATCGATAGTCACAGGTGAGGTGCCTGAAGATTGGAGAGTGGCAAATGTTGTGCCTTTGTTTAAAAAGGGCTGCAGGGAAAAGCCTGGGAACTACAGGCCGGTGAGCCTCACATCTGTGGTGGGTAAGTTGTTGGAAGGTATTTTGAGAGACAGGATCTGCGGGCATTTAGAGACGCAAGGACTGATTAAGCACTGTTAGCATGGCTTTGTGAGTGGAAAATCATGTCTCACAAATTTGATTGAGTTTTTTGAAGGGGTAACCAAGAAGGTAGATGAGGGCAGTGCAGTTGATGTTGTCTACATGGACTTTAGCAAGGCCTTTGACAAGGTACCGCATGGTAGGTTGTTGCATAAGGTTAAATCTCACGGGATCCAGGGTGAGGTATCTGAATGGATACAAAATTGGCTTGATGACAGCAGCCAGAGGGTGGTTGTAGAGGGTTGTTTTTCAAACTGGAGGCCTGTGACCAGCGGTGTGCCTCAGGGATTGGTGCTGGGCCCACTGTTATTTGTCATTTATATTAATGATTTGGATGAGAATATAGGAGGCATGGTTAGTAAGTTTGCAGATGACACCAAGATTGGTGGCATAGTGTACAGTGAAGAAGGTTACCTCAGATTGCAACGGGATCTTGATCAATTGGGCCAGTGGGTTGACGAATGGTGGATGGAGTTTAATTTAGACAAATGCAAGGTGATGCATTTTGGTAGATTGAACCAGGGCAGGACTTACTCAGTTAATGATAGGGCACTGGGGAGAGTTACAGAACAAAGAGATCTCGGGGTACAGGTTTCATAGCTCCTTGAAAGTGGAATCACAGGTGGACAGAGTGGTGAAGAAGGCATTCAGCATGCTTGGTTTCATTGGTCAGAACATTGAATACAGGAGTTGGGACAACTTGTTGAATTGTACAAGACATTCCCCTACATTTGGGAAAAGATATTGACTATCTAGCTGATCAAGGCCTCTCATTATTTTATAGTCCTCGATCAGATCACCCCTCAGCCTCCTCCGCTCCAGAGAAAAAAGTCCCAGTCTATCCAGCCTCTCCTTATAACTCAAACCATCAAGTCCTGGTAGCATCCTACTAAATCTTTTCTGCACTCTTTCTAGTTTAATAATACCCTTTCTATAACAGGGTGACCAGAACTGTACACTTGGAATATTGTAAAACTCTATGACTCTATGATGTTTAGAGCAGTGAGTCCCCACCTGCCTCAGCTGTGCCACAGCTCTCTTGCTGGGGCTGCTCCGGATGCCATTTTGAAGAGCACGTTCAAGATGTAGGTGTACAATATCCTGTCAAAGGCCTTCTCCTGGTCCAGGCTGATGACGCAGGTATGAACTCCCTGATCCACACTAAGGCAGGGAAGAGGCCATTACCCTGATCCTCCCCTCATGTCTACAGGTTTGTGGGGTTTTTTAGGGGGGGTTTATTAACGTTTTGCGGTTTTCAGTGAAGGCTTCGGCTTTTTGCCCTTTGGGATTGGACGTTCCTGTGGTTTATATAATCACTACAGTGCAGAAGGAGGCCATTCGGCCCATCAAGTCTGTACCAACCACAAACCTACACAGGCCCTATTCCTGTAACCCCATGTATTTACCCTGCTAATCCCCCTGACACTAAGGGAGAATTTAGCATGGCCAATCCGCCTAACCCACACATCTTTGGTCTGCGGGAGGAAATCGGAGCACCTGGAGGAAACCCATGCAGACATGGGGAGAACATGCAAACCCGACAGTGATCGAGACTAGAATTGAACCCGGGTCCCTGGCGCTGTGAGGCAGCAGTGCTAACCACTGTGCCACCATGTTGTTCACCGTGGTTGTTCGTTCTCCTTTGAAGGGGTTTCAGTGCCTCACCTCAGGAAATTAAAGGGATGATGGCTGCAACCATTAGGGTGGCAGGGTGGCACAGTGGTTAGCCCTGCTGCCTCACAGTGCCAGGGACCCGGGTTCAATTCCAGCCTTGGGTGACTATGTGGAGTTTGCGCATTCCCCGGTGCCTGCGTGGCTTTCCCCCGGGTGCTCCCCAAACTCCAAAGGTGCGTATATTAGGTAGATTCGCCATAGTAAATCTGTGGGGTTATGGGGATAGAGTGGGGGAGAGGGCCTGGATAAGATACACTCAGAGAGTCAGTGCAGACTCGATGGGCTGAATGGCCTGCACTGTAGGGATTCTATGATTCTATGAAAGACGTCATTAATTTACCTGGAAGCGGGAGAGGGAGGAAATTATAAACTGGTGATTCATCACATTGCTGAAACACTCTGTCCAAGGTCCTTGCCATTTGGGCCACGTCTACTCTAGAACCGGAACCCCGACCAAACCAACTCACCTGGAAACCATTGTCATTCGCAGAATTACAGAATGCGGGAGGAGGCCATTCGGCCCGTCGTATTTGCACCAGCTCTCCAAAGGAACATCATGCCATTCCCCTGTCTTCTCCCTGTACCCCTGCACATTGTTTCTATTCAAATAATCATCTTGGAAATGCGGCCTCCAAGACACATGACAACGCAGAATCGCCGAGCAGAAACTGATAGCCAAGTTCCGCACGCATGAAGACGGCCTCAACCGGGATCTTGGGTTCATGTCACACTACATGTAACCCCCACCATTTGGCCTGGGCTTGCAAAATCCTACTAACTGTCCTGGCTTGAGACAATTCACACCTCTTTAAACTGTGATTATCCCTCTCTCCACTCGCAGTGTCTGTACCTGTAAAGACTCGCATTCCGACCCAGAGGATTGGAGGATAGCTAATGTGGTCCCGTTATTTAAGAAGGGTAGGAAGGATAACCCAGGAAATTATAGGTCGGTGAGCTTGTCCGTCTGTGGTAGGGAAGTTGTTGGAGAGGATTCTTAGAGATAGGATGTATGTGCATTTAGAAAGGAATAAACTCATTAACGATAGTCAGCATGGTTTTGTGAGAGGGAGGTCATGCCTCACTAACCTGGTGGAGTTTTTTGAAGAAGTGACTAAAATGGTTGACGAGGGAAGGGTCGTGGATGTCGTCTATATGGACTTTAGTAAAGCGTTTGACAAAGTCCCTCATGGTAGGTTGGTGCAAAAGGTTGGATCTCATGGGATAAAGGGGGAGGTGGCTAGATGGGTGAAGAACTGGCTTGGTCGCAGAAGACAGAGGGTGATAGTGGAAGGGTCTTTTTCCGGCTGGATGCCTGTGACTAGTGGTGTGGAGATGCATGACGAAGGAGCAGTGCTCCGAAAGCTTATGGTATTTGCTACCAAATAAACCTATTGGACTTTAACCTGGTGTTGTGAGACTTCTTACTAGTGGTGTTCCGCAGGGCTCTGTATTGGGACCTCTGCTGTTTGTGATTTATATAAACGGTCTGGTAGAAGGTGTAACTGGGGTGATCAGTAAGTTTGCGGACGACACGAAAATGGCTGGACTTGCAGATAGTGAGGAACATTGTCAGAGGCTACAGAAGGATATAGATAGTCTGGAAATTTGGGCAAAGAAATGGCAGATGGAGTTCAATCCAGATGAATGCAAAGTGATGCATTTTGGTAGAACTAACGTAAATGGCAGAACCATAAAGGGTGTAGATACGCAGAGGGACCTGGGTGTGCAAGTCCACAGATCCTTGAAGGTGACGTCACAGGTGGAGAAGGTAGTGAATAAGGCATATGGCATGCTTGCCTTTATAGGACGGGGCATAGAGTATAAAAGTTGGGGTCTGATGTTGCAGTTGTATAGAACGTTGGTTCAGCCGCATTTGGAATACTGCACCCAGTTCTGGTCACCAACCTACCAGAAGGACATGGAGGCTTTAGAGAGAGTGCAGAGGAGGTTTACCAGGATGTTGCCTGGTATGGAACGGCTTAGTTATGAGGAGAGATTGGGTAAACTGGGGTTGTTCTCACTGAAAAGACGGAGGATGAGGGGTGACCTAATAGAGGTGTATAAAATTATGAAAGGCATAGATAGGGTGAACGGTGGGAAGCTTTTTCCCAGGTCGGTGGTGACGTTCACGAGGGGTCATAGGTTCAAGGTGAGGGGGGGGAGGTTTAACACGGATATCAGAAGGATGTATTTTACGCAGAGGGTGGTGGGGGCCTGGAATGCACTGCTGGGCAAGGTGGTGGAGGCGGACACACTGGGAACGTTTAAGACTTATCTAGATAGCCACATGAACGGAGTGGGAATGGAGGGATACAAAAGAATGGTCTAATTTGACCAGGGAGCGGCGCGGGCTTGGAGGGCCGAAGGGCCTGTTCCTGTGCTGTATTGTTCTTTGTTCTTTGTTCTTTGTTCATTCTTCACATTCCAATCTGGAATTATCTTGCAATTGTGTCTCTGTCTATATATACCATGTCTGTGAACCTACGTCCACTTATCTAATGAAGGAGCAGCGCTCCAAAAGCTTGTGATTCCAAATAAACCTGCTGGACTTTAACCTGGTGTTGTGAGACTTCTTACTCTATTAATATATATTAGGAAAAGCAAGGGTCCCGAAACTGACCCCTGGAAAACACCACTACAACCTTCCTCCATCCTCCAGCCTGAAAAATATTCATCGGCCGTTACACTCTGTCTCCTATTACTCAGAGAATTTTCTATCCATGTTGTTACTGTCCCTTTTATTCCAAGCTATAACTTTTCTTTGTTGTGTGGCACAGTATCCAATTGCAAGTTTACTATGTTGAGACAAGGCTTGGGCATTAATCCAGCTGTCAGGAAGCGGGCACTGGGCAATTTTCATGTTCTACTGAGAGTCGAAATGCTTTGTACGTTAAACAGTAGACAAATATGTTTCTCAGGATTCCACACTGAAGGAAGGCAAGGGCAGATTCAGGGAGGAACTTTACCTCACTGGTCCAGAGGAGTAGCAATGCTTCCCTCCATATCCCCTATTGATACCTCTCCCCATACAGAGACCACTGGGGCGGCACGGTGGCACAGTGGTTAGCACTGCAACTCACAACACCAGGGACCTGGATTCAATTCCGGCCTCAGGTCATTGTCTGTGCGGAGTTTGCACGTTCTCCCCGTGTCTGCGTGGGTTTCCTCCGGGTGCTCCAGTTTTCTCCCACACTCCAAAGATGTGTGGGCCAGGTTGATTGGCCATGCAAAATTGTCCCTTAGTGTCAGGGGGATTAGCAGGGTAAATATGTGGGGTTACGGGAATCGGGCCTGGGTGGGATTGTTGTCAGTGCAGGCTCGATGGGCCAAGTGGTCTCTTTCTGTGCTGTAGGGGTTCTATGATAATAATGTCAAAAGAAAGAATACACTGTAAATATTAGAAATAGAAGTGCAGACGGAAATTCAGATATTTACCAGTAAGACAACTGAGCAACAATTAAATGGTGGTGACTTGAGGTGCAAAGCATTTGTAAAAAAGGAACTATCTCAAAACTGAGAGTGCAACAGAGAAATAAGGCTTTTGTAGCACAGAAAGACTGGAGCACTATGACAGACGTGTAAAGTGTGAGAACTGAACCAGGAACAGAAGGAAGTTGCAATGGTTCCTCTTTCTGCTGTTAAATGCTGCAGCATTTCAGAGAACTGGAAGTAATTTAACCCTTTGTAGTCCTATTTGTACCAACACACTTTTGATCATTCTTTCCTACCAGCATGTGCCCACACTTGTAAATTGTTTTCTCTATGTATTTTTTACAAGTATGGTGCGTTCTTCTGGTTTTGGACTTGAAAACAGAAAATACCAGATTGAATGTTTGACTAGGTGATTAAATTATGAACACCGGTTTCCTGGGACTGGCTACCCGTGGTGACTGTTCCTTTCAGGACCCATCGGCAGAGTAAGGGTCACATCTGGGAGCAGGATTGGGTATCGCCCTGGTGATCTCGGGTTCCAGAACCTTCCTGAGAGCTGACTGGCAAGCATGAGGCTGCAAGCCTCTGTATTATAGCTATCTGCAAATAGACATTGCAGTTGCTATTTATCTAACTGGTGAACTGGACTTATTACACTTATCACTGGCCACCAAATATATAAACCATGTTGATACTAATGTGAGTATAACCTGGGATTGTTACATAAATTTAATATTTTAAGGTGGATGAATTCAAAAAGCTTGAATGGATAAACGTGATTAATGTGGAAAAAAAACATTTTGTCAAAGCTTTTTGTCTTGCATTCATCAGGAAATGACCACCACTTATTTTGTTTAGCTGAAATGGGCGCAATGTCCTGATGAGTGCAAGATGAAAAACTTCGACAAAATGCCTTTTTTTGACAATACCCCCCAAGTTCTGTATCACCAAAAGTAGCTGGAGCTGTTGTAAACATGTGAATAGAGTTATTAAACACACTGCATCCTACTACGTTGATTGTTATTTAAGATCATGAAACGGGACTGAGAAATAAGAGATTTAAGTAAGCCTTCGTGTTTTCAAGAAAAGTGCTTGGTTGTGAAATCTTTAGGTTAAAGCATGCAGCGTGGATTTATTTTGACTAATTGACATTATTACTGTTTGGATGCAGGCAGAATTTATTTGTAAAAAGCAATTTTGGAGAATTAAACATTTTAAACATTTTCTGACTTAGAGCTAGTGACAGGTCTGAAAATAGTTATTGTGCTGGATGGTTCCCCAGCACCAACATCTCAGTTGAAGGAGTGACTCTTTACTTCTATTTGCCATATTATATTGTTGAATGATCTCCACTCAGATTTGGAAACTGTTGACTGTGTGTATATTGATGAGATGTACACAGGGAGTGATGTGTCTTTTTTTTATTTATTCATGGGACATGGGCATCACTGTCTGGCCAACATTTTTATTGCCCATCTCTAGTTGCCCGAGGCAGTTGAGAGTCAACCACATTGCTGTGGCTCTGGAGTCACATGTAGGTCAGACCAAGTAAGGAGGGCAGATTTCCTTCCCTAAAGGACGTTAGTGAACCAGATGGGTTTATTTTTGGACAATTGACAATGGTCATCGGTAGATTCTTAATTCTAGAATTTTTTTTATTGAATTCAAATTCCACCATCTGCCATGGCAGGATTCGAACCCAGGTCCCCAGAACATTCGCTGAATTTCTGGATTAATAGTCTAACGATAATACCACTGGGCCATCGCCTCCCCGTAGGAGTTCTCACCAGCATGGCCCACACATATAAGAACTTCCTTTGTCATCACTTCAATACAACCCAGCAACTTTACAGAAACTGTGGAAATTGGGGGAGTCAAGTGGAGAAAGTCGGGCGATGAGGGTTAGTTGGGTCAGGGGGTGTCAGTGTATTCTTGCCCAGGAGTTATATTAGGATTTTTCTAACACTTCCTGGGGTAGCCATTTAGTATTAAGCCGCTTGAAGTCCAGCTCCGACTCAACCTCAGAGTTGGAGACCTTCTTGGAGGGTCCCAGAGAGCAGAGGAATCAGAAAGTCAAACTTCTTAGGCAATTCCCATGGAGACAGCGTGACAGGACATTCAAGGGCCCCGGGCACATCTCGGGCAGTACGTCCAACCTCCAACTATCCAGAGACTGAAAAATCTGGGTCGAAACTACGTTGATTATTTAAGTAGCAGCTGGAGTTGAAATGAGCATTCCTGTGGAATAAATTCTTCTGAGGTGGGGAAATTTCTTTAAAAGAACAAATGTCTATTAACATTATAAAGCCATATCAGATTGTGAGAAAGCAGCTGCAAAATACCTCCCAGCTGCCTCAGTGAGTAATAAACCAAACTTTTCTAACTAAACCTTTTCCTTGTGGACCAATGAGAGGATTTCCCTTTTCAGTTCATCATTTGGTTGAGAGTTATTTGAATTCTAATGTCTATGAACATTTGAAATAGTGGCAGGAGTAGGCCATTCGGCCCCTTGAGCCTGCTCTGCCATTCGATAAGATCCTGGCTAACCTGCTTGTGTTTTGAATTGCTCATTCCCCATCTACCCCCCAAAAAAATTTGATTCCATTACCAAACAAGAATCTATCTGACCCTCCACCTCCACCGCCTTTTGAGGCAGAGAGTTCCAAAGTCACACATCCCTCTGAGAGAAAATAATTCTCCTCAGTTCTGTCCTATAAGGGTGACCCTTAATTTTAAAACCATGCCCCTTCTCACCCACAAGAGGGAACATCCTTTCCACATCCACCTTGTCAAGACCATCCAGGATCTTATAGACTTCAATCAGGTCACCCCTTACTCTTTTCCAAACTCCAATGAATATAAGCCTAGTGCTTGCATTTTATGGTCTTGCTAATCTGTGGTGCAACTTTAAATGATTCATTGTATTTAGACTCTTCAGATCTGCTGGGCCAGTGGGCTGACGAATGGCAGATGGAGTTTAATTTAGATAAGTGCGAGGTGATGCATTTTGGTAGATTGAACCAGGGCAGGACTTACTCAGTTAATGGTAGGGCAATGGGGAGAGTTACAGAACAAAGAGATCTGGGGGTACATGTTCATAGCTCCTTGAAAGTGGAGTCACAGGTGGACAGAGTAGTTAAGAAGGCATTCAGCATGCTTAGTTTCATTGGTCAGAACATTGAATACAGGAGTTGGGATGTCTTGTTGAAGTTGTACAAGACATTGGTAAGGCCACACTTGGAATACTGTGTGCAACTCTGGTCCCCTATTATAGAAAGGAGATTATTAAACTAGAAAGAGTGCAGAAAAGATTTACTAGGATGCTACCGGGACTTGATGGTTTGAGTTATAAGGAGAGGCTGGATAGACTGGGACTTTTTTCTCTGGAGCGTAGAAGGCTGAGGGGTGATCTTATAGAGATCCATAAAACAATGAGGAGCATAGATCAGCTAGATAGTCAATATCTTTTCCCAAAGATAGGGGAGTCTAAAACTAGAGGGCATAGGTTTAAGATGAGAGGGGAGAGATACAAATGTGTCCAGAGGGGCAATTTTATCACACAGAGGGTGGTGAGTGTCTGGAACAAGCTGCCAGAGGTAGTAGTAGAGGTGGGTACAATTTTGTCTTTTAAAAAGCATTTAGACAGTTAGATGGGGGAAGATGGTATAGAGGGATATGGGCCAAATGCGGGCAATTGGGATTAATGTAGGGGTTTAAAAAAAAGGGCAGCATGGAGAAGTTGGGCCGAAGGGCCTGTTTCCATGCTGTAAACCTCTATGACTCTGTGACTCTATGCTACCCAATCTCGACTTGCACCTTCCAAGTAATTAGTGACCTCCCTATTCTGCCTTCCAAAATGCATGACCTCACACTTATGTTGCCAATTAATTTCCCATTCTGCAAGTCTGTGAATGGCGTTGTATAATTTATTGCAGTTATCCTCAGGATTGACTATCCTAGCACGCACCTCTCACAATTTGGAGTCATCCGCAAACTTAGAAATTATGTTTTTGCTTCCAAAGATCAAGTCTGGAATTCTCCAATCTCGTATGCCCCAACACTGCCATCAGTGAGGACGGACAATTTGGCGTTCAGTCGAAACTCCATTCACTGCAGCGGGACCGGATAATCCCAGCCGTGGGCGAGGTCGGAGAATTCCAGCCCAAATCATTAATGTGAATTGTGAGCAGCAATGATCCCTGAACTGATCCTTGTGGAACATCACTTCCCGCTCTGTCATCCTGAATAACTCTCTTCACTCCCACTCTCTCCTGGCTCCAGAGAGCAATCCACTTAGTCACTTTTTCCCTAGTTCCACATTCTCTGATTTTAGCTGTTAGTCGATCAAGGCAGGAGTGAGGGCAGGGGTTGTGGGGGGGGAAGGTGGGGAGGGATAGGTGAATAAATTAATATTTATCATTTGTAGTAATAGTTGGAACTGCGGAATCATTTTAAAGGATAAAGGCGAGATCCTAAAGATAACAAAATTAAATTGAACCAGGCTGAATCAATGGTCGAAGAATCAAATAATGAACCAATTGCAATTTCCAATTCAAGTGTTTCTTAATCTCTTAAATTTTCTTGTCATTTAACTTTACCTTTCTATTTCTTTAATTGTATGTCAGTAAAATGTAATCTTGGTCCAAGAAAATGCGCAAGTAATTAAAGAGTTTAGGTTAAAGAAATACAAAGAGAACAAAGAACAGTAGAGCACAGGAACAGGCCCTTTCGTCCACCAAGCCTGCGCCGATCACGTTGTCCTATCTAGACCAACCGCCGGTTTCCCTCTATTCCCCACCTGTTCACGGGTCTATCCCAATAAGTCTTAAATGTCGCTAACATGTCTGCCTCAACCACCTCACTTGCCAGTGCATTCCAGGCCCCACCTCCCTCTGTGTAAAATTCTTCCCCGCACATCTCCACTGAACCCCCCTTACCTTGAACTTGTGCCCCCTTGTAATTGTCATTTCCGTCCTGGGAAAAAAGCTTCCAACTGTTCACCCTATCTATGCCCCATAGGAAAAATACATAGGAAAACAGGGATCAGTAACTAATCTAAGGTGCATGCACTTAAGGTGAGAGGGGTAAAGTTCAAGGGAGATGTGAGGGGCAAATTTTTTCACAGAGTGGTAGGTGTCTGAACATGCTTCCAGGGATGGTGGTGGAGGCAGATAAGGTAGAGGTATTTAAGGGGCTTTTAGATAAGCACATGAATATGCAAGGAATAGAGAGATATGGACCAAGGGCAGGCAGAAGGAATGTGTTTCATTTGGTATCATGTTCGACACAGCATTGTGTGCCGAAAGGCCTCTTGTACTGTTCAAGGTTATATGTTCTAATCATAATTACGAACAACAGATCGCAAAAGTGGCACGAATGGAGATTATTTTTACTTGAATTGAATTCATAAACAGTTAGATGACAGGTATTATGTTAGATGGACAAATGAAAATCTGGAAATCAGATGGAATTATAGTGTTGTGTCTGGTGAGAAGATTTGGATTGATGTTTTAGCTTGGGGACCTGGCCAAGCAGGGTGACATTCTGTTACAACTGTCCCAGTGACTGAGACAGTGGTAGCATCTAAAGATGCTACCACTGTAAAGATTGCCTCACTGAGGCAAAAATAATGGTTATGGAATGCATCAGATATTTCATGCACATTTCTAGAATAAGTGGTGAGTGCTTATGTGACCGATGCGCTGTTGAATTTGGCATCGTGTTGGTAGTTTCAGTTCAATAGTTTGTGTGAATTAACATGTTATTTGTTTAGCATTTTTTGCTAAATTGACAAAAGCCATTTTCATAGAATCATAGAACCATAGAATCCTACAGTGCAGAGGCAGGCCATTCAGCCCATCGAGTCTGCACAATCCCACCCAGGCCCTATCCCCATAACCCCATGCATTTACCCTAGCTGGTTCCCCTGACATTAAGGGGAAATTTAGCATGGCCAATCCACCTAACCCGCACATCTTTGGATTTTAAAATCTAAGCCAGTATTATTGGAGACCAGGCAGATTAGTTAAATAGACAGTGTTAATTGTGAGACAATAAAAGAATAATTAATAGATGCATTAGTAAGGCTGGTAACATAATCTGGAGCCCAAAGAATTACATCTTTTATAATTATAAACACTTAACATTTGATTATTATGAAGTTCTGCCTTCCCAGGCAGACTGGAATGATGACAAAACACATTGGGCGGGATTTTCTGTGCTCACCCCAAGACCGGAAAATTCTGCCCGAGATTTACGGCCCCCTGCATAGTCTGCCCCCCGCCTGCTACGATTCCCGTGGTGGACGGGACAGGAAAATTCTGCTCATTGTATCCCAGATTATATTACCAGCCTTACTGATACATCTATTA
The DNA here is from genome assembly GCF_964213995.1 of Mustelus asterias. Classification (NCBI taxonomy): domain Eukaryota; kingdom Metazoa; phylum Chordata; class Chondrichthyes; order Carcharhiniformes; family Triakidae; genus Mustelus; species Mustelus asterias. The sequence continues at coordinate 14,171,678 of NC_135823.1, forward strand.
ATGAATTACTTATTCTTTAACTTGTTCGATCTTTTGTCAAGCTTGATTGAATGTATCATTCAGTATTCAAGCTGCCGCAATTATAAATTGAAGGATAACAAAAGTTGGTGGATTTGCGGATTGCGATGAGGACCATCAGAGGATACAGCAGGATATAGATCAGTTGGAGACTTGGGCGGAGAGGTGCCAGATGGAGTTTAATCTGGACAAATGTGAGGTAATGTATTTTGGAAGGTCTAATACAGATAGGAAATATACAGTAAATGGCAGAACCCTTAGGAGTATGGATAGGCAAAGGGATCTGGGTGTATAGGTACACAGGTCACTGAAAGTGGCAATGTAGGTGGAGAAGGTAGTCAAGAAGGCATACGCCATGCTTGCCTTCATCGGCCAGGGTATTGAGTTTAAAAATTGGCAAGTCATGTTGACGCTTTATGGAACCTTAGTGAGGCCGCACTTGGAATATAGTGTTCAATTCTGGTCGCCACACTACCAGAAAGATGTGGAGGCTCTGGAGAGGGTACAGAAAAGATTTACCAGGATGTTGCCTGGTATGGAGGGCATTAGCTATGAGGAGAGGTTGGAGAAACTTGGTTTGTTCTGACTGGACCGACGGAGGTTGAGGGGCGACCTGATAGAAGTCTACGAGATTATGAGAGGCATGGACAGAGTGGATAGTCAGAAGCTTTTTCCCAGGGTGGAAGAGTCAATTACTAGGGGGCATAGGTTTAAGGTGCGAGGGGCAAGTTTTAAAAGAGATGTACGAGGCAGGTTTTTTACACAGAGAGTAGTGGGTGCCTGGAACCCATTGCCGGGGGAGGTAGTGGAAGCGGATGCGGTAGTGACTTTTAAGGGGCGTCTTGACAAGTACATGAATGAGATGGGATTAGAGGGATATGGTCCCTGGAAGCGTAGGGGATTTTAGTTAAGTCAGGCAGCATGGTCGGTGCAGGCTTGGAGGGCTGAAGGGCCTGTTCCTGTGCTGTAATTTTCTTTGTTCTTTGATAGTTATGTTAACCAATTATTGATTGACACTTATGCTAATTTAAGATAAAAGATATTGCTTAAGAGAAGCCATGGTCCAGGCAACATGTGTAATTAGCTAAATCCAATGGGTTAAATCTTAATTCATTATTGACAAATTATAAACCAGTTGGCTATTTTCCAACAATTGACTAAGATGGACTTTCAACATCTTTAAGGTATGAAAGAAGGGCCTCAAAAAGATATTTTGGGTGTTTTAATATGTTGGGCGGGATTCTCCAGCCATTCACGCCAGCGGGATTCTCCAGTCCCGTTGCAGTGAACAGAGATTTGGCTGAGCGCCAAATTCTCCATTCTCACTTGCAGCGGTGGCGGGGCGTGAACAGCCTGAGAATCGTGGTTTTATCCATTTGGAACCATCACTTCCTGTCCTGATCTGAGAAAGGTGGTGAGAAGTCTGTTCAATGGTTAAAATTAGGCTTTCTCCTCTTACTGTCAATTGACACTTTGCTTTTTATCTTTCTGCCTTGATACCTTTTTAATGGTTAATAAACTTTCTGAATTCACCAGTTCACCAACTTCTACAACTTCTGTGATACAACCGGAAAGCATCCTTTCCGGTTGTATCACAGCTTGGTATGGCTGTTGCTCTGTCAGAAAACCTGGATTTCAGTGCCAGAATACGAGCTCACTCCGAAAAGGGAAAAAATAAATACTTAATTCAGAAGAATTGTGAGAAAAGAGCCAGTTTCAAAGAGCAACAGAAGTCAAGATTTGGCCCTATCATGAACCTAAAGCAATGCGCTGAAATGGAGAAGCCTGTGGCTAATCAGTCCAAACAACTATTGTTCACAATATTTCCAAGGCTGAACGCAAGCCCCACTGCAGCAGACGCCCGCCCAAGTCACCATGCGTGGCTAAACCCTTTGTCTTCAAATGAATCGCGGCATCATCCTGCATTTCTGTAACTTCTTAAAGCTGAAACTACATCTTAAAAAATGTTAACCATGGGGCACAAATCCACTCTTTCAGATCAATTCGGAATTTTCCAAGGCCCGCATAATCACATAATTGGGGTCTTGGGAGAAAAAGATTCCTTGCATAAATAATTGCCTGAGGTCTGTATATAAAAGCAGAACTGAACAAGTTAACACGCTGCTTTATTCAGTCGGCCCAATAGTGGATGGCATTATTGCGAGGCAAGGAATCAACAAATCAATGCTAAAGTACTGAAGTCATCAATGTTCATTTTAACCTAAAAGGCAACAAAATAAAAGTTAAAGTTTATTTATTAGTCACAAGTAAGACTTACATTAACACTGCAATGAAGTTACTGTGAACTTCCCCTAATCGCCACAGTCCAGCACCTGTTTGGGTCAATGCACCTAACCAGCACGTCTTTCCGAATATGGGAGGAAACCAGAGCACCCGGACACGGGGAGAACGTGCAAACTCCACATAGAGCCGAGCCGGGAATCGAACCCGGGTCACTGGTGTGTGAAGCAACAGTGCTAACCACTGTGCTTCTGGGCAACGCTAAATCCTTGTAAAGGCTAAATTTAAAAACATATCCAGCAGGCAGGAAAACGTGTCAACTAATTCGTTAATGATCTGTGTAGGATGCAAGTATTCAGACTTAAAATCTGAACTGAGCAGCAATAGAACAGTTGTAGGAATAGTGGATGGCGCACTCCCAGAAATATCATAAGTGACGGTAGATCTAACCCTTGGGCAAGTTATCCAGACTGTTAGGCAGCCTGAACTTAGGCAGCACAGGTCTACTTTAACCACTGAATCATAGAATCCCTACTGTGCAGTAGGGCGGCACGGTAGCACAGTGGTTAGCACTGCTGTTTCACAGCTCCAGGGTCTCGGGTTCGATTCCCGGCTCGGGTCACTGTCTGTGTGGAGTTTGCACATTCTCCTCGTGTCTGCGTGGGTTTCCTCCGGGTGCTCCGGTTTCCTCCCACAGTCCAAAGATGTGCGGGTTAGGTTGATTGGCCAGGTTAAAAATTGTCCCTTAGAGTCCTGGGATGCGTAGGTTAGAGGGATTAGCGGGTAAAATATGTGGGGGTAGGGCCTGGGTGGGATTGTGGTCGGTGCAGACTCGATGGGCCGAATGGCCTCCTTCTGCACTGTAGGGTTTCTATGTTCTATGTCAGTAGGAGGCCATTGAGTCCATCCAGCCTGCACTGACAACAATCCCACCCAGGCCCTATCCCCGTAACCCCACATAGTTATCCTGCTAGTCCGCCTGACACTAAGGGGCAATTCAACATGGCTAATAAACCTAATTCGCACATCTTTGGAGCGTGGGAGGAAACCAGAGTACCCGGAGGAAACCCACGCAGACACAGGGAGAACGTGCAGACTCCACACAGACAGTGACCCAAGGCCGGAATTGAACCTGGGACACTGGTGCTGTGAGACAGCAGTGCTAACCACTGTGCTGTGGGGAGAGAGAGAGAGAGAGCCATGGTTCAAAGGAAACTCCACAGCCCAGTTAGACAAACAGCATGGAAACAGGGACACTCCAAGCTAGGGAAAGCAGAAACCTAATCTACCAGTAAAGCAAACATGCCAGCACAGTGGATAAAGCGTCTCCACAGGCAAGATTAATGTCTTGCAGCTTCAGCCCAATGCTTTCATCATAACAGAATTGTATACATTGGCAAACTGTGCACTGTCAAAACATCTAAATGCACAGACGACCCAAAGATGATTCGTGAGGTTGAGTCTGCGCATCAACAGGACACACACCATGCTTCTTGGGTTAGATCAACCCATGTTGGAATGCAGACATTTCAGTAAATGGCCATCTCACAAACTTTAAATTGGACACGGGAGCAAGTGTTGGTGCCCTATTGGACAAAGAACTGTTACTGAGAGATCTCTGGTTTCGAACAACAAACACACAGCTCTTTGGTTTGGAGAATCTGACATCTGGTCATAGGCATGATTCTAAAACCACTAAGGCCTAGCGGCAAATAGATCTTCGAGCTGATGTATGGGTAGTGACCTAGGCCCAGATCCCTTCAGTTGCTTCATCAATAGGGAGGCCTGACGTCCGGCTTTAGGCCGGACAGTCCAGCTTTTGAGCACTCTGTCCTCCGTCCGGTGCCACCTCGTGCCGGACGTTAGTTTGTCCTCCTTTTTTGGGTCTGACTAAAGGCTGTGACCGGCAGCTGGGAAAACCAATCGGAAATTGATGCATCATGGTTATCCAATGGATACGCTGTGCCCACTGACTGACAGCTACTTTATCCAATCCACGAGCTCCATTCGACTGAATTTAAAATACAATGAAAATGATGCTCACAATTGTAACCAATCACAGACCGTGCTACTAACAACACACGCCCCTCCATGTGATTGACAGCTTCCTTAGCCAATCGCAACACTTAGACCAATCGGAATGCGCTAAAACTGCACGACTCTCAGCCCAGTGTCATTCAATTTGAACCGGAGCAATGTCCTCCTTTTGGAAATTTGGAAATGGCCACCCTCTTCATCAATGACCTTCCTTCCATCAGAAGGTCAGAAATGGGAATGTTCGCTGATGCTTGCACCATTCACAACTCCTCAGATATTGAAGCAGTCCATGCCCAAACACAGCAAGACCTGGACAATACCCACTCTTGGACTGTCAAGTGGTAAGTAACATTCATGCCACACAAGTGTAAAACAATGACCATCTCCAACAAGAGAGAATCTAACCATCACCCCTAGATGTTTAATAAGAACATAAGAACATAAGAAATAGGAGCAGGAGTAGGCCATCTAGACCCTTGAGCCTGCCCCGCCATTCAATAAGATCATGGCTGATCTGAAGTGGATCAGTTCCACTTACCTGCCTGATCCCGATAACCCCTAATTCCCTTACCGATCAGGAATCCATCTACCGTGATTTAAACATATTCAACGAGGTAGCCTCCACCACTTCAGTGGGCAGAGAATTCCAGAGATTCACCACCCTCTGAGAGAAGAAGTTCCTCCTCAACTCTGTCCTAAACTGACCCCCCTTTATTTTGAGGCTGTGCCCTCTAGTTCTAGTTTCCTTTCTAAGTGGAAAGAATCTCTCCATCTCTACCCTATCCAACCCCTTCATTATCTTATAGGTCTCTATAAGATCCCCCCTCAGCCTTCTAAATTCCAACGAATACAAACCCAATCTGCTCAGTCTCTCCTCATAATCAACACCCCTCATCTCTGGTATCAACCCGGTGAACCTTCTCTGCACTCCCTCCAAGGCCAATATATCCTTCCGCAAATAAGGGGACCAATACTGCACACAGTATTCCAGCTGCGGCCTCACCAATGCCCTGTACAGATGCAACAAGACATCTCTGCTTTTATATTCTATCCCCCTTGCGATATAGGCCAACATCCCATTTGCCTTCTTGATCACCTGTTGCACCTGCAGACTGGGTTTTTGCGTCTCATGCACAAGGACCCCCAGGTCCCTCTGCACAGCAGCATGTTGTAATGAAATAAAAATGAATAAAAAATGTATGCCTTCCATAACCAATCTTGTTCTCTCCTGAGCAGAGATGCTGGTGACTGCTCTTTCCATTTAGGCCTTACCATCGCTGAATCTTCCACTTTCAACATCATGGGGGTTACCATTGACAGAAACTGAACTGGACTAACTACATAAATACTGTGACTACAAGAGCAGGTCAGAGGTTATGAATTCTGCAGCAAGTAACTCACCTCCTGACTCCCCAAAGTCTGTCCACCATCTATAGGACTCAAGTCAGGAGTGTGATGGAATACTCCCCACTTCCTTGGATGGGTGCAGCTCCAACAATACTCAAGAAAGGTGACACCTTCCAGGACAAAGCAGACCACTTGACTAGCACCCTATCCATAAACATTCACTCTCTCCATCACTGATGCACAGTGGGCAGCAGTACGTACCACCTAGAAGATGCACTGCAGGAACTCACCAAGGTTCTTCAGGCAGCACCTTCCAAACCCACAGCCATTACCATCTAGAAGGACAAAGGCAGCAGATACCCGGGAACACACCACCTAGAGGTTCCTTTCCAAGCCACTCACCATGCTGACTTGGAAACATATCAGCCGTTCCTCCACTGTCACTGGGGCAATATCCCAGAACTCCCTAACAGCACTGTGGGTGTACCCACACTGCATGGACTGCAGCGGTTCAAGAAGGCAGCTCACCACCACCTTCTCAATGGCAATTAGGGATGGGCAATAAATGCTGATCTAGCCAGCGACACCCACGTCTGTGAAATGAATAAAAAATGTATGCCTTCCATAACCAATCTTATTCTCTCCTGAGCAGAGATGCTGGTGACTGCTCTAAACGACAGAACAAGACTTGTGGGAAATTTGATATGACTGCAAACCCTACCACTCTGGGACCAAAAGAGAAAACACTGGAAAATCTCAGCAGGTCTGGCAGCATTTGTAAGGAGAGAAAAGAGCTGACATTTTGAGTCCACATGACCCTTTTTCAAAGCTGCTGTGAGACAGCAGTGCTAACCACGTGCCACCATGGCACTCCAAGTTGTGGAGGAGATGTAGCTGGTCAGGTACACGTGATTTACTGACAATCATAAAGCAGAACGTTGTAATTTCCCACTGGCGGGGAGTTGAATCTGGGGTGGGAGTGTGATTCAGAAAGGATGGCCTTTTAATGAGGCTGCAGGAGATACTAATGCAAATGGAGTTCCCAGCATTGTTCATCTTTAATCTGCCTTGAAAATCAGGAGCATAAAATTCCAGCAGTCCGCCTGGCTGGCAGGAAAGAGATTCTGGCCTGCCACCAAATGAAGTTCACCCAGCTGCCACCATCCTGTTGTGGACAGGGTAGGAAGTTTCTGCCTTCTTTCTGCTGTGTTCCTGCTGTGATAATTATTGCTGTAGAATCTGGACCATTTCACACTCTGCGCAGTTTCCCACAGCGCGCCTGCGGTTTGCCCCAAAAATGCATGGTGAGAAAACCGCGCCAGACCCCAATCGTCCCACATGTCATCTTTTGTTGGGAAAGTGGCACATTGACGCCAATCCTGGGAGGTGTGGGGTGTAAACACATCGGTGAGCCCGGCTGCAAAGCCATCAGGCTCACCGGTTTGAAAGGGTGCCCTGATCTCTCAGTGTACTGGGAGACCCCCTCCCTCCCCATCAGGATATCGGGACACTTCCCACCGACCCCCCCCACCACACCTCCCCATCCCGCCGCACCCACCCCCCCACCCCCCACCCCATCAACAGCATATTTCCCCACCTCCTCCCTGACACAGATCGTCAGCATCAGGGCATTGGGGCCCACCCAATGGGTCTCCTTACATGCCCTCCCTCACGGCCCCTGGCACACTAGCATATATGATGCAACATGCGGGGCTTCATACTTCTGTGTTTCAAGTTTGATCTACTGAGAATCAGTCCATTTCACTTTGCCTTTCTGATATCTGCTACAGTCCTCCTCAATGTTCATTATATTTCCGGGGCTTGTGTCATCTACAAACTGAAACTATGCCCTGTTTTCCGAATGCAAGTTTATTAATCTTTATCAAACCCTTTCAGAAGGACAAAATAGTCATGGATTTTGTTTCAACTTCACTGAATTCTGATGTCAGAACTTACAGAATGCTGTCAATAGTTAAAGTAAAGTTTATTTATTAGTTACAAGTAGATTTACATTAACACTGCAATGAAGTTACTGTGAAAATCCCCTCGTCGCCACACTCCGGCGCCTGTTCGGGTACACTGAGGGAGAATTTAGCATGGCCAGTGCACCTAACCAGCACGTCTTTCATAATGTGGGAGGAAACCGGAGCACCCGGAGGAAACCCACGCAGACACGGGGAGAATATGTAGACTCCGCACAGGCAGTGACCCAAGCCGGGAATCGAACCCGGCTTCCTGGCGCTGTGAGGCAGCAGTGCTAACCACTGTGCCACCGTCGCTGTGATCTAAAATGTCTTATCAGGTAGTCCTTTGTAATTGTTTCCAAACTCTCTTTTTATAACGAGCGATAAGGTTATTTTACTGAGGTGAAAACATTCCTATCCTGCTTCCAAAACAAGAACAACAACGCAGAAGCTGAGATGAATTTGCAGCTCCCTATAATGAAAAGTGATAGCTCACATCACCATTTGGAAACCAAGCTACAGTGTGTGTTTCAGAGCAGTCACATTGGAAAGTGTATTTGCTTTCACTTGGTGAATAGGCGGCTCAGATTCTGAGAGGGAGCTTTGTTGATGGCTAATTCCTAGAAGTATCAAACTACAGCCTTGTGTCCAAGAAATGACTTTGCAAAAATGGTGAAAGTCGGTTTATTGTAATCAGCTGAGAATTAGCAACCCATGACATGTGGTAGTTAAGGATTAATCAAATTGTGTAACAACATAGAATTCCTACAGTGCGGAAGGAAGGTCCATGGTGCCTGCGCCGACAACAATCCCACCCAGGCCCTATCCCCGCAACCCTACGTGTTTACCCTGACTGAAGGACAATTTAACACAACTTTGGAGTGTGAGAGGAAACCGGAGCACCCAGATGAAATGTGCAGACTCTGCACAGTGACCCAAGGCCGGAATTGAACCCGGGTCCCTGTGAGGCAGCAATGCTAACAGCTGTGCCACCGTGCCGCCCCACAACATCACTGTGTTGAAGCATACCTTCTGTAAACACCTCAATCTGGACACGATCAACAATCTTGGGGCAAATTGCCCTCACAAGTGAGCTAGTTTTCACAATTAATGTTTTGCTCAAATTTCAATCAAACCCAATAGCATATTGCCAATCTACAATGAAAGGCTGTACTCAGCAAATGTTTTAGAACACAATTTAATAGAAATTACATTAAAGTGTTCCTCAACATAATTGAGGACGCAATTTATTGACGCAACTGAAAATGAGTTTGTTACAAAAAATAAAGATTTTTAATTCGTATCTTACTCATCATTTTTAAAAATAATCTGATTTCTCTTTTATTCATTTGTGGGACACGGGCGTCGTTGGATGGCCAGCATTTATTGCCCATCCCTAGTTGCCCGAGGACAGCTGAGAGTCAACCACATTGCTGTGGCTCTGGAGTCACAAGTAGGTCAGACCAGGTAAGGACGGCATTTCCTTCCCTAAAGGGCATTAGTGAACCAGATGGGTTTTTCTGACAATGGTTTCACGGTCATCAGTAAATTCTTAATTCTAGATATTTTTTATTGAATTCAAATTCCACCAACTGCCGTGGTGGGATTTGAACCCGGCGTCCCCAGAACATTAGCTCAGTTTCTGGATTAATAGTCTAGCGATAATACACCAGGCCATCACTTCCCCTGAAACAAAGATAGAAAATGCTGGAAGATCTCAGCAAGTCTGACAGCATCTGTGGCGAGACAACAGAACTAATGTTTCGAGACTGGATGATGCCGGATCATCCAGATCGAAACGTTAGCTCTATTCTTTCTCCACAGACTTGACAAATGTGATTTCCCTTTCATAAAATCATGGGGGGAGTTTTCCCATCCCACCTGCCACGGGAATCGTAACTGGCAGGGGAAAGGTGGACCATGCAAAGGTCCGTTGACTTCGGGCAAGATTCTAATAACCTAAAATGTTTTGAATAGACTATGCAGAACCATTTACCATGTTACAATCATGGACAGTGATCAGTTTATTAGTAAATTTAAAATATAAAACAGGGATGGCGGGACTGATGTATGAGGAGAGATTGATTAGGTTAGAATTGTTTTCGCTGGAGTTCAGATGAATGAGGGGGGATCTCATAGAGACTTATAAAATTCTAACAGGACTCGACAGGGTAGATGCAGGGAGGGTGTTCCCGATGGTGGGGGAGTCCAGAACCAGGGGCCACAGTCTGAGTATTTGGGGTAGAACATTTAGGACGGAGATGAGGAGACATTTCTTCACCCAAAGAGTGGTGAGCCTGTGGAATTCATTGCCACAGGAAGTAGTTGATGCCAAAACATTGAATGTATTCAAGAGGTGACTGGATATAGCACTTGGGGCGAATGGGATCAAATGTTATGGGGAGAGAGCAGGATTAGACTATTGAGTTGGACAATCAGCCATGATCATGATGAATGGAGGGATGGAGTTTAAAAACAGCGAGATTATGTTGCAGCTGCATAAGATGCTGGTGAGGCCACACCTGGAGTACTGTGTACAGTTTTGGTCTCCTTACTTGAGAAAGGATATACTGGCACTGGAAGGGGTGCAGAGGAGATTCACTTGGTTGATTCCGGAGTTGAGAGGGTTAGCTTATGAGGAGAGACTGAGTAGACTGGGGCTATACTCATTGGAATTCAGAAGAATGAGGGGAGATCTTATAGAAACACATAAGATTATGAAGGGAATAGATAAGATAGAAGCAGGGACGTTGTTTCCACTGGCGAGTGAAACTAGAACTAGGGGGCATAACCTCAAAATAAGGGGAAGCAGATTTAGGACTGAGTTGAACAGGAACTTCTTCACACAAAGAGTTGTGAATCCCCTGCCCAGTGAAGCAGTTGAGGCTACCTCATTGAATGTTTTTAAGGCAAGGATAGATAAATTTTTGAACTGTAAAGGAATTAAGGGTTATGTTGAGCGAGCGGGTAAGTGGAGCTGAGTCCACAAAAAGATCAGCCATGACCTTATTGAATGGCGGAGCAGGCTCGAGGGGCCAGGTGGCCGACTCCTGCCCCTAGTTCCTATGTTCTTATGTTCTTATGAATGGCAGAGCAGGCTCGAAGGGCAAAAAGGCCTCCTCCTGCTCCTATCTTCTATGTTTCTATGTTAAAACATTTATAACATTAGTCTTCTTGCCCCTGAACAAAGAGTTTTGTTTTAAGACCCTCTGGGAAGGTCAGCAAATGGACACTCCCTAATGGTGATGAATTCAATCTTCAGTCTCAGTTTAGGTCTTGTGGTGGGACCGGTTCAATGAATACACAGAAACTCTAGCTGTGTAGGTTTCTCCATCTTTTGTCCGGATTGCTCAATTTCAGGTGAATTTTGCTGAAAACAGTCAGCCCATCCAAATAGAAACTCCGAGACAAAGTAAGGTCATTACAAAGAGCAAAGAAAAGTACAGCTCAGGAACAGACCCTTTGGCACTCCCAAGCCCGTGCCAATCATGATGCCCTAACTAAATTAAAATAACCTTCTACCCTTACTTGGTCCGTATCCCTCTATTCCCTCCCTATTCATGTACCCATCCAGATTGAGACGAAACACCCTGAGGCCTTGTTCATCATGGCCGGGGACTTCAATTAGGCCAAGCTCAAGAGTGTACTACCAAGTTACCACCAATAAGTCTCCTGCTCCACCAGAGGCCCAAACATCCTAGACCACTGCTACACAAATATTAGTAAGAAGTCCATACCCCAGTCCAACGCCGGCATCTCCACATCATCGACACAAATATTAAACATGCCTATCGCTCTATCGCCTGCCCACACTTTGGCAAATCAGACCACAAGACTGTGCTCCTGCTTACAAGCAAAAACTGAAGCGGGATAAAGAAAGTCGTGCAATGTTGGTCTAAGGAATCTGATGATCTCCTATGGGGTTGCTTGGAGTCAGTGGACTGGTCAGTTTTAAAAACTCTGCGACCAGCCTGAACGAGTACGCCACTGCAGTAACTGACTTCATCAGTAAGTGTGTAGAAGACTGTGTGCCAAAAAAGCAAATCCGTGTGTTTCCCAACCGGAAACCATGGATGAACAGGGATATCCACGGTTTGCTGAAGTCCAGGTCGGAGGCGTTCAAGTCAGGTGACACTGACCTATCCAAGAAAGCCAGATATGATCTAAGGAGATCCATCAAAGATACCAAGAGACAGTACTGGACCAAGCTAGAGTCCCAGGCTAGCCACACCGACCTCCGCCAACTATGGCAAGGTCTGCAAGACATAACAAGCTACAAGATGAAGGCATGTGAAATTGCCGACACCGTGGTTGGCACAGTGGCACAGTGGTTAGCACTGCTGCCTCACAGCGCCAGAGACCCGGGTTCAATTCCCGGCTTGAGTCTACACATTCTCCCCGTGTCTGTGTGGGTTTCCTCCGGGTGCTCCAGTTTCCTCCCACAGTTCAAAGGGTTAGGTGAATGGGCCATGTTAAATTGCTCCTTAGTGTCAGGGGGACGAGCTAGGGTAAATGCATGGGGTTGTGCGGATAGGGCCTGGGTGGGATTGTGGTTGGTACAGACTCAATGGGCCGAATGGCCTCCTTCTGCACTGTAGGACTTTTTGATTCTAATGCACCCCTCCCTGATGAGCTCAATGCATTCTATGCCCGTTTTGAGCAAGAGGTCAGCGAGAGCATGCCCTCCATCCTGGAAGCCCTGGACAAACCTGTATCTGAGATCACCATTGCAGATGTCAGAGCAGCCTTCTCGAAGGTCAACCCACGGAAAGTGACTGGCCTGGATGGGGTACCCGAGCGAGCACTCAGATCCTGCATGGATTAGCTGGCGGGGGTATTCGCAGACATCTTCAACCTCTCTTTACAACAATCTGAGGTCCCTATCTGCTTCAAGAAGACAACCATTATCCCGGTACCAAAGGAAAACCAAGCAGCGTGCCTTAATGACTATCAGCCAGTGGCTCTGACATCCATCATTATGAAGTGCTTCGAAAGGTTAGTCACGGCACGAACAAATTCCAGCTTTCCAGACTGCCTGGATCCACTATCATTCACCTACCATCGCAACAGGTCCACAGCAGATGCCATCTCCCTGGCCCTATACTCAACCCTGGAACACCTAGATAACAAAGACACCTATGTCAGACTCCTATTTATCGACTACCGCTCAGCCTTCAACACCATTATTCCCACAAAACTCACTTCCAAAATCTGTGGCCTGGGCCTTGGCACCTTCCTTTGTGACTGGATTCTGAACTTTCTAACCCACTGACCACAATCAGTAGGGATAGGCCACAACACCTCCTCCACCTTCATCCTCAACACTGGTGCCTCACAAAGCTGTGTTCTCTGCCCCTTACTCTACGCCTTATACACCTGTGACTGTGTGACCAAATTCCCCTCCAACTCAATTTTCAAGTTTGCTGATGACACCACTGTAGTGGGTCGGATCTCAAACAATGATGAGACAGAATACAGGTAGGAGATAGAGAATCTGGTGAACTGGTGCGGCAGCAATAATCTGTCCCTCAATGTCAACAAAACGAAGGAGATTGTCATTGACTTAGGGAAACATAGTGGAGAACATGCCCCTGTCTACATCAACGGGGACAAAGTAGAAATTGTCGAAAGCTTCAAGTTTTTAGATGTCCAGATCACCAACACCTCTACTTTCTCAGAAGAATAAGGAAATTTGGCATGTCAGCTACGACTCTCACCAATGTTTACAGATGCACCATAGAAAGCATTCTTTCTGGTTGTATCACAGCTTGGTATGGCTCCTGCTCTGCCCAAGACCACAAGAAACTACAAAGTGTTGTGAACGAAATCCAGTCCATCACTCAAACCAACCTCCCACCCATTGACTCTGTCTACACTTCCTGCTACCTCGGAAAAGCAGCCAGCATAACTAAGGACCCTATGCACCCCACCTTCTTCTGCCATGAAAAATATACTACAGCCTGAGGACACGTATCAACTGACTCAGGAACAGCTTCTTCCCTGCTGCCATCAGACCTTTGAATGGACCTACCTTGCATTAAGTTGATCTTTCTCTACACCCTAACTATGACTGTAACACTACATTCTGCACTCTCTCCTACTCTATGCTTTGTCCATATAGCGCTCGAGAAACAATATTTTTCACTGTATACTAATACATGTGACAATAATAAATCAAATCAAGGATGCCTCTTAAATGTTGCTAATGTGCCTGCTTCCACCACCTCCTCTGGCAGGGCGTTCCAGGCACCCACGACTCTCTGAGTGAAAAACGTCCCCTGCACATCTCCCTTAAACTTGCCCCCCATTCACTTTGAACCTGTGCCCCCTTGTAATTGACACTCTCGCCCTGCAAAAAAGCCTCTGACTATCCACCCTGTCTATGCCTCTCACAGTTTTGTAGACCTCTATCAGGTCTCCCCTCAGCCTCCGTCTTTCCAGTGAAAACAATCCTAGTTTATTCAATCTCTCCTCATAGCCAACACCCTTGAGACCAGGCAACATTCTGGTGAACCTTATTTGCACTCTCTCCACATCCTTTTGAAAGTGTGGAGACCAGAACTGCACATAATACTCCAAATGCGGCCTAACCAAGGTTTTATACAGCTGCAACATGATTTCCCAGCTCTTGTACTCAGTGCCCTGGTCGATGAAGGCAAGCGTGCCATATGCCTTTTTACTCACCTTGACCACCTATGGTGCCACTTTTAGGGAACTGTGGACCTGCATGCCCGGATCTCTCTGTATGTTAATGTTTCTAAGGGTTCTGCCATTTACAGAATAATTCACACCTAAATTTGATCCTCCAAAATGCATCACCTCGCATTTGTCTGGATTAAATTCCATCCGCTTTCTGTACCCAAGTCTCCAATCTATTTATATCCTGTTGTATCCTTTGATAATCCCCAGCATTATCAGCAACTCCACCAATCTTTGTGTCATTAACCTGTGGGACTTTTTTCACAGTTGTCAGCTAGCTGACATTCAACTACCCTGTTGCAGGGACCTTCAGTTTGCATTTGCATTTTGCAATTTATATTTTCTTGAATTTGTTCCAAACAAATCACCGTAAAGTTGTGCACAATACAAAATACTTGCATTCTTTACGAAATCACTGACCACAATATCCCTCCTAGTTATTAATTTCGACACAGACTTTGTGGGCGCGATCGTATTGGCCATTCATGCCATGCTCCCGCCGCAGCGAGGTCAGAGAATTTGGCGGCCGTAACATTCCGGTCGATGGGTCAGATTCTCTGACCTCATCTGCGCCGGCGATTCTCCAGTCCCGCTGCAGTGAATGGAGTTTTGCCTGAGCGCCAAATTCTCTGTTTTCACTCTCAGCGGTAGTGAGGCTGGAAATTGCGGCCAATTTCTACACAGACACTTAAGATATTGGAGTAAGATGAAAATGGAGGTAGCGGTGAGGGGCAGTCCGGAAGGATCTGGAACCTCAGGATGCCCAAGCCCAGCCTGATGTAATATTGGTATAACTGGGTGAATGATTTCTGACAGAAACCTAATTCCCTACTTATAATCCTGTCAGTTATGGACAACATTTGCAAACGTCTAATACAAATGGGTAAAGTGTGAGCTACACAGACTTCACCTACTTGTACCATGGAGTGAGCAGCCTAATCATCAGTCATTGAAGAGCGCACCACAGAAGTGGCTATAAAAACACTCCTTTGGGGCAATATAATATATTACTTAATTTTACATATGGATTTCTAAAGGTAAAGAAAGTTTGGGTACCCAGTAACCAATTCTTTGCTCAAGTTTAGTGAGCAGATCACAGTTTATTAGAAATTGAGGTTGTTGATTTATTGTTGGTACACAGTGAAAAGTATTGCTTCTTGAGCGCTATACAGACAAAGCATACCATTCATAAAGTACATAGGGGAGAAGGAAAGGAGAAGGTGAAGAATGTAGTGTTACAGTCACTTAGGGTGTTGAGAAAGATCAACTCAGCGCGAGGTAGGTCCATTCAAAAGTCTGATGGCAGCAGGGAAGAAGCTGTTCTTGAGTCGGTTGGTACGTCATTTCAGATTCTTGTATCTTTTTCCCGACGGAAGAAAGTGGAAGAAAGTACGTCCGAGGTGTGTGGGGTCCTTAATTATGCTGGCTGCTTTTCTGAGGCAGCAGGAAGTGTAGAGTCAATGGATGGGAGGCTGGTTTGCGTGATGGACTGGTCTAGGTAGAGAGATAGTGAAGAAATCCATGATAGGAAAAATAAACTTTCATTTTTAGTTTTATAGTTATTAGAATTTACAAATCTGTAACTGCATCTATAATTTCAACAAATCTGTAAAGTTCTAACTGTTATCAAAGGAACTAGCTTTGAAAAGTTGTAATCTGGACATAGGTATCATTTTCTGTACATAGATATGGTAGTTTATGTTAGAAAGTCGCTTGTGTCCTAAGTTAGTTTATCTTATGTCCTGAAGAAGATGCTCTGGAGTCTATCTGAGTTCTGGGATGTTTAGCTAATAGTGTTTAATGTAAAACCGAGACTGGAGGTCATGGAGGGGGTATTACAAAGTGAGAGGGAGATGAAGAGGGGAGACATCTGGAGCGCTCAGCTGAACTTGTTGGAATGCATATCGTTCATGACCGCTTCTTATGCAATCTCAATAATATTCCTGAGGTCATTGGCTCATTCAACTTTTATTAAACCACCAAGTGCTTTTGGCCAAATGTGAACTCATTATTAATATATGCAGTCCCAGAACGGAATTCACATTGCTAACAAAAAAGCCACATGGTATTAAATAGGAACCAAAAGGAGCAGGCCACTTAACCCTATTCTGTCAGTCAACTCGACCATGGCTGATTCCCATTTTAGCTCCATTTATTCATTTTTATTCTATAAAGTTCTTTTAAGTTTAAAGTTTATTTCTTACTGCCACAAGTAGGTTTACATTAACACTGCAACAAAGTTATTGTGAAAATCCCCTCGTCGCCACTCTCCGGCGCCGGTACGTTCAGGTACGCTGAGGGAGAATTTAGCGTGGCCAATGCACCCTAACATTAATACTCTTTTCCTAACATGTAGCAATGCCTCTTTGGAAATTTTCAGATCTCAGAGAGTTCCAGATTTCCACTCCTCTGTTTAAAAAAATGCTTCCGAACACCAAACTTGGACAACCTAGCTCTAATTTTAAAGTTGTGTTCATTTTCCTGCACAGGTCCACCAATCCCTCTCTCTCTCTCTATCAAATCCTTAAACACCTCAATTAGTTCATCCCTTACACTTCTCTACTTGAGACAATGCAAGCCTACTCTGTATGTCTGCATACTTTAACTATTTTAGTCCTAGTACCATTCCTGTGAATGTGCTCCACATCCTCTCGAATACCTGTACATCCGTCCAGTAATGTAGAGGCCAGAGACAAACATGTTATTACATACAGATGAGGTCAAAGCAGATGTTATCGCATGGTAAGATAACTTTAAAGTTTATTTTATTAGTGTCACAAGTAGGCTTACATTAACACTGCCATGTAGTTACTGTAAAAATCCCCAAGTCGCCACACTCAGGCTCCTGTTCGGGTACACTGAGGGAGAATTTAGCATGGCCAATGCACCTAACCAGCATGTCTTTTGGACTGTGGGAGGAAACCGGAGCTCCCGGAGGAAACCCACGCAGACACGGGGAGAATGTGCAGACTCCGCACAGACAGTAACCCAAGCCGGGAATTGAACTCAGCACTGTGAGGCAGCAGTGCTAACCACTGTGCCACCGTGGTGCCCTCACTTCCAGAACTTTATAATCAAGCCACCTTAAGATAAAGATTATTAATCTGTGAAGTTATTTTATTTGTACCTGCCCACCAGATTTTAGTGATTTTTGTGCGTGGTCCCGAAACATATCTGTTCCTCCAAATGTTCTGGCTCTTCACCATTTACCAAATCCCTAATGTCACTTGGAACTGAAGGATGTAGATTTTTCTAAGTAAGTTGATTCTAAATTCATCAACGACAGCACAACCTTTTCTGTGATAAATTTAGCACCCCATTCGAAAGTTGCTTCATTCTGGCTTTTAATCATTGCAGTTAACAATCACCTCACTGAATAAGAAACAGACTGGAGAAAAGTAGAACAGCAAAGAGAAAGAGTTGAGAGGCAGCTCGAGGGCAGGACATGGAGCCTATCATTAGTAGCGAACAGCTACACATTGAAGACAAATGCAAATTTAAGGATTGAAGAGGTTCAGTTGGATTGAGGAGCACCTATTGGGTGGTTGCAATGCACGCATGTAAACTTAAAAAGCACCATCCAATCTGCCCACACCACACCACACACACCACACCACACACACACACACTCACACTCGCGCGCACACACTCACACACACTCACTCGCGCGCGCGCACACACACACACACACTCGCGCACACACACTCACTCACACACACACTCACACCCACACTCACACCCACACTCACACACCCACACTCACACACACACACACTCGAACACACACACTCGCACTCGCGCACACACACACGCACTCGCACACGCACACTCACACACACACACACACTCTCGTACACACACACTCATACACTCGCGCACACACAGTCAAACACACACACACTCGGACACACACACTCGAGCACACACACTCACAGACACACACTCACGCACACGCACTCACACACACACACTCCCACACACACACTCGGACACACACTTGAGCACACACACTCACACACACTCGAGCACACACACTCACACACACACACTCGCACACACACACTCACACACACACTCGCGCACACACACTCGCACACACACTCGCACACACACTCACACACACACACTCGCGCACACACACACAAACTCACACACACAAACTCACACACACACTCACACACACTCGCACACACAGTCGCACACACACACTCACGCACACACACTAACACACACACACACACACTCGCACACACACACTCAAACACACGCACACACACACACACACACACACACTCACACACTCACATACACACTCACACAAACACTCGGGGACACATTCGCACACACACACTCGCGCACACACACTCACACACACACTCGCACACGCACACTCACACACACACACACACTCTCGCTCGCACACACTCACACTCACACTCATACACTCGCGCACACGCACTCAAACACACACACACACACACTCACACCCACACTCACACACCCACACTCACACACACACACTCACACACACACTCGGACACACACACTCGCACTCGCGCACACACACTCACACACACACACTCGCACACGCACACACAGTCGCACACACACACTCGCGCACACACACACACACACACACTCGTACACACACACACACTCATACACTCGCGCACACACAGTCAAACACACACACACTCGGACACACACACTCGAGCACACACACTCACACACACTCACGCACACACACTCACACACACACACTCCCACACACACACTCGGACACACACACTCGAGCACACACACACACTCCCACACACACACTCGGACACACACACTCGAGCACACACACACACTCCCACACACACACTCGGACACACACTCGAGCACACACACTCACACACACACACTCGCACACACACACTCACACACACACACTCGTGCAGACACACACACACACAAACTCACACACACACACTCACACACACTCGTACACATAGTCACACACACACACTCGCGCACACACACTCATGCACACACACTCGCACACACACACACACTCGCGCACACACACTCGCACACACACACTCGCACACACTCGCGCGCACACACACACACACTCACACACACTCACACACACTCACACACACACACACCCGCACACACACCCGCACACACACAATCACAGACACACACTCACACACCCACACAATCACACACACACTCGCACACACACACTCGCACACACACTCGCTCACACACACACACACACTCACACACACTTGCACGCACTCATACACACACTCACACACACTCGCACACTCACACACATGCACTCAAACACACACACTTGCACACACACACTCACACACACACTCGCACACACATTTGCGCACACACACTCGCACACACACACATTCGCGCACACTCACTCACACACACACATTTGCGCACACACATTTGCACACACACACACTCGCGCGCACACACACACACATACTCATACACACTCGCACACACACAAACTCATACACACGTGCACACCCGTGCACGCACACACACACACTTGTGCGAGCACACACACACACATACACATTCGCACACACACACTCATACACACACACGCACACACACTAGTGCACACACTCACTCATATGCAGACACTCGCACACACACTCATACATACACACACACACTCGCATATGCACTTGCACACACACTCACACACACACTCGCATACTCACTCGTACACACTCGCACACATACACTCGCGCACACACATACATACGCACAAACTCCTACACACACACAAATACACATTCGCACACACATAAACACACACACACACACCACACACACACTCAGACACACACACACCCAGCACGCACACACACACATACACGTGCACACCCACTCATACATACACACACACACTCACGCTCATGCACACACGCACACTTGCGCACACACCCACACATACACACACACACACTTCCACACACACATTCACTTACACACACTCATGCACACAGAAACACACACAAACTCGCACACACACACTCATATACATACACACTCACGCACACACACACACATTCCCACACTCATGCTCATATGCATATACACACTCGCACACACTCATACATACATACATGCACACTCGTACACCCACACTCTTACACACACACATACACACATACTCGCACGCACACTCTCGCACATACACACACGGACACGCATACACACTCGCACACACACACACCATTGACTCTGTCTGCACTTCCCGCTGCCTCGGAAAAGCAGCCAGCATAATTAAGGATCCCACACACCCCGGACATACTTTCTTCCACCTTCTTCCATCAGGAAAAAGATTCAAAAGTCTGAGGTCATGTACCAACCGACTCAAGAACAGCTTCTTCCCTGCTGCCGTCAGATTTTTGAATGGACCGAACTCGCATTAAGCTGATCTTTCTCTACACCCCTAGCTATGACTGTAACACTACATCCTGCACTCTCCCCTTTCCTTCTCTATGAACGGTATGCTTTTTCTGTATAGCGCGCAAGAAACAATACATTTCACTGTATGCTAATACATAATAAATCAAATCAATAATAAATCAAATCAAATCAAAATCAAAATCATCCATGACCCTTTGTATGGGGGTGAAAACTCTCCACTGGCTGGGTGAGACATAGCACAAAGAAAGATATTTGAGGCTGTTGGATGTCAATTATCTCAGTCCTCGGACATCGCTGCATGGTGTTCTGCAGACCCAACATTTCCTTCCATCATAGCAACAGAAGTGGGGATGTTCACTAATGATGGTACAGTTATCAGCACCCTTCCCAATCACTGAGGCAGCCCATGTACCCGTGCAGCAAGACCTGGATAACATCCAGGTTGGGCTGACAAATGACAAGTAACATTTGCATCACAAAGTGCCATCCCAACAAGAGAGGATCCAACCATCCCCCATCGACGCAATCACTGCTGAGTCACCCACTATCAACATACTGCGGGTTATCCAGAAACTGAACTTTACTAGCCGTATAAATACTGTGGTTACCAGATCAGGTTAAAGGCTGGGAATCCTGCAACGAGTAACTCATCTCCTGAATCCCAAAGCCTGTCTGCCATCTACAAGGCACAAGCAGGAATGTGATGGAATATTCCCCACTTACCGGGATGAGTGCAGTTCCAAAACTCAAGAAGCTTCACACCATCCAGGACAAAGGCAACCCGCTTGATTATTAGCCCATCCAAAAATATTGAGGAGGAGGCAATGGTGTGGTGGTATTACCTACCACTGGACTAGTAATCCAGGTTCAGATGGTGAAATTTGAATTCAATAAGGATCTAGAATTAAGAATCTACTGATGACCATGAAACTATTGTCGATTTTTGTAAAAACCCATCTGGTTCACTAGTGTCCTTTAGGGAAGGAAATCTACCATCCTTACCCGGTCTGGCCGAGATGTGACTCCAGATCCTCAGCAATGTGGCTGACTCTCAAATGGTCCAGCAAGCCACTCAGTTCAAGGGCAATTAGGAATGGGCAAAAAATGGGCAACAAATACTGGCTGTGCCAGCGATGCCCCTACCCCATGAATGAAGAGAAAGAAAAGCCTTTCCACTATATCTATTGCATCTATTGCATCTATTGCCTCAACTCACCATGACTCCTTCGACAGTACATTCCAAACCGGTAACCTCTACCACCTAGAAAGACAAGGGCAGCAGATACTTGGGAACCCCACTACCTGGAAACCCCTTCGAAATGGTAGTTCTTCATCAGATACTGAAGTTACAACACCACTAATTTCCCTCCACAGATAACAAGACAGACTGCCCTTGCATAGCTAGGCTCTGCCACCGCAAGGAAGAAAATTGTATTGCAACTCTTTATAAAGTGAACATACAATAAATAAAGTTTTTTTAAAGTTCATTAAGTGTCACAAGTAGGCTTACATTAACACTGCAATGAAGTTACTGTGAAAATCCCCTAGTCGCCACACTCCGGCACCTGTTCGGGTACACTGAGGGAGAATTTAGCACAGCCAACGCGCCTAACCAGCACGCCTTTCGGAGTGTGGGCGGAAACCGGAGCACCCGGAGGAAACCCATGCAGACACGGGGAGAACGTGCAAACTCCATGCAGAGTCACCCAAGCTGGGAATCGAACCTGGGTCCCTGCTGTGAGGCAGCAGTGCTTGTCACCGTGCCGCCCCACTGTATTTAAGTATTGTATTTATATATATGTATTCTATGTGGTTTGCAATGCATGAAATTTTGTGAAGAACTAAACAAGTAATTTAAATTAACGCAGATTTGAATTAACCAGCCCTGATGGGTCTTTGTGACTAAACGCAAAATCTGTCTTGATTTACAGTGCAAACATCCTCAAATTCAAGTTACATGTTTAGCTTGACAAGCTGTTGGGCTAAATTTAATTGATGCTGCACCTAATTTGTTACTTTAAGGTGGCAAAGGTTCATTGTTAGTCCTTTATAATTGTGTGACTTTCTTCAGAAAAACTTCTCTATAGAACCTGCTCATGAAAAGAGCACTGCCAAGAATTAAAACCAAGAACAATGGGCCTTAAATTGGGCCTTAAAAATGTCTCTTTCACCTTGAAGTTCTGGAAGTGGCCGATGACACCCAGCTCCATCTCCCTATGAGTCATCTTGATCTTTCCCCTCCCACTGCTATCTGACACCCAGCCTCCACATTATAGAAACAGGAGCTGGAATCACTGGGGAAAGTGAGGAAGAGCTTCACTGAAATGATACTTGAACAGCACACCAGGGCCTCTTTTCTCCAGAAAACATCAGAATGTGGGACAATGGATCGAGATCTTTAAGACCATGAAAGGCAAGAGCAATCCATGGACAACCTTGGAGACACACTGATGCAGGGCTATGCAGTAATCTTCAAGGGACCACGCAGTGCAACAAGCAGGCCACACACAACAAAGAGAAATTGGAGGTAATGTGGTAACTTCATAATAGCAAGTTTCAGATGGTTTTGACACTGAGCCATTTTTATGGTGTCATGAGGGCACATGTCTAAAAAGCTCATGGCATCATGGGTAGTGTCCCTCCCTCTGTGCCAGCAACTTTGAGTTCGAGTCCCACTCTAGGACCTAATGGCCTTGGAAGATGCACTCATAACATGGCCAAACAGGATTGCTATCGACCTGTACATCCTTCTAATATGCCTCCTGCTACTAGTAAGATGTGGACTGGTGCTCCTCAAGATTGAGACTCTGGTTAATGACCAGTTCCAGGAAAAAGTAGCTATGGAAACAGATGTAAGCATGTGCCCATCTGCCTTGTGTAACATTAGATGTGGGAATGCCTCTGGGCGCGATCTTACCAGCTCGTCCTGCCAGTCGATGAGGCGAGCTGGTAAGATCACGAGAGAGGCGAAAAACTGGCTTTGCGCTGTGTTTTTCTTAAGTAAATAACAGGCAAGGTGCATAAAGGGAAATATGTAGATGTCATGTTCTTGGATTTCCAAAAGGCATTCGATACAGTGCCATACCAAAGTTTACTACACAAATAAGAGCTCGTGGTCCAGGGGTAACATATTAGCATATAGAGGATTGGCTAGCTACCAGGAAGCAGAGAGAAGGGATGAATGGGTCCTTTCCAGGATGTCAAGCTGTAAAGTGCCACATGGATCAGTGCTGGGGCCTCAACTATTTACAATTCACACCAATGTCTTTAGATGAAGGGACCAAATGTGTTCTTTGGAATGTGTGAATCAAGGCTTTCAACAAGGTCTCACAT
The DNA here is from genome assembly GCF_964213995.1 of Mustelus asterias. Lineage (NCBI taxonomy): Eukaryota > Metazoa > Chordata > Chondrichthyes > Carcharhiniformes > Triakidae > Mustelus > Mustelus asterias. The sequence continues at coordinate 14,195,773 of NC_135823.1, forward strand.
AACAGACTACTGTGTAGAGTTAAAGCACATCGGATTGCAGGTAACGTCTTGAGATGGTTAGAAAACTGGTTAGCAGTTAGAAAGCAAAGAGTTGGCAGGCAGTGACTAGTGGGGTTCCGCAGAGATCTGTGCTCGGACCCCAACTGTTCACATTATATATTAATGATTTGGAAGAGGGAACTGAATGTGTTATCTCCAAATTTGCAGATGATATGAAGTTGGGTGGGAGGAGGATGCAAAGATGTTTCAGCGTGATTTGGACAGGCTGAGTTTGTGGGCATATGCATGGCAGATGCAGTGTAATGTGGATCACTGTGAGGTTATCCACTTTGTTAGCAATAATAGGAAGGCAGATTATTAATTGAATGGATGTAAATTGAGAGAGGTGGATACTAAACGAGATCTCGGAGTCCTCGTGCATCAGTCACTGAAAGTAAGCGTGCAGGTACAGCAGGCAGTGAAGAAGGCGAATGGTATGTTGGCCTTCATAGCGAGGGGATTTGAGTATAGGAATAGGGATGTTTTGCTTCAATTGTATAGGGTGTTGGTGAGGCCACATCTAGAGTATTGTGTGCAGTTTTGGTCCCCTTATCTGAGGAAGGATGTCCTTGCTATAGAGGGAGTACAGCGAAGGTTTACCAGGCTGATTCCTGGGATGACAGGAATCCTGGAATCCTGGTCTGTCATATGAGGAGAGACTAAATCGGTTAGGATTATATTCACTGGAGTTTAGAAGAATGAGAGGGATCTCATAGAAACTGAGAAAATTCTAACAGTGTTAGACAGGGTAGATTCAGAAAGAGTGTTCCTGATGGTGGGGGAGTCCAGAACTAGGAGGTCATACATTGAGGATAAGGGGTAAACATTTTAGGACTGAGGTGAGGAGAGATTTCTTCACCCAGAGGATGGTGAATGTGTGGAATTCACTACCACAGAAAGTAATTGAGGCCAAAATGTTGTCTGATTTCAAGATGAAATTGGATATGGCTCTTGGGGCTGAAGGGATCAAGGAATGTGGGGGGAAGTGGGGGGATCAGGATATTGAATTTGATGATCAGCCATGATCAAAATGAATGTGGAGCAGGGTCAAAGGGCCGAATGGTCTACTCCTGTTTCTATGTGTGCTAGCTAAATTTGCTGATGATGCCAAGGTAACTGGGACAGTTAACCATCAAGAGGAGGTGAAAATGGCAGAGTGTTGTTTCCGGTGGGAAAACCGGCATGTTTCTCTCCAGATCTTACCACACTCTGCCAAAAAAATCGAGGGGAAGTGTTTCAACCATCATTACAGGGGGGGCCTCAACACACCGGCACATAGCGCCATCTTTAAAGGGACCACCACAGAGTTCCCAGAGCTCCCCTCCCCATCCGCATCGGAGTCAGTATTTCTCTAACCCCACCCACCCCCCACAATTACCCAGCCCTTCTCCCCCAACCCACCCCCGAACACTGGCACCTTCTCCCCACCACCTCCATCGTCCTCACACCCACCTCACTGTTATCACCAGCATTCGAGCTCCTCCATCTGCTACTGGCCACCACAACATCTAAATGAACCCATTCCTCTCCCCCACCCCTGGCATGAGGCTCCCACTGGGCACTGCCAACTTGTGCCAGGGGGCATTGCCATGTCCCTTTCCCTTGGGGTCTATACTTGCCTTTACGACATCGGGAGACCCCCCACAACAGGTTCACATCTAAGTCTGGATGAACCTGTTGTAAATGGTGTGCTGGTGAGACACTGATGTCGGCTGAATGTCCAGTGAGGCGGGGGGAGTCCCAAGGAGAGTGCTCGCGAATGGTATGCTGATGAACTTTCTGGGGTCCCACGGTATGTTTCACACCGCTCCACCGGCGAGGGACCGGTAAGATCGGAACTTGGAAATTGACCAGGACGAAGCACGTACCGCCATTTCCACAGACAGAGAGCGCAGGCTCAAAATTGCCCCCACTGAGTCTACAAATGAATATATACATGGGTTAAGTGAGGGGGAAAAATGGACTATAATGTAGGAAAATGTGACCTTGTCCACTTTTGCAGGAAGAATAGAAAAACAGCATATTATTTAAATGGAGAGAGATAACAGAACTCAGTGTAGGGAGGAATCTAGGTGTCCTGGTACATGAACCATGAAAGACTAGTATGCAGGTGACTAGGAACTCAAGTGGCATTTAGGCAATAGAATATAACTGTCTCACCACAGTTGTACAGGGCCTAGGTGAGACCACACCTGGAGTACTTTGCACAGTTTTGGTCCCGTTATTTGAAAAAGGATATAAATATGTTAGAAGAAGTTCATAGAATCCCTACAGCGCAGAAGGAGGCCATTCGGCCCATCAAGTTAGCACCGACAACAATCCCACCCAGCCCCTATCCCCACAATCCCACACATTTGCCTCGCTAATCCCTCTAACCTACACTTCCCGGGACACTAAGGGGCAATTTAGCACGGCCAATCAATCTAACCCACACATCTTTGGACTGTGGGAGAAAATCGAAGCACCCGGAGGAAACCCATGCAGACACGGGGAGAATGTGTAAACTCCACACAGACAGTGACCCAAGCTAGGGATCGAACCCAGCTCCTTGGAGCTATGAGGCAGCAGTGCTAACCACTGTGGCACCGTGCTGCCCTAAGGTTCACTTGGCTCATTCCTGGGATGAGGATTTATTCTATGAGGAAAGGTTGAACAGATTGGGCCTATATCCACTGGAATTCCGAAGAATGAGAGGAGATCTTATTGACACATAGAGGATCCTGAGGGGATTTGCTCGGATGGATACCAGGAGGATGTTTCCACTTGTGGGAGAGACTGGAACCAGGGGACACAGTTTAAAAATAAAAGGCCCCCTTTTAAGGCAGAGCGATGAGGAAATTGTATTCTCATAGTTAGCCTGTGGAGTCCTCTTCCAAAGACAGAGGTGGAGGATAGTTCATTGAATTTGTTCAAGACTGAGTTGGATAAATTTTTGATAGACAAGGGTTTTTCTCTAAGTGGATGTTTTCCATGACACGTAACTACAGGCCATGGCCACTAAGAGGTGGTATCGCTCCACCATATCTTGCAATATATTCAGCAATGACTCAAGCGATCCATTCTCACTTTGAAAATACATGAAGATTTGCCAATTAAAGGTTTTTAAAGTTTATTTATTATTATCACAAGTCGGCTTATATTAACGCCGCAATGAAGTTACTGTGAAAATCCCCTAGCCGCCACACTCCGACACCAGTTCAGGTAAACTGAGGGAGAATTTAGCATGGCCAATGTATCTAACCAACACGTCTTTCGGATTGTGGGAGGAAACCAGAGCGCCCGGAGGAAACCCACACAGACACGGTGAGAACGTGCAGACGCTGCACAGACAGTGACCCAAGCCGGGTACCGAACTCAGGTCCCGAGCGCTGTGAGGCAGCAGTGCTAACCACTGTGCCTCCAGTGGTCTAAAATGTCAAACCCTTCTGCAAAACATTGTTAATTTTAAATAAGTGGGGCTTGATCTGTTCATTTATTGAGAAAGCCCACTGGTCTAATATAGGACGGGTATGTCATTGTGTAGGTCTGATGTACTTAGGCCGATAAAGTCAAGCTCATAAGCATATAAAATCTTGTTTAGTCATGTCCTGGTTAAATATTACACTCAACCAAACTGCAAGTCACAGTTAAAGGAACCATACAGATTGCCTGAACAGGTAGGAAAATATGGAAAGCTTTCACAAAACTGCAGTCAGCCAGCAGAATCAAACAATCAGCAATTCCTATAATACCAACCATTCAATTTCCCCACCACTTTTTAACTTTAGACAAAAACTGTTGGTTTTCATGCGATTATCTACAGCAGCAATGACAGTCAACTGTTAGGTTCCTCCTGTTTTAACTCATCTGGATTGTACTGATATCTACAAGCCTTTGAGGGACGGGGAACTTTAATCAACATTTTACTTTGATAGCACCTAAACTGTCAACGCATGTTGCAACGATATCTTGAGCTCAAAGGTGGGGCAGGCGTTAAACATTCTTGCAGCCTGTTCAGTAACTTTTTCACCAGTTTCTCTCTTTATTTCCTCTCTCTGGTTTTGATGAGGAACATAAATACAATGCTGCATATATATATATATAAATACAATATAATGAGGCGGCACGGTGGCACGGTGACTAGCACTGCTTCCTCACAGCAACAGGGACCCGGGTTCAATTCCGGCCTTAGGTGACTGTACAGAGTCTGCACGTTCTCTTGGTGTCTGCGTAGGTTTCCTCCAGTTTCCTCCCACGGTCCGAAAGATGTGCAAGTTAGTTGGATTAACAATGGTAAATGCGCAGGGTTGCAGGGATGGGGGAAGCCAGGGTTAGATGCTCTTTCAGAGAGTTGGTGCAGACTCGATGGTCTGACTGGTCTCCTTCTGCACTGTAGAGATTCAATGACTTAACGAGATTTATGAGAAAGGGAGAGGACAGAATGGAGGAACAACTTCCAATTAAAAAGAATCTTATAAATGTTGCAATACAAAATTGCCCAAATTAAGGGCGGCAACCACGGTAGCACAGTGGTTAGCACTGCTGCTTCACAGCTCCAGGGACCTGGGTTCGATTCCCAGCTTGGGTCACTGTCTGTGCGGGGTTTACACACTCTCCTTGTGTCTGTGTGGGTTTCCTCCAGGTGCTCCGGTTTCCTCCCACAGTCCAAAGATGTGCGGGTTAGGTTGATTGGCCATGCTAAAATTGCCCCTTAGTGTCCTGGGATGTGTAGATTAGAGGGGTTAGCGGGTAAAATATGTAGCGATATGGGGGTAGGGCCTGGTGGGATTGTGGTCGGTGCAGACTTGATGGGCCGAATGGCCTCTTTCTGTACTGTAGGGTTTCTATGATTTCTAAGAGAGGACATTTTTTTTAAACAGCTCCATCAACAGAACTGTTGATTTTGTCACAAGTTAGGTTGATTGGCCATGCTAAATTACCCTTTAGTTACTCAGTGTGTTACGTGGCCTTAGGATAGGGCCTGGGTGGAATTGTTGTCGGTGCGGGCTGAATGGTCTGCTTCTGCACTGCAGGGATTCTATGATGGCGGCATGGAGGCACAGTGGTTAGCACTGCCACCTCACAGCGCCAGGGACCCCGGTTCGCTTCCCGACTTGGGTCACTGTCTGTGTGGAGTTTGCATGTTCTCCCCGTGTCTGCGTGGGTTTCTCCGGGTGCTCCACTTTCCTCCCACAGTCCAAAGATGTGCTGGATAGATTGATTGGCCATGCTAAAATTGACCCTTAGTGTCAGTGGGACTGGCTAGGGTAAGTGCATTGGGTTATGGAAAGAGGGCCTGGGTGGGATTGTGGTCGGTGCAGACTCGATGGGCCAAATGGCCCCCTTCTGCACTGTAGGATTCTATGAGGATTCTATCACTAAGTATAGTTCCACTAAAGAAAGCAGATTGGCCATTTCCTGGAGTGGCTGCTGAAAGTGCAGCAGGAATCCTTTCTCTACATGTACAACTGCAAAGGTAGAATAGCAGGAGTTCCAAGGAAATTCTCTGTTAATGTCTCTGTTAAATCATTTGATTAAAAAGATAATTAATTCCCTTTTACATTTCATGATGCATCACTGGGTTTCCCGGACATCTGGAAAGTTGCCGGAAAAGGCAAGGTGAGAACATGGCGTCAGTTGAGGAGACGGAAGCAAACACATGGAAATACTGGAATGCCAAGGGAGGTGGTGGTGGCATAGTGGTATGGTCACTGGAACAATAATCTAGAGACCCAGTGTAATGCTCTGGGTGACCGGGTTCAAATCCCACCACGGCAGATGGTGAAATTTGGAATTAAAAGTTCAATGATGGGTTAGGAAACCATTTGTCATAACATCTGGTTAATGGCGACAGAGAAAGCTGGGTAACTGGGCTGAACAAAAGGAGCCATAGCCAGAATTTATTTGAAACCTGAGGCTACACCAAAATTCTTTTGAGCTCGCCCAGTGCCTGATGCACCTCATAAAGGAGAAGTGGAGCGAGATTAGTGCAGTTTTCTGAATGGACTCTCTCCATAGTCCCTTTCTGAAGCCAGATCACTTTGTAAGAATTTGTGGAGTCTGTAATTTAACTGTAAACCGAAGAGCCCAGATAGACCATTCCGAGGATAGAGGATCTGCAAGCAAAATTAGCAGGGGGCTTTAAGTGCACCATGTTAGATCTCAGCCATGCCTACCAGCAGCTGGAGCTGGATGGAGACTCCCAAAGGTTGTTCACCATCAACACCCACAAAGGGTTAGCTCAGTGCACTCGCCTAACATTCGGAGTCTCATTGGCCTGCGCCATTTTCCAGAGTACGATGGAAAGCTTGGGGGTTGCAGGGAATCCCCAAAGTGGTGGTGTACTTGGATGATGTCCCAATTCCTGGAGCATCCCTGAGGAACATGGGACAAACCTACAAGAGGTCCTAAAGAGGTTTAAAGAGATGGACATCTGCTTAAAATGCGAGAAACGCACCTTCCAGGTGGATGTGGTCAAATACCTCGGCTTTATGGTAGATCTCAAAGATCTGCATCCCCTAGAGGACAAGGTGAAAGCTATTAAAGATGCACCACAGCCTGTGATAAGAGTTAAAATCATTCCTATAGATGATAAATTATTACGGGGAATTACTGCAAAACGTGTCCATGACTCTGACCGTGGTACAATGGTTTCTTAAGAAGCATCAACGATGGAAATGGGGAGAGGTGCAATGAGAGGCGTTTGCTGAAGAAAAGCAAACCTTACAGCTATCAACACTGCTCATACATTTTGATCCAACCAAACCATTGATGGTTGCCTGTGATGCATCACCATATGGAGTGAGAGCAGTCTTGTCCCACAAGATGTCAGATGGAATAGAAAGACCAATTGCATTCATGTCAAGAACCTTATCCAAGGCTGCAAAGAAATATTCTCAAATTGACAAGGAGAATCTGGCGATAACCTATGCTGTGAAGTTTCACCGATATATATATCTATATGGAAGACATTGTATTGGATCACAAACTGCTGTTGGGTTTCTTCTGAGAGGATAAGACTATGCTGTTGATTGTCTCTGAGGGTCCAGAGATGGATTTTGTTTTTATCTGCGTTATTCCTTCCAGCATTGACCAAGGACCCAAATATTGAACGTGGATGCATTCAGCAGCCGCCCTCTACTGCAGACATCGCAATCACCTCCTGTTCCACAACAAATAGTGTTGGTGTTGTACGTGCTGGTGACATTGCTGTTTCAGATACCTATATAAAGTCCTGGACCGAGAGGGAGTCATTACACTACAAAGTTAAGAGGATGGTACTACAAAGTCGGCACTATGACAAGTCGGAGTAGATCTGACCCAATCTACAGCGTAGGACAGAGATCACGGGCTGGATTTTACACCCTCGCTTGTCCCGAAACCGTAAAATCCCACCTGAGGTCAACGGACCTTCCCATTGTCTGCCCCTTGCCCGCTCCGACTCCCGTGGCGAGCGAGACAGTAAAATTCCAGCCAACATGTGAGGATGGTGTGTTATTGTTGGGGGGGCTGGTGTTATAATGCCACTCTGGGGGCAATGGATGTGACTACAGGAACTCCATGATGCACACCCTGGGCAGAGGAGATGAAGGCACTGGCCTGAAGCTATGTCTGGTGGCCTGGCATCAACAAGGAGATCGCAGGAAGAGTTAGCTAACACCCGACTTGTAAAACTCAACAGTCATTGCCGCCACCGGCAAATATGCAACTGTGGGAGTGGCCAGGTCGTCCATGGTCACAATTACACAGAAACTTCGCTGGACCATTCATGGGACACATGTTCCTCACCCTGGCTGATGTTCTACAGCGTTCAAAATGGCTAAATGTCCAGCTAATGAAGTCTGCAATGGACACAGCCACCATCGACAGGTTGCAGCAGAGTTTTGCCATCCTGAGGTCTGACAATTGCACAGCTGAGGAGTTCCACCAGTTTGTCTAATGGGATGCGTCACATTCAGTCAGCCCTTTACCACCCAGCCTCCAAGGGCTTGGCAGAGCGAGCGTACTAATATATAAAGTTTCAGTGAAGAAGCAAGCTCAGAGGCCACTGGCTTCACGCTTGACAACTTTCTTGTTATGGTATAATACAACGCTGAACACCAGCACCAGGGTTCCTCCGGCTGAATCATTAATGCGGTACCATCTACGAACCCATTTGGATTTGATGTGTCCGGATTTGTTGGGGAGGGTGAGGCTCGGCAAGTTTCCCAGAAAGAGCGGCATGGGGCTGATTCTCCCACAGCTGGTGCGGAGCTGGAGCAGCGCAACGGGCCGGGAGGCACCAGCAGAGGCCGTTCAGCGGGCTTCCTGCAGGGCGCCACGGACCCGCACATCTCCAACTCCCAAGTTTTCTGCAGTCAATCAGCCCCTCCTGAGCTGATTTAAATATTTAAATTTGATTTGAAATCCCATTAGTGGGCACGGCACTGAGGTCTCCAGGCCCGCGAGCGTCTGCCCCCATGCCAGGAGTGCTTCACTCCAGTGGGGTTTACAACAGCTCCCCACTGATGGGGAACAAGTGGTTGACCCCGCTGGAGTGGACAGGGCCATTGCCATTGCTCCCCCCCCCCGCCCAAGAAGGATGGGGGCAAGACACGGTGCCCCTTGGCCATTGCCAACTTGGTGGTGTCAGCTTGGCCGCCCCGGCACTGCCCAAGGGGCACCTTGGCACTGCCCACCAGACATCAGGCATTGCCAAGGGGTGGGGCCAGAGGGGGTGAAGCATATTGGAGGGATGGGGCCTATGGGGGGAGATGGATGGGTGTAGGGCAGCCCGCTGCCACTCTGCATACGGATCGGTGGCAGAGGGAGGGTGGACGGAGATCGGGGCTGGCCATCCAGGTGGGACGGGATCAGGACTGCTGGGGGTAGGGGAGGTCGGGGAGATCGGGACTGGGGGGGGGGGGGGAGGGAGGGAGACATTGGGGCTGGCACAGAGAGGGCCAGGAGGCCAGCGATCGGGGGCTGAGGGTGTCTGTAGGCCAGCTATGCGGGGTCGCAAGGCTGGCCCCCCCCGACAGCACTTGAAGAAAAGGGACAGAATGTTCAAGAACATTCACAGTGAGAAACTTTGCTGGTGGATTGACCCGGGTGTTAGGAAGGATGGTAGAGAGAGAGGGACCAGTTGGGAGTAGAAAGTCGCTGTGTAAAAAAAAATGTGGGTCATCTGAGGAAGAGAGCTGGGTCTGATCCAGGGGACCAACAGGGGTGCCCCACTGCGGTCTTGTGTGTGTCAGCTACAGGGATACCTGCAGCCTGTGTGGGGCTGAGGCAGTCTCTGGCTACAGTAACCAAGGAGGAAGAAGCCACTGGGGAGGACCTTTTGATTTGATTTGATTTATTATTGGCACATGTATTAGTATACAGTGAAAATTATTTTTTCTTGCGTGCTGTACAGGCAAAGCATACCGTTCATAGAGAAGGAAAGGAGAGAGTGCAGAATGTAGTGTTACTGTCATAGCTAGGGGGTAGAGAAAGATCAACTTTATGCAAGTTAGGTCCATTCAAACGTCTGCTGGCAGCAGGGAAGAAGCTGTTACCATAGAACCATAGAAAATTACAGCTCAGAAACAGGCCTTTTGGCCCTTCTTGTCTGTGCCGAACCATTTTATGCCTAGTCCCACTGACCTGCACTTGGACCATATCCCTCCACACCCCTCTCATCCATGAACCCGTCCAAGTTTTTCTTAAATGTTAAAAGTGACCCAGCATTTACCACTTTATCCGGCAGCTCATTCCACACTCCCACCACTCTCTGCGTGAAGAAGCCCCCCCTAATATTCCCTTTAAACTTTTCTCCTTTCACCCTTAACCCATGCCCTCTGGTTTTTTTCTCCCCGAGCCTCAGCGGAAAAAGCCTGCTCACATTCACTCTATCTATACCCATCAAAATCTTATACACCTCTATCAAATCTCCCCTCAATCTTCTACGCTCCAGGGAATAAAGTCCCAACCTATTCAATCTCTCTCTGTAACTCAGCTTCTCAAGTCCCGGCAACATCCTTGTGAACCTTCTCTGCACTCTTTCAATCTTATTTACATCCTTCCTGTAACTAGGTGACCAAAACTGTACACAATACTCCAAACTCGGCCTCACCAATGCCTTATATAACCTTACCATAACACTCCAACTTTTATACTCGATACTCCAATTTATAAAGGCCAATGTACCAAAGGCACTCTTTACGACCCTATCCACCTGTGACGTCACTTTTAGGGAATTCTGTACCTGTATTCCCAGATCCCTCTGTTCAACTGCACTCTTCAGAGTCCGACCATTTACCCTGTACGTTCTTCTTTGGTTTGTCCTTCCAAAGTGCAATATCTCACACTTGTCTGCGTTAAATTCCATTTGCCATTTTTCAGCCCATTTTTCTAGTTGGTCCAAATCCCTCTGCAAGCTTTGAAAACTTTCCTCACTGTCCACTACACCTCCAATCTTTGTATCATCAGCAAACTTGCTGATCCAATTTACCACATTATCATCCAGATCGTTGATATAGGTGACAAACAACAATGGACCCAACACCGATCCCTGCGGCACACCACTAGTCACAGGCCTCCACTCAGAGAAGCAATCCTCCACAACCACTCTCTGGCTTCTTCCATTGAGCCAGTGTCTTATCCAATTTACTACCTCCCCATGTATACCTAGCGACTGAACCTTCCTAACTAACCTCCCATGAGGGACCTTGTCAAAGGCCTTGCTGAAATCCAGGTAGACAACATCCACCGCCTTCCCTTCATCCACGTTCCTGGTAACCTCCTCGAAAAACTCTAATAGATTGGTCAAACATGACCTACCACGCACAAAGCCATGTTGACTCTCCCTAATAAGTCCCTGTCTATCCAAATATTTGTAGATCCTATCCCTTATCACACCTTCCAATAACTTGCCCACCACCAACGTCAAACTTACTGGCTGATAATTTCCCGGATTTCTTTTGGAACCTTTTTTAAACAACGGAACAACATGAGCCACCCTCCAATCATCCGGCACCTCCCCCGTGAATACTGACATTTTAAATATGTCTGCCAGGGCCCCTACAAGTTCAACACTAGCTTCCCTCAAGGTCCGTGGGAATACCCTGTCCGGTCCTGGGGATTTATCCACTCTGATTTGCCTCAAGACAGCGAGCACCTCCTCCCCTTTAATCTGTAAAGGTTCCATGACCTCCCTACCAGTTTGCCCTATTTCCGTAGACTCCATGCCCATTTCCTCAGTAAATACGGATGCAAAAAAACCATTTAGTATCTCCCCCATCTCTTTTGGTTCCATACACAGTGTACCACTCTGGTCTTCAAGAGGACCAATTTTATCCCTCACTATCCTTTTGCTCCTAACATACCTATAGAAGCTCTTTGGATTTTCCTTCACTCTGTCTGCCAAAGCAACCTCATGTCTTCTTTTAGCCCTCCTGATTTCCCTCTTAACTAGCTTCTTGCACTTTTTATACTCCTCGAGCATCTGATGTGTTCCTTGCTGCCTGTACATTTCATACAACTCTCTCTTCCTCTTAATCAGTGTTACAATCTCCCTCGAGAACCAAGGTTCCTCATTCCTATTTACTTTGCCTTTAATCCTGACAGGAACATACAAACTCTGCACTCTCAAAATTTCTCCTTTGAAGGCCTCCCACTTTCCATTTACATCCTTATCAGAGAACAGCCTGTGCCAATCCACACTTCCCAGATCCCTTCTCATTTCATCAAATTTCGCCTTTTTCCAGTTCAGAACTTCAACCCGAGGACCAGATCTATCCTTATCCACGATCAGGTTGAAACTAATGGCATTATGATCACTGGATCCAAAGTGTTCCCTCACACTCACATCCATCACCTGCCCTAACTCATTTCCCAATAGGAGATCCAATATCGCATCCTCTCTAGTTGGCACCTCTATATACTGATGTAGAAAATTCTCCTGAACACATTTTACAAACTCTACCCCGTCTAAACCTTTAACAGTATGCGAGTCCCAATCTATATGTGGAAAATTAAAATCCCCTACTATCACAACTTTGTGTTTCTTGCAGTTGTCAGCTATCTCTCTGCTGATTTGCTCCTCCAATTCTCGCTGACTATTGGGTGGTCTATAATACAAGCCCATTAATGTGGTCATACCTTTCCTGTTTCTCAGCTCCACCCATAGGGCCTCTGTAGACAAGCTCCCTAATCTATCCTGCCTGAGTACCGCTGTAACATTTTCCCTGACCAACAATGCCACCCCCCCACCTTTCATCCCTCTGCCTCTATCCCACCTGAAACATTGGAACCCTGGAACATTGAGCTGCCAGTCCTGCCCCTCCTGTAGCCAAGTTTCACTAATGGCTATAATGTTCTTGAGTCGGTGGGTACGTGACCTCAGACTTTTGGGAAGAAGGTGGAAGAGAGAATGTCCGGGGTGCTTGGGGTCCTTAATTATGCTGGCTGCTTTGCCGAGGCAGCGGGAAGTGTAGGCAGAGTCAATGGATGGGAGGCTGGTTTGCGTGGTGGATTGGGCTACATTCACAACCTTTTGTAGTTTCTTGCGGTCTTGGGCGGCCTATGATGCATCTGTAAAAGTTGATGAGAGTTGTAGAGGACAGGCCAAGTTTCCTTAGCCTTCTGAGAAAGTAGGCCTTGGTGGGCCTCTGGCTCCTTTAACTGTGAGTGGATGAGTTTGCCTTTCTCTTTGACAGGACCAGATTCATTACTAGCTGTAGGAGCCTGTGTTGAGTTCAGGCACTCTGGAAGAGTGTGGAAGTCTCCAGATTGACCTTGTGATTGGGCTTTTCCTTGGTGTCCCTCATATGAAATTGCATTTTTGTGACTATGTATAATGTTGTTTCCCTTTTGTTTTCACTCATAGGTGAGCTCAAGAGTTAGGGCGTGAAGGGGTGTGGCAACTTGGCACTTTTAAGGGGCGATGCTTTGCAGGCCGTGTGATTGGGCCGGACACCCCAGAGAGACTGCATGGGAAACCAAACCAATCAGGAGTGAGGATGCATACCCTGGGACGGGCAGAACACTCAGTTGAAGCCTGGGAGGAGGAAAGAGCAGATTCTGTATATGTTCTCTCAGACACTGATCTTGTGTATATTAGTTCAATAAACTTTTTCCAGTTGGCACAAGATCGACGAGATGTTACTCTAACAACAAAGGGTTTTTTAAACTAGAGTTACTACAGACAATATACAGTGTTTATTAAACTACAGTTACTACAGACACTGTCGAGTGTTTATGAAACTACAGTTACTACAGACACTGCCTCGTGTTTATTAAACTACAGTTAGTACAGACACTGCCTAGTGTTTATTAAACAACAGTTAGTACAGACACTGCCTAGTGTTTATTAAACTACAGTTACTACAGACACTGTCCAGTGTTTACTAAACTACAGTTAGTACAGACACTGCCTCGTGTTTATTAAACTACAGTTACTACAGACACTGTCCAGTGTTTATTAAACTACAGTTACTACAGACACTGTCCAGTGTTTATTAAACTACAGTCACTACAGACACTGCCTAGTGTTTATTAAACTACAGTTACTACAGACACTGCCTCGTGTTTATTAAACTACAGTTACTACAGACACTGTCTAGTGTTTATTAAACTACAGTTACTACAGACACTGTCCAGTGTTTATTAAACTACAGTTACTACAGACACTGCCTAGTGTTTATTAAACTACAGTTACTACAGACACTGTCCAGTGTTTATTAAACTACAGTTACTACAGACACTGCCTCGTGTTTATTAAAATACTGTTAGTACAGACACTGTCTAGTGTTTATTAAAATACAGTTAGTACAGACACTGTCTAGTGTTTATTAAACTACAGTTAGTACAGACACTGTCTAGTGTTTATTAAAGTACTGTTAGTACAGACAGTGCCTCGTGTTTATTAAACTACAGTTAGTGCAGACACTGTCTAGTGTTTATTAAACTACAGTTACTACAGACACTGCCGAGTGTTTATTAAAATACTGTTAGTACAGACACTGTCTAGTGTTTATTAAACTACAGTTAGTACAGACACTGTCTAGTGTTTATTAAAGTACTGTTAGTACAGACAGTGCCTCGTGTTTATTAAACTACAGTTAGTGCAGACACTGTCTAGTGTTTATTAAACTACAGTTACTACAGACACTGCCGAGTGTTTATTAAACTACAGTTACTACAGACACTGCCTGGTGTTTATTAAACTACAGTTAGTGCAGACACTGCCTAGTGTTTATTGAACTACAGTTAGTACAGACACTGCCTAGTGTTTATTAAACTACAGTTACTACAGACACTGCCTAGTGTTTATTGAACTACAGTTAGTACAGACACTGCCTAGTGTTTATTAAACTACAGTTACTACAGACACTGCCTGGTGTTTATTAAACTACAGTTAGTACTGACACTGCCTCATGTTTATTAAACTACAGTTACTACAGACACTGCCTAGTGTTTATTGAACTACAGTTAGTACAGACACTGCCTAGTGTTTATTAAACTACAGTTACTACAGACACTGCCTGGTGTTTATTAAACTACAGTTAGTACTGACACTGCCTCATGTTTATTAAACTACAGTTAGTACAGACACTGCCTAGTGTTTATTAAACTACAGTTACTACAGACACTGCCTAGTGTTTATTAAACTACAGTTAGTACAGACACTGCCTAGTGTTTATTAAACTACAGTTAGTACTGACACTGCCTAGTGTTTATTAAACTACAGTTACTACAGACACTGCCTAGTGTTTATTAAACTACAGTTAGTACAGACACTGCCTAGTGTTTATTAAACTACAGTTAGTACAGACACTGCCTAGTGTTTATTAAACTACAGTTACTACAGACACTGTCTAGTGTTTATTAAACTACAGTTAGTACAGACACTGCCTAGTGTTTATTAAACTACAGTTACTACAGACACTGCCTAGTGTTTATTAAACTACAGTTACTACAGACACTGCCTAGTGTTTATTAAACTACAGTTACTACAGACACTGCCTAGTGTTTATTAAACTACAGTTAGTACTGACACTGCCTAGTGTTTATTAAACTACAGTTACTACAGACACTGCCTAGTGTTTATTAAACTACAGTTACTACAGACACTGCCTAGTGTTTATTAAACTACAGTTAGTACAGACACTGCCTAGTGTTTATTAAACTACAGTTACTACAGACACTGTCTAGTGTTTATTAAACTACAGTTAGTACAGACACTGCCTAGTGTTTATTAAACTACAGTTACTACAGACACTGCCTAGTGTTTATTAAACTACAGTTACTACAGACACTGCTTAGTGTTTATTAAACTACAGTTACTACAGACACTGCCTAGTGTTTATTAAACTACAGTTAGTACTGACACTGCCTAGTGTTTATTAAACTACAGTTAGTACTGACACTGCCTAGTGTTTATTAAACTACAGTTACTACAGACACTGCCTAGTGTTTATTAAACTACAGTTACTACAGACACTGCCTAGTGTTTATTAAACTACAGTTACTACAGACACTGCCTAGTGTTTATTAAACTACAGTTACTACAGACACTGCCTCGTGTTTATTAAACTACAGTTAGTGCAGACACTGTCTCATATTTATTAAACTACAGTTACTACAGACACTGCCTAGTGTTTATTAAACTACAGTTACTACAGACACTGCCTAGTGTTTATTAAACTACAGTTAGTACAGACACTGCCTAGTGTTTATTAAACTACAGTTAGTACTGACACTGCCTAGTGTTTATTAAACTACAGTTAGTACAGACACTGCCTAGTGTTTATTAAACTACAGTTACTACAGACACTGCCTAGTGTTTATTAAACTACAGTTAGTGCAGACACTGCCTCGTGTTTATTAAACTACAGTTAGTGCAGACACTGCCTCGTGTTTATTAAACTACAGTTACTACAGACACTGCCTAGTGTTTATTAAACTACAGTTACTACAGACACTGCCTCGTGTTTATTAAACTACAGTTACTACAGACACTGTCTCGTGTTTATTAAACTACAGTTACTACAGACACTGCCTAGTGTTTATTAAACTACAGTTACTACAGACACTGCCTAGTGTTTATTAAACTACAGTTACTACAGACACTGCCTAGTGTTTATTAAACTACAGTTAGTGCAGACACTGCCTCGTGTTTATTAAACTACAGTTAGTGCAGACACTGCCTCGTGTTTATTAAACTACAGTTACTACAGACACTGCCTAGTGTTTATTAAACTACAGTTACTACAGACACTGCCTAGTGTTTATTAAACTACAGTTAGTGCAGACACTGCCTCGTGTTTATTAAACTACAGTTAGTGCAGACACTGCCTCGTGTTTATTAAACTACAGTTACTACAGACACTGCCTAGTGTTTATTAAACTACAGTTACTACAGACACTGCCTCGTGTTTATTAAACTACAGTTACTACAGACACTGTCTCGTGTTTATTAAACTACAGTTACTACAGACACTGCCTAGTGTTTATTAAACTACAGTTACTACAGACACTGCCTAGTGTTTATTAAACTACAGTTACTACAGACACTGCCTAGTGTTTATTAAACTACAGTTACTACAGACACTGTCTAGTGTTTATTAAACTACAGTTAGTGCAGACACTGCCTCGTGTTTATTAAACTACAGTTAGTACAGACACTGCCTCATGTTTATTAAACTACAGTTACTACAGACACTGCCTAGTGTTTATTAAACTACAGTTACTACAGACACTGCCTAGTGT
The DNA here is from genome assembly GCF_964213995.1 of Mustelus asterias. Classification (NCBI taxonomy): domain Eukaryota; kingdom Metazoa; phylum Chordata; class Chondrichthyes; order Carcharhiniformes; family Triakidae; genus Mustelus; species Mustelus asterias. The sequence continues at coordinate 14,212,525 of NC_135823.1, forward strand.
TTATTAAACTACAGTTACTACAGACACTGCCTCGTGTTTATTAAACTACAGTTACTACAGACACTGCCTAGTGTTTATTAAACTACAGTTACTACAGACACTGTCTAGTGTTTATTAAACTACAGTTAGTACTGACACTGCCTAGTGTTTATTAAACTACAGTTACTACAGACACTGCCTAGTGTTTATTAAACTACAGTTACTACAGACACTGCCTAGTGTTTATTAAACTACAGTTAGTACAGACACTGCCTAGTGTTTATTAAACTACAGTTAGTACTGACACTGCCTAGTGTTTATTAAACTACAGTTAGTACTGACACTGCCTAGTGTTTATTAAACTACAGTTACTACAGACACTGCCTCGTGTTTATTAAACTACAGTTAGTGCAGACACTGTCTCATATTTATTAAACTACAGTTACTACAGACACTGCCTAGTGTTTATTAAACTACAGTTACTACAGACACTGCCTAGTGTTTATTAAACTACAGTTAGTACTGACACTGCCTCATGTTTATTAAACTACAGTTACTACAGACACTGCCTAGTGTTTATTAAACTACAGTTAGTACTGACACTGCCTCATGTTTATTAAACTACAGTTACTACAGACACTGCCTAGTGTTTATCAAACTACAGTTACTACAGACACTGCCTAGTGTTTATTAAACTACAGTTACTACAGACACTGCCTAGTGTTTATTAAACTACAGTTACTACAGACACTGCCTAGTGTTTATTAAACTACAGTTACTACAGACACTGTCTAGTGTTTATTAAACTACAGTTAGTACTGACACTGCCTAGTGTTTATTAAACTACAGTTACTACAGACACTGCCTAGTGTTTATTAAACTACAGTTACTACAGACACTGCCTAGTGTTTATTAAACTACAGTTAGTACAGACACTGCCTAGTGTTTATTAAACTACAGTTAGTACTGACACTGCCTAGTGTTCATTAAACTACAGTTAGTACTGACACTGCCTAGTGTTTATTAAACTACAGTTACTACAGACACTGCCTCGTGTTTATTAAACTACAGTTAGTGCAGACACTGTCTCATATTTATTAAACTACAGTTACTACAGACACTGCCTAGTGTTTATTAAACTACAGTTACTACAGACACTGCCTAGTGTTTATTAAACTACAGTTAGTACTGACACTGCCTCATGTTTATTAAACTACAGTTACTACAGACACTGCCTAGTGTTTATTAAACTACAGTTAGTACTGACACTGCCTCATGTTTATTAAACTACAGTTACTACAGACACTGCCTAGTGTTTATCAAACTACAGTTACTACAGACACTGCCTAGTGTTTATTAAACTACAGTTACTACAGACACTGCCTAGTGTTTATTAAACTACAGTTAGTACTGACACTGCCTCATGTTTATTAAACTACAGTTAGTACAGACACTGTCTAGTGTTTATTAAACTACAGTTACTACAGACACTGCCTAGTGTTTATTAAACTACAGTTAGTACTGACACAGCCTCATGTTTATTAAACTACAGTTACTACAGACACTGCCTCGTGTTTATTAAACTACAGTTAGTACAGACACTGCCTAGTGTTTATTAAAGTACTGTTACTACCGACGCTGTCGAGTGTTTATTAAACTACAGTTAGTGCAGACACTGCCTCGTGTTTATTAAACTACAGTTACGACAGACACTGTCTAGTGTTTATTAAACTACAGTTACTACAGACACTGTCCAGTGTTTATTGAACTACAGTTACTACAGACACTTCCTCGTGTTTATTCAACTACAGTTACTACAGACATTGTGTTGTGGTTTTTAAACTACAGTTACGACAGACACTTTCTCGTGTTTATTAAACTACAGTTACTACAGACACTGTCCAGTGTTTATTGAACTACAGTTACTACAGACACTGTCCAGTGTTTATTGAACTACAGTTACTACAGACACTGCCGAGTGTTTATTAAACTACAGTTCGTAAAGACACTGCCTAGTGTTTATTAAACTACAGTTAGTACAGACACTGCCTAGTGTTTATTAAACTACAGTTACTACAGACACTGCCTCGTGTTTATTAAACTACAGTTAGTACAGACACTGTCTAGTGTTTATTAAACTACAGTTAGTGCAGACACTGTCTAGTGTTTATTAAACTACAGTTAGTACTGACACTGCCTAGTGTTTATTAAACTACAGTTAGTACAGACACTGCCTAGTGTTTATTAAAGTACTGTTACTACTGACATTGTCGAGTGGTTATTAAACTACAGTTACTACAGACACTGAACAGTGTTTATTGAACTACAGTTACTATAGACACTGCCTAGTGTTTATTAAACTACAGTTAGTACAGACACTGCCTAGTGTTTATTAAAGTACTGTTACTACTGACATTGTTGAGTGTTTATTAAACTACAGTTACTACAGACACTGTCCAGTGTTTATTGAACTACAGTTACTATAGACACTGCCTAGTGTTTATTAAACTACAGTTACTACAGACACTGTCTAGTGTTTATTAAACTACAGTTAGTACAGACACTGCCTAGTGTTTATTAAACTACAGTTAGTACAGACACTGCCTAGTGTTTATTAAAGTACTGTTACTACCGACACTGTCGAGTGTTTATTAAAGTACTGTTAGTACAGACACTGCCTCGTGTTTATTAAAATACTGTTAGTACAGACACTGTCTAGTGTTTTTAAAATACTGTTAGTACAGACACTGCCTAGTGTTTATTAAAGTACTGTTAGTACAGACACTGTCTAGTGTTTATTAAAATACTGTTAGTACAGACACTGTCTGGTGTTTATTAAAGTACTGTTAGTACAGACACTGTCTAGTGTTTCTAAAATACTGTTAGTACAGACACTGTCTAGTGTTTATTAAACTACAGTTAGTACAGACACTGCCTCGTGTTTATTAAACTAAAGTTACTACAGACACTGCCTCGTGTTTATTAAACTACAGTTTCTACAGACACTGCCTCGTGTTTATTAAACTATAGTTAGTACAGACACTGTCTCATGTTTGTTAAACTACAGTTAGTACTGACACTGCCTCGTGTTTATTAAACTACAGTTAGTGCAGACACTGCCTCGTGTTTATTAAACTACAGTTACTACAGACACTGCCTCGTGTTTATTAAACTACAGTTAGTACAGACACTGCCTAGTGTTTATTAAACTACAGTTAGTACAGACACTGTCTAGTGTTTATTAAACTACAGTTAGTACAGACACTGTCTAGTGTTTATTAAACTACAGTTAGTACAGACACTGCCTCGTGTTTATTAAACTACAGTTACTACAGACAATGCCTCGTGTTTATTAAACTACAGTTAGTACAGACACTGCCTAGTGTTTATTAAACTACAGTTAGTACAGGCACTGCCTCATGTTTATTAAACTATAGTTAGTACAGACACTGTCTCATGTTTGTTAAACTACAGTTAGTACTGACACTGCCTAGTGTTTATTAAACTACAGTTAGTACAGACACTGCCTAGTGTTTATTAAACTACAGTTACTACAGACACTGCCTAGTGTTTATTAAACTACAGTTAGTGCAGACACTGCCTCGTGTTTATTAAACTACAGTTAGTGCAGACACTGCCTCGTGTTTATTAAACTACAGTTACTACAGACACTGCCTAGTGTTTATTAAACTACAGTTACTACAGACACTGCCTCGTGTTTATTAAACTACAGTTACTACAGACACTGTCTCGTGTTTATTAAACTACAGTTACTACAGACACTGCCTAGTGTTTATTAAACTACAGTTACTACAGACACTGCCTAGTGTTTATTAAACTACAGTTACTACAGACACTGCCTAGTGTTTATTAAACTACAGTTAGTGCAGACACTGCCTCGTGTTTATTAAACTACAGTTAGTGCAGACACTGCCTCGTGTTTATTAAACTACAGTTACTACAGACACTGCCTAGTGTTTATTAAACTACAGTTACTACAGACACTGCCTAGTGTTTATTAAACTACAGTTAGTGCAGACACTGCCTCGTGTTTATTAAACTACAGTTAGTGCAGACACTGCCTCGTGTTTATTAAACTACAGTTACTACAGACACTGCCTAGTGTTTATTAAACTACAGTTACTACAGACACTGCCTCGTGTTTATTAAACTACAGTTACTACAGACAGTGTCTCGTGTTTATTAAACTACAGTTACTACAGACACTGCCTAGTGTTTATTAAACTACAGTTACTACAGACACTGCCTAGTGTTTATTAAACTACAGTTACTACAGACACTGCCTAGTGTTTATTAAACTACAGTTACTACAGACACTGTCTAGTGTTTATTAAACTACAGTTAGTGCAGACACTGCCTCGTGTTTATTAAACTACAGTTAGTACAGACACTGCCTCATGTTTATTAAACTACAGTTACTACAGACACTGCCTAGTGTTTATTAAACTACAGTTACTACAGACACTGCCTAGTGTTTATTAAACTACAGTTACTACAGACACTGCCTCGTGTTTATTAAACTACAGTTACTACAGACAGTGCCTAGTGTTTATTAAACTACAGTTACTACAGACACTGTCTAGTGTTTATTAAACTACAGTTAGTACTGACACTGCCTAGTGTTTATTAAACTACAGTTACTACAGACACTGCCTAGTGTTTATTAAACTACAGTTACTACAGACACTGCCTAGTGTTTATTAAACTACAGTTACTACAGACACTGTCTAGTGTTTATTAAACTACAGTTAGTACAGACACTGCCTAGTGTTTATTAAACTACAGTTAGTACAGACACTGCCTAGTGTTTATTAAAGTACTGTTACTACCGACACTGTCGAGTGTTTATTAAAGTACTGTTAGTACAGACACTGCCTCGTGTTTATTAAAATACTGTTAGTACAGACACTGTCTAGTGTTTTTAAAATACTGTTAGTACAGACACTGCCTAGTGTTTATTAAAGTACTGTTAGTACAGACACTGTCTAGTGTTTATTAAAATACTGTTAGTACAGACACTGTCTGGTGTTTATTAAAGTACTGTTAGTACAGACACTGTCTAGTGTTTCTAAAATACTGTTAGTACAGACACTGTCTAGTGTTTATTAAACTACAGTTAGTACAGACACTGCCTCGTGTTTATTAAACTAAAGTTACTACAGACACTGCCTCGTGTTTATTAAACTACAGTTTCTACAGACACTGCCTCGTGTTTATTAAACTATAGTTAGTACAGACACTGTCTCATGTTTGTTAAACTACAGTTAGTACTGACACTGCCTCGTGTTTATTAAACTACAGTTAGTGCAGACACTGCCTCGTGTTTATTAAACTACAGTTACTACAGACACTGCCTCGTGTTTATTAAACTACAGTTAGTACAGACACTGCCTAGTGTTTATTAAACTACAGTTAGTACAGACACTGTCTAGTGTTTATTAAACTACAGTTAGTACAGACACTGTCTAGTGTTTATTAAACTACAGTTAGTACAGACACTGCCTCGTGTTTATTAAACTACAGTTACTACAGACAATGCCTCGTGTTTATTAAACTACAGTTAGTACAGACACTGCCTAGTGTTTATTAAACTACAGTTAGTACAGGCACTGCCTCGTGTTTATTAAACTATAGTTAGTACAGACACTGTCTCATGTTTGTTAAACTACAGTTAGTACTGACACTGCCTAGTGTTTATTAAACTACAGTTAGTACAGACACTGCCTAGTGTTTATTAAACTACAGTTACTACAGACACTGCCTAGTGTTTATTAAACTACAGTTAGTGCAGACACTGCCTCGTGTTTATTAAACTACAGTTAGTGCAGACACTGCCTCGTGTTTATTAAACTACAGTTACTACAGACACTGCCTAGTGTTTATTAAACTACAGTTACTACAGACACTGCCTCGTGTTTATTAAACTACAGTTACTACAGACACTGTCTCGTGTTTATTAAACTACAGTTACTACAGACACTGCCTAGTGTTTATTAAACTACAGTTACTACAGACACTGCCTAGTGTTTATTAAACTACAGTTACTACAGACACTGCCTAGTGTTTATTAAACTACAGTTAGTGCAGACACTGCCTCGTGTTTATTAAACTACAGTTAGTGCAGACACTGCCTCGTGTTTATTAAACTACAGTTACTACAGACACTGCCTAGTGTTTATTAAACTACAGTTACTACAGACACTGCCTAGTGTTTATTAAACTACAGTTAGTGCAGACACTGCCTCGTGTTTATTAAACTACAGTTAGTGCAGACACTGCCTCGTGTTTATTAAACTACAGTTACTACAGACACTGCCTAGTGTTTATTAAACTACAGTGACTACAGACACTGCCTCGTGTTTATTAAACTACAGTTACTACAGACACTGTCTCGTGTTTATTAAACTACAGTTACTACAGACACTGCCTAGTGTTTATTAAACTACAGTTACTACAGACACTGCCTAGTGTTTATTAAACTACAGTTACTACAGACACTGCCTAGTGTTTATTAAACTACAGTTACTACAGACACTGTCTAGTGTTTATTAAACTACAGTTAGTGCAGACACTGCCTCGTGTTTATTAAACTACAGTTAGTACAGACACTGCCTCATGTTTATTAAACTACAGTTACTACAGACACTGCCTAGTGTTTATTAAACTACAGTTACTACAGACACTGCCTAGTGTTTATTAAACTACAGTTACTACAGACACTGCCTCGTGTTTATTAAACTACAGTTACTACAGACACTGCCTAGTGTTTATTAAACTACAGTTACTACAGACACTGTCTAGTGTTTATTAAACTACAGTTAGTACTGACACTGCCTAGTGTTTATTAAACTACAGTTACTACAGACACTGCCTAGTGTTTATTAAACTACAGTTACTACAGACACTGCCTAGTGTTTATTAAACTACAGTTAGTACAGACACTGCCTAGTGTTTATTAAACTACAGTTAGTACTGACACTGCCTAGTGTTTATTAAACTACAGTTAGTACTGACACTGCCTAGTGTTTATTAAACTACAGTTACTACAGACACTGCCTCGTGTTTATTAAACTACAGTTAGTGCAGACACTGTCTCATATTTATTAAACTACAGTTACTACAGACACTGCCTAGTGTTTATTAAACTACAGTTACTACAGACACTGCCTAGTGTTTATTAAACTACAGTTAGTACTGACACTGCCTCATGTTTATTAAACTACAGTTACTACAGACACTGCCTAGTGTTTATTAAACTACAGTTAGTACTGACACTGCCTCATGTTTATTAAACTACAGTTACTACAGACACTGCCTAGTGTTTATCAAACTACAGTTACTACAGACACTGCCTAGTGTTTATTAAACTACAGTTACTACAGACACTGCCTAGTGTTTATTAAACTACAGTTAGTACTGACACTGCCTCATGTTTATTAAACTACAGTTACTACAGACACTGCCTAGTGTTTATTAAACTACAGTTACTACAGACACTGCCTAGTGTTTATTAAACTACAGTTAGTACTGACACTGCCTCATGTTTATTAAACTACAGTTACTACAGACACTGCCTCGTGTTTATTAAACTACAGTTAGTACAGACACTGCCTAGTGTTTATTAAAGTACTGTTACTACCGACGCTGTCGAGTGTTTATTAAACTACAGTTAGTGCAGACACTGCCTCGTGTTTATTAAACTACAGTTACGACAGACACTGTCTAGTGTTTATTAAACTACAGTTACTACAGACACTGTCCAGTGTTTATTGAACTACAGTTACTACAGACACTTCCTCGTGTTTATTCAACTACAGTTACTACAGACATTGTGTTGTGGTTTTTAAACTACAGTTACGACAGACACTTTCTCGTGTTTATTAAACTACAGTTACTACAGACACTGTCCAGTGTTTATTGAACTACAGTTACTACAGACACTGTCCAGTGTTTATTGAACTACAGTTACTACAGACACTGCCGAGTGTTTATTAAACTACAGTTCGTAAAGACACTGCCTAGTGTTTATTAAACTACAGTTAGTACAGACACTGCCTAGTGTTTATTAAACTACAGTTACTACAGACACTGCCTCGTGTTTATTAAACTACAGTTAGTACAGACACTGTCTAGTGTTTATTAAACTACAGTTAGTGCAGACACTGTCTAGTGTTTATTAAACTACAGTTAGTACTGACACTGCCTAGTGTTTATTAAACTACAGTTAGTACAGACACTGCCTAGTGTTTATTAAAGTACTGTTACTACTGACATTGTCGAGTGTTTATTAAACTACAGTTACTACAGACACTGTCTAGTGTTTATTAAACTACAGTTAGTAAAGACACTGTCTAGTGTTTATTAAACTACAGTTAGTACAGACACTGCCTAGTGTTTATTAAAGTACTGTTACTACTGACATTGTTGAGTGTTTATTAAACTACAGTTACTACAGACACTGTCCAGTGTTTATTGAACTACAGTTACTATAGACACTGCCTAGTGTTTATTAAACTACAGTTACTACAGACACTGTCTAGTGTTTATTAAACTACAGTTAGTACAGACACTGCCTAGTGTTTATTAAACTACAGTTAGTACAGACACTGCCTAGTGTTTATTAAAGTACTGTTACTACCGACACTGTCAAGTGTTTATTAAAGTACTGTTAGTACAGACACTGCCTCGTGTTTATTAAAATACTGTTAGTACAGACACTGTCTAGTGTTTTTAAAATACTGTTAGTACAGACACTGCCTAGTGTTTATTAAAGTACTGTTAGTACAGAAACTGTCTAGTGTTTATTAAAATACTGTTAGTACAGACACTGCCTAGTGTTTATTAAAGTACTGTTAGTACAGACACTGTCTAGTGTTTATTAAAATACTGTTAGTACAGACACTGTCTGGTGTTTATTAAAGTACTGTTAGTACAGACACTGTCTAGTGTTTCTAAAATACTGTTAGTACAGACACTGTCTAGTGTTTATTAAACTACAGTTAGTACAGACACTGCCTCGTGTTTATTAAACTAAAGTTACTACAGACACTGCCTCGTGTTTATTAAACTACAGTTTCTACAGACACTGCCTCGTGTTTATTAAACTATAGTTAGTACAGACACTGTCTCATGTTTGTTAAACTACAGTTAGTACTGACACTGCCTCGTGTTTATTAAACTACAGTTAGTGCAGACACTGCCTCGTGTTTATTAAACTACAGTTACTACAGACACTGCCTCGTGTTTATTAAACTACAGTTAGTACAGACACTGCCTAGTGTTTATTAAACTACAGTTAGTACAGACACTGTCTAGTGTTTATTAAACTACAGTTAGTACAGACACTGTCTAGTGTTTATTAAACTACAGTTAGTACAGACACTGCCTCGTGTTTATTAAACTACAGTTACTACAGACAATGCCTCGTGTTTATTAAACTACAGTTAGTACAGACACTGCCTAGTGTTTATTAAACTACAGTTAGTACAGGCACTGCCTCGTGTTTATTAAACTATAGTTAGTACAGACACTGTCTCATGTTTGTTAAACTACAGTTAGTACAGACTCTGCCTAGTGTTTATTAAACTACAGTTAGTACAGACACTGTCTAGTGTTTATTAAACTATAGTTTCTACAGACACTGCCTCGTGTTTATTAAACTACAGTTACTACAGACACTGCCTCGTGTTTATTAAACTATAGTTAGTACAGACACTGTCTCATGTTTGTTAAACTACAGTTAGTACAGACTCTGTCTAGTGTTTATTAAACTACAGTTAGTACAGACACTGTCTAGTGTTTATTAAACTATAGTTTCTACAGACACTGTCTAGTGTTTATTAAACTACAGTTAGTACAGGCACTGCCTCGTGTTTATTAAACTATAGTTCGTACAGACACTGTCTCATGTTTGTTAAACTACAGTTAGTACAGACTCTGCCTAGTGTTTATTAAACTACAGTTAGTACAGACACTGTCTAGTGTTTATTAAACTATAGTTTCTACAGACACTGCCTCGTGTTTATTAAACTACAGTTACTACAGACACTGCCTCGTGTTTATTAAACTACAGTTAGTACAGACACTGCCTCGTGTTTATTAAACTACAGTTTCTACAGACACTGCCTCGTGTTTATTAAACTACAGTTAGTACAGACACTGTCTAGTGTTTATTAAACTACAGTTAGTGCAGACACTGCCTAGTGTTTATTAAACTACAGTTAGTACAGACACTGCCTCGTGTTTATTAAACTACAGTTAGTACAGACACTGCCTAGTGTTTATTAAACTACAGTTACTACAGACACTGCCTCGTGTTTATTAAACTACAGTTAGTAAAGACACTGTCTAGTGTTTATTAAACTACAGTTAGTACAGACACTGTCTAGTGTTTATTAAACTACAGTTAGTGCAGACACTGCCTCATGTTTATTAAACTACAGTTACTACAGACACTGCCTAGTATTTATTAAACTACAGTTAGTGCAGACACTGCCTAGTGTTTATTAAACTACAGTTAGTGCAGACACTGTCTAGTGTTTATTAAACTACAGTTAGTGCAGACACTGTCTAGTGTTTATTAAACTACAGTTAGTGCAGACACTGTCTAGTGTTTATTAAACTACAGTTAGTGCAGACACTGCCTCATGTTTATTAAACTACAGTTAGTACAGACACTGTCTAGTGTTTATTAAACTACAGTTAGTACAGACACTGCCTCATGATTATTAAACTACAGTTAGTACAGACACTGTCTAGTGTTTATTAAACTACAGTTAGTACAGACACTGTCTAGTGTTTATTAAACTACAGTTAGTACAGACACTGCCTCATGTTTATTAAACTACAGTTACTACAGACACTGCCTAGTGTTTATTAAACTACAGTTAGTGCAGACACTGCCTAGTGTTTATTAAACTACAGTTAGTACAGACACTGTCTAGTGTTTATTAAACTACAGTTAGTACAGACACTGTCTAGTGTTTATTAAACTACAGTTAGTGCAGACACTGTCTAGTGTTTATTAAACTACAGTTACTACAGACACTGCCTAGTGTTTATTAAACTACAGTTACTACAGACACTGCCTAGTGTTTATTAAACTACAGTTACTACAGACACTGCCTAGTGTTTATTAAACTACAGTTAGTGCAGACACTGCCTAGTGTTTATTAAACTACAGTTAGTACAGACACTGTCTAGTGTTTATTAAACTACAGTTAGTACAGACACTGTCTAGTGTTTATTAAACTACAGTTAGTGCAGACACTGCCTAGTGTTTATTAAACTACAGTTAGTACAGACACTGTCTAGTGTTTATTAAACTACAGTTAGTGCAGACACTGTCTAGTGTTTATTAAACTACAGTTAGTGCAGACACTGTCTAGTGTTTATTAAACTACAGTTAGTGCAGACACTGTCTAGTGTTTATTAAACTACAGTTAGTGCAGACACTGCCTCATGTTTATTAAACTACAGTTAGTACAGACACTGTCTAGTGTTTATTAAACTACAGTTAGTACAGACACTGTCTAGTGTTTATTAAACTACAGTTAGTACAGACACTGTCTAGTGTTTATTAAACTACAGTTAGTACAGACACTGTCTAGTGTTTATTAAACTACAGTTAGTACAGACACTGTCTAGTGTTTATTAAACTACAGTTAGTGCAGACACTGTCTAGTGTTTATTAAACTACAGTTAGTACAGACACTGTCTAGTGTTTATTAAACTACAGTTAGTGCAGACACTGCCTCATGTTTATTAAACTACAGTTACTACAGACACTGCCTAGTGTTTATTAAACTACAGTTAGTACTGACACTGCCTAGTGTTTATTAAACTACAGTTAGTGCAGACACTGTCTAGTGTTTATTAAACTACAGTTAGTGCAGACACTGTCTAGTGTTTATTAAACTACAGTTAGTGCAGACACTGTCTAGTGTTTATTAAACTACAGTTACTACAGACACTGCCTAGTGTTTATTAAACTACAGTTAGTGCAGACACTGCCTAGTGTTTATTAAACTACAGTTAGTGCAGACACTGTCTAGTGTTTATTAAACTACAGTTAGTGCAGACACTGTCTAGTGTTTATTAAACTACAGTTAGTGCAGACACTGCCTAGTGTTTATTAAACTACAGTTAGTACTGACACTGCCTAGTGTTTATTAAACTACAGTTAGTGCAGACACTGTCTAGTGTTTATTAAACTACAGTTAGTGCAGACACTGTCTAGTGTTTATTAAACTACTGTTAGTGCAGACACTGCCTAGTGTTTATTAAACTACAGTTACTACAGACACTGCCTAGTGTTTATTAAACTACAGTTAGTGCAGACACTGTCTAGTGTTTATTAAACTACTGTTAGTGCAGACACTGCCTCATGTTTATTAAACTACAGTTACTACAGACACTGCCTAGTGTTTATTAAACTACAGTTAGTGCAGACACTGTCTAGTGTTTATTAAACTACTGTTAGTGCAGACACTGCCTCATGTTTATTAAACTACAGTTACTACAGACACTGCCTAGTGTTTATTATACTACAGTTAGTACAGACACTGTCTAGTGTTTATTAAACTACAGTTAGTACAGACACTGCCGAGCGTTTATTAAACTACAGTTAGTGCAGACACTGCCTAGTGTTTATTAAACTACAGTTAGTACAGACACTGCCTCATGTTTATTAAACTACAGTTAGTACAGACACTGCCTCATGTTTATTAAACTACAGTTACTACAGACACTGCCTGGTGTTTATTAAACTACAGTTAGTACAGACACTGTCTAGTGTTTATTAAACTACAGTTAGTGCAGACACTGCCTAGTGTTTATTAAACTACAGTTACTACAGACACTGCCTAGTGTTTATTAAACTACAGTTTGTGCAGACACTGCCTAGTGTTTATTAAACTACAGTTAGTACAGACACTGCCTCATGTTTATTAAACTACAGTTAGTACAGACACTGCCTCATGTTTATTAAACTACAGTTACTACAGACACTGCCTGGTGTTTATTAAACTACAGTTAGTACAGACACTGCCTAGTGTTTATTAAACTACAGTTAGTGCAGACACTGCCTCGTGTTTATTAAACTACAGTTAGTGCAGACACTGCCTAGTGTTTATTAAACTACAGTTAGTGCAGACACTGTCTAGTGTTTATTAAACTACAGTTACTACAGACACTGCCTCGTGTTTATTAAACTACAGTTAGTGCAGACACTGCCTCGTGTTTATTAAACTACAGTTAGTGCAGACACTGCCTAGTGTTTATTAAACTACAGTTAGTACAGACACTGCCTCGTGTTTATTAAACAACAGTTAGTGCAGACACTGCCTCGTGTTTATTAAACTACAGTTAGTACAGACACTGCCTAGTGTTTATTAAACTACAGTTAGTGCAGACACTGCCTCGTGTTTATTAAACTACAGTTAGTACAGACACTGTCTCGTGTTTATTAAACTACAGTTAGTACAGACACTGCCTCGTGTTTATTAAACAACAGTTAGTGCAGACACTGCCTCGTGTTTATTAAACTACAGTTAGTACAGACACTGTCTCGTGTTTATTAAACTACAGTTAGTGCAGACACTGCCTCGTGTTTATTAAACTACAGTTAGTACAGACACTGTCTCGTGTTTATTAAACTACAGTTAGTGCAGACACTGCCTCATGTTTATTAAACTACAGTTAGTGCAGACACTGCCTCGTGTTTATTAAACTACAGTTAGTACAGACACTGACTCATGTTTATTAAACTACAGTTAGTACAGACACTGCCTAGTGTTTATTAAACTACAGTTAGTGCAGACACTGCCTCGTGTTTATTAAACTACAGTTAGTGCAGACACTGCCTCGTGTTTATTAAACTACAGTTAGTACAGACACTGTCTAGTGTTTATTAAACTACAGTTAGTGCAGACACTGCCTCGTGTTTATTAAACTACAGTTAGTACAGACACTGCCTCATGTTTATTAAACTACAGTTACTACAGACACTGTCTAGTGTTTATTAAACTACAGTTAGTGCAGACACTGCCTCGTGTTTATTAAACTACAGTTAGTACAGACACTGCCTCATGTTTATTAAACTACAGTTAGTACAGACACTGTCTAGTGTTTATTAAACTACAGTTAGTGCAGACACTGCCTCATGTTTATTAAACTACAGTTAGTACAGACACTGCCTCATGTTTATTAAACTACAGTTAGTACAGACACTGCCTCATGTTTATTAAACTACAGTTAGTACAGACACTGCCTCATGTTTATTAAACTACAGTTAGTGCAGACACTGCCTCATGTTTATTAAACTACAGTTAGTACAGACACTGCCTCATGTTTATTAAACTACAGTTAGTGCAGACACTGCCTCGTGTTTATTAAACTACAGTTAGTACAGACACTGCCTCATGTTTATTAAACTACAGTTAGTACAGACACTGTCTAGTGTTTATTAAACTACAGTTAATGCAGACACTGCCTCATGTGTATTAAACTACAGTTAGTACAGACTCTGCCTAGTGTTTATTAAACTACAGTTAGTACAGACACTGTCTAGTGTTTATTAAACTATAGTTTCTACAGACACTGCCTCGTGTTTATTAAACTACAGTTACTACAGACACTGCCTCGTGTTTATTAAACTACAGTTAGTACAGACACTGCCTCGTGTTTATTAAACTACAGTTTCTACAGACACTGCCTCGTGTTTATTAAACTACAGTTAGTACAGACACTGTCTAGTGTTTATTAAACTACAGTTAGTGCAGACACTGCCTAGTGTTTATTAAACTACAGTTAGTACAGACACTGCCTCGTGTTTATTAAACTACAGTTAGTACAGACACTGCCTAGTGTTTATTAAACTACAGTTACTACAGACACTGCCTCGTGTTTATTAAACTACAGTTAGTAAAGACACTGTCTAGTGTTTATTAAACTACAGTTAGTACAGACACTGTCTAGTGTTTATTAAACTACAGTTAGTGCAGACACTGCCTCATGTTTATTAAACTACAGTTACTACAGACACTGCCTAGTATTTATTAAACTACAGTTAGTGCAGACACTGCCTAGTGTTTATTAAACTACAGTTAGTGCAGACACTGTCTAGTGTTTATTAAACTACAGTTAGTGCAGACACTGTCTAGTGTTTATTAAACTACAGTTAGTGCAGACACTGTCTAGTGTTTATTAAACTACAGTTAGTGCAGACACTGCCTCATGTTTATTAAACTACAGTTAGTACAGACACTGTCTAGTGTTTATTAAACTACAGTTAGTACAGACACTGCCTCATGATTATTAAACTACAGTTAGTACAGACACTGTCTAGTGTTTATTAAACTACAGTTAGTACAGACACTGTCTAGTGTTTATTAAACTACAGTTAGTACAGACACTGCCTCATGTTTATTAAACTACAGTTACTACAGACACTGCCTAGTGTTTATTAAACTACAGTTAGTGCAGACACTGCCTAGTGTTTATTAAACTACAGTTAGTACAGACACTGTCTAGTGTTTATTAAACTACAGTTAGTACAGACACTGTCTAGTGTTTATTAAACTACAGTTAGTGCAGACACTGTCTAGTGTTTATTAAACTACAGTTACTACAGACACTGCCTAGTGTTTATTAAACTACAGTTACTACAGACACTGCCTAGTGTTTATTAAACTACAGTTACTACAGACACTGCCTAGTGTTTATTAAACTACAGTTAGTGCAGACACTGCCTAGTGTTTATTAAACTACAGTTAGTACAGACACTGTCTAGTGTTTATTAAACTACAGTTAGTACAGACACTGTCTAGTGTTTATTAAACTACAGTTAGTGCAGACACTGCCTAGTGTTTATTAAACTACAGTTAGTACAGACACTGTCTAGTGTTTATTAAACTACAGTTAGTGCAGACACTGTCTAGTGTTTATTAAACTACAGTTAGTGCAGACACTGTCTAGTGTTTATTAAACTACAGTTAGTGCAGACACTGTCTAGTGTTTATTAAACTACAGTTAGTGCAGACACTGCCTCATGTTTATTAAACTACAGTTAGTACAGACACTGTCTAGTGTTTATTAAACTACAGTTAGTACAGACACTGTCTAGTGTTTATTAAACTACAGTTAGTACAGACACTGTCTAGTGTTTATTAAACTACAGTTAGTACAGACACTGTCTAGTGTTTATTAAACTACAGTTAGTACAGACACTGTCTAGTGTTTATTAAACTACAGTTAGTGCAGACACTGTCTAGTGTTTATTAAACTACAGTTAGTACAGACACTGTCTAGTGTTTATTAAACTACAGTTAGTGCAGACACTGCCTCATGTTTATTAAACTACAGTTACTACAGACACTGCCTAGTGTTTATTAAACTACAGTTAGTACTGACACTGCCTAGTGTTTATTAAACTACAGTTAGTGCAGACACTGTCTAGTGTTTATTAAACTACAGTTAGTGCAGACACTGTCTAGTGTTTATTAAACTACAGTTAGTGCAGACACTGTCTAGTGTTTATTAAACTACAGTTACTACAGACACTGCCTAGTGTTTATTAAACTACAGTTAGTGCAGACACTGCCTAGTGTTTATTAAACTACAGTTAGTGCAGACACTGTCTAGTGTTTATTAAACTACAGTTAGTGCAGACACTGTCTAGTGTTTATTAAACTACAGTTAGTGCAGACACTGCCTAGTGTTTATTAAACTACAGTTAGTACTGACACTGCCTAGTGTTTATTAAACTACAGTTAGTGCAGACACTGTCTAGTGTTTATTAAACTACAGTTAGTGCAGACACTGTCTAGTGTTTATTAAACTACTGTTAGTGCAGACACTGCCTAGTGTTTATTAAACTACAGTTACTACAGACACTGCCTAGTGTTTATTAAACTACAGTTAGTGCAGACACTGTCTAGTGTTTATTAAACTACTGTTAGTGCAGACACTGCCTCATGTTTATTAAACTACAGTTACTACAGACACTGCCTAGTGTTTATTAAACTACAGTTAGTGCAGACACTGTCTAGTGTTTATTAAACTACTGTTAGTGCAGACACTGCCTCATGTTTATTAAACTACAGTTACTACAGACACTGCCTAGTGTTTATTAAACTACAGTTAGTACAGACACTGTCTAGTGTTTATTAAACTACAGTTAGTACAGACACTGCCGAGCGTTTATTAAACTACAGTTAGTGCAGACACTGCCTAGTGTTTATTAAACTACAGTTAGTACAGACACTGCCTCATGTTTATTAAACTACAGTTAGTACAGACACTGCCTCATGTTTATTAAACTACAGTTACTACAGACACTGCCTGGTGTTTATTAAACTACAGTTAGTACAGACACTGTCTAGTGTTTATTAAACTACAGTTAGTGCAGACACTGCCTAGTGTTTATTAAACTACAGTTACTACAGACACTGCCTAGTGTTTATTAAACTACAGTTTGTGCAGACACTGCCTAGTGTTTATTAAACTACAGTTAGTACAGACACTGCCTCATGTTTATTAAACTACAGTTAGTACAGACACTGCCTCATGTTTATTAAACTACAGTTACTACAGACACTGCCTGGTGTTTATTAAACTACAGTTAGTACAGACACTGCCTAGTGTTTATTAAACTACAGTTAGTGCAGACACTGCCTCGTGTTTATTAAACTACAGTTAGTGCAGACACTGCCTAGTGTTTATTAAACTACAGTTAGTGCAGACACTGTCTAGTGTTTATTAAACTACAGTTACTACAGACACTGCCTCGTGTTTATTAAACTACAGTTAGTGCAGACACTGCCTCGTGTTTATTAAACTACAGTTAGTGCAGACACTGCCTAGTGTTTATTAAACTACAGTTAGTACAGACACTGCCTCGTGTTTATTAAACAACAGTTAGTGCAGACACTGCCTCGTGTTTATTAAACTACAGTTAGTACAGACACTGCCTAGTGTTTATTAAACTACAGTTAGTGCAGACACTGCCTCGTGTTTATTAAACTACAGTTAGTACAGACACTGTCTCGTGTTTATTAAACTACAGTTAGTACAGACACTGCCTCGTGTTTATTAAACAACAGTTAGTGCAGACACTGCCTCGTGTTTATTAAACTACAGTTAGTACAGACACTGTCTCGTGTTTATTAAACTACAGTTAGTGCAGACACTGCCTCGTGTTTATTAAACTACAGTTAGTACAGACACTGTCTCGTGTTTATTAAACTACAGTTAGTGCAGACACTGCCTCATGTTTATTAAACTACAGTTAGTGCAGACACTGCCTCGTGTTTATTAAACTACAGTTAGTACAGACACTGACTCATGTTTATTAAACTACAGTTAGTACAGACACTGCCTAGTGTTTATTAAACTACAGTTAGTGCAGACACTGCCTCGTGTTTATTAAACTACAGTTAGTGCAGACACTGCCTCGTGTTTATTAAACTACAGTTAGTACAGACACTGTCTAGTGTTTATTAAACTACAGTTAGTGCAGACACTGCCTCGTGTTTATTAAACTACAGTTAGTACAGACACTGCCTCATGTTTATTAAACTACAGTTACTACAGACACTGTCTAGTGTTTATTAAACTACAGTTAGTGCAGACACTTCCTCGTGTTTATTAAACTACAGTTAGTACAGACACTGCCTCATGTTTATTAAACTACAGTTAGTACAGACACTGTCTAGTGTTTATTAAACTACAGTTAGTGCAGACACTGCCTCATGTTTATTAAACTACAGTTAGTACAGACACTGCCTCATGTTTATTAAACTACAGTTAGTACAGACACTGCCTCATGTTTATTAAACTACAGTTAGTACAGACACTGCCTCATGTTTATTAAACTACAGTTAGTGCAGACACTGCCTCATGTTTATTAAACTACAGTTAGTACAGACACTGCCTCATGTTTATTAAACTACAGTTAGTGCAGACACTGCCTCGTGTTTATTAAACTACAGTTAGTACAGACACTGCCTCATGTTTATTAAACTACAGTTAGTACAGACACTGTCTAGTGTTTATTAAACTACAGTTAATGCAGACACTGCCTCATGTGTATTAAACTACAGTTAGTACAGACACTGCCTCATGTTTATTAAACTACAGTTACTACAGACACTGTCGAGTGTTTATTAAACTACAGTTAGTGCAGACACTGCCTCATGTTTATTAAACTACAGTTAGTACAGACACTGCCTCGTGTTTATTAAACTACAGTTAGTAAAGACACTGTCTAGTGTTTATTAAACTACAGTTAGTACAGACACTGTCTAGTGTTTATTAAACTACAGTTAGTGCAGACACTGCCTCATGTTTATTAAACTACAGTTACTACAGACACTGCCTAGTATTTATTAAACTACAGTTAGTGCAGACACTGCCTAGTGTTTATTAAACTACAGTTAGTGCAGACACTGTCTAGTGTTTATTAAACTACAGTTAGTGCAGACACTGTCTAGTGTTTATTAAACTACAGTTAGTGCAGACACTGTCTAGTGTTTATTAAACTACAGTTAGTGCAGACACTGCCTCATGTTTATTAAACTACAGTTAGTACAGACACTTTCTAGTGTTTATTAAACTACAGTTAGTACAGACACTGCCTCATGATTATTAAACTACAGTTAGTACAGACACTGTCTAGTGTTTATTAAACTACAGTTAGTACAGACACTGTCTAGTGTTTATTAAACTACAGTTAGTACAGACACTGCCTCATGTTTATTAAACTACAGTTACTACAGACACTGCCTAGTGTTTATTAAACTACAGTTAGTGCAGACACTGCCTAGTGTTTATTAAACTACAGTTAGTACAGACACTGTCTAGTGTTTATTAAACTACAGTTAGTACAGACACTGTCTAGTGTTTATTAAACTACAGTTAGTGCAGACACTGTCTAGTGTTTATTAAACTACAGTTACTACAGACACTGCCTAGTGTTTATTAAACTACAGTTACTACAGACACTGCCTAGTGTTTATTAAACTACAGTTACTACAGACACTGCCTAGTGTTTATTAAACTACAGTTAGTGCAGACACTGCCTAGTGTTTATTAAACTACAGTTAGTACAGACACTGTCTAGTGTTTATTAAACTACAGTTAGTACAGACACTGTCTAGTGTTTATTAAACTACAGTTAGTGCAGACACTGCCTAGTGTTTATTAAACTACAGTTAGTACAGACACTGTCTAGTGTTTATTAAACTACAGTTAGTGCAGACACTGTCTAGTGTTTATTAAACTACAGTTAGTGCAGACACTGTCTAGTGTTTATTAAACTACAGTTAGTGCAGACACTGTCTAGTGTTTATTAAACTACAGTTAGTGCAGACACTGCCTCATGTTTATTAAACTACAGTTAGTACAGACACTGTCTAGTGTTTATTAAACTACAGTTAGTACAGACACTGTCTAGTGTTTATTAAACTACAGTTAGTACAGACACTGTCTAGTGTTTATTAAACTACAGTTAGTACAGACACTGTCTAGTGTTTATTAAACTACAGTTAGTGCAGACACTGTCTAGTGTTTATTAAACTACAGTTAGTACAGACACTGTCTAGTGTTTATTAAACTACAGTTAGTGCAGACACTGCCTCATGTTTATTAAACTACAGTTACTACAGACACTGCCTAGTGTTTATTAAACTACAGTTAGTACTGACACTGCCTAGTGTTTATTAAACTACAGTTAGTGCAGACACTGTCTAGTGTTTATTAAACTACAGTTAGTGCAGACACTGTCTAGTGTTTATTAAACTACAGTTAGTGCAGACACTGTCTAGTGTTTATTAAACTACAGTTACTACAGACACTGCCTAGTGTTTATTAAACTACAGTTAGTGCAGACACTGCCTAGTGTTTATTAAACTACAGTTAGTGCAGACACTGTCTAGTGTTTATTAAACTACAGTTAGTGCAGACACTGCCTAGTGTTTATTAAACTACAGTTAGTACTGACACTGCCTAGTGTTTATTAAACTACAGTTAGTGCAGACACTGTCTAGTGTTTATTAAACTACAGTTAGTGCAGACACTGTCTAGTGTTTATTAAACTACTGTTAGTGCAGACACTGCCTAGTGTTTATTAAACTACAGTTACTACAGACACTGCCTAGTGTTTATTAAACTACAGTTAGTGCAGACACTGTCTAGTGTTTATTAAACTACTGTTAGTGCAGACACTGCCTCATGTTTATTAAACTACAGTTACTACAGACACTGCCTAGTGTTTATTAAACTACAGTTAGTGCAGACACTGTCTAGTGTTTATTAAACTACTGTTAGTGCAGACACTGCCTCATGTTTATTAAACTACAGTTACTACAGACACTGCCTAGTGTTTATTAAACTACAGTTAGTACAGACACTGTCTAGTGTTTATTAAACTACAGTTAGTACAGACACTGCCGAGCGTTTATTAAACTACAGTTAGTGCAGACACTGCCTAGTGTTTATTAAACTACAGTTAGTACAGACACTGCCTCATGTTTATTAAACTACAGTTAGTACAGACACTGCCTCATGTTTATTAAACTACAGTTACTACAGACACTGCCTGGTGTTTATTAAACTACAGTTAGTACAGACACTGTCTAGTGTTTATTAAACTACAGTTAGTGCAGACACTGCCTAGTGTTTATTAAACTACAGTTACTACAGACACTGCCTAGTGTTTATTAAACTACAGTTTGTGCAGACACTGCCTAGTGTTTATTAAACTACAGTTAGTACAGACACTGCCTCATGTTTATTAAACTACAGTTAGTACAGACACTGCCTCATGTTTATTAAACTACAGTTACTACAGACACTGCCTGGTGTTTATTAAACTACAGTTAGTACAGACACTGCCTAGTGTTTATTAAACTACAGTTAGTGCAGACACTGCCTCGTGTTTATTAAACTACAGTTAGTGCAGACACTGCCTAGTGTTTATTAAACTACAGTTAGTGCAGACACTGTCTAGTGTTTATTAAACTACAGTTACTACAGACACTGCCTCGTGTTTATTAAACTACAGTTAGTGCAGACACTGCCTCGTGTTTATTAAACTACAGTTAGTGCAGACACTGCCTAGTGTTTATTAAACTACAGTTAGTACAGACACTGCCTCGTGTTTATTAAACAACAGTTAGTGCAGACACTGCCTCGTGTTTATTAAACTACAGTTAGTACAGACACTGCCTAGTGTTTATTAAACTACAGTTAGTGCAGACACTGCCTCGTGTTTATTAAACTACAGTTAGTACAGACACTGTCTCGTGTTTATTAAACTACAGTTAGTACAGACACTGCCTCGTGTTTATTAAACAACAGTTAGTGCAGACACTGCCTCGTGTTTATTAAACTACAGTTAGTACAGACACTGTCTCGTGTTTATTAAACTACAGTTAGTGCAGACACTGCCTCGTGTTTATTAAACTACAGTTAGTACAGACACTGTCTCGTGTTTATTAAACTACAGTTAGTGCAGACACTGCCTCATGTTTATTAAACTACAGTTAGTGCAGACAATGCCTCGTGTTTATTAAACTACAGTTAGTACAGACACTGACTCATGTTTATTAAACTACAGTTAGTACAGACACTGCCTAGTGTTTATTAAACTACAGTTAGTGCAGACACTGCCTCGTGTTTATTAAACTACAGTTAGTGCAGACACTGCCTCGTGTTTATTAAACTACAGTTAGTACAGACACTGTCTAGTGTTTATTAAACTACAGTTAGTGCAGACACTGCCTCGTGTTTATTAAACTACAGTTAGTACAGACACTGCCTCATGTTTATTAAACTACAGTTACTACAGACACTGTCTAGTGTTTATTAAACTACAGTTAGTGCAGACACTGCCTCGTGTTTATTAAACTACAGTTAGTACAGACACTGCCTCATGTTTATTAAACTACAGTTAGTACAGACACTGTCTAGTGTTTATTAAACTACAGTTAGTGCAGACACTGCCTCATGTTTATTAAACTACAGTTAGTACAGACACTGCCTCATGTTTATTAAACTACAGTTAGTACAGACACTGCCTCATGTTTATTAAACTACAGTTAGTACAGACACTGCCTCATGTTTATTAAACTACAGTTAGTGCAGACACTGCCTCATGTTTATTAAACTACAGTTAGTACAGACACTGCCTCATGTTTATTAAACTACAGTTAGTGCAGACACTGCCTCGTGTTTATTAAACTACAGTTAGTACAGACACTGCCTCATGTTTATTAAACTACAGTTAGTACAGACACTGTCTAGTGTTTATTAAACTACAGTTAGTGCAGACACTGCCTCATGTTTATTAAACTACAGTTAGTACAGACACTGCCTCATGTTTATTAAACTACAGTTACTACAGACACTGTCGAGTGTTTATTAAACTACAGTTAGTGCAGACACTGCCTCATGTTTATTAAACTACAGTTAGTACAGACACTGCCTAGTGTTTATTAAACTACAGTTAGTGCAGACACTGCCTAGTGTTTATTAAACTACAGTTAGTGCAGACACTGCCTAGTGTTTATTAAACTACAGTTAGTACAGACACTGTCTAGTGTTTATTAAACTACAGTTAGTACAGACACTGCCTAGTGTTTATTAAACTACAGTTAGTACAGACACTGTCTAGTGTTTATTAAACTACAGTTAGTACAGACACTGTCTAGTGTTTATTAAACTACAGTTAGTGCAGACACTGCCTCGTGTTTATTAAACTACAGTTAGTACAGACACTGCCTCATGTTTATTAAACTACAGTTAGTACAGACACTGTCGAGTGTTTATTAAACTACAGTTAGTGCAGACACTGCCTCATGTTTATTAAACTACAGTTAGTACAGACACTGCCTAGTGTTTATTAAACTACAGTTAGTGCAGACACTGCCTAGTGTTTATTAAACTACAGTTAGTACAGACACTGTCTAGTGTTTATTAAACTACAGTTAGTGCAGACACTGTCTAGTGTCTATTAAACTACAGTTAGTGCAGACACTGTCTAGTGTTTATTAAACTACAGTTAGTGCAGACACTGCCTCATGTTTATTAAACTACAGTTAGTGCAGACACTGCCTAGTGTTTATTAAACTACAGTTAGTGCAGACACTGTCTAGTGTTTATTAAACTACAGTTAGTGCAGACACTGCCTAGTGTTTATTAAACTACAGTTAGTGCAGACACTGCCTAGTGTTTATTAAACTACAGTTAGTACAGACACTGTCTAGTGTTTATTAAACTACAGTTAGTGCAGACACTGCCTCATGTTTATTAAACTACAGTTAGTACAGACACTGCCTCATGTTTATTAAACTACAGTTAGTACAGACACTGTCGAGTGTTTATTAAACTACAGTTAGTGCAGACACTGCCTCATGTGTATTAAACTACAGTTAGTGCAGACACTGCCTCATGTTTATTAAACTACAGTTAGTGCAGACACTGTCTAGTGTTTATTAAACTACAGTTAGTGCAGACACTGTCTAGTGTTTATTAAACTACAGTTAGTGCAGACACTGTCTACTTTTTATTAAACTACAGTTAGTGCAGACACTGTCGAGTGTTTATTAAACTACAGTTAGTACAGACACTGCCTCATGTTTATTAAACTACAGTTAGTGCAGACACTGCCTAGTGTTTATTAAACTACAGTTAGTACAGACACTGCCTAGTGTTTATTAAACTACAGTTAGTACAGACACTGCCTAGTGTTTATTAAACTACAGTTAGTGCAGACACTGCCTAGTGTTTATTAAACTACAGTTAGTGCAGACACTGCCTCATGTTTATTAAACTACAGTTAGTGCAGACACTGCCTCGTGTTTATTAAACTACAGTTAGTACAGACACTGCCTAGTGTTTATTAAACTACAGTTAGTGCAGACACTGTCTAGTGTTTATTAAACTACAGTTAGTACAGACACTGTCTAGTGTTTATTAAACTACAGTTAGTGCAGACACTGCCTCATGTTTATTAAACTACAGTTAGTGCAGACACTGCCTCGTGTTTATTAAACTACAGTTAGTACAGACACTGCCTAGTGTTTATTAAACTACAGTTAGTGCAGACACTGTCAAGTGTTTATTAAACTACAGTTAGTACAGACACTGCCTAGTGTTTATTAAACTACAGTTAGTGCAGACACTGTCTAGTGTTTATTAAACTACAGTTAGTACTGACACTGTCTAGTGTTTATTAAACTACAGTTAGTACAGACACTGTCTAGTGTTTATTAAACTACAGTTAGTACAGACACTGTCAAGTGTTTATTAAACTACAGTTAGTACAGACACTGTCTAGTGTTTATTAAACTACAGTTAGTGCAGACACTGCCTCGTGTTTATTAAACTACAGTTAGTACAGACACTGCCTAGTGTTTATTAAACTACAGTTAGTGCAGACACTGTCTAGTGTTTATTAAACTACAGTTAGTACAGACACTGTCTAGTGTTTATTAAACTACAGTTAGTGCAGACACTGCCTAGTGTTTATTAAACTACAGTTAGTGCAGACACTGCCTCATGTTTATTAAACTACAGTTAGTGCAGACACTGCCTAGTGTTTATTAAACTACAGTTAGTGCAGACACTGTCTAGTGTTTATTAAACTACAGTTAGTACAGACACTGCCTCATGTTTATTAAACTACAGTTAGTGCAGACACTGTCTAGTGTTTATTAAACTACAGTTAGTGCAGACACTGCCTAGTGTTTATTAAACTACAGTTAGTGCAGACACTGTCTAGTGTTTATTAAACTACAGTTAGTGCAGACACTGCCTCATGTTTATTAAACTACAGTTAGTGCAGACACTGCCTAGTGTTTATTAAACTACAGTTAGTGCAGACACTGTCTAGTGTTTATTAAACTACAGTTAGTACAGACACTGCCTCATGTTTATTAAACTACAGTTAGTGCAGACACTGTCTAGTGTTTATTAAACTACAGTTAGTACAGACACTGCCTAGTGTTTATTAAACTACAGTTAGTGCAGACACTGTCTAGTGTTTATTAAACTACAGTTAGTGCAGACACTGTCTAGTGTTTATTAAACTACAGTTAGTACAGACACTGCCTCATGTTTATTAAACTACAGTTAGTGCAGACACTGTCTAGTGTTTATTAAACTACAGTTAGTGCAGACACTGCCTAGTGTTTATTAAACTACAGTTAGTGCAGACACTGTCTAGTGTTTATTAAACTACAGTTAGTGCAGACACTGTCTAGTGTTTATTAAACTACAGTTAGTACAGACACTGCCTCATGTTTATTAAACTACAGTTAGTGCAGACACTGTCTAGTGTTTATTAAACTACAGTTAGTGCAGACACTG
Source organism: Mustelus asterias (assembly GCF_964213995.1). Lineage (NCBI taxonomy): Eukaryota > Metazoa > Chordata > Chondrichthyes > Carcharhiniformes > Triakidae > Mustelus > Mustelus asterias. The sequence goes on from NC_135823.1 coordinate 14,238,892, forward strand.
CCTAGTGTTTATTAAACTACAGTTAGTGCAGACACTGTCTAGTGTTTATTAAACTACAGTTAGTGCAGACACTGTCTAGTGTTTATTAAACTACAGTTAGTGCAGACACTGCCTAGTGTTTATTAAAGTACAGTTAGTGCAGACACTGTCTAGTGTTTATTAAAATACAGTTAGTACAGACACTGCCTCATGTTTATTAAACTACAGTTAGTGCAGTCACTGTCTAGTGTTTATTAAACTACAGTTAGTGCAGACACTGCCTAGTGTTTATTAAACTACAGTTAGTGCAGACACTGTCTAGTGTTTATTAAACTACAGTTAGTGCAGACACTGTCTAGTGTTTATTAAACTACAGTTAGTGCAGACACTGCCTAGTGTTTATTAAACTACAGTTAGTGCAGACACTGTCTAGTGTTTATTAAACTACAGTTAGTACAGACACTGCCTCATGTTTATTAAACTACAGTTAGTGCAGACACTGTCTAGTGTTTATTAAACTACAGTTAGTACAGACACTGTCTAGTGTTTATTAAACTACAGTTAGTACAGACACTGCCTCATGTTTATTAAACTACAGTTAGTGCAGACACTGTCTAGTGTTTATTAAATTACAGTTAGTGCAGACACTGCCTAGTGTTTATTAAACTACAGTTAGTGCAGACACTGTCTAGTGTTTATTAAACTACAGTTAGTGCAGACACTGTCTAGTGTTTACTAAACTACAGTTAGTGCAGACACTGTCTAGTGTTTATTAAACTACAGTTACTACAGACACTGCCTAGTGTTTATTAAACTACAGTTAGTGCAGACACTGTCTAGTGTTTATTAAACTACAGTTAGTGCAGACACTGTCTAGTGTTTATTAAACTACAGTTAGTGCAGACACTGTCTAGTGTTTATTAAACTACAGTTAGTGCAGACACTGTCTAGTGTTTATTAAACTACAGTTACTACAGACACTGTCTAGTGTTTATTAAACTACAGTTAGTGCAGACACTGTCTAGTGTTTATTAAACTACAGTTAGTGCAGACACTGTCTAGTGTTTATTAAACTACAGTTACTACAGACACTGTCTAAAGTTTATTAAACTACAGTTAGTGCAGACACTGTCTAGTTTTTATTAAACTACAGTTAGTGCAGACACTGTCTAGTGTTTATTAAACTACAGTTAGTGCAGACATTGTCTAGTGTTTATTAAACTACAGTTAGTGCAGACACTGTCTAGTGTTTATTAAACTACAGTTACTACAGACACTGTCTAGTGTTTATTAAACTACAGTTAGTGCAGACACTGTCTAGTGTTTATTAAACTACAGTTACTACAGACACTGTCTAGTGTTTATTAAACTACAGTTAGTGCAGACACTGTCTAGTGTTTATTAAACTACAGTTAGTGCAGACACTGCCTCATGTTTATTAAACTACAGTTAGTGCAGACACTGCCTAGTGTTTATTAAACTACAGTTAGTGCAGACACTGTCTAGTGTTTATTAAACTACAGTTAGTACAGACACTGCCTCATGTTTATTAAACTACAGTTAGTGCAGACACTGCCTCATGTTTATTAAACTACAGTTAGTGCAGACACTGCCTAGTGTTTATTAAACTACAGTTAGTGCAGACACTGTCTAGTGTTTATTAAACTACAGTTAGTACAGACACTGCCTCATGTTTATTAAACTACAGTTAGTGCAGACACTGCCTCATGTTTATTAAACTACAGTTAGTGCAGACACTGTCTAGTGTTTATTAAACTACAGTTAGTGCAGACACTGCCTAGTGTTTATTAAACTACAGTTAGTGCAGACACTGTCTAGTGTTTATTAAACTACAGTTACTACAGACACTGCCTAGTGTTTATTAAACTACAGTTAGTGCAGACACTGTCTAGTGTTTATTAAACTACAGTTAGTGCAGACACTGTCTAGTGTTTATTAAACTACAGTTAGTGCAGACACTGACTAGTGTTTATTAAACTACAGTTAGTGCAGACACTGTCTAGTGTTTATTAAACTACAGTTACTACAGACACTGTCTAGTGTTTATTAAACTACAGTTAGTGCAGACACTGTCTAGTGTTTATTAAACTACAGTTAGTGCAGACACTGTCTAGTGTTTATTAAACTACTGTTACTACAGACACTGTCTAGTGTTTATTAAACTACAGTTAGTGCAGACACTGTCTAGTGTTTATTAAACTACAGTTAGTGCAGACACTGTCTAGTGTTTATTAAACTACAGTTAGTGCAGACACTGCCTCATGTTTATTAAACTACAGTTAGTGCAGACACTGTCTAGTGTTTATTAAACTACAGTTAGTGCAGACACTGCCTCATGTTTATTAAACTACAGTTAGTGCAGACACTGCCTAGTGTTTATTAAACTACAGTTAGTACAGACACTGCCTAGTGTTTATTAAGCTACAGTTTGTGCAGACACTGCCTCATGTTTATTAAACTACAGTTAGTGCAGACACTGTCTAGTGTTTATTAAACTACAGTTAGTGCAGACACTGCCTCATGTTTATTAAACTACAGTTAGTGCAGACACTGTCTAGTGTTTATTAAACTACAGTTAGTGCAGACACTGCCTCATGTTTATTAAACTACAGTTAGTACAGACACTGCCTAGTGTTTATTAAACTACAGTTAGTACAGACACTGTCTAGTGTTTATTAAACTACAGTTAGTACAGACACTGTCTAGTGTTTATTAAACTACAGTTAGTACAGACACTGCCTAGTGTTTATTAAACTACAGTTAGTACAGACACTGCCTCATGTTTATTAAACTACAGTTAGTGCAGACACTGCCTAGTGTTTATTAAACTACAGTTAGTGCAGACACTGTCTAGTGTTTATTAAACTACAGTTAGTACAGACACTGTCTAGTGTTTATTAAACTACAGTTAGTGCAGACACTGCCTAGTGTTTATTAAACTACAGTTAGTGCAGACACTGTCTAGTGTTTATTAAACTACAGTTAGTACAGACACTGCCTCATGTTTATTAAACTACAGTTAGTGCAGACACTGCCTCATGTTTATTAAACTACAGTTAGTGCAGACACTGTCTAGTGTTTATTAAACTACAGTTAGTGCAGACACTGCCTAGTGTTTATTAAACTACAGTTAGTGCAGACACTGTCTAGTGTTTATTAAACTACAGTTACTACAGACACTGCCTAGTGTTTATTAAACTACAGTTAGTGCAGACACTGTCTAGTGTTTATTAAACTACAGTTAGTGCAGACACTGTCTAGTGTTTATTAAACTACAGTTAGTGCAGACACTGACTAGTGTTTATTAAACTACAGTTAGTGCAGACACTGTCTAGTGTTTATTAAACTACAGTTACTACAGACACTGTCTAGTGTTTATTAAACTACAGTTAGTGCAGACACTGTCTAGTGTTTATTAAACTACAGTTAGTGCAGACACTGTCTAGTGTTTATTAAACTACTGTTACTACAGACACTGTCTAGTGTTTATTAAACTACAGTTAGTGCAGACACTGTCTAGTGTTTATTAAACTACAGTTAGTGCAGACACTGTCTAGTGTTTATTAAACTACAGTTAGTGCAGACACTGTCTAGTGTTTATTAAACTACAGTTACTACAGACACTGTCTAGTGTTTATTAAACTACAGTTAGTGCAGACACTGTCTAGTGTTTATTAAACTACAGTTACTACAGACACTGTCTAGTGTTTATTAAACTACAGTTAGTGCAGACACTGTCTAGTGTTTATTAAACTACAGTTAGTGCAGACACTGCCTCATGTTTATTAAACTACAGTTAGTGCAGACACTGCCTAGTGTTTATTAAACTACAGTTAGTGCAGACACTGTCTAGTGTTTATTAAACTACAGTTAGTGCAGACACTGCCTCATGTTTATTAAACTACAGTTAGTACAGACACTGCCTAGTGTTTATTAAACTACAGTTAGTGCAGACACTGTCTAGTGTTTATTAAACTACAGTTAGTGCAGACACTGCCTCATGTTTATTAAACTACAGTTAGTGCAGACACTGTCTAGTGTTTATTAAACTACAGTTAGTGCAGACACTGTCTAGTGTTTATTAAACTACAGTTAGTGCAGACACTGTCTAGTGTTTATTAAACTACAGTTACTACAGACACTGTCTAGTGTTTATTAAACTACAGTTAGTGCAGACACTGTCTAGTGTTTATTAAACTACAGTTAGTACAGACACTGTCTAGTGTTTATTAAACTACAGTTAGTGCAGACACTGTCTAGTGTTTATGAAACTACAGTTAGTACAGACACTGCCTCATGTTTATTAAACTACAGTTAGTGCAGACACTGCCTCATGTTTATTAAACTACAGTTAGTGCAGACACTGCCTAGTGTTTATTAAACTACAGTTAGTACAGACACTGTCTAGTGTTTATTAAACTACAGTTAGTGCAGACACTGCCTAGTGTTTATTAAACTACAGTTAGTACAGACACTGTCTAGTGTTTATTAAACTACAGTTAGTGCAGACACTGCCTCATGTTTATTAAACTACAGTTAGTGCAGACACTGCCTAGTGTTTATTAAACTACAGTTAGTACAGACACTGTCTAGTGTTTATTAAACTACAGTTAGTGCAGACACTGCCTAGTGTTTATTAAACTACAGTTAGTGCAGACACTGTCTAGTGTTTATTAAACTACAGTTAGTGCAGACACTGTCTAGTGTTTATTAAACTACAGTTAGTGCAGACACTGCCTCATGTTTATTAAACTACAGTTAGTGCAGACACTGTCTAGTGTTTATTAAACTACAGTTAGTGCAGACACTGCCTCATGTTTATTAAACTACAGTTAGTGCAGACACTGCCTAGTGTTTATTAAACTACAGTTAGTACAGACACTGCCTAGTGTTTATTAAGCTACAGTTTGTGCAGACACTGCCTCATGTTTATTAAACTACAGTTAGTGCAGACACTGTCTAGTGTTTATTAAACTACAGTTAGTGCAGACACTGCCTCATGTTTATTAAACTACAGTTAGTGCAGACACTGTCTAGTGTTTATTAAACTACAGTTAGTGCAGACACTGCCTCATGTTTATTAAACTACAGTTAGTACAGACACTGCCTAGTGTTTATTAAACTACAGTTAGTACAGACACTGTCTAGTGTTTATTAAACTACAGTTAGTACAGACACTGTCTAGTGTTTATTAAACTACAGTTAGTACAGACACTGCCTAGTGTTTATTAAACTACAGTTAGTACAGACACTGCCTCATGTTTATTAAACTACAGTTAGTGCAGACACTGCCTAGTGTTTATTAAACTACAGTTAGTGCAGACACTGTCTAGTGTTTATTAAACTACAGTTAGTACAGACACTGTCTAGTGTTTATTAAACTACAGTTAGTACAGACACTGCCTAGTGTTTATTAAACTACAGTTAGTACAGACACTGCCTCATGTTTATTAAACTACAGTTAGTACAGACACTGCCTAGTGTTTATTAAACTACAGTTAGTACAGACACTGTCTAGTGTTTATCAAACTACAGTTAGTGCAGACACTGCCTAGTGTTTATTAAACTACAGTTAGTGCAGACACTGTCTATTGTTTATTAAACTACAGTTAGTGCAGACACTGCCTCATGTTTATTAAACTACAGTTAGTACAGACACTGCCTAGTGTTTATTAAACTACAGTTAGTACAGACACTGTCTAGTGTTTATTAAACTACAGTTAGTACAGACACTGTCTAGTGTTTATTAAACTACAGTTAGTACAGACACTGCCTAGTGTTTATTAAACTACAGTTAGTACAGACACTGCCTCATGTTTATTAAACTACAGTTAGTGCAGACACTGTCTAGTGTTTATTAAACTACAGTTAGTACAGACACTGCCTAGTGTTTATTAAACTACAGTTAGTGCAGACACTGTCTAGTGTTTATTAAACTACAGTTAGTACAGACACTGCCTAGTGTTTATTAAACTACAGTTAGTGCAGACACTGTCTAGTGTTTATTAAACTACAGTTAGTACAGACACTGTCTAGTGTTTATTAAACTACAGTTAGTACAGACACTGCCTAGTGTTTATTAAACTACAGTTAGTACAGACACTGCCTCATGTTTATTAAACTACAGTTAGTACAGACACTGCCTAGTGTTTATTAAACTACAGTTAGTACAGACACTGTCTAGTGTTTATCAAACTACAGTTAGTGCAGACACTGTCTAGTGTTTATTAAACTACAGTTAGTACAGACACTGCCTAGTGTTTATTAAACTACAGTTACTACAGACACTGTCTAGTGTTTATTAAACTACAGTTAGTGCAGACACTGTCTAGTGTTTATTAAACTACAGTTAGTGCAGACACTGCCTCATGTTTATTAAACTACAGTTAGTGCAGACACTGCCTAGTGTTTATTAAACTACAGTTAGTACAGACACTGCCTAGTGTTTATTAAGCTACAGTTTGTGCAGACACTGCCTCATGTTTATTAAACTACAGTTAGTGCAGACACTGTCTAGTGTTTATTAAACTACAGTTAGTGCAGACACTGCCTCATGTTTATTAAACTACAGTTAGTGCAGACACTGTCTAGTGTTTATTAAACTACAGTTAGTGCAGACACTGCCTCATGTTTATTAAACTACAGTTAGTACAGACACTGCCTAGTGTTTATTAAACTACAGTTAGTACAGACACTGTCTAGTGTTTATTAAACTACAGTTAGTACAGACACTGTCTAGTGTTTATTAAACTACAGTTAGTACAGACACTGCCTAGTGTTTATTAAACTACAGTTAGTACAGACACTGCCTCATGTTTATTAAACTACAGTTAGTGCAGACACTGCCTAGTGTTTATTAAACTACAGTTAGTGCAGACACTGTCTAGTGTTTATTAAACTACAGTTAGTACAGACACTGTCTAGTGTTTATTAAACTACAGTTAGTACAGACACTGCCTAGTGTTTATTAAACTACAGTTAGTACAGACACTGCCTCATGTTTATTAAACTACAGTTAGTACAGACACTGCCTAGTGTTTATTAAACTACAGTTAGTACAGACACTGTCTAGTGTTTATCAAACTACAGTTAGTGCAGACACTGCCTAGTGTTTATTAAACTACAGTTAGTGCAGACACTGTCTATTGTTTATTAAACTACAGTTAGTGCAGACACTGCCTCATGTTTATTAAACTACAGTTAGTACAGACACTGCCTAGTGTTTATTAAACTACAGTTAGTACAGACACTGTCTAGTGTTTATTAAACTACAGTTAGTACAGACACTGTCTAGTGTTTATTAAACTACAGTTAGTACAGACACTGCCTAGTGTTTATTAAACTACAGTTAGTACAGACACTGCCTCATGTTTATTAAACTACAGTTAGTGCAGACACTGTCTAGTGTTTATTAAACTACAGTTAGTACAGACACTGCCTAGTGTTTATTAAACTACAGTTAGTGCAGACACTGTCTAGTGTTTATTAAACTACAGTTAGTACAGACACTGCCTAGTGTTTATTAAACTACAGTTAGTGCAGACACTGTCTAGTGTTTATTAAACTACAGTTAGTACAGACACTGTCTAGTGTTTATTAAACTACAGTTAGTACAGACACTGCCTAGTGTTTATTAAACTACAGTTAGTACAGACACTGCCTCATGTTTATTAAACTACAGTTAGTACAGACACTGCCTAGTGTTTATTAAACTACAGTTAGTACAGACACTGTCTAGTGTTTATCAAACTACAGTTAGTGCAGACACTGTCTAGTGTTTATTAAACTACAGTTAGTACAGACACTGCCTAGTGTTTATTAAACTACAGTTACTACAGACACTGTCTAGTGTTTATTAAACTACAGTTAGTGCAGACACTGTCTAGTGTTTATTAAACTACAGTTAGTACAGACACTGCCTCATGTTTATTAAACTACAGTTAGTACAGACACTGTCTAGTGTTTATTAAACTACAGTTAGTACAGACACTGCCTCATGTTTATTAAACTACAGTTAGTACTGACACTGTCTAGTGTTTATTAAACTACAGTTAGTGCAGACACTGTCTAGTGTTTATTAAACTACAGTTAGTACAGACACTGTCTAGTGTTTATTAAACTACAGTTAGTGCAGACACTGTCTAGTGTTTATTAAACTACAGTTAGTACAGACACTGCCTCATGTTTATTAAACTACAGTTAGTGCAGACACTGCCTAGTGTTTATTAAACTACAGTTAGTACAGACACTGTCTAGTGTTTATTAAACTACAGTTAGTGCAGACACTGTCTAGTGTTTATTAAACTACAGTTAGTACAGACACTGCCTCATGTTTATTAAACTACTGTTAGTACAGACACTGCCTCATGTTTATTAAACTACAGTTAGTGCAGACACTGCCTAGTGTTTATTAAACTACAGTTAGTGCAGACACTGCCACATGTTTATTAAACTACAGTTAGTACAGACACTGCCTAGTGTTTATTAAACTACAGTTAGTACAGACACTGTCTAGTGTTTATTAAACTACAGTTAGTGCAGACACTGTCTAGTGTTTATTAAACTACAGTTAGTACAGACACTGCCTAGTGTTTATTAAACTACAGTTAGCACAGACACTGTCTAGTGTTTATTAAACTACAGTTAGTGCAGACACTGTCTAGTGTTTATTAAACTACAGTTAGTACAGACACTGTCTAGTGTTTATTAAACTACAGTTAGTGCAGACACTGTCTAGTGTTTATTAAACTACAGTTAGTGCAGACACTGCCTAGTGTTTATTAAACTACAGTTAGTGCAGACACTGTCTAGTGTTTATTAAACTACAGTTAGTACAGACACTGCCTCATGTTTATTAAACTACAGTTAGTACAGACACTGCCTAGTGTTTATTAAACTACAGTTAGTACACACACTGCCTCATGTTTATTAAACTACAGTTAGTGCAGACACTGCCTAGTGTTTATTAAACTACAGTTAGTGCAGACACTGTGTAGTGTTTATTAAACTACAGTTAGTACAGACACTGCCTCATGTTTATTAAACTACAGTTAGTGCAGACACTGCCTAGTGTTTATTAAACTACAGTTAGTGCAGACACTGTCTAGTGTTTATTAAACTACAGTTAGTACAGACACTGTGTAGTGTTTATTAAACTACAGTTAGTGCAGACAGTGCCTAGTGTTTATTAAACTACAGTTAGTGCAGACACTGCCTAGTGTTTATTAAACTACAGTTAGTGCAGACACTGCCTAGTGTTTATTAAACTACAGTTAGTACAGACACTGCCTCATGTTTATTAAACTACAGTTAGTGCAGGCACTGCCTAGTGTTTATTAAACTACAGTTAGTGCAGACACTGCCTAGTGTTTATTAAACTACAGTTAGTACAGACACTGTGTAGTGTTTATTAAACTACAGTTAGTGCAGACACTGCCTAGTGTTTATTAAACTACAGTTAGTACAGACACTGCCTCATGTTTATTAAACTACAGTTAGTGCAGACACTGCCTAGTGTTTATTAAACTACAGTTAGTACAGACACTGTGTAGTGTTTATTAAACTACAGTTAGTACAGACACTGCCTAGTGTTTATTAAACTACAGTTAGTACAGACACTGTCTAGTGTTTATTAAACTACAGTTAGTGCAGACACTGCCTCATGTTTATTAAACTACAGTTAGTACAGACACTGCCTAGTGTTTATTAAACTACAGTTAGTACAGACACTGTCTAGTGTTTATTAAACTACAGTTAGTACAGACACTGCCTCATGTTTATTAAACTACAGTTAGTGCAGACACTGCCTCATGTTTATTAAACTACAGTTAGTACAGACACTGCCTAGTGTTTATTAAACTACAGTTAGTGCAGACACTGTCTAGTGTTTATTAAACTACAGTTAGTACAGACACTGTCTAGTGTTTATTAAACTACAGTTAGTGCAGACACTGCCTCATGTTTATTAAACTACAGTTAGTACAGACACTGCCTCATGTTTATTAAACTACAGTTAGTGCAGACACTGCCTCATGTTTATTAAACTACAGTTAGTACAGACACTGCCTCATGTTTATTAAACTACAGTTAGTACAGACACTGTCTCGTGTTTATTAAACTACAGTTAGTACAGACACTGCCTCATGTTTATTAAACTACAGTTAGTACAGACACTGCCTAGTGTTTATTAAACTACAGTTAGTGCAGACACTGCCTAGTGTTTATTAAACTACAGTTAGTACAGACACTGCCTAGTGTTTATTAAACTACAGTTAGTGCAGACACTGTCTAGTGTTTATTAAACTACAGTTAGTACAGACACTGCCTAGTGTTTATTAAACTACAGTTAGTGCAGACACTGCCTAGTGTTTATTAAACTACAGTTAGTGCAGACACTGCCTCATGTTTATTAAACTACAGTTAGTACAGACACTGTCTAGTGCTTTTTAAACTACAGTTAGTGCAGACACTGTCTAGTGTTTATTAAACTACAGTTAGTACAGACACTGCCTCATGTTTATTAAACTACAGTTAGTACAGACACTGTCTAGTGCTTATTAAACTACAGTTAGTGCAGACACTGTCAAGTGTTTATTAAACTACAGTTAGTGCAGACACTGCCTAGTGTTTATTAAACTACAGTTAGTACAGACACTGCCTAGTGTTTATTAAACTACAGTTAGTGCAGACACTGTCTAGTGTTTATTAAACTACAGTTAGTACAGACACTGCCTAGTGTTTATTAAACTACAGTTAGTGCAGACACTGCCTAGTGTTTATTAAACTACAGTTAGTGCAGACACTGCCTCATGTTTATTAAACTACAGTTAGTACAGACACTGTCTAGTGCTTATTAAACTACAGTTAGTGCAGACACTGTCTAGTGTTTATTAAACTACAGTTAGTACAGACACTGCCTCATGTTTATTAAACTACAGTTACTACAGACACTGTCTAGTGCTTATTAAACTACAGTTAGTGCAGACACTGTCTAGTGTTTATTAAACTACAGTTAGTACAGACACTGTCTAGTGTTTATTAAACTACAGTTAGTGCAGACACTGTCTAGTGTTTATTAAACTACAGTTAGTGCAGACACTGCCTAGTGTTTATTAAACTACAGTTACTACAGACACTGCCTAGTGTTTATTAAACTACAGTTAGTACAGACACTGCCTCATGTTTATTAAACTACAGTTAGTACAGACACTGTCTAGTGTTTATTAAACTACAGTTAGTGCAGACACTGTCTAGTGTTTATTAAACTACAGTTAGTACAGACACTGCCTCATGTTTATTAAACTACAGTTAGTACAGACACTGTCTAGTTTTTATTAAACTACAGTTACTACAGACACTGCCTCATGTTTATTAAACTACAGTTAGTGCAGACACTGCCTCATGTTTATTAAACTACAGTTAGTGCAGACACTGTCTAGTGTTTATTAAACTACAGTTAGTGCAGACACTGCCTAGTGTTTATTAAACTACAGTTACTACAGACACTGCCTAGTGTTTATTAAACTACAGTTAGTACAGACACTGCCTCATGTTTATTAAACTACAGTTAGTACAGACACTGTCTAGTGTTTATTAAACTACAGTTAGTACAGACACTGCCTCATGTTTATTAAACTACAGTTAGTACAGACACTGCCTCATGTTTATTAAACTACAGTTAGTACAGACACTGCCTAGTGTTTATTAAACTACAGTTAGTACAGACACTGTCTAGTGTTTATTAAACTACAGTTAGTGCAGACACTGCCTCATGTTTATTAAACTACAGTTAGTACAGACACTGCCTCATGTTTATTAAACTACAGTTAGTGCAGACACTGCCTCATGTTTATTAAACTACAGTTAGTACAGACACTGCCTCATGTTTATTAAACTACAGTTAGTACAGACACTGCCTAGTGTTTATTAAACTACAGTTAGTACAGACACTGTCTAGTGTTTATTAAACTACAGTTAGTGCAGACACTGCCTAGTGTTTATTAAACTACAGTTAGTACAGACACTGTCTAGTGTTTATTAAACTACAGTTAGTACAGACACTGTCTAGTGTTTATTAAACTACAGTTAGTGCAGACACTGCCTCATGTTTATTAAACTACAGTTAGTACAGACACTGTCTAGTGTTTATTAAACTACAGTTAGTACAGACACTGCCTCATGTTTATTAAACTACAGTTAGTACAGACACTGCCTAGTGTTTATTAAACTACAGTTAGTACAGACACTGTCTAGTGTTTATTAAACTACAGTTCGTGCAGACACTGCCTCATGTTTATTAAACTACAGTTAGTACAGACACTGCCTCATGTTTATTAAACTACAGTTAGTACAGACACTGCCTAGTGTTTATTAAACTACAGTTAGTACAGACACTGTCTAGTGTTTATTAAACTACGGTTAGTGCAGACACTGCCTAGTGTTTATTAAACTACAGTTAGTACAGACACTGTCTAGTGTTTATTAAACTACAGTTAGTACAGACACTGTCTAGTGTTTATTAAACTACAGTTAGTGCAGACATTGCCTCATGTTTATTAAACTACAGTTAGTACAGACACTGTCTAGTGTTTATTAAACTACAGTTAGTGCAGACACTGCCTCATGTTTATTAAACTACAGTTAGTACAGACACTGTCTAGTGTTTATTAAACTACAGTTAGTACAGACACTGTCTAGTGTTTATTAAACTACAGTTAGTGCAGACACTGTCTAGTGTTTATTAAACTACAGTTACTACAGACACTGCCTAGTGTTTATTAAACTACAGTTAGTACAGACACTGTCTAGTGTTTATTAAACTACAGTTAGTACAGACACTGCCTAGTGTTTATTAAACTACAGTTAGTACAGACACTGTCTAGTGTTTATTAAACTACAGTTAGTACAGACACTGCCTAGTGTTTATTAAACTACAGTTAGTACAGACACTGTCTAGTGTTTATTAAACTACAGTTAGTGCAGACACTGCCTCATGTTTATTAAACTACAGTTAGTACAGACACTGCCTAGTGTTTATTAAACTACAGTTACTACAGACACTGCCTCATGTTTATTAAACTACAGTTAGTACAGACACTGCCTCATGTTTATTAAACTACAGTTAGTACAGACACTGTCTAGTGTTTATTAAACTACAGTTACTACAGACACTGCCTCATGTTTATTAAACTACAGTTAGTACAGACACTGCCTAGTGTTTATTAAACTACAGTTAGTACAGACACTGTCTAGTGTTTATTAAACTACAGTTAGTACAGACACTGCCTAGTGTTTATTAAACTACAGTTAGTACAGACACTGTCTAGTGTTTATTAAACTACAGTTAGTACAGACACTGCCTCATGTTTATTAAACTACAGTTAGTACAGACACTGCCTAGTGTTTATTAAACTACAGTTAGTGCAGACACTGCCTAGTGTTTATTAAACTACAGTTAGTACAGACACTGCCTAGTGTTTATTAAACTACAGTTAGTGCAGACACTGTCTAGTGTTTATTAAACTACAGTTAGTACAGACACTGCCTAGTGTTTATTAAACTACAGTTAGTGCAGACACTGCCTAGTGTTTATTAAACTACAGTTAGTGCAGACACTGCCTCATGTTTATTAAACTACAGTTAGTACAGACACTGTCTAGTGCTTATTAAACTACAGTTAGTGCAGACACTGTCTAGTGTTTATTAAACTACAGTTAGTACAGACACTGCCTCATGTTTATTAAACTACAGTTAGTACAGACACTGTCTAGTGCTTATTAAACTACAGTTAGTGCAGACACTGTCAAGTGTTTATTAAACTACAGTTAGTGCAGACACTGCCTAGTGTTTATTAAACTACAGTTAGTACAGACACTGCCTAGTGTTTATTAAACTACAGTTAGTGCAGACACTGTCTAGTGTTTATTAAACTACAGTTAGTACAGACACTGTCTAGTTTTTATTAAACTACAGTTACTACAGACACTGCCTCATGTTTATTAAACTACAGTTAGTGCAGACACTGCCTCATGTTTATTAAACTACAGTTAGTGCAGACACTGTCTAGTGTTTATTAAACTACAGTTAGTGCAGACACTGCCTAGTGTTTATTAAACTACAGTTACTACAGACACTGCCTAGTGTTTATTAAACTACAGTTAGTACAGACACTGCCTCATGTTTATTAAACTACAGTTAGTACAGACACTGTCTAGTGTTTATTAAACTACAGTTAGTACAGACACTGCCTCATGTTTATTAAACTACAGTTAGTACAGACACTGCCTCATGTTTATTAAACTACAGTTAGTACAGACACTGCCTAGTGTTTATTAAACTACAGTTAGTACAGACACTGTCTAGTGTTTATTAAACTACAGTTAGTGCAGACACTGCCTCATGTTTATTAAACTACAGTTAGTACAGACACTGCCTCATGTTTATTAAACTACAGTTAGTGCAGACACTGCCTCATGTTTATTAAACTACAGTTAGTACAGACACTGCCTCATGTTTATTAAACTACAGTTAGTACAGACACTGCCTAGTGTTTATTAAACTACAGTTAGTACAGACACTGTCTAGTGTTTATTAAACTACAGTTAGTGCAGACACTGCCTAGTGTTTATTAAACTACAGTTAGTACAGACACTGTCTAGTGTTTATTAAACTACAGTTAGTACAGACACTGTCTAGTGTTTATTAAACTACAGTTAGTGCAGACACTGCCTCATGTTTATTAAACTACAGTTAGTACAGACACTGTCTAGTGTTTATTAAACTACAGTTAGTACAGACACTGCCTCATGTTTATTAAACTACAGTTAGTACAGACACTGCCTAGTGTTTATTAAACTACAGTTAGTACAGACACTGTCTAGTGTTTATTAAACTACAGTTCGTGCAGACACTGCCTCATGTTTATTAAACTACAGTTAGTACAGACACTGCCTCATGTTTATTAAACTACAGTTAGTACAGACACTGCCTAGTGTTTATTAAACTACAGTTAGTACAGACACTGTCTAGTGTTTATTAAACTACGGTTAGTGCAGACACTGCCTAGTGTTTATTAAACTACAGTTAGTACAGACACTGTCTAGTGTTTATTAAACTACAGTTAGTACAGACACTGTCTAGTGTTTATTAAACTACAGTTAGTGCAGACATTGCCTCATGTTTATTAAACTACAGTTAGTACAGACACTGTCTAGTGTTTATTAAACTACAGTTAGTGCAGACACTGCCTCATGTTTATTAAACTACAGTTAGTACAGACACTGTCTAGTGTTTATTAAACTACAGTTAGTACAGACACTGTCTAGTGTTTATTAAACTACAGTTAGTGCAGACACTGTCTAGTGTTTATTAAACTACAGTTACTACAGACACTGCCTAGTGTTTATTAAACTACAGTTAGTACAGACACTGTCTAGTGTTTATTAAACTACAGTTAGTACAGACACTGTCTAGTGTTTATTAAACTACAGTTAGTACAGACACTGCCTAGTGTTTATTAAACTACAGTTAGTACAGACACTGTCTAGTGTTTATTAAACTACAGTTAGTACAGACACTGCCTAGTGTTTATTAAACTACAGTTAGTACAGACACTGTCTAGTGTTTATTAAACTACAGTTAGTGCAGACACTGCCTCATGTTTATTAAACTACAGTTAGTACAGACACTGCCTAGTGTTTATTAAACTACAGTTACTACAGACACTGCCTCATGTTTATTAAACTACAGTTAGTACAGACACTGCCTCATGTTTATTAAACTACAGTTAGTACAGACACTGTCTAGTGTTTATTAAACTACAGTTACTACAGACACTGCCTCATGTTTATTAAACTACAGTTAGTACAGACACTGCCTAGTGTTTATTAAACTACAGTTAGTACAGACACTGTCTAGTGTTTATTAAACTACAGTTAGTACAGACACTGCCTAGTGTTTATTAAACTACAGTTAGTACAGACACTGTCTAGTGTTTATTAAACTACAGTTAGTACAGACACTGCCTCATGTTTATTAAACTACAGTTAGTACAGACACTGCCTAGTGTTTATTAAACTACAGTTAGTGCAGACACTGCCTAGTGTTTATTAAACTACAGTTAGTACAGACACTGCCTAGTGTTTATTAAACTACAGTTAGTGCAGACACTGTCTAGTGTTTATTAAACTACAGTTAGTACAGACACTGCCTAGTGTTTATTAAACTACAGTTAGTGCAGACACTGCCTAGTGTTTATTAAACTACAGTTAGTGCAGACACTGCCTCATGTTTATTAAACTACAGTTAGTACAGACACTGTCTAGTGCTTATTAAACTACAGTTAGTGCAGACACTGTCTAGTGTTTATTAAACTACAGTTAGTACAGACACTGCCTCATGTTTATTAAACTACAGTTAGTACAGACACTGTCTAGTGCTTATTAAACTACAGTTAGTGCAGACACTGTCAAGTGTTTATTAAACTACAGTTAGTGCAGACACTGCCTAGTGTTTATTAAACTACAGTTAGTACAGACACTGCCTAGTGTTTATTAAACTACAGTTAGTGCAGACACTGTCTAGTGTTTATTAAACTACAGTTAGTACAGACACTGCCTAGTGTTTATTAAACTACAGTTAGTGCAGACACTGCCTAG
This sequence comes from Mustelus asterias, assembly GCF_964213995.1. Taxonomy (NCBI): domain Eukaryota; kingdom Metazoa; phylum Chordata; class Chondrichthyes; order Carcharhiniformes; family Triakidae; genus Mustelus; species Mustelus asterias. The sequence continues at coordinate 14,255,547 of NC_135823.1, forward strand.
TGTTTATTAAACTACAGTTAGTGCAGACACTGCCTCATGTTTATTAAACTACAGTTAGTACAGACACTGTCTAGTGCTTATTAAACTACAGTTAGTGCAGACACTGTCTAGTGTTTATTAAACTACAGTTAGTACAGACACTGCCTCATGTTTATTAAACTACAGTTACTACAGACACTGTCTAGTGCTTATTAAACTACAGTTAGTGCAGACACTGTCTAGTGTTTATTAAACTACAGTTAGTACAGACACTGTCTAGTGTTTATTAAACTACAGTTAGTGCAGACACTGTCTAGTGTTTATTAAACTACAGTTAGTGCAGACACTGCCTAGTGTTTATTAAACTACAGTTACTACAGACACTGCCTAGTGTTTATTAAACTACAGTTAGTACAGACACTGCCTCATGTTTATTAAACTACAGTTAGTACAGACACTGTCTAGTGTTTATTAAACTACAGTTAGTGCAGACACTGTCTAGTGTTTATTAAACTACAGTTAGTACAGACACTGCCTCATGTTTATTAAACTACAGTTAGTACAGACACTGTCTAGTTTTTATTAAACTACAGTTACTACAGACACTGCCTCATGTTTATTAAACTACAGTTAGTGCAGACACTGCCTCATGTTTATTAAACTACAGTTAGTGCAGACACTGTCTAGTGTTTATTAAACTACAGTTAGTGCAGACACTGCCTCATGTTTATTAAACTACAGTTAGTACAGACACTGCCTAGTGTTTATTAAACTACAGTTAGTACAGACACTGTCTAGTGTTTATTAAACTACAGTTAGTGCAGACACTGCCTCATGTTTATTAAACTACAGTTAGTACAGACACTGCCTCATGTTTATTAAACTACAGTTAGTGGAGACACTGCCTCATGTTTATTAAACTACAGTTAGTACAGACACTGCCTCATGTTTATTAAACTACAGTTAGTACAGACACTGCCTAGTGTTTATTAAACTACAGTTAGTACAGACACTGTCTAGTGTTTATTAAACTACAGTTAGTGCAGACACTGCCTAGTGTTTATTAAACTACAGTTAGTACAGACACTGTCTAGTGTTTATTAAACTACAGTTAGTACAGACACTGTCTAGTGTTTATTAAACTACAGTTAGTGCAGACACTGCCTCATGTTTATTAAACTACAGTTAGTACAGACACTGTCTAGTGTTTATTAAACTACAGTTAGTACAGACACTGCCTCATGTTTATTAAACTACAGTTAGTACAGACACTGCCTAGTGTTTATTAAACTACAGTTAGTACAGACACTGTCTAGTGTTTATTAAACTACAGTTAGTGCAGACACTGCCTCATGTTTATTAAACTACAGTTAGTACAGACACTCCCTCATGTTTATTAAACTACAGTTAGTACAGACACTGCCTAGTGTTTATTAAACTACAGTTAGTACAGACACTGTCTAGTGTTTATTAAACTACGGTTAGTGCAGACACTGCCTAGTGTTTATTAAACTACAGTTAGTACAGACACTGTCTAGTGTTTATTAAACTACAGTTAGTACAGACACTGTCTAGTGTTTATTAAACTACAGTTAGTGCAGACATTGCCTCATGTTTATTAAACTACAGTTAGTACAGACACTGTCTAGTGTTTATTAAACTACAGTTAGTGCAGACACTGCCTCATGTTTATTAAACTACAGTTAGTACAGACACTGTCTAGTGTTTATTAAACTACAGTTAGTACAGACACTGTCTAGTGTTTATTAAACTACAGTTAGTGCAGACACTGTCTAGTGTTTATTAAACTACAGTAACTACAGACACTGCCTAGTGTTTATTAAACTACAGTTAGTACAGACACTGTCTAGTGTTTATTAAACTACAGTTAGTACAGACACTGTCTAGTGTTTATTAAACTACAGTTAGTACAGACACTGCCTAGTGTTTATTAAACTACAGTTAGTACAGACACTGTCTAGTGTTTATTAAACTACAGTTAGTACAGACACTGCCTAGTGTTTATTAAACTACAGTTAGTACAGACACTGTCTAGTGTTTATTAAACTACAGTTAGTGCAGACACTGCCTCATGTTTATTAAACTACAGTTACTACAGACACTGCCTAGTGTTTATTAAACTACAGTTACTACAGACACTGCCTCATGTTTATGAAACTACAGTTAGTACAGACACTGCCTCATGTTTATTAAACTACAGTTAGTACAGACACTGTCTAGTGTTTATTAAACTACAGTTACTACAGACACTGCCTCATGTTTATTAAACTACAGTTAGTACAGACACTGCCTAGTGTTTATTAAACTACAGTTAGTACAGACACTGTCTAGTGTTTATTAAACTACAGTTAGTACAGACACTGCCTAGTGTTTATTAAACTACAGTTAGTACAGACACTGTCTAGTGTTTATTAAACTACAGTTAGTACAGACACTGCCTCATGTTTATTAAACTACAGTTAGTACAGACACTGTCTAGTGTTTATTAAACTACAGTTAGTGCAGACACTGTCTAGTGTTTATTAAACTACAGTTACTACAGACACTGCCTCATGTTTATTAAACTACAGTTAGTGCAGACACTGCCTCATGTATATTAAACTACAGTTAGTACAGACACTGTCTAGTGTTTATTAAACTACAGTTAGTACAGACACTGTCTAGTGTTTATTAAACTACAGTTAGTGCAGACACTGTCTAGTGTTTATTAAACTACAGTTACTACAGACACTGCCTAGTGTTTATTAAACTACAGTTAGTACAGACACTGTCTAGTGTTTTTTAAACTACAGTTAGTACAGACACTGTCTAGTGTTTATTAAACTACAGTTAGTACAGACACTGCCTAGTGTTTATTAAACTACAGTTAGTACAGACACTGTCTAGTGTTTATTAAACTACAGTTAGTACAGACACTGCCTAGTGTTTATTAAACTACAGTTAGTACAGACACTGTCTAGTGTTTATTAAACTACAGTTAGTGCAGACACTGTCTAGTGTTTATTAAACTACAGTTAGTGCAGACACTGTCTAGTGTTTATTAAACTACAGTTAGTGCAGACACTGCCTAGTGTTTATTAAACTACAGTTAGTACAGACACTGCCGAGTGTTTATTAAACTACAGTTAGTACAGACACTGTCTAGTGTTTATTAAACTACAGTTACTACAGACACTGTCTAGTGTTTATTAAACTACAGTTAGTGCAGACACTGCCTCATGTTTATTAAACTACAGTTAGTGCAGACACTGCCTAGTGTTTATTAAACTACAGTTAGTACAGACACTGCCTAGTGTTTATTAAACTACAGTTAGTACAGACACTGTCTAGTGTTTATTAAACTACAGTTAGTACAGACACTGCCTAGTGTTTATTAAACTACAGTTAGTACAGATACTGTCTAGTGTTTATTAAACTACAGTTAGTACAGACACTGCCTAGTGTTTATTAAACTACAGTTAGTACAGACACTGCCTAGTGTTTATTAAACTACAGTTAGTACAGACACTGTCTAGTGTTTATTAAACTACGGTTAGTGCAGACACTGCCTAGTGTTTATTAAACTACAGTTAGTACAGACACTGCCTAGTGTTTATTAACCTACAGTTAGTACAGACACTGCCTAGTGTTTATTAAACTACAGTTAGTACAGACACTGCCTAGTGTTTATTAAACTACAGTTAGTGCAGACACTGCCTAGTGTTTATTAAACTACAGTTAGTACAGACACTGCCTAGTGTTTATTAAACTACAGTTAGTACAGACACTGTCTAGTGTTTATTAAACTACAGTTAGTACAGACACTGCCTAGTGTTTATTAAACTACAGTTAGTACAGACACTGTCTAGTGTTTATTAAACTACAGTTAGTACAGACACTGCCTAGTGTTTATTAAACTAAAGTTAGTACAGACACTGTCTAGTGTTTATTAAACTACAGTTAGTACAGACACTGTCTAGTGTTTATTAAACTACAGTTAGTACAGACACTGTCTAGTGTTTATTAAACTACAGTTAGTACAGACACTGTCTAGTGTTTATTAAACTACAGTTAGTACAGACACTGTCTAGTGTTTATTAAACTACAGTTAGTACAGACACTGTCTAGTGTTTATTAAACTACAGTTAGTACAGACACTGTCTAGTGTTTATTAAACTACAGTTAGTACAGACACTGCCTAGTGTTTATTAAACTACAGTTAGTGCAGACACTGCCTAGTGTTTATTAAACTACAGTTAGTACAGACACTGCCTAGTGTTTATTAAACTACAGTTAGTGCAGACACTGCCTCATGTTTATTAAACTACAGTTAGTACAGACACTGCCTAGTGTTTATTAAACTACAGTTAGTGCAGACACTGCCTAGTGTTTATTAAACTACAGTTAGTACAGACACTGCCTAGTGTTTATTAAACTACAGTTAGTACAGACACTGTCTAGTGTTTATTAAACTACAGTTAGTACAGACACTGCCTAGGGTTTATTAAACTACAGTTAGTGCAGACACTGCCTCATGTTTATTAAACTACAGTTAGTGCAGACACTGTCTAGTGTTTATTAAACTACAGTTAGTGCAGACACTGCCTCATGTTTATTAAACTACAGTTAGTACAGACACTGCCTAGTGTTTATTAAACTACAGTTAGTACAGACACTGCCTCATGTTTATTAAACTACAGTTAGTACAGACACTGCCTAGTGTTTATTAAACTACAGTTAGTACAGACACTGTCTAGTGTTTATTAAACTACAGTTAGTACAGACACTGCCTAGTGTTTATTAAACTACAGTTAGTACAGACACTGTCTAGTGTTTATTAAACTACAGTTAGTACAGACACTGCCTAGTGTTTATTAAACTACAGTTAGTGCAGACACTGCCTAGTGTTTATTAAACTACAGTTAGTGCAGACACTGCCTCGTGTTTATTAAACTACAGTTAGTACAGACACTGTCTAGTGTTTATTAAACTACAGTTAGTACAGACACTGTCTAGTGTTTATTAAACTACAGTTAGTACAGACACTGTCTAGTGTTTATTAAACTACAGTTAGTGCAGACACTGCCTCATGTTTATTAAACTACAGTTAGTGCAGACACTGTCTAGTGTTTATTAAACTACAGTTAGTGCAGACACTGTCTAGTGTTTATTAAACTACAGTTAGTACAGACACTGATTAGTGTTTACTAAACTACAGTTAGTACAGACACTGTCTAGTGTTTATTAAACTACAGTTAGTACAGACACTGCCTCATGTTTATTAAACTACAGTTAGTACAGACACTGTCTAGTGTTTATTAAACTACAGTTAGTACAGACACTGCCTCATGTTTATTAAACTACAGTTAGTACAGACACTGTCTAGTCTTTATTAAACTACAGTTAGTACAGACACTGCCTAGTGTTTATTAAACTACAGTTAGTACAGACACTGTCTAGTGTTTATTAAACTACAGTTAGTACAGACACTGCCTCATGTTTATTAAACTACAGTTAGTACAGACACTGTCTAGTGTTTAATAAACTACAGTTAGTGCAGACACTGCCTCATGTTTATTAAACTACAGTTAGTACAGACACTGCCTAGTGTTTATTAAACTACAGTTAGTGCAGACACTGCCTAGTGTTTATTAAACTACAGTTAGTTCAGACACTGCCTCATGTTTATTAAACTACAGTTAGTACAGACACTGTCTAGTGTTTATTAAACTACAGTTAGTGCAGACACTGCCTAGTGTTTATTAAACTACAGTTAGTACAGACACTGTCTAGTGTTTATTAAACTACAGTTAGTGCAGACACTGCCTCATGTTTATTAAACTACAGTTAGTACAGACACTGCCTAGTGTTTATTAAACTACAGTTAGTGCAGACACTGCCTCGTGTTTATTAAACTACAGTTAGTACAGACACTGCCTCATGTTTATTAAACTACAGTTAGTACAGACACTGCCTCATGTTTATTAAACTACAGTTAGTGCAGACACTGCCTCATGTTTATTAAACTACAGTTAGTGCAGACACTGCCTCATGTTTATTAAACTACAGTTAGTGCAGACACTGTCTAGTGTTTATTAAACTACAGTTAGTGCAGACACTGCCTAGTGTTTATTAAACTACAGTTAGTACAGACACTGTCTAGCGTTTATTAAACTACAGTTAGTGCAGACACTGCCTAGTGTTTATTAAACTACAGTTAGTACAGACACTGTCTAGTGTTTATTAAACTACAGTTACTACAGACACTGTCTAGTGTTTATTAAACTACAGTTAGTGCAGACACTGCCTAGTGTTTATTAAACTACAGTTAGTGCAGACACTGCCTAGTGTTTATTAAACTACAGTTAGTACAGACACTGTCTAGTGTTTATTAAACTACAGTTAGTACAGACACTGTCTAGTGTTTATTAAACTACAGTTAGTACAGACACTGTCTAGTGTTTATTAAACTACAGTTAGTGCAGACACTGCCTAGTGTTTATTAAACTACAGTTAGTGCAGACACTGCCTAGTGTTTATTAAACTACAGTTAGTACAGACACTGTCTAGTGTTTATTAAACTACAGTTACTACAGACACTGCCTGGTGTTTATTAAACTACAGTTAGTACAGACACTGTCTAGTGTTTATTAAACTACAGTTAGTGCAGACACTGCCTAGTGTTTATTAAACTACAGTTAGTGCAGACACTGTCTAGTGTTTATTAAACTACAGTTAGTGCAGACACTGTCTAGTGTTTATTAAACTACAGTTAGTGCAGACACTGTCTAGTGTTTATTAAACTACAGTTACTACAGACACTGCCTAGTGTTTATTAAACTACAGTTAGTGCAGACACTGCCTAGTGTTTATTAAACTACAGTTAGTGCAGACACTGTCTAGTGTTTATTAAACTACAGTTAGTGCAGACACTGTCTAGTGTTTATTAAACTACAGTTAGTGCAGACACTGCCTAGTGTTTATTAAACTACAGTTAGTACTGACACTGCCTAGTGTTTATTAAACTACAGTTAGTGCAGACACTGTCTAGTGTTTATTAAACTACAGTTAGTGCAGACACTGTCTAGTGTTTATTAAACTACTGTTAGTGCAGACACTGCCTAGTGTTTATTAAACTACAGTTACTACAGACACTGCCTAGTGTTTATTAAACTACAGTTAGTGCAGACACTGTCTAGTGTTTATTAAACTACTGTTAGTGCAGACACTGCCTCATGTTTATTAAACTACAGTTACTACAGACACTGCCTAGTGTTTATTAAACTACAGTTAGTGCAGACACTGTCTAGTGTTTATTAAACTACTGTTAGTGCAGACACTGCCTCATGTTTATTAAACTACAGTTACTACAGACACTGCCTAGTGTCTATTAAACTACAGTTAGTACAGACACTGTCTAGTGTTTATTAAACTACAGTTAGTACAGACACTGCCGAGCGTTTATTAAACTACAGTTAGTGCAGACACTGCCTAGTGTTTATTAAACTACAGTTAGTACAGACACTGCCTCATGTTTATTAAACTACAGTTAGTACAGACACTGCCTCATGTTTATTAAACTACAGTTACTACAGACACTGCCTGGTGTTTATTAAACTACAGTTAGTACAGACACTGTCTAGTGTTTATTAAACTACAGTTAGTGCAGACACTGCCTAGTGTTTATTAAACTACAGTTACTACAGACACTGCCTAGTGTTTATTAAACTACAGTTTGTGCAGACACTGCCTAGTGTTTATTAAACTACAGTTAGTACAGACACTGCCTCATGTTTATTAAACTACAGTTAGTACAGACACTGCCTCATGTTTATTAAACTACAGTTACTACAGACACTGCCTGGTGTTTATTAAACTACAGTTAGTACAGACACTGCCTAGTGTTTATTAAACTACAGTTAGTGCAGACACTGCCTCGTGTTTATTAAACTACAGTTAGTGCAGACACTGCCTAGTGTTTATTAAACTACAGTTAGTGCAGACACTGTCTAGTTTTTATTAAACTACAGTTACTACAGACACTGCCTCGTGTTTATTAAACTACAGTTAGTGCAGACACTGCCTCGTGTTTATTAAACTACAGTTAGTGCAGACACTGCCTAGTGTTTATTAAACTACAGTTAGTACAGACACTGCCTCGTGTTTATTAAACAACAGTTAGTGCAGACACTGCCTCGTGTTTATTAAACTACAGTTAGTACAGACACTGCCTAGTGTTTATTAAACTACAGTTAGTGCAGACACTGCCTCGTGTTTATTAAACTACAGTTAGTACAGACACTGTCTCGTGTTTATTAAACTACAGTTAGTACAGACACTGCCTCGTGTTTATTAAACAACAGTTAGTGCAGACACTGCCTCGTGTTTATTAAACTACAGTTAGTACAGACACTGTCTCGTGTTTATTAAACTACAGTTAGTGCAGACACTGCCTCGTGTTTATTAAACTACAGTTAGTACAGACACTGTCTCGTGTTTATTAAACTACAGTTAGTGCAGACACTGCCTCATGTTTATTAAACTACAGTTAGTGCAGACACTGCCTCGTGTTTATTAAACTACAGTTAGTACAGACACTGACTCATGTTTATTAAACTACAGTTAGTACAGACACTGCCTAGTGTTTATTAAACTACAGTTAGTGCAGACACTGCCTCGTGTTTATTAAACTACAGTTAGTGCAGACACTGCCTCGTGTTTATTAAACTACAGTTAGTACAGACACTGTCTAGTGTTTATTAAACTACAGTTAGTGCAGACACTGCCTCGTGTTTATTAAACTACAGTTAGTACAGACACTGCCTCATGTTTATTAAACTACAGTTACTACAGACACTGTCTAGTGTTTATTAAACTACAGTTAGTGCAGACACTGCCTCGTGTTTATTAAACTACAGTTAGTACAGACACTGCCTCATGTTTATTAAACTACAGTTAGTGCAGACACTGCCTCGTGTTTATTAAACTACAGTTAGTACAGACACTGCCTCATGTTTATTAAACTACAGTTAGTACAGACACTGTCTAGTGTTTATTAAACTACAGTTAGTGCAGACACTGCCTCATGTTTATTAAACTACAGTTAGTACAGACACTGCCTCATGTTTATTAAACTACAGTTACTACAGACACTGTCGAGTGTTTATTAAACTACAGTTAGTGCAGACACTGCCTCATGTTTATTAAACTACAGTTAGTACAGACACTGTCTAGTGTTTATTAAACTACAGTTAGTGCAGACACTGCCTAGTGTTTATTAAACTACAGTTAGTGCAGACACTGTCTAGTGTTTATTAAACTACAGTTAGTGCAGACACTGTCTAGTGTTTATTAAACTACAGTTAGTGCAGACACTGTCTAGTGTTTATTAAACTACAGTTACTACAGACACTGCCTAGTGTTTATTAAACTACAGTTAGTGCAGACACTGCCTAGTGTTTATTAAACTACAGTTAGTGCAGACACTGTCTAGTGTTTATTAAACTACAGTTAGTGCAGACACTGTCTAGTGTTTATTAAACTACAGTTAGTGCAGACACTGCCTAGTGTTTATTAAACTACAGTTAGTACTGACACTGCCTAGTGTTTATTAAACTACAGTTAGTGCAGACACTGTCTAGTGTTTATTAAACTACAGTTAGTGCAGACACTGTCTAGTGTTTATTAAACTACTGTTAGTGCAGACACTGCCTAGTGTTTATTAAACTACAGTTACTACAGACACTGCCTAGTGTTTATTAAACTACAGTTAGTGCAGACACTGTCTAGTGTTTATTAAACTACTGTTAGTGCAGACACTGCCTCATGTTTATTAAACTACAGTTACTACAGACACTGCCTAGTGTTTATTAAACTACAGTTAGTGCAGACACTGTCTAGTGTTTATTAAACTACTGTTAGTGCAGACACTGCCTCATGTTTATTAAACTACAGTTACTACAGACACTGCCTAGTGTCTATTAAACTACAGTTAGTACAGACACTGTCTAGTGTTTATTAAACTACAGTTAGTACAGACACTGCCGAGCGTTTATTAAACTACAGTTAGTGCAGACACTGCCTAGTGTTTATTAAACTACAGTTAGTACAGACACTGCCTCATGTTTATTAAACTACAGTTAGTACAGACACTGCCTCATGTTTATTAAACTACAGTTACTACAGACACTGCCTGGTGTTTATTAAACTACAGTTAGTACAGACACTGTCTAGTGTTTATTAAACTACAGTTAGTGCAGACACTGCCTAGTGTTTATTAAACTACAGTTACTACAGACACTGCCTAGTGTTTATTAAACTACAGTTTGTGCAGACACTGCCTAGTGTTTATTAAACTACAGTTAGTACAGACACTGCCTCATGTTTATTAAACTACAGTTAGTACAGACACTGCCTCATGTTTATTAAACTACAGTTACTACAGACACTGCCTGGTGTTTATTAAACTACAGTTAGTACAGACACTGCCTAGTGTTTATTAAACTACAGTTAGTGCAGACACTGCCTCGTGTTTATTAAACTACAGTTAGTGCAGACACTGCCTAGTGTTTATTAAACTACAGTTAGTGCAGACACTGTCTAGTTTTTATTAAACTACAGTTACTACAGACACTGCCTCGTGTTTATTAAACTACAGTTAGTGCAGACACTGCCTCGTGTTTATTAAACTACAGTTAGTGCAGACACTGCCTAGTGTTTATTAAACTACAGTTAGTACAGACACTGCCTCGTGTTTATTAAACAACAGTTAGTGCAGACACTGCCTCGTGTTTATTAAACTACAGTTAGTACAGACACTGCCTAGTGTTTATTAAACTACAGTTAGTGCAGACACTGCCTCGTGTTTATTAAACTACAGTTAGTACAGACACTGTCTCGTGTTTATTAAACTACAGTTAGTACAGACACTGCCTCGTGTTTATTAAACAACAGTTAGTGCAGACACTGCCTCGTGTTTATTAAACTACAGTTAGTACAGACACTGTCTCGTGTTTATTAAACTACAGTTAGTGCAGACACTGCCTCGTGTTTATTAAACTACAGTTAGTACAGACACTGTCTCGTGTTTATTAAACTACAGTTAGTGCAGACACTGCCTCATGTTTATTAAACTACAGTTAGTGCAGACACTGCCTCGTGTTTATTAAACTACAGTTAGTACAGACACTGACTCATGTTTATTAAACTACAGTTAGTACAGACACTGCCTAGTGTTTATTAAACTACAGTTAGTGCAGACACTGCCTCGTGTTTATTAAACTACAGTTAGTGCAGACACTGCCTCGTGTTTATTAAACTACAGTTAGTACAGACACTGTCTAGTGTTTATTAAACTACAGTTAGTGCAGACACTGCCTCGTGTTTATTAAACTACAGTTAGTACAGACACTGCCTCATGTTTATTAAACTACAGTTACTACAGACACTGTCTAGTGTTTATTAAACTACAGTTAGTGCAGACACTGCCTCGTGTTTATTAAACTACAGTTAGTACAGACACTGCCTCATGTTTATTAAACTACAGTTAGTGCAGACACTGCCTCGTGTTTATTAAACTACAGTTAGTACAGACACTGCCTCATGTTTATTAAACTACAGTTAGTACAGACACTGTCTAGTGTTTATTAAACTACAGTTAGTGCAGACACTGCCTCATGTTTATTAAACTACAGTTAGTACAGACACTGCCTCATGTTTATTAAACTACAGTTACTACAGACACTGTCGAGTGTTTATTAAACTACAGTTAGTGCAGACACTGCCTCATGTTTATTAAACTACAGTTAGTACAGACACTGCCTAGTGTTTATTAAACTACAGTTAGTGCAGACACTGTCTAGTGTTTATTAAACTACAGTTAGTGCAGACACTGCCTAGTGTTTATTAAACTACAGTTAGTACAGACACTGTCTAGTGTTTATTAAACTACAGTTAGTACAGACACTGCCTAGTGTTTATTAAACTACAGTTAGTACAGACACTGTCTAGTGTTTATTAAACTACAGTTAGTACAGACACTGTCTAGTGTTTATTAAACTACAGTTAGTGCAGACACTGCCTCGTGTTTATTAAACTACAGTTAGTACAGACACTGCCTCATGTTTATTAAACTACAGTTAGTACAGACACTGTCGAGTGTTTATTAAACTACAGTTAGTGCAGACACTGCCTCATGTTTATTAAACTACAGTTAGTACAGACACTGCCTAGTGTTTATTAAACTACAGTTAGTGCAGACACTGCCTAGTGTTTATTAAACTACAGTTAGTACAGACACTGTCTAGTGTTTATTAAACTACAGTTAGTGCAGACACTGTCTAGTGTTTATTAAACTACAGTTAGTGCAGACACTGTCTAGTGTTTATTAAACTACAGTTAGTGCAGACACTGCCTCATGTTTATTAAACTACAGTTAGTGCAGACACTGCCTAGTGTTTATTAAACTACAGTTAGTGCAGACACTGTCTAGTGTTTATTAAACTACAGTTAGTGCAGACACTGCCTAGTGTTTATTAAACTACAGTTAGTGCAGACACTGCCTAGTGTTTATTAAACTACAGTTAGTACAGACACTGTCTAGTGTTTATTAAACTACAGTTAGTGCAGACACTGCCTCATGTTTATTAAACTACAGTTAGTACAGACACTGCCTCATGTTTATTAAACTACAGTTAGTACAGACACTGTCGAGTGTTTATTAAACTACAGTTAGTGCAGACACTGCCTCCTGTGTATTAAACTACAGTTAGTGCAGACACTGCCTAGTGTTTATTAAACTACAGTTAGTGCAGACACTGTCTAGTGTTTATTAAACTACAGTTAGTGCAGACACTGCCTAGTGTTTATTAAACTACAGTTAGTGCAGACACTGTCTAGTGTTTATTAAACTACAGTTAGTGCAGACACTGTCTAGTGTTTATTAAACTACAGTTAGTGCAGACACTGTCTAGTGTTTATTAAACTACAGTTAGTGCAGACACTGTCGAGTGTTTATTAAACTACAGTTAGTACAGACACTGCCTCATGTTTATTAAACTACAGTTAGTGCAGACACTGCCTAGTGTTTATTAAACTACAGTTAGTACAGACACTGCCTAGTGTTTATTAAACTACAGTTAGTACAGACACTGCCTAGTGTTTATTAAACTACAGTTAGTGCAGACACTGCCTAGTGTTTTTTAAACTACAGTTAGTGCAGACACTGCCTCATGTTTATTAAACTACAGTTAGTGCAGACACTGCCTCGTGTTTATTAAACTACAGTTAGTACAGACACTGCCTAGTGTTTATTAAACTACAGTTAGTGCAGACACTGTCTAGTGTTTATTAAACTACAGTTAGTACAGACACTGTCTAGTGTTTATTAAACTACAGTTAGTGCAGACACTGCCTCATGTTTATTAAACTACAGTTAGTGCAGACACTGCCTCGTGTTTATTAAACTACAGTTACTACAGACAATGCCTCGTGTTTATTAAACTATAGTTAGTACAGACACTGTCTCATGTTTGTTAAACTACAGTTAGTACTGACACTGCCTCGTGTTTATTAAACTACAGTTAGTGCAGACACTGCCTCGTGTTTATTAAACTACAGTTACTACAGACACTGCCTCGTGTTTATTAAACTACAGTTAGTACAGACACTGCCTAGTGTTTATTAAACTACAGTTAGTACAGACACTGTCTAGTGTTTATTAAACTACAGTTAGTACAGACACTGTCTAGTGTTTATTAAACTACAGTTAGTACAGACACTGCCTCGTGTTTATTAAACTACAGTTACTACAGACAATGCCTCGTGTTTATTAAACTACAGTTAGTACAGACACTGCCTAGTGTTTATTAAACTACAGTTAGTACAGGCACTGCCTCGTGTTTATTAAACTATAGTTAGTACAGACACTGTCTCATGTTTGTTAAACTACAGTTAGTACTGACACTGCCTAGTGTTTATTAAACTACAGTTAGTACAGACACTGCCTAGTGTTTATTAAACTACAGTTACTACAGACACTGCCTAGTGTTTATTAAACTACAGTTAGTGCAGACACTGCCTCGTGTTTATTAAACTACAGTTAGTGCAGACACTGCCTCGTGTTTATTAAACTACAGTTACTACAGACACTGCCTAGTGTTTATTAAACTACAGTTACTACAGACACTGCCTCGTGTTTATTAAACTACAGTTACTACAGACACTGTCTCGTGTTTATTAAACTACAGTTACTACAGACACTGCCTAGTGTTTATTAAACTACAGTTACTACAGACACTGCCTAGTGTTTATTAAACTACAGTTACTACAGACACTGCCTAGTGTTTATTAAACTACAGTTAGTGCAGACACTGCCTCGTGTTTATTAAACTACAGTTAGTGCAGACACTGCCTCGTGTTTATTAAACTACAGTTACTACAGACACTGCCTAGTGTTTATTAAACTACAGTTACTACAGACACTGCCTAGTGTTTATTAAACTACAGTTAGTGCAGACACTGCCTCGTGTTTATTAAACTACAGTTAGTGCAGACACTGCCTCGTGTTTATTAAACTACAGTTACTACAGACACTGCCTAGTGTTTATTAAACTACAGTTACTACAGACACTGCCTCGTGTTTATTAAACTACAGTTACTACAGACACTGTCTCGTGTTTATTAAACTACAGTTACTACAGACACTGCCTAGTGTTTATTAAACTACAGTTACTACAGACACTGCCTAGTGTTTATTAAACTACAGTTACTACAGACACTGCCTAGTGTTTATTAAACTACAGTTACTACAGACACTGTCTAGTGTTTATTAAACTACAGTTAGTGCAGACACTGCCTCGTGTTTATTAAACTACAGTTAGTACAGACACTGCCTCATGTTTATTAAACTACAGTTACTACAGACACTGCCTAGTGTTTATTAAACTACAGTTACTACAGACACTGCCTAGTGTTTATTAAACTACAGTTACTACAGACACTGCCTCGTGTTTATTAAACTACAGTTACTACAGACACTGCCTAGTGTTTATTAAACTACAGTTACTACAGACACTGTCTAGTGTTTATTAAACTACAGTTAGTACTGACACTGCCTAGTGTTTATTAAACTACAGTTACTACAGACACTGCCTAGTGTTTATTAAACTACAGTTACTACAGACACTGCCTAGTGTTTATTAAACTACAGTTAGTACAGACACTGCCTAGTGTTTATTAAACTACAGTTAGTACTGACACTGCCTAGTGTTTATTAAACTACAGTTAGTACTGACACTGCCTAGTGTTTATTAAACTACAGTTACTACAGACACTGCCTCGTGTTTATTAAACTACAGTTAGTGCAGACACTGTCTCATATTTATTAAACTACAGTTACTACAGACACTGCCTAGTGTTTATTAAACTACAGTTACTACAGACACTGCCTAGTGTTTATTAAACTACAGTTAGTACTGACACTGCCTCATGTTTATTAAACTACAGTTACTACAGACACTGCCTAGTGTTTATTAAACTACAGTTAGTACTGACACTGCCTCATGTTTATTAAACTACAGTTACTACAGACACTGCCTAGTGTTTATCAAACTACAGTTACTACAGACACTGCCTAGTGTTTATTAAACTACAGTTACTACAGACACTGCCTAGTGTTTATTAAACTACAGTTAGTACTGACACTGCCTCATGTTTATTAAACTACAGTTACTACAGACACTGCCTAGTGTTTATTAAACTACAGTTACTACAGACACTGCCTAGTGTTTATTAAACTACAGTTAGTACTGACACTGCCTCATGTTTATTAAACTACAGTTACTACAGACACTGCCTCGTGTTTATTAAGCTACAGTTAGTACAGACACTGCCTAGTGTTTATTAAAGTACTGTTACTACCGACGCTGTCGAGTGTTTATTAAACTACAGTTAGTGCAGACACTGCCTCGTGTTTATTAAACTACAGTTACGACAGACACTGTCTAGTGTTTATTAAACTACAGTTACTACAGACACTGTCCAGTGTTTATTGAACTACAGTTACTACAGACACTTCCTCGTGTTTATTCAACTACAGTTACTACAGACATTGTGTTGTGGTTTTTAAACTACAGTTACGACAGACACTTTCTCGTGTTTATTAAACTACAGTTACTACAGACACTGTCCAGTGTTTATTGAACTACAGTTACTACAGACACTGTCCAGTGTTTATTGAACTACAGTTACTACAGACACTGCCGAGTGTTTATTAAACTACAGTTCGTAAAGACACTGCCTAGTGTTTATTAAACTACAGTTAGTACAGACACTGCCTAGTGTTTATTAAACTACAGTTACTACAGACACTGCCTCGTGTTTATTAAACTACAGTTAGTACAGACACTGTCTAGTGTTTATTAAACTACAGTTAGTGCAGACACTGTCTAGTGTTTATTAAACTACAGTTAGTACTGACACTGCCTAGTGTTTATTAAACTACAGTTAGTACAGACACTGCCTAGTGTTTATTAAAGTACTGTTACTACTGACATTGTCGAGTGTTTATTAAACTACAGTTACTACAGACACTGAACAGTGTTTATTGAACTACAGTTACTATAGACACTGCCTAGTGTTTATTAAACTACAGTTAGTACAGACACTGCCTAGTGTTTATTAAAGTACTGTTACTACTGACATTGTTGAGTGTTTATTAAACTACAGTTACTACAGACACTGTCCAGTGTTTATTGAACTACAGTTACTATAGACACTGCCTAGTGTTTATTAAACTACAGTTACTACAGACACTGTCTAGTGTTTATTAAACTACAGTTAGTACAGACACTGCCTAGTGTTTATTAAACTACAGTTAGTACAGACACTGCCTAGTGTTTATTAAAGTACTGTTACTACCGACACTGTCAAGTGTTTATTAAAGTACTGTTAGTACAGACACTGCCTCGTGTTTATTAAAATACTGTTAGTACAGACACTGTCTAGTGTTTTTAAAATACTGTTAGTACAGACACTGCCTAGTGTTTATTAAAGTACTGTTAGTACAGAAACTGTCTAGTGTTTATTAAAATACTGTTAGTACAGACACTGCCTAGTGTTTATTAAAGTACTGTTAGTACAGACACTGTCTAGTGTTTATTAAAATACTGTTAGTACAGACACTGTCTGGTGTTTATTAAAGTACTGTTAGTACAGACACTGTCTAGTGTTTCTAAAATACTGTTAGTACAGACACTGTCTAGTGTTTATTAAACTACAGTTAGTACAGACACTGCCTCGTGTTTATTAAACTAAAGTTACTACAGACACTGCCTCGTGTTTATTAAACTACAGTTTCTACAGACACTGCCTCGTGTTTATTAAACTATAGTTAGTACAGACACTGTCTCATGTTTGTTAAACTACAGTTAGTACTGACACTGCCTCGTGTTTATTAAACTACAGTTAGTGCAGACACTGCCTCGTGTTTATTAAACTACAGTTACTACAGACACTGCCTCGTGTTTATTAAACTACAGTTAGTACAGACACTGCCTAGTGTTTATTAAACTACAGTTAGTACAGACACTGTCTAGTGTTTATTAAACTACAATTAGTACAGACACTGTCTAGTGTTTATTAAACTACAGTTAGTACAGACACTGCCTCGTGTTTATTAAACTACAGTTACTACAGACAATGCCTCGTGTTTATTAAACTACAGTTAGTACAGACACTGCCTAGTGTTTATTAAACTACAGTTAGTACAGGCACTGCCTCGTGTTTATTAAACTATAGTTAGTACAGACACTGTCTCATGTTTGTTAAACTACAGTTAGTACAGACTCTGCCTAGTGTTTATTAAACTACAGTTAGTACAGACACTGTCTAGTGTTTATTAAACTATAGTTTCTACAGACACTGCCTCGTGTTTATTAAACTACAGTTACTACAGACACTGCCTCGTGTTTATTAAACTATAGTTAGTACAGACACTGTCTCATGTTTGTTAAACTACAGTTAGTACAGACTCTGTCTAGTGTTTATTAAACTACAGTTAGTACAGACACTGTCTAGTGTTTATTAAACTATAGTTTCTACAGACACTGTCTAGTGTTTATTAAACTACAGTTAGTACAGGCACTGCCTCGTGTTTATTAAACTATAGTTAGTACAGACACTGTCTCATGTTTGTTAAACTACAGTTAGTACAGACTCTGCCTAGTGTTTATTAAACTACAGTTAGTACAGACACTGTCTAGTGTTTATTAAACTATAGTTTCTACAGACACTGCCTCGTGTTTATTAAACTACAGTTACTACAGACACTGCCTCGTGTTTATTAAACTACAGTTAGTACAGACACTGCCTCGTGTTTATTAAACTACAGTTTCTACAGACACTGCCTCGTGTTTATTAAACTACAGTTAGTACAGACACTGTCTAGTGTTTATTAAACTACAGTTAGTGCAGACACTGCCTAGTGTTTATTAAACTACAGTTAGTACAGACACTGCCTCGTGTTTATTAAACTACAGTTAGTACAGACACTGCCTAGTGTTTATTAAACTACAGTTACTACAGACACTGCCTCGTGTTTATTAAACTACAGTTAGTAAAGACACTGTCTAGTGTTTATTAAACTACAGTTAGTACAGACACTGTCTAGTGTTTATTAAACTACAGTTAGTGCAGACACTGCCTCATGTTTATTAAACTACAGTTACTACAGACACTGCCTAGTATTTATTAAACTACAGTTAGTGCAGACACTGCCTAGTGTTTATTAAACTACAGTTAGTGCAGACACTGTCTAGTGTTTATTAAACTACAGTTAGTGCAGACACTGTCTAGTGTTTATTAAACTACAGTTAGTGCAGACACTGTCTAGTGTTTATTAAACTACAGTTAGTGCAGACACTGCCTCATGTTTATTAAACTACAGTTAGTACAGACACTGTCTAGTGTTTATTAAACTACAGTTAGTGCAGACACTGCCTCATGTTTATTAAACTACAGTTAGTACAGACACTGTCTAGTGTTTATTAAACTACAGTTAGTACAGACACTGCCTCATGTTTATTAAACTACAGTTAGTACAGACACTGTCTAGTGTTTATTAAACTACAGTTAGTACAGACACTGTCTAGTGTTTATTAAACTACAGTTAGTACAGACACTGCCTCATGTTTATTAAACTACAGTTACTACAGACACTGCCTAGTGTTTATTAAACTACAGTTAGTGCAGACACTGCCTAGTGTTTATTAAACTACAGTTAGTACAGACACTGTCTAGTGTTTATTAAACTACAGTTAGTACAGACACTGTCTAGTGTTTATTAAACTACAGTTAGTGCAGACACTGTCTAGTGTTTATTAAACTACAGTTACTACAGACACTGCCTAGTGTTTATTAAACTACAGTTACTACAGACACTGCCTAGTGTTTATTAAACTACAGTTACTACAGACACTGCCTAGTGTTTATTAAACTACAGTTAGTGCAGACACTGCCTAGTGTTTATTAAACTACAGTTAGTACAGACACTGTCTAGTGTTTATTAAACTACAGTTAGTACAGACACTGTCTAGTGTTTATTAAACTACAGTTAGTGCAGACACTGCCTAGTGTTTATTAAACTACAGTTAGTACAGACACTGTCTAGTGTTTATTAAACTACAGTTAGTGCAGACACTGTCTAGTGTTTATTAAACTACAGTTAGTGCAGACACTGTCTAGTGTTTATTAAACTACAGTTAGTGCAGACACTGTCTAGTGTTTATTAAACTACAGTTAGTGCAGACACTGCCTCATGTTTATTAAACTACAGTTAGTACAGACACTGTCTAGTCTTTATTAAACTACAGTTAGTACAGACACTGTCTAGTGTTTATTAAACTACAGTTAGTACAGACACTGTCTAGTGTTTATTAAACTACAGTTAGTACAGACACTGTCTAGTGTTTATTAAACTACAGTTAGTGCAGACACTGTCTAGTGTTTATTAAACTACAGTTAGTACAGACACTGTCTAGTGTTTATTAAACTACAGTTAGTGCAGACACTGCCTCATGTTTATTAAACTACAGTTACTACAGACACTGCCTAGTGTTTATTAAACTACAGTTAGTACTGACACTGCCTAGTGTTTATTAAACTACAGTTAGTGCAGACACTGTCTAGTGTTTATTAAACTACAGTTAGTGCAGACACTGTCTAGTGTTTATTAAACTACAGTTAGTGCAGACACTGTCTAGTGTTTATTAAACTACAGTTACTACAGACACTGCCTAGTGTTTATTAAACTACAGTTAGTGCAGACACTGCCTAGTGTTTATTAAACTACAGTTAGTGCAGACACTGTCTAGTGTTTATTAAACTACAGTTAGTGCAGACACTGTCTAGTGTTTATTAAACTACAGTTAGTACTGACACTGCCTAGTGTTTATTAAACTACAGTTAGTGCAGACACTGTCTAGTGTTTATTAAACTACAGTTAGTGCAGACACTGTCTAGTGTTTATTAAACTACTGTTAGTGCAGACACTGCCTAGTGTTTATTAAACTACAGTTACTACAGACACTGCCTAGTGTTTATTAAACTACAGTTAGTGCAGACACTGTCTAGTGTTTATTAAACTACTGTTAGTGCAGACACTGCCTCATGTTTATTAAACTACAGTTACTACAGACACTGCCTAGTGTTTATTAAACTACAGTTAGTGCAGACACTGTCTAGTGTTTATTAAACTACTGTTAGTGCAGACACTGCCTCATGTTTATTAAACTACAGTTAGTACAGACACTGTCTAGTGTTTATTAAACTACAGTTAGTACAGACACTGTCTAGTGTTTATTAAACTACAGTTAGTACAGACACTGTCTAGTGTTTATTAAACTACAGTTAGTACAGACACTGTCTAGTGTTTATTAAACTACAGTTAGTGCAGACACTGTCTAGTGTTTATTAAACTACAGTTAGTACAGACACTGTCTAGTGTTTATTAAACTACAGTTAGTGCAGGCACTGCCTCATGTTTATTAAACTACAGTTACTACAGACACTGCCTAGTGTTTATTAAACTACAGTTAGTACTGACACTGCCTAGTGTTTATTAAACTACAGTTAGTGCAGACACTGTCTAGTGTTTATTAAACTACAGTTAGTGCAGACACTGTCTAGTGTTTATTAAACTACAGTTAGTGCAGACACTGTCTAGTGTTTATTAAACTACAGTTACTACAGACACTGCCTAGTGTTTATTAAACTACAGTTAGTGCAGACACTGCCTAGTGTTTATTAAACTACAGTTAGTGCAGACACTGTCTAGTGTTTATTAAACTACAGTTAGTGCAGACACTGCCTAGTGTTTATTAAACTACAGTTAGTACTGACACTGCCTAGTGTTTATTAAACTACAGTTAGTGCAGACACTGTCTAGTGTTTATTAAACTACAGTTAGTGCAGACACTGTCTAGTGTTTATTAAACTACTGTTAGTGCAGACACTGCCTAGTGTTTATTAAACTACAGTTACTACAGACACTGCCTAGTGTTTATTAAACTACAGTTAGTGCAGACACTGTCTAGTGTTTATTAAACTACTGTTAGTGCAGACACTGCCTCATGTTTATTAAACTACAGTTACTACAGACACTGCCTAGTGTTTATTAAACTACAGTTAGTGCAGACACTGTCTAGTGTTTATTAAACTACTGTTAGTGCAGACACTGCCTCATGTTTATTAAACTACAGTTACTACAGACACTGCCTAGTGTTTATTAAACTACAGTTAGTACAGACACTGTCTAGTGTTTATTAAACTACAGTTAGTACAGACACTGCCAAGCGTTTATTAAACTACAGTTAGTGCAGACACTGCCTAGTGTTTATTAAACTACAGTTAGTACAGACACTGCCTCATGTTTATTAAACTACAGTTAGTACAGACACTGCCTCATGTTTATTAAACTACAGTTACTACAGACACTGCCTGGTGTTTATTAAACTACAGTTAGTACAGACACTGTCTAGTGTTTATTAAACTACAGTTAGTGCAGACACTGCCTAGTGTTTATTAAACTACAGTTACTACAGACACTGCCTAGTGTTTATTAAACTACAGTTTGTGCAGACACTGCCTAGTGTTTATTAAACTACAGTTAGTACAGACACTGCCTCATGTTTATTAAACTACAGTTAGTACAGACACTGCCTCATGTTTATTAAACTACAGTTACTACAGACACTGCCTGGTGTTTATTAAACTACAGTTAGTACAGACACTGCCTAGTGTTTATTAAACTACAGTTAGTGCAGACACTGCCTCGTGTTTATTAAACTACAGTTAGTGCAGACACTGCCTAGTGTTTATTAAACTACAGTTAGTGCAGACACTGTCTAGTGTTTATTAAACTACAGTTACTACAGACACTGCCTCGTGTTTATTAAACTACAGTTAGTGCAGACACTGCCTCGTGTTTATTAAACTACAGTTAGTGCAGACACTGCCTAGTGTTTATTAAACTACAGTTAGTACAGACACTGCCTCGTGTTTATTAAACAACAGTTAGTGCAGACACTGCCTCGTGTTTATTAAACTACAGTTAGTACAGACACTGCCTAGTGTTTATTAAACTACAGTTAGTGCAGACACTGCCTCGTGTTTATTAAACTACAGTTAGTACAGACACTGTCTCGTGTTTATTAAACTACAGTTAGTACAGACACTGCCTCGTGTTTATTAAACAACAGTTAGTGCAGACACTGCCTCGTGTTTATTAAACTACAGTTAGTACAGACACTGTCTCGTGTTTATTAAACTACAGTTAGTGCAGACACTGCCTCGTGTTTATTAAACTACAGTTAGTACAGACACTGTCTCGTGTTTATTAAACTACAGTTAGTGCAGACACTGCCTCATGTTTATTAAACTACAGTTAGTGCAGACACTGCCTCGTGTTTATTAAACTACAGTTAGTACAGACACTGACTCATGTTTATTAAACTACAGTTAGTACAGACACTGCCTAGTGTTTATTAAACTACAGTTAGTGCAGACACTGCCTCGTGTTTATTAAACTACAGTTAGTGCAGACACTGCCTCGTGTTTATTAAACTACAGTTAGTACAGACACTGTCTAGTGTTTATTAAACTACAGTTAGTGCAGACACTGCCTCGTGTTTATTAAACTACAGTTAGTACAGACACTGCCTCATGTTTATTAAACTACAGTTACTACAGACACTGTCTAGTGTTTATTAAACTACAGTTAGTGCAGACACTGCCTCGTGTTTATTAAACTACAGTTAGTACAGACACTGCCTCATGTTTATTAAACTACAGTTAGTACAGACACTGTCTAGTGTTTATTAAACTACAGTTAGTGCAGACACTGCCTCATGTTTATTAAACTACAGTTAGTACAGACACTGCCTCATGTGTATTAAACTACAGTTAGTACAGACACTGCCTCATGTTTATTAAACTACAGTTAGTACAGACACTGCCTCATGTTTATTAAACTACAGTTAGTGCAGACACTGCCTCATGTTTATTAAACTACAGTTAGTACAGACACTGCCTCATGTTTATTAAACTACAGTTAGTGCAGACACTGCCTCGTGTTTATTAAACTACAGTTAGTACAGACACTGCCTCATGTTTATTAAACTACAGTTAGTACAGACACTGTCTAGTGTTTATTAAACTACAGTTAGTGCAGACACTGCCTCATGTTTATTAAACTACAGTTAGTACAGACACTGCCTCATGTTTATTAAACTACAGTTACTACAGACACTGTCGAGTGTTTATTAAACTACAGTTAGTGCAGACACTGCCTCATGTTTATTAAACTACAGTTAGTACAGACACTGCCTAGTGTTTATTAAACTACAGTTAGTGCAGACACTGCCTAGTGTTTATTAAACTACAGTTAGTGCAGACACTGCCTAGTGTTTATTAAACTACAGTTAGTACAGACACTGTCTAGTGTTTATTAAACTACAGTTAGTACAGACACTGCCTAGTGTTTATTAAACTACAGTTAGTACAGACACTGTCTAGTGTTTATTAAACTACAGTTAGTACAGACACTGTCTAGTGTTTATTAAACTACAGTTAGTGCAGACACTGCCTCGTGTTTATTAAACTACAGTTAGTACAGACACTGCCTCATGTTTATTAAACTACAGTTAGTACAGACACTGTCGAGTGTTTATTAAACTACAGTTAGTGCAGACACTGCCTCATGTTTATTAAACTACAGTTAGTACAGACACTGCCTAGTGTTTATTAAACTACAGTTAGTGCAGACACTGCCTAGTGTTTATTAAACTACAGTTAGTACAGACACTGTCTAGTGTTTATTAAACTACAGTTAGTGCAGACACTGTCTAGTGTCTATTAAACTACAGTTAGTGCAGACACTGTCTAGTGTTTATTAAACTACAGTTAGTGCAGACACTGCCTCATGTTTATTAAACTACAGTTAGTGCAGACACTGCCTAGTGTTTATTAAACTACAGTTAGTGCAGACACTGTCTAGTGTTTATTAAACTACAGTTAGTGCAGACACTGCCTAGTGTTTATTAAACTACAGTTAGTGCAGACACTGCCTAGTGTTTATTAAACTACAGTTAGTACAGACACTGTCTAGTGTTTATTAAACTACAGTTAGTGCAGACACTGCCTCATGTTTATTAAACTACAGTTAGTACAGACACTGCCTCATGTTTATTAAACTACAGTTAGTACAGACACTGTCGAGTGTTTATTAAACTACAGTTAGTGCAGACACTGCCTCATGTGTATTAAACTACAGTTAGTGCAGACACTGCCTAGTGTTTATTAAACTACAGTTAGTGCAGACACTGTCTAGTGTTTATTAAACTACAGTTAGTGCAGACACTGCCTAGTGTTTATTAAACTACAGTTAGTGCAGACACTGTCTAGTGTTTATTAAACTACAGTTAGTGCAGACACTGTCTAGTGTTTATTAAACTACAGTTAGTGCAGACACTGTCTAGTGTTTATTAAACTACAGTTAGTGCAGACACTGTCGAGTGTTTATTAAACTACAGTTAGTACAGACACTGCCTCATGTTTATTAAACTACAGTTAGTGCAGACACTGCCTAGTGTTTATTAAACTACAGTTAGTACAGACACTGCCTAGTGTTTATTAAACTACAGTTAGTACAGACACTGCCTAGTGTTTATTAAACTACAGTTAGTGCAGACACTGCCTAGTGTTTATTAAACTACAGTTAGTGCAGACACTGCCTCATGTTTATTAAACTACAGTTAGTGCAGACACTGCCTCGTGTTTATTAAACTACAGTTAGTACAGACACTGCCTAGTGTTTATTAAACTACAGTTAGTGCAGACACTGTCTAGTGTTTATTAAACTACAGTTAGTACAGACACTGTCTAGTGTTTATTAAACTACAGTTAGTGCAGACACTGCCTCATGTTTATTAAACTACAGTTAGTGCAGACACTGCCTCGTGTTTATTAAACTACAGTTAGTACAGACACTGCCTAGTGTTTATTAAACTACAGTTAGTGCAGACACTGTCAAGTGTTTATTAAACTACAGTTAGTACAGACACTGCCTAGTGTTTATTAAACTACAGTTAGTGCAGACACTGTCTAGTGTTTATTAAACTACAGTTAGTACAGACACTGTCTAGTGTTTATTAAACTACAGTTAGTACAGACACTGTCTAGTGTTTATTAAACTACAGTTAGTACAGACACTGTCAAGTGTTTATTAAACTACAGTTAGTACAGACACTGTCTAGTGTTTATTAAACTACAGTTAGTGCAGACACTGCCTCGTGTTTATTAAACTACAGTTAGTACAGACACTGCCTAGTGTTTATTAAACTACAGTTAGTGCAGACACTGTCTAGTGTTTATTAAACTACAGTTAGTACAGACACTGTCTAGTGTTTATTAAACTACAGTTAGTGCAGACACTGCCTAGTGTTTATTAAACTACAGTTAGTGCAGACACTGCCTCATGTTTATTAAACTACAGTTAGTGCAGACACTGCCTAGTGTTTATTAAACTACAGTTAGTGCAGACACTGTCTAGTGTTTATTAAACTACAGTTAGTACAGACACTGCCTCATGTTTATTAAACTACAGTTAGTGCAGACACTGTCTAGTGTTTATTAAACTACAGTTAGTGCAGACACTGCCTAGTGTTTATTAAACTACAGTTAGTGCAGACACTGTCTAGTGTTTATTAAACTACAGTTAGTGCAGACACTGCCTCATGTTTATTAAACTACAGTTAGTGCAGACACTGCCTAGTGTTTATTAAACTACAGTTAGTGCAGACACTGTCTAGTGTTTATTAAACTACAGTTAGTACAGACACTGACTCATGTTTATTAAACTACAGTTAGTGCAGACACTGTCTAGTGTTTATTAAACTACAGTTAGTACAGACACTGCCTAGTGTTTATTAAACTACAGTTAGTGCAGACACTGTCTAGTGTTTATTAAACTACAGTTAGTGCAGACACTGTCTAGTGTTTATTAAACTACAGTTAGTACAGACACTGCCTCATGTTTATTACACTACAGTTAGTGCAGACACTGTCTAGTGTTTATTAAACTACAGTTAGTGCAGACACTGCCTAGTGTTTATTAAACTACAGTTAGTGCAGACACTGTCTAGTGTTTATTAAACTACAGTTAGTGCAGACACTGTCTAGTGTTTATTAAACTACAGTTAGTACAGACACTGCCTCATGTTTATTAAACTACAGTTAGTGCAGACACTGTCTAGTGTTTATTAAACTACAGTTAGTGCAGACACTGCCTAGTGTTTATTAAACTACAGTTAGTGCAGACACTGTCTAGTGTTTATCAAACTACAGTTAGTGCAGACACTGTCTAGTGTTTATTAAACTACAGTTAGTGCAGACACTGCCTAGTGTTTATTAAAGTACAGTTAGTGCAGACACTGTCTAGTGTTTATTAAAATACAGTTAGTACAGACACTGCCTCATGTTTATTAAACTACAGTTAGTGCAGTCACTGTCTAGTGTTTATTAAACTACAGTTAGTGCAGACACTGCCTAGTGTTTATTAAACTACAGTTAGTGCAGACACTGTCTAGTGTTTATTAAACTACAGTTAGTGCAGACACTGTCTAGTGTTTATTAAACTACAGTTAGTGCAGACACTGCCTAGTGTTTATTAAACTACAGTTAGTGCAGACACTGTCTAGTGTTTATTAAACTACAGTTAGTACAGACACTGCCTCATGTTTATTAAACTACAGTTAGTGCAGACACTGTCTAGTGTTTATTAAACTACAGTTAGTACAGACACTGTCTAGTGTTTATTAAACTACAGTTAGTACAGACACTGCCTCATGTTTATTAAACTACAGTTAGTGCAGACACTGTCTAGTGTTTATTAAATTACAGTTAGTGCAGACACTGCCTAGTGTTTATTAAACTACAGTTAGTGCAGACACTGTCTAGTGTTTATTAAACTACAGTTAGTACAGACACTGCCTAGTGTTTATTAAACTACAGTTAGTGCAGACACTGTCTAGTGTTTATTAAACTACAGTTAGTGCAGACACTGCCTCATGTTTATTAAACTACAGTTAGTGCAGACACTGTCTAGTGTTTATTAAACTACAGTTAGTGCAGACACTGTCTAGTGTTTATTAAACTACAGTTAGTGCAGACACTGTCTAGTGTTTATTAAACTACAGTTACTACAGACACTGTCTAGTGTTTATTAAACTACAGTTAGTGCAGACACTGTCTAGTGTTTATTAAACTACAGTTAGTACAGACACTGTCTAGTGTTTATTAAACTACAGTTAGTGCAGACACTGTCTAGTGTTTATGAAACTACAGTTAGTACAGACACTGCCTCATGTTTATTAAACTACAGTTAGTGCAGACACTGCCTCATGTTTATTAAACTACAGTTAGTGCAGACACTGCCTAGTGTTTATTAAACTACAGTTAGTACAGACACTGTCTAGTGTTTATTAAACTACAGTTAGTGCAGACACTGCCTAGTGTTTATTAAACTACAGTTAGTACAGACACTGTCTAGTGTTTATTAAACTACAGTTAGTGCAGACACTGCCTCATGTTTATTAAACTACAGTTAGTGCAGACACTGCCTAGTGTTTATTAAACTACAGTTAGTACAGACACTGTCTAGTGTTTATTAAACTACAGTTAGTGCAGACACTGCCTAGTGTTTATTAAACTACAGTTAGTGCAGACACTGTCTAGTGTTTATTAAACTACAGTTAGTGCAGACACTGTCTAGTGTTTATTAAACTACAGTTAGTGCAGACACTGCCTCATGTTTATTAAACTACAGTTAGTGCAGACACTGTCTAGTGTTTATTAAACTACAGTTAGTGCAGACACTGCCTCATGTTTATTAAACTACAGTTAGTGCAGACACTGCCTAGTGTTTATTAAACTACAGTTAGTACAGACACTGCCTAGTGTTTATTAAGCTACAGTTTGTGCAGACACTGCCTCATGTTTATTAAACTACAGTTAGTGCAGACACTGTCTAGTGTTTATTAAACTACAGTTAGTGCAGACACTGTCTAGTGTTTATTAAATTACAGTTAGTGCAGACACTGCCTAGTGTTTATTAAACTACAGTTAGTGCAGACACTGTCTAGTGTTTATTAAACTACAGTTAGTGCAGACACTGTCTAGTGTTTATTAAACTACAGTTAGTGCAGACACTGTCTAGTGTTTATTAAACTACAGTTACTACAGACACTGCCTAGTGTTTATTAAACTACAGTTAGTGCAGACACTGTCTAGTGTTTATTAAACTACAGTTAGTGCAGACACTGTCTAGTGTTTATTAAACTACAGTTAGTGCAGACACTGTCTAGTGTTTATTAAACTACAGTTAGTGCAGACACTGTCTAGTGTTTATTAAACTACAGTTACTACAGACACTGTCTAGTGTTTATTAAACTACAGTTAGTGCAGACACTGTCTAGTGTTTATTAAACTACAGTTAGTGCAGACACTGTCTAGTGCTTATTAAACTACAGTTACTACAGACACTGTCTAAAGTTTATTAAACTACAGTTAGTGCAGACACTGTCTAGTTTTTATTAAACTACAGTTAGTGCAGACACTGTCTAGTGTTTATTAAACTACAGTTAGTGCAGACATTGTCTAGTGTTTATTAAACTACAGTTAGTGCAGACACTGTCTAGTGTTTATTAAACTACAGTTACTACAGACACTGTCTAGTGTTTATTAAACTACAGTTAGTGCAGACACTGTCTAGTGTTTATTAAACTACAGTTACTACAGACACTGTCTAGTGTTTATTAAACTACAGTTAGTGCAGACACTGTCTAGTGTTTATTAAACTACAGTTAGTGCAGACACTGCCTCATGTTTATTAAACTACAGTTAGTGCAGACACTGCCTAGTGTTTATTAAACTACAGTTAGTGCAGACACTGTCTAGTGTTTATTAAACTACAGTTAGTACAGACACTGCCTCATGTTTATTAAACTACAGTTAGTGCAGACACTGCCTCATGTTTATTAAACTACAGTTAGTGCAGACACTGCCTAGTGTTTATTAAACTACAGTTAGTGCAGACACTGTCTAGTGTTTATTAAACTACAGTTAGTACAGACACTGCCTCATGTTTATTAAACTACAGTTAGTGCAGACACTGCCTCATGTTTATTAAACTACAGTTAGTGCAGACACTGCCTAGTGTTTATTAAACTACGGTTAGTGCAGACACTGCCTCATGTTTATTAAACTACAGTTAGTGCAGACACTGCCTAGTGTTTATTAAACTACAGTTAGTACAGACACTGCCTAGTGTTTATTAAACTACAGTTAGTGCAGACACTGCCTAGTGTTTATTAAACTACAGTTAGTGCAGACACTGCCTCATGTTTATTAAACTACAGTTAGTGCAGACACTGCCTCGTGTTTATTAAACTACAGTTAGTACAGACACTGCCTAGTGTTTATTAAACTACAGTTAGTGCAGACACTGTCTAGTGTTTATTAAACTACAGTTAGTACAGACACTGTCTAGTGTTTATTAAACTACAGTTAGTGCAGACACTGCCTCATGTTTATTAAACTACAGTTAGTGCAGACACTGCCTCGTGTTTATTAAACTACAGTTAGTACAGACACTGCCTAGTGTTTATTAAACTACAGTTAGTGCAGACACTGTCAAGTGTTTATTAAACTACAGTTAGTACAGACACTGCCTAGTGTTTATTAAACTACAGTTAGTGCAGACACTGTCTAGTGTTTATTAAACTACAGTTAGTACAGACACTGTCTAGTGTTTATTAAACTACAGTTAGTACAGACACTGTCTAGTGTTTATTAAACTACAGTTAGTACAGACACTGTCAAGTGTTTATTAAACTACAGTTAGTACAGACACTGTCTAGTGTTTATTAAACTACAGTTAGTGCAGACACTGCCTCGTGTTTATTAAACTACAGTTAGTACAGACACTGCCTAGTGTTTATTAAACTACAGTTAGTGCAGACACTGTCTAGTGTTTATTAAACTACAGTTAGTACAGACACTGTCTAGTGTTTATTAAACTACAGTTAGTGCAGACACTGCCTAGTGTTTATTAAACTACAGTTAGTGCAGACACTGCCTCATGTTTATTAAACTACAGTTAGTGCAGACACTGCCTAGTGTTTATTAAACTACAGTTAGTGCAGACACTGTCTAGTGTTTATTAAACTACAGTTAGTACAGACACTGCCTCATGTTTATTAAACTACAGTTAGTGCAGACACTGTCTAGTGTTTATTAAACTACAGTTAGTGCAGACACTGCCTAGTGTTTATTAAACTACAGTTAGTGCAGACACTGTCTAGTGTTTATTAAACTACAGTTAGTGC
Organism: Mustelus asterias; assembly: GCF_964213995.1. Classification (NCBI taxonomy): domain Eukaryota; kingdom Metazoa; phylum Chordata; class Chondrichthyes; order Carcharhiniformes; family Triakidae; genus Mustelus; species Mustelus asterias. The sequence continues at coordinate 14,286,464 of NC_135823.1, forward strand.
AGACACTGCCTCATGTTTATTAAACTACAGTTAGTGCAGACACTGCCTAGTGTTTATTAAACTACAGTTAGTGCAGACACTGTCTAGTGTTTATTAAACTACAGTTAGTACAGACACTGCCTCATGTTTATTAAACTACAGTTAGTGCAGACACTGTCTAGTGTTTATTAAACTACAGTTAGTACAGACACTGCCTAGTGTTTATTAAACTACAGTTAGTGCAGACACTGTCTAGTGTTTATTAAACTACAGTTAGTGCAGACACTGTCTAGTGTTTATTAAACTACAGTTAGTACAGACACTGCCTCATGTTTATTACACTACAGTTAGTGCAGACACTGTCTAGTGTTTATTAAACTACAGTTAGTGCAGACACTGCCTAGTGTTTATTAAACTACAGTTAGTGCAGACACTGTCTAGTGTTTATTAAACTACAGTTAGTGCAGACACTGTCTAGTGTTTATTAAACTACAGTTAGTACAGACACTGCCTCATGTTTATTAAACTACAGTTAGTGCAGACACTGTCTAGTGTTTATTAAACTACAGTTAGTGCAGACACTGCCTAGTGTTTATTAAACTACAGTTAGTGCAGACACTGTCTAGTGTTTATCAAACTACAGTTAGTGCAGACACTGTCTAGTGTTTATTAAACTACAGTTAGTGCAGACACTGCCTAGTGTTTATTAAAGTACAGTTAGTGCAGACACTGTCTAGTGTTTATTAAAATACAGTTAGTACAGACACTGCCTCATGTTTATTAAACTACAGTTAGTGCAGTCACTGTCTAGTGTTTATTAAACTACAGTTAGTGCAGACACTGCCTAGTGTTTATTAAACTACAGTTAGTGCAGACACTGTCTAGTGTTTATTAAACTACAGTTAGTGCAGACACTGTCTAGTGTTTATTAAACTACAGTTAGTGCAGACACTGCCTAGTGTTTATTAAACTACAGTTAGTGCAGACACTGTCTAGTGTTTATTAAACTACAGTTAGTACAGACACTGCCTCATGTTTATTAAACTACAGTTAGTGCAGACACTGTCTAGTGTTTATTAAACTACAGTTAGTACAGACACTGTCTAGTGTTTATTAAACTACAGTTAGTACAGACACTGCCTCATGTTTATTAAACTACAGTTAGTGCAGACACTGTCTAGTGTTTATTAAATTACAGTTAGTGCAGACACTGCCTAGTGTTTATTAAACTACAGTTAGTGCAGACACTGTCTAGTGTTTATTAAACTACAGTTAGTACAGACACTGCCTAGTGTTTATTAAACTACAGTTAGTGCAGACACTGTCTAGTGTTTATTAAACTACAGTTAGTGCAGACACTGCCTCATGTTTATTAAACTACAGTTAGTGCAGACACTGTCTAGTGTTTATTAAACTACAGTTAGTGCAGACACTGTCTAGTGTTTATTAAACTACAGTTAGTGCAGACACTGTCTAGTGTTTATTAAACTACAGTTACTACAGACACTGTCTAGTGTTTATTAAACTACAGTTAGTGCAGACACTGTCTAGTGTTTATTAAACTACAGTTAGTACAGACACTGTCTAGTGTTTATTAAACTACAGTTAGTGCAGACACTGTCTAGTGTTTATGAAACTACAGTTAGTACAGACACTGCCTCATGTTTATTAAACTACAGTTAGTGCAGACACTGCCTCATGTTTATTAAACTACAGTTAGTGCAGACACTGCCTAGTGTTTATTAAACTACAGTTAGTACAGACACTGTCTAGTGTTTATTAAACTACAGTTAGTGCAGACACTGCCTAGTGTTTATTAAACTACAGTTAGTACAGACACTGTCTAGTGTTTATTAAACTACAGTTAGTGCAGACACTGCCTCATGTTTATTAAACTACAGTTAGTGCAGACACTGCCTAGTGTTTATTAAACTACAGTTAGTACAGACACTGTCTAGTGTTTATTAAACTACAGTTAGTGCAGACACTGCCTAGTGTTTATTAAACTACAGTTAGTGCAGACACTGTCTAGTGTTTATTAAACTACAGTTAGTGCAGACACTGTCTAGTGTTTATTAAACTACAGTTAGTGCAGACACTGCCTCATGTTTATTAAACTACAGTTAGTGCAGACACTGTCTAGTGTTTATTAAACTACAGTTAGTGCAGACACTGCCTCATGTTTATTAAACTACAGTTAGTGCAGACACTGCCTAGTGTTTATTAAACTACAGTTAGTACAGACACTGCCTAGTGTTTATTAAGCTACAGTTTGTGCAGACACTGCCTCATGTTTATTAAACTACAGTTAGTGCAGACACTGTCTAGTGTTTATTAAACTACAGTTAGTGCAGACACTGTCTAGTGTTTATTAAATTACAGTTAGTGCAGACACTGCCTAGTGTTTATTAAACTACAGTTAGTGCAGACACTGTCTAGTGTTTATTAAACTACAGTTAGTGCAGACACTGTCTAGTGTTTATTAAACTACAGTTAGTGCAGACACTGTCTAGTGTTTATTAAACTACAGTTACTACAGACACTGCCTAGTGTTTATTAAACTACAGTTAGTGCAGACACTGTCTAGTGTTTATTAAACTACAGTTAGTGCAGACACTGTCTAGTGTTTATTAAACTACAGTTAGTGCAGACACTGTCTAGTGTTTATTAAACTACAGTTAGTGCAGACACTGTCTAGTGTTTATTAAACTACAGTTACTACAGACACTGTCTAGTGTTTATTAAACTACAGTTCGTGCAGACACTGTCTAGTGTTTATTAAACTACAGTTAGTGCAGACACTGTCTAGTGTTTATTAAACTACAGTTACTACAGACACTGTCTAAAGTTTATTAAACTACAGTTAGTGCAGACACTGTCTAGTTTTTATTAAACTACAGTTAGTGCAGACACTGTCTAGTGTTTATTAAACTACAGTTAGTGCAGACATTGTCTAGTGTTTATTAAACTACAGTTAGTGCAGACACTGTCTAGTGTTTATTAAACTACAGTTACTACAGACACTGTCTAGTGTTTATTAAACTACAGTTAGTGCAGACACTGTCTAGTGTTTATTAAACTACAGTTACTACAGACACTGTCTAGTGTTTATTAAACTACAGTTAGTGCAGACACTGTCTAGTGTTTATTAAACTACAGTTAGTGCAGACACTGCCTCATGTTTATTAAACTACAGTTAGTGCAGACACTGCCTAGTGTTTATTAAACTACAGTTAGTGCAGACACTGTCTAGTGTTTATTAAACTACAGTTAGTACAGACACTGCCTCATGTTTATTAAACTACAGTTAGTGCAGACACTGCCTCATGTTTATTAAACTACAGTTAGTGCAGACACTGCCTAGTGTTTATTAAACTACAGTTAGTGCAGACACTGTCTAGTGTTTATTAAACTACAGTTAGTACAGACACTGCCTCATGTTTATTAAACTACAGTTAGTGCAGACACTGCCTCATGTTTATTAAACTACAGTTAGTGCAGACACTGTCTAGTGTTTATTAAACTACAGTTAGTGCAGACACTGCCTAGTGTTTATTAAACTACAGTTAGTGCAGACACTGTCTAGTGTTTATTAAACTACAGTTACTACAGACACTGCCTAGTGTTTATTAAACTACAGTTAGTGCAGACACTGTCTAGTGTTTATTAAACTACAGTTAGTGCAGACACTGTCTAGTGTTTATTAAACTACAGTTAGTGCAGACACTGTCTAGTGTTTATTAAACTACAGTTAGTGCAGACACTGTCTAGTGTTTATTAAACTACAGTTACTACAGACACTGTCTAGTGTTTATTAAACTACAGTTAGTGCAGACACTGTCTAGTGTTTATTAAACTACAGTTAGTGCAGACACTGTCTAGTGTTTATTAAACTACTGTTACTACAGACACTGTCTAGTGTTTATTAAACTACAGTTAGTGCAGACACTGTCTAGTGTTTATTAAACTACAGTTAGTGCAGACACTGTCTAGTGTTTATTAAACTACAGTTAGTGCAGACACTGTCTAGTGTTTATTAAACTACAGTTACTACAGACACTGTCTAGTGTTTATTAAACTACAGTTAGTGCAGACACTGTCTAGTGTTTATTAAACTACAGTTACTACAGACACTGTCTAGTGTTTATTAAACTACAGTTAGTGCAGACACTGTCTAGTGTTTATTAAACTACAGTTAGTGCAGACACTGCCTCATGTTTATTAAACTACAGTTAGTGCAGACACTGCCTAGTGTTTAGTAAACTACAGTTAGTGCAGACACTGTCTAGTGTTTATTAAACTACAGTTAGTGCAGACACTGCCTCATGTTTATTAAACTACAGTTAGTACAGACACTGCCTAGTGTTTATTAAACTACAGTTAGTGCAGACACTGTCTAGTGTTTATTAAACTACAGTTAGTGCAGACACTGTCTAGTGTTTATTAAACTACAGTTAGTACAGACACTGCCTAGTGTTTATTAAACTACAGTTAGTGCAGACACTGTCTAGTGTTTATTAAACTACAGTTAGTGCAGACACTGCCTCATGTTTATTAAACTACAGTTAGTGCAGACACTGTCTAGTGTTTATTAAACTACAGTTAGTGCAGACACTGTCTAGTGTTTATTAAACTACAGTTAGTGCAGACACTGTCTAGTGTTTATTAAACTACAGTTACTACAGACACTGTCTAGTGTTTATTAAACTACAGTTAGTGCAGACACTGTCTAGTGTTTATTAAACTACAGTTAGTACAGACACTGTCTAGTGTTTATTAAACTACAGTTAGTGCAGACACTGTCTAGTGTTTATGAAACTACAGTTAGTACAGACACTGCCTCATGTTTATTAAACTACAGTTAGTGCAGACACTGCCTCATGTTTATTAAACTACAGTTAGTGCAGACACTGCCTAGTGTTTATTAAACTACAGTTAGTACAGACACTGTCTAGTGTTTATTAAACTACAGTTAGTGCAGACACTGCCTAGTGTTTATTAAACTACAGTTAGTACAGACACTGTCTAGTGTTTATTAAACTACAGTTAGTGCAGACACTGCCTCATGTTTATTAAACTACAGTTAGTGCAGACACTGCCTAGTGTTTATTAAACTACAGTTAGTACAGACACTGTCTAGTGTTTATTAAACTACAGTTAGTGCAGACACTGCCTAGTGTTTATTAAACTACAGTTAGTGCAGACACTGTCTAGTGTTTATTAAACTACAGTTAGTGCAGACACTGTCTAGTGTTGATTAAACTACAGTTAGTGCAGACACTGCCTCATGTTTATTAAACTACAGTTAGTGCAGACACTGTCTAGTGTTTATTAAACTACAGTTAGTGCAGACACTGCCTCATGTTTATTAAACTACAGTTAGTGCAGACACTGCCTAGTGTTTATTAAACTACAGTTAGTACAGACACTGCCTAGTGTTTATTAAGCTACAGTTTGTGCAGACACTGCCTCATGTTTATTAAACTACAGTTAGTGCAGACACTGTCTAGTGTTTATTAAACTACAGTTAGTGCAGACACTGCCTCATGTTTATTAAACTACAGTTAGTGCAGACACTGTCTAGTGTTTATTAAACTACAGTTAGTGCAGACACTGCCTCATGTTTATTAAACTACAGTTAGTACAGACACTGCCTAGTGTTTATTAAACTACAGTTAGTGCAGACACTGCCTCGTGTTTATTAAACTACTGTTAGTACAGACACTGCCTCATGTTTATTAAACTACAGTTAGTACAGACACTGCCTCATGTTTATTAAACTACAGTTACAACAGACACTGTCTAGTGTTTATTAAACTACAGTTAGTGCAGACACTGTCTAGTGTTTATTAAACTACAGTTAGTACAGACACTGCCTAGTGTTTATTAAACTACAGTTAGTACAGACACTGTCTAGTGTTTATCAAACTACAGTTACTACAGACACTGTCTAGTGTTTATTAAACTACAGTTAGTACAGACACTGTCTAGTGTTTATCAAACTACAGTTACTACAGACACTGCCTAGTGTTTATTAAACTACAGTTAGTACAGACACTGCCTAGTGTTTATTAAACTACAGTTAGTGCAGACACTGTCTAGTGTTTATTAAACTACAGTTAGTGCAGACACTGCCTAGTGTTTATTAAACTACAGTTAGTGCAGACACTGTCTCATGTTTATTAAACTACAGTTAGTGCAGACACTGCCTAGTGTTTATTAAACTACAGTTAGTGCAGACACTGTCTCATGTTTATTAAACTACATTTAGTGCAGACACTGCCTAGTGTTTATTAAACTACAGTTAGTGCAGACACTGTCTCATGTTTATTAAACTACAGTTAGTGCAGACACTGCCTAGTGTTTATTAAACTACAGTTAGTGCAGACACTGCCTAGTGTTTATTAAACTACAGTTAGTGCAGACACTGTCTAGTGTTTATTAAACTACAGTTACTACAGACACTGCCTAGTGTTTATTAAACTACAGTTAGTGCAGACACTGCCTCATGTTTATTAAACTACAGTTAGTGCAGACACTGTCTAGTGTTTATTAAACTACAGTCACTACAGACACTGTCTAGTGTTCATTAAACTACAGTTAGTACAGACACTGCCTAGTGTTTATTAAACTACAGTTAGTGCAGACACTGCCTCATGTTTATTAAACTACAGTTAGTGCAGACACTGTCTCATGTTTATTAAACTACAGTTAGTGCAGACACTGCCTAGTGTTTATTAAACTACAGTTAGTGCAGACACTGTCTAGTGTTTATTAAACTACAGTTAGTGCAGACACTGCCTCATGTTTATTAAACTACAGTTACTACAGACACTGTCTAGTGTCTATTAAACTACAGTTAGTGCAGACACTGTCTCATGTTTATTAAACTACAGTTAGTGCAGACACTGCCTCATGTTTATTAAACTACAGTTAGTGCAGACACTGTGTCATGTTTATTAAACTACAGTTAGTGCAGACACTGCCTCGTGTTTATTAAACTACAGTTAGTGCAGACACTGCCTAGTGTTTATTAAACTACAGTTAGTACAGACACTGCCTCATGTTTATTAAACTACAGTTAGTACAGACACTGTCTAGTGTTTATTAAACTACAGTTAGTGCAGACACTGCCTAGTGTTTATTAAACTACAGTTAGTACAGTCACTGTCTAGTGTTTATTAAACTACAGTTAGTGCAGACACTGCCTAGTGTTTATTAAACTACAGTTAGTGCAGACACTGTCTAGTGTTTATTAAACTACAGTTAGTACAGACACTGCCTCATGTTTATTAAACTACAGTTAGTGCAGACACTGTCTAGTGTTTATTAAACTACAGTTAGTACAGACACTGTCTAGTGTTTATTAAACTACAGTTAGTACAGACACTGCCTCATGTTTATTAAACTACAGTTAGTGCAGACACTGTCTAGTGTTTATTAAATTACAGTTAGTGCAGACACTGCCTAGTGTTTATTAAACTACAGTTAGTGCAGACACTGTCTAGTGTTTATTAAACTACAGTTAGTACAGACACTGCCTAGTGTTTATTAAACTACAGTTAGTGCAGACACTGTCTAGTGTTTATTAAACTACAGTTAGTGCAGACACTGCCTCATGTTTATTAAACTACAGTTAGTGCAGACACTGTCTAGTGTTTATTAAACTACAGTTAGTGCAGACACTGTCTAGTGTTTATTAAACTACAGTTAGTGCAGACACTGTCTAGTGTTTATTAAACTACAGTTACTACAGACACTGTCTAGTGTTTATTAAACTACAGTTAGTGCAGACACTGTCTAGTGTTTATTAAACTACAGTTAGTACAGACACTGTCTAGTGTTTATTAAACTACAGTTAGTGCAGACACTGTCTAGTGTTTATGAAACTACAGTTAGTACAGACACTGCCTCATGTTTATTAAACTACAGTTAGTGCAGACACTGCCTCATGTTTATTAAACTACAGTTAGTGCAGACACTGCCTAGTGTTTATTAAACTACAGTTAGTACAGACACTGTCTAGTGTTTATTAAACTACAGTTAGTGCAGACACTGCCTAGTGTTTATTAAACTACAGTTAGTACAGACACTGTCTAGTGTTTATTAAACTACAGTTAGTGCAGACACTGCCTCATGTTTATTAAACTACAGTTAGTGCAGACACTGCCTAGTGTTTATTAAACTACAGTTAGTACAGACACTGTCTAGTGTTTATTAAACTACAGTTAGTGCAGACACTGCCTAGTGTTTATTAAACTACAGTTAGTGCAGACACTGTCTAGTGTTTATTAAACTACAGTTAGTGCAGACACTGTCTAGTGTTTATTAAACTACAGTTAGTGCAGACACTGCCTCATGTTTATTAAACTACAGTTAGTGCAGACACTGTCTAGTGTTTATTAAACTACAGTTAGTGCAGACACTGCCTCATGTTTATTAAACTACAGTTAGTGCAGACACTGCCTAGTGTTTATTAAACTACAGTTAGTACAGACACTGCCTAGTGTTTATTAAGCTACAGTTTGTGCAGACACTGCCTCATGTTTATTAAACTACAGTTAGTGCAGACACTGTCTAGTGTTTATTAAACTACAGTTAGTGCAGACACTGTCTAGTGTTTATTAAATTACAGTTAGTGCAGACACTGCCTAGTGTTTATTAAACTACAGTTAGTGCAGACACTGTCTAGTGTTTATTAAACTACAGTTAGTGCAGACACTGTCTAGTGTTTATTAAACTACAGTTAGTGCAGACACTGTCTAGTGTTTATTAAACTACAGTTACTACAGACACTGCCTAGTGTTTATTAAACTACAGTTAGTGCAGACACTGTCTAGTGTTTATTAAACTACAGTTAGTGCAGACACTGTCTAGTGTTTATTAAACTACAGTTAGTGCAGACACTGTCTAGTGTTTATTAAACTACAGTTAGTGCAGACACTGTCTAGTGTTTATTAAACTACAGTTACTACAGACACTGTCTAGTGTTTATTAAACTACAGTTAGTGCAGACACTGTCTAGTGTTTATTAAACTACAGTTAGTGCAGACACTGTCTAGTGTTTATTAAACTACAGTTACTACAGACACTGTCTAAAGTTTATTAAACTACAGTTAGTGCAGACACTGTCTAGTTTTTATTAAACTACAGTTAGTGCAGACACTGTCTAGTGTTTATTAAACTACAGTTAGTGCAGACATTGTCTAGTGTTTATTAAACTACAGTTAGTGCAGACACTGTCTAGTGTTTATTAAACTACAGTTACTACAGACACTGTCTAGTGTTTATTAAACTACAGTTAGTGCAGACACTGTCTAGTGTTTATTAAACTACAGTTACTACAGACACTGTCTAGTGTTTATTAAACTACAGTTAGTGCAGACACTGTCTAGTGTTTATTAAACTACAGTTAGTGCAGACACTGCCTCATGTTTATTAAACTACAGTTAGTGCAGACACTGCCTAGTGTTTATTAAACTACAGTTAGTGCAGACACTGTCTAGTGTTTATTAAACTACAGTTAGTACAGACACTGCCTCATGTTTATTAAACTACAGTTAGTGCAGACACTGCCTCATGTTTATTAAACTACAGTTAGTGCAGACACTGCCTAGTGTTTATTAAACTACAGTTAGTGCAGACACTGTCTAGTGTTTATTAAACTACAGTTAGTACAGACACTGCCTCATGTTTATTAAACTACAGTTAGTGCAGACACTGCCTCATGTTTATTAAACTACAGTTAGTGCAGACACTGTCTAGTGTTTATTAAACTACAGTTAGTGCAGACACTGCCTAGTGTTTATTAAACTACAGTTATTGCAGACACTGTCTAGTGTTTATTAAACTACAGTTACTACAGACACTGCCTAGTGTTTATTAAACTACAGTTAGTGCAGACACTGTCTAGTGTTTATTAAACTACAGTTAGTGCAGACACTGTCTAGTGTTTATTAAACTACAGTTAGTGCAGACACTGTCTAGTGTTTATTAAACTACAGTTAGTGCAGACACTGTCTAGTGTTTATTAAACTACAGTTACTACAGACACTGTCTAGTGTTTATTAAACTACAGTTAGTGCAGACACTGTCTAGTGTTTATTAAACTACAGTTAGTGCAGACACTGTCTAGTGTTTATTAAACTACTGTTACTACAGACACTGTCTAGTGTTTATTAAACTACAGTTAGTGCAGACACTGTCTAGTGTTTATTAAACTACAGTTAGTGCAGACACTGTCTAGTGTTTATTAAACTACAGTTAGTGCAGACACTGTCTAGTGTTTATTAAACTACAGTTACTACAGACACTGTCTAGTGTTTATTAAACTACAGTTAGTGCAGACACTGTCTAGTGTTTATTAAACTACAGTTACTACAGACACTGTCTAGTGTTTATTAAACTACAGTTAGTGCAGACACTGTCTAGTGTTTATTAAACTACAGTTAGTGCAGACACTGCCTCATGTTTATTAAACTACAGTTAGTGCAGACACTGCCTAGTGTTTAGTAAACTACAGTTAGTGCAGACACTGTCTAGTGTTTATTAAACTACAGTTAGTGCAGACACTGCCTCATGTTTATTAAACTACAGTTAGTACAGACACTGCCTAGTGTTTATTAAACTACAGTTAGTGCAGACACTGTCTAGTGTTTATTAAACTACAGTTAGTGCAGACACTGCCTCATGTTTATTAAACTACAGTTAGTGCAGACACTGTCTAGTGTTTATTAAACTACAGTTAGTGCAGACACTGTCTAGTGTTTATTAAACTACAGTTAGTGCAGACACTGTCTAGTGTTTATTAAACTACAGTTACTACAGACACTGTCTAGTGTTTATTAAACTACAGTTAGTGCAGACACTGTCTAGTGTTTATTAAACTACAGTTAGTACAGACACTGTCTAGTGTTTATTAAACTACAGTTAGTGCAGACACTGTCTAGTGTTTATGAAACTACAGTTAGTACAGACACTGCCTCATGTTTATTAAACTACAGTTAGTGCAGACACTGCCTCATGTTTATTAAACTACAGTTAGTGCAGACACTGCCTAGTGTTTATTAAACTACAGTTAGTACAGACACTGTCTAGTGTTTATTAAACTACAGTTAGTGCAGACACTGCCTAGTGTTTATTAAACTACAGTTAGTACAGACACTGTCTAGTGTTTATTAAACTACAGTTAGTGCAGACACTGCCTCATGTTTATTAAACTACAGTTAGTGCAGACACTGCCTAGTGTTTATTAAACTACAGTTAGTACAGACACTGTCTAGTGTTTATTAAACTACAGTTAGTGCAGACACTGCCTAGTGTTTATTAAACTACAGTTAGTGCAGACACTGTCTAGTGTTTATTAAACTACAGTTAGTGCAGACACTGTCTAGTGTTTATTAAACTACAGTTAGTGCAGACACTGCCTCATGTTTATTAAACTACAGTTAGTGCAGACACTGTCTAGTGTTTATTAAACTACAGTTAGTGCAGACACTGCCTCATGTTTATTAAACTACAGTTAGTGCAGACACTGCCTAGTGTTTATTAAACTACAGTTAGTACAGACACTGCCTAGTGTTTATTAAGCTACAGTTTGTGCAGACACTGCCTCATGTTTATTAAACTACAGTTAGTGCAGACACTGTCTAGTGTTTATTAAACTACAGTTAGTGCAGACACTGCCTCATGTTTATTAAACTACAGTTAGTGTAAACACTGTCTAGTGTTTATTAAACTACAGTTAGTGCAGACACTGCCTCATGTTTATTAAACTACAGTTAGTACAGACACTGCCTAGTGTTTATTAAACTACAGTTAGTACAGACACTGTCTAGTGTTTATTAAACTACAGTTAGTACAGACACTGTCTAGTGTTTATTAAACTACAGTTAGTACAGACACTGCCTAGTGTTTATTAAACTGCAGTTAGTACAGACACTGCCTCATGTTTATTAAACTACAGTTAGTGCAGACACTGCCTAGTGTTTATTAAACTACAGTTAGTGCAGACACTGTCTAGTGTTTATTAAACTACAGTTAGTACAGACACTGTCTAGTGTTTATTAAACTACAGTTAGTACAGACACTGCCTAGTGTTTATTAAACTACAGTTAGTACAGACACTGCCTCATGTTTATTAAACTACAGTTAGTACAGACACTGCCTAGTGTTTATTAAACTACAGTTAGTACAGACACTGTCTAGTGTTTATCAAACTACAGTTAGTGCAGACACTGCCTAGTGTATATTAAACTACAGTTAGTGCAGACACTGTCTAGTGTTTATTAAACTACAGTTAGTGCAGACACTGCCTCATGTTTATTAAACTACAGTTAGTACAGACACTGCCTAGTGTTTATTAAACTACAGTTAGTACAGACACTGTCTAGTGTTTATTAAACTACAGTTAGTACAGACACTGTCTAGTGTTTATTAAACTACAGTTAGTACAGACACTGCCTAGTGTTTATTAAACTACAGTTAGTACAGACACTGCCTCATGTTTATTAAACTACAGTTAGTGCAGACACTGTCTAGTGTTTATTAAACTACAGTTAGTACAGACACTGCCTAGTGTTTATTAAACTACAGTTAGTGCAGACACTGTCTAGTGTTTATTAAACTACAGTTAGTACAGACACTGCCTAGTGTTTATTAAACTACAGTTAGTGCAGACGCTGTCTAGTGTTTATTAAACTACAGTTAGTACAGACACTGTCTAGTGTTTATTAAACTACAGTTAGTACAGACACTGCCTAGTGTTTATTAAACTACAGTTAGTACAGACACTGCCTCATGTTTATTAAACTACAGTTAGTACAGACACTGCCTAGTGTTTATTAAACTACAGTTAGTACAGACACTGTCTAGTGTTTATCAAACTACAGTTAGTGCAGACACTGTCTAGTGTTTATTAAACTACAGTTAGTACAGACACTGCCTAGTGTTTATTAAACTACAGTTACTACAGACACTGTCTCGTGTTTATTAAACTACAGTTAGTGCAGACACTGTCTAGTGTTTATTAAACTACAGTTAGTACAGACACTGCCTCATGTTTATTAAACTACAGTTAGTACAGACACTGTCTAGTGTTTATTAAACTACAGTTAGTACAGACACTGCCTCATGTTTATTAAACTACAGTTAGTACTGACACTGTCTAGTGTTTATTAAACTACAGTTAGTGCAGACACTGTCTAGTGTTTATTAAACTACAGTTAGTACAGACACTGTCTAGTGTTTATTAAACTACAGTTAGTGCAGACACTGTCTAGTGTTTATTAAACTACAGTTAGTACAGACACTGCCTCATGTTTATTAAACTACAGTTAGTGCAGACACTGCCTAGTGTTTATTAAACTACAGTTAGTACAGACACTGTCTAGTGTTTATTAAACTACAGTTAGTGCAGACACTGTCTAGTGTTTATTAAACTACAGTTAGTACAGACACTGCCTCATGTTTATTAAACTACAGTTAGTGCAGACACTGCCTAGTGTTTATTAAACTACAGTTAGTGCAGACACTGCCACATGTTTATTAAACTACAGTTAGTACAGACACTGCCTAGTGTTTATTAAACTACAGTTAGTACAGACACTGTCTAGTGTTTATTAAACTACAGTTAGTGCAGACACTGTCTAGTGTTTATTAAACTACAGTTAGTACAGACACTGCCTAGTGTTTATTAAACTACAGTTAGCACAGACACTGTCTAGAGTTTATTAAACTACAGTTAGTGCAGACACTGTCTAGTGTTTATTAAACTACAGTTAGTACAGACACTGTCTAGTGTTTATTAAACTACAGTTAGTGCAGACACTGTCTAGTGTTTATTAAACTACAGTTAGTGCAGACACTGCCTAGTGTTTATTAAACTACAGTTAGTGCAGACACTGTCTAGTGTTTATTAAACTACAGTTAGTACAGACACTGCCTCATGTTTATTAAACTACAGTTAGTACAGACACTGCCTAGTGTTTATTAAACTACAGTTAGTACAGACACTGCCTCATGTTTATTAAACTACAGTTAGTGCAGACACTGCCTAGTGTTTATTAAACTACAGTTAGTGCAGACACTGTGTAGTGTTTATTAAACTACAGTTAGTACAGACACTGCCTCATGTTTATTAAACTACAGTTAGTGCAGACACTGCCTAGTGTTTATTAAACTACAGTTAGTGCAGACACTGTCTAGTGTTTATTAAACTACAGTTAGTACAGACACTGTGTAGTGTTTATTAAACTACAGTTAGTGCAGACAGTGCCTAGTGTTTATTAAACTACAGTTAGTGCAGACACTGCCTAGTGTTTATTAAACTACAGTTAGTGCAGACACTGCCTAGTGTTTATTAAACTACAGTTAGTGCAGACACTGCCACATGTTTATTAAACTACAGTTAGTACAGACACTGCCTAGTGTTTATTAAACTACAGTTAGTACAGACACTGTCTAGTGTTTATTAAACTACAGTTAGTGCAGACACTGTCTAGTGTTTATTAAACTACAGTTAGTACAGACACTGCCTAGTGTTTATTAAACTACAGTTAGCACAGACACTGTCTAGTGTTTATTAAACTACAGTTAGTGCAGACACTGTCTAGTGTTTATTAAACTACAGTTAGTACAGACACTGTCTAGTGTTTATTAAACTACAGTTAGTGCAGACACTGTCTAGTGTTTATTAAACTACAGTTAGTGCAGACACTGCCTAGTGTTTATTAAACTACAGTTAGTGCAGACACTGTCTAGTGTTTATTAAACTACAGTTAGTACAGACACTGCCTCATGTTTATTAAACTACAGTTAGTACAGACACTGCCTAGTGTTTATTAAAGTACAGTTAGTACAGACACTGCCTCATGTTTATTAAACTACAGTTAGTGCAGACACTGCCTAGTGTTTATTAAACTACAGTTAGTGCAGACACTGTGTAGTGTTTATTAAACTACAGTTAGTACAGACACTGCCTCATGTTTATTAAACTACAGTTAGTGCAGACACTGCCTAGTGTTTATTAAACTACAGTTAGTGCAGACACTGTCTAGTGTTTATTAAACTACAGTTAGTACAGACACTGTGTAGTGTTTATTAAACTACAGTTAGTGCAGACAGTGCCTAGTGTTTATTAAACTACAGTTAGTGCAGACACTGCCTAGTGTTTATTAAACTACAGTTAGTGCAGACACTGCCTAGTGTTTATTAAACTACAGTTAGTACAGACACTGCCTCATGTTTATTAAACTACAGTTAGTGCAGGCACTGCCTAGTGTTTATTAAACTACAGTTAGTGCAGACACTGCCTAGTGTTTATTAAACTACAGTTAGTACAGACACTGTGTAGTGTTTATTAAACTACAGTTAGTGCAGACACTGCCTAGTGTTTATTAAACTACAGTTAGTACAGACACTGCCTCATGTTTATTAAACTACAGTTAGTGCAGACACTGCCTAGTGTTTATTAAACTACAGTTAGTACAGACACTGTGTAGTGTTTATTAAACTACAGTTAGTACAGACACTGCCTAGTGTTTATTAAACTACAGTTAGTACAGACACTGTCTAGTGTTTATTAAACTACAGTTAGTGCAGACACTGCCTCATGTTTATTAAACTACAGTTAGTACAGACACTGCCTAGTGTTTATTAAACTACAGTTAGTACAGACACTGTCTAGTGTTTATTAAACTACAGTTAGTACAGACACTGCCTCATGTTTATTAAACTACAGTTAGTGCAGACACTGCCTCATGTTTATTAAACTACAGTTAGTACAGACACTGCCTAGTGTTTATTAAACTACAGTTAGTGCAGACACTGTCTAGTGTTTATTAAACTACAGTTAGTACAGACACTGTCTAGTGTTTATTAAACTACAGTTAGTGCAGACACTGCCTCATGTTTATTAAACTACAGTTAGTACAGACACTGCCTCATGTTTATTAAACTACAGTTAGTGCAGACACTGCCTCATGTTTATTAAACTACAGTTAGTACAGACACTGCCTCATGTTTATTAAACTACAGTTAGTACAGACACTGTCTCGTGTTTATTAAACTACAGTTAGTACAGACACTGCCTCATGTTTATTAAACTACAGTTAGTACAGACACTGCCTAGTGTTTATTAAACTACAGTTAGTGCAGACACTGCCTAGTGTTTATTAAACTACAGTTAGTACAGACACTGCCTAGTGTTTATTAAACTACAGTTAGTGCAGACACTGTCTAGTGTTTATTAAACTACAGTTAGTACAGACACTGCCTAGTGTTTATTAAACTACAGTTAGTGCAGACACTGCCTAGTGTTTATTAAACTACAGTTAGTGC
Organism: Mustelus asterias; assembly: GCF_964213995.1. Taxonomy (NCBI): domain Eukaryota; kingdom Metazoa; phylum Chordata; class Chondrichthyes; order Carcharhiniformes; family Triakidae; genus Mustelus; species Mustelus asterias. The sequence goes on from NC_135823.1 coordinate 14,302,781, forward strand.
AGACACTGCCTCATGTTTATTAAACTACAGTTAGTACAGACACTGTCTAGTGCTTATTAAACTACAGTTAGTGCAGACACTGTCTAGTGTTTATTAAACTACAGTTAGTACAGACACTGCCTCATGTTTATTAAACTACAGTTAGTACAGACACTGTCTAGTGCTTATTAAACTACAGTTAGTGCAGACACTGTCAAGTGTTTATTAAACTACAGTTAGTGCAGACACTGCCTAGTGTTTATTAAACTACAGTTAGTACAGACACTGCCTAGTGTTTATTAAACTACAGTTAGTGCAGACACTGTCTAGTGTTTATTAAACTACAGTTAGTACAGACACTGCCTAGTGTTTATTAAACTACAGTTAGTGCAGACACTGCCTAGTGTTTATTAAACTACAGTTAGTGCAGACACTGCCTCATGTTTATTAAACTACAGTTAGTACAGACACTGTCTAGTGCTTATTAAACTACAGTTAGTGCAGACACTGTCTAGTGTTTATTAAACTACAGTTAGTACAGACACTGCCTCATGTTTATTAAACTACAGTTACTACAGACACTGTCTAGTGCTTATTAAACTACAGTTAGTGCAGACACTGTCTAGTGTTTATTAAACTACAGTTAGTACAGACACTGTCTAGTGTTTATTAAACTACAGTTAGTGCAGACACTGTCTAGTGTTTATTAAACTACAGTTAGTGCAGACACTGCCTAGTGTTTATTAAACTACAGTTACTACAGACACTGCCTAGTGTTTATTAAACTACAGTTAGTACAGACACTGCCTCATGTTTATTAAACTACAGTTAGTACAGACACTGTCTAGTGTTTATTAAACTACAGTTAGTGCAGACACTGTCTAGTGTTTATTAAACTACAGTTAGTACAGACACTGCCTCATGTTTATTAAACTACAGTTAGTACAGACACTGTCTAGTTTTTATTAAACTACAGTTACTACAGACACTGCCTCATGTTTATTAAACTACAGTTAGTGCAGACACTGCCTCATGTTTATTAAACTACAGTTAGTGCAGACACTGTCTAGTGTTTATTAAACTACAGTTAGTGCAGACACTGCCTAGTGTTTATTAAACTACAGTTACTACAGACACTGCCTAGTGTTTATTAAACTACAGTTAGTACAGACACTGCCTCATGTTTATTAAACTACAGTTAGTACAGACACTGTCTAGTGTTTATTAAACTACAGTTAGTACAGACACTGCCTCATGTTTATTAAACTACAGTTAGTACAGACACTGCCTCATGTTTATTAAACTACAGTTAGTACAGACACTGCCTAGTGTTTATTAAACTACAGTTAGTACAGACACTGTCTAGTGTTTATTAAACTACAGTTAGTGCAGACACTGCCTCATGTTTATTAAACTACAGTTAGTACAGACACTGCCTCATGTTTATTAAACTACAGTTAGTGCAGACACTGCCTCATGTTTATTAAACTACAGTTAGTACAGACACTGCCTCATGTTTATTAAACTACAGTTAGTACAGACACTGCCTAGTGTTTATTAAACTACAGTTAGTACAGACACTGTCTAGTGTTTATTAAACTACAGTTAGTGCAGACACTGCCTAGTGTTTATTAAACTACAGTTAGTACAGACACTGTCTAGTGTTTATTAAACTACAGTTAGTACAGACACTGTCTAGTGTTTATTAAACTACAGTTAGTGCAGACACTGCCTCATGTTTATTAAACTACAGTTAGTACAGACACTGTCTAGTGTTTATTAAACTACAGTTAATACAGACACTGCCTCATGTTTATTAAACTACAGTTAGTACAGACACTGCCTAGTGTTTATTAAACTACAGTTAGTACAGACACTGTCTAGTGTTTATTAAACTACAGTTAGTGCAGACACTGCCTCATGTTTATTAAACTACAGTTAGTACAGACACTGCCTCATGTTTATTAAACTACAGTTAGTACAGACACTGCCTACTGTTTATTAAACTACAGTTAGTACAGACACTGTCTAGTGTTTATTAAACTACGGTTAGTGCAGACACTGCCTAGTGTTTATTAAACTACAGTTAGTACAGACACTGTCTAGTGTTTATTAAACTACAGTTAGTACAGACACTGTCTAGTGTTTATTAAACTACAGTTAGTGCAGACATTGCCTCATGTTTATTAAACTACAGTTAGTACAGACACTGTCTAGTGTTTATTAAACTACAGTTAGTGCAGACACTGCCTCATGTTTATTAAACTACAGTTAGTACAGACACTGTCTAGTGTTTATTAAACTACAGTTAGTACAGACACTGTCTAGTGTTTATTAAACTACAGTTAGTGCAGACACTGTCTAGTGTTTATTAAACTACAGTTACTACAGACACTGCCTAGTGTTTATTAAACTACAGTTAGTACAGACACTGTCTAGTGTTTATTAAACTACAGTTAGTACAGACACTGTCTAGTGTTTATTAAACTACAGTTAGTACAGACACTGCCTAGTGTTTATTAAACTACAGTTAGTACAGACACTGTCTAGTGTTTATTAAACTACAGTTAGTACAGACACTGCCTAGTGTTTATTAAACTACAGTTAGTACAGACACTGTCTAGTGTTTATTAAACTACAGTTAGTGCAGACACTGCCTCATGTTTATTAAACTACAGTTACTACAGACACTGCCTAGTGTTTATTAAACTACAGTTACTACAGACACTGCCTCATGTTTATTAAACTACAGTTAGTACAGACACTGCCTCATGTTTATTAAACTACAGTTAGTACAGACACTGTCTAGTGTTTATTAAACTACAGTTACTACAGACACTGCCTCATGTTTATTAAACTACAGTTAGTACAGACACTGCCTAGTGTTTATTAAACTACAGTTAGTACAGACACTGTCTAGTGTTTATTAAACTACAGTTAGTACAGACACTGCCTAGTGTTTATTAAACTACAGTTAGTACAGACACTGTCTAGTGTTTATTAAACTACAGTTAGTACAGACACTGCCTCATGTTTATTAAACTACAGTTAGTACAGACACTGCCTAGTGTTTATTAAACTACAGTTAGTGCAGACACTGCCTAGTGTTTATTAAACTACAGTTAGTACAGACACTGCCTAGTGTTTATTAAACTACAGTTAGTGCAGACACTGTCTAGTGTTTATTAAACTACAGTTAGTACAGACACTGCCTAGTGTTTATTAAACTACAGTTAGTGCAGACACTGCCTAGTGTTTATTAAACTACAGTTAGTGCAGACACTGCCTCATGTTTATTAAACTACAGTTAGTACAGACACTGTCTAGTGCTTATTAAACTACAGTTAGTGCAGACACTGTCTAGTGTTTATTAAACTACAGTTAGTACAGACACTGCCTCATGTTTATTAAACTACAGTTAGTACAGACACTGTCTAGTGCTTATTAAACTACAGTTAGTGCAGACACTGTCAAGTGTTTATTAAACTACAGTTAGTGCAGACACTGCCTAGTGTTTATTAAACTACAGTTAGTACAGACACTGCCTAGTGTTTATTAAACTACAGTTAGTGCAGACACTGTCTAGTGTTTATTAAACTACAGTTAGTACAGACACTGCCTAGTGTTTATTAAACTACAGTTAGTGCAGACACTGCCTAGTGTTTATTAAACTACAGTTAGTGCAGACACTGCCTCATGTTTATTAAACTACAGTTAGTACAGACACTGTCTAGTGCTTATTAAACTACAGTTAGTGCAGACACTGTCTAGTGTTTATTAAACTACAGTTAGTACAGACACTGCCTCATGTTTATTAAACTACAGTTACTACAGACACTGTCTAGTGCTTATTAAACTACAGTTAGTGCAGACACTGTCTAGTGTTTATTAAACTACAGTTAGTACAGACACTGTCTAGTGTTTATTAAACTACAGTTAGTGCAGACACTGTCTAGTGTTTATTAAACTAGAGTTAGTGCAGACACTGCCTAGTGTTTATTAAACTACAGTTACTACAGACACTGCCTAGTGTTTATTAAACTACAGTTAGTACAGACACTGCCTCATGTTTATTAAACTACAGTTAGTACAGACACTGTCTAGTGTTTATTAAACTACAGTTAGTGCAGACACTGTCTAGTGTTTATTAAACTACACTTAGTACAGACACTGCCTCATGTTTATTAAACTACAGTTAGTACAGACACTGTCTAGTTTTTATTAAACTACAGTTACTACAGACACTGCCTCATGTTTATTAAACTACAGTTAGTGCAGACACTGCCTCATGTTTATTAAACTACAGTTAGTGCAGACACTGTCTAGTGTTTATTAAACTACAGTTAGTGCAGACACTGCCTAGTGTTTATTAAACTACAGTTACTACAGACACTGCCTAGTGTTTATTAAACTACAGTTAGTACAGACACTGCCTCATGTTTATTAAACTACAGTTAGTACAGACACTGTCTAGTGTTTATTAAACTACAGTTAGTACAGACACTGCCTCATGTTTATTAAACTACAGTTAGTACAGACACTGCCTCATGTTTATTAAACTACAGTTAGTACAGACACTGCCTAGTGTTTATTAAACTACAGTTAGTACAGACACTGTCTAGTGTTTATTAAACTACAGTTAGTGCAGACACTGCCTCATGTTTATTAAACTACAGTTAGTACAGACACTGCCTCATGTTTATTAAACTACAGTTAGTGCAGACACTGCCTCATGTTTATTAAACTACAGTTAGTACAGACACTGCCTCATGTTTATTAAACTACAGTTAGTACAGACACTGCCTAGTGTTTATTAAACTACAGTTAGTACAGACACTGTCTAGTGTTTATTAAACTACAGTTAGTGCAGACACTGCCTAGTGTTTATTAAACTACAGTTAGTACAGACACTGTCTAGTGTTTATTAAACTACAGTTAGTACAGACACTGTCTAGTGTTTATTAAACTACAGTTAGTGCAGACACTGCCTCATGTTTATTAAACTACAGTTAGTACAGACACTGTCTAGTGTTTATTAAACTACAGTTAGTACAGACACTGCCTCATGTTTATTAAACTACAGTTAGTACAGACACTGCCTAGTGTTTATTAAACTACAGTTAGTACAGACACTGTCTAGTGTTTATTAAACTACAGTTAGTGCAGACACTGCCTCATGTTTATTAAACTACAGTTAGTACAGACACTGCCTCATGTTTATTAAACTACAGTTAGTACAGACACTGCCTAGTGTTTATTAAACTACAGTTAGTACAGACACTGTCTAGTGTTTATTAAACTACGGTTAGTGCAGACACTGCCTAGTGTTTATTAAACTACAGTTAGTACAGACACTGTCTAGTGTTTATTAAACTACAGTTAGTACAGACACTGTCTAGTGTTTATTAAACTACAGTTAGTGCAGACATTGCCTCATGTTTATTAAACTACAGTTAGTACAGACACTGTCTAGTGTTTATTAAACTACAGTTAGTGCAGACACTGCCTCATGTTTATTAAACTACAGTTAGTACAGACACTGTCTAGTGTTTATTAAACTACAGTTAGTACAGACACTGTCTAGTGTTTATTAAACTACAGTTAGTGCAGACACTGTCTAGTGTTTATTAAACTACAGTAACTACAGACACTGCCTAGTGTTTATTAAACTACAGTTAGTACAGACACTGTCTAGTGTTTATTAAACTACAGTTAGTACAGACACTGTCTAGTGTTTATTAAACTACAGTTAGTACAGACACTGCCTAGTGTTTATTAAACTACAGTTAGTACAGACACTGTCTAGTGTTTATTAAACTACAGTTAGTACAGACACTGCCTAGTGTTTATTAAACTACAGTTAGTACAGACACTGTCTAGTGTTTATTAAACTACAGTTAGTGCAGACACTGCCTCATGTTTATTAAACTACAGTTACTACAGACACTGCCTAGTGTTTATTAAACTACAGTTACTACAGACACTGCCTCATGTTTATTAAACTACAGTTAGTACAGACACTGCCTCATGTTTATTAAACTACAGTTAGTACAGACACTGTCTAGTGTTTATTAAACTACAGTTACTACAGACACTGCCTCATGTTTATTAAACTACAGTTAGTACAGACACTGCCTAGTGTTTATTAAACTACAGTTAGTACAGACACTGTCTAGTGTTTATTAAACTACAGTTAGTACAGACACTGCCTAGTGTTTATTAAACTACAGTTAGTACAGACACTGTCTAGTGTTTATTAAACTACAGTTAGTACAGACACTGCCTCATGTTTATTAAACTACAGTTAGTACAGACACTGTCTAGTGTTTATTAAACTACAGTTAGTGCAGACACTGTCTAGTGTGTATTAAACTACAGTTACTACAGACACTGCCTCATGTTTATTAAACTACAGTTAGTGCAGACACTGCCTCATGTATATTAAACTACAGTTAGTACAGACACTGTCTAGTGTTTATTAAACTACAGTTAGTACAGACACTGTCTAGTGTTTATTAAACTACAGTTAGTGCAGACACTGTCTAGTGTTTATTAAACTACAGTTACTACAGACACTGCCTAGTGTTTATTAAACTACAGTTAGTACAGACACTGTTTAGTGTTTTTTAAACTACAGTTAGTACAGACACTGTCTAGTGTTTATTAAACTACAGTTAGTACAGACACTGCCTAGTGTTTATTAAACTACAGTTAGTACAGACACTGTCTAGTGTTTATTAAACTACAGTTAGTACAGACACTGCCTAGTGTTTATTAAACTACAGTTAGTACAGACACTGTCTAGTGTTTATTAAACTACAGTTAGTGCAGACACTGTCTAGTGTTTATTAAACTACAGTTAGTGCAGACACTGTCTAGTGTTTATTAAACTACAGTTAGTGCAGACACTGCCTAGTGTTTATTAAACTACAGTTAGTACAGACACTGCCGAGTGTTTATTAAACTACAGTTAGTACAGACACTGTCTAGTGTTTATTAAACTACAGTTACTACAGACACTGTCTAGTGTTTATTAAACTACAGTTAGTGCAGACACTGCCTCATGTTTATTAAACTACCGTTAGTGCAGACACTGCCTAGTGTTTATTAAACTACAGTTAGTACAGACACTGCCTAGTGTTTATTAAACTACAGTTAGTACAGACACTGTCTAGTGTTTATTAAACTACAGTTAGTACAGACACTGCCTAGTGTTTATTAAACTACAGTTAGTACAGATACTGTCTAGTGTTTATTAAACTACAGTTAGTACAGACACTGCCTAGTGTTTATTAAACTACAGTTAGTACAGACACTGCCTAGTGTTTATTAAACTACAGTTAGTACAGACACTGTCTAGTGTTTATTAAACTACGGTTAGTGCAGACACTGCCTAGTGTTTATTAAACTACAGTTAGTACAGACACTGCCTAGTGTTTATTAACCTACAGTTAGTACAGACACTGCCTAGTGTTTATTAAACTACAGTTAGTACAGACACTGCCTAGTGTTTATTAAACTACAGTTAGTGCAGACACTGCCTAGTGTTTATTAAACTACAGTTAGTACAGACACTGCCTAGTGTTTATTAAACTACAGTTAGTACAGACACTGTCTAGTGTTTATTAAACTACAGTTAGTACAGACACTGCCTAGTGTTTATTAAACTACAGTTAGTACAGACACTGTCTAGTGTTTATTAAACTACAGTTAGTACAGACACTGCCTAGTGTTTATTAAACTACAGTTAGTACAGACACTGTCTAGTGTTTATTAAACTACAGTTAGTACAGACACTGTCTAGTGTTTATTAAACTACAGTTAGTACAGACACTGTCTAGTGTTTATTAAACTACAGTTAGTACAGACACTGTCTAGTGTTTATTAAACTACAGTTAGTACAGACACTGTCTAGTGTTTATTAAACTACAGTTAGTACAGACACTGTCTAGTGTTTATTAAACTACAGTTAGTACAGACACTGTCTAGTGTTTATTAAACTACAGTTAGTACAGACACTGCCTAGTGTTTATTAAACTACAGTTAGTGCAGACACTGCCTAGTGTTTATTAAACTACAGTTAGTACAGACACTGCCTAGTGTTTATTAAACTACAGTTAGTGCAGACACTGCCTCATGTTTATTAAACTACAGTTAGTACAGACACTGCCTAGTGTTTATTAAACTACAGTTAGTGCAGACACTGCCTAGTGTTTATTAAACTACAGTTAGTACAGACACTGCCTAGTGTTTATTAAACTACAGTTAGTACAGACACTGTCTAGTGTTTATTAAACTACAGTTAGTACAGACACTGCCTAGGGTTTATTAAACTACAGTTAGTGCAGACACTGCCTCATGTTTATTAAACTACAGTTAGTGCAGACACTGTCTAGTGTTTATTAAACTACAGTTAGTGCAGACACTGCCTCATGTTTATTAAACTACAGTTAGTACAGACACTGCCTAGTGTTTATTAAACTACAGTTAGTACAGACACTGCCTCATGTTTATTAAACTACAGTTAGTACAGACACTGCCTAGTGTTTATTAAACTACAGTTAGTACAGACACTGTCTAGTGTTTATTAAACTACAGTTAGTACAGACACTGCCTAGTGTTTATTAAACTACAGTTAGTACAGACACTGTCTAGTGTTTATTAAACTACAGTTAGTACAGACACTGCCTAGTGTTTATTAAACTACAGTTAGTGCAGACACTGCCTAGTGTTTATTAAACTACAGTTAGTGCAGACACTGCCTCGTGTTTATTAAACTACAGTTAGTACAGACACTGTCTAGTGTTTATTAAACTACAGTTAGTACAGACACTGTCTAGTGTTTATTAAACTACAGTTAGTACAGACACTGTCTAGTGTTTATTAAACTACAGTTAGTGCAGACACTGCCTCATGTTTATTAAACTACAGTTAGTGCAGACACTGTCTAGTGTTTATTAAACTACAGTTAGTGCAGACACTGTCTAGTGTTTATTAAACTACAGTTAGTACAGACACTGATTAGTGTTTACTAAACTACAGTTAGTACAGACACTGTCTAGTGTTTATTAAACTACAGTTAGTACAGACACTGCCTCATGTTTATTAAACTACAGTTAGTACAGACACTGTCTAGTGTTTATTAAACTACAGTTAGTACAGACACTGCCTCATGTTTATTAAACTACAGTTAGTACAGACACTGTCTAGTCTTTATTAAACTACAGTTAGTACAGACACTGCCTAGTGTTTATTAAACTACAGTTAGTACAGACACTGTCTAGTGTTTATTAAACTACAGTTAGTACAGACACTGCCTCATGTTTATTAAACTACAGTTAGTACAGACACTGTCTAGTGTTTAATAAACTACAGTTAGTGCAGACACTGCCTCATGTTTATTAAACTACAGTTAGTACAGACACTGCCTAGTGTTTATTAAACTACAGTTAGTGCAGACACTGCCTAGTGTTTATTAAACTACAGTTAGTACAGACACTGCCTCATGTTTATTAAACTACAGTTAGTACAGACACTGTCTAGTGTTTATTAAACTACAGTTAGTGCAGACACTGCCTAGTGTTTATTAAACTACAGTTAGTACAGACACTGTCTAGTGTTTATTAAACTACAGTTAGTGCAGACACTGCCTCATGTTTATTAAACTACAGTTAGTACAGACACTGCCTAGTGTTTATTAAACTACAGTTAGTGCAGACACTGCCTCGTGTTTATTAAACTACAGTTAGTACAGACACTGCCTCATGTTTATTAAACTACAGTTAGTACAGACACTGCCTCATGTTTATTAAACTACAGTTAGTGCAGACACTGCCTCATGTTTATTAAACTACAGTTAGTGCAGACACTGCCTCATGTTTATTAAACTACAGTTAGTGCAGACACTGTCTAGTGTTTATTAAACTACAGTTAGTGCAGACACTGCCTAGTGTTTATTAAACTACAGTTAGTACAGACACTGTCTAGCGTTTATTAAACTACAGTTAGTGCAGACACTGCCTAGTGTTTATTAAACTACAGTTAGTACAGACACTGTCTAGTGTTTATTAAACTACAGTTACTACAGACACTGTCTAGTGTTTATTAAACTACAGTTAGTGCAGACACTGCCTAGTGTTTATTAAACTACAGTTAGTGCAGACACTGCCTAGTGTTTATTAAACTACAGTTAGTACAGACACTGTCTAGTGTTTATTAAACTACAGTTAGTACAGACACTGTCTAGTGTTTATTAAACTACAGTTAGTACAGACACTGTCTAGTGTTTATTAAACTACAGTTAGTGCAGACACTGCCTAGTGTTTATTAAACTACAGTTAGTGCAGACACTGCCTAGTGTTTATTAAACTACAGTTAGTACAGACACTGTCTAGTGTTTATTAAACTACAGTTACTACAGACACTGCCTGGTGTTTATTAAACTACAGTTAGTACAGACACTGTCTAGTGTTTATTAAACTACAGTTAGTGCAGACACTGCCTAGTGTTTATTAAACTACAGTTAGTGCAGACACTGTCTAGTGTTTATTAAACTACAGTTAGTGCAGACACTGTCTAGTGTTTATTAAACTACAGTTAGTGCAGACACTGTCTAGTGTTTATTAAACTACAGTTACTACAGACACTGCCTAGTGTTTATTAAACTACAGTTAGTGCAGACACTGCCTAGTGTTTATTAAACTACAGTTAGTGCAGACACTGTCTAGTGTTTATTAAACTACAGTTAGTGCAGACACTGTCTAGTGTTTATTAAACTACAGTTAGTGCAGACACTGCCTAGTGTTTATTAAACTACAGTTAGTACTGACACTGCCTAGTGTTTATTAAACTACAGTTAGTGCAGACACTGTCTAGTGTTTATTAAACTACAGTTAGTGCAGACACTGTCTAGTGTTTATTAAACTACTGTTAGTGCAGACACTGCCTAGTGTTTATTAAACTACAGTTACTACAGACACTGCCTAGTGTTTATTAAACTACAGTTAGTGCAGACACTGTCTAGTGTTTATTAAACTACTGTTAGTGCAGACACTGCCTCATGTTTATTAAACTACAGTTACTACAGACACTGCCTAGTGTTTATTAAACTACAGTTAGTGCAGACACTGTCTAGTGTTTATTAAACTACTGTTAGTGCAGACACTGCCTCATGTTTATTAAACTACAGTTACTACAGACACTGCCTAGTGTCTATTAAACTACAGTTAGTACAGACACTGTCTAGTGTTTATTAAACTACAGTTAGTACAGACACTGCCGAGCGTTTATTAAACTACAGTTAGTGCAGACACTGCCTAGTGTTTATTAAACTACAGTTAGTACAGACACTGCCTCATGTTTATTAAACTACAGTTAGTACAGACACTGCCTCATGTTTATTAAACTACAGTTACTACAGACACTGCCTGGTGTTTATTAAACTACAGTTAGTACAGACACTGTCTAGTGTTTATTAAACTACAGTTAGTGCAGACACTGCCTAGTGTTTATTAAACTACAGTTACTACAGACACTGCCTAGTGTTTATTAAACTACAGTTTGTGCAGACACTGCCTAGTGTTTATTAAACTACAGTTAGTACAGACACTGCCTCATGTTTATTAAACTACAGTTAGTACAGACACTGCCTCATGTTTATTAAACTACAGTTACTACAGACAATGCCTGGTGTTTATTAAACTACAGTTAGTACAGACACTGCCTAGTGTTTATTAAACTACAGTTAGTGCAGACACTGCCTCGTGTTTATTAAACTACAGTTAGTGCAGACACTGCCTAGTGTTTATTAAACTACAGTTAGTGCAGACACTGTCTAGTTTTTATTAAACTACAGTTACTACAGACACTGCCTCGTGTTTATTAAACTACAGTTAGTGCAGACACTGCCTCGTGTTTATTAAACTACAGTTAGTGCAGACACTGCCTAGTGTTTATTAAACTACAGTTAGTACAGACACTGCCTCGTGTTTATTAAACAACAGTTAGTGCAGACACTGCCTCGTGTTTATTAAACTACAGTTAGTACAGACACTGCCTAGTGTTTATTAAACTACAGTTAGTGCAGACACTGCCTCGTGTTTATTAAACTACAGTTAGTACAGACACTGTCTCGTGTTTATTAAACTACAGTTAGTACAGACACTGCCTCGTGTTTATTAAACAACAGTTAGTGCAGACACTGCCTCGTGTTTATTAAACTACAGTTAGTACAGACACTGTCTCGTGTTTATTAAACTACAGTTAGTGCAGACACTGCCTCGTGTTTATTAAACTACAGTTAGTACAGACACTGTCTCGTGTTTATTAAACTACAGTTAGTGCAGACACTGCCTCATGTTTATTAAACTACAGTTAGTGCAGACACTGCCTCGTGTTTATTAAACTACAGTTAGTACAGACACTGACTCATGTTTATTAAACTACAGTTAGTACAGACACTGCCTAGTGTTTATTAAACTACAGTTAGTGCAGACACTGCCTCGTGTTTATTAAACTACAGTTAGTGCAGACACTGCCTCGTGTTTATTAAACTACAGTTAGTACAGACACTGTCTAGTGTTTATTAAACTACAGTTAGTGCAGACACTGCCTCGTGTTTATTAAACTACAGTTAGTACAGACACTGCCTCATGTTTATTAAACTACAGTTACTACAGACACTGTCTAGTGTTTATTAAACTACAGTTAGTGCAGACACTGCCTCGTGTTTATTAAACTACAGTTAGTACAGACACTGCCTCATGTTTATTAAACTACAGTTAGTGCAGACACTGCCTCGTGTTTATTAAACTACAGTTAGTACAGACACTGCCTCATGTTTATTAAACTACAGTTAGTACAGACACTGTCTAGTGTTTATTAAACGACAGTTAGTGCAGACACTGCCTCATGTTTATTAAACTACAGTTAGTACAGACACTGCCTCATGTTTATTAAACTACAGTTACTACAGACACTGTCGAGTGTTTATTAAACTACAGTTAGTGCAGACACTGCCTCATGTTTATTAAACTACAGTTAGTACAGACACTGCCTAGTGTTTATTAAACTACAGTTAGTGCAGACACTGCCTAGTGTTTATTAAACTACAGTTAGTGCAGACACTGCCTAGTGTTTATTAAACTACAGTTAGAACAGACACTGTCTAGTGTTTATTAAACTACAGTTAGTACAGACACTGCCTAGTGTTTATTAAACTACAGTTAGTACAGACACTGTCTAGTGTTTATTAAACTACAGTTAGTACAGACACTGTCTAGTGTTTATTAAACTACAGTTAGTGCAGACACTGCCTCGTGTTTATTAAACTACAGTTAGTACAGACACTGCCTCATGTTTATTAAACTACAGTTAGTACAGACACTGTCGAGTGTTTATTAAACTACAGTTAGTGCAGACACTGCCTCATGTTTATTAAACTACAGTTAGTACAGACACTGCCTAGTGTTTATTAAACTACAGTTAGTGCAGACACTGCCTAGTGTTTATTAAACTACAGTTAGTACAGACACTGTCTAGTGTTTATTAAACTACAGTTAGTGCAGACACTGTCTAGTGTTTATTAAACTACAGTTAGTGCAGACACTGTCTAGTGTTTATTAAACTACAGTTAGTGCAGACACTGCCTCATGTTTATTAAACTACAGTTAGTGCAGACACTGCCTAGTGTTTATTAAACTACAGTTAGTGCAGACACTGTCTAGTGTTTATTAAACTACAGTTAGTGCAGACACTGTCTAGTGTTTATTAAACTACAGTTAGTGCAGACACTGCCTAGTGTTTATTAAACTACAGTTAGTACAGACACTGTCTAGTGTTTATTAAACTACAGTTAGTGCAGACACTGCCTCATGTTTATTAAACTACAGTTAGTACAGACACTGCCTCATGTTTATTAAACTACAGTTAGTACAGACACTGTCGAGTGTTTATTAAACTACAGTTAGTGCAGACACTGCCTCCTGTGTATTAAACTACAGTTAGTGCAGACACTGCCTAGTGTTTATTAAACTACAGTTAGTGCAGACACTGTCTAGTGTTTATTAAACTACAGTTAGTGCAGACACTGCCTAGTGTTTATTAAACTACAGTTAGTGCAGACACTGTCTAGTGTTTATTAAACTACAGTTAGTGCAGACACTGTCTAGTGTTTATTAAACTACAGTTAGTGCAGACACTGTCTAGTGTTTATTAAACTACAGTTAGTGCAGACACTGTCGAGTGTTTATTAAACTACAGTTAGTACAGACACTGCCTCATGTTTATTAAACTACAGTTAGGCAGACACTGCCTAGTGTTTATTAAACTACAGTTAGTACAGACACTGCCTAGTGTTTATTAAACTACAGTTAGTACAGACACTGCCTAGTGTTTATTAAACTACAGTTAGTGCAGACACTGCCTAGTGTTTTTTAAACTACAGTTAGTGCAGACACTGCCTCATGTTTATTAAACTACAGTTAGTGCAGACACTGCCTCGTGTTTATTAAACTACAGTTAGTACAGACACTGCCTAGTGTTTATTAAACTACAGTTAGTGCAGACACTGTCTAGTGTTTATTAAACTACAGTTAGTACAGACACTGTCTAGTGTTTATTAAACTACAGTTAGTGCAGACACTGCCTCATGTTTATTAAACTACAGTTAGTGCAGACACTGCCTCGTGTTTATTAAACTACAGTTAGTACAGACACTGCCTAGTGTTTATTAAACTACAGTTAGTGCAGACACTGTCTAGTGTTTATTAAACTACAGTTAGTACAGACACTGCCTAGTGTTTATTAAACTACAGTTAGTGCAGACACTGTCTAGTGTTTATTAAACTACAGTTAGTACAGACACTGTCTAGTGTTTATTAAACTACAGTTAGTACAGACACTGTCTAGTGTTTATTAAACTACAGTTAGTACAGACACTGTCTAGTGTTTATTAAACTACAGTTAGTACAGACACTGTCTAGTGTTTATTAAACTACAGTTAGTACAGACACTGTCTAGTGTTTATTAAACTACAGTTAGTGCAGACACTGCCTCGTGTTTATTAAACTACAGTTAGTACAGACACTGCCTAGTGTTTATTAAACTACAGTTAGTGCAGACACTGTCTAGTGTTTATTAAACTACAGTTAGTACAGACACTGTCTAGTGTTTATTAAACTACAGTTAGTGCAGACACTGCCTAGTGTTTATTAAACTACAGTTAGTGCAGACACTGCCTCATGTTTATTAAACTACAGTTAGTGCAGACACTGCCTAGTGTTTATTAAACTACAGTTAGTGCAGACACTGTCTAGTGTTTATTAAACTACAGTTAGTACAGACACTGCCTCATGTTTATTAAACTACAGTTAGTGCAGACACTGTCTAGTGTTTATTAAACTACAGTTAGTGCAGACACTGCCTAGTGTTTATTAAACTACAGTTAGTGCAGACACTGTCTAGTGTTTATTAAACTACAGTTAGTGCAGACACTGCCTCATGTTTATTAAACTACAGTTAGTGCAGACACTGCCTAGTGTTTATTAAACTACAGTTAGTGCAGACACTGTCTAGTGTTTATTAAACTACAGTTAGTACAGACACTGCCTCATGTTTATTAAACTACAGTTAGTGCAGACACTGTCTAGTGTTTATTAAACTACAGTTAGTACAGACACTGCCTAGTGTTTATTAAACTACAGTTAGTGCAGACACTGTCTAGTGTTTATTAAACTACAGTTAGTGCAGACACTGTCTAGTGTTTATTAAACTACACTTAGTACAGACACTGCCTCATGTTTATTAAACTACAGTTAGTGCAGACACTGTCTAGTGTTTATTAAACTACAGTTAGTGCAGACACTGCCTAGTGTTTATTAAACTACAGTTAGTGCAGACACTGTCTAGTGTTTATTAAACTACAGTTAGTGCAGACACTGTCTAGTGTTTATTAAACTACAGTTAGTACAGACACTGCCTCATGTTTATTAAACTACAGTTAGTGCAGACACTGTCTAGTGTTTATTAAACTACAGTTAGTGCAGACACTGCCTAGTGTTTATTAAACTACAGTTAGTGCAGACACTGTCTAGTGTTTATTAAACTACAGTTAGTGCAGACACTGTCTAGTGTTTATTAAACTACAGTTAGTGCAGACACTGCCTAGTGTTTATTAAAGTACAGTTAGTGCAGACACTGTCTAGTGTTTATTAAACTACAGTTAGTACAGACACTGCCTCATGTTTATTAAACTACAGTTAGTGCAGTCACTGTCTAGCGTTTATTAAACTACAGTTAGTGCAGACACTGCCTAGTGTTTATTAAACGACAGTTAGTGCAGACACTGTCTAGTGTTTATTAAACTACAGTTAGTGCAGACACTGTCTAGTGTTTATTAAACTACAGTTAGTGCAGACACTGCCTAGTGTTTATTAAACTACAGTTAGTGCAGACACTGTCTAGTGTTTATTAAACTACAGTTAGTACAGACACTGCCTCATGTTTATTAAACTACAGTTAGTGCAGACACTGTCTAGTGTTTATTAAACTACAGTTAGTACAGACACTGTCTAGTGTTTATTAAACTACAGTTAGTACAGACACTGCCTCATGTTTATTAAACTACAGTTAGTGCAGACACTGTCTAGTGTTTATTAAACTACAGTTAGTGCAGACACTGCCTAGTGTTTATTAAACTACAGTTAGTGCAGACACTGTCTAGTGTTTATTAAACTACAGTTAGTGCAGACACTGTCTAGTGTTTATTAAACTACAGTTAGTGCAGACACTGTCTAGTGTTTATTAAACTACAGTTACTACAGACACTGCCTAGTGTTTATTAAACTACAGTTAGTGCAGACACTGTCTAGTGTTTATTAAACTACAGTTAGTGCAGACACTGTCTAGTGTTTATTAAACTACAGTTAGTGCAGACACTGTCTAGTGTTTATTAAACTACAGTTAGTGCAGACACTGTCTAGTGTTTATTAAACTACAGTTACTACAGACACTGTCTAGTGTTTATTAAACTACAGTTAGTGCAGACACTGTCTAGTGTTTATTAAACTACAGTTAGTGCAGACACTGTCTAGTGTTTATTAAACTACAGTTACCACAGACACTGTCTAATGTTTATTAAACTACAGTTAGTGCAGACACTGTCTAGTGTTTATTAAACTACAGTTAGTGCAGACACTGTCTAGTGTTTATTAAACTACAGTTAGTGCAGACATTGTCTAGTGTTTATTAAACTACAGTTAGTGCAGACACTGTCTAGTGTTTATTAAACTACAGTTACTACAGACACTGTCTAGTGTTTATTAAACTACAGTTAGTGCAGACACTGTCTAGTGTTTATTAAACTACAGTTACTACAGACACTGTCTAGTGTTTATTAAACTACAGTTAGTGCAGACACTGTCTAGTGTTTATTAAACTACAGTTAGTGCAGACACTGCCTCATGTTTATTAAACTACAGTTAGTGCAGACACTGCCTAGTGTTTATTAAACTACAGTTAGTGCAGACACTGTCTAGTGTTTATTCAACTACAGTTAGTACAGACACTGCCTCATGTTTATTAAACTACAGTTAGTGCAGACACTGCCTCATGTTTATTAAACTACAGTTAGTGCAGACACTGCCTAGTGTTTATTAAACTACAGTTAGTGCAGACACTGTCTAGTGTTTATTAAACTACAGTTAGTACAGACACTGCCTCATGTTTATTAAACTACAGTTAGTGCAGACACTGCCTCATGTTTATTAAACTACAGTTAGTGCAGACACTGTCTAGTGTTTATTAAACTACAGTTAGTGCAGACACTGCCTAGTGTTTATTAAACTACAGTTAGTGCAGACACTGTCTAGTGTTTATTAAACTACAGTTACTACAGACACTGCCTAGTGTTTATTAAACTACAGTTAGTGCAGACACTGTCTAGTGTTTATTAAACTACAGTTAGTGCAGACACTGTCTAGTGTTTATTAAACTACAGTTAGTGCAGACACTGTCTAGTGTTTATTAAACTACAGTTAGTGCAGACACTGTCTAGTGTTTATTAAACTACAGTTACTACAGACACTGTCTAGTGTTTATTAAACTACAGTTAGTGCAGACACTGTCTAGTGTTTATTAAACTACAGTTAGTGCAGACACTGTCTAGTGTTTATTAAACTACTGTTACTACAGACACTGTCTAGTGTTTATTAAACTACAGTTAGTGCAGACACTGTCTAGTGTTTATTAAACTACAGTTAGTGCAGACACTGTCTAGTGTTTATTAAACTACAGTTAGTGCAGACACTGTCTAGTGTTTATTAAACTACAGTTACTACAGACACTGTCTAGTGTTTATTAAACTACAGTTAGTGCAGACACTGTCTAGTGTTTATTAAACTACAGTTACTACAGACACTGTCTAGTGTTTATTAAACTACAGTTAGTGCAGACACTGTCTGGTGTTTATTAAACTACAGTTAGTGCAGACACTGCCTCATGTTTATTAAACTACAGTTAGTGCAGACACTGCCTAGTGTTTATTAAACTACAGTTAGTGCAGACACTGTCTAGTGTTTATTAAACTACAGTTAGTGCAGACACTGTCTAGTGTTTATTAAACTACAGTTAGTGCAGACACTGTCTAGTGTTTATTAAACTACAGTTAGTGCAGACACTGTCTAGTGTTTATTAAACTACAGTTACTACAGACACTGTCTAGTGTTTATTAAACTACAGTTAGTGCAGACACTGTCTAGTGTTTATTAAACTACAGTTAGTGCAGACACTGTCTAGTGTTTATTAAACTACAGTTACCACAGACACTGTCTAATGTTTATTAAACTACAGTTAGTGCAGACACTGTCTAGTGTTTATTAAACTACAGTTAGTGCAGACACTGTCTAGTGTTTATTAAACTACAGTTAGTGCAGACATTGTCTAGTGTTTATTAAACTACAGTTAGTGCAGACACTGTCTAGTGTTTATTAAACTACAGTTACTACAGACACTGTCTAGTGTTTATTAAACTACAGTTAGTGCAGACACTGTCTAGTGTTTATTAAACTACAGTTACTACAGACACTGTCTAGTGTTTATTAAACTACAGTTAGTGCAGACACTGCCTCGTGTTTATTAAACTACAGTTAGTGCAGACACTGCCTCATGTTTATTAAACTACAGTTAGTGCAGACACTGCCTAGTGTTTATTAAACTACAGTTAGTGCAGACACTGTCTAGTGTTTATTAAACTACAGTTAGTACAGACACTGCCTCATGTTTATTAAACTACAGTTAGTGCAGACACTGCCTCATGTTTATTAAACTACAGTTAGTGCAGACACTGCCTAGTGTTTATTAAACTACAGTTAGTGCAGACACTGTCTAGTGTTTATTAAACTACAGTTAGTACAGACACTGCCTCATGTTTATTAAACTACAGTTAGTGCAGACACTGCCTCATGTTTATTAAACTACAGTTAGTGCAGACACTGTCTAGTGTTTATTAAACTACAGTTAGTGCAGACACTGCCTAGTGTTTATTAAACTACAGTTAGTGCAGACACTGTCTAGTGTTTATTAAACTACAGTTACTAAAGACACTGCCTAGTGTTTATTAAACTACAGTTAGTGCAGACACTGTCTAGTGTTTATTAAACTACAGTTAGTGCAGACACTGTCTAGTGTTTATTAAACTACAGTTAGTGCAGACACTGTCTAGTGTTTATTAAACTACAGTTAGTGCAGACACTGTCTAGTGTTTATTAAACTACAGTTACTACAGACACTGTCTAGTGTTTATTAAACTACAGTTAGTGCAGACACTGTCTAGTGTTTATTAAACTACAGTTAGTGCAGACACTGTCTAGTGTTTATTAAACTACTGTTACTACAGACACTGTCTAGTGTTTATTAAACTACAGTTAGTGCAGACACTGTCTAGTGTTTATTAAACTACAGTTAGTGCAGACACTGTCTAGTGTTTATTAAACTACAGTTAGTGCAGACACTGTCTAGTGTTTATTAAACTACAGTTACTACAGACACTGTCTAGTGTTTATTAAACTACAGTTAGTGCAGACACTGTCTAGTGTTTATTAAACTACAGTTACTACAGACACTGTCTAGTGTTTATTAAACTACAGTTAGTGCAGACACTGTCTGGTGTTTATTAAACTACAGTTAGTGCAGACACTGCCTCATGTTTATTAAACTACAGTTAGTGCAGACACTGCCTAGTGTTTATTAAACTACAGTTAGTGCAGACACTGTCTAGTGTTTATTAAACTACAGTTAGTGCAGACACTGCCTCATGTTTATTAAACTACAGTTAGTACAGACACTGCCTAGTGTTTATTAAACTACAGTTAGTGCAGACACTGTCTAGTGTTTATTAAACTACAGTTAGTGCAGACACTGCCTCATGTTTATTAAACTACAGTTAGTGTAGACACTGTCTAGTGTTTATTAAACTACAGTTAGTACAGACACTGTCTAGTGTTTATTAAACTACAGTTAGTACAGACACTGTCTAGTGTTTATTAAACTACAGTTAGTACAGACACTGTCTAGTGTTTATTAAACTACAGTTAGTACAGACACTGTCTAGTGTTTATTAAACTACAGTTAGTGCAGACACTGCCTCGTGTTTATTAAACTACAGTTAGTACAGACACTGCCTAGTGTTTATTAAACTACAGTTAGTGCAGACACTGTCTAGTGTTTATTAAACTACAGTTAGTACAGACACTGTCTAGTGTTTATTAAACTACAGTTAGTGCAGACACTGCCTAGTGTTTATTAAACTACAGTTAGTGCAGACACTGCCTCATGTTTATTAAACTACAGTTAGTGCAGACACTGTCTAGTGTTTATTAAACTACAGTTAGTACAGACACTGCCTCATGTTTATTAAACTACAGTTAGTGCAGACACTGTCTAGTGTTTATTAAACTACAGTTAGTGCAGACACTGCCTAGTGTTTATTAAACTACAGTTAGTGCAGACACTGTCTAGTGTTTATTAAACTACAGTTAGTGCAGACACTGCCTCATGTTTATTAAACTACAGTTAGTGCAGACACTGCCTAGTGTTTATTAAACTACAGTTAGTGCAGACACTGTCTAGTGTTTATTAAACTACAGTTAGTACAGACACTGCCTCATGTTTATTAAACTACAGTTAGTGCAGACACTGTCTAGTGTTTATTAAACTACAGTTAGTACAGACACTGCCTAGTGTTTATTAAACTACAGTTAGTGCAGACACTGTCTAGTGTTTATTAAACTACAGTTAGTACAGACACTGCCTCATGTTTATTAAACTACAGTTAGTGCAGACACTGCCTCATGTTTATTAAACTACAGTTAGTGCAGACACTGCCTAGTGTTTATTAAACTACAGTTAGTGCAGACACTGTCTAGTGTTTATTAAACTACAGTTAGTACAGACACTGCCTCATGTTTATTAAACTACAGTTAGTGCAGACACTGCCTCATGTTTATTAAACTACAGTTAGTGCAGACACTGTCTAGTGTTTATTAAACTACAGTTAGTGCAGACACTGCCTAGTGTTTATTAAACTACAGTTAGTGCAGACACTGTCTAGTGTTTATTAAACTACAGTTACTACAGACACTGCCTAGTGTTTATTAAACTACAGTTAGTGCAGACACTGTCTAGTGTTTATTAAACTACAGTTAGTGCAGACACTGTCTAGTGTTTATTAAACTACAGTTAGTGCAGACACTGTCTAGTGTTTATTAAACTACAGTTAGTGCAGACACTGTCTAGTGTTTATTAAACTACAGTTACTACAGACACTGTCTAGTGTTTATTAAACTACAGTTAGTGCAGACACTGTCTAGTGTTTATTAAACTACAGTTAGTGCAGACACTGTCTAGTGTTTATTAAACTACTGTTACTACAGACACTGTCTAGTGTTTATGAAACTACAGTTAGTGCAGACACTGTCTAGTGTTTATTAAACTACAGTTAGTGCAGACACTGTCTAGTGTTTATTAAACTACAGTTAGTGCAGACACTGTCTAGTGTTTATTAAACTACAGTTACTACAGACACTGTCTAGTGTTTATTAAACTACAGTTAGTGCAGACACTGTCTAGTGTTTATTAAACTACAGTTACTACAGACACTGTCTAGTGTTTATTAAACTACAGTTAGTGCAGACACTGTCTGGTGTTTATTAAACTACAGTTAGTGCAGACACTGCCTCATGTTTATTAAACTACAGTTAGTGCAGACACTGCCTAGTGTTTATTAAACTACAGTTAGTGCAGACACTGTCTAGTGTTTATTAAACTACAGTTAGTGCAGACACTGCCTCATGTTTATTAAACTACAGTTAGTACAGACACTGCCTAGTGTTTATTAAACTACAGTTAGTGCAGACACTGTCTAGTGTTTATTAAACTACAGTTAGTGCAGACACTGCCTCATGTTTATTAAACTACAGTTAGTGTAGACACTGTCTAGTGTTTATTAAACTACAGTTAGTACAGACACTGTCTAGTGTTTATTAAACTACAGTTAGTACAGACACTGTCTAGTGTTTATTAAACTACAGTTAGTACAGACACTGTCTAGTGTTTATTAAACTACAGTTAGTACAGACACTGTCTAGTGTTTATTAAACTACAGTTAGTGCAGACACTGCCTCGTGTTTATTAAACTACAGTTAGTACAGACACTGCCTAGTGTTTATTAAACTACAGTTAGTGCAGACACTGTCTAGTGTTTATTAAACTACAGTTAGTACAGACACTGTCTAGTGTTTATTAAACTACAGTTAGTGCAGACACTGCCTAGTGTTTATTAAACTACAGTTAGTGCAGACACTGCCTCATGTTTATTAAACTACAGTTAGTGCAGACACTGTCTAGTGTTTATTAAACTACAGTTAGTACAGACACTGCCTCATGTTTATTAAACTACAGTTAGTGCAGACACTGTCTAGTGTTTATTAAACTACAGTTAGTGCAGACACTGCCTAGTGTTTATTAAACTACAGTTAGTGCAGACACTGTCTAGTGTTTATTAAACTACAGTTAGTGCAGACACTGCCTCATGTTTATTAAACTACAGTTAGTGCAGACACTGCCTAGTGTTTATTAAACTACAGTTAGTGCAGACACTGTCTAGTGTTTATTAAACTACAGTTAGTACAGACACTGCCTCATGTTTATTAAACTACAGTTAGTGCAGACACTGTCTAGTGTTTATTAAACTACAGTTAGTACAGACACTGCCTAGTGTTTATTAAACTACAGTTAGTGCAGACACTGTCTAGTGTTTATTAAACTACAGTTAGTGCAGACACTGTCTAGTGTTTATTAAACTACAGTTAGTACAGACACTGCCTCATGTTTATTAAACTACAGTTAGTGCAGACACTGTCTAGTGTTTATTAAACTACAGTTAGTGCAGACACTGCCTAGTGTTTATTAAACTACAGTTAGTGCAGACACTGTCTAGTGTTTATTAAACTACAGTTAGTGCAGACACTGTCTAGTGTTTATTAAACTACAGTTAGTACAGACACTGCCTCATGTTTATTAAACTACAGTTAGTGCAGACACTGTCTAGTGTTTATTAAACTACAGTTAGTGCAGACACTGCCTAGTGTTTATTAAACTACAGTTAGTGCAGACACTGTCTAGTGTTTATTAAACTACAGTTAGTGCAGACACTGTCTAGTGTTTATTAAACTACAGTTAGTGCAGACACTGCCTAGTGTTTATTAAAGTACAGTTAGTGCAGACACTGTCTAGTGTTTATTAAACTACAGTTAGTACAGACACTGCCTCATGTTTATTAAACTACAGTTAGTGCAGTCACTGTCTAGTGTTTATTAAACTACAGTTAGTGCAGACACTGCCTAGTGTTTATTAAACTACAGTTAGTGCAGACACTGTCTAGTGTTTATTAAACTACAGTTAGTGCAGACACTGTCTAGTGTTTATTAAACTACAGTTAGTGCAGACACTGCCTAGTGTTTATTAAACTACAGTTAGTGCAGACACTGTCTAGTGTTTATTAAACTACAGTTAGTACAGACACTGCCTCATGTTTATTAAACTACAGTTAGTGCAGACACTGTCTAGTGTTTATTAAACTACAGTTAGTACAGACACTGTCTAGTGTTTATTAAACTACAGTTAGTACAGACACTGCCTCATGTTTATTAAACTACAGTTAGTGCAGACACTGTCTAGTGTTTATTAAACTACAGTTAGTGCAGACACTGCCTAGTGTTTATTAAACTACAGTTAGTGCAGACACTGTCTAGTGTTTATTAAACTACAGTTAGTGCAGACACTGTCTAGTGTTTATTAAACTACAGTTAGTGCAGACACTGTCTAGTGTTTATTAAACTACAGTTACTACAGACACTGCCTAGTGTTTATTAAACTACAGTTAGTACAGACACTGCCTAGTGTTTATTAAACTACAGTTAGTGCAGACACTGTCTAGTGTTTATTAAACTACAGTTAGTACAGACACTGCCTAGTGTTTATTAAACTACAGTTAGTGCAGACACTGCCTAGTGTTTATTAAACTACAGTTAGTGCAGACACTGCCTAGTGTTTATTAAACTACAGTTAGTGCAGACACTGCCTCATGTTTATTAAACTACAGTTAGTACAGACACTGTCTAGTGCTTATTAAACTACAGTTAGTGCAGACACTGTCTAGTGTTCATTAAACTACAGTTAGTACAGACACTGCCTCATGTTTATTAAACTACAGTTAGTACAGACACTGTCTAGTGCTTATTAAACTACAGTTAGTGCAGACACTGTCAAGTGTTTATTAAACTACAGTTAGTGCAGACACTGCCTAGTGTTTATTAAACTACAGTTAGTACAGACACTGCCTAGTGTTTATTAAACTACAGTTAGTGCAGACACTGTCTAGTGTTTATTAAACTACAGTTAGTACAGACACTGCCTAGTGTTTATTAAACTACAGTTAGTGCAGACAGTGCCTAGTGTTTATTAAACTACAGTTAGTGCAGACACTGCCTCATGTTTATTAAACTACAGTTAGTACAGACACTGTCTAGTGCTTATTAAACTACAGTTAGTGCAGACACTGTCTAGTGTTTATTAAACTACAGTTAGTACAGACACTGCCTCATGTTTATTAAACTACAGTTACTACAGACACTGTCTAGTGCTTATTAAACTACAGTTAGTGCAGACACTGTCTAGTGTTTATTAAACTACAGTTAGTACAGACACTCTCTAGTGTTTATTAAACTACAGTTAGTGCAGACACTGTCTAGTGTTTATTAAACTACAGTTAGTGCAGACACTGCCTAGTGTTTATTAAACTACAGTTACTACAGACACTGCCTAGTGTTTATTAAACTACAGTTAGTACAGACACTGCCTCATGTTTATTAAACTACAGTTAGTACAGACACTGTCTAGTGTTTATTAAACTACAGTTAGTGCAGACACTGTCTAGTGTTTATTAAACTACAGTTAGTACAGACACTGCCTCATGTTTATTAAACTACAGTTAGTACAGACACTGTCTAGTTTTTATTAAACTACAGTTACTACAGACACTGCCTCATGTTTATTAAACTACAGTTAGTGCAGACACTGCCTCATGTTTATTAAACTACAGTTAGTGCAGACACTGTCTAGTGTTTATTAAACTACAGTTAGTGCAGACACTGCCTAGTGTTTATTAAACTACAGTTACTACAGACACTGCCTAGTGTTTATTAAACTACAGTTAGTACAGACACTGCCTCATGTTTATTAAACTACAGTTAGTACAGACACTGTCTAGTGTTTATTAAACTACAGTTAGTACAGACACTGCCTCATGTTTATTAAACTACAGTTAGTACAGACACTGCCTCATGTTTATTAAACTACAGTTAGTACAGACACTGCCTAGTGTTTATTAAACTACAGTTAGTACAGACACTGTCTAGTGTTTATTAAACTACAGTTAGTGCAGACACTGCCTCATGTTTATTAAACTACAGTTAGTACAGACACTGCCTCATGTTTATTAAACTACAGTTAGTGCAGACACTGCCTCATGTTTATTAAACTACAGTTAGTACAGACACTGCCTCATGTTTATTAAACTACAGTTAGTACAGACACTGCCTAGTGTTTATTAAACTACAGTTAGTACAGACACTGTCTAGTGTTTATTAAACTACAGTTAGTGCAGACACTGCCTAGTGTTTATTAAACTACAGTTAGTACAGACACTGTCTAGTGTTTATTAAACTACAGTTAGTACAGACACTGTCTAGTGTTTATTAAATTACAGTTAGTGCAGACACTGCCTCATGTTTATTAAACTACAGTTAGTGCAGACACTGTCTAGTGTTTATTAAACTACAGTTAGTACAGACACTGCCTCATGTTTATTAAACTACAGATAGTACAGACACTGCCTAGTGTTTATTAAACTACAGTTAGTACAGACACTGTCTAGTGTTTATCAAACTACAGTTAGTGCAGACACTGCCTCATGTTTATTAAGCTACAGTTAGTACAGACACTGCCTCATGTTTATTAAACTACAGTTAGTACAGACACTGCCTAGTGTTTATTAAACTACAGTTAGTACAGACACTGTCTAGTGTTTATTAAACTACGGTTAGTGCAGACACTGCCTAGTGTTTATTAAACTACAGTTAGTACAGACACTGTCTAGTGTTTATTAAACTACAGTTAGTACAGACACTGTCTAGTGTTTATTAAACTACAGTTAGTGCAGACATTGCCTCATGTTTATTAAACTACAGTTAGTACAGACACTGTCTAGTGTTTATTAAACTACAGTTAGTGCAGACACTGCCTCATGTTTATTAAACTACAGTTAGTACAGACACTGTCTAGTGTTTATTAAACTACAGTTAGTACAGACACTGTCTAGTGTTTATTAAACAACAGTTAGTGCAGACACTGTCTAGTGTTTATTAAACTACAGTTACTACAGACACTGCCTAGTGTTTATTAAACTACAGTTAGTACAGACACTGTCTAGTGTTTATTAAACTACAGTTAGTACAGACACTGTCTAGTGTTTATTAAACTACAGTTAGTACAGACACTGCCTAGTGTTTATTAAACTACAGTTAGTACAGACACTGTCTAGTGTTTATTAAACTACAGTTAGTACAGACACTGCCTAGTGTTTATTAAACTACAGTTAGTACAGACACTGTCTAGTGTTTATTAAACTACAGTTAGTGCAGACACTGCCTCATGTTTATTAAACTACAGTTACTACAGACACTGCCTAGTGTTTATTAAACTACAGTTACTACAGACACTGCCTCATGTTTATTAAACTACAGTTAGTACAGACACTGCCTCATGTTTATTAAACTACAGTTAGTACAGACACTGTCTAGTGTTTATTAAACTACAGTTACTACAGACACTGCCTCATGTTTATTAAACTACAGTTAGTACAGACACTGCCTAGTGTTTATTAAACTACAGTTAGTACAGACACTGTCTAGTGTTTATTAAACTACAGTTAGTACAGACACTGCCTAGTGTTTATTAAACTACAGTTAGTACAGACACTGTCTAGTGTTTATTAAACTACAGTTAGTACAGACACTGCCTCATGTTTATTAAACTACAGTTAGTACAGACACTGTCTAGTGTTTATTAAACTACAGTTAGTGCAGACACTGTCTAGTGTTTATTAAACTACAGTTACTACAGACACTGCCTCATGTTTATTAAACTACAGTTAGTGCAGACACTGCCTCATGTATATTAAACTACAGTTAGTACAGACACTGTCTAGTGTTTATTAAACTACAGTTAGTGCAGACACTGTCTAGTGTTTATTAAACTACAGTTAGTACAGACACTGCCTCATGTTTATTAAACTACAGTTAGTACAGACACTGTCTAGTTTTTATTAAACTACAGTTACTACAGACACTGCCTCATGTTTATTAAACTACAGTTAGTGCAGACACTGCCTCATGTTTATTAAACTACAGTTAGTGCAGACACTGTCTAGTGTTTATTAAACTACAGTTAGTGCAGACACTGCCTAGTGTTTATTAAACTACAGTTACTACAGACACTGCCTAGTGTTTATTAAACTACAGTTAGTACAGACACTGCCTCATGTTTATTAAACTACAGTTAGTACAGACACTGTCTAGTGTTTATTAAACTACAGTTAGTACAGACACTGCCTCATGTTTATTAAACTACAGTTAGTACAGACACTGCCTCATGTTTATTAAACTACAGTTAGTACAGACACTGCCTAGTGTTTATTAAACTACAGTTAGTACAGACACTGTCTAGTGTTTATTAAACTACAGTTAGTGCAGACACTGCCTCATGTTTATTAAACTACAGTTAGTACAGACACTGCCTCATGTTTATTAAACTACAGTTAGTGCAGACACTGCCTCATGTTTATTAAACTACAGTTAGTACAGACACTGCCTCATGTTTATTAAACTACAGTTAGTACAGACACTGCCTAGTGTTTATTAAACTACAGTTAGTACAGACACTGTCTAGTGTTTATTAAACTACAGTTAGTGCAGACACTGCCTAGTGTTTATTAAACTACAGTTAGTACAGACACTGTCTAGTGTTTATTAAACTACAGTTAGTACAGACACTGTCTAGTGTTTATTAAATTACAGTTAGTGCAGACACTGCCTCATGTTTATTAAACTACAGTTAGTGCAGACACTGTCTAGTGTTTATTAAACTACAGTTAGTACAGACACTGCCTCATGTTTATTAAACTACAGATAGTACAGACACTGCCTAGTGTTTATTAAACTACAGTTAGTACAGACACTGTCTAGTGTTTATCAAACTACAGTTAGTGCAGACACTGCCTCATGTTTATTAAGCTACAGTTAGTACAGACACTGCCTCATGTTTATTAAACTACAGTTAGTACAGACACTGCCTAGTGTTTATTAAACTACAGTTAGTACAGACACTGTCTAGTGTTTATTAAACTACAGTTAGTGCAGACACTGCCTAGTGTTTATTAAACTACAGTTAGTACAGACACTGTCTAGTGTTTATTTAACTACAGTTAGTACAGACACTGTCTAGTGTTTATTAAACTACAGTTAGTGCAGACATTGCCTCATGTTTATTAAACTACAGTTAGTACAGACACTGTCTAGTGTTTATTAAACTACAGTTAGTGCAGACACTGCCTCATGTTTATTAAACTACAGTTAGTACAGACACTGTCTAGTGTTTATTAAACTACAGTTAGTACAGACACTGTCTAGTGTTTATTAAACAACAGTTAGTGCAGACACTGTCTAGTGTTTATTAAACTACAGTTACTACAGACACTGCCTAGTGTTTATTAAACTACAGTTAGTACAGACACTGTCTAGTGTTTATTAAACTACAGTTAGTACAGACACTGTCTAGTGTTTATTAAACTACAGTTAGTACAGACACTGCCTAGTGTTTATTAAACTACAGTTAGTACAGACACTGTCTAGTGTTTATTAAACTACAGTTAGTACAGACACTGCCTAGTGTTTATTAAACTACAGTTAGTACAGACACTGTCTAGTGTTTATTAAACTACAGTTAGTGCAGACACTGCCTCATGTTTATTAAACTACAGTTACTACAGACACTGCCTAGTGTTTATTAAACTACAGTTACTACAGACACTGCCTCATGTTTATTAAACTACAGTTAGTACAGACACTGCCTCATGTTTATTAAACTACAGTTAGTACAGACACTGTCTAGTGTTTATTAAACTACAGTTACTACAGACACTGCCTCATGTTTATTAAACTACAGTTAGTACAGACACTGCCTAGTGTTTATTAAACTACAGTTAGTACAGACACTGTCTAGTGTTTATTAAACTACAGTTAGTACAGACACTGCCTAGTGTTTATTAAACTACAGTTAGTACAGACACTGTCTAGTGTTTATTAAACTACAGTTAGTACAGACACTGCCTCATGTTTATTAAACTACAGTTAGTACAGACACTGTCTAGTGTTTATTAAACTACAGTTAGTGCAGACACTGTCTAGTGTTTATTAAACTACAGTTACTACAGACACTGCCTCATGTTTATTAAACTACAGTTAGTGCAGACACTGCCTCATGTATATTAAACTACAGTTAGTACAGA
Source organism: Mustelus asterias (assembly GCF_964213995.1). Classification (NCBI taxonomy): domain Eukaryota; kingdom Metazoa; phylum Chordata; class Chondrichthyes; order Carcharhiniformes; family Triakidae; genus Mustelus; species Mustelus asterias. The sequence continues at coordinate 14,332,938 of NC_135823.1, forward strand.
CACTGTCTAGTGTTTATTAAACTACAGTTAGTACAGACACTGTCTAGTGTTTATTAAACTACAGTTAGTGCAGACACTGTCTAGTGTTTATTAAACTACAGTTACTACAGACACTGCCTAGTGTTTATTAAACTACAGTTAGTACAGACACTGTCTAGTGTTTTTTAAACTACAGTTAGTACAGACACTGTCTAGTGTTTATTAAACTACAGTTAGTACAGACACTGCCGAGTGTTTATTAAACTACAGTTAGTACAGACACTGTCTAGTGTTTATTAAACTACAGTTAGTACAGACACTGTCTAGTGTTTATTAAATTACAGTTAGTGCAGACACTGCCTCATGTTTATTAAACTACAGTTAGTGCAGACACTGTCTAGTGTTTATTAAACTACAGTTAGTACAGACACTGCCTCATGTTTATTAAACTACAGATAGTACAGACACTGCCTAGTGTTTATTAAACTACAGTTAGCACAGACACTGTCTAGTGTTTATCAAACTACAGTTAGTGCAGACACTGCCTCATGTTTATTAAGCTACAGTTAGTACAGACACTGCCTCATGTTTATTAAACTACAGTTAGTACAGACACTGCCTAGTGTTTATTAAACTACAGTTAGTACAGACACTGTCTAGTGTTTATTAAACTACGGTTAGTGCAGACACTGCCTAGTGTTTATTAAACTACAGTTAGTACAGACACTGTCTAGTGTTTATTAAACTACAGTTAGTACAGACACTGTCTAGTGTTTATTAAACTACAGTTAGTGCAGACATTGCCTCATGTTTATTAAACTACAGTTAGTACAGACACTGTCTAGTGTTTATTAAACTACAGTTAGTGCAGACACTGCCTCATGTTTATTAAACTACAGTTAGTACAGACACTGTCTAGTGTTTATTAAACTACAGTTAGTACAGACACTGTCTAGTGTTTATTAAACAACAGTTAGTGCAGACACTGTCTAGTGTTTATTAAACTACAGTTACTACAGACACTGCCTAGTGTTTATTAAACTACAGTTAGTACAGACACTGTCTAGTGTTTATTAAACTACAGTTAGTACAGACACTGTCTAGTGTTTATTAAACTACAGTTAGTACAGACACTGCCTAGTGGTTATTAAACTACAGTTAGTACAGACACTGTCTAGTGTTTATTAAACTACAGTTAGTACAGACACTGCCTAGTGTTTATTAAACTACAGTTAGTACAGACACTGTCTAGTGTTTATTAAACTACAGTTAGTGCAGACACTGCCTCATGTTTATTAAACTACAGTTACTACAGACACTGCCTAGTGTTTATTAAACTACAGTTACTACAGACACTGCCTCATGTTTATTAAACTACAGTTAGTACAGACACTGCCTCATGTTTATTAAACTACAGTTAGTACAGACACTGTCTAGTGTTTATTAAACTACAGTTACTACAGACACTGCCTCATGTTTATTAAACTACAGTTAGTACAGACACTGCCTAGTGTTTATTAAACTACAGTTAGTACAGACACTGTCTAGTGTTTATTAAACTACAGTTAGTACAGACACTGCCTAGTGTTTATTAAACTACAGTTAGTACAGACACTGTCTAGTGTTTATTAAACTACAGTTAGTACAGACACTGCCTCATGTTTATTAAACTACAGTTAGTACAGACACTGTCTAGTGTTTATTAAACTACAGTTAGTGCAGACACTGTCTAGTGTTTATTAAACTACAGTTACTACAGACACTGCCTCATGTTTATTAAACTACAGTTAGTGCAGACACTGCCTCATGTATATTAAACTACAGTTAGTACAGACACTGTCTAGTGTTTATTAAACTACAGTTAGTACAGACACTGTCTAGTGTTTATTAAACTACAGTTAGTGCAGACACTGTCTAGTGTTTATTAAACTACAGTTACTACAGACACTGCCTAGTGTTTATTAAACTACAGTTAGTACAGACACTGTCTAGTGTTTTTTAAACTACAGTTAGTACAGACACTGTCTAGTGTTTATTAAACTACAGTTAGTACAGACACTGCCGAGTGTTTATTAAACTACAGTTAGTACAGACACTGTCTAGTGTTTATTAAACTACAGTTAGTACAGACACTGCCTAGTGTTTATTAAACTACAGTTAGTACAGACACTGTCTAGTGTTTATTAAACTACAGTTAGTGCAGACACTGTCTAGTGTTTATTAAACTACAGTTAGTGCAGACACTGTCTAGTGTTTATTAAACTACAGTTAGTACAGACACTGCCGAGTGTTTATTAAACTACAGTTAGTACAGACACTGTCTAGTGTTTATTAAACTACAGTTACTACAGACACTGTCTAGTGTTTATTAAACTACAGTTAGTGCAGACACTGCCTCATGTTTATTAAACTACAGTTAGTGCAGACACTGCCTAGTGTTTATTAAACTACAGTTAGTACAGACACGGCCTAGTGTTAATTAAACTACAGTTAGTACAGACACTGTCTAGTGTTTATTAAACTACAGTTAGTACAGACACTGCCTAGTGTTTATTAAACTACAGTTAGTACAGATACTGTCTAGTGTTTATTAAACTACAGTTAGTACAGACACTGCCTAGTGTTTATTAAACTACAGTTAGTACAGACACTGCCTAGTGTTTATTAAACTACAGTTAGTACAGACACTGTCTAGTGTTTATTAAACTACGGTTAGTGCAGACACTGCCTAGTGTTTATTAAACTACAGTTAGTACAGACACTGCCTAGTGTTTATTAAACTACAGTTAGTACAGACACTGCCTAGTGTTTATTAAACTACAGTTAGTACAGACACTGCCTAGTGTTTATTAAACTACAGTTAGTGCAGACACTGCCTAGTGTTTATTAAACTACAGTTAGTACAGACACTGCCTAGTGTTTATTAAACTACAGTTAGTACAGACACTGTCTAGTGTTTATTAAACTACAGTTAGTACAGACACTGCCTAGTGTTTATTAAACTACAGTTAGTACAGACACTGTCTAGTGTTTATTAAACTACAGTTAGTACAGACACTGCCTAGTGTTTATTAAACTACAGTTAGTACAGACACTGTCTAGTGTTTATTAAACTACAGTTAGTACAGACACTGTCTAGTGTTTATTAAACTACAGTTAGTACAGACACTGTCTAGTGTTTATTAAACTACAGTTAGTACAGACACTGTCTAGTGTTTATTAAACTACAGTTAGTACAGACACTGTCTAGTGTTTATTAAACTACAGTTAGTACAGACACTGTCTAGTGTTTATTAAACTACAGTTAGTACAGACACTGTCTAGTGTTTATTAAACTACAGTTAGTACAGACACTGCCTAGTGTTTATTAAACTACAGTTAGTGCAGACACTGCCTAGTGTTTATTAAACTACAGTTAGTACAGACACTGCCTAGTGTTTATTAAACTACAGTTAGTGCAGACACTGCCTCATGTTTATTAAACTACAGTTAGTACAGACACTGCCTAGTGTTTATTAAACTACAGTTAGTGCAGACACTGCCTAGTGTTTATTAAACTACAGTTAGTACAGACACTGCCTAGTGTTTATTAAACTACAGTTAGTACAGACACTGTCTAGTGTTTATTAAACTACAGTTAGTACAGACACTGCCTAGGGTTTATTAAACTACAGTTAGTGCAGACACTGCCTCATGTTTATTAAACTACAGTTAGTGCAGAAACTGTCTAGTGTTTATTAAACTACAGTTAGTGCAGACACTGCCTCATGTTTATTAAACTACAGTTAGTACAGACACTGCCGAGTGTTTATTAAACTACAGTTAGTACAGACACTGCCTCATGTTTATTAAACTACAGTTAGTACAGACACTGCCTAGTGTTTATTAAACTACAGTTAGTACAGACACTGTCTAGTGTTTATTAAACTACAGTTAGTACAGACACTGCCTAGTGTTTATTAAACTACAGTTAGTACAGACACTGTCTAGTGTTTATTAAACTACAGTTAGTACAGACACTGCCTAGTGTTTATTAAACTACAGTTAGTGCAGACACTGCCTAGTGTTTATTAAACTACAGTTAGTGCAGACACTGCCTCGTGTTTATTAAACTACAGTTAGTACAGACACTGTCTAGTGTTTATTAAACTACAGTTAGTACAGACACTGTCTCGTGTTTATTAAACTACAGTTAGTACAGACACTGTCTAGTGTTTATTAAACTACAGTTAGTGCAGACACTGCCTCATGTTTATTAAACTACAGTTAGTGCAGACACTGTCTAGTGTTTATTAAACTACAGTTAGTGCAGACACTGTCTAGTGTTTATTAAACTACAGTTAGTACAGACACTGATTAGTGTTTATTAAACTACAGTTAGTACAGACACTGTCTAGTGTTTATTAAACTACAGTTAGTACAGACACTGCCTCATGTTTATTAAACTACAGTTAGTACAGACACTGTCTAGTCTTTATTAAACTACAGTTAGTACAGACACTGCCTAGTGTTTATTAAACTACAGTTAGTACAGACACTGTCTAGTGTTTATTAAACTACAGTTAGTACAGACACTGCCTCATGTTTATTAAACTACAGTTAGTACAGACACTGTCTAGTGTTTAATAAACTACAGTTAGTGCAGACACTGCCTCATGTTTATTAAACTACAGTTAGTACAGACACTGCCTAGTGTTTATTAAACTACAGTTAGTGCAGACACTGCCTAGTGTTTATTAAACTACAGTTAGTACAGACACTGCCTCATGTTTATTAAACTACAGTTAGTACAGACACTGTCTAGTGTTTATTAAACTACAGTTAGTGCAGACACTGCCTAGTGTTTATTAAACTACAGTTAGTACAGACACTGTCTAGTGTTTATTAAACTACAGTTAGTGCAGACACTGCCTCATGTTTATTAAACTACAGTTAGTACAGACACTGCCTAGTGTTTATTAAACTACAGTTAGTGCAGACACTGCCTCGTGTTTATTAAACTACAGTTAGTACAGACACTGCCTCATGTTTATTAAACTACAGTTAGTACAGACACTGCCTCATGTTTATTAAACTACAGTTAGTGCAGACACTGCCTCATGTTTATTAAACTACAGTTAGTGCAGACACTGCCTCATGTTTATTAAACTACAGTTAGTGCAGACACTGTCTAGTGTTTATTAAACTACAGTTAGTGCAGACACTGCCTAGTGTTTATTAAACTACAGTTAGTACAGACACTGTCTAGCGTTTATTAAACTACAGTTAGTGCAGACACTGCCTAGTGTTTATTAAACTACAGTTAGTACAGACACTGTCTAGTGTTTATTAAACTACAGTTACTACAGACACTGTCTAGTGTTTATTAAACTACAGTTAGTGCAGACACTGCCTAGTGTTTATTAAACTACAGTTAGTGCAGACACTGCCTAGTGTTTATTAAACTACAGTTAGTACAGACACTGTCTAGTGTTTATTAAACTACAGTTAGTACAGACACTGTCTAGTGTTTATTAAACTACAGTTAGTACAGACACTGTCTAGTGTTTATTAAACTACAGTTAGTGCAGACACTGCCTAGTGTTTATTAAACTACAGTTAGTGCAGACACTGCCTAGTGTTTATTAAACTACAGTTAGTACAGACACTGTCTAGTGTTTATTAAACTACAGTTACTACAGACACTGCCTGCTGTTTATTAAACTACAGTTAGTGCAGACACTGCCTCATGTTTATTAAACTACAGTTAGTACAGACACTGCCTCATGTTTATTAAACTACAGTTAGTACAGACACTGTCGAGTGTTTATTAAACTACAGTTAGTGCAGACACTGCCTCATGTTTATTAAACTACAGTTAGTGCAGACACTGCCTAGTGTTTATTAAACTACAGTTAGTGCAGACACTGTCTAGTGTTTATTAAACTACAGTTAGTGCAGACACTGTCTAGTGTTTATTAAACTACAGTTAGTGCAGACACTGTCTAGTGTTTATTAAACTACAGTAAGTGCAGACACTGCCTCATGTTTATTAAACTACAGTTAGTGCAGACACTGCCTAGTGTTTATTAAACTACAGTTAGTGCAGACACTGCCTAGTGTTTATTAAACTACAGTTAGTGCAGACACTGCCTAGTGTTTATTAAACTACAGTTAGTACAGACACTGCCTCATGTTTATTAAACTACAGTTAGTGCAGACACTGCCTAGTGTTTATTAAACTACAGTTAGTGCAGACACTGCCTAGTGTTTATTAAACTACAGTTAGTGCAGACACTGCCTCATGTTTATTAAACTACAGTTAGTGCAGACACTGCCTAGTGTTTATTAAACTACAGTTAGTGCAGACACTGTCTAGTGTTTATTAAACTACAGTTAGTGCAGACACTGTCTAGTGTTTATTAAACTACAGTTAGTGCAGACACTGTCTAGTGTTTATTAAACTACAGTTAGTGCAGACACTGCCTCATGTTTATTAAACTACAGTTAGTGCAGACACTGCCTAGTGTTTATTAAACTACAGTTAGTGCAGACACTGTCTAGTGTTTATTAAACTACAGTTAGTACAGACACTGCCTCATGTTTATTAAACTACAGTTAGTGCAGACACTGTCTAGTGTTTATTAAACTACAGTTAGTGCAGACACTGCCTAGTGTTTATTAAACTACAGTTAGTGCAGACACTGCCTAGTGTTTATTAAACTACAGTTAGTGCAGACACTGTCTAGTGTTTATTAAACTACAGTTAGTGCAGACACTGCCTAGTGTTTATTAAACTACAGTTAGTACAGACACTGTCTAGTGTTTATTAAACTACAGTTAGTGCAGACACTGCCTAGTGTTTATTAAACTACAGTTAGTGCAGACACTGCCTCATGTTTATTAAACTACAGTTAGTGCAGACACTGCCTAGTGTTTATTAAACTACAGTTAGTGCAGACACTGTCTAGTGTTTATTAAACTACAGTTAGTACAGACACTGCCTCATGTTTATTAAACTACAGTTAGTGCAGACACTGTCTAGTGTTTATTAAACTACAGTTAGTGCAGACACTGTCTAGTGTTTATTAAACTACAGTTAGTGCAGACACTGTCTAGTGTTTATTAAACTACAGTTAGTGCAGACACTGTCTAGTGTTTATTAAACTACAGTTAGTACAGACACTGCCTCATGTTTGTTAAACTACAGTTAGTGCAGACACTGTCTAGTGTTTATTAAACTACAGTTAGTGCAGACACTGTCTAGTGTTTATTAAACTACAGTTACTACAGACACTGCCTAGTGTTTATTAAACTACAGTTAGTGCAGACACTGTCTAGTGTTTATTAAACTACAGTTAGTGCAGACACTGTCTAGTGTATATTAAACTACAGTTAGTGCAGACACTGTCTAGTGTTTATTAAACTACAGTTAGTGCAGACACTGTCTAGTGTTTATTAAACTACAGTTACTACAGACACTGTCTAGTGTTTATTAAACTACAGTTAGTGCAGACACTGTCTAGTGTTTATTAAACTACAGTTAGTGCAGACACTGTCTAGTGTTTATTAAACTACAGTTACTACAGACACTGTCTAGTGTTTATTAAACTACAGTTAGTGCAGACACTGTCTAGTGTTTATTAAACTACAGTTAGTGCAGACACTGTCTAGTGTTTATTAAACTACAGTTAGTGCAGACACTGTCTAGTGTTTATTAAACTACAGTTAGTGCAGACACTGTCTAGTGTTTATTAAACTACAGTTACTACAGACACTGTCTAGTGTTTATTAAACTACAGTTAGTGCAGACACTGTCTAGTGTTTATTAAACTACAGTTACTACAGACACTGTCTAGTGTTTATTAAACTACAGTTAGTGCAGACACTGTCTAGTGTTTATTAAACTACAGTTAGTGCAGACACTGCCTCATGTTTATTAAACTACAGTTAGTGCAGACACTGCCTAGTGTTTATTAAACTACAGTTAGTGCAGACACTGTCTAATGTTTATTAAACTACAGTTAGTACAGACACTGCCTCTTGTTTATTAAACTACAGTTAGTGCAGACACTGCCTCATGTTTATTAAACTACAGTTAGTGCAGACACTGTCTAGTGTTTATTAAACTACAGTTAGTGCAGACACTGTCTAGTGTTTATTAAACTACAGTTAGTACAGACACTGCCTAGTGTTTATTAAACTACAGTTAGTGCAGACACTGTCTAGTGTTTATTAAACTACAGTTAGTGCAGACACTGCCTAGTGTTTATTAAACTACAGTTAGTGCAGACACTGTCTAGTGTTTATTCAACTACAGTTAGTACAGACACTGCCTCATGTTTATTAAACTACAGTTAGTGCAGACACTGCCTCATGTTTATTAAACTACAGTTAGTGCAGACACTGTCTAGTGTTTATTAAACTACAGTTAGTGCAGACACTGTCTAGTGTTTATTAAACTACAGTTAGTACAGACACTGCCTAGTGTTTATTAAACTACAGTTAGTGCAGACACTGCCTAGTGTTTATTAAACTACAGTTACTACAGACACTGCCTAGTGTTTATTAAACTACAGTTGGTGCAGACACTGTCTAGTGTTTATTAAACTACAGTTAGTGCAGACACTGTCTAGTGTTTATTAAACTACAGTTAGTGCAGACACTGTCTAGTGTTTATTAAACTACAGTTAGTGCAGACACTGTCTAGTGTTTATTAAACTACAGTTACTACAGACACTGTCTAGTGTTTATTAAACTACAGTTAGTGCAGACACTGTCTAGTGTTTATTAAACTACAGTTAGTGCAGACACTGTCTAGTGTTTATTAAACTACAGTTACTACAGACACTGTCTAGTGTTTATTAAACTACAGTTAGTGCAGACACTGTCTAGTGTTTATTAAACTACAGTTAGTGCAGACACTGTCTAGTGTTTATTAAACTACAGTTAGTGCAGACACTGTCTAGTGTTTATTAAACTACAGTTAGTGCAGACACTGTCTAGTGTTTATTAAACTACAGTTACTACAGACACTGTCTAGTGTTTATTAAACTACAGTTAGTGCAGACACTGTCTAGTGTTTATTAAACTACAGTTACTACAGACACTGTCTAGTGTTTATTAAACTACAGTTAGTGCAGACACTGTCTAGTGTTTATTAAACTACAGTTAGTGCAGACACTGTCTAGTGTTTATTAAACTACAGTTAGTGCAGACACTGTCTAGTGTTTATTAAACTACAGTTAGTGCAGACACTGTCTAGTGTTTATTAAACTACAGTTAGTGCAGACACTGTCTAGTGTTTATTAAACTACAGTTACTACAGACACTGTCTAGTGTTTATTAAACTACAGTTAGTGCAGACACTGTCTAGTGTTTATTAAACTACAGTTACTACAGACACTGTCTAGTGTTTATTAAACTACAGTTAGTGCAGACACTGTCTAGTGTTTATTAAACTACAGTTAGTGCAGACACTGCCTCATGTTTATTAAACTACAGTTAGTGCAGACACTGCCTCATGTTTATTAAACTACAGTTAGTGCAGACACTGCCTAGTGTTTATTAAACTACAGTTAGTGCAGACACTGCCTAGTGTTTATTAAACTACAGTTAGTGCAGACACTGTCTAGTGTTTATTAAACTACAGTTAGTGCAGACACTGCCTCATGTTTATTAAACTACAGTTAGTACAGACACTGTCTAGTGTTTATTAAACTACAGTTAGTGCAGACACTGTCTAGTGTTTATTAAACTACAGTTAGTGCAGACACTGCCTCATGTTTATTAAACTACAGTTAGTGCAGACACTGTCTAGTGTTTATTAAACTACAGTTAGTGCAGTCACTGTCTAGTGTTTATTAAACTACAGTTAGTGCAGACACTGCCTCATGTTTATTAAACTACAGTTAGTGCAGACACTGTCTAGTGTTTATTAAACTACAGTTAGTACAGACACTGCCTAGTGTTTATTAAACTACAGTTAGTGCAGACACTGCCTCATGTTTATTAAACTACAGTTAGTGCAGACACTGTCTAGTGTTTATTAAACTACAGTTAGTGCAGACACTGTCTAGTGTTTATTAAACTACAGTTAGTACAGACACTGCCTAGTGTTTATTAAACTACAGTTAGTGCAGACACTGTCTAGTGTTTATTAAACTACAGTTAGTGCAGACACTGCCTAGTGTTTATTAAACTACAGTTAGTGCAGACACTGCCTCATGTTTATTAAACTCCAGTTAGTGCGGACACTGTCTAGTGTTTATTAAACTACAGTTAGTGCAGACACTGCCTAGTGTTTATTAAACTACAGTTAGTGCAGACACTGCCTCATGTTTATTAAACTCCAGTTAGTGCGGACACTGTCTAGTGTTTATTAAACTACAGTTAGTGCAGACACTGTCTAGTGTTTATTAAACTACAGTTAGTGCAGACACTGTCTAGTGTTTATTAAACTACAGTTAGTGCAGACACTGTCTAGTGTTTATTAAACTACAGTTAGTGCAGACACTGCCTCATGTTTATTAAACTACAGTTAGTGCAGACACTGCCTAGTGTTTATTAAACTACAGTTAGTGCAGACACTGTCTAGTGTTTATTAAACTACAGTTAGTGCAGACACTGCCTCATGTTTATTAAACTACAGTTAGTGCAGACACTGCCTCATGTTTATTAAACTACAGTTAGTACAGACACTGTCTAGTGTTTATTAAACTTCAGTTAGTGCAGACACTGCCTAGTGTTTATTAAACTACAGTTAGTACAGACACTGTCTAGTGTTTATTAAACTACAGTTAGTGCAGACACTGCCTCATGTTTATTAAACTACAGTTAGTACAGACACTGTCTAGTGTTTATTAAACTACAGTTAGTGCAGACACTGCCTAGTGTTTATTAAACTACAGTTAGTACAGACACTGTCTAGTGTTTATTAAACTACAGTTAGTGCAGACACTGCCTCATGTTTATTAAACTACAGTTAGTGCAGACACTGCCTAGTGTTTATTAAACTACAGTTAGTGCAGACACTGCCTCATGTTTATTAAACTACAGTTAGTGCAGACACTGCCTAGTGTTTATTAAACTACAGTTAGTACAGACACTGTCTAGTGTTTATTAAACTACAGTTAGTGCAGACACTGCCTAGTGTTTATTAAACTACAGTTAGTACAGACACTGTCTAGTGTTTATTAAACTACAGTTAGTGCAGACACTGCCTAGTGTTTATTAAACTACAGTTAGTGCAGACACTGCCTCATGTTTATTAAACTACAGTTAGTACAGACACTGCCTAGTGTTTATTAAACTACAGTTAGTGCAGACACTGCCTAGTGTTTATTAAACTACAGTTAGTGCAGACACTGCCTCATGTTTATTAAACTACAGTTAGTACAGACACTGCCTAGTGTTTATTAAACTACAGTTAGTACAGACACTGTCTAGTGTTTATTAAACTACAGTTAGTGCAGACACTGCCTCATGTTTATTAAACTACAGTTAGTACAGACACTGTCTAGTGTTTATTAAACTACAGTTAGTACAGACACTGTCTAGTGTTTATTAAACTACAGTTAGTACAGACACTGTCTAGTGTTTATTAAACTACAGTTAGTGCAGACACTGCCTAGTGTTTATTAAACTACAGTTAGTACAGACACTGTCTAGTGTTTATTAAACTACAGTTAGTACAGACACTGTCTAGTGTTTATTAAACTACAGTTAGTACAGACACTGTCTAGTGTTTATTAAACTACAGTTAGTACAGACACTGTCTAGTGTTTATTAAACTACAGTTAGTGCAGACACTGCCTAGTGTTTATTAAACTACAGTTAGTGCAGACACTGCCTCATGTTTATTAAACTACAGTTAGTGCAGACACTGCCTCATGTTTATTAAACTACAGTTAGTACAGACACTGTCTAGTGTTTATTAAACTACAGTTAGTACAGACACTGCCTCATGTTTATTAAACTACAGTTAGTACAGACACTGTCTAGTGTTTATTAAACTACAGTTAGTACAGACACTGTCTAGTGTTTATTAAACTACAGTTAGTACAGACACTGTCTAGTGTTTATTAAACTACAGTTAGTACAGACACTGTCTAGTGTTTATTAAACTACAGTTAGTACAGACACTGTCTAGTGTTTATTAAACTACAGTTAGTGCAGACACTGCCTAGTGTTTATTAAACTACAGTTAGTGCAGACACTGCCTCATGTTTATTAAACTACAGTTAGTGCAGACACTGCCTCATGTTTATTAAACTACAGTTAGTACAGACACTGTCTAGTGTTTATTAAACTACAGTTAGTGCAGACACTGCCTAGTGTTTATTAAACTACAGTTAGTACAGACACTGTCTAGTGTTTATTAAACTACAGTTAGTGCAGACACTGCCTAGTGTTTTTTAAACTACAGTTAGTACAGACACTGTCTAGTGTTTATTAAACTACAGTTAGTGCAGACACTGCCTAGTGTTTATTAAACTACAGTTAGTGCAGACACTGCCTCATGTTTATTAAACTACAGTTAGTGCAGACACTGCCTCATGTTTATTAAACTACAGTTAGTGCAGACACTGCCTAGTGTTTATTAAACTACAGTTAGTGCAGACACTGCCTCATGTTTATTAAACTACAGTTAGTGCAGACACTGCCTAGTGTTTATTAAACTACAGTTAGTGCAGACACTGTCTAGTGTTTATTAAACTACAGTTAGTGCAGACACTGCCTCATGTTTATTAAACTACAGTTAGTGCAGACACTGTCTAGTGTTTATTAAACTACAGTTAGTGCAGACACTGCCTCATGTTTATTAAACTACAGTTAGTGCAGACACTGTCTAGTGTTTATTAAACTACAGTTAGTGCAGACACTGTCTAGTGTTTATTAAACTACAGTTAGTGCAGACACTGTCTAGTGTTTATTAAACTACAGTTAGTGCAGACACTGCCTCATGTTTATTAAACTACAGTTAGTGCAGACACTGTCTAGTGTTTATTAAACTACAGTTAGTGCAGACACTGCCTCATGTTTATTAAACTACAGTTAGTGCAGACACTGTCTAGTGTTTATTAAACTACAGTTAGTGCAGACACTGCCTCATGTTTATTAAACTACAGTTAGTACAGACACTGTCTAGTGTTTATTAAACTACAGTTAGTGCAGACACTGTCTAGTGTTTATTAAACTACAGTTAGTGCAGACACTGTCTGGTGTTAATTAAACTACAGTTAGTGCAGACACTGCCTCATGTTTATTAAACTACAGTTAGTGCAGACACTGCCTAGTGTTTATTAAACTACAGTTAGTGCAGACATTGCCTCATGTTTATTAAACTACAGTTAGTGCAGACACTGCCTAGTGTTTATTAAACTACAGTTAGTGCAGACACTGCCTCATGTTTATTAAACTACAGTTAGTGCAGACACTGCCTCATGTTTATTAAACTACAGTTAGTGCAGACACTGTCTAGTGTTTATTAAACTACAGTTAGTGCAGACACTGCCTCATGTTTATTAAACTACAGTTAGTGCAGACACTGTCTAGTGTTTATTAAACTACAGTTAGTGCAGACACTGTCTAGTGTTTATTAAACTACAGTTAGTGCAGACACTGCCTCATGTTTATTAAACTACAGTTAGTGCAGACACTGTCTAGTGTTTATTAAACTACAGTTAGTACAGACACTGTCTAGTGTTTATTAAACTACAGTTAGTACAGACACTGTCTAGTGTTTATTAAACTACAGTTAGTGCAGACACTGCCTCATGTTTATTAAACTACAGTTAGTACAGACACTGTCTAGTGTTTATTAAACTACAGTTAGTACAGACACTGTCTAGTGTTTATTAAACTACAGTTAGTACAGACACTGTCTAGTGTTTATTAAACTACAGTTAGTGCAGACACTGCCTAGTGTTTATTAAACTACAGTTAGTGCAGACACTGCCTCATGTTTATTAAACTACAGTTAGTGCAGACACTGCCTCATGTTTATTAAACTACAGTTAGTACAGACACTGTCTAGTGTTTATTAAACTACAGTTAGTGCAGACACTGCCTAGTGTTTATTAAACTACAGTTAGTACAGACACTGTCTAGTGTTTATTAAACTACAGTTAGTGCAGACACTGCCTAGTGTTTATTAAACTACAGTTAGTACAGACACTGTCTAGTGTTTATTAAACTACAGTTAGTGCAGACACTGCCTAGTGTTTATTAAACTACAGTTAGTGCAGACACTGCCTCATGTTTATTAAACTACAGTTAGTGCAGACACTGCCTCATGTTTATTAAACTACAGTTAGTGCAGACACTGCCTAGTGTTTATTAAACTACAGTTAGTGCAGACACTGCCTCATGTTTATTAAACTACAGTTAGTGCAGACACTGCCTAGTGTTTATTAAACTACAGTTAGTGCAGACACTGTCTAGTGTTTATTAAACTACAGTTAGTGCAGACACTGCCTCATGTTTATTAAACTACAGTTAGTGCAGACACTGTCTAGTGTTTATTAAACTACAGTTAGTGCAGACACTGCCTCATGTTTATTAAACTACAGTTAGTGCAGACACTGTCTAGTGTTTATTAAACTACAGTTAGTGCAGACACTGTCTAGTGTTTATTAAACTACAGTTAGTGCAGACACTGTCTAGTGTTTATTAAACTACAGTTAGTGCAGACACTGCCTCATGTTTATTAAACTACAGTTAGTGCAGACACTGTCTAGTGTTTATTAAACTACAGTTAGTGCAGACACTGCCTCATGTTTATTAAACTACAGTTAGTGCAGACACTGTCTAGTGTTTATTAAACTACAGTTAGTGCAGACACTGCCTCATGTTTATTAAACTACAGTTAGTACAGACACTGTCTAGTGTTTATTAAACTACAGTTAGTGCAGACACTGTCTAGTGTTTATTAAACTACAGTTAGTGCAGACACTGTCTGGTGTTAATTAAACTACAGTTAGTGCAGACACTGCCTCATGTTTATTAAACTACAGTTAGTGCAGACACTGCCTAGTGTTTATTAAACTACAGTTAGTGCAGACACTGCCTCATGTTTATTAAACTACAGTTAGTGCAGACACTGCCTAGTGTTTATTAAACTACAGTTAGTGCAGACACTGCCTCATGTTTATTAAACTACAGTTAGTGCAGACACTGCCTCATGTTTATTAAACTACAGTTAGTGCAGACACTGTCTAGTGTTTATTAAACTACAGTTAGTGCAGACACTGCCTCATGTTTATTAAACTACAGTTAGTGCAGACACTGTCTAGTGTTTATTAAACTACAGTTAGTGCAGACACTGTCTAGTGTTTATTAAACTACAGTTAGTGCAGACACTGCCTCATGTTTATTAAACTACAGTTAGTGCAGACACTGTCTAGTGTTTATTAAACTACAGTTAGTGCAGACACTGCCTCATGTTTATTAAACTACAGTTAGTGCAGACACTGTCTAGTGTTTATTAAACTACAGTTAGTGCAGACACTTCCTCATGTTTATTAAACTACAGTTAGTGCAGACACTGCCTAGTGTTTATTAAACTACAGTTAGTGCAGACACTGTCTAGTGTTTATTAAACTACAGTTAGTGCAGACACTGCCTCATGTTTATTAAACTACAGTTAGTACAGACACTGCCTAGTGTTTATTAAACTACAGTTAGTGCAGACACTGCCTCATGTTTATTAAACTACAGTTAGTGCAGACACTGCCTAGTGTTTATTAAACTACAGTTAGTGCAGACACTGCCTCATGTTTATTAAACTACAGTTAGTGCAGACACTGTCTAGTGTTTATTAAACTACAGTTAGTACAGACACTGTCTAGTGTTTATTAAACTACAGTTAGTACAGACACTGCCTCATGTTTATTAAACTACAGTTAGTGCAGACACTGTCTAGTGTTTATTAAACTACAGTTAGTACAGACACTGCCTAGTGTTTATTAAACTACAGTTAGTGCAGACACTGCCTCATGTTTATTAAACTACAGTTAGTGCAGACACTGTCTAGTGTGTATTAAACTACAGTTAGTACAGACACTGTCTAGTGTTTATTAAACTACAGTTAGTACAGACACTGCCTAGTGTTTATTAAACTACAGTTAGTACAGACACTGCCTCATGTTTATTAAACTACAGTTAGTACAGACACTGCCTAGTGTTTATTAAACTACAGTTAGTACAGACACTGTCTAGTGTTTATCAAACTACAGTTAGTGCAGACACTGTCTAGTGTTTATTAAACTACAGTTAGTACAGACACTGCCTAGTGTTTATTAAACTACAGTTACTACAGACACTGTCTAGTGTTTATTAAACTACAGTTAGTGCAGACACTGTCTAGTGTTTATTAAACTACAGTTAGTACAGACACTGCCTCATGTTTATTAAACTACAGTTAGTACAGACACTGTCTAGTGTTTATTAAACTACAGTTAGTACAGACACTGCCTCATGTTTATTAAACTACAGTTAGTACTGACACTGTCTAGTGTTTATTAAACTACAGTTAGTGCAGACACTGTCTAGTGTTTATTAAACTACAGTTAGTACAGACACTGTCTAGTGTTTATTAAACTACAGTTAGTGCAGACACTGTCTAGTGTTTATTAAACTACAGTTAGTACAGACACTGCCTCATGTTTATTAAACTACAGTTAGTGCAGACACTGCCTAGTGTTTATTAAACTACAGTTAGTACAGACACTGTCTAGTGTTTATTAAACTACAGTTAGTGCAGACACTGTCTAGTGTTTATTAAACTACAGTTAGTACAGACACTGCCTCATGTTTATTAAACTACAGTTAGTGCAGACACTGCCTAGTGTTTATTAAACTACAGTTAGTACAGACACTGTCTAGTGTTTATTAAACTACAGTTAGTGCAGACACTGCCTCATGTTTATTAAACTACAGTTAGTACAGACACTGTCTAGTGTTTATTAAACTACAGTTAGTACAGACACTGTCTAGTGTTTATTAAACTACAGTTAGTACAGACACTGTCTAGTGTTTATTAAACTACAGTTAGTGCAGACACTGCCTAGTGTTTATTAAACTACAGTTAGTACAGACACTGTCTAGTGTTTATTAAACTACAGTTAGTGCAGACACTGCCTAGTGTTTATTAAACTACAGTTAGTGCAGACACTGCCTCATGTTTATTAAACTACAGTTAGTGCAGACACTGCCTCATGTTTATTAAACTACAGTTAGTGCAGACACTGTCTAGTGTTTATTAAACTACAGTTAGTGCAGACACTGCCTAGTGTTTATTAAACTACAGTTAGTACAGACACTGTCTAGTGTTTATTAAACTACAGTTAGTACAGACACTGTCTAGTGTTTATTAAACTACAGTTAGTGCAGACACTGCCTAGTGTTTATTAAACTACAGTTAGTACAGACACTGTCTAGTGTTTATTAAACTACAGTTAGTGCAGACACTGCCTAGTGTTTATTAAACTACAGTTAGTGCAGACACTGCCTCATGTTTATTAAACTACAGTTAGTGCAGACACTGCCTCATGTTTATTAAACTACAGTTAGTGCAGACACTGTCTAGTGTTTATTAAACTACAGTTAGTGCAGACACTGCCTCATGTTTATTAAACTACAGTTAGTACAGACACTGCCTCATGTTTATTAAACTACAGTTAGTACAGACACTGTCTAGTGTTTATTAAACTACAGTTAGTGCAGACACTGCCTAGTGTTTATTAAACTACAGTTAGTACAGACACTGTCTAGTGTTTATTAAACTACAGTTAGTGCAGACACTGCCTAGTGTTTATTAAACTACAGTTAGTGCAGACACTGTCTAGTGTTTATTAAACTACAGTTAGTACAGACACTGCCTAGTGTTTATTAAACTACAGTTAGTACAGACACTGTCTAGTGTTTATTAAACTACAGTTAGTGCAGACACTGCCTAGTGTTTATTAAACTACAGTTAGTACAGACACTGTCTAGTGTTTATTAAACTACAGTTAGTGCAGACACTGCCTAGTGTTTATTAAACTACAGTTAGTGCAGACACTGCCTAGTGTTTATTAAACTACAGTTAGTGCAGACACTGCCTCATGTTTATTAAACTACAGTTAGTGCAGACACTGCCTAGTGTTTATTAAACTACAGTTAGTGCAGACACTGTCTAGTGTTTATTAAACTACATTTAGTGCAGACACTGCCTCATGTTTATTAAACTACAGTTAGTGCAGACACTGCCTAGTGTTTATTAAACTACAGTTAGTGCAGACACTGCCTAGTGTTTATTAAACTACAGTTAGTGCAGACACTGCCTCATGTTTATTAAACTACAGTTAGTACAGACACTGTCTAGTGTTTATTAAACTACAGTTAGTGCAGACACTGCCTAGTGTTTATTAAACTACAGTTAGTGCAGACACTGCCTCATGTTTATTAAACTACAGTTAGTACAGACACTGTCTAGTGTTTATTAAACTACAGTTAGTGCAGACACTGCCTAGTGTTTATTAAACTACAGTTAGTGCAGACACTGCCTCATGTTTATTAAACTAC
This sequence comes from Mustelus asterias, assembly GCF_964213995.1. Lineage (NCBI taxonomy): Eukaryota > Metazoa > Chordata > Chondrichthyes > Carcharhiniformes > Triakidae > Mustelus > Mustelus asterias. Next base: position 14,351,463 of record NC_135823.1, read on the forward strand.
AGTTAGTGCAGACACTGCCTAGTGTTTATTAAACTACAGTTAGTGCAGACACTGCCTCATGTTTATTAAACTACAGTTAGTACATACACTGTCTAGTGTTTATTAAACTACAGTTAGTGCAGACACTGTCTAGTGTTTATTAAACTACAGTTAGTGCAGACACTGCCTCATGTTTATTAAACTACAGTTAGTGCAGACACTGTCTAGTGTTTATTAAACTACAGTTAGTGCAGACACTGCCTCATGTTTATTAAACTACAGTTAGTACAGACACTGTCTAGTGTTTATTAAACTACAGTTAGTGCAGACACTGTCTAGTGTTTATTAAACTACAGTTAGTGCAGACACTGTCTGGTGTTTATTAAACTACAGTTAGTGCAGACACTGTCTAGTGTTTATTAAACTACAGTTAGTGCAGACACTGCCTCATGTTTATTAAACTACAGTTCGTGCAGACACTGCCTCGTGTTTATTAAACTACAGTTAGTACAGACACTGCCTCATGTTTATTAAACTACAGTTAGTGCAGACACTGTCTAGTGTTTATTAAACTACAGTTAGTGCAGACACTGCCTCATGTTTATTAAACTACAGTTAGTGCAGACACTGCCTAGTGTTTATTAAACTACAGTTAGTGCAGACACTGTCTAGTGTTTATTAAACTACAGTTAGTGCAGATACTGCCTCATGTTTATTAAACTACAGTTAGTGCAGACACTGTCTAGTGTTTATTAAACTACAGTTAGTGCAGACACTGTCTAGTGTTTATTAAACTACAGTTAGTGCAGACACTGCCTCATGTTTATTAAACTACAGTTAGTGCAGACACTGTCTAGTGTTTATTAAACTACAGTTAGTGCAGACACTGCCTCATGTTTATTAAACTACAGTTAGTGCAGACACTGTCTAGTGTTTATTAAACTACAGTTAGTGCAGACACTGCCTCATGTTTATTAAACTACAGTTAGTGCAGACACTGCCTAGTGTTTATTAAACTACAGTTAGTGCAGACACTGTCTAGTGTTTATTAAACTACAGTTAGTGCAGACACTGCCTAGTGTTTATTAAACTACAGTTAGTACAGACACTGCCTCATGTTTATTAAACTACAGTTAGTACAGACACTGCCTAGTGTTTATTAAACTACAGTTAGTGCAGACACTGCCTCATGTTTATTAAACTACAGTTAGTACAGACACTGTCTAGTGTTTATTAAACTACAGTTAGTGCAGACACTGCCTCATGTTTATTAAACTACAGTTAGTACAGACACTGCCTAGTGTTTATTAAACTACAGTTAGTGCAGACACTGCCTCATGTTTATTAAACTACAGTTAGTACAGACACTGCCTAGTGTTTATTAAACTACAGTTAGTGCAGACACTGCCTCATGTTTATTAAACTACAGTTAGTGCAGACACTGTCTAGTGTTTATTAAACTACAGTTAGTACAGACACTGTCTAGTGTTTATTAAACTACAGTTAGTACAGACACTGCCTCATGTTTATTAAACTACAGTTAGTGCAGACACTGTCTAGTGTTTATTAAACTACAGTTAGTACAGACACTGCCTAGTGTTTATTAAACTACAGTTAGTGCAGACACTGCCTCATGTTTATTAAACTACAGTTAGTGCAGACACTGTCTAGTGTTTATTAAACTACAGTTAGTACAGACACTGTCTAGTGTTTATTAAACTACAGTTAGTACAGACACTGCCTAGTGTTTATTAAACTACAGTTAGTACAGACACTGCCTCATGTTTATTAAACTACAGTTAGTACAGACACTGCCTAGTGTTTATTAAACTACAGTTAGTACAGACACTGTCTAGTGTTTATCAAACTACAGTTAGTGCAGACACTGTCTAGTGTTTATTAAACTACAGTTAGTACAGACACTGCCTAGTGTTTATTAAACTACAGTTACTACAGACACTGTCTAGTGTTTATTAAACTACAGTTAGTGCAGACACTGTCTAGTGTTTATTAAACTACAGTTAGTACAGACACTGCCTCATGTTTATTAAACTACAGTTAGTACAGACACTGTCTAGTGTTTATTAAACTACAGTTAGTACAGACACTGCCTCATGTTTATTAAACTACAGTTAGTACTGACACTGTCTAGTGTTTATTAAACTACAGTTAGTGCAGACACTGTCTAGTGTTTATTAAACTACAGTTAGTACAGACACTGTCTAGTGTTTATTAAACTACAGTTAGTGCAGACACTGTCTAGTGTTTATTAAACTACAGTTAGTACAGACACTGCCTCATGTTTATTAAACTACAGTTAGTGCAGACACTGCCTAGTGTTTATTAAACTACAGTTAGTACAGACACTGTCTAGTGTTTATTAAACTACAGTTAGTGCAGACACTGTCTAGTGTTTATTAAACTACAGTTAGTACAGACACTGCCTCATGTTTATTAAACTACAGTTAGTGCAGACACTGCCTAGTGTTTATTAAACTACAGTTAGTGCAGACACTGCCTCATGTTTATTAAACTACAGTTAGTACAGACACTGCCTAGTGTTTATTAAACTACAGTTAGTACAGACACTGTCTAGTGTTTATTAAACTACAGTTAGTGCAGACACTGTCTAGTGTTTATTAAACTACAGTTAGTACAGACACTGCCTAGTGTTTATTAAACTACAGTTAGTACAGACACAGTCTAGTGTTTATTAAACTACAGTTAGTGCAGACACTGTCTAGTGTTTATTAAACTACAGTTAGTACAGACACTGTCTAGTGTTTATTAAACTACAGTTAGTACAGACACTGTCTGGTGTTTATTAAACTACAGTTAGTACAGACACTGCCTAGTGTTTATTAAACTACAGTTAGTACAGACACTGTCTGGTGTTTATTAAACTACAGTTAGTACAGACACTGTCTGGTGTTTATTAAACTACAGTTAGTACAGACACTGCCTCATGTTTATTAAACTCCAGTTAGTGCAGACACTGTCTAGTGTTTATTAAACTACAGTTAGTGCAGACACTGCCTAGTGTTTATTAAACTACAGTTAGTGCAGACACTGTCTAGTGTTTATTAAACTACAGTTAGTACAGACACTGCCTCATGTTTATTAAACTACAGTTAGTACAGACACTGCCTAGTGTTTATTAAACTACAGTTAGTACAGACACTGCCTCATGTTTATTAAACTACAGTTAGTGCAGACACTGCCTAGTGTTTATTAAACTACAGTTAGTGCAGACACTGTGTAGTGTTTATTAAACTACAGTTAGTACAGACACTGCCTCATGTTTATTAAACTACAGTTAGTGCAGACACTGCCTAGTGTTTATTAAACTACAGTTAGTGCAGACACTGTCTAGTGTTTATTAAACTACAGTTAGTACAGACACTGTGTAGTGTTTATTAAACTACAGTTAGTGCAGACACTGCCTAGTGTTTATTAAACTACAGTTAGTGCAGACACTGCCTAGTGTTTATTAAACTACAGTTAGTACAGACACTGCCTCATGTTTATTAAACTACAGTTAGTACAGACACTGCCTCATGTTTATTAAACTACAGTTAGTGCAGACACTGCCTAGTGTTTATTAAACTACAGTTAGTACAGACACTGCCTCATGTTTATTAAACTACAGTTAGTGCAGACACTGCCTAGTGTTTATTAAACTACAGTTAGTGCAGACACTGCCTAGTGTTTATTAAACTACAGTTAGTACAGACACTGTGTAGTGTTTATTAAACTACAGTTAGTGCAGACACTGCCTAGTGTTTATTAAACTACAGTTAGTACAGACACTGCCTCATGTTTATTAAACTACAGTTAGTGCAGACACTGCCTAGTGTTTATTAAACTACAGTTAGTACAGACACTGTGTAGTGTTTATTAAACTACAGTTAGTACAGACACTGCCTAGTGTTTATTAAACTACAGTTAGTACAGACACTGTCTAGTGTTTATTAAACTACAGTTAGTGCAGACACTGCCTCATGTTTATTAAACTACAGTTAGTACAGACACTGCCTAGTGTTTATTAAACTACAGTTAGTACAGACACTGTCTAGTGTTTATTAAACTACAGTTAGTACAGACACTGCCTCATGTTTATTAAACTACAGTTAGTGCAGACACTGCCTCATGTTTATTAAACTACAGTTAGTACAGACACTGCCTAGTGTTTATTAAACTACAGTTAGTACAGACACTGTCTAGTGTTTATTAAACTACAGTTAGTACAGACACTGCCTCATGTTTATTAAACTACAGTTAGTACAGACACTGCCTCATGTTTATTAAACTACAGTTAGTGCAGACACTGCCTCATGTTTATTAAACTACAGTTAGTACAGACACTGCCTCATGTTTATTAAACTACAGTTAGTACAGACACTGTCTCGTGTTTATTAAACTACAGTTAGTACAGACACTGCCTCATGTTTATTAAACTACAGTTAGTACAGACACTGCCTAGTGTTTATTAAACTACAGTTAGTGCAGACACTGTCTAGTGTTTATTAAACTACAGTTAGTACAGACACTGCCTCATGTTTATTAAACTACAGTTAGTACAGACACTGCCTAGTGTTTATTAAACTACAGTTAGTGCAGACACTGCCTAGTGTTTATTAAACTACAGTTAGTACAGACACTGCCTAGTGTTTATTAAACTACAGTTAGTGCAGACACTGTCTAGTGTTTATTAAACTACAGTTAGTACAGACACTGCCTAGTGTTTATTAAACTACAGTTAGTGCAGACACTGCCTCATGTTTATTAAACTACAGTTAGTACAGACACTGTCTAGTGCTTATTAAACTACAGTTAGTGCAGACACTGTCTAGTGTTTATTAAACTACAGTTAGTACAGACACTGCCTCATGTTTATTAAACTACAGTTAGTACAGACACTGTCTAGTGCTTATTAAACTACAGTTAGTGCAGACACTGTCTAGTGTTTATTAAACTACAGTTAGTGCAGACACTGCCTAGTGTTTATTAAACTACAGTTAGTACAGACACTGCCTAGTGTTTATTAAACTACAGTTAGTGCAGACACTGTCTAGTGTTTATTAAACTACAGTTAGTACAGACACTGCCTAGTGTTTATTAAACTACAGTTAGTGCAGACACTGCCTAGTGTTTATTAAACTACAGTTAGTGCAGACACTGCCTCATGTTTATTAATCTACAGTTAGTACAGACACTGTCTAGTGCTTATTAAACTACAGTTAGTGCAGACACTGTCTAGTGTTTATTAAACTACAGTTAGTACAGACACTGCCTCATGTTTATTAAACTACAGTTACTACAGACACTGTCTAGTGCTTATTAAACTACAGTTAGTGCAGACACTGTCTAGTGTTTATTAAACTACAGTTAGTACAAACACTGTCTAGTGTTTATTAAACTACAGTTAGTGCAGACACTGTCTAGTGTTTATTAAACTACAGTTAGTGCAGACACTGCCTAGTGTTTATTAAACTACAGTTACTACAGACACTGCCTAGTGTTTATTAAACTACAGTTAGTACAGACACTGCCTCATGTTTATTTAACTACAGTTAGTACAGACACTGTCTAGTGCTTATTAAACTACAGTTAGTGCAGACACTGTCTAGTGTTTATTAAACTACAGTTAGTACAGACACTGCCTCATGTTTATTAAACTACAGTTAGTACAGACACTGTCTAGTGCTTATTAAACTACAGTTAGTGCAGACACTGTCTAGTGTTTATTAAACTACAGTTAGTGCAGACACTGCCTAGTGTTTATTAAACTACAGTTAGTACAGACACTGCCTAGTGTTTATTAAACTACAGTTAGTGCAGACACTGTCTAGTGTTTATTAAACTACAGTTAGTACAGACACTGCCTAGTGTTTATTAAACTACAGTTAGTGCAGACACTGCCTAGTGTTTATTAAACTACAGTTAGTGCAGACACTGCCTCATGTTTATTAATCTACAGTTAGTACAGACACTGTCTAGTGCTTATTAAACTACAGTTAGTGCAGACACTGTCTAGTGTTTATTAAACTACAGTTAGTACAGACACTGCCTCATGTTTATTAAACTACAGTTACTACAGACACTGTCTAGTGCTTATTAAACTACAGTTAGTGCAGACACTGTCTAGTGTTTATTAAACTACAGTTAGTACAAACACTGTCTAGTGTTTATTAAACTACAGTTAGTGCAGACACTGTCTAGTGTTTATTAAACTACAGTTACTACAGACACTGCCTAGTGTTTATTAAACTACAGTTACTACAGACACTGCCTAGTGTTTATTAAACTACAGTTAGTACAGACACTGCCTCATGTTTATTTAACTACAGTTAGTACAGACACTGTCTAGTGTTTATTAAACTACAGTTAGTGCAGACACTGTCTAGTGTTTATTAAACTACAGTTAGTACAGACACTGCCTCATGTTTATTAAACTACAGTTAGTACAGACACTGCCTCATTTTTATTAAACTACAGTTAGTGCAGACACTGCCTCATGTTTATTAAACTACAGTTAGTACAGACACTGCCTCATGTTTATTAAACTACAGTTAGTACAGACACTGTCTCGTGTTTATTAAACTACAGTTAGTACAGACACTGCCTCATGTTTATTAAACTACAGTTAGTACAGACACTGCCTAGTGTTTATTAAACTACAGTTAGTGCAGACACTGTCTAGTGTTTATTAAACTACAGTTAGTACAGACACTGCCTCATGTTTATTAAACTACAGTTAGTACAGACACTGCCTAGTGTTTATTAAACTACAGTTAGTGCAGACACTGCCTAGTGTTTATTAAACTACAGTTAGTACAGACACTGCCTAGTGTTTATTAAACTACAGTTAGTGCAGACACTGTCTAGTGTTTATTAAACTACAGTTAGTACAGACACTGCCTAGTGTTTATTAAACTACAGTTAGTGCAGACACTGCCTCATGTTTATTAAACTACAGTTAGTACAGACACTGTCTAGTGCTTATTAAACTACAGTTAGTGCAGACACTGTCTAGTGTTTATTAAACTACAGTTAGTACAGACACTGCCTCATGTTTATTAAACTACAGTTAGTACAGACACTGTCTAGTGCTTATTAAACTACAGTTAGTGCAGACACTGTCTAGTGTTTATTAAACTACAGTTAGTGCAGACACTGCCTAGTGTTTATTAAACTACAGTTAGTACAGACACTGCCTAGTGTTTATTAAACTACAGTTAGTGCAGACACTGTCTAGTGTTTATTAAACTACAGTTAGTACAGACACTGCCTAGTGTTTATTAAACTACAGTTAGTGCAGACACTGCCTAGTGTTTATTAAACTACAGTTAGTGCAGACACTGCCTCATGTTTATTAATCTACAGTTAGTACAGACACTGTCTAGTGCTTATTAAACTACAGTTAGTGCAGACACTGTCTAGTGTTTATTAAACTACAGTTAGTACAGACACTGCCTCATGTTTATTAAACTACAGTTACTACAGACACTGTCTAGTGCTTATTAAACTACAGTTAGTGCAGACACTGTCTAGTGTTTATTAAACTACAGTTAGTACAAACACTGTCTAGTGTTTATTAAACTACAGTTAGTGCAGACACTGTCTAGTGTTTATTAAACTACAGTTACTACAGACACTGCCTAGTGTTTATTAAACTACAGTTACTACAGACACTGCCTAGTGTTTATTAAACTACAGTTAGTACAGACACTGCCTCATGTTTATTTAACTACAGTTAGTACAGACACTGTCTAGTGTTTATTAAACTACAGTTAGTGCAGACACTGTCTAGTGTTTATTAAACTACAGTTAGTACAGACACTGCCTCATGTTTATTAAACTACAGTTAGTACAGACACTGTCTAGTTTTTATTAAACTACAGTTACTACAGACACTGCCTCATGTTTATTAAACTACAGTTAGTGCAGACACTGCCTCATGTTTATTAAACTACAGTTAGTACAGACACTGCCTAGTGTTTATTAAACTACAGTTAGTGCAGACACTGTCTAGTGTTTATTAAACTACAGTTAGTACAGACACTGCCTCATGTTTATTAAACTACAGTTAGTACAGACACTGCCTAGTGTTTATTAAACTACAGTTAGTGCAGACACTGCCTAGTGTTTATTAAACTACAGTTAGTACAGACACTGCCTAGTGTTTATTAAACTACAGTTAGTGCAGACACTGTCTAGTGTTTATTAAACTACAGTTAGTACAGACACTGCCTAGTGTTTATTAAACTACAGTTAGTGCAGACACTGCCTCATGTTTATTAAACTACAGTTAGTACAGACACTGTCTAGTGCTTATTAAACTACAGTTAGTGCAGACACTGTCTAGTGTTTATTAAACTACAGTTAGTACAGACACTGCCTCATGTTTATTAAACTACAGTTAGTACAGACACTGTCTAGTGCTTATTAAACTACAGTTAGTGCAGACACTGTCTAGTGTTTATTAAACTACAGTTAGTGCAGACACTGCCTAGTGTTTATTAAACTACAGTTAGTACAGACACTGCCTAGTGTTTATTAAACTACAGTTAGTGCAGACACTGTCTAGTGTTTATTAAACTACAGTTAGTACAGACACTGCCTAGTGTTTATTAAACTACAGTTAGTGCAGACACTGCCTAGTGTTTATTAAACTACAGTTAGTGCAGACACTGCCTCATGTTTATTAAACTACAGTTAGTACAGACACTGTCTAGTGCTTATTAAACTACAGTTAGTGCAGACACTGTCTAGTGTTTATTAAACTACAGTTAGTACAGACACTGCCTCATGTTTATTAAACTACAGTTACTACAGACACTGTCTAGTGCTTATTAAACTACAGTTAGTGCAGACACTGTCTAGTGTTTATTAAACTACAGTTAGTACAGACACTGTCTAGTGTTTATTAAACTACAGTTAGTGCAGACACTGTCTAGTGTTTATTAAACTACAGTTACTACAGACACTGCCTAGTGTTTATTAAACTACAGTTACTACAGACACTGCCTAGTGTTTATTAAACTACAGTTAGTACAGACACTGCCTCATGTTTATTTAACTACAGTTAGTACAGACACTGTCTAGTGTTTATTAAACTACAGTTAGTGCAGACACTGTCTAGTGTTTATTAAACTACAGTTAGTACAGACACTGCCTCATGTTTATTAAACTACAGTTAGTACAGACACTGTCTAGTGTTTATTAAACTACAGTTAGTGCAGACACTGCCTAGTGTTTATTAAACTACAGTTAGTACAGACACTGTCTAGTGTTTATTAAACTACAGTTAGTGCAGACACTGCCTAGTGTTTATTAAACTACAGTTAGTGCAGACACTGCCTAGTGTTTATTAAACTACAGTTAGTGCAGACACTGCCTCATGTTTATTAAACTACAGTTAGTGCAGACACTGCCTAGTGTTTATTAAACTACAGTTAGTGCAGACACTGTCTAGTGTTTATTAAACTACATTTAGTGCAGACACTGCCTCATGTTTATTAAACTACAGTTAGTGCAGACACTGCCTAGTGTTTATTAAACTACAGTTAGTGCAGACACTGCCTAGTGTTTATTAAACTACAGTTAGTGCAGACACTGCCTCATGTTTATTAAACTACAGTTAGTACAGACACTGTCTAGTGTTTATTAAACTACAGTTAGTGCAGACACTGCCTAGTGTTTATTAAACTACAGTTAGTGCAGACACTGCCTCATGTTTATTAAACTACAGTTAGTACAGACACTGTCTAGTGTTTATTAAACTACAGTTAGTGCAGACACTGCCTAGTGTTTATTAAACTACAGTTAGTGCAGACACTGCCTCATGTTTATTAAACTACAGTTAGTGCAGACACTGCCTAGTGTTTATTAAACTACAGTTAGTGCAGACACTGCCTCATGTTTATTAAACTACAGTTAGTACATACACTGTCTAGTGTTTATTAAACTACAGTTAGTGCAGACACTGTCTAGTGTTTATTAAACTACAGTTAGTGCAGACACTGCCTCATGTTTATTAAACTACAGTTAGTGCAGACACTGTCTAGTGTTTATTAAACTACAGTTAGTGCAGACACTGCCTCATGTTTATTAAACTACAGTTAGTACAGACACTGTCTAGTGTTTATTAAACTACAGTTAGTGCAGACACTGTCTAGTGTTTATTAAACTACAGTTAGTGCAGACACTGTCTGGTGTTTATTAAACTACAGTTAGTGCAGACACTGTCTAGTGTTTATTAAACTACAGTTAGTGCAGACACTGCCTCATGTTTATTAAACTACAGTTAGTGCAGACACTGCCTAGTGTTTATTAAACTACAGTTAGTACAGACACTGCCTCATGTTTATTAAACTACAGTTAGTGCAGACACTGTCTAGTGTTTATTAAACTACAGTTAGTGCAGACACTGCCTCATGTTTATTAAACTACAGTTAGTGCAGACACTGCCTAATGTTTATTAAACTACAGTTAGTGCAGACACTGTCTAGTGTTTATTAAACTACAGTTAGTGCAGATACTGCCTCATGTTTATTAAACTACAGTTAGTGCAGACACTGTCTAGTGTTTATTAAACTACAGTTAGTGCAGACACTGTCTAGTGTTTATTAAACTACAGTTAGTGCAGACACTGCCTCATGTTTATTAAACTACAGTTAGTGCAGACACTGTCTAGTGTTTATTAAACTACAGTTAGTGCAGACACTGCCTCATGTTTATTAAACTACAGTTAGTGCAGACACTGTCTAGTGTTTATTAAACTACAGTTAGTGCAGACACTGCCTCATGTTTATTAAACTACAGTTAGTGCAGACACTGCCTAGTGTTTATTAAACTACAGTTAGTGCAGACACTGTCTAGTGTTTATTAAACTACAGTTAGTGCAGACACTGCCTAGTGTTTATTAAACTACAGTTAGTACAGACACTGCCTCATGTTTATTAAACTACAGTTAGTACAGACACTGCCTAGTGTTTATTAAACTACAGTTAGTGCAGACACTGCCTCATGTTTATTAAACTACAGTTAGTACAGACACTGCCTAGTGTTTATTAAACTACAGTTAGTGCAGACACTGCCTCATGTTTATTAAACTACAGTTAGTACAGACACTGCCTAGTGTTTATTAAACTACAGTTAGTGCAGACACTGCCTCATGTTTATTAAACTACAGTTAGTGCAGACACTGTCTAGTGTTTATTAAACTACAGTTAGTACAGACACTGTCTAGTGTTTATTAAACTACAGTTAGTACAGACACTGCCTCATGTTTATTAAACTACAGTTAGTGCAGACACTGTCTAGTGTTTATTAAACTACAGTTAGTACAGACACTGCCTAGTGTTTATTAAACTACAGTTAGTGCAGACACTGCCTCATGTTTATTAAACTACAGTTAGTGCAGACACTGTCTAGTGTTTATTAAACTACAGTTAGTACAGACACTGTCTAGTGTTTATTAAACTACAGTTAGTACAGACACTGCCTAGTGTTTATTAAACTACAGTTAGTACAGACACTGCCTCATGTTTATTAAACTACAGTTAGTACAGACACTGCCTAGTGTTTATTAAACTACAGTTAGTACAGACACTGTCTAGTGTTTATCAAACTACAGTTAGTGCAGACACTGTCTAGTGTTTATTAAACTACAGTTAGTACAGACACTGCCTAGTGTTTATTAAACTACAGTTACTACAGACACTGTCTAGTGTTTATTAAACTACAGTTAGTGCAGACACTGTCTAGTGTTTATTAAACTACAGTTAGTACAGACACTGCCTCATGTTTATTAAACTACAGTTAGTACAGACACTGTCTAGTGTTTATTAAACTACAGTTAGTACAGACACTGCCGCATGTTTATTAAACTACAGTTAGTACTGACACTGTCTAGTGTTTATTAAACTACAGTTAGTGCAGACACTGTCTAGTGTTTATTAAACTACAGTTAGTACAGACACTGTCTAGTGTTTATTAAACTACAGTTAGTGCAGACACTGTCTAGTGTTTATTAAACTACAGTTAGTACAGACACTGCCTCATGTTTATTAAACTACAGTTAGTGCAGACACTGCCTAGTGTTTATTAAACTACAGTTAGTACAGACACTGTCTAGTGTTTATTAAACTACAGTTAGTGCAGACACTGTCTAGTGTTTATTAAACTACAGTTAGTACAGACACTGCCTCATGTTTATTAAACTACAGTTAGTGCAGACACTGCCTAGTGTTTATTAAACTACAGTTAGTGCAGACACTGCCTCATGTTTATTAAACTACAGTTAGTACAGACACTGCCTAGTGTTTATTAAACTACAGTTAGTACAGACACTGTCTAGTGTTTATTAAACTACAGTTAGTGCAGACACTGTCTAGTGTTTATTAAACTACAGTTAGTACAGACACTGCCTAGTGTTTATTAAACTACAGTTAGTACAGACACTGTCTAGTGTTTATTAAACTACAGTTAGTGCAGACACTGTCTAGTGTTTATTAAACTACAGTTAGTACAGACACTGTCTAGTGTTTATTAAACTACAGTTAGTACAGACACTGTCTGGTGTTTATTAAACTACAGTTAGTACAGACACTGCCTAGTGTTTATTAAACTACAGTTAGTACAGACACTGTCTGGTGTTTATTAAACTACAGTTAGTACAGACACTGTCTGGTGTTTATTAAACTACAGTTAGTACAGACACTGCCTCATGTTTATTAAACTCCAGTTAGTGCAGACACTGTCTAGTGTTTATTAAACTACAGTTAGTGCAGACACTGCCTAGTGTTTATTAAACTACAGTTAGTGCAGACACTGTCTAGTGTTTATTAAACTACAGTTAGTACAGACACTGCCTCATGTTTATTAAACTACAGTTAGTACAGACACTGCCTAGTGTTTATTAAACTACAGTTAGTACAGACACTGCCTCATGTTTATTAAACTACAGTTAGTGCAGACACTGCCTAGTGTTTATTAAACTACAGTTAGTGCAGACACTGTGTAGTGTTTATTAAACTACAGTTAGTACAGACACTGCCTCATGTTTATTAAACTACAGTTAGTGCAGACACTGCCTAGTGTTTATTAAACTACAGTTAGTGCAGACACTGTCTAGTGTTTATTAAACTACAGTTAGTACAGACACTGTGTAGTGTTTATTAAACTACAGTTAGTGCAGACACTGCCTAGTGTTTATTAAACTACAGTTAGTGCAGACACTGCCTAGTGTTTATTAAACTACAGTTAGTACAGACACTGCCTCATGTTTATTAAACTACAGTTAGTACAGACACTGCCTCATGTTTATTAAACTACAGTTAGTGCAGACACTGCCTAGTGTTTATTAAACTACAGTTAGTACAGACACTGCCTCATGTTTATTAAACTACAGTTAGTGCAGACACTGCCTAGTGTTTATTAAACTACAGTTAGTGCAGACACTGCCTAGTGTTTATTAAACTACAGTTAGTACAGACACTGTGTAGTGTTTATTAAACTACAGTTAGTGCAGACACTGCCTAGTGTTTATTAAACTACAGTTAGTACAGACACTGCCTCATGTTTATTAAACTACAGTTAGTGCAGACACTGCCTAGTGTTTATTAAACTACAGTTAGTACAGACACTGTGTAGTGTTTATTAAACTACAGTTAGTACAGACACTGCCTAGTGTTTATTAAACTACAGTTAGTACAGACACTGTCTAGTGTTTATTAAACTACAGTTAGTGCAGACACTGCCTCATGTTTATTAAACTACAGTTAGTACAGACACTGCCTAGTGTTTATTAAACTACAGTTAGTACAGACACTGTCTAGTGTTTATTAAACTACAGTTAGTACAGACACTGCCTCATGTTTATTAAACTACAGTTAGTGCAGACACTGCCTCATGTTTATTAAACTACAGTTAGTACAGACACTGCCTAGTGTTTATTAAACTACAGTTAGTACAGACACTGTCTAGTGTTTATTAAACTACAGTTAGTACAGACACTGCCTCATGTTTATTAAACTACAGTTAGTACAGACACTGCCTCATGTTATTAAACTACAGTTAGTGCAGACACTGCCTCATGTTTATTAAACTACAGTTAGTACAGACACTGCCTCATGTTTATTAAACTACAGTTAGTACAGACACTGTCTCGTGTTTATTAAACTACAGTTAGTACAGACACTGCCTCATGTTTATTAAACTACAGTTAGTACAGACACTGCCTAGTGTTTATTAAACTACAGTTAGTGCAGACACTGTCTAGTGTTTATTAAACTACAGTTAGTACAGACACTGCCTCATGTTTATTAAACTACAGTTAGTACAGACACTGCCTAGTGTTTATTAAACTACAGTTAGTGCAGACACTGCCTAGTGTTTATTAAACTACAGTTAGTACAGACACTGCCTAGTGTTTATTAAACTACAGTTAGTGCAGACACTGTCTAGTGTTTATTAAACTACAGTTAGTACAGACACTGCCTAGTGTTTATTAAACTACAGTTAGTGCAGACACTGCCTCATGTTTATTAAACTACAGTTAGTACAGACACTGTCTAGTGCTTATTAAACTACAGTTAGTGCAGACACTGTCTAGTGTTTATTAAACTACAGTTAGTACAGACACTGCCTCATGTTTATTAAACTACAGTTAGTACAGACACTGTCTAGTGCTTATTAAACTACAGTTAGTGCAGACACTGTCTAGTGTTTATTAAACTACAGTTAGTGCAGACACTGCCTAGTGTTTATTAAACTACAGTTAGTACAGACACTGCCTAGTGTTTATTAAACTACAGTTAGTGCAGACACTGTCTAGTGTTTATTAAACTACAGTTAGTACAGACACTGCCTAGTGTTTATTAAACTACAGTTAGTGCAGACACTGCCTAGTGTTTATTAAACTACAGTTAGTGCAGACACTGCCTCATGTTTATTAAACTACAGTTAGTACAGACACTGTCTAGTGCTTATTAAACTACAGTTAGTGCAGACACTGTCTAGTGTTTATTAAACTACAGTTAGTACAGACACTGCCTCATGTTTATTAAACTACAGTTACTACAGACACTGTCTAGTGCTTATTAAACTACAGTTAGTGCAGACACTGTCTAGTGTTTATTAAACTACAGTTAGTACAGACACTGTCTAGTGTTTATTAAACTACAGTTAGTGCAGACACTGTCTAGTGTTTATTAAACTACAGTTACTACAGACACTGCCTAGTGTTTATTAAACTACAGTTACTACAGACACTGCCTAGTGTTTATTAAACTACAGTTAGTACAGACACTGCCTCATGTTTATTTAACTACAGTTAGTACAGACACTGTCTAGTGTTTATTAAACTACAGTTAGTGCAGACACTGTCTAGTGTTTATTAAACTACAGTTAGTACAGAAACTGCCTCATGTTTATTAAACTACAGTTAGTACAGACACTGTCTAGTTTTTATTAAACTACAGTTACTACAGACACTGCCTCATGTTTATTAAACTACAGTTAGTGCAGACACTGCCTCATGTTTATTAAACTACAGTTAGTGCAGACACTGTCTAGTGTTTATTAAACTACAGTTAGTGCAGACACTGCCTCATGTTTATTAAACTACAGTTAGTGCAGACACTGTCTAGTGTTTATTAAACTACAGTTAGTGCAGACACTGTCTAGTGTTTATTAAACTACAGTTAGTGCAGACACTGCCTCATGTTTATTAAACTACAGTTAGTACAGACACTGTCTAGTTTTTATTAAACTACAGTTACTACAGACACTGCCTCATGTTTATTAAACTACAGTTAGTGCAGACACTGCCTCATGTTTATTAAACTACAGTTAGTGCAGACACTGTCTCATGTTTATTAAACTACAGTTAGTACAGACACTGCCTCATGTTTATTAAACTACAGTTAGTACAGACACTGCCTCATGTTTATTAAACTACAGTTAGTACAGACACTGCCTAGTGTTTATTAAACTACAGTTAGTACAGACACTGTCTAGTGTTTATTAAACTACAGTTAGTGCAGACACTGCCTCATGTTTATTAAACTACAGTTAGTACAGACACTGCCTCATGTTTATTAAACTACAGTTAGTACAGACACTGCCTAGTGTTTATTAAACTACAGTTAGTACAGACACTGTCTAGTGTTTATTAAACTACAGTTAGTGCAGACACTGCCTAGTGTTTATTAAACTACAGTTAGTACAGACACTGTCTAGTGTTTATTAAACTACAGTTAGTACAGACACTGTCTAGTGTTTATTAAACTACAGTTAGTGCAGACACTGCCTCATGTTTATTAAACTACAGTTAGTACAGACACTGTCTAGTGTTTATTAAACTACAGTTAGTACAGACACTGTCTAGTGTTTATTAAACTACAGTTAGTGCAGACACTGTCTAGTGTTTATTAAACTACAGTTACTACAGACACTGCCTAGTGTTTATTAAACTACAGTTAGTACAGACACTATCTAGTGTTTATTAAACTACAGTTAGTACAGACACTGTCTAGTGTTTATTAAAGTACAGTTAGTACAGACACTGCCTAGTGTTTATTAAACTACAGTTAGTACAGACACTGTCTAGTGTTTATTAAACTACAGTTAGTACAGACACTGCCTAGTGTTTATTAAACTACAGTTAGTACAGACACTGTCTAGTGTTTATTAAACTACAGTTAGTGCAGACACTGCCTCATGTTTATTAAACTACAGTTACTACAGACACTGCCTAGTGTTTATTAAACTACAGTTACTACAGACACTGCCTCATGTTTATTAAACTACAGTTAGTACAGACACTGCCTCATGTTTATTAAACTACAGTTAGTACAGACACTGTCTAGTGTTTATTAAACTACAGTTACTACAGACACTGCCTCATGTTTATTAAACTACAGTTAGTACAGACACTGCCTAGTGTTTATTAAACTACAGTTAGTACAGACACTGTCTAGTGTTTATTAAACTACAGTTAGTACAGACACTGCCTAGTGTTTATTAAACTACAGTTAGTACAGACACTGTCTAGTGTTTATTAAACTACAGTTAGTACAGACACTGCCTCATGTTTATTAAACTACAGTTAGTACAGACACTGTCTAGTGTTTATTAAACTACAGTTAGTGCAGACACTGTCTAGTGTTTATTAAACTACAGTTACTACAGACACTGCCTCATGTTTATTAAACTACAGTTAGTGCAGCCACTGCCTCATGTTTATTAAACTACAGTTAGTACAGACACTGTCTAGTGTTTATTAAACTACAGTTAGTACAGACACTGTCTAGTGTTTATTAAACTACAGTTAGTGCAGACACTGTCTAGTGTTTATTAAACTACAGTTACTACAGACACTGCCTAGTGTTTATTAAACTACAGTTAGTACAGACACTTTCTAGTGTTTATTAAACTACAGTTAGTACAGACACTGTCTAGTGTTTATTAAACTACAGTTAGTACAGACACTGCCTAGTGTTTATTAAACTACAGTTAGTACAGACACTGTCTAGTGTTTATTAAACTACAGTTAGTACAGACACTGCCTAGTGTTTATTAAACTACAGTTAGTACAGACACTGTCTAGTGTTTATTAAACTACAGTTAGTGCAGACACTGTCTAGTGTTTATTAAACTACAGTTAGTGCAGACACTGTCTAGTGTTTATTAAACTACAGTTAGTGCAGACACTGCCTAGTGTTTATTAAACTACACTTAGTACAGACACTGCCGAGTGTTTATTAAACTACAGTTAGTACAGACACTGTCTAGTGTTTATTAAACTACAGTTACTACAGACACTGTCTAGTGTTTATTAAACTACAGTTAGTGCAGACACTGCCTCATGTTTATTAAACTACAGTTAGTGCAGACACTGCCTAGTGTTTATTAAACTACAGTTAGTACAGACACTGCCTAGTGTTTATTAAACTACAGTTAGTACAGACACTGTCTAGTGTTTATTAAACTACAGTTAGTACAGACACTGCCTAGTGTTTATTAAACTACAGTTAGTACAGACACTGTCTAGTGTTTATTAAACTACAGTTAGTACAGACACTGCCTAGTGTTTATTAAACTACAGTTAGTACAGACACTGCCTAGTGTTTATTAAACTACAGTTAGTACAGACACTGTCTAGTGTTTATTAAACTACGGTTAGTGCAGACACTGCCTAGTGTTTATTAAACTATAGTTAGTACAGACACTGCCTAGTGTTTATTAAACTACAGTTAGTACAGACACTGCCTAGTGTTTATTAAACTACAGTTAGTACAGACACTGCCTAGTGTTTATTAAACTACAGTTAGTGCAGACACTGCCTAGTGTTTATTAAACTACAGTTAGTACAGACACTGCCTAGTGTTTATTAAACTACAGTTAGTACGGACACTGTCTAGTGTTTATTAAACTACAGTTAGTACAGACACTGCCTAGTGTTTATTAAACTACAGTTAGTACAGACACTGTCTAGTGTTTATTAAACTACAGTTAGTACAGACACTGCCTAGTGTTTATTAAACTACAGTTAGTACAGACACTGTCTAGTGTTTATTAAACTACAGTTAGTACAGACACTGTCTAGTGTTTATTAAACTACAGTTAGTACAGACACTGTCTAGTGTTTATTAAACTACAGTTAGTACAGACACTGTCTAGTGTTTATTAAACTACAGTTAGTACAGACACTGTCTAGTGTTTATTAAACTACAGTTAGTACAGACACTGTCTAGTGTTTATTAAACTACAGTTAGTACAGACACTGTCTAGTGTTTATTAAACTACAGTTAGTACAGACAATGCCTAGTGTTTATTAAACTACAGTTAGTGCAGACACTGCCTAGTGTTTATTAAACTACAGTTAGTACAGACACTGCCTAGTGTTTATTAAACTACAGTTAGTGCAGACACTGCCTCATGTTTATTAAACTTCAGTTAGTACAGACACTGCCTAGTGTTTATTAAACTACAGTTAGTGCAGACACTGCCTAGTGTTTATTAAACTACAGTTAGTACAGACACTGCCTAGTGTTTATTAAACTACAGTTAGTACAGACACTGTCTAGTGTTTATTAAACTACAGTTAGTACAGACACTGCCTAGGGTTTATTAAACTACAGTTAGTGCAGACACTGCCTCATGTTTATTAAACTACAGTTAGTGCAGACACTGTCTAGTGTTTATTAAACTACAGTTAGTGCAGACACTGCCTCATGTTTATTAAACTACAGTTAGTACAGACACTGCCTAGTGTTTATTAAACTACAGTTAGTACAGACAATGCCTAGTGTTTATTAAACTACAGTTAGTACAGACACTGTCTAGTGTTTATTAAACTACAGTTAGTACAGACACTGCCTAGTGTTTATTAAACTACAGTTAGTACAGACACTGTCTAGTGTTTATTAAACTACAGTTAGTACAGACACTGCCTAGTGTTTATTAAACTACAGTTAGTGCAGACACTGTCTAGTGTTTATTAAACTACAGTTACTACAGACACTGCCTCGTGTTTATTAAACTACAGTTAGTACAGACACTGTCTAGTGTTTATTAAACTACAGTTAGTACAGACACTGTCTAGTGTTTATTAAACTACAGTTAGTACAGACACTGTCTAGTGTTTATTAAACTACAGTTGGTGCAGACACTGCCTCATGTTTATTAAACTACAGTTAGTGCAGACACTGTCTAGTGTTTATTAAACTACAGTTAGTGCAGACACTGTCTAGTGTTTATTAAACTACAGTTAGTACAGACACTGCCTAGTGTTTATTAAACTACAGTTAGTACAGACACTGTCTAGTGTTTATTAAACTACAGTTAGTACAGACACTGCCTCATGTTTATTAAACTACAGTTAGTACAGACACTGTCTAGTGTTTATTAAACTACAGTTAGTACAGACACTGCCTCATGTTTATTAAACTACAGTTAGTACAGACACTGTCTAGTCTTTATTAAACTACAGTTAGTACAGACACTGCCTAGTGTTTATTAAACTACAGTTAGTACAGACACTGTCTAGTGTTTATTAAACTACAGTTAGTACAGACACTGCCTCATGTTTATTAAACTACAGTTAGTACAGACACTGTCTAGTGTTTATTAAACTACAGTTAGTGCAGACACTGCCTCATGTTTATTAAACTACAGTTAGTACAGACACTGCCTAGTGTTTATTAAACTACAGTTTCTACAGACACTGCCTCATGTTTATTAAACTACAGTTAGTACAGACACTGTCTAGTGTTTATTAAACTACAGTTAGTGCAGACACTGCCTAGTGTTTATTAAACTACAGTTAGTGCAGACACTGCCTAGTGTTTATTAAACTACAGTTAGTACAGACACTGCCTCATGTTTATTAAACTACAGTTAGTACAGACACTGTCTAGTGTTTATTAAACTACAGTTAGTGCAGACACTGCCTAGTGTTTATTAAACTACAGTTAGTACAGTCACTGTCTAGTGTTTATTAAACTACAGTTAGTGCAGACACTGCCTCATGTTTATTAAACTACAGTTAGTACAGACACTGCCTAGTGTTTATTAAACTACAGTTAGTGCAGACACTGCCTCGTGTTTATTAAACTACTGTTAGTACAGACACTGCCTCATGTTTATTAAACTACAGTTAGTACAGACACTGCCTCATGTTTATTAAACTACAGTTACAACAGACACTGTCTAGTGTTTATTAAACTACAGTTAGTGCAGACACTGTCTAGTGTTTATTAAACTACAGTTAGTACAGACACTGCCTAGTGTTTATTAAACTACAGTTAGTACAGACACTGTCTAGTGTTTATCAAACTACAGTTACTACAGACACTGTCTAGTGTTTATTAAACTACAGTTAGTACAGACACTGTCTAGTGTTTATCAAACTACAGTTACTACAGACACTGCCTAGTGTTTATTAATCTACAGTTAGTACAGACACTGCCTAGTGTTTATTAAACTACAGTTAGTGCAGACACTGTCTAGTGTTTATTAAACTACAGTTAGTGCAGACACTGCCTAGTGTTTATTAAACTACAGTTAGTGCAGACACTGTCTCATGTTTATTAAACTACAGTTAGTGCAGACACTGCCTAGTGTTTATTAAACTACAGTTAGTGCAGACACTGTCTCATGTTTATTAAACTACATTTAGTGCAGACACTGCCTAGTGTTTATTAAACTACAGTTAGTGCAGACACTGTCTCATGTTTATTAAACTACAGTTAGTGCAGACACTGCCTAGTGTTTATTAAACTACAGTTAGTGCAGACACTGCCTAGTGTTTATTAAACTACAGTTAGTGCAGACACTGTCTAGTGTTTATTAAACTACAGTTACTACAGACACTGCCTAGTGTTTATTAAACTACAGTTAGTGCAGACACTGCCTCATGTTTATTAAACTACAGTTAGTGCAGACACTGTCTAGTGTTTATTAAACTACAGTCACTACAGACACTGTCTAGTGTTCATTAAACTACAGTTAGTACAGACACTGCCTAGTGTTTATTAAACTACAGTTAGTGCAGACACTGCCTCATGTTTATTAAACTACAGTTAGTGCAGACACTGTCTCATGTTTATTAAACTACAGTTAGTGCAGACACTGCCTAGTGTTTATTAAACTACAGTTAGTGCAGACACTGTCTAGTGTTTATTAAACTACAGTTAGTGCAGACACTGCCTCATGTTTATTAAACTACAGTTACTACAGACACTGTCTAGTGTCTATTAAACTACAGTTAGTGCAGACACTGTCTCATGTTTATTAAACTACAGTTAGTGCAGACACTGCCTCATGTTTATTAAACTACAGTTAGTGCAGACACTGTGTCATGTTTATTAAACTACAGTTAGTGCAGACACTGCCTCGTGTTTATTAAACTACAGTTAGTGCAGACACTGCCTAGTGTTTATTAAACTACAGTTAGTACAGACACTGCCTCATGTTTATTAAACTACAGTTAGTACAGACACTGTCTAGTGTTTATTAAACTACAGTTAGTGCAGACACTGCCTAGTGTTTATTAAACTACAGTTAGTACAGTCACTGTCTAGTGTTTATTAAACTACAGTTAGTGCAGACACTGCCTCATGTTTATTAAACTACAGTTAGTACAGACACTGCCTAGTGTTTATTAAACTACAGTTAGTGCAGACACTGCCTCGTGTTTATTAAACTACAGTTAGTACAGACACTGCCTCATGTTTATTAAACTACAGTTAGTACAGACACTGCCTCATGTCTATTAAACTACAGTTAGTGCAGACACTGTCTCATGTTTATTAAACTACAGTTAGTGCAGACACTGTCTAGTGTTTATTAAACTACAGTTACTACAGACACTGCCTAGTGTTTATTAAACTACAGTTAGTGCAGACACTGCCTAGTGTTTATTAAACTACAGTTAGTACAGACACTGTCTAGTCTTTATTAAACTACAGTTAGTACAGACACTGTCTAGTGTTTATTAAACTACAGTTAGTGCAGACACTGTCTAGTGTTTATTAAACTACAGTTAGTACAGACACTGCCTAGTGTTTATTAAACTACAGTTAGTACACACACTGTCTAGTGTTTATCAAACTACAGTTACTACAGACACTGTCTAGTGTTTATTAAACTACAGTTAGTACAGACACTGTCTAGTGTTTATCAAACTACAGTTACTACAGACACTGCCTAGTGTTTATTAAACTACAGTTAGTGCAGACACTGCCTAGTGTTTATTAAACTACAGTTAGTGCAGACACTGTCTCATGTTTATTAAACTACATTTAGTGCAGACACTGCCTAGTGTTTATTAAACTACAGTTAGTGCAGACACTGTCTCATGTTTATTAAACTACAGTTAGTGCAGACACTGCCTCATGTTTATTAAACTACAGTTAGTGCAGACACTGTCTCATGTTTATTAAACTACAGTTAGTGCAGACACTGCCTAGTGTTTATTAAACTACGGTTAGTGCAGACACTGCCTCATGTTTATTAAACTACAGTTAGTGCAGACACTGCCTAGTGTTTAATAAACTACAGTTAGTGCAGACATTATCTAGTGTTTAATAAACTACAGTTAGTACAGACACTGCCTAGTGTTTATTAAACTACAGTTAGTGCAGACACTGTCTCATGTTTATTAAACTACAGTTAGTGCAGACACTGCCTAGTGTTTATTAAACTACAGTTAGTGCAGACACTGCCTACTGTTTAATAAACTACAGTTAGTGCAGACACTGTCTAGTGTTTAATAAACTACAGTTAGTACAGACACTGCCTAGTGTTTATTAAACTACAGTTAGTGCAGACACTGTCTCATGTTTATTAAACTACAGTTAGTGCAGACACTGCCTAGTGTTTATTAAACTACAGTTAGTGCAGACACTGCCTCATGTTTATTAAACTACAGTTATTGCAGACACTGCCTAGTGTTTATTAAACTACAGTTAGTGCAGACACTGTCTCATGTTTATTAAACTACAGTTAGTGCAGACACTGTCTAGTGTTTATTAAACTACAGTTAGTGCAGACACTGTCTCATGTTTATTAAACTACAGTTAGTGCAGACACTGCCTAGTGTTTATTAAACTACAGTTAGTGCAGACACTGCCTCATGTTTATTAAACTACAGTTAGTACAGACACTGCCTAGTGTTTATTAAACTACAGTTAGTGCAGACACTGCCTAGTGTTTATTAAACTACAGTTAGTGCAGACACTGCCTCGTGTTTATTAAACTACAGTTAGTACAGACACTGTCTAGTGTTTATTAAACTACAGTTAGTACAGACACTGTCTAGTGTTTATTAAACTACAGTTAGTACAGACACTGTCTAGTGTTTATTAAACTACAGTTGGTGCAGACACTGCCTCATGTTTATTAAACTACAGTTAGTGCAGACACTGTCTAGTGTTTATTAAACTACAGTTAGTGCAGACACTGTCTAGTGTTTATTAAACTACAGTTAGTACAGACACTGCCTAGTGTTTATTAAACTACAGTTAGTACAGACACTGTCTAGTGTTTATTAAACTACAGTTAGTACAGACACTGCCTCATGTTTATTAAACTACAGTTAGTACAGACACTGTCTAGTGTTTATTAAACTACAGTTAGTACAGACACTGCCTCATGTTTATTAAACTACAGTTAGTACAGACACTGTCTAGTCTTTATTAAACTACAGTTAGTACAGACACTGCCTAGTGTTTATTAAACTACAGTTAGTACAGACACTGTCTAGTGTTTATTAAACTACAGTTAGTACAGACACTGCCTCATGTTTATTAAACTACAGTTAGTACAGACACTGTCTAGTGTTTATTAAACTACAGTTAGTGCAGACACTGCCTCATGTTTATTAAACTACAGTTAGTACAGACACTGCCTAGTGTTTATTAAACTACAGTTTCTACAGACACTGCCTCATGTTTATTAAACTACAGTTAGTACAGACACTGTCTAGTGTTTATTAAACTACAGTTAGTGCAGACACTGCCTAGTGTTTATTAAACTACAGTTAGTGCAGACACTGCCTAGTGTTTATTAAACTACAGTTAGTACAGACACTGCCTCATGTTTATTAAACTACAGTTAGTACAGACACTGTCTAGTGTTTATTAAACTACAGTTAGTGCAGACACTGCCTAGTGTTTATTAAACTACAGTTAGTACAGTCACTGTCTAGTGTTTATTAAACTACAGTTAGTGCAGACACTGCCTCATGTTTATTAAACTACAGTTAGTACAGACACTGCCTAGTGTTTATTAAACTACAGTTAGTGCAGACACTGCCTCGTGTTTATTAAACTACTGTTAGTACAGACACTGCCTCATGTTTATTAAACTACAGTTAGTACAGACACTGCCTCATGTTTATTAAACTACAGTTACAACAGACACTGTCTAGTGTTTATTAAACTACAGTTAGTGCAGACACTGTCTAGTGTTTATTAAACTACAGTTAGTACAGACACTGCCTAGTGTTTATTAAACTACAGTTAGTACAGACACTGTCTAGTGTTTATCAAACTACAGTTACTACAGACACTGTCTAGTGTTTATTAAACTACAGTTAGTACAGACACTGTCTAGTGTTTATCAAACTACAGTTACTACAGACACTGCCGAGTGTTTATTAAACTACAGTTAGTACAGACACTGCCTAGTGTTTATTAAACTACAGTTAGTGCAGACACTGTCTAGTGTTTATTAAACTACAGTTAGTGCAGACACTGCCTAGTGTTTATTAAACTACAGTTAGTGCAGACACTGTCTCATGTTTATTAAACTACAGTTAGTGCAGACACTGCCTAGTGTTTATTAAACTACAGTTAGTGCAGACACTGTCTCATGTTTATTAAACTACATTTAGTGCAGACACTGCCTAGTGTTTATTAAACTACAGTTAGTGCAGACACTGTCTCATGTTTATTAAACTACAGTTAGTGCAGACACTGCCTAGTGTTTATTAAACTACAGTTAGTGCAGACACTGCCTAGTGTTTATTAAACTACAGTTAGTGCAGACACTGTCTAGTGTTTATTAAACTACAGTTACTACAGACACTGCCTAGTGTTTATTAAACTACAGTTAGTGCAGACACTGCCTCATGTTTATTAAACTACAGTTAGTGCAGACACTGTCTAGTGTTTATTAAACTACAGTCACTACAGACACTGTCTAGTGTTCATTAAACTACAGTTAGTACAGACACTGCCTAGTGTTTATTAAACTACAGTTAGTGCAGACACTGCCTCATGTTTATTAAACTACAGTTAGTGCAGACACTGTCTCATGTTTATTAAACTACAGTTAGTGCAGACACTGCCTAGTGTTTATTAAACTACAGTTAGTGCAGACACTGTCTAGTGTTTATTAAACTACAGTTAGTGCAGACACTGCCTCATGTTTATTAAACTACAGTTACTACAGACACTGTCTAGTGTCTATTAAACTACAGTTAGTGCAGACACTGTCTCATGTTTATTAAACTACAGTTAGTGCAGACACTGCCTCATGTTTATTAAACTACAGTTAGTGCAGACACTGTGTCATGTTTATTAAACTACAGTTAGTGCAGACACTGCCTCGTGTTTATTAAACTACAGTTAGTGCAGACACTGCCTAGTGTTTATTAAACTACAGTTAGTACAGACACTGCCTCATGTTTATTAAACTACAGTTAGTACAGACACTGTCTAGTGTTTATTAAACTACAGTTAGTGCAGACACTGCCTAGTGTTTATTAAACTACAGTTAGTACAGTCACTGTCTAGTGTTTATTAAACTACAGTTAGTGCAGACACTGCCTCATGTTTATTAAACTACAGTTAGTACAGACACTGCCTAGTGTTTATTAAACTACAGTTAGTGCAGACACTGCCTCGTGTTTATTAAACTACAGTTAGTACAGACACTGCCTCATGTTTATTAAACTACAGTTAGTACAGACACTGCCTCATGTCTATTAAACTACAGTTAGTGCAGACACTGTCTCATGTTTATTAAACTACAGTTAGTGCAGACACTGTCTAGTGTTTATTAAACTACAGTTACTACAGACACTGCCTAGTGTTTATTAAACTACAGTTAGTGCAGACACTGCCTAGTGTTTATTAAACTACAGTTAGTACAGACACTGTCTAGTCTTTATTAAACTACAGTTAGTACAGACACTGTCTAGTGTTTATTAAACTACAGTTAGTGCAGACACTGTCTAGTGTTTATTAAACTACAGTTAGTACAGACACTGCCTAGTGTTTATTAAACTACAGTTAGTACACACACTGTCTAGTGTTTATCAAACTACAGTTACTACAGACACTGTCTAGTGTTTATTAAACTACAGTTAGTACAGACACTGTCTAGTGTTTATCAAACTACAGTTACTACAGACACTGCCTAGTGTTTATTAAACTACAGTTAGTGCAGACACTGCCTAGTGTTTATTAAACTACAGTTAGTGCAGACACTGTCTCATGTTTATTAAACTACAGTTAGTGCAGACACTGCCTCATGTTTATTAAACTACAGTTAGTGCAGACACTGTCTCATGTTTATTAAACTACAGTTAGTGCAGACACTGCCTAGTGTTTATTAAACTACGGTTAGTGCAGACACTGCCTCATGTTTATTAAACTACAGTTAGTGCAGACACTGCCTAGTGTTTAATAAACTACAGTTAGTGCAGACATTATCTAGTGTTTAATAAACTACAGTTAGTACAGACACTGCCTAGTGTTTATTAAACTACAGTTAGTGCAGACACTGTCTCATGTTTATTAAACTACAGTTAGTGCAGACACTGCCTAGTGTTTATTAAACTACAGTTAGTGCAGACACTGCCTACTGTTTAATAAACTACAGTTAGTGCAGACACTGTCTAGTGTTTAATAAACTACAGTTAGTACAGACACTGCCTAGTGTTTATTAAACTACAGTTAGTGCAGACACTGTCTCATGTTTATTAAACTACAGTTAGTGCAGACACTGCCTAGTGTTTATTAAACTACAGTTAGTGCAGACACTGCCTCATGTTTATTAAACTACAGTTATTGCAGACACTGCCTAGTGTTTATTAAACTACAGTTAGTGCAGACACTGTCTCATGTTTATTAAACTACAGTTAGTGCAGACACTGTCTAGTGTTTATTAAACTACAGTTAGTGCAGACACTGTCTCATGTTTATTAAACTACAGTTAGTGCAGACACTGCCTAGTGTTTATTAAACTACAGTTAGTGCAGACACTGCCTCATGTTTATTAAACTACAGTTAGTACAGACACTGTCTAGTGTTTTTTAAACTACAGTTAGTGCAGACACTGTCTAGTGTTTATTAAACTACAGTTAGTGCAGACACTGTCTAGTGTTTATTAAACTACAGTTAGTGCAGACACTGTCTAGTGTTTATTAAACTACAGTTAGTGCAGACACTGTCTAGTGTTTATTAAACTACAGTTAGTGCAGACACTGTCTAGTGTTTATTAAACTACAGTTAGTGCAGACACTGTCTAGTGTTTATTAAACTACAGTTAGTGCAGACACTGTCTAGTGTTTATTAAACTACAGTTAGTGCAGACACTGCCTAGTGTTTATTAAACTACAGTTAGTGCAGACACTGTCTAGTGTTTATTAAACTACAGTTAGTGCAGACACTGTCTAGTGTTTATTAAACTACAGTTAGTGCAGACACTGTCTAGTGTTTATTAAACTACAGTTAGTGCAGACACTGTCTAGTGTTTATTAAACTACAGTTAGTGCAGACACTGCCTAGTGTTTATTAAACTACAGTTAGTGCAGACACTGTCTAGTGTTTATTAAACTACAGTTAGTGCAGACACTGTCTAGTGTTTATTAAACTACAGTTAGTGCAGACACTGTCTAGTGTTTATTAAACTACAGTTAGTGCAGACACTGTCTAGTGTTTATTAAACTACAGTTAGTGCAGACACTGCCTAGTGTTTATTAAACTACAGTTAGTACAGACACTGTCTAGTGTTTATTAAACTACAGTTAGTACAGACACTGTCTAGTGTTTATTAAACTACAGTTAGTACAGACACTGTCTGGTGTTTATTAAACTACAGTTAGTACAGACACTGTCTAGTGTTTATTAAACTACAGTTAGTACAGACACTGTCTAGTGTTTATTAAACTACAGTTAGTACGGACACTGTCTAGTGTTTATTAAACTACAGTTAGTACAGACACTGTCTAGTGTTTATTAAACTACAGTTAGTACAGACACTGTCTAGTGTTTATTAAACTACAGTTAGTACAGACACTGTCTAGTGTTTATTAAACTACAGTTAGTGCAGACACTGCCTCATGTTTATTAAACTACAGTTAGTGCAGACACTGCCTCATGTTTATTAAACTACAGTTAGTACAGACACTGCCTCATGTTTATTAAACTACAGTTAGTACAGACACTGCCTCATGTTTATTAAACTACAGTTAGTACAGACACTGTCTAGTGTTTATTAAACTACAGTTAGTGCAGACACTGTCTAGTGTTTATTAAACTACAGTTAGTGCAGACACTGTCTCATGTTTATTAAACTACAGTTAGTACAGACACTGCCTCATGTTTATTAAACTACAGTTAGTACAGACACTGCCTCATGTTTATTAAACTACAGTTAGTGCAGACACTGTCTAGTGTTTATTAAACTACAGTTAGTGCAGACACTGTCTAGTGTTTATTAAACTACAGTTAGTGCAGACACTGTCTAGTGTTTATTAAACTACAGTTAGTGCAGACACTGCCTCATGTTTATTAAACTACAGTTAGTGCAGACACTGCCTCATGTTTATTAAACTACAGTTAGTGCAGACACTGCCTCGTGTTTATTAAACTACAGTTAGTACAGACACTGCCTCATGTTTATTAAACTACAGTTAGTGCAGACACTGTCTAGTGTTTATTAAACTACAGTTAGTGCAGACACTGTCTAGTGTTTATTAAACTACAGTTAGTGCAGACACTGTCTAGTGTTTATTAAACTACAGTTACTACAGACACTGTCTAGTGTTTATTAAACTACAGTTAGTGCAGACACTGCCTCATGTTTATTAAACTACAGTTAGTGCAGACACTGCCTCATGTTTATTAAACTACAGTTAGTACAGACACTGCCTCATGTTTATTAAACTACAGTTAGTGCAGACACTGTCTAGTGTTTATTAAACTACAGTTAGTGCAGACACTGTCTCATGTTTATTAAACTACAGTTAGTACAGACACTGTCTAGTGTTTATTAAACTACAGTTAGTACAGACACTGCCTAGTGTTTATTAAACTACAGTTAGTGCAGACACTGTCTAGTGTTTATTAAACTACAGTTAGTGCAGACACTGCCTCATGTTTATTAAACTACAGTTAGTACAGACACTGTCTAGTGTTTATTAAACTACAGTTAGTACAGACACTGCCTCATGTTTATTAAACTACAGTTAGTACAGACACTGCCTCATGTTTATTAAACTACAGTTAGTACAGACACTGTCTAGTGTTTATTAAACTACAGTTAGTACAGACACTGCCTCATGTTTATTAAACTACAGTTAGTACAGACACTGTCTAGTCTTTATTAAACTACAGTTAGTACAGACACTGCCTAGTGTTTATTAAACTACAGTTAGTACAGACACTGTCTAGTGTTTATTAAACTACAGTTAGTACAGACACTGCCTCATGTTTATTAAACTACAGTTAGTACAGACACTGTCTAGTGTTTATTAAACTACAGTTAGTGCAGACACTGCCTCATGTTTATTAAACTACAGTTAGTACAGACACTGCCTAGTGTTTATTAAACTACAGTTTCTACAGACACTGCCTCATGTTTATTAAACTACAGTTAGTACAGACACTGTCTAGTGTTTATTAAACTACAGTTAGTGCAGACACTGCCTAGTGTTTATTAAACTACAGTTAGTGCAGACACTGCCTAGTGTTTATTAAACTACAGTTAGTACAGACACTGCCTCATGTTTATTAAACTACAGTTAGTACAGACACTGTCTAGTGTTTATTAAACTACAGTTAGTGCAGACACTGCCTAGTGTTTATTAAACTACAGTTAGTACAGTCACTGTCTAGTGTTTATTAAACTACAGTTAGTGCAGACACTGCCTCATGTTTATTAAACTACAGTTAGTACAGACACTGCCTAGTGTTTATTAAACTACAGTTAGTGCAGACACTGCCTCGTGTTTATTAAACTACTGTTAGTACAGACACTGCCTCATGTTTATTAAACTACAGTTAGTACAGACACTGCCTCATGTTTATTAAACTACAGTTACAACAGACACTGTCTAGTGTTTATTAAACTACAGTTAGTGCAGACACTGTCTAGTGTTTATTAAACTACAGTTAGTACAGACACTGCCTAGTGTTTATTAAACTACAGTTAGTACAGACACTGTCTAGTGTTTATCAAACTACAGTTACTACAGACACTGTCTAGTGTTTATTAAACTACAGTTAGTACAGACACTGTCTAGTGTTTATCAAACTACAGTTACTACAGACACTGCCTAGTGTTTATTAAACTACAGTTAGTACAGACACTGCCTAGTGTTTATTAAACTACAGTTAGTGCAGACACTGTCTAGTGTTTATTAAACTACAGTTAGTGCAGACACTGCCTAGTGTTTATTAAACTACAGTTAGTGCAGACACTGTCTCATGTTTATTAAACTACAGTTAGTGCAGACACTGCCTAGTGTTTATTAAACTACAGTTAGTGCAGACACTGTCTCATGTTTATTAAACTACATTTAGTGCAGACACTGCCTAGTGTTTATTAAACTACAGTTAGTGCAGACACTGTCTCATGTTTATTAAACTACAGTTAGTGCAGACACTGCCTAGTGTTTATTAAACTACAGTTAGTGCAGACACTGCCTAGTGTTTATTAAACTACAGTTAGTGCAGACACTGTCTAGTGTTTATTAAACTACAGTTACTACAGACACTGCCTAGTGTTTATTAAACTACAGTTAGTGCAGACACTGCCTCATGTTTATTAAACTACAGTTAGTGCAGACACTGTCTAGTGTTTATTAAACTACAGTCACTACAGACACTGTCTAGTGTTCATTAAACTACAGTTAGTACAGACACTTCCTAGTGTTTATTAAACTACAGTTAGTGCAGACACTGCCTCATGTTTATTAAACTACAGTTAGTGCAGACACTGTCTCATGTTTATTAAACTACAGTTAGTGCAGACACTGCCTAGTGTTTATTAAACTACAGTTAGTGCAGACACTGTCTAGTGTTTATTAAACTACAGTTAGTGCAGACACTGCCTCATGTTTATTAAACTACAGTTACTACAGACACTGTCTAGTGTCTATTAAACTACAGTTAGTGCAGACACTGTCTCATGTTTATTAAACTACAGTTAGTGCAGACACTGCCTCATGTTTATTAAACTACAGTTAGTGCAGACACTGTGTCATGTTTATTAAACTACAGTTAGTGCAGACACTGCCTCGTGTTTATTAAACTACAGTTAGTGCAGACACTGCCTAGTGTTTATTAAACTACAGTTAGTACAGACACTGCCTCATGTTTATTAAACTACAGTTAGTACAGACACTGTCTAGTGTTTATTAAACTACAGTTAGTGCAGACACTGCCTAGTGTTTATTAAACTACAGTTAGTACAGTCACTGTCTAGTGTTTATTAAACTACAGTTAGTGCAGACACTGCCTCATGTTTATTAAACTACAGTTAGTACAGACACTGCCTAGTGTTTATTAAACTACAGTTAGTGCAGACACTGCCTCGTGTTTATTAAACTACAGTTAGTACAGACACTGCCTCATGTTTATTAAACTACAGTTAGTACAGACACTGCCTCATGTCTATTAAACTACAGTTAGTGCAGACACTGTCTCATGTTTATTAAACTACAGTTAGTGCAGACACTGTCTAGTGTTTATTAAACTACAGTTACTACAGACACTGCCTAGTGTTTATTAAACTACAGTTAGTGCAGACACTGCCTAGTGTTTATTAAACTACAGTTAGTACAGACACTGTCTAGTCTTTATTAAACTACAGTTAGTACAGACACTGTCTAGTGTTTATTAAACTACAGTTAGTGCAGACACTGTCTAGTGTTTATTAAACTACAGTTAGTACAGACACTGCCTAGTGTTTATTAAACTACAGTTAGTACACACACTGTCTAGTGTTTATCAAACTACAGTTACTACAGACACTGTCTAGTGTTTATTAAACTACAGTTAGTACAGACACTGTCTAGTGTTTATCAAACTACAGTTACTACAGACACTGCCTAGTGTTTATTAAACTACAGTTAGTGCAGACACTGCCTAGTGTTTATTAAACTACAGTTAGTGCAGACACTGTCTCATGTTTATTAAACTACATTTAGTGCAGACACTGCCTAGTGTTTATTAAACTACAGTTAGTGCAGACACTGTCTCATGTTTATTAAACTACAGTTAGTGCAGACACTGCCTCATGTTTATTAAACTACAGTTAGTGCAGACACTGTCTCATG
Organism: Mustelus asterias; assembly: GCF_964213995.1. Taxonomy (NCBI): domain Eukaryota; kingdom Metazoa; phylum Chordata; class Chondrichthyes; order Carcharhiniformes; family Triakidae; genus Mustelus; species Mustelus asterias. The sequence continues at coordinate 14,384,527 of NC_135823.1, forward strand.
TTTATTAAACTACAGTTAGTGCAGACACTGCCTAGTGTTTATTAAACTACGGTTAGTGCAGACACTGCCTCATGTTTATTAAACTACAGTTAGTGCAGACACTGCCTAGTGTTTAATAAACTACAGTTAGTGCAGACATTATCTAGTGTTTAATAAACTACAGTTAGTACAGACACTGCCTAGTGTTTATTAAACTACAGTTAGTGCAGACACTGTCTCATGTTTATTAAACTACAGTTAGTGCAGACACTGCCTAGTGTTTATTAAACTACAGTTAGTGCAGACACTGCCTACTGTTTAATAAACTACAGTTAGTGCAGACACTGTCTAGTGTTTAATAAACTACAGTTAGTACAGACACTGCCTAGTGTTTATTAAACTACAGTTAGTGCAGACACTGTCTCATGTTTATTAAACTACAGTTAGTGCAGACACTGCCTAGTGTTTATTAAACTACAGTTAGTGCAGACACTGCCTCATGTTTATTAAACTACAGTTATTGCAGACACTGCCTAGTGTTTATTAAACTACAGTTAGTGCAGACACTGTCTCATGTTTATTAAACTACAGTTAGTGCAGACACTGTCTAGTGTTTATTAAACTACAGTTAGTGCAGACACTGTCTCATGTTTATTAAACTACAGTTAGTGCAGACACTGCCTAGTGTTTATTAAACTACAGTTAGTGCAGACACTGCCTCATGTTTATTAAACTACAGTTAGTACAGACACTGTCTAGTGTTTTTTAAACTACAGTTAGTGCAGACACTGTCTAGTGTTTATTAAACTACAGTTAGTGCAGACACTGTCTAGTGTTTATTAAACTACAGTTAGTGCAGACACTGTCTAGTGTTTATTAAACTACAGTTAGTGCAGACACTGTCTAGTGTTTATTAAACTACAGTTAGTGCAGACACTGTCTAGTGTTTATTAAACTACAGTTAGTGCAGACACTGTCTAGTGTTTATTAAACTACAGTTAGTGCAGACACTGTCTAGTGTTTATTAAACTACAGTTAGTGCAGACACTGCCTAGTGTTTATTAAACTACAGTTAGTGCAGACACTGTCTAGTGTTTATTAAACTACAGTTAGTGCAGACACTGTCTAGTGTTTATTAAACTACAGTTAGTGCAGACACTGTCTAGTGTTTATTAAACTACAGTTAGTGCAGACACTGTCTAGTGTTTATTAAACTACAGTTAGTGCAGACACTGCCTAGTGTTTATTAAACTACAGTTAGTGCAGACACTGTCTAGTGTTTATTAAACTACAGTTAGTGCAGACACTGTCTAGTGTTTATTAAACTACAGTTAGTGCAGACACTGTCTAGTGTTTATTAAACTACAGTTAGTGCAGACACTGTCTAGTGTTTATTAAACTACAGTTAGTGCAGACACTGCCTAGTGTTTATTAAACTACAGTTAGTACAGACACTGTCTAGTGTTTATTAAACTACAGTTAGTACAGACACTGTCTAGTGTTTATTAAACTACAGTTAGTACAGACACTGTCTGGTGTTTATTAAACTACAGTTAGTACAGACACTGTCTAGTGTTTATTAAACTACAGTTAGTACAGACACTGTCTAGTGTTTATTAAACTACAGTTAGTACGGACACTGTCTAGTGTTTATTAAACTACAGTTAGTACAGACACTGTCTAGTGTTTATTAAACTACAGTTAGTACAGACACTGTCTAGTGTTTATTAAACTACAGTTAGTACAGACACTGTCTAGTGTTTATTAAACTACAGTTAGTGCAGACACTGCCTCATGTTTATTAAACTACAGTTAGTGCAGACACTGCCTCATGTTTATTAAACTACAGTTAGTACAGACACTGCCTCATGTTTATTAAACTACAGTTAGTACAGACACTGCCTCATGTTTATTAAACTACAGTTAGTACAGACACTGTCTAGTGTTTATTAAACTACAGTTAGTGCAGACACTGTCTAGTGTTTATTAAACTACAGTTAGTGCAGACACTGTCTCATGTTTATTAAACTACAGTTAGTACAGACACTGCCTCATGTTTATTAAACTACAGTTAGTACAGACACTGCCTCATGTTTATTAAACTACAGTTAGTGCAGACACTGTCTAGTGTTTATTAAACTACAGTTAGTGCAGACACTGTCTAGTGTTTATTAAACTACAGTTAGTGCAGACACTGTCTAGTGTTTATTAAACTACAGTTAGTGCAGACACTGCCTCATGTTTATTAAACTACAGTTAGTGCAGACACTGCCTCATGTTTATTAAACTACAGTTAGTGCAGACACTGCCTCGTGTTTATTAAACTACAGTTAGTACAGACACTGCCTCATGTTTATTAAACTACAGTTAGTGCAGACACTGTCTAGTGTTTATTAAACTACAGTTAGTGCAGACACTGTCTAGTGTTTATTAAACTACAGTTAGTGCAGACACTGTCTAGTGTTTATTAAACTACAGTTACTACAGACACTGTCTAGTGTTTATTAAACTACAGTTAGTGCAGACACTGCCTCATGTTTATTAAACTACAGTTAGTGCAGACACTGCCTCATGTTTATTAAACTACAGTTAGTACAGACACTGCCTCATGTTTATTAAACTACAGTTAGTGCAGACACTGTCTAGTGTTTATTAAACTACAGTTAGTGCAGACACTGTCTCATGTTTATTAAACTACAGTTAGTACAGACACTGTCTAGTGTTTATTAAACTACAGTTAGTACAGACACTGCCTCATGTTTATTAAACTACAGTTAGTGCAGACACTGTCTAGTGTTTATTAAACTACAGTTAGTGCAGACACTGCCTCATGTTTATTAAACTACAGTTAGTACAGATACTGCCTAGTGTTTATTAAACTACAGTTAGTGCAGACACTGCCTCATGTTTATTAAACTACAGTTAGTAAAGACACTGCCTCATGTTTATTAAACTACAGTTAGTGCAGACACTGTCTAGTGTTTATTAAACTACAGTTAGTACAGACAGTGCCTCATGTTTATTAAACTACAGTTAGTGCAGACACTGTCTAGTGTTTATTAAACTACAGTTAGTACAGACACTGCCTCATGTTTATTAAACTACAGTTAGTACAGACACTGTCTAGTGTTTATTAAACTACAGTTAGTACAGACACTGCCTAGTGTTTATTAAACTACAGTTAGTACAGACACTGCCTCATGTTTATTAAACTACAGTTAGTGCAGACACTGTCTAGTGTTTATTAAACTACAGTTAGTGCAGACACTGTCTCATGTTTATTAAACTACAGTTAGTGCAGACACTGCCTAGTGTTTATTAAACTACAGTTAGTGCAGACACTGCCTAGTGTTTATTAAACTACAGTTAGTGCAGACACTGTCTAGTGTTTATTAAACTACAGTTACTACAGACACTGCCTAGTGTTTATTAAACTACAGTTAGTGCAGACACTGCCTCATGTTTATTAAACTACAGTTAGTGCAGACACTGTCTAGTGTTTATTAAACTACAGTTACTACAGACACTGTCTAGTGTTCATTAAACTACAGTTAGTACAGACACTGCCTAGTGTTTATTAAACTACAGTTAGTGCAGACACTGCCTCATGTTTATTAAACTACAGTTAGTGCAGACACTGTCTCATGTTTATTAAACTACAGTTAGTGCAGACACTGCCTAGTGTTTATTAAACTACAGTTAGTGCAGACACTGTCTAGTGTTTATTAAACTACAGTTAGTGCAGACACTGCCTCATGTTTATTAAACTACAGTTACTACAGACACTGTCTAGTGTCTATTAAACTACAGTTAGTGCAGACACTGTCTCATGTTTATTAAACTACAGTTAGTGCAGACACTGCCTCATGTTTATTAAACTACAGTTAGTGCAGACACTGTCTCATGTTTATTAAACTACAGTTAGTGCAGACACTGCCTCGTGTTTATTAAACTACAGTTAGTGCAGACACTGCCTAGTGTTTATTAAACTACAGTTAGTACAGACACTGCCTCATGTTTATTAAACTACAGTTAGTACAGACACTGTCTAGTGTTTATTAAACTACAGTTAGTGCAGACACTGCCTAGTGTTTATTAAACTACAGTTAGTACAGTCACTGTCTAGTGTTTATTAAACTACAGTTAGTGCAGACACTGCCTCATGTTTATTAAACTACAGTTAGTACAGACACTGCCTAGTGTTTATTAAACTACAGTTAGTGCAGACACTGCCTCGTGTTTATTAAACTACAGTTAGTACAGACACTGCCTCATGTTTATTAAACTACAGTTAGTACAGACACTGCCTCATGTCTATTAAACTACAGTTAGTGCAGACACTGTCTCATGTTTATTAAACTACAGTTAGTGCAGACACTGTCTAGTGTTTATTAAACTACAGTTACTACAGACACTGCCTAGTGTTTATTAAACTACAGTTAGTGCAGACACTGCCTAGTGTTTATTAAACTACAGTTAGTACAGACACTGTCTAGTCTTTATTAAACTACAGTTAGTACAGACACTGTCTAGTGTTTATTAAACTACAGTTAGTGCAGACACTGTCTAGTGTTTATTAAACTACAGTTAGTACAGACACTGCCTAGTGTTTATTAAACTACAGTTAGTACAGACACTGTCTAGTGTTTATCAAACTACAGTTACTACAGACACTGTCTAGTGTTTATTAAACTACAGTTAGTACAGACACTGTCTAGTGTTTATCAAACTACAGTTACTACAGACACTGCCTAGTGTTTATTAAACTACAGTTAGTGCAGACACTGCCTAGTGTTTATTAAACTACAGTTAGTGCAGACACTGTCTCATGTTTATTAAACTACATTTAGTGCAGACACTGCCTAGTGTTTATTAAACTACAGTTAGTGCAGACACTGTCTCATGTTTATTAAACTACAGTTAGTGCAGACACTGCCTAGTGTTTATTAAACTACAGTTAGTGCAGACACTGCCTAGTGTTTATTAAACTACAGTTAGTGCAGACACTGTCTAGTGTTTATTAAACTACAGTTACTACAGACACTGCCTAGTGTTTATTAAACTACAGTTAGTGCAGACACTGCCTCATGTTTATTAAACTACAGTTAGTGCAGACACTGTCTAGTGTTTATTAAACTACAGTTACTACAGACACTGTCTAGTGTTCATTAAACTACAGTTAGTACAGACACTGCCTAGTGTTTATTAAACTACAGTTAGTGCAGACACTGCCTCATGTTTATTAAACTACAGTTAGTGCAGACACTGTCTCATGTTTATTAAACTACAGTTAGTGCAGACACTGCCTAGTGTTTATTAAACTACAGTTAGTGCAGAGACTGTCTAGTGTTTATTAAACTACAGTTAGTGCAGACACTGCCTCATGTTTATTAAACTACAGTTACTACAGACACTGTCTAGTGTTTATTAAACTACAGTTAGTGCAGACACTGTCTCATGTTTATTAAACTACAGTTAGTGCAGACACTGCCTCATGTTTATTAAACTACAGTTAGTGCAGACACTGTCTCATGTTTATTAAACTACAGTTAGTGCAGACACTGCCTAGTGTTTATTAAACTACGGTTAGTGCAGACACTGCCTCATGTTTATTAAACTACAGTTAGTGCAGACACTGCCTAGTGTTTAATAAACTACAGTTAGTGCAGACATTGTCTAGTGTTTAATAAACTACAGTTAGTACAGACACTGCCTAGTGTTTATTAAACTACAGTTAGTGCAGACACTGTCTCATGTTTATTAAACTACAGTTAGTGCAGACACTGCCTAGTGTTTATTAAACTACAGTTAGTGCAGACACTGCCTAGTGTTTAATAAACTACAGTTAGTGCAGACACTGTCTAGTGTTTAATAAACTACAGTTAGTACAGACACTGCCTAGTGTTTATTAAACTACAGTTAGTGCAGACACTGTCTCATGTTTATTAAACTACAGTTAGTGCAGACACTGCCTAGTGTTTATTGAACTACAGTTAGTGCAGACACTGCCTCATGTTTATTAAACTACAGTTATTGCAGACACTGCCTAGTGTTTATTAAACTACAGTTAGTGCAGACACTGTCTCATGTTTATTAAACTACAGTTAGTGCAGACACTGTCTAGTGTTTATTAAACTACAGTTAGTGCAGACACTGTCTCATGTTTATTAAACTACAGTTAGTGCAGACACTGCCTAGTGTTTATTAAACTACAGTTAGTGCAGACACTGCCTCATGTTTATTAAACTACAGTTAGTACAGACACTGTCTAGTGTTTATTAAACTACAGTTAGTGCAGACACTGTCTAGTGTTTATTAAACTACAGTTAGTGCAGACACTGTCTAGTGTTTATTAAACTACAGTTAGTGCAGACACTGTCTAGTGTTTATTAAACTACAGTTAGTGCAGACACTGTCTAGTGTTTATTAAACTACAGTTAGTGCAGACACTGTCTAGTGTTTATTAAACTACAGTTAGTGCAGACACTGTCTAGTGTTTATTAAACTACAGTTAGTGCAGACACTGTCTAGTGTTTATTAAACTACAGTTAGTGCAGACACTGTCTAGTGTTTATTAAACTACAGTTAGTGCAGACACTGTCTAGTGTTTATTAAACTACAGTTAGTGCAGACACTGCCTCATGTTTATTAAACTACAGTTAGTGCAGACACTGCCTCATGTTTATTAAACTACAGTTAGTACAGACACTGCCTCATGTTTATTAAACTACAGTTAGTACAGACACTGCCTCATGTTTATTAAACTACAGTTAGTACAGACACTGTCTAGTGTTTATTAAACTACAGTTAGTGCAGACACTGTCTAGTGTTTATTAAACTACAGTTAGTGCAGACACTGTCTCATGTTTATTAAACTACAGTTAGTACAGACACTGCCTCATGTTTATTAAACTACAGTTAGTACAGACACTGCCTCATGTTTATTAAACTACAGTTAGTGCAGACACTGTCTAGTGTTTATTAAACTACAGTTAGTGCAGACACTGTCTAGTGTTTATTAAACTACAGTTAGTGCAGACACTGTCTAGTGTTTATTAAACTACAGTTAGTGCAGACACTGCCTCATGTTTATTAAACTACAGTTAGTGCAGACACTGCCTCATGTTTATTAAACTACAGTTAGTGCAGACACTGCCTCGTGTTTATTAAACTACAGTTAGTACAGACACTGCCTCATGTTTATTAAACTACAGTTAGTGCAGACACTGTCTAGTGTTTATTAAACTACAGTTAGTGCAGACACTGTCTAGTGTTTATTAAACTACAGTTAGTGCAGACACTGCCTCATGTTTATTAAACTACAGTTAGTGCAGACACTGCCTCATGTTTATTAAACTACAGTTAGTACAGACACTGCCTCATGTTTATTAAACTACAGTTAGTACAGACACTGCCTCATGTTTATTAAACTACAGTTAGTACAGACACTGTCTAGTGTTTATTAAACTACAGTTAGTGCAGACACTGTCTAGTGTTTATTAAACTACAGTTAGTGCAGACACTGTCTCATGTTTATTAAACTACAGTTAGTACAGACACTGCCTCATGTTTATTAAACTACAGTTAGTACAGACACTGCCTCATGTTTATTAAACTACAGTTAGTGCAGACACTGTCTAGTGTTTATTAAACTACAGTTAGTGCAGACACTGTCTAGTGTTTATTAAACTACAGTTAGTGCAGACACTGTCTAGTGTTTATTAAACTACAGTTAGTGCAGACACTGCCTCATGTTTATTAAACTACAGTTAGTGCAGACACTGCCTCATGTTTATTAAACTACAGTTAGTGCAGACACTGCCTCGTGTTTATTAAACTACAGTTAGTACAGACACTGCCTCATGTTTATTAAACTACAGTTAGTGCAGACACTGTCTAGTGTTTATTAAACTACAGTTAGTGCAGACACTGTCTAGTGTTTATTAAACTACAGTTAGTGCAGACACTGTCTAGTGTTTATTAAACTACAGTTACTACAGACACTGTCTAGTGTTTATTAAACTACAGTTAGTGCAGACACTGCCTCATGTTTATTAAACTACAGTTAGTGCAGACACTGCCTCATGTTTATTAAACTACAGTTAGTACAGACACTGCCTCATGTTTATTAAACTACAGTTAGTGCAGACACTGTCTAGTGTTTATTAAACTACAGTTAGTGCAGACACTGTCTCATGTTTATTAAACTACAGTTAGTACAGACACTGTCTAGTGTTTATTAAACTACAGTTAGTACAGACACTGCCTCATGTTTATTAAACTACAGTTAGTGCAGACACTGTCTAGTGTTTATTAAACTACAGTTAGTGCAGACACTGCCTCATGTTTATTAAACTACAGTTAGTACAGATACTGCCTAGTGTTTATTAAACTACAGTTAGTGCAGACACTGCCTCATGTTTATTAAACTACAGTTAGTACAGACACTGCCTCATGTTTATTAAACTACAGTTAGTGCAGACACTGTCTAGTGTTTATTAAACTACAGTTAGTACAGACACTGCCTCATGTTTATTAAACTACAGTTAGTGCAGACACTGTCTAGTGTTTATTAAACTACAGTTAGTACAGACACTGCCTCATGTTTATTAAACTACAGTTAGTACAGACACTGCCTAGTGTTTATTAAACTACAGTTAGTACAGACACTGCCTAGTGTTTATTAAACTACAGTTAGTACAGACACTGCCTCATGTTTATTAAACTACAGTTAGTGCAGACACTGTCTAGTGTTTATTAAACTACAGTTAGTGCAGACACTGTCTCATGTATATTAAACTACAGTTAGTGCAGACACTGCCTAGTGTTTATTAAACTACAGTTAGTGCAGACACTGCCTAGTGTTTATTAAACTACAGTTAGTGCAGACACTGTCTAGTGTTTATTAAACTACAGTTACTACAGACACTGCCTAGTGTTTATTAAACTACAGTTAGTGCAGACACTGCCTCATGTTTATTAAACTACAGTTAGTGCAGACACTGTCTAGTGTTTATTAAACTACAGTTACTACAGACACTGTCTAGTGTTCATTAAACTACAGTTAGTACAGACACTGCCTAGTGTTTATTAAACTACAGTTAGTGCAGACACTGCCTCATGTTTATTAAACTACAGTTAGTGCAGACACTGTCTCATGTTTATTAAACTACAGTTAGTGCAGACACTGCCTAGTGTTTATTAAACTACAGTTAGTGCAGACACTGTCTAGTGTTTATTAAACTACAGTTAGTGCAGACACTGCCTCATGTTTATTAAACTACAGTTACTACAGACACTGTCTAGTGTCTATTAAACTACAGTTAGTGCAGACACTGTCTCATGTTTATTAAACTACAGTTAGTGCAGACACTGCCTCATGTTTATTAAACTACAGTTAGTGCAGACACTGTCTCATGTTTATTAAACTACAGTTAGTGCAGACACTGCCTCGTGTTTATTAAACTACAGTTAGTGCAGACACTGCCTAGTGTTTATTAAACTACAGTTAGTACAGACACTGCCTCATGTTTATTAAACTACAGTTAGTACAGACACTGTCTAGTGTTTATTAAACTACAGTTAGTGCAGACACTGCCTAGTGTTTATTAAACTACAGTTAGTACAGTCACTGTCTAGTGTTTATTAAACTACAGTTAGTGCAGACACTGCCTCATGTTTATTAAACTACAGTTAGTACAGACACTGCCTAGTGTTTATTAAACTACAGTTAGTGCAGACACTGCCTCGTGTTTATTAAACTACAGTTAGTACAGACACTGCCTCATGTTTATTAAACTACAGTTAGTACAGACACTGCCTCATGTCTATTAAACTACAGTTAGTGCAGACACTGTCTCATGTTTATTAAACTACAGTTAGTGCAGACACTGTCTAGTGTTTATTAAACTACAGTTACTACAGACACTGCCTAGTGTTTATTAAACTACAGTTAGTGCAGACACTGCCTAGTGTTTATTAAACTACAGTTAGTACAGACACTGTCTAGTCTTTATTAAACTACAGTTAGTACAGACACTGTCTAGTGTTTATTAAACTACAGTTAGTGCAGACACTGTCTAGTGTTTATTAAACTACAGTTAGTACAGACACTGCCTAGTGTTTATTAAACTACAGTTAGTACAGACACTGTCTAGTGTTTATCAAACTACAGTTACTACAGACACTGTCTAGTGTTTATTAAACTACAGTTAGTACAGACACTGTCTAGTGTTTATCAAACTACAGTTACTACAGACACTGCCTAGTGTTTATTAAACTACAGTTAGTGCAGACACTGCCTAGTGTTTATTAAACTACAGTTAGTGCAGACACTGTCTCATGTTTATTAAACTACATTTAGTGCAGACACTGCCTAGTGTTTATTAAACTACAGTTAGTGCAGACACTGTCTCATGTTTATTAAACTACAGTTAGTGCAGACACTGCCTAGTGTTTATTAAACTACAGTTAGTGCAGACACTGCCTAGTGTTTATTAAACTACAGTTAGTGCAGACACTGTCTAGTGTTTATTAAACTACAGTTACTACAGACACTGCCTAGTGTTTATTAAACTACAGTTAGTGCAGACACTGCCTCATGTTTATTAAACTACAGTTAGTGCAGACACTGTCTAGTGTTTATTAAACTACAGTTAGTACAGACACTGTCTAGTGTTTATTAAACTACAGTTAGTACAGACACTGTCTAGTGTTTATTAAACTACAGTTAGTACAGACACTGTCGAGTGTTTATTAAACTACAGTTAGTGCAGACACTGCCTAGTGTTTATTAAACTACAGTTAGTACAGACACTGCTTAGTGTTTATTAAACTACAGTTAGTACAGACACTGCCTAGTGTTTATTGAACTACAGTTAGGACAGACACTGTCGAGTGTTTATTAAACTACAGTTAGTGCAGACACTGCTTCATGTTTATTAAACTACAGTTAGTGCAGACATTGCCTAGTGTTTATTAAAATACAGTTAGTACAGACACTGCCTAGTGTTTATTAAACTACAGTTAGTACAGACACTGTCGAGTGTTTATTAAACTACAGTTAGTGCAGACATTGCCTCATGTTTATTAAACTACAGTTAGTGCAGACACTGCCTAGTGTTTATTAAACTACAGTTAGTACAGACACTGCCTAGTGTTTATTAAACTACAGTTAGTGCAGACACTGCCTAGTGTTTATGAAACTACAGTTAGTACAGACACTGCCTAGTGTTTATTAAACTACAGTTATTACAGACACTGCCTAGTGTTTATTAAACTACAGTTAGTGCAGACACTGCCTAGTGTTTATTAAACTACAGTTAGTGCAGACACTGCCTAGTGTTTATTAAACTACAGTTAGTACAGACACTGCCTAGTGTTTATTAAACTACAGTTAGTGCAGACACTGCCTAGTGTTTATTAAACTACAGTTAGTACAGACACTGCCTAGTGTTTATTAAACTACAGTTAGTACAGACACTGCCTAGTGTTTATTAAACTACAGTTAGTACAGACACTGTCGAGTGTTTATTAAACTACAGTTAGTGCAGACACTGCCTAGTGTTTATTAAACTACAGTTAGTGCAGACACTGCCTAGTGTTTATTAAACTACAGTTAGTACAGACACTGTCGAGTGTTTATTAAACTACAGTTAGTGCAGACACTGCCTAGTGTTTATTAAACTACAGTTAGTGCAGACACTGCCTCATGTTTATTAAACTACAGTTAGTGCAGACACTGTCTCGTGTTTATTAAACTACAGTTAGTACAGACACTGTCTAGTGTTTATTAAACTACAGTTAGTGCAGACACTGTCTAGTGTTTATTAAACTACAGTTAGTACAGACACTGTCTAGTGTTTATTAAACTACAGTTAGTACAGACACTGTCTAGTGTTTATTAAACTACAGTTACTACAGACACTGCCGAGTGTTTATTAAACTACAGTTAGTACAGACACTGTCTAGTGTTTGTTAAACTACAGTTAGTACAGACACTGTCTAGTGTTTATTAAACTACAGTTAGTACAGACACTGCCTCATGTTTATTAAACTACAGTTAGTGCAGACACTGCCTCATGTTTATTAAACTACAGTTAGTACAGACACTGTCTAGTGTTTATTAAACTACAGTTACTACAGACACTGCCGAGTGTTTATTAAACTACAGTTAGTGCAGACACTGTCTAGTGTTTATTAAACTACAGTTAGTGCAGTCACTGCCTCATGTTTATTAAACTACAGTTAGTACAGACACTGTCTAGTGTTTATTAAACTACAGTTACTACAGACACTGCCGAGTGTTTATTAAACTACAGTTAGTGCAGACACTGTCTAGTGTTTATTAAACTACAGTTAGTGCAGACACTGCCTCATGTTTATTAAACTACAGTTAGTACAGACACTGTCTAGTGTTTATTAAACTACAGTTACTCCAGACACTGCCGAGTGTTTATTAAACTACAGTTAGTGCAGACACTGTCTAGTGTTCATTAAACTACAGTTAGTGCAGACACTGCCTCATGTTTATTAAACTACAGTTAGTACAGACACTGTCTAGTGTTTATTAAACTACAGTTACTACAGACACTGCCGAGTGTTTATTAAACTACAGTTAATGCAGACACTGTCTAGTGTTTATTAAACTACAGTTAGTGCAGACACTGCCTCATGTTTATTAAACTACAGTTAGTGCAGACACTGTCTAGTGTTTATTAAACTACAGTTAGTGCAGACACTGTCTAGTGTTTATTAAACTACAGTTACTACAGACAGTGCCTCATGTTTATTAAACTACAGTTAGTACAGACACTGCCTAGTGTTTATTAAACTACAGTTAGTACAGACACTGCCTAGTGTTTATTAAACTACAGTTAGTGCAGACACTGCCTAGTGTTTATTAAACTACAGTTAGTACAGACACTGCCTAGTGTTTATTAAACTACAGTTAGTACAGACACTGCCTAGTGTTTATTAAACTACAGTTAGTACAGACACTGTCGAGTGTTTATTAAACTACAGTTAGTGCAGACACTGCCTAGTGTTTATTAAACTACAGTTAGTGCAGACACTGCCTAGTGTTTATTAAACTACAGTTAGTACAGACACTGTCGAGTGTTTATTAAACTACAGTTAGTGCAGACACTGCCTAGTGTTTATTAAACTACAGTTAGTGCAGACACTGCCTCATGTTTATTAAACTACAGTTAGTGCAGACACTGTCTCGTGTTTATTAAACTACAGTTAGTACAGACACTGTCTAGTGTTTATTAAACTACAGTTAGTGCAGACACTGTCTAGTGTTTATTAAACTACAGTTAGTACAGACACTGTCTAGTGTTTATTAAACTACAGTTAGTACAGACACTGTCTAGTGTTTATTAAACTACAGTTACTACAGACACTGCCGAGTGTTTATTAAACTACAGTTAGTACAGACACTGTCTAGTGTTTGTTAAACTACAGTTAGTACAGACACTGTCTAGTGTTTATTAAACTACAGTTAGTACAGACACTGCCTCATGTTTATTAAACTACAGTTAGTGCAGACACTGCCTCATGTTTATTAAACTACAGTTAGTACAGACACTGTCTAGTGTTTATTAAACTACAGTTACTACAGACACTGCCGAGTGTTTATTAAACTACAGTTAGTGCAGACACTGTCTAGTGTTTATTAAACTACAGTTAGTGCAGTCACTGCCTCATGTTTATTAAACTACAGTTAGTACAGACACTGTCTAGTGTTTATTAAACTACAGTTACTACAGACACTGCCGAGTGTTTATTAAACTACAGTTAGTGCAGACACTGTCTAGTGTTTATTAAACTACAGTTAGTGCAGACACTGCCTCATGTTTATTAAACTACAGTTAGTACAGACACTGTCTAGTGTTTATTAAACTACAGTTACTCCAGACACTGCCGAGTGTTTATTAAACTACAGTTAGTGCAGACACTGTCTAGTGTTCATTAAACTACAGTTAGTGCAGACACTGCCTCATGTTTATTAAACTACAGTTAGTACAGACACTGTCTAGTGTTTATTAAACTACAGTTACTACAGACACTGCCGAGTGTTTATTAAACTACAGTTAATGCAGACACTGTCTAGTGTTTATTAAACTACAGTTAGTGCAGACACTGCCTCATGTTTATTAAACTACAGTTAGTGCAGACACTGTCTAGTGTTTATTAAACTACAGTTAGTGCAGACACTGTCTAGTGTTTATTAAACTACAGTTACTACAGACAGTGCCTCATGTTTATTAAACTACAGTTAGTACAGACACTGCCTAGTGTTTATTAAACTACAGTTAGTACAGACACTGCCTAGTGTTTATTAAACTACAGTTAGTGCAGACACTGCCTAGTGTTTATTAAACTACAGTTAGTACAGACACTGCCTAGTGTTTATTAAACTACAGTTAGTACAGACACTGCCTAGTGTTTATTAAACTACAGTTAGTACAGACACTGTCGAGTGTTTATTAAACTACAGTTAGTGCAGACACTGCCTAGTGTTTATTAAACTACAGTTAGTGCAGACACTGCCTAGTGTTTATTAAACTACAGTTAGTACAGACACTGTCGAGTGTTTATTAAACTACAGTTAGTGCAGACACTGCCTAGTGTTTATTAAACTACAGTTAGTGCAGACACTGCCTCATGTTTATTAAACTACAGTTAGTGCAGACACTGTCTAGTGTTTATTAAACTACAGTTAGTACAGACACTGTCTAGTGTTTATTAAACTACAGTTAGTGCAGACACTGTCCAGTGTTTATTAAACTACAGTTAGTACAGACACTGTCTAGTGTTTATTAAACTACAGTTAGTACAGACACTGTCTAGTGTTTATTAAACTACAGTTACTACAGACACTGCCGAGTGTTTATTAAACTACAGTTAGTACAGACACTGTCTAGTGTTTATTAAACTACAGTTAGTACAGACACTGTCTAGTGTTTATTAAACTACAGTTAGTACAGACACTGCCTCATGTTTATTAAACTACAGTTAGTGCAGACACTGCCTCATGTTTATTAAACTACAGTTAGTACAGACACTGTCTAGTGTTTATTAAACTACAGTTACTACAGACACTGCCGAGTGTTTATTAAACTACAGTTAGTGCAGACACTGTCTAGTGTTTATTAAACTACAGTTAGTGCAGTCACTGCCTCATGTTTATTAAACTACAGTTAGTACAGACACTGTCTAGTGTTTATTAAACTACAGTTACTACAGACACTGCCGAGTGTTTATTAAACTACAGTTAGTGCAGACACTGTCTAGTGTTTATTAAACTACAGTTAGTGCAGACACTGCCTCATGTTTATTAAACTACAGTTAGTACAGACACTGTCTAGTGTTTATTAAACTACAGGTACTACAGACACTGCCGAGTGTTTATTAAACTACAGTTAGTGCAGACACTGTCTAGTGTTTATTAAACTACAGTTAGTGCAGACACTGCCTCATGTTTATTAAACTACAGTTAGTACAGACACTGTCTAGTGTTTATTAAACTACAGTTACTACAGACACTGCCGAGTGTTTATTAAACTACAGTTAATGCAGACACTGTCTAGTGTTTATTAAACTACAGTTAGTGCAGACACTGCCTCATGTTTATTAAACTACAGTTAGTGCAGACACTGTCTAGTGTTTATTAAACTACAGTTAGTGCAGACACTGTCTAGTGTTTATTAAACTACAGTTACTACAGACACTGCCTCATGTTTATTAAACTACAGTTAGTACAGACACTGTCTAGTGTTTATTAAACTACAGTTAGTGCAGACACTGTCTAGTGTTTATTAAACTACAGTTAGTACAGACACTGCCTCATGTTTATTAAACTACAGTTAGTACAGACTCTGTCTAGTGTTTATTAAACTACAGTTAGTACAGACACTGTCTAGTGTTTCTTAAACTACAGTTAGTACAGACACTGCCTCATGTTTATTAAACTACAGTTAGTACAGACACTGTCTAGTGTTTATTAAACTACAGTTAGTGCAGACACTGCCTCGTGTTTATTAAACTACAGTTAGTGCAGACACTGCCTCATGTTTATTAAACTACAGTTAGTACAGACACTGTCTAGTGTTTATTAAACTACAGTTACTACAGACACTGCCTAGTGTTTATTAAACTACAGTTAGTACAGACACTGCCTCATGTTTATTAAACTACAGTTAGTACAGACACTGTCTAGTGTTTATTAAACTAAAGTTAGTACAGACACTGCCTCATGTTTATTAAACTACAGTTAGTACAGACACTGTCTAGTGTTTATTAAACTACAGTTAGTGCAGACACTGTCGAGTGTTTATTAAACTACAGTTAGTGCAGACACTGCCTAGTGTTTATTAAACTACAGTTAGTGCAGACACTGCCTAGTGTTTATTAAACTACAGTTAGTACAGACACTGTCGAGTGTTTATTAAACTACAGTTAGTGCAGACACTGCCTAGTGTTTATTAAACTACAGTTAGTGCAGACACTGCCTCATGTTTATTAAACTACAGTTAGTGCAGACACTGTCTCGTGTTTATTAAACTACAGTTAGTACAGACACTGTCTAGTGTTTATTAAACTACAGTTAGTGCAGACACTGTCTAGTGTTTATTAAACTACAGTTAGTACAGACACTGTCTAGTGTTTATTAAACTACAGTTAGTACAGACACTGTCTAGTGTTTATTAAACTACAGTTACTACAGACACTGCCGAGTGTTTATTAAACTACAGTTAGTACAGACACTGTCTAGTGTTTGTTAAACTACAGTTAGTACAGACACTGTCTAGTGTTTATTAAACTACAGTTAGTACAGACACTGCCTCATGTTTATTAAACTACAGTTAGTGCAGACACTGCCTCATGTTTATTAAACTACAGTTAGTACAGACACTGTCTAGTGTTTATTAAACTACAGTTACTACAGACACTGCCGAGTGTTTATTAAACTACAGTTAGTGCAGACACTGTCTAGTGTTTATTAAACTACAGTTAGTGCAGTCACTGCCTCATGTTTATTAAACTACAGTTAGTACAGACACTGTCTAGTGTTTATTAAACTACAGTTACTACAGACACTGCCGAGTGTTTATTAAACTACAGTTAGTGCAGACACTGTCTAGTGTTTATTAAACTACAGTTAGTGCAGACACTGCCTCATGTTTATTAAACTACAGTTAGTACAGACACTGTCTAGTGTTTATTAAACTACAGTTACTCCAGACACTGCCGAGTGTTTATTAAACTACAGTTAGTGCAGACACTGTCTAGTGTTCATTAAACTACAGTTAGTGCAGACACTGCCTCATGTTTATTAAACTACAGTTAGTACAGACACTGTCTAGTGTTTATTAAACTACAGTTACTACAGACACTGCCGAGTGTTTATTAAACTACAGTTAATGCAGACACTGTCTAGTGTTTATTAAACTACAGTTAGTGCAGACACTGCCTCATGTTTATTAAACTACAGTTAGTGCAGACACTGTCTAGTGTTTATTAAACTACAGTTAGTGCAGACACTGTCTAGTGTTTATTAAACTACAGTTACTACAGACAGTGCCTCATGTTTATTAAACTACAGTTAGTACAGACACTGCCTAGTGTTTATTAAACTACAGTTAGTACAGACACTGCCTAGTGTTTATTAAACTACAGTTAGTGCAGACACTGCCTAGTGTTTATTAAACTACAGTTAGTACAGACACTGCCTAGTGTTTATTAAACTACAGTTAGTACAGACACTGCCTAGTGTTTATTAAACTACAGTTAGTACAGACACTGTCGAGTGTTTATTAAACTACAGTTAGTGCAGACACTGCCTAGTGTTTATTAAACTACAGTTAGTGCAGACACTGCCTAGTGTTTATTAAACTACAGTTAGTACAGACACTGTCGAGTGTTTATTAAACTACAGTTAGTGCAGACACTGCCTAGTGTTTATTAAACTACAGTTAGTGCAGACACTGCCTCATGTTTATTAAACTACAGTTAGTGCAGACACTGTCTAGTGTTTATTAAACTACAGTTAGTACAGACACTGTCTAGTGTTTATTAAACTACAGTTAGTGCAGACACTGTCCAGTGTTTATTAAACTACAGTTAGTACAGACACTGTCTAGTGTTTATTAAACTACAGTTAGTACAGACACTGTCTAGTGTTTATTAAACTACAGTTACTACAGACACTGCCGAGTGTTTATTAAACTACAGTTAGTACAGACACTGTCTAGTGTTTATTAAACTACAGTTAGTACAGACACTGTCTAGTGTTTATTAAACTACAGTTAGTACAGACACTGCCTCATGTTTATTAAACTACAGTTAGTGCAGACACTGCCTCATGTTTATTAAACTACAGTTAGTACAGACACTGTCTAGTGTTTATTAAACTACAGTTACTACAGACACTGCCGAGTGTTTATTAAACTACAGTTAGTGCAGACACTGTCTAGTGTTTATTAAACTACAGTTAGTGCAGTCACTGCCTCATGTTTATTAAACTACAGTTAGTACAGACACTGTCTAGTGTTTATTAAACTACAGTTACTACAGACACTGCCGAGTGTTTATTAAACTACAGTTAGTGCAGACACTGTCTAGTGTTTATTAAACTACAGTTAGTGCAGACACTGCCTCATGTTTATTAAACTACAGTTAGTACAGACACTGTCTAGTGTTTATTAAACTACAGGTACTACAGACACTGCCGAGTGTTTATTAAACTACAGTTAGTGCAGACACTGTCTAGTGTTTATTAAACTACAGTTAGTGCAGACACTGCCTCATGTTTATTAAACTACAGTTAGTACAGACACTGTCTAGTGTTTATTAAACTACAGTTACTACAGACACTGCCGAGTGTTTATTAAACTACAGTTAATGCAGACACTGTCTAGTGTTTATTAAACTACAGTTAGTGCAGACACTGCCTCATGTTTATTAAACTACAGTTAGTGCAGACACTGTCTAGTGTTTATTAAACTACAGTTAGTGCAGACACTGTCTAGTGTTTATTAAACTACAGTTACTACAGACACTGCCTCATGTTTATTAAACTACAGTTAGTACAGACACTGTCTAGTGTTTATTAAACTACAGTTAGTGCAGACACTGTCTAGTGTTTATTAAACTACAGTTAGTACAGACACTGCCTCATGTTTATTAAACTACAGTTAGTACAGACTCTGTCTAGTGTTTATTAAACTACAGTTAGTACAGACACTGTCTAGTGTTTCTTAAACTACAGTTAGTACAGACACTGCCTCATGTTTATTAAACTACAGTTAGTACAGACACTGTCTAGTGTTTATTAAACTACAGTTAGTGCAGACACTGCCTCGTGTTTATTAAACTACAGTTAGTGCAGACACTGCCTCATGTTTATTAAACTACAGTTAGTACAGACACTGTCTAGTGTTTATTAAACTACAGTTACTACAGACACTGCCTAGTGTTTATTAAACTACAGTTAGTACAGACACTGCCTCATGTTTATTAAACTACAGTTAGTACAGACACTGTCTAGTGTTTATTAAACTAAAGTTAGTACAGACACTGCCTCATGTTTATTAAACTACAGTTAGTACAGACACTGTCTAGTGTTTATTAAACTACAGTTAGTGCAGACACTGCCTCGTGCTTATTAAACTACAGTTAGTGCAGACACTGCCTCATGTTTATTAAACTACAGTTAGTACAGACACTGTCTAGTGTTTATTAAACTACAGTTAGTACAGACACTGCCTAGTGTTTATTAAACTACAGTTAGTGCAGACACTGTCTAGTGTTTATTAAACTACAGTTAGTGCAGACACTGTCTAGTGTTTATTAAACTACAGTTACTACAGACACTGCCTCATGTTTATTAAACTACAGTTACAACAGACACTGCCTCATGTTTATTAAACTACAGTTACTACAGACACTGCCTCATATTTATTAAACTACAGTTACTACAGACACTGCCTCATGTTTATTAAACTACAGTTAGTACAGACACTGCCTAGGGTTTATTAAACTACAGTTAGTGCAGACACTGCCTCATGTTTATTAAACTACAGTTACTACAGACACTGCCTCATGTTTATTAAATTACAGTTAGTACAGACACTGCCTAGTGTTTATTAAACTACAGTTAGTACAGACACTGTCTAGTGTTTATTAAACTACAGTTACTACAGACACTGCCGAGTGTTTATTAAACTACAGTTAGTACAGACACTGTCTAGTGTTTATTAAACTACAGTTACTACAGACACTGCCTCATGTTTATTAAATTACAGTTAGTGCAGACACTGTCTGGTGTTTATTAAACTACAGTTAGTACAGACACTGCCTAGTGTTTATTAAACTACAGTTAGTACAGACACTGTCGAGTATTTATTAAACTACAGTTACTACAGACACTGCCTAGTGTTTATTAAACTACAGTTAGTACAGACACTGTCTAGTGTTTATTAAACTACAGTTACTACAGACACTGCCTAGTGTTTATTAAACTACAGTTAGTGCAGACACTGCCTCATGTTTATTAAACTACAGTTAGTACAGACACTGTCTAGTGTTTATTAAACTACAGTTACTACAGACACTGCCTAGTGTTTATTAAACTACAGTTAGTGCAGACACTGCCTAGTGTTTATTAAACTACAGTTAGTACAGACACTGTCTAGTGTTTATTAAACTACAGTTACTACAGACACTGCCTAGTGTTTATTAAACTACAGTTAGTGCAGACACTGCCTAGTGTTTATTAAACTACAGTTAGTGCAGACACTGCCTAGTGTTTATTAAACTACAGTTAGTACAGACACTGCCTCGTGTTTATTAAACTACAGTTACTACAGACACTGCCTAGTGTTTATTAAACTACAGTTAGTACAGACACTGTCTAGTGTTTATTAAACTACAGTTAGTACAGACACTGCCTCGTGTTTATTAAACTACAGTTAATACAGACACTGTCTAGTGTTTATTAAACTACAGTTACTACAGACACTGTCTAGTGCTGATTAAACTACAGTTAGTGCAGACACTGTCTAGTGTTTATTAAACTACAGTTAGTGCAGACACTGTCTAGTGTTTATTAAACTACAGTTAGTGCAGACACTGCCTCATGTTTATTAAACTACAGTTAGTGCAGACACTGCCTAGTGTTTATTAAACTACAGTTAGTACAGACACTGTCTAGTGTTTATTAAACTACAGTTAGTACAGACACTGTCTAGTGTTTATTAAACTACAGTTAGTACAGACACTGTCGAGTGTTTATTAAACTACAGTTAGTGCAGACACTGCCTAGTGTTTATTAAACTACAGTTAGTACAGACACTGCCTAGTGTTTATTAAACTACAGTTAGTACAGACACTGTCGAGTGTTTATTAAACTACAGTTAGTGCAGACACTGCCTCATGTTTATTAAACTACAGTTAGTGCAGACACTGCCTAGTGTTTATTAAACTACAGTTAGTACAGACACTGCCTAGTGTTTATTAAACTACAGTTAGTACAGACACTGTCGAGTGTTTATTAAACTACAGTTAGTGCAGACACTGCCTCATGTTTATTAAACTACAGTTAGTGCAGACACTGCCTAGTGTTTATTAAACTACAGTTAGTACAGACACTGCCTAGTGTTTATTAAACTACAGTTAGTACAGACACTGTCGAGTGTTTATTAAACTACAGTTAGTGCAGACACTGCCTAGTGTTTATTAAACTACAGTTAGTGCAGACACTGCCTCATGTTTATTAAACTACAGTTAGTACAGACACTGCCTCATGTTTATTAAACTACAGTTAGTGCAGACACTGTCTAGTGTTTATTAAACTACAGTTAGTACAGACACTGTCTAGTGTTTATTAAACTACAGTTAGTGCAGACACTGTCTAGTGTTTATTAAACTACAGTTAGTACAGACACTGTCTAGTGTTTATTAAACTACAGTTAGTACAGACACTGTCTAGTGTTTATTAAACTACAGTTACTACAGACACTGCCGAGTGTTTATTAAACTACAGTTAGTACAGACACTGTCTAGTGTTTATTAAACTACAGTTAGTACAGACACTGTCTAGTGTTTATTAAACTACAGTTAGTACAGACACTGTCTAGTGTTTATTAAACTACAGTTAGTGCAGACACTGTCTAGTGTTTATTAAACTACAGTTAGTACAGACACTGTCTAGTGTTTATTAAACTACAGTTAGTACAGACACTGCCTCATGTTTATTAAACTACAGTTAGTGCAGACACTGCCTCATGTTTATTAAACTACAGTTAGTACAGACACTGTCTAGTGTTTATTAAACTACAGTTAGTACAGACACTGCCTCATGTTTATTAAACTACAGTTAGTGCAGACACTGCCTCATGTTTATTAAACTACAGTTAGTACAGACACTGTCTAGTGTTTATTAAACTACAGTTACTACAGACACTGCCGAGTGTTTATTAAACTACAGTTAGTGCAGACACTGTCTAGTGTTTATTAAACTACAGTTAGTGCAGACACTGCCTCATGTTTATTAAACTACAGTTAGTACAGACACTGTCTAGTGTTTATTAAACTACAGTTACTACAGACACTGCCGAGTGTTTATTAAACTACAGTTAGTGCAGACACTGTCTAGTGTTTATTAAACTACAGTTAGTGCAGACACTGCCTCATGTTTATTAAACTACAGTTAGTACAGACACTGTCTAGTGTTTATTAAACTACAGTTACTACAGACACTGCCGAGTGTTTATTAAACTACAGTTAGTGCAGACACTGTCTAGTGTTTATTAAACTACAGTTAGTGCAGACACTGCCTCATGTTTATTAAACTACAGTTAGTACAGACACTGTCTAGTGTTTATTAAACTACAGTTACTACAGACACTGCCGAGTGTTTATTAAACTACAGTTAGTGCAGACACTGTCTAGTGTTTATTAAACTACAGTTAGTGCAGACACTGCCTCATGTTTATTAAACTACAGTTAGTGCAGACACTGTCTAGTGTTTATTAAACTACAGTTAGTGCAGACACAGTCTAGTGTTTATTAAACTACAGTTACTACAGACACTGCCTCATGTTTATTAAACTACAGTTAGTACAGACACTGTCTAGTGTTTATTAAACTACAGTTAGTGCAGACACTGTCTAGTGTTTATTAAACTACAGTTAGTACAGACACTGCCTCATGTTTATTAAACTACAGTTAGTACAGACACTGTCTAGTGTTTATTAAACTACAGTTACTACAGACACTGCCGAGTGTTTATTAAACTACAGTTAGTACAGACACTGTCTAGTGTTTATTAAACTACAGTTAGTACAGACACTGTCTAGTGTTTATTAAACTACAGTTAGTACAGACACTGCCTCATGTTTATTAAACTACAGTTAGTGCAGACACTGCCTCATGTTTATTAAACTACAGTTAGTACAGACACTGTCTAGTGTTTATTAAACTACAGTTCCTACAGACACTGCCGAGTGTTTATTAAACTACAGTTAGTGCAGACACTGTCTAGTGTTTATTAAACTACAGTTAGTGCAGACACTGCCTCATGTTTATTAAACTACAGTTAGTACAGACACTGTCTAGTGTTTATTAAACTACAGTTACTACAGACACTGCCGAGTGTTTATTAAACTACAGTTAGTGCAGACACTGTCTAGTGTTTATTAAACTACAGTTAGTGCAGACACTGCCTCATGTTTATTAAACTACAGTTAGTACAGACACTGTCTAGTGTTTATTAAACTACAGTTACTACAGACACTGCCGAGTGTTTATTAAACTACAGTTAGTGCAGACACTGTCTAGTGTTTATTAAACTACAGTTAGTGCAGACACTGCCTCATGTTTATTAAACTACAGTTAGTACAGACACTGTCTAGTGTTTATTAAACTACAGTTACTACAGACACTGCCGAGTGTTTATTAAACTACAGTTAGTGCAGACACTGTCTAGTGTTTATTAAACTACAGTTAGTGCAGACACTGCCTCATGTTTATTAAACTACAGTTAGTGCAGACACTGTCTAGTGTTTATTAAACTACAGTTAGTGCAGACACTGTCTAGTGTTTATTAAACTACAGTTACTACAGACACTGCCTCATGTTTATTAAACTACAGTTAGTACAGACACTGTCTAGTGTTTATTAAACTACAGTTAGTGCAGACACTGTCTAGTGTTTATTAAACTACAGTTAGTACAGACACTGCCTCATGTTTATTAAACTACAGTTAGTACAGACACTGTCTAGTGTTTATTAAACTACAGTTAGTACAGACACTGTCTAGTGTTTATTAAACTACAGTTAGTACAGACACTGCCTCATGTTTATTAAACTACAGTTAGTACAGACACTGTCTAGTGTTTATTAAACTACAGTTAGTGCAGACACTGCCTCGTGTTTATTAAACTACAGTTAGTGCAGACACTGCCTAGTGTTTATTAAACTACAGTTAGTACAGACACTGCCTCATGTTTATTAAACTACAGTTAGTGCAGACACTGTCTAGTGTTTATTAAACTACAGTTAGTACAGACACTGTCTAGTGTTTATTAAACTACAGTTAGTACAGACACTGTCTAGTGTTTATTAAACTACAGTTAGTACAGACACTGCCTCATGTTTATTAAACTACAGTTAGTACAGACACTGCCTCATGTTTATTAAACTACAGTTAGTACAGACACTGTCTAGTGTTTATTAAACTACAGTTAGTACAGACACTGCCTAGTGTTTATTAAACTACAGTTAGTACAGACACTGTCGAGTGTTTATTAAACTACAGTTAGTGCAGACACTGCCTCATGTTTATTAAACTACAGTTAGTACAGACACTGGCTAGTGTTTATTAAACTACAGTTAGTACAGACACTGTCGAGTGTTTATTAAACTACAGTTAGTGCAGACACTGCCTCATGTTTATTAAACTACAGTTAGTGCAGACACTGCCTCATGTTTATTAAACTACAGTTAGTACAGACACTGTCTAGTGTTTATTAAACTACAGTTAGTACAGACACTGTCGAGTGTTTGTTAAACTACAGTTAGTACAGACACTGCCTAGTGTTTATTAAACTACAGTTAGTACAGACACTGTCGAGTGTTTATTAAACTACAGTTAGTGCAGACACTGCCTCATGTTTATTAAACTACAGTTAGTGCAGACACTGTCTAGTGTTTATTAAACTACAGTTAGTACAGACACTGCCTCGTGTTTATTAAACTACAGTTAGTGCAGACACTGCCTGATGTTTATTAAACTACAGTTAGTACAGACACTGCCTAGTGTTTATTAAACTACAGTTAGTACAGACACTGCCTAGTGTTTATTAAACTACAGTTAGTACAGACACTGCCTCATGTTTATTAAACTACAGTTAGTACAGACACTGTCTAGTGTTTATTAAACTACAGTTAGTACAGACACTGCCTAGTGTTTATTAAACTACAGTTAGTACAGACACTGCCTCATGTTTATTAAACTACAGTTAGTACAGACACTGTCTAGTGTTTATTAAACTACAGTTAATACAGACACTGCCTAGTGTTTATTAAACTACAGTTACTACAGACACTGCCTCATGTTTATTAAACTACAGTTAGTACAGACACTGTCTAGTGTTTATTAAACTACAGTTAGTACAGACACTGCCTAGTGTTTATTAAACTACAGTTAGTGCAGACACTGCCTCATGTTTATTAAACTACAGTTAGTACAGACACTGCCTCATGTTTATTAAACTACAGTTAGTACAGACACTGCCTAGTGTTTATT
The DNA here is from genome assembly GCF_964213995.1 of Mustelus asterias. NCBI lineage: Eukaryota > Metazoa > Chordata > Chondrichthyes > Carcharhiniformes > Triakidae > Mustelus > Mustelus asterias. Next base: position 14,410,322 of record NC_135823.1, read on the forward strand.
AAACTACAGTTAGTACAGACACTGTCGAGTGTTTATTAAACTACAGTTAGTGCAGACACTGCCTCATGTTTATTAAACTACAGTTAGTGCAGACACTGCCTCATGTTTATTAAACTACAGTTAGTACAGACACTGCCTAGTGTTTATTAAACTACAGTTAGTACAGACACTGCCTCATGTTTATTAAACTACAGTTAGTGCAGACACTGTCTAGTGTTTATTAAACTACAGTTAGTACAGACACTGCCTCATGTTTATTAAACTACAGTTAGTGCAGACACTGTCTAGTGTTTATTAAACTACAGTTACTACAGACACTGCCGAGTGTTTATTAAACTACAGTTAGTGCAGACACTGCCTCGTGTTTATTAAACTACAGTTAGTGCAGACACTGCCTAGTGTTTATTAAACTACAGTTAGTACAGACACTGACTCATGTTTATTAAACTACAGTTAGTGCAGACACTGTCTAGTGTTTATTAAACTACAGTTAGTACAGACACTGTCTAGTGTTTATTAAACTACAGTTAGTACAGACACTGTCTAGTGTTTATTAAACTACAGTTAGTACAGACACTGCCTCATGTTTATTAAACTACAGTTAGTACAGACACTGCCATTTGTTTATTAAACTACAGTTAGTACAGACACTGTCTAGTGTTTATTAAACTACAGTTAGTACAGACACTGTCTAGTGTTTATTAAACTACAGTTAGTACAGACACTGTCTAGTGTTTATTAAACTACAGTTAGTACAGACACTGCCTAGTGTTTATTAAACTACAGTTAGTACAGACACTGCCTAGTGTTTATTAAACTACAGTTAGTACAGACACTGTCTAGTGTTTATTAAACTACAGTTAGTACAGACACTGTCTAGTGTTTATTAAACTACAGTTAGTACAGACACTGCCTAGTGTTTATTAAACTACAGTTAGTACAGACACTGCCTAGTGTTTATTAAACTACAGTTAGTGCAGACACTGCATAGTGTTTATTAAACTACAGTTAGTGCAGACACTGTCTAGTGTTTATTAAACTACAGTTAGTGCAGACACTGCCTCATGTTTATTAAACTACAGTTAGTACAGACACTGCCTCATGTTTATTAAACTACAGTTAGTACAGACACTGCCTAGTGTTTATTAAACTACAGTTAGTACAGACACTGCCTCATGTTTATTAAACTACAGTTAGTACAGACACTGTCTAGTGTTTATTAAACTACAGTTAGTACAGACACTGCCTAGTGTTTATTAAACTACAGTTAGTACAGACACTGCCTCATGTTTATTAAACTACAGTTAGTACAGACACTGTCTAGTGTTTATTAAACTACAGTTACTACAGACACTGCCTCATGTTTATTAAATTACAGTTAGTACAGACACTGTCTAGTGTTTATTAAACTACAGTTACTACAGACACTGCCTAGTGTTTATTAAACTACAGTTAGTACAGACACTGTCTAGTGTATATTAAACTACAGTTACTACAGACACTGCCGAGTGTTTATTAAACTACAGTTAGTACAGACACTGTCTAGTGTTTATTAAACTACAGTTACTACAGACACTGCCTCATGTTTATTAAATTACAGTTAGTGCAGACACTGTCTGGTGTTTATTAAACTACAGTTAGTACAGACACTGCCTAGTGTTTATTAAACTACAGTTAGTACAGACACTGTCGAGTGTTTATTAAACTACAGTTACTACAGACACTGCCTAGTGTTTATTAAACTACAGTTAGTGCAGACACTGCCTAGTGTTTATTAAACTACAGTTAGTACAGAAACTGTCTAGTGTTTATTAAACTACAGTTACTACAGACACTGCCTAGTGTTTATTAAACTACAGTTAGTGCAGACACTGCCTCATGTTTATTAAACTACAGTTAGTACAGACACTGTCTAGTGTTTATTAAACTACAGTTACTACAGACACTGCCTAGTGTTTATTAAACTACAGTTAGTGCAGACACTGCCTAGTGTTTATTAAACTACAGTTAGTACAGACACTGTCTAGTGTTTATTAAACTACAGTTACTACAGACACTGCCTAGTGTTTATTAAACTACAGTTAGTGCAGACACTGCATAGTGTTTATTAAACTACAGTTAGTGCAGACACTGCCTAGTGTTTATTAAACTACAGTTAGTACAGACACTGCCTCGTGTTTATTAAACTACAGTTACTACAGTCACTGCCTAGTGTTTATTAAACTACAGTTCGTACAGACACTGTCTAGTGTTTATTAAACTACAGTTAGTACAGACACTGCCTCGTGTTTATTAAACTACAGTTAATACAGACACTGTCTAGTGTTTATTAAACTACAGTTACTACAGACACTGTCTAGTGCTTATTAAACTACAGTTAGTGCAGACACTGTCTAGTGTTTATTAAACTACAGTTAGTGCAGACACTGTCTAGTGTTTATTAAACTACAGTTAGTGCAGACACTGCCTCATGTTTATTAAACTACAGTTAGTGCAGACACTGCCTAGTGTTTATTAAACTACAGTTAGTACAGACACTGTCTAGTGTTTATTAAACTACAGTTAGTACAGACACTGTCTAGTGTTTATTAAACTACAGTTAGTACAGACACTGTCGAGTGTTTATTAAACTACAGTTAGTGCAGACACTGCCTAGTGTTTATTAAACTACAGTTAGTACAGACACTGCCTAGTGTTTATTAAACTACAGTTAGTACAGACACTGTCGAGTGTTTATTAAACTACAGTTAGTACAGACACTGTCTAGTGTTTATTAAACTACAGTTAGTACAGACACTGTCTAGTGTTTATTAAACTACAGTTAGTGCAGACACTGTCTAGTGTTTATTAAACTACAGTTAGTGCAGACACTGCCTCATGTTTATTAAACTACTGTTAGTACAGACACTGCCTAGTGTTTATTAAACTACAGTTAGTACAGACACTGTCGAGTGTTTATTAAACTACAGTTAGTGCAGACACTGCCTAGTGTTTATTAAACTACAGTTACTACAGACACTGCCTAGTGTTTATTAAACTACAGTTAGTACAGACACTGTCGAGTGTTTATTAAACTACAGTTAGTGCAGACACTGCCTCATGTTTATTAAACTACAGTTAGTGCAGACACTGCTTAGTGTTTATTAAACTACAGTTAGTACAGACACTGTCGAGTGTTTATTAAACTACAGTTAGTACAGACACTGCCTAGTGTTTATTAAACTACAGTTAGTACAGACACTGTCGAGTGTTTATTAAACTACAGTTAGTGCAGACACTGCCTCAAGTTTATTAAACTACAGTTAGTGCAGACACTGCCTAGTGTTTATTAAACTACAGTTAGTACAGACACTGCCTAGTGTTTATTAAACTACAGTTAGTACAGACACTGTCGAGTGTTTATTAAACTACAGTTAGTGCAGACACTGCCTCATGTTTATTAAACTACAGTTAGTGCAGACACTGCCTAGTGTTTATTAAACTACAGTTAGTACAGACACTGCCTAGTGTTTATTAAACTACAGTTAGTACAGACACTGTCGAGTGTTTATTAAACTACAGTTAGTGCAGACACTGCCTAGTGTTTATTAAACTACAGTTAGTGCAGACACTGCCTCATGTTTATTAAACTACAGTTAGTACAGACACTGCCTCATGTTTATTAAACTACAGTTAGTGCAGACACTGTCTAGTGTTTATTAAACTACAGTTAGTACAGACACTGTCTAGTGTTTATTAAACTACAGTTAGTGCAGACACTGTCTAGTGTTTATTAAACTACAGTTAGTACAGACACTGTCTAGTGTTTATTAAACTACAGTTAGTACAGACACTGTCTAGTGTTTATTAAACTACAGTTACTACAGACACTGCCGAGTGTTTATTAAACTACAGTTAGTACAGACACTGCCTAGTGTTTATTAAACTACAGTTAGTGCAGACACTGCCTAGTGTTTATTAAACTACAGTTAGTACAGACACTGTCGAGTGTTTATTAAACTACAGTTACTACAGACACTGCCTAGTGTTTATTAAACTACAGTTAGTGCAGACACTGCCTAGTGTTTATTAAACTACAGTTAGTACAGAAACTGTCTAGTGTTTATTAAACTACAGTTACTACAGACACTGCCTAGTGTTTATTAAACTACAGTTAGTGCAGACACTGCCTCATGTTTATTAAACTACAGTTAGTACAGACACTGTCTAGTGTTTATTAAACTACAGTTACTACAGACACTGCCTAGTGTTTATTAAACTACAGTTAGTGCAGACACTGCCTAGTGTTTATTAAACTACAGTTAGTACAGACACTGTCTAGTGTTTATTAAACTACAGTTACTACAGACACTGCCTAGTGTTTATTAAACTACAGTTAGTGCAGACACTGCATAGTGTTTATTAAACTACAGTTAGTGCAGACACTGCCTAGTGTTTATTAAACTACAGTTAGTACAGACACTGCCTCGTGTTTATTAAACTACAGTTACTACAGTCACTGCCTAGTGTTTATTAAACTACAGTTCGTACAGACACTGTCTAGTGTTTATTAAACTACAGTTAGTACAGACACTGCCTCGTGTTTATTAAACTACAGTTAATACAGACACTGTCTAGTGTTTATTAAACTACAGTTACTACAGACACTGTCTAGTGCTTATTAAACTACAGTTAGTGCAGACACTGTCTAGTGTTTATTAAACTACAGTTAGTGCAGACACTGTCTAGTGTTTATTAAACTACAGTTAGTGCAGACACTGCCTCATGTTTATTAAACTACAGTTAGTGCAGACACTGCCTAGTGTTTATTAAACTACAGTTAGTACAGACACTGTCTAGTGTTTATTAAACTACAGTTAGTACAGACACTGTCTAGTGTTTATTAAACTACAGTTAGTACAGACACTGTCGAGTGTTTATTAAACTACAGTTAGTGCAGACACTGCCTAGTGTTTATTAAACTACAGTTAGTACAGACACTGCCTAGTGTTTATTAAACTACAGTTAGTACAGACACTGTCGAGTGTTTATTAAACTACAGTTAGTACAGACACTGTCTAGTGTTTATTAAACTACAGTTAGTACAGACACTGTCTAGTGTTTATTAAACTACAGTTAGTGCAGACACTGTCTAGTGTTTATTAAACTACAGTTAGTGCAGACACTGCCTCATGTTTATTAAACTACTGTTAGTACAGACACTGCCTAGTGTTTATTAAACTACAGTTAGTACAGACACTGTCGAGTGTTTATTAAACTACAGTTAGTGCAGACACTGCCTAGTGTTTATTAAACTACAGTTACTACAGACACTGCCTAGTGTTTATTAAACTACAGTTAGTACAGACACTGTCGAGTGTTTATTAAACTACAGTTAGTGCAGACACTGCCTCATGTTTATTAAACTACAGTTAGTGCAGACACTGCTTAGTGTTTATTAAACTACAGTTAGTACAGACACTGTCGAGTGTTTATTAAACTACAGTTAGTACAGACACTGCCTAGTGTTTATTAAACTACAGTTAGTACAGACACTGTCGAGTGTTTATTAAACTACAGTTAGTGCAGACACTGCCTCAAGTTTATTAAACTACAGTTAGTGCAGACACTGCCTAGTGTTTATTAAACTACAGTTAGTACAGACACTGCCTAGTGTTTATTAAACTACAGTTAGTACAGACACTGTCGAGTGTTTATTAAACTACAGTTAGTGCAGACACTGCCTCATGTTTATTAAACTACAGTTAGTGCAGACACTGCCTAGTGTTTATTAAACTACAGTTAGTACAGACACTGCCTAGTGTTTATTAAACTACAGTTAGTACAGACACTGTCGAGTGTTTATTAAACTACAGTTAGTGCAGACACTGCCTAGTGTTTATTAAACTACAGTTAGTGCAGACACTGCCTCATGTTTATTAAACTACAGTTAGTACAGACACTGCCTCATGTTTATTAAACTACAGTTAGTGCAGACACTGTCTAGTGTTTATTAAACTACAGTTAGTACAGACACTGTCTAGTGTTTATTAAACTACAGTTAGTGCAGACACTGTCTAGTGTTTATTAAACTACAGTTAGTACAGACACTGTCTAGTGTTTATTAAACTACAGTTAGTACAGACACTGTCTAGTGTTTATTAAACTACAGTTACTACAGACACTGCCGAGTGTTTATTAAACTACAGTTAGTACAGACACTGTCTAGTGTTTATTAAACTACAGTTAGTACAGACACTGTCTAGTGTTTATTAAACTACAGTTAGTACAGACACTGTCTAGTGTTTATTAAACTACAGTTAGTGCAGACACTGTCTAGTGTTTATTAAACTACAGTTAGTACAGACACTGTCTAGTGTTTATTAAACTACAGTTAGTACAGACACTGCCTCATGTTTATTAAACTACAGTTAGTGCAGACACTGCCTCATGTTTATTAAACTACAGTTAGTACAGACACTGTCTAGTGTTTATTAAACTACAGTTACTACAGACACTGCCGAGTGTTTATTAAACTACAGTTAGTGCAGACACTGTCTAGTGTTTATTAAACTACAGTTAGTGCAGACACTGCCTCATGTTTATTAAACTACAGTTAGTACAGACACTGTCTAGTGTTTATTAAACTACAGTTACTACAGACACTGCCGAGTGTTTATTAAACTACAGTTAGTGCAGACACTGTCTAGTGTTTATTAAACTACAGTTAGTGCAGACACTGCCTCATGTTTATTAAACTACAGTTAGTACAGACACTGTCTAGTGTTTATTAAACTACAGTTACTACAGACACTGCCGAGTGTTTATTAAACTACAGTTAGTGCAGACACTGTCTAGTGTTTATTAAACTACAGTTAGTTCAGACACTGCCTCATGTTTATTAAACTACAGTTAGTACAGACACTGTCTAGTGTTTATTAAACTACAGTTACTACAGACACTGCCGAGTGTTTATTAAACTAGAGTTAGTGCAGACACTGTCTAGTGTTTATTAAACTACAGTTAGTACAGACACTGTCTAGTGTTTATTAAACTACAGTTAGTACAGACACTGTCTAGTGTTTATTAAACTACAGTTAGTGCAGACACTGTCTAGTGTTTATTAAACTACAGTTAGTACAGACACTGTCTAGTGTTTATTAAACTACAGTTAGTACAGACACTGCCTCATGTTTATTAAACTACAGTTAGTGCAGACACTGCCTCATGTTTATTAAACTACAGTTAGTACAGACACTGTCTAGTGTTTATTAAACTACAGTTACTACAGACACTGCCGAGTGTTTAGTAAACTACAGTTAGTGCAGACACTGTCTAGTGTTTATTAAACTACAGTTAGTGCAGACACTGCCTCATGTTTATTAAACTACAGTTAGTACAGACACTGTCTAGTGTTTATTAAACTACAGTTACTACAGACACTGCCGAGTGTTTATTAAACTACAGTTAGTGCAGACACTGTCTAGTGTTTATTAAACTACAGTTAGTGCAGACACTGCCTCATGTTTATTAAACTACAGTTAGTACAGACACTGTCTAGTGTTTATTAAACTACAGTTACTACAGACACTGCCGAGTGTTTATTAAACTACAGTTAGTGCAGACACTGTCTAGTGTTTATTAAACTACAGTTAGTGCAGACACTGCCTCATGTTTATTAAACTACAGTTAGTACAGACACTGTCTAGTGTTTATTAAACTACAGTTACTACAGACACTGCCGAGTGTTTATTAAACTACAGTTAGTGCAGACACTGTCTAGTGTTTATTAAACTACAGTTAGTGCAGACACTGCCTCATGTTTATTAAACTACAGTTAGTGCAGACACTGTCTAGTGTTTATTAAACTACAGTTAGTGCAGACACTGTCTAGTGTTTATTAAACTACAGTTACTACAGACACTGCCTCATGTTTATTAAACTACAGTTAGTACAGACACTGTCTAGTGTTTATTAAACTACAGTTAGTGCAGACACTGTCTAATGTTTATTAAACTACAGTTAGTACAGACACTGCCTCATGTTTATTAAACTACAGATAGTACAGACACTGTCTAGTGTTTATTAAACTACAGTTACTACAGACACTGCCGAGTGTTTATTAAACTACAGTTAGTACAGACACTGTCCAGTGTTTATTAAACTACAGTTAGTACAGACACTGTCTAGTGTTTATTAAACTACAGTTAGTACAGACACTGTCTAGTGTTTATTAAACTACAGTTAGTGCAGACACTGTCTAGTGTTTATTAAACTACAGTTAGTACAGACACTGTCTAGTGTTTATTAAACTACAGTTAGTACAGACACTGCCTCATGTTTATTAAACTACAGTTAGTGCAGACACTGCCTCATGTTTATTAAACTATAGTTAGTACAGACACTGTCTAGTGTTTATTAAACTACAGTTACTACAGACACTGCCGAGTGTTTATTAAACTACAGTTAGTGCAGACACTGTCTAGTGTTTATTAAACTACAGTTCGTGCAGACACTGCCTCATGTTTATTAAACTACAGTTAGTACAGACACTGTCTAGTGTTTATTAAACTACAGTTACTACAGACACTGCCGAGTGTTTATTAAACTACAGTTAGTGCAGACACTGTCTAGTGTTTATTAAACTACAGTTAGTGCAGACACTGCCTCATGTTTATTAAACTACAGTTAGTACAGACACTGTCTAGTGTTTATTAAACTACAGTTACTACAGACACTGCCGAGTGTTTATTAAACTACAGTTAGTGCAGACACTGTCTAGTGTTTATTAAACTACAGTTAGTGCAGACACTGCCTCATGTTTATTAAACTACAGTTAGTACAGACACTGTCTAGTGTTTATTAAACTACAGTTACTACAGACACTGCCGAGTGTTTATTAAACTACAGTTAGTGCAGACACTGTCTAGTGTTTATTAAACTACAGTTAGTGCAGACACTGCCTCATGTTTATTAAACTACAGTTAGTGCAGACACTGTCTAGTGTTTATTAAACTACAGTTAGTGCAGACACTGTCTAGTGTTTATTAAACTACAGTTACTACAGACACTGCCTCATGTTTATTAAACTACAGTTAGTACAGACACTGTCTAGTGTTTATTAAACTACAGTTAGTGCAGACACTGTCTAGTGTTTATTAAACTACAGTTAGTACAGACACTGCCTCATGTTTATTAAACTACAGTTAGTACAGACACTGTCTAGTGTTTATTAAACTACAGTTAGTACAGACACTGTCTAGTGTTTATTAAACTACAGTTAGTACAGACACTGCCTCATGTTTATTAAACTACAGTTAGTACAGACACTGTCTAGTGTTTATTAAACTACAGTTAGTGCAGACACTGCCTCGTGTTTATTAAACTACAGTTAGTGCAGACACTGCCTAGTGTTTATTAAACTACAGTTAGTACAGACACTGCCTCATGTTTATTAAACTACAGTTAGTGCAGACACTGTCTAGTGTTTTTTAAACTACAGTTAGTACAGACACTGTCTAGTGTATATTAAACTACAGTTAGTACAGACACTGTCTAGTGTTTATTAAACTACAGTTAGTACAGACACTGCCTCATGTTTATTAAACTACAGTTAGTACAGACACTGCCTCATGTTTATTAAACTACAGTTAGTACAGACACTGTCTAGTGTTTATTAAACTACAGTTAGTACAGACACTGCCTAGTGTTTATTAAACTACAGTTAGTACAGACACTGTCGAGTGTTTATTAAACTACAGTTAGTGCAGACACTGCCTCATGTTTATTAAACTACTGTTAGTACAGACACTGTCTAGTGTTTATTAAACTACAGTTAGTACAGACACTGTCGAGTGTTTATTAAACTACAGTTAGTGCAGACACTGCCTCATGCTTATTAAACTACAGTTAGTGCAGACACTGCCTCATGTTTATTAAACTACAGTTAGTACAGACACTGTCTAGTGTTTATTAAACTACAGTTAGTGCAGACACTGTCTAGTGTTTATTAAACTACAGTTAGTGCAGACACTGCCTCATGTTTATTAAACTACAGTTAGTACAGACACTGTCTAGTGTTTATTAAACTACAGTTACTACAGACACTGCCGAGTGTTTATTAAACTACAGTTAGTGCAGACACTGTCTAGTGTTTATTAAACTACAGTTAGTTCAGACACTGCCTCATGTTTATTAAACTACAGTTAGTACAGACACTGTCTAGTGTTTATTAAACTACAGTTACTACAGACACTGCCGAGTGTTTATTAAACTACAGTTAGTGCAGACACTGTCTAGTGTTTATTAAACTACAGTTAGTACAGACACTGTCTAGTGTTTATTAAACTACAGTTAGTACAGACACTGTCTAGTGTTTATTAAACTACAGTTAGTGCAGACACTGTCTAGTGTTTATTAAACTACAGTTAGTACAGACACTGTCTAGTGTTTATTAAACTACAGTTAGTACAGACACTGCCTCATGTTTATTAAACTACAGTTAGTGCAGACACTGCCTCATGTTTATTAAACTACAGTTAGTACAGACACTGTCTAGTGTTTATTAAACTACAGTTACTACAGACACTGCCGAGTGTTTATTAAACTACAGTTAGTGCAGACACTGTCTAGTGTTTATTAAACTACAGTTAGTGCAGACACTGCCTCATGTTTATTAAACTACAGTTAGTACAGACACTGTCTAGTGTTTATTAAACTACAGTTACTACAGACACTGCCGAGTGTTTATTAAACTACAGTTAGTGCAGACACTGTCTAGTGTTTATTAAACTACAGTTAGTGCAGACACTGCCTCATGTTTATTAAACTACAGTTAGTACAGACACTGTCTAGTGTTTATTAAACTACAGTTACTACAGACACTGCCGAGTGTTTATTAAACTACAGTTAGTGCAGACACTGTCTAGTGTTTATTAAACTACAGTTAGTGCAGACACTGCCTCATGTTTATTAAACTACAGTTAGTACAGACACTGTCTAGTGTTTATTAAACTACAGTTACTACAGACACTGCCGAGTGTTTATTAAACTACAGTTAGTGCAGACACTGTCTAGTGTTTATTAAACTACAGTTAGTGCAGACACTGCCTCATGTTTATTAAACTACAGTTAGTGCAGACACTGTCTAGTGTTTATTAAACTACAGTTAGTGCAGACACTGTCTAGTGTTTATTAAACTACAGTTACTACAGACACTGCCTCATGTTTATTAAACTACAGTTAGTACAGACACTGTCTAGTGTTTATTAAACTACAGTTAGTGCAGACACTGTCTAATGTTTATTAAACTACAGTTAGTACAGACACTGCCTCATGTTTATTAAACTACAGATAGTACAGACACTGTCTAGTGTTTATTAAACTACAGTTACTACAGACACTGCCGAGTGTTTATTAAACTACAGTTAGTACAGACACTGTCTAGTGTTTATTAAACTACAGTTAGTACAGACACTGTCTAGTGTTTATTAAACTACAGTTAGTACAGACACTGTCTAGTGTTTATTAAACTACAGTTAGTGCAGACACTGTCTAGTGTTTATTAAACTACAGTTAGTACAGACACTGTCTAGTGTTTATTAAACTACAGTTAGTACAGACACTGCCTCATGTTTATTAAACTACAGTTAGTGCAGACACTGCCTCATGTTTATTAAACTATAGTTAGTACAGACACTGTCTAGTGTTTATTAAACTACAGTTACTACAGACACTGCCGAGTGTTTATTAAACTACAGTTAGTGCAGACACTGTCTAGTGTTTATTAAACTACAGTTAGTGCAGACACTGCCTCATGTTTATTAAACTACAGTTAGTACAGACACTGTCTAGTGTTTATTAAACTACAGTTACTACAGACACTGCCGAGTGTTTATTAAACTACAGTTAGTGCAGACACTGTCTAGTGTTTATTAAACTACAGTTAGTGCAGACACTGCCTCATGTTTATTAAACTACAGTTAGTACAGACACTGTCTAGTGTTTATTAAACTACAGTTACTACAGACACTGCCGAGTGTTTATTAAACTACAGTTAGTGCAGACACTGTCTAGTGTTTATTAAACTACAGTTAGTGCAGACACTGCCTCATGTTTATTAAACTACAGTTAGTACAGACACTGTCTAGTGTTTATTAAACTACAGTTACTACAGACACTGCCGAGTGTTTATTAAACTACAGTTAGTGCAGACACTGTCTAGTGTTTATTAAACTACAGTTAGTGCAGACACTGCCTCATGTTTATTAAACTACAGTTAGTGCAGACACTGTCTAGTGTTTATTAAACTACAGTTAGTGCAGACACTGTCTAGTGTTTATTAAACTACAGTTACTACAGACACTGCCTCATGTTTATTAAACTACAGTTAGTACAGACACTGTCTAGTGTTTATTAAACTACAGTTAGTGCAGACACTGTCTAGTGTTTATTAAACTACAGTTAGTACAGACACTGCCTCATGTTTATTAAACTACAGTTAGTACAGACACTGTCTAGTGTTTATTAAACTACAGTTAGTACAGACACTGTCTAGTGTTTATTAAACTACAGTTAGTACAGACACTGCCTCATGTTTATTAAACTACAGTTAGTACAGACACTGTCTAGTGTTTATTAAACTACAGTTAGTGCAGACACTGCCTCGTGTTTATAAAACTACAGTTAGTGCAGACACTGCCTAGTGTTTATTAAACTACAGTTAGTACAGACACTGCCTCATGTTTATTAAACTACAGTTAGTGCAGACACTGTCTAGTGTTTATTAAACTACAGTTAGTACAGACACTGTCTAGTGTATATTAAACTACAGTTAGTACAGACACTGTCTAGTGTTTATTAAACTACAGTTAGTACAGACACTGCCTCATGTTTATTAAACTACAGTTAGTACAGACACTGCCTCATGTTTATTAAACTACAGTTAGTACAGACACTGTCTAGTGTTTATTAAACTACAGTTAGTACAGACACTGCCTAGTGTTTATTAAACTACAGTTAGTACAGACACTGTCGAGTGTTTATTAAACTACAGTTAGTGCAGACACTGCCTCATGTTTATTAAACTACTGTTAGTACAGACACTGTCTAGTGTTTATTAAACTACAGTTAGTACAGACACTGTCGAGTGTTTATTAAACTACAGTTAGTGCAGACACTGCCTCATGCTTATTAAACTACAGTTAGTGCAGACACTGCCTCATGTTTATTAAACTACAGTTAGTACAGACACTGTCTAGTGTTTATTAAACTACAGTTAGTACAGACACTGTCGAGTGTTTATTAAACTACAGTTAGTACAGACACTGCCTAGTGTTTATTAAACTACAGTTAGTACAGACACTGTCGAGTGTTTATTAAACTACAGTTAGTGCAGACACTGCCTCATGTTTATTAAACTACAGTTAGTGCAGACACTGCCTCATGTTTATTAAACTACAGTTAGTACAGACACTGCCTAGTGTTTATTAAACTACAGTTAGTACAGACACTGCCTAGTGTTTATTAAACTACAGTTAGTACAGACACTGCCTCATGTTTATTAAACTACAGTTAGTACAGACACTGTCTAGTGTTTATTAAACTACAGTTAGTACAGACACTGCCTAGTGTTTATTAAACTACAGTTAGTACAGACACTGCCTCATGTTTATTAAACTACAGTTAGTACAGACACTGTCTAGTGTTTATTAAACTACAGTTAGTACAGACACTGCCTAGTGTTTATTAAACTACAGTTACTACAGACACTGCCTCATGTTTATTAAACTACAGTTAGTACAGACACTGTCTAGTGTTTATTAAACTACAGTTAGTACAGACACTGCCTAGTGTTTATTAAACTACAGTTAGTGCAGACACTGCCTCATGTTTATTAAACTACAGTTAGTACAGACACGGCCTCATGTTTATTAAACTACAGTTAGTACAGACACTGCCTAGTGTTTATTAAACTACAGTTAGTACAGACACTGTCGAGTGTTTATTAAACTACAGTTAGTGCAGACACTGCCTCATGTTTATTAAACTACAGTTAGTGCAGACACTGCCTCATGTTTATTAAACTACAGTTAGTACAGACACTGCCTCATGTTTATTAAACTACAGTTAGTGCAGACACTGTCTAGTGTTTATTAAACTACAGTTAGTACAGACACTGCCTCATGTTTATTAAACTACAGTTAGTGCAGACACTGCCTCATGTTTATTAAACTACAGTTAGTACAGACACTGCCTCATGCTTATTAAACTACAGTTAGTGCAGACACTGCCTCATGTTTATTAAACTACAGTTAGTACAGACACTGTCTAGTGTTTATTAAACTACAGTTAGTACAGACACTGTCGAGTGTTTATTAAACTACAGTTAGTACAGACACTGCCTAGTGTTTATTAAACTACAGTTAGTACAGACACTGTCGAGTGTTTATTAAACTACAGTTAGTGCAGACACTGCCTCATGTTTATTAAACTACAGTTAGTGCAGACACTGCCTCATGTTTATTAAACTACAGTTAGTACAGACACTGCCTAGTGTTTATTAAACTACAGTTAGTACAGACACTGCCTAGTGTTTATTAAACTACAGTTAGTACAGACACTGCCTCATGTTTATTAAACTACAGTTAGTACAGACACTGTCTAGTGTTTATTAAACTACAGTTAGTACAGACACTGCCTAGTGTTTATTAAACTACAGTTAGTACAGACACTGCCTCATGTTTATTAAACTACAGTTAGTACAGACACTGTCTAGTGTTTATTAAACTACAGTTAGTACAGACACTGCCTAGTGTTTATTAAACTACAGTTACTACAGACACTGCCTCATGTTTATTAAACTACAGTTAGTACAGACACTGTCTAGTGTTTATTAAACTACAGTTAGTACAGACACTGCCTAGTGTTTATTAAACTACAGTTAGTGCAGACACTGCCTCATGTTTATTAAACTACAGTTAGTACAGACACTGCCTAGTGTTTATTAAACTACAGTTAGTACAGACACTGTCGAGTGTTTATTAAACTACAGTTAGTGCAGACACTGCCTCATGTTTATTAAACTACAGTTAGTGCAGACACTGCCTCATGTTTATTAAACTACAGTTAGTACAGACACTGCCTCATGTTTATTAAACTACAGTTAGTGCAGACACTGTCTAGTGTTTATTAAACTACAGTTAGTACAGACACTGCCTCATGTTTATTAAACTACAGTTAGTGCAGACACTGTCCATCCTCCTCTAACCTAATTATAAGTGTGGGGAAGTTTTTTTTTTGTTTTCTTTTTTTCTTGCTGGTAATGGCTTCAGAGATGGCAGTTCAGGCAGTATGCTGCATCTCCTGTGGGATGTATGTGGTGAGGAAATCCAGTAGTGTTTCAGGAGATTTTAGTTGTAAGAAGTGCATTAGATTGCAGCTTCTGGAGGAGCGTGTAAAGGAGCTGGAGGGGGAGGTAGAGGAACTCCGCATAATTCGGGAGGCGGAGGTGGAAGTTGATAGGAGTTATAGAGAAATAGTAACTCCTAGAAATGAGGCTTGGGTCAATGCCAGGAGGAGGGGTAAGAAGCAATCGGGAAGACAATCCCCTGGGGCGGTTCCCCTCCATAATAGGTTTTCGGTGCTGGAGGCTACAGTTGAGGAGGAATCAACTGAGCATAGAGAGCAGATCTCTGGGGGTGAGCCGAGTGAGAAAGCTCAGGTGGTTAGGGGCTGTAAAAGACTGGGCCTTGTGATTGGGGACTCCACAATTAAGGGGACAGATAGGAGGGTCGGAACTAAAGGTAGGGACTCAGGGTTGGTGTGTTGCCTACCAGGGGCTGGGGTCCGGGATGTGTCTGACAGGGTATTCAGGACTCTTAGGGGGGAGGGAGATAAACCACAAGTTATTGTACATGTGGGGACACACGACATAGGGAGGATAGGGGAAGGGGATATTAGGCAGGGATTTATGGAGTTGGGGTGGAAACTAAAGGCCAAGACTGACAGAGTGGTTATCTCTGGACTCTTGCCTGTACCACGGGATAGTTTAGAGAGGAATAGGGAGAGGGAAGGTTTGAATTCATGGCTGAGGGGATGGTGCAGGAGGGAGGGGTTCAGGTACTTAAGCAATTGGGGCTCGTACTGGGGAAGGTGTGACCTCTATGAGAAGGATGGTCTACACCTTAATCAGAAGGGGACCAATATCCTGGGGGGTAAATTTGCTAAGGCCATGCAGGGAGGTTTAAACTGATTCGGGGGGGGGGAGGGATCCTGAGTAGTGGGGCTGAAAGTGAGGGATGCATGGATGGGGACTGCAATGCACGGCATTGCAGAGGTGGGGTGGAGCAGGGTTTGAAATGTGTATACTTCAATGCCAGGAGTATTCGCAATAAAGTGGGTGAACTTGCAGCGTGGATCAGTACCTGGGACTTCGATGTTGTGGCTATTTCAGAGACATGGATAGAGCAGGGGCAGGAATGGATGCTGCAGGTCCCGGGGTTCAAATGTTTTAGTCGAAGTAGGGAAGGAGGTAGAAGAGGGGGAGGGGTAGCATTATTGGTCAGAGATTGTATCACAGTGTCAGAGAGGAGGTTTGATGAGGACTTATCTGTTGAGGTAGTATGGGCGGAGATTAGAAATAGGAGAGGAGAGGTCACCCTGTTGGGAGTCTTTTATAGACCTCCTAAAAGTTCTAGAGAGGTTGAGGAAAGGATTGCGGAGTCAATCCTGCTTAGGAGTGAAAGTAATAGGGCAATTGTTATGGGGGATTTTAACTTGACTAATATTGACTGGAATTGTTATAGCTCTAGCTCGTTAGAGGGGTCAGTTTTTGTTCAAAGCGTGCAGGAAGGTTTTTTGACTCAGTATGTAGACAGGCCAACTAGAGGTGAGGCTATATTGGATCTGGTGCTGGGAAATGAGCCAGACCAGGTGCTAGACTTGGAAGTTGGTGTGCATTTTGGTGATAGTGACCACAATTCGGTTACGTTCACCTTAGTGATGGAAAGGGATAGGCATGAACCTCGGGCCAGTGGTTTTAGCTGGGGGAAGGGTAATTATGAGGCTATTAGGAGAGAATTAGGAAACATAGGTTGGACTAGGAGATTACAGGGACTGGGAACGTCCGACATGTGGAGTTTTTTCAAGGAGCAGCTACTGCGAGTCTGTGATAGGTATGTCCCTGTCAGGCAAGGAGGAATTGGTAGGGCTAGGGAACCGTGGTGCACCAAAAAAGTTTCTTTGTTGGTTAAAAAGAAAAAGGAGGCTTATGTTCGGATGAGACGTGAGCACTCGGGTAGTGCACTAGAAAGCTTTAGATTGGCTAAGAGGGAGTTGAAGAGCGAGCTTAGAAGGGCTAAAAGGGGACATGAGAAGACTTTGGCGGATAGGGTTAAAGAGAATCCTAAGGCGTTCTATAGGTATGTCAAGAACAGAAGGTTGGTTAGGGCAAGTTTAGGGCCAGTTATAGATGGCAGAGGGAAGTTATGTGTGGAACCGGAGGAGATTGGTGAAGCATTGAACCAATATTTCTCTTCGGTGTTCACGCAAGGGGACATGAATATAGCTGAGGAGGACACTGGGTTTCAAGGGAGTAGAATAGACAGTATTACAGTTGATAAGGAGGATGTGCAGGATATTCTGGAGGGTCTGAAAATAGATAAATCCCCTGGTCCGGATGGGATTTATCCAAGGATTCTCTGGGAGGCAAGAGAAGTGATTGCAGAGCCTCTGGCTCTGATCTTCAGGTCGTCGTTGGCCTCTGGTATAGTACCAGAAGATTGGAGGTTAGCGAATGTTGTCCCATTGTTTAAGAAGGGGAACAGAGACTTCCCCGGGAATTATAGACCGGTGAGTCTCACTTCTGTTGTCGGCAAGATGTTGGAAAAAATTATAAGGGATAGGATTTATAGTTATTTGGAGAGTAATGAATTGATAGGTGATAGTCAGCATGGTTTTGTGGCAGGTAGGTCGTGCCTTACTAACCTTATTGAGTTTTTTGAGAAAGTGACCAAGGAGGTGGATGGGGGCAAGGCAGTGGACGTGGTATATATGGATTTTAGTAAGGCGTTTGATAAGGTTCACCATGGTAGGCTTCTGCAGAAAATGCAGATGTATGGGATTGGGGGTGATCTAGGAAATTGGATCAGGAATTGGCTAGCGGATAGGAAACAGAGGGTGGTGGTTGATAGTAAATATTCATCATGGAGTGCGGTTACAAGTGGTGTACCTCAGGGATCTGTTTTGGGGCCACTGCTGTTTGTAATATTTATTAATGATCTGGATGAGGGTATAGTTGGGTGGATTAGCAAATTTGCTGATGACACCAAAGTCGGTGGTGTGGTAGACAGTGAGGAAGGGTGTCGTAGTTTGCAGGAAGACTTAGACAGGTTGCAAAGTTGGGCCGAGAGGTGGCGGATGGAGTTTAATGCGGAGAAGTGTGAGGTAATTCACTTTGGTAGGAATAACAGATGTGTTGAGTATAGGGCTAACGGGAGGACTTTGAATAGTGTGGAGGAGCAGAGGGATCTAGGTGTATGTGTGCATAGATCCCTGAAAGTTGGGAATCAAGTAGATAAGGTTGTTAAGAAGGCATATGGTGTCTTGGCGTTTATTGGTAGGGGGATTGAATTTAGGAGTCGTAGCGTTATGTTGCAACTGTACACAACTCTGGTGCGGCCGCACTTGGAGTACTGTGTGCAGTTCTGGTCCCCACATTACAGGAAGGATGTGGAGGCTTTGGAGAGGGTGCAGAGGAGGTTTACCAGGATGTTGCCTGGTATGGAGGGGAGATCCTATGAGGAGAGGCTGAGGGATTTGGGATTGTTTTCGCTGGAAAGGCGGCGGCTAAGAGGGGATCTTATTGAAACATATAAGATGATTAGAGGTTTAGATAGGGTGGATAGTGATAGCCTTTTTCCTCTGATGGAGAAATCCAGCACGAGGGGGCATGGCTTTAAATTGAGGGGGGGTAGTTATAGAACCGATGTCAGGGGTAGGTTCTTTACCCAGAGGGTGGTGAGGGATTGGAATGCCCTGCCAGCATCAGTAGTAAATGCGCCTAGTTTGGGGGCGTTTAAGAGATCCGTAGATAGGTTCATGGACGAAAAGAAATTGGTTTAGGTTGGAGGGTCACAGTTTTTTTTTAACTGGTCGGTGCAACATCGTGGGCCGAAGGGCCTGTTCTGCGCTGTAATGTTCTATGTTCTATGTTCTATGTTCTACTGTCTAGTGTTTATTAAACTACAGTTAGTACAGACACTGTCTAGTGTTTATTAAACTACAGTTAGTGCAGACACTGCCTCGTGTTTATTAAACTACAGTTAGTGCAGACACTGCCTAGTGTTTATTAAACTACAGTTAGTACAGACACTGACTCATGTTTATTAAACTACAGTTAGTGCAGACACTGTCTAGTGTTTATTAAACTACAGTTAGTACAGACACTGTCTAGTGTTTAAAAACTACAGTTAGTACAGACACTGTCTAGTGTTTATTAAACTACAGTTAGTACAGACACTGCCTCATGTTTATTAAACTACAGTTAGTACAGACACTGCCTCATGTTTATTAAACTACAGTTAGTACAGACACTGTCTAGTGTTTATTAAACTACAGTTAGTACAGACACTGTCTAGTGTTTATTAAACTACAGTTAGTACAGACACTGTCTAGTGTTTATTAAACTACAGTTAGTACAGACACTGCCTAGTGTTTATTAAACTACAGTTAGTACAGACACTGTCTAGTGTTTATTAAACTACAGTTAGTACAGACACTGTCTAGTGTTTATTAAACTACAGTTAGTACAGACACTGCCTAGTGTTTATTAAACTACAGTTAGTACAGACACTGTCGAGTGTTTATTAAACTACAGTTAGTGCAGACACTGCCTCATGTTTATTAAACTACAGTTAGTGCAGACACTGTCTAGTGTTTATTAAACTACAGTTAGTGCAGACACTGCCTCATGTTTATTAAACTACAGTTAGTACAGACACTGCCTAGTGTTTATTAAACTACAGTTAGTACAGACACTGCCTAGTGTTTATTAAACTACAGTTAGTACAGACACTGCCTCATGTTTATTAAACTACAGTTAGTACAGACACTGTCTAGTGTTTATTAAACTACAGTTAGTACAGACACTGCCTAGTGTTTATTAAACTACAGTTAGTACAGACACTGCCTCATGTTTATTAAACTACAGTTAGTACAGACACTGTCTAGTGTTTATTAAACTACAGTTAGTACAGACACTGCCTAGTGTTTATTAAACTACAGTTACTACAGACACTGCCTCATGTTTATTAAACTACAGTTAGTACAGACACTGTCTAGTGTTTATTAAACTACAGTTAGTACAGACACTGCCTAGTGTTTATTAAACTACAGTTAGTGCAGACACTGCCTCATGTTTATTAAACTACAGTTCGTACAGAAACTGTCTAGTGTTTATTAAACTACAGTTAGTGCAGACACTGTCTAGTGTTTATTAAACTACAGTTAGTACAGACACTGCCTCATGTTTATTAAACTACACTTAGTACAGACACTGCCTAGTGTTTATTAAACTACAGTTAGTACAGACACTGCCTCATGTTTATTAAACTACAGTTAGTACAGACACTGTCGAGTGTTTATTAAACTACAGTTAGTGCAGACACTGCCTAGTGTTTATTAAACTACAGTTAGTACAGACACTGCCTAGTGTTTATTAAACTACAGTTAGTACAGACACTGCCTCATGTTTATTAAACTACAGTTAGTACAGACACTGTCTAGTGTTTATTAAACTACAGTTAGTGCAGACACTGCCTCGTGTTTATTAAACTACAGTTAGTGCAGACACTGACTAGTGTTTATTAAACTACAGTTAGTACAGACACTGACTCATGTTTATTAAACTACAGTTAGTGCAGACACTGTCTAGTGTTTATTAAACTACAGTTAGTACAGACACTGTCTAGTGTTTATTAAACTACAGTTAGTACAGACACTGTCTAGTGTTTATTAAACTACAGTTAGTACAGACACTGCCTCATGTTTATTAAACTACAGTTAGTACAGACACTGCCTCATGTTTATTAAACTACAGTTAGTACAGACACTGTCTAGTGTTTATTAAACTACAGTTAGTACAGACACTGCCTAGTGTTTATTAAACTACAGTTAGTACAGACACTGCCTAGTGTTTATTAAACTACAGTTAGTACAGACACTGTCTAGTGTTTATTAAACTACAGTTAGTACAGACACTGCCTAGTGTTTATTAAACTACAGTTAGTACAGACACTGCCTCATGTTTATTAAACTACAGTTAGTACAGACACTGTCTAGTGTTTATTAAACTACAGTTAGTACAGACACTGCCTAGTGTTTATTAAACTACAGTTACTACAGACACTGCCTCATGTTTATTAAACTACAGTTAGTACAGACACTGTCTAGTGTTTATTAAACTACAGTTAGTACAGACACTGCCTAGTGTTTATTAAACTACAGTTAGTGCAGACACTGCCTCATGTTTATTAAACTACAGTTAGTACAGACACTGCCTAGTGTTTATTAAACTACAGTTAGTACAGACACTGTCGAGTGTTTATTAAACTACAGTTAGTGCAGACACTGCCTCATGTTTATTAAACTACAGTTAGTGCAGACACTGCCTCATGTTTATTAAACTACAGTTAGTACAGACACTGCCTCATGTTTATTAAACTACAGTTAGTGCAGACACTGTCTAGTGTTTATTAAACTACAGTTAGTACAGACACTGCCTCATGTTTATTAAACTACAGTTAGTGCAGACACTGTCCATCCTCCTCTAACCTAATTATAAGTGTGGGGAAGTTTTTTTTTTGTTTTCTTTTTTTCTTGCTGGTAATGGCTTCAGAGATGGCAGTTCAGGCAGTATGCTGCATCTCCTGTGGGATGTATGTGGTGAGGAAATCCAGTAGTGTTTCAGGAGATTTTAGTTGTAAGAAGTGCATTAGATTGCAGCTTCTGGAGGAGCGTGTAAAGGAGCTGGAGGGGGAGGTAGAGGAACTCCGCATAATTCGGGAGGCGGAGGTGGAAGTTGATAGGAGTTATAGAGAAATAGTAACTCCTAGAAATGAGGCTTGGGTCAATGCCAGGAGGAGGGGTAAGAAGCAATCGGGAAGACAATCCCCTGGGGCGGTTCCCCTCCATAATAGGTTTTCGGTGCTGGAGGCTACAGTTGAGGAGGAATCAACTGAGCATAGAGAGCAGATCTCTGGGGGTGAGCCGAGTGAGAAAGCTCAGGTGGTTAGGGGCTGTAAAAGACTGGGCCTTGTGATTGGGGACTCCACAATTAAGGGGACAGATAGGAGGGTCGGAACTAAAGGTAGGGACTCAGGGTTGGTGTGTTGCCTACCAGGGGCTGGGGTCCGGGATGTGTCTGACAGGGTATTCAGGACTCTTAGGGGGGAGGGAGATAAACCACAAGTTATTGTACATGTGGGGACACACGACATAGGGAGGATAGGGGAAGGGGATATTAGGCAGGGATTTATGGAGTTGGGGTGGAAACTAAAGGCCAAGACTGACAGAGTGGTTATCTCTGGACTCTTGCCTGTACCACGGGATAGTTTAGAGAGGAATAGGGAGAGGGAAGGTTTGAATTCATGGCTGAGGGGATGGTGCAGGAGGGAGGGGTTCAGGTACTTAAGCAATTGGGGCTCGTACTGGGGAAGGTGTGACCTCTATGAGAAGGATGGTCTACACCTTAATCAGAAGGGGACCAATATCCTGGGGGGTAAATTTGCTAAGGCCATGCAGGGAGGTTTAAACTGATTCGGGGGGGGGGAGGGATCCTGAGTAGTGGGGCTGAAAGTGAGGGATGCATGGATGGGGACTGCAATGCACGGCATTGCAGAGGTGGGGTGGAGCAGGGTTTGAAATGTGTATACTTCAATGCCAGGAGTATTCGCAATAAAGTGGGTGAACTTGCAGCGTGGATCAGTACCTGGGACTTCGATGTTGTGGCTATTTCAGAGACATGGATAGAGCAGGGGCAGGAATGGATGCTGCAGGTCCCGGGGTTCAAATGTTTTAGTCGAAGTAGGGAAGGAGGTAGAAGAGGGGGAGGGGTAGCATTATTGGTCAGAGATTGTATCACAGTGTCAGAGAGGAGGTTTGATGAGGACTTATCTGTTGAGGTAGTATGGGCGGAGATTAGAAATAGGAGAGGAGAGGTCACCCTGTTGGGAGTCTTTTATAGACCTCCTAAAAGTTCTAGAGAGGTTGAGGAAAGGATTGCGGAGTCAATCCTGCTTAGGAGTGAAAGTAATAGGGCAATTGTTATGGGGGATTTTAACTTGACTAATATTGACTGGAATTGTTATAGCTCTAGCTCGTTAGAGGGGTCAGTTTTTGTTCAAAGCGTGCAGGAAGGTTTTTTGACTCAGTATGTAGACAGGCCAACTAGAGGTGAGGCTATATTGGATCTGGTGCTGGGAAATGAGCCAGACCAGGTGCTAGACTTGGAAGTTGGTGTGCATTTTGGTGATAGTGACCACAATTCGGTTACGTTCACCTTAGTGATGGAAAGGGATAGGCATGAACCTCGGGCCAGTGGTTTTAGCTGGGGGAAGGGTAATTATGAGGCTATTAGGAGAGAATTAGGAAACATAGGTTGGACTAGGAGATTACAGGGACTGGGAACGTCCGACATGTGGAGTTTTTTCAAGGAGCAGCTACTGCGAGTCTGTGATAGGTATGTCCCTGTCAGGCAAGGAGGAATTGGTAGGGCTAGGGAACCGTGGTGCACCAAAAAAGTTTCTTTGTTGGTTAAAAAGAAAAAGGAGGCTTATGTTCGGATGAGACGTGAGCACTCGGGTAGTGCACTAGAAAGCTTTAGATTGGCTAAGAGGGAGTTGAAGAGCGAGCTTAGAAGGGCTAAAAGGGGACATGAGAAGACTTTGGCGGATAGGGTTAAAGAGAATCCTAAGGCGTTCTATAGGTATGTCAAGAACAGAAGGTTGGTTAGGGCAAGTTTAGGGCCAGTTATAGATGGCAGAGGGAAGTTATGTGTGGAACCGGAGGAGATTGGTGAAGCATTGAACCAATATTTCTCTTCGGTGTTCACGCAAGGGGACATGAATATAGCTGAGGAGGACACTGGGTTTCAAGGGAGTAGAATAGACAGTATTACAGTTGATAAGGAGGATGTGCAGGATATTCTGGAGGGTCTGAAAATAGATAAATCCCCTGGTCCGGATGGGATTTATCCAAGGATTCTCTGGGAGGCAAGAGAAGTGATTGCAGAGCCTCTGGCTCTGATCTTCAGGTCGTCGTTGGCCTCTGGTATAGTACCAGAAGATTGGAGGTTAGCGAATGTTGTCCCATTGTTTAAGAAGGGGAACAGAGACTTCCCCGGGAATTATAGACCGGTGAGTCTCACTTCTGTTGTCGGCAAGATGTTGGAAAAAATTATAAGGGATAGGATTTATAGTTATTTGGAGAGTAATGAATTGATAGGTGATAGTCAGCATGGTTTTGTGGCAGGTAGGTCGTGCCTTACTAACCTTATTGAGTTTTTTGAGAAAGTGACCAAGGAGGTGGATGGGGGCAAGGCAGTGGACGTGGTATATATGGATTTTAGTAAGGCGTTTGATAAGGTTCACCATGGTAGGCTTCTGCAGAAAATGCAGATGTATGGGATTGGGGGTGATCTAGGAAATTGGATCAGGAATTGGCTAGCGGATAGGAAACAGAGGGTGGTGGTTGATAGTAAATATTCATCATGGAGTGCGGTTACAAGTGGTGTACCTCAGGGATCTGTTTTGGGGCCACTGCTGTTTGTAATATTTATTAATGATCTGGATGAGGGTATAGTTGGGTGGATTAGCAAATTTGCTGATGACACCAAAGTCGGTGGTGTGGTAGACAGTGAGGAAGGGTGTCGTAGTTTGCAGGAAGACTTAGACAGGTTGCAAAGTTGGGCCGAGAGGTGGCGGATGGAGTTTAATGCGGAGAAGTGTGAGGTAATTCACTTTGGTAGGAATAACAGATGTGTTGAGTATAGGGCTAACGGGAGGACTTTGAATAGTGTGGAGGAGCAGAGGGATCTAGGTGTATGTGTGCATAGATCCCTGAAAGTTGGGAATCAAGTAGATAAGGTTGTTAAGAAGGCATATGGTGTCTTGGCGTTTATTGGTAGGGGGATTGAATTTAGGAGTCGTAGCGTTATGTTGCAACTGTACACAACTCTGGTGCGGCCGCACTTGGAGTACTGTGTGCAGTTCTGGTCCCCACATTACAGGAAGGATGTGGAGGCTTTGGAGAGGGTGCAGAGGAGGTTTACCAGGATGTTGCCTGGTATGGAGGGGAGATCCTATGAGGAGAGGCTGAGGGATTTGGGATTGTTTTCGCTGGAAAGGCGGCGGCTAAGAGGGGATCTTATTGAAACATATAAGATGATTAGAGGTTTAGATAGGGTGGATAGTGATAGCCTTTTTCCTCTGATGGAGAAATCCAGCACGAGGGGGCATGGCTTTAAATTGAGGGGGGGTAGTTATAGAACCGATGTCAGGGGTAGGTTCTTTACCCAGAGGGTGGTGAGGGATTGGAATGCCCTGCCAGCATCAGTAGTAAATGCGCCTAGTTTGGGGGCGTTTAAGAGATCCGTAGATAGGTTCATGGACGAAAAGAAATTGGTTTAGGTTGGAGGGTCACAGTTTTTTTTTAACTGGTCGGTGCAACATCGTGGGCCGAAGGGCCTGTTCTGCGCTGTAATGTTCTATGTTCTATGTTCTATGTTCTACTGTCTAGTGTTTATTAAACTACAGTTAGTACAGACACTGTCTAGTGTTTATTAAACTACAGTTAGTGCAGACACTGCCTCGTGTTTATTAAACTACAGTTAGTGCAGACACTGCCTAGTGTTTATTAAACTACAGTTAGTACAGACACTGACTCATGTTTATTAAACTACAGTTAGTGCAGACACTGTCTAGTGTTTATTAAACTACAGTTAGTACAGACACTGTCTAGTGTTTAAAAACTACAGTTAGTACAGACACTGTCTAGTGTTTATTAAACTACAGTTAGTACAGACACTGCCTCATGTTTATTAAACTACAGTTAGTACAGACACTGCCTCATGTTTATTAAACTACAGTTAGTACAGACACTGTCTAGTGTTTATTAAACTACAGTTAGTACAGACACTGTCTAGTGTTTATTAAACTACAGTTAGTACAGACACTGTCTAGTGTTTATTAAACTACAGTTAGTACAGACACTGCCTAGTGTTTATTAAACTACAGTTAGTACAGACACTGTCTAGTGTTTATTAAACTACAGTTAGTACAGACACTGTCTAGTGTTTATTAAACTACAGTTAGTACAGACACTGCCTAGTGTTTATTAAACTACAGTTAGTACAGACACTGTCGAGTGTTTATTAAACTACAGTTAGTGCAGACACTGCCTCATGTTTATTAAACTACAGTTAGTGCAGACACTGTCTAGTGTTTATTAAACTACAGTTAGTGCAGACACTGCCTCATGTTTATTAAACTACAGTTAGTACAGACACTGCCTAGTGTTTATTAAACTACAGTTAGTACAGACACTGCCTAGTGTTTATTAAACTACAGTTAGTACAGACACTGCCTCATGTTTATTAAACTACAGTTAGTACAGACACTGTCTAGTGTTTATTAAACTACAGTTAGTACAGACACTGCCTAGTGTTTATTAAACTACAGTTAGTACAGACACTGCCTCATGTTTATTAAACTACAGTTAGTACAGACACTGTCTAGTGTTTATTAAACTACAGTTAGTACAGACACTGCCTAGTGTTTATTAAACTACAGTTACTACAGACACTGCCTCATGTTTATTAAACTACAGTTAGTACAGACACTGTCTAGTGTTTATTAAACTACAGTTAGTACAGACACTGCCTAGTGTTTATTAAACTACAGTTAGTGCAGACACTGCCTCATGTTTATTAAACTACAGTTCGTACAGAAACTGTCTAGTGTTTATTAAACTACAGTTAGTGCAGACACTGTCTAGTGTTTATTAAACTACAGTTAGTACAGACACTGCCTCATGTTTATTAAACTACACTTAGTACAGACACTGCCTAGTGTTTATTAAACTACAGTTAGTACAGACACTGCCTCATGTTTATTAAACTACAGTTAGTACAGACACTGTCGAGTGTTTATTAAACTACAGTTAGTGCAGACACTGCCTAGTGTTTATTAAACTACAGTTAGTACAGACACTGCCTAGTGTTTATTAAACTACAGTTAGTACAGACACTGCCTCATGTTTATTAAACTACAGTTAGTACAGACACTGTCTAGTGTTTATTAAACTACAGTTAGTGCAGACACTGCCTCGTGTTTATTAAACTACAGTTAGTGCAGACACTGACTAGTGTTTATTAAACTACAGTTAGTACAGACACTGACTCATGTTTATTAAACTACAGTTAGTGCAGACACTGTCTAGTGTTTATTAAACTACAGTTAGTACAGACACTGTCTAGTGTTTATTAAACTACAGTTAGTACAGACACTGTCTAGTGTTTATTAAACTACAGTTAGTACAGACACTGCCTCATGTTTATTAAACTACAGTTAGTACAGACACTGCCTCATGTTTATTAAACTACAGTTAGTACAGACACTGTCTAGTGTTTATTAAACTACAGTTAGTACAGACACTGTCTAGTGTTTATTAAACTACAGTTAGTACAGACACTGTCTAGTGTTTATTAAACTACAGTTAGTACAGACACTGCCTAGTGTTTATTAAACTACAGTTAGTACAGACACTGCCTAGTGTTTATTAAACTACAGTTAGTACAGACACTGTCTAGTGTTTATTAAACTACAGTTAGTACAGACACTGTCTAGTGTTTATTAAACTACAGTTAGTACAGACACTGCCTAGTGTTTATTAAACTACAGTTAGTACAGACACTGTCGAGTGTTTATTAAACTACAGTTAGTGCAGACACTGCCTCATGTTTATTAAACTACAGTTAGTGCAGACACTGTCTAGTGTTTATTAAACTACAGTTAGTGCAGACACTGCCTCATGTTTATTAAACTACAGTTAGTACAGACACTGCCTAGTGTTTATTAAACTACAGTTAGTACAGACACTGCCTAGTGTTTATTAAACTACAGTTAGTACAGACACTGCCTCATGTTTATTAAACTACAGTTAGTACAGACACTGTCTAGTGTTTATTAAACTACAGTTAGTACAGACACTGCCTAGTGTTTATTAAACTACAGTTAGTACAGACACTGCCTCATGTTTATTAAACTACAGTTAGTACAGACACTGTCTAGTGTTTATTAAACTACAGTTAGTACAGACACTGCCTAGTGTTTATTAAACTACAGTTACTACAGACACTGCCTCATGTTTATTAAACTACAGTTAGTACAGACACTGTCTAGTGTTTATTAAACTACAGTTAGTACAGACACTGCCTAGTGTTTATTAAACTACAGTTAGTGCAGACACTGCCTCATGTTTATTAAACTACAGTTAGTACAGACACTGTCTAGTGTTTATTAAACTACAGTTAGTGCAGACACTGTCTAGTGTTTATTAAACTACAGTTAGTACAGACACTGCCTCATGTTTATTAAACTACACTTAGTACAGACACTGCCTAGTGTTTATTAAACTACAGTTAGTACAGACACTGCCTCATGTTTATTAAACTACAGTTAGTACAGACACTGTCGAGTGTTTATTAAACTACAATTAGTACAGACACTGCCTAGTGTTTATTAAACTACAGTTAGTACAGACACTGTCGAGTGTTTATTAAACTACAGTTAGTACAGACACTGCCTCATGTTTATTAAACTACAGTTAGTACAGACACTGTCTAGTGTTTATTAAACTACAGTTAGTGCAGACACTGCCTCATGTTTATTAAACTACAGTTAGTGCAGACACTGCCTAGTGTTTATTAAACTACAGTTAGTACAGACACTGCCTAGTGGTTATTAAACTACAGTTAGTACAGACACTGTCGAGTGTTTATTAAACTACAGTTAGTGCAGACACTGCCTAGTGTTTATTAAACTACAGTTAGTGCAGACACTGCCTCATGTTTATTAAACTACAGTTAGTACAGACACTGCCTAGTGTTTATTAAACTACAGTTAGTGCAGACACTGTCTAGTGTTTATTAAACTACAGTTAGTAAAGACACTGTCTAGTGTTTATTAAACTACAGTTAGTGCAGACACTGTCTAGTGTTTATTAAACTACAGTTAGTACAGACACTGTCTAGTGTTTATTAAACTACAGTTAGTACAGACACTGTCTAGTGTTTATTAAACTACAGTTACTACAGACACTGCCGAGTGTTTATTAAACTACAGTTAGTACAGACACTGTCTAGTGTTTATTAAACTACAGTTAGTACAGACACTGTCTAGTGTTTATTAAACTACAGTTAGTACAGACACTGCCTCATGTTTATTAAACTACAGTTAGTGCAGACACTGCCTCATGTTTATTAAACTACAGTTAGTGCAGACACTGTCTAGTGTTTATTAAACTACAGTTAGTGCAGACACTGTCTAGTGTTTATTAAACTACAGTTACTACAGACACTGCCTCATGTTTATTAAACTACAGTTAGTACAGACACTGTCTAGTGTTTATTAAACTACAGTTACTACAGACACTGCCTCATGTTTATTAAACTACAGTTAGTGCAGACACTGTCTAGTGTTTATTAAACTACAGTTAGTGCAGACACTGCCTCATGTTTATTAAACTACAGTTAGTACAGACACTGTCTAGTGTTTATTAAACTACAGTTACTACAGACACTGCCGAGTGTTTATTAAACTACAGTTAGTGCAGACACTGTCTAGTGTTTATTAAACTACAGTTAGTGCAGACAGTGCCTCATGTTTATTAAACTACAGTTAGTGCAGACACTGTCTAGTGTTTATTAAACTACAGTTAGTGCAGACACTGTCTAGTGTTTATTAAACTACAGTTACTACAGACACTGCCTCATGTTTATTAAACTACAGTTAGTACAGACACTGTCTAGTGTTTATTAAACTACAGTTAGTGCAGACACTGTCTAGTGTTTATTAAACTACAGTTAGTACAGACACTGCCTCATGTTTATTAAACTACAGTTAGTACAGACACTGTCTAGTGTTTATTAAACTACAGTTAGTACAGACACTGTCTAGTGTTTATTAAACTACAGTTAGTACAGACACTGCCTCATGTTTATTAAACTACAGTTAGTACAGACACTGTCTAGTGTTTATTAAACTACAGTTAGTGCAGACACTGCCTCGTGTTTATTAAACTACAGTAAGTGCAGACACTGCCTAGTGTTTATTAAACTACAGTTACTACAGACACTGCCGAGTGTTTATTAAACTACAGTTAGTGCAGAAACTGTCTAGTGTTTATTAAACTACAGTTAGTACAGACACTGTCTAGTGTTTATTAAACTACAGTTAGTACAGACACTGTCTAGTGTTTATTAAACTACAGTTAGTACAGACACTGCCTCATGTTTATTAAACTACAGTTAGTACAGACACTGCCTCATGTTTATTAAACTACAGTTAGTACAGACACTGTCTAGTGTTTATTAAACTACAGTTAGTACAGACACTGTCTAGTGTTTATTAAACTACAGTTAGTACAGACACTGTCTAGTGTTTATTAAACTACAGTTAGTGCAGACACTGTCTAGTGTTTATTAAACTACATTCAGCGCAGACACTGCCTAGTGTTTATTAAACTACAGTTAGTACAGACACTGTCTAGTGTTTATTAAACTACAGTTAGTGCAGACACTGTCTAGTGTTTATTAAACTACAGTTGGTGCAGACACTGCCTCATGTTTATTAAACTACAGTTAGTACAGACACTGCCTCATGTTTATTAAACTACAGTTAGTACAGACACTGCCTAGTGTTTATTAAACTACAGTTAGTGCAGACACTGTCTAGTGTTTATTAAAATAATGTTAATACAGACACTGTCTAGTGTTTATTAAACTACAGTTAGTACAGACACTGTCTCGTGTTTATTAAACTACAGTTAGTACAGACACTGCCTAGTGTTTATTAAACTACAGTTAGTACAGACACTGCCTAGTGTTTATTAAACTACAGTTACTACAGACACTGTCTAGTGTTTATTAAACTACAGTTAGTACAGACACTGCCTAGTGTTTATTAAACTACTGTTACTACAGACACTGTCTAGTGTTTATTAAACTACAGTTAGTACAGACACTGCCTAGTGTTTATTAAACTACATTTACTACAGACACTGCCTAGTGTTTATTAAACTACAGTTACTACAGACACTGTCCAGTGTTTATTGAACTACAGTTACTATAGACACTGCCGAGTGTTTATTAAAGTACAGTTCGTACAGACACTGTCTGGTGTTTATTAAACTACAGTTAGTACAGACACTGTCTGGTGTTTATCAATCTACTGTTAGTACAGACACTGTCTTGTGTTTATTAAACTACTGTTAATACAGGCACTGTCGAGTGTTTAATAAACTACAGTTACTACAGACACTGCCTAGTGTTTATTAAACTACAGTTAGTACAGACACTGTCTGGTGTTTATTAAACTACAGTTAGTACAGACACTGTCTGGTGTTTATTAAACTACTGTTAGTACAGACACTGTCTCGTGTTTATTAAACTACAGTTAGTACAGACACTGTCTGGTGTTTATTAAACTACAGTTAGTACAGACACTGTCTTGTGTTTATGAAAATACTGTTAATACAGGCACTGTCGAGTGTTTATTAAACTACAGTTAGTACAGACACTGTCTCGTGTTTATTAAACTACAGTTAGTACAGACACTGTCTAGTGTTTATTAAACTACAGTTAGTACAGACACTGTCTAGTGTTTATTAAACTACAGTTACTACAGACACTGCCTAGTGTTTATTAAACTACAGTTACTACTGACACTGCCTAGTGTTTATTAAACTACAGTTAGTACAGACACTGCCTAGTGTTTATTAAACTACAGTTAGTACTGACACTGCCTAGTGTTTATTAAACTACAGTTAGTGCAGACACTGTCTGGTGTTTATTAAACTACAGTTAGTACAGACACTGTCTAGTGTTTATTAAACTACAGTTAGTACTGACACTGCCTAGTGTTTATTCAACTACAGTTACTACAGACATTGTGTTGTGGTTTTTAAACTACAGTTACGACAGACACTTTCACGTGTTTATTAAACTACAGTTACTACAGACACTGTCCAGTGTTTATTGAACTACAGTTACTACAGACACTGCCGAGTGTTTATTAAACTACAGTTCGTAAAGACACTGTCTAGTGTTTATTAAACTACACTTACTGCAGACACTGCCTCGTGTTTATTCAACTACAGTTACTACAGACACTGTCTAGTGTTTATTAAACTACAGTTAGTACAGACACTGTCTAGTGTTTATTAAACTACAGTTAGTGCAGACACTGCCTAGTGTTTATTCAACTACAGTTACTACAGACATTGTGTTGTGGTTTTTAAACTACAGTTACGACAGACACTTTCACGTGTTTATTAAACTACAGTTACTACAGACACTGTCCAGTGTTTATTAAACTACAGTTACTACAGACACTGTCCAGTGTTTATTGAACTACAGTTACTATAGACACTGCCGAGTGTTTATTAAAGTACAGTCAGTACAGACACTGTCTGGTGTTTATTAAACTACAGTTAGTACAGACACTGTCTGGTGTTTATTAAACTACTGTTAGTACAGACACTGTCTTGTGTTTATTAAACTACTGTTAGTACAGGCACTGTCGAGTGTTTATTAAACTACAGTTACTACTGACACTGCCTAGTGTTTATTAAACTACAGTTAGTACAGACACTGGTGTTTATTAAACTACTGTTAGTACAGACACTGTCTGGTGTTTATTAAACTACAGTTAGTACAGACACTGCCTCATGTTTATTAAACTACAGTTAGTACAGACACTGTCTAGTGTTTATTAAACTACAGTTACTACAGACACTGCCTCATGTTTATTAAACTACAGTTAGTGCAGACACTGTCTAGTGTTTATTAAACTACAGTTAGTGCAGACACTGCCTCATGTTTATTAAACTACAGTTAGTACAGACACTGTCTAGTGTTTATTAAACTACAGTTACTACAGACACTGCCGAGTGTTTATTAAACTACAGTTAGTGCAGACACTGTCTAGTGTTTATTAAACTACAGTTAGTGCAGACACTGCCTCATGTTTATTAAACTACAGTTAGTGCAGACACTGTCTAGTGTTTATTAAACTACAGTTAGTGCAGACACTGTCTAGTGTTTATTAAACTACAGTTACTACAGACACTGCCTCATGTTTATTAAACTACAGTTAGTACAGACACTGTCTAGTGTTTATTAAACTACAGTTAGTGCAGACACTGTCTAGTGTTTATTAAACTACAGTTAGTACAGACACTGCCTCATGTTTATTAAACTACAGTTAGTACAGACACTGTCTAGTGTTTATTAAACTACAGTTAGTACAGACACTGCCTAGTGTTTATTAAACTACAGTTAGTACAGACACTGTCGAGTGTTTATTAAACTACAGTTAGTGCAGACACTGCCTCATGTTTATTAAACTACAGTTAGTACAGACACTGCCTCATGTTTATTAAACTACAGTTAGTACAGACACTGCCTAGTGTTTATTAAACTACAGTTAGTACAGACACTGACTCATGTTTATTAAACTACAGTTAGTACAGACACTGCCTCATGTTTATTAAACTACAGTTAGTACAGACACTGTCGAGTGTTTAATAAACTACAGTCAGTGCAGACACTGCCTCATGTTTATTAAACTACAGTTACTACAGACACTGTCGAGTGTTTATTAAACTACAGTTAGTACAGACACTGTCGAGTGTTTATTAAACTACAGTTAGTGCAGACACTGCCTAGTGTTTATTAAACTACAGTTAGTACAGACACTGCCTCATGTTTATTAAACTACAGTTAGTACAGACACTGCCTAGTGTTTATTAAACTACAGTTAGTGCAGACACTGCCTCATGTTTATTAAACTACAGTTAGTACAGACACTGCCTCATGTTTATTAAACTACAGTTAGTACAGACACTGTCTAGTGTTTATTAAACTACAGTTAGTACAGACACTGTCGAGTGTTTATTAAACTACAGTTAGTACAGACACTGCCTCATGTTTATTAAACTACAGTTAGTACAGACACTGCCTAGTGTTTATTAAACTACAGTTAGTACAGACACTGTCGAGTGTTTATTAAACTACAGTTAGTGCAGACACTGCCTCATGTTTATTAAACTACAGTTACTACAGACACTGTCGAGTGTTTATTAAACTACAGTTAGTACAGACACTGTCGAGTGTTTATTAAACTACAGTTAGTGCAGACACTGCCTAGTGTTTATTAAACTACAGTTAGTACAGACACTGCCTAGTGTTTATTAAACTACAGTTAGTACAGACACTGTCGAGTGTTTATTAAACTACAGTTAGTGCAGACACTGCCTAGTGTTTATTAAACTACAGTTAGTACAGACACTGCCTCATGTTTATTAAACTACAGTTAGTACAGACACTGTCGAGTGTTTATTAAACTACAGTTAGTACAGACACTGCCTAGTGTTTATTAAACTACAGTTAGTACAGACACTGTCGAGTGTTTATTAAACTACAGTTAGTACAGACACTGCCTCATGTTTATTAAACTACAGTTAGTACAGACACTGTCTAGTGTTTATTAAACTACAGTTAGTACAGACACTGCCTAGTGTTTATTAAACAACTGTTAGTACAGACACTGCCTCATGTTTATTAAACTACAGTTAGTGCAGACACTGCCTAGTGTTTATTAAACTACAGTTAGTACAGACACTGCCTAGTGTTTATTAAACTACAGTTAGTACAGACACTGTCGAGTGTTTATTAAACTACAGTTAGTGCAGACACTGCCTAGTGTTTATTAAACTACTGTTAGTACAGACACTGCCTCATGTTTATTAAACTACAGTTAGTGCAGACACTGCCTAGTGTTTATTAAACTACAGTTAGTACAGACACTGCCTAGTGTTTATTAAACTACAGTTAGTACAGACACTGTCTAGTGTTTATTAAACTACAGTTAGTGCAGACACTGCCTCATGTTTATTAAACTACAGTTAGTGCAGACACTGCCTAGTGTTTATTAAACTACAGTTAGTACAGACACTGTCGAGTGTTTATTAAACTACAGTTAGTGCAGACACTGCCTAGTGTTTATTAAACTACAGTTAGTACAGACACTGTCGAGTGTTTATTAAACTACAGTTAGTGCAGACACTGCCTAGTGTTTATTAAACTACAGTTAGTGCAGACACTGCCTCATGTTTATTAAACTACAGTTAGTACAGACACTGCCTAGTGTTTATTAAACTACAGTTAGTGCAGACACTGTCTAGTGTTTATTAAACTACAGTTAGTACAGACACTGTCTAGTGTTTATTAAACTACAGTTAGTGCAGACACTGTCTAGTGTTTATTAAACTACAGTTAGTACAGACACTGTCTAGTGTTTATTAAACTACAGTTAGTACAGACACTGTCTAGTGTTTATTAAACTACAGTTACTACAGACACTGCCGAGTGTTTATTAAACTACAGTTAGTACAGACACTGTCTAGTGTTTATTAAACTACAGTTAGTACAGACACTGTCTAGTGTTTATTAAACTACAGTTAGTACAGACACTGCCTCATGTTTATTAAACTACAGTTAGTACAGACACTGTCTAGTGTTTATTAAACTACAGTTAGTGCAGACACTGTCTAGTGTTTATTAAACTACAG
Source organism: Mustelus asterias (assembly GCF_964213995.1). Lineage (NCBI taxonomy): Eukaryota > Metazoa > Chordata > Chondrichthyes > Carcharhiniformes > Triakidae > Mustelus > Mustelus asterias. The sequence goes on from NC_135823.1 coordinate 14,446,208, forward strand.
TTACTACAGACACTGCCTCATGTTTATTAAACTACAGTTAGTACAGACACTGTCTAGTGTTTATTAAACTACAGTTACTACAGACACTGCCTCATGTTTATTAAACTACAGTTAGTGCAGACACTGTCTAGTGTTTATTAAACTACAGTTAGTGCAGACACTGCCTCATGTTTATTAAACTACAGTTAGTACAGACACTGTCTAGTGTTTATTAAACTACAGTTACTACAGACACTGCCGAGTGTTTATTAAACTACAGTTAGTGCAGACACTGTCTAGTGTTTATTAAACTACAGTTAGTGCAGACACTGCCTCATGTTTATTAAACTACAGTTAGTGCAGACACTGTCTAGTGTTTATTAAACTACAGTTAGTGCAGACACTGTCTAGTCTTTATTAAACTACAGTTACTACAGACACTGCCTCATGTTTATTAAACTACAGTTAGTACAGACACTGTCTAGTGTTTATTAAACTACAGTTAGTGCAGACACTGTCTAGTGTTTATTAAACTACAGTTAGTACAGACACTGCCTCATGTTTATTAAACTACAGTTAGTACAGACTCTGTCTAGTGTTTATTAAACTACAGTTAGTACAGACACTGCCTCATGTTTATTAAACTACAGTTAGTACAGACACTGTCTAGTGTTTATTAAACTACAGTTAGTACAGACACTGCCTCGTGTTTATTAAACTACAGTTAGTGCAGACACTGCCTAGTGTTTATTAAACTACAGTTAGTACAGACACTGCCTCATGTTTATTAAACTACAGTTAGTGCAGACACTGTCTAGTGTTTATTAAACTACAGTTAGTACAGACACTGTCTAGTGTTTATTAAACTACAGTTAGTACAGACACTGTCTAGTGTTTATTAAACTACAGTTAGTACAGACACTGCCTCATGTTTATTAAACTACAGTTAGTACAGACACTGCCTCATGTTTATTAAACTACAGTTAGTACAGACACTGTCTAGTGTTTATTAAACTACAGTTAGTACAGACACTGTCTAGTGTTTATTAAACTACAGTTAGTACAGACACTGTCTAGTGTTTATTAAACTACAGTTAGTGCAGACACTGTCTAGTGTTTATTAAACTACAGTTAGTGCAGACACTGCCTAGTGTTTATTAAACTACAGTTAGTGCAGACACTGTCTAGTGTTTATTAAACTACAGTTAGTGCCGACACTGTCTAGTGTTTATTAAACTACAGTTAGTACAGACACTGTCTAGTGTTTATTAAACTACAGTTAGTACAGACACTGCCTAGTGTTTATTAAACTACAGTTAGTACAGACACTGCCTCATGTTTATTAAACTACAGTTAGTACAGACACTGTCTAGTGTTTATTAAACTACAGTTAGTACAGACACTGCCTAGTGTTTATTAAACTACAGTTACTACAGACACTGTCTAGTGTTTATTAAACTACAGTTAGTACAGACACTGTCTCGTGTTTATTAAACTACAGTTAGTACAGACACTGCCTAGTGTTTATTAAACTACAGTTAGTACAGACACTGCCTAGTGTTTATTAAACTACAGTTTCTACAGACACTGTCTAGTGTTTATTAAACTACAGTTAGTACAGACACTGCCTAGTGTTTATTAAACTACAGTTACTACAGACACTGTCTAGTGTTTATTAAACTACAGTTAGTACAGACACTGCCTAGTGTTTATTAAACTACAGTTACTACAGACACTGCCTCATGTTTATTAAACTACAGTTAGTACAGACACTGTCTAGTGTTTATTAAACTACAGTTACTACAGACACTGCCTCATGTTTATTAAACTACAGTTAGTGCAGACACTGTCTAGTGTTTATTAAACTACAGTTAGTGCAGACACTGCCTCATGTTTATTAAACTACAGTTAGTACAGACACTGTCTAGTGTTTATTAAACTACAGTTACTACAGACACTGCCGAGTGTTTATTAAACTACAGTTAGTGCAGACACGGTCTAGTGTTTATGAAACTACAGTTAGTGCAGACACTGCCTCATGTTTATTAAACTACAGTTAGTGCAGACACTGTCTAGTGTTTATTAAACTACAGTTAGTGCAGACACTGTCTAGTCTTTATTAAACTACAGTTACTACAGACACTGCCTCATGTTTATTAAACTACAGTTAGTACAGACACTGTCTAGTGTTTATTAAACTACAGTTAGTGCAGACACTGTCTAGTGTTTATTAAACTACAGTTAGTACAGACACTGCCTCATGTTTATTAAACTACAGTTAGTACAGACTCTGTCTAGTGTTTATTAAACTACAGTTAGTACAGACACTGCCTCATGTTTATTAAACTACAGTTAGTACAGACACTGTCTAGTGTTTATTAAACTACAGTTAGTACAGACACTGCCTCGTGTTTATTAAACTACAGTTAGTGCAGACACTGCCTAGTGTTTATTAAACTACAGTTAGTACAGACACTGCCTCATGTTTATTAAACTACAGTTAGTGCAGACACTGTCTAGTGTTTATTAAACTACAGTTAGTACAGACACTGTCTAGTGTTTATTAAACTACAGTTAGTACAGACACTGTCTAGTGTTTATTAAACTACAGTTAGTACAGACACTGCCTCATGTTTATTAAACTACAGTTAGTACAGACACTGCCTCATGTTTATTAAACTACAGTTAGTACAGACACTGTCTAGTGTTTATTAAACTACAGTTAGTACAGACACTGTCTAGTGTTTATTAAACTACAGTTAGTACAGACACTGTCTAGTTTTTATTAAACTACAGTTAGTGCAGACACTGTCTAGTGTTTATTAAACTACAGTTAGTGCAGACACTGCCTAGTGTTTATTAAACTACAGTTAGTGCAGACACTGTCTAGTGTTTATTAAACTACAGTTAGTGCCGACACTGTCTAGTGTTTATTAAACTACAGTTAGTACAGACACTGTCTAGTGTTTATTAAACTACAGTTAGTACAGACACTGCCTAGTGTTTATTAAACTACAGTTAGTACAGACACTGCCTCATGTTTATTAAACTACAGTTAGTACAGACACTGTCTAGTGTTTATTAAACTACAGTTAGTACAGACACTGCCTAGTGTTTATTAAACTACAGTTACTACAGACACTGTCTAGTGTTTATTAAACTACAGTTAGTACAGACACTGTCTCGTGTTTATTAAACTACAGTTAGTACAGACACTGCCTAGTGTTTATTAAACTACAGTTAGTACAGACACTGCCTAGTGTTTATTAAACTACAGTTTCTACAGACACTGTCTAGTGTTTATTAAACTACAGTTAGTACAGACACTGCCTAGTGTTTATTAAACTACAGTTACTACAGACACTGTCTAGTGTTTATTAAACTACAGTTAGTACAGACACTGCCTAGTGTTTATTAAACTACAGTTACTACAGACACTGCCTAGTGTTTATTAAACTACAGTTACTACAGACACTGTCCAGTGTTTATTGAACTACAGTTACTATAGACACTGCCGAGTGTTTATTAAAGTACAGTTAGTACAGACACTGTCTGGTGTTTATTAAACTACAGTTAGTACAGACACTGTCTGGTGTTTATTAATCTACTGTTAGTACAGACACTGTCTTGTGTTTATTAAACTACTGTTAGTACAGGCACTGTCGAGTGTTTAATAAACTACAGTTACTACAGACACTGCCTAGTGTTTATTAAACTACAGTTAGTACAGACACTGTCTGGTGTTTATTAAACTACAGTTAGTACAGACACTGTCTGGTGTTTATTAAACTACTGTTAGTACAGACACTGTCTGGTGTTTATTAAACTACAGTTAGTACAGACACTGTCTGGTGTTTATTAAACTACAGTTAGTACAGACACTGTCTTGTGTTTATGAAAATACTGTTAATACAGGCACTGTCGAGTGTTTATTAAACTACAGTTAGTACAGACACTGTCTCGTGTTTATTAAACTACAGTTAGTACAGACACTGTCTAGTGTTTATTAAACTACAGTTAGTACAGACACTGTCTAGTGTTTATTAAACTACAGTTACTACAGACACTGCCTAGTGTTTATTAAACTACAGTTAGTACTGACACTGTCTGGTGTTTATTCAACTACAGTTACTACAGACACTGCCTAGTGTTTATTAAACTACAGTTAGTACAGACACTGTCTAGTGTTTATTAAACTACAGTTACTACAGACACTGCCTAGTGTTTTTTAAACTACAGTTAGTACAGACACTGCCTAGTGTTTATTAAACTACAGTTTGTACTGACACTGCCTAGTGTTTATTAAACTACAGTTAGTGCAGACACTGTCTGGTGTTTATTAAACTACAGTTAGTACAGACACTGTCTAGTGTTTATTAAACTACAGTTAGTACTGACACTGCCTAGTGTTTATTCAACTACAGTTACTACAGACATTGTGTTGTGGTTTTTAAACTACAGTTACGACAGACACTTTCACGTGTTTATTAAACTACAGTTACTACAGACACTGTCCAGTGTTTATTGAACTACAGTTACTACAGACACTGCCGAGTGTTTATTAAACTACAGTTCGTATAGACACTGTCTAGTGTTTATTAAACTACACTTACTGCAGACACTGCCTCGTGTTTATTCAACTACAGTTACTACAGACACTGTCTAGTGTTTATTAAACTACAGTTAGTGCAGACACTGCCTAGTGTTTATTCAACTACAGTTACTACAGACATTGTGTTGTGGTTTTTAAACTACAGTTACGACAGACACTTTCACGTGTTTATTAAACTACAGTTACTACAGACACTGTCCAGTGTTTATTAAACTACAGTTACTACAGACACTGTCCAGTGTTTATTGAACTACAGTTACTATAGACACTGCCGAGTGTTTATTAAAGTACAGTTAATACAGACACTGTCTGGTGTTTATTAAACTACAGTTAGTACAGACACTGTCTGGTGTTTATTAAACTACTGTTAGTACAGACACTGTCTTGTGTTTATTAAACTACTGTTAGTACAGGCACTGTCGAGTGTTTATTAAACTACAGTTACTACAGACACTGCCTAGTGTTTATTAAACTACAGTTAGTACAGACACTGGTGTTTATTAAACTACTGTTAGTACAGACACTGTCTGGTGTTTATTAAACTACTGTTAGTACAGACAATGTCTCGTGTTTATTAAACTACAGTTAGTACAGACACTGTCTGGTGTTTATTAAACTACAGTTAGTACAGACACTGTCTTGTGTTTATGAAAATACTGTTAATACAGGCACTGTCGAGTGTTTATTAAACTACAGTTAGTACAGACACTGTCTCGTGTTTATTAAACTACAGTTAGTACAGACACTGTCTGGTGTTTATTCAACTACAGTTACTACAGACACTGCCTAGTGTTTATTAAACTACAGTTAGTACAGACACTGTCTAGTGTTTATTAAACTACAGTTACTACAGACACTGCCTAGTGTTTATTAAACTATAGTTAGTACTGACACTGTCTGGTGTTTATTCAACTACAGTTACTACAGACACAGCCTAGTGTTTATTAAACTACAGTTAGTACAGACACTGTCTAGTGTTTATTAAACTACAGTTACTACAGACACTGCCTAGTGTTTATTAAACTACAGTTAGTACTGACACTGCCTAGTGTTTATTAAACTACAGTTAGTGCAGACACTGTCTGGTGTTTATTAAACTACAGTTAGTACAGACACTGCCTAGTGTTTATTAAAGTACAGTTACTACAGACACTGTCTGGTGTTTATTAAATTACTGTTAGTACAGACACTGCCTAGTGTTTATTAAAGTACTGTTACTACCGACACTGTCGAGTGTTTATTAACGTACAGTTAGTACAGACACTGTCTAGTGTTTATTAACCTACAGTTAGTACAGACACTGTCCAGTGTTTATTAAACTACAGTTAGTACAGACACTGGTGTTTATTAAACTACTGTTAGTACAGACACTGTCTTGTGTTTATTAAAATACTGTTAATACAGACACTCTCTAGTGTTTATTAAACTACAGTTAGTACAGACACTGTCTCGTGTTTATTAAACTACAGTTAGTACAGACACTGTCTGGTGTTTATTAAACTACTGTTAGTACAGACACTGGTGTTTATTAAACTACTGTTAGTACAGACACTGTCTTGTGTTTATTAAAATAATGTTAATACAGACACTGTCTAGTGTTTATTAAACTACAGTTAGTACAGACACTGTCTCGTGTTTATTAAACTACAGTTAGTACAGACACTGTCTAGTGTTTATTAAACTACAGTTAGTACAGACACTGCCTAGTGTTTATTAAACTACAGTTACTACAGACACTGTCTAGTGTTTATTAAACTACAGTTAGTACAGACACTGCCTAGTGTTTATTAAACTACAGTTACTACAGACACTGTCTAGTGTTTATTAAACTACAGTTAGTACAGACACTGTCTAGTGTTTATTAAACTACAGTTACTACAGACACTGCCTAGTGTTTATTAAACTACAGTTACTACAGACACTGTCTAGTGTTTATTAAACTACAGTTAGTACTGACACTGCCTAGTGTTTATTAAACTACAGTTAGTACTGACACTGCCTAGTGTTTATTAAACTACAGTTACTACAGACACTGCCTCGTGTTTATTAAACTACAGTTAGTGCTGACACTGCCTAGTGTTTATTAAACTACAGTTACTACAGACACTGCCTAGTGTTTATTAAACTACAGTTACTCCAGACACTGTCTAGTGTTTATTAAACTACAGTTAGTACTGACACTGCCGAGTGTTTATTAAACTACAGTTAGTACTGACACTGCCTAGTGTTTATTAAACTACAGTTACTACAGACACTGCCTCGTGTTTATTAAACTACAGTTAGTACAGACACTGCCTAGTGTTTATTAAACTACAGTTAATACAGACCCTGTCCAGTGTTTATTGAACTACAGTTACTACAGACACTGTCCAGTGTTTATTGAACTACAGTAACTACAGACACTGCCTCGTGTTTATTAAACTACAGTTACTACAGACACTGCCTCGTGTTTATTAAACTACAGTTAGTGCAGACACTGTCTAGTGTTTATTAAACTACAGTTAGTACAGACACTGCCTCGTGTTTATTAAACTACAGTTAGTGCAGACACTGTCTAGTGTTTATTAAACTACAGTTAGTACAGACACTGCCTCGTGTTTATTAAACTACAGTTACTACAGACACTGCCGAGTGTTTATTAAACTACAGTTACTACAGACATTGTGTTGTGGTTTTTAAACTACATTTACTACAGACACTGTCTCGTGTTTATTAAACTACAGTTACGACAGACACTTTCAGGTGTTTATTAAACTACAGTTACTACAGACACTGTCCAGTGTTTATTGAACTACAGTTACTACAGACACTGCCTCGTGTTTATTCAACTACAGTTACTACAGACATTGTGTTGTGGTTTTTAAACTACAGTTACGACAGACACTTTCACGTGTTTATTAAACTACAGTTAGTACTGACACTGACTCGTGTTTATTAAACTACAGTTACTACAGACACTGCCTCGTGTTTATTAAACTACAGTTACTACAGACACTGCCTCGTGTTTATTAAACTACAGTTACTACAGACACTGCCTAGTGTTTATTAAACTACAGTTAGTACAGACCCTGTCCAGTGTTTATTGAACTACAGTTACTACAGACACTGTCCAGTGTTTATTGAACTACAGTTACTACAGACACTGCCGAGTGTTTATTAAACTACAGTTAGTGCAGACACTGCCTCATGTTTATTAAACTACAGTTAGTACAGACACTGTCTAGTGTTTATTAAACTACAGTTACTACAGACACTGCCGAGTGTTTATTAAACTACAGTTAGTGCAGACACTGTCTAGTGTTTATTAAACTACAGTTAGTGCAGACACTGCCTCATGTTTATTAAACTACAGTTAGTGCAGACACTGTCTAGTGTTTATTAAACTACAGTTAGTGCAGACACTGTCTAGTGTTTATTAAACTACAGTTACTACAGACACTGCCTCATGTTTATTAAACTACAGTTAGTACAGACACTGTCTAGTGTTTATTAAACTACAGTTAGTGCAGACACTGTCTAGTGTTTATTAAACTACAGTTAGTACAGACACTGCCTCATGTTTATTAATATACAGTTAGTACAGACACTGTCTAGTGTTTATTAAACTACAGTTAGTACAGACTCTGTCTAGTGTTTATTAAACTACAGTTAGTACAGACACTGCCTCATGTTTATTAAACTACAGTTAGTACAGACACTGTCTAGTGTTTATTAAACTACAGTTAGTACAGACACTGCCTCGTGTTTATTAAACTACAGTTAGTGCAGACACTGCCTAGTGTTTATTAAACTACAGTTAGTACAGACACTGCCTCATGTTTATTAAACTACAGTTAGTGCAGACACTGTCTAGTGTTTATTAAACTACAGTTAGTACAGACACTGTCTAGTGTTTATTAAACTACAGTTAGTACAGACACTGTCTAGTGTTTATTAAACTACAGTTAGTACAGACACTGCCTCATGTTTATTAAACTACAGTTAGTACAGACACTGCCTCATGTTTATTAAACTACAGTTAGTACAGACACTGTCTAGTGTTTATTAAACTACAGTTAGTACAGACACTGTCTAGTGTTTATTAAACTACAGTTAGTACAGACACTGTCTAGTGTTTATTAAACTACAGTTAGTGCAGACACTGTCTAGTGTTTATTAAACTACAGTTAGCGCAGACACTGCCTAGTGTTTATTAAACTACAGTTAGTGCAGACACTGTCTAGTGTTTATTAAACTACAGTTAGTGCCGACACTGTCTAGTGTTTATTAAACTACAGTTAGTACAGACACTGTCTAGTGTTTATTAAACTACAGTTAGTACAGACACTGCCTAGTGTTTATTAAACTACAGTTAGTACAGACACTGCCTCATGTTTATTAAACTACAGTTAGTACAGACACTGCCTAGTGTTTATTAAACTACAGTTAGTGCAGCCACTGTCTAGTGTTTATTAAACTACAGTTAGTACAGACACTGCCTAGTGTTTATTAAACTACAGTTAGTACAGACACTGCCTAGTGTTTATTAAACTACAGTTACTACAGACACTGTCTAGTGTTTATTGAACTACAGTTAGTACAGACACTGCCTAGTGTTTATTAAACTACAGTTACTACAGACACTGTCTAGTGTTTATTAAACTACAGTTAGTACAGACACTGTCTCGTGTTTATTAAACTACAGTTAGTACAGACACTGCCTAGTGTTTATTAAACTACAGTTAGTACAGACACTGCCTAGTGTTTATTAAACTACAGTTACTACAGACACTGTCTAGTGTTTATTAAACTACAGTTAGTACAGACACTGCCTAGTGTTTATTAAACTACAGTTACTACAGACACTGTCTAGTGTTTATTAAACTACAGTTAGTACAGACACTGCCTAGTGTTTATTAAACTACAGTTACTACAGACACTGCCTAGTGTTTATTAAACTACAGTTACTACAGACACTGTCCAGTGTTTATTGAACTACAGTTACTATAGACACTGCCGAGTGTTTATTAAAGTACAGTTAGTACAGACACTGTCTGGTGTTTATTAAACTACAGTTAGTACAGACACTGTCTGGTGTTTATTAATCTACTGTTAGTACAGACACTGTCTTGTGTTTATTAAACTACTGTTAGTACAGGCACTGTCGAGTGTTTAATAAACTACAGTTACTACAGACACTGCCTAGTGTTTATTAAACTACAGTTAGTACAGACACTGTCTGGTGTTTATTAAACTACAGTTAGTACAGACACTGTCTGGTGTTTATTAAACTACTGTTAGTACAGACACTGTCTGTTGTTTATTAAACTACAGTTAGTACAGACACTGTCTGGTGTTTATTAAACTACAGTTAGTACAGACACTGTCTTGTGTTTATGAAAATACTGTTAATACAGGCACTGTCGAGTGTTTATTAAACTACAGTTAGTACAGACACTGTCTCGTGTTTATTAAACTACAGTTAGTACAGACACTGTCTAGTGTTTATTAAACTACAGTTAGTACAGACACTGTCTAGTGTTTATTAAACTACAGTTACTACAGACACTGCCTAGTGTTTATTAAACTACAGTTAGTGCAGACACTGCCTAGTGTTTATTAAACTACAGTTAGTACAGACACTGTCTAGTGTTTATTAAACTACAGTTAGTACAGACACTGTCTAGTGTTTATTAAACTACAGTTAGTACAGACACTGTCTGGTGTTTATTCAACTACAGTTACTACAGACACTGCCTAGTGTTTATTAAACTACAGTTAGTACAGACACTGTCTAGTGTTTATTAAACTACAGTTACTACAGACAGTGCCTAGTGTTTATTAAACTACAGTTAGTACAGACACTGCCTAGTGTTTATTAAACTACAGTTTGTACTGACACTGCCTAGTGTTTATTAAACTACAGTTCGTATAGACACTGTCTAGTGTTTATTAAACTACACTTACTGCAGACACTGCCTCGTGTTTATTCAACTACAGTTACTACAGACACTGTCTAGTGTTTATTAAACTACAGTTAGTGCAGACACTGCCTAGTGTTTATTCAACTACAGTTACTACAGACATTGTGTTGTGGTTTTTAAACTACAGTTACGACAGACACTTTCACGTGTTTATTAAACTACAGTTACTACAGACACTGTCCAGTGTTTATTAAACTACAGTTACTACAGACACTGTCCAGTGTTTATTGAACTACAGTTACTATAGACACTGCCGAGTGTTTATTAAAGTACAGTTAGTACAGACACTGTCTGGTGTTTATTAAACTACAGTTAGTACAGACACTGTCTGGTGTTTATTAAACTACTGTTAGTACAGACACTGTCTTGTGTTTATTAAACTACTGTTAGTACAGGCACTGTCGAGTGTTTATTAAACTACAGTTACTACAGACACTGCCTAGTGTTTATTAAACTACAGTTAGTACAGACACTGGTGTTTATTAAACTACTGTTAGTACAGACACTGTCTGGTGTTTATTAAACTACTGTTAGTACAGACACTGTCTCGTGTTTATTAAACTACAGTTAGTACAGACACTGTCTGGTGTTTATTAAACTACAGTTAGTACAGACACTGTCTTGTGTTTATGAAAATACTGTTAATACAGGCACTGTCGAGTGTTTATTAAACTACAGTTAGTACAGACACTGTATCGTGTTTATTAAACTACAGTTAGTACAGACACTGTCTGGTGTTTATTCAACTACAGTTACTACAGACACTGCCTAGTGTTTATTAAACTACAGTTAGTACAGACACTGTCTAGTGTTTATTAAACTACAGTTACTACAGACACTGCCTAGTGTTTATTAAACTATAGTTAGTACTGACACTGTCTGGTGTTTATTCAACTACAGTTACTACAGACACAGCCTAGTGTTTATTAAACTACAGTTAGTACAGACACTGTCTAGTGTTTATTAAACTACAGTTACTACAGACACTGCCTAGTGTTTATTAAACTACAGTTAGTACTGACACTGCCTAGTGTTTATTAAACTACAGTTAGTGCAGACACTGTCTGGTGTTTATTAAACTACAGTTAGTACAGACACTGCCTAGTGTTTATTAAAGTACAGTTACTACAGACACTGTCTGGTGTTTATTAAACTACTGTTAGTACAGACACTGCCTAGTGTTTATTAAAGTACTGTTACTACCGACACTGTCGAGTGTTTATTAACGTACAGTTAGTACAGACACTGTCTAGTGTTTATTAACCTACAGTTAGTACAGACACTGTCTGGTGTTTATTAAACTACTGTTAGTACAGACACTGTCCAGTGTTTATTAAACTACTGTTAGTACAGACACTGGTGTTTATTAAACTACTGTTAGTACAGACACTGTCTTGTGTTTATTAAAATACTGTTAATACAGACACTCTCTAGTGTTTATTAAACTACAGTTAGTACAGACACTGTCTCGTGTTTATTAAACTACAGTTAGTACAGACACTGTCTGGTGTTTATTAAACTACTGTTAGTACAGACACTGGTGTTTATTAAACTACTGTTAGTACAGACACTGTCTTGTGTTTATTAAAATAATGTTAATACAGACACTGTCTAGTGTTTATTAAACTACAGTTAGTACAGACACTGTCTCGTGTTTATTAAACTACAGTTAGTACAGACACTGCCTAGTGTTTATTAAACTACAGTTAGTACAGACACTGCCTAGTGTTTATTAAACTACAGTTACTACAGACACTGTCTAGTGTTTATTAAACTACAGTTAGTACAGACACTGCCTAGTGTTTATTAAACTACAGTTACTACAGACACTGCCTAGTGTTTATTAAACTACAGTTACTACAGACACTGTCTAGTGTTTATTAAACTACAGTTAGTACTGACACTGCCTAGTGTTTATTAAACTACAGTTACTACAGACACTGTCTAGTGTTTATTAAACTACAGTTACTACAGACACTGTCTAGTGTTTATTAAACTACAGTTAGTACTGACACTGCCTAGTGTTTATTAAACTACAGTTAGTACTGACACTGCCTAGTGTTTATTAAACTACAGTTACTACAGACACTGCCTCGTGTTTATTAAACTACAGTTAGTGCTGACACTGCCTAGTGTTTATTAAACTACAGTTACTACAGACACTGCCTAGTGTTTATTAAACTACAGTTACTCCAGACACTGTCTAGTGTTTATTAAACTACAGTTAGTACAGACACTGCCTAGTGTTTATTAAACTACAGTTACTACAGACACTGCCTAGTGTTTATTAAACTACAGTTACTACAGACACTGTCTAGTGTTTATTAAACTACAGTTAGTACTGACACTGCCTAGTGTTTATTAAACTACAGTTACTACAGACACTGTCTAGTGTTTATTAAACTACAGTTACTACAGACACTGTCTAGTGTTTATTAAACTACAGTTAGTACTGACACTGCCTAGTGTTTATTAAACTACAGTTAGTACTGACACTGCCTAGTGTTTATTAAACTACAGTTACTACAGACACTGCCTCGTGTTTATTAAACTACAGTTAGTGCTGACACTGCCTAGTGTTTATTAAACTACAGTTACTACAGACACTGCCTAGTGTTTATTAAACTACAGTTACTCCAGACACTGTCTAGTGTTTATTAAACTACAGTTAGTACTGACACTGCCGAGTGTTTATTAAACTACAGTTAGTACTGACACTGCCTAGTGTTTATTAAACTACAGTTACTACAGACACTGCCTCGTGTTTATTAAACTACAGTTAGTACAGACACTGCCTAGTGTTTATTAAACTACAGTTAATACAGACCCTGTCCAGTGTTTATTGAACTACAGTTACTACAGACACTGTCCAGTGTTTATTGAAGTACAGTAACTACAGACACTGCCTCGTGTTTATTAAACTACAGTTACTACAGACACTGCCTCGTGTTTATTAAACTACAGTTAGTGCAGACACTGTCTAGTGTTTATTAAACTACAGTTAGTACAGACAGTGCCTCGTGTTTATTAAACTACAGTTAGTGCAGACACTGTCTAGTGTTTATTAAACTACAGTTAGTACAGACACTGCCTCGTGTTTATTAAACTACAGTTACTACAGACACTGCCGAGTGTTTATTAAACTACAGTTACTACAGACATTGTGTTGTGGTTTTTAAACTACAGTTACTACAGACACTGTCTCGTGTTTATTAAACTACAGTTACGACAGACACTTTCAGGTGTTTATTAAACTACAGTTACTACAGACACTGTCCAGTGTTTATTGAACTACAGTTACTACAGACACTGCCTCGTGTTTATTCAACTACAGTTACTACAGACATTGTGTTGTGGTTTTTAAACTACAGTTACGACAGACACTTTCACGTGTTTATTAAACTACAGTTACTACAGACACTGCCGAGTGTTTATTAAACTACAGTTCGTAAAGACACTGTCTTGTGTTTATAAAACTACACTTACTACAGACACTGCCTCGTGTTTATTCAACTGCAGTTACTACAGACACTGCCTAGTGTTTATTAAACTACAGTTAGTACAGACACTGTCTAGTGTTTATTAAACTACAGTTAGTGCAGACACTGTCTAGTGTTTATTAAACTACAGTTAGTACTGACACTGCCTCGTGTTTATTAAACTACAGTTACTACAGACACTGCCTAGTGTTTATTAAACTACAGTTAGTACAGACACTGCCTCATGTTTATTAAACTACAGTTAGTACAGACACTGCCTAGTGTTTATTAAACTACAGTTAGTGCAGACACTGTCTAGTGTTTATTAAACTACAGTTAGTACAGACACTGCCTAGTGTTTATTAAACTACAGTTAGTACAGACACTGCCTAGTGTTTATTAAACTACAGTTACTACAGACACTGTCTAGTGTTTATTAAACTACAGTTAGTACAGACACTGCCTAGTGTTTATTAAACTACAGTTACTACAGACACTGTCTAGTGTTTATTAAACTACAGTTAGTACAGACACTGTCTCGTGTTTATTAAACTACAGTTAGTACAGACACTGCCTAGTGTTTATTAAACTACAGTTAGTACAGACACTGCCTAGTGTTTATTAAACTACAGTTACTACAGACACTGTCTAGTGTTTATTAAACTACAGTTAGTACAGACACTGCCTAGTGTTTATTAAACTACAGTTACTACAGACACTGTCTAGTGTTTATTAAACTACAGTTAGTACAGACACTGCCTAGTGTTTATTAAACTACAGTTACTACAGACACTGCCTAGTGTTTATTAAACTACAGTTACTACAGACACTGTCCAGTGTTTATTGAACTACAGTTACTATAGACACTGCCGAGTGTTTATTAAAGTACAGTTAGTACAGACACTGTCTGGTGTTTATTAAACTACAGTTAGTACAGACACTGTCTGGTGTTTATTAATCTACTGTTAGTACAGACACTGTCTTGTGTTTATTAAACTACTGTTAGTACAGGCACTGTCGAGTGTTTAATAAACTACAGTTACTACAGACACTGCCTAGTGTTTATTAAACTACAGTTAGTACAGACACTGTCTGGTGTTTATTAAACTACAGTTAGTACAGACACTGTCTGGTGTTTATTAAACTACTGTTAGTACAGACACTGTCTGGTGTTTATTAAACTACAGTTAGTACAGACACTGTCTGGTGTTTATTAAACTACAGTTAGTACAGACACTGTCTTGTGTTTATGAAAATACTGTTAATACAGGCACTGTCGAGTGTTTATTAAACTACAGTTAGTACAGACACTGTCTCGTGTTTATTAAACTACAGTTAGTACAGGCACTGTCTAGTGTTTATTAAACTACAGTTAGTACAGACACTGTCTAGTGTTTATTAAACTACAGTTACTACAGACACTGCCTAGTGTTTATTAAACTACAGTTAGTACTGACACTGTCTGGTGTTTATTCAACTACAGTTACTACAGACACTGCCTAGTGTTTATTAAACTACAGTTAGTACAGACACTGTCTAGTGTTTATTAAACTACAGTTAGTACAGACACTGCCTAGTGTTTATTCAACTACAGTTACTACAGACATTGTGTTGTGGTTTTTAAACTACAGTTACGACAGACACTTTCACGTGTTTATTAAACTACAGTTACTACAGACACTGTCCAGTGTTTATTGAACTACAGTTACTACAGACACTGCCGAGTGTTTATTAAACTACAGTTCGTATAGACACTGTCTAGTGTTTATTAAACTACACTTACTGCAGACACTGCCTCGTGTTTATTCAACTACAGTTACTACAGACACTGTCTAGTGTTTATTAAACTACAGTTAGTGCAGACACTGCCTAGTGTTTATTCAACTACAGTTACTACAGACATTGTGTTGTGGTTTTTAAACTACAGTTACGACAGACACTTTCACGTGTTTATTAAACTACAGTTACTACAGACACTGTCCAGTGTTTATTAAACTACAGTTACTACAGACACTGTCCAGTGTTTATTGAACTACAGTTACTATAGACACTGCCGAGTGTTTATTAAAGTACAGTTAGTACAGACACTGTCTGGTGTTTATTAAACTACAGTTAGTACAGACACTGTCTGGTGTTTATTAAACTACTGTTAGTACAGACACTGTCTTGTGTTTGTTAAACTACTGTTAGTACAGGCACTGTCGAGTGTTTATTAAACTACAGTTACTACAGACACTGCCTAGTGTTTATTAAACTACAGTTAGTACAGACACTGGTGTTTATTAAACTACTGTTAGTACAGACACTGTCTGGTGTTTATTAAACTACTGTTAGTACAGACACTGTCTCGTGTTTATTAAACTACAGTTAGTACAGACACTGTCTGGTGTTTATTAAACTACAGTTAGTACAGACACTGTCTTGTGTTTATGAAAATACTGTTAATACAGGCACTGTCGAGTGTTTATTAAACTACAGTTAGTACAGACACTGTATCGTGTTTATTAAACTACAGTTAGTACAGACACTGTCTGGTGTTTATTCAACTACAGTTACTACAGACACTGCCTAGTGTTTATTAAACTACAGTTAGTACAGACACTGTCTAGTGTTTATTAAACTACAGTTACTACAGACACTGCCTAGTGTTTATTAAACTATAGTTAGTACTGACACTGTCTGGTGTTTATTCAACTACAGTTACTACAGACACAGCCTAGTGTTTATTAAACTACAGTTAGTACAGACACTGTCTAGTGTTTATTAAACTACAGTTACTACAGACACTGCCTAGTGTTTATTAAACTACAGTTAGTACTGACACTGCCTAGTGTTTATTAAACTACAGTTAGTGCAGACACTGTCTGGTGTTTATTAAACTACAGTTAGTACAGACACTGCCTAGTGTTTATTAAAGTACAGTTACTACAGACACTGTCTGGTGTTTATTAAACTACTGTTAGTACAGACACTGCCTAGTGTTTATTAAAGTACTGTTACTACCGACACTGTCGAGTGTTTATTAACGTACAGTTAGTACAGACACTGTCTAGTGTTTATTAACCTACAGTTAGTACAGACACTGTCTGGTGTTTATTAAACTACTGTTAGTACAGACACTGTCCAGTGTTTATTAAACTACAGTTAGTACAGACACTGGTGTTTATTAAACTACTGTTAGTACAGACACTGTCTTGTGTTTATTAAAATACTGTTAATACAGACACTCTCTAGTGTTTATTAAACTACAGTTAGTACAGACACTGTCTCGTGTTTATTAAACTACAGTTAGTACAGACACTGTCTGGTGTTTATTAAACTACTGTTAGTACAGACACTGGTGTTTATTAAACTACTGTTAGTACAGACACTGTCTTGTGTTTATTAAAATAATGTTAATACAGACACTGTCTAGTGTTTATTAAACTACAGTTAGTACAGACACTGCCTAGTGTTTATTAAACTACAGTTAGTACAGACACTGCCTAGTGTTTATTAAACTACAGTTACTACAGACACTGTCTAGTGTTTATTAAACTACAGTTAGTACAGACACTGCCTAGTGTTTATTAAACTACAGTTACTACAGACACTGTCTAGTGTTTATTAAACTACAGTTAGTACAGACACTGCCTAGTGTTTATTAAACTACAGTTACTACAGACACTGCCTAGTGTTTATTAAACTACAGTTACTACAGACACTGTCTAGTGTTTATTAAACTACAGTTAGTACTGACACTGCCTAGTGTTTATTAAACTACAGTTACTACAGACACTGTCTAGTGTTTATTAAACTACAGTTACTACAGACACTGTCTAGTGTTTATTAAACTACAGTTAGTACTGACACTGCCTAGTGTTTATTAAACTACAGTTAGTACTGACACTGCCTAGTGTTTATTAAACTACAGTTACTACAGACACTGCCTCGTGTTTATTAAACTACAGTTAGTGCTGACACTGCCTAGTGTTTATTAAACTACAGTTACTACAGACACTGCCTAGTGTTTATTAAACTACAGTTACTCCAGACACTGTCTAGTGTTTATTAAACTACAGTTAGTACTGACACTGCCGAGTGTTTATTAAACTACAGTTAGTACTGACACTGCCTAGTGTTTATTAAACTACAGTTACTACAGACACTGCCTCGTGTTTATTAAACTACAGTTAGTACAGACACTGCCTAGTGTTTATTAAACTACAGTTAATACAGACCCTGTCCAGTGTTTATTGAACTACAGTTACTACAGACACTGTCCAGTGTTTATTGAACTACAGTAACTACAGACACTGCCTCGTGTTTATTAAACTACAGTTACTACAGACACTGCCTCGTGTTTATTAAACTACAGTTAGTGCAGACACTGTCTAGTGTTTATTAAACTACAGTTAGTACAGACACTGCCTCGTGTTTATTAAACTACAGTTAGTGCAGACACTGTCTAGTGTTTATTAAACTACAGTTAGTACAGACACTGCCTCGTGTTTATTAAACTACAGTTACTACAGACACTGCCGAGTGTTTATTAAACTACAGTTACTACAGACATTGTGTTGTGGTTTTTAAACTACAGTTACTACAGACACTGTCTCGTGTTTATTAAACTACAGTTACGACAGACACTTTCACGTGTTTATTAAACTACAGTTACTACAGACACTGTCCAGTGTTTATTGAACTACAGTTACTACAGACACTGCCTCGTGTTTATTCAACTACAGTTACTACAGACATTGTGTTGTGGTTTTTAAACTACAGTTACGACAGACACTTTCACGTGTTTATTAAACTACAGTTACTACAGACACTGCCGAGTGTTTATTAAACTACAGTTCGTAAAGACACTGTCTTGTGTTTATAAAACTACACTTACTACAGACACTGCCTCGTGTTTATTCAACTGCAGTTACTACAGACACTGCCTAGTGTTTATTAAACTACAGTTAGTACAGACACTGTCTAGTGTTTATTAAACTACAGTTAGTGCAGACACTGTCTAGTGTTTATTAAACTACAGTTAGTACTGACACTGCCTCGTGTTTATTAAACTACAGTTACTACAGACACTGCCTCGTGTTTATTAAACTACAGTTACTACAGACACTGCCTCGTGTTTATTAAACTACAGTTACTACAGACACTGCCTAGTGTTTATTAAACTACAGTTAGTACAGACCCTGTCCAGTGTTTATTGAACTACAGTTACTACAGACACTGTCCAGTGTTTATTGAACTACAGTTACTACAGACACTGCCGAGTGTTTATTAAACTACAGTTAGTACAGAGACTGTCTAGTGTTTATTAAACTACAGTTAGTACAGACCCTGTCCAGTGTTTATGAAACTACAGTTACTACAGACACTGTCCAGTGTTTATTGAACTACAGTTACTACAGACACTGCCGAGTGTTTATTAAACTACAGTTCGTAAAGACACTGTCTTGTGTTTATTAAACTACACTTACTACAGACACTGCCTCGTGTTTATTCAACTGCAGTTACTACAGACACTGCCTAGTGTTTATTAAACTACAGTTAGTACAGACACTGTCTAGTGTTTATTAAACTACAGTTAGTGCAGACACTGTCCAGTGTTTATTAAAATACAGTTATTACTGACACTGCCTCGTGTTTATTAAACTACAGTTACTACAGACACTGCCTCGTGTTTATTAAACTACAGTTAATACAGACACTGCCTCGTGTATATTAAACTACAGTTACTACAGACACTGCCTAGTGTTTATTAAACTACAGTTAGTACTGACCCTGCCTCGTGTTTATTAAACTAAAGTTACTACAGACACTGCCTAGTGTTTATTAAACTACAGTTACTACAGACACTGCCTCGTGTTTATTAAACTACAGTTACTACAGACACTGCCTAGTGTTTATTAAACTACAGTTACTACAGACACTGTCGAGTGTTTATTAAACTACAGTTAGTACAGACACTGCCTCGTGTTTATTAAACTACAGTTACTACAGACACTGCCTCGTGTTTATTAAACTAAAGTTACTACAGACACTGCCTCGTGTTTATTAAACTACAGTTACTACAGACACTGCCTCGTGTTTTTTAAACTACAGTTACTACAGACCCTGCCTAGTGTTTATTAAACTACAGTTAGTACTGACACTGTCTCATGTTTATTAAACTACAGTTAGTACAGACGCTGCCTAGTGTTTATTAAACTACAGTTACTACAGACACTGCCTGGTGTTTATTAAACTACAGTTAGTACTGACACTGCCTCATGTTTATTAAACTACAGTTAGTACATACACTGCCTAGTGTTTATTAAACTACAGTTACTACAGGCACTGCCTAGTGTTTATTAAACTACATGTAGTACAGACACTGCCTCGTGTTTATTAAACTACAGTTACTACAGACACTGCCTAGTGTTTATTAAACTACAGTTACTACAGACACTGCCTAGTGTTTATTAAACTACAGTTAGTACTGACACTGCCTCGTGTTTATTAAACTACAGTTAGTACTGACACTGCCTCGTGTTTATTAAACTACAGTTACTCCAGACACTGCCTCGTGTTTATTAAACTACAGTTACTACAGACACTGCCTCGTGTTTATTAAACTACAGTTCGTAAAGACACTGTCTAGTGTTGATTGAACTACAGTTACTACAGACACTGCCGAGTGTTTATTAAACTACAGTTAGTACAGACACTGCCTCGTGTTTATTAAACTACAGTTACTACAGACACTGTCCAGTGTTTATTGAACTACAGTTACTACAGACACTGCCGAGTGTTTATTAAACTACACTTACTACAGACACTGCCTCATGTTTATTCAACTACAGTTACTACAGACACTGCCTAGTGTTTATTAAACTACAGTTAGTACAGACACTGTCTAGTGTTTATTAAACTACAGTTAGTACTGACACTGCCTCGTGTTTATTAAACTACAGTTACTACAGACACTGCCTAGTGTTTATTAAACTACAGTTAGTACAGACACTGTCTAGTGTTTATTAAACTACAGTTAGTACTGACACTGCCTTGTGTTTATTCAACTACAGTTACTACAGACATTGTGTTGTGGTTTTTAAACTACAGTTACGACAGACACTTTCACGTGTTTATTAAACTACAGTTACTACAGACACTGTCCAGTGTTTATTGAACTACAGTTACTACAGACACTGCCGAGTGTTTATTAAACTACAGTTCGTAAAGACACTGTCTAGTGTTTATTAAACTACACTTACTGCAGACACTGCCTCGTGTTTATTCAACTACAGTTACTACAGACACTGTCTAGTGTTTATTAAACTACAGTTAGTACAGACACTGTCTAGTGTTTATTAAACTACAGTTAGTGCAGACACTGCCTAGTGTTTATTCAACTACAGTTACTACAGACATTGTGTTGTGGTTTTTAAACTACAGTTACGACAGACACTTTCACGTGTTTATTAAACTACAGTTACTACAGACACTGTCCAGTGTTTATTGAACTACAGTTACTATAGACACTGCCGAGTGTTTATTAAAGTACAGTTAGTACAGACACTGTCTGGTGTTTATTAAACTACAGTTAGTACAGACACTGTCTGGTGTTTATTAAACTACTGTTAGTACAGACACTGTCTTGTGTTTATTAAACTACTGTTAGTACAGGCACTGTCGAGTGTTTATTAAACTACAGTTACTACAGACACTGCCTAGTGTTTATTAAACTACAGTTAGTACAGACACTGGTGTTTATTAAACTACAGTTAGTACAGACACTGTCTGGTGTTTATTAAACTACTGTTAGTACAGACACTGTCTCGTGTTTATTAAACTACAGTTAGTACAGACACTGTCTGGTGTTTATTAAACTACAGTTAGTACAGACACTGTCTTGTGTTTATGAAAATACTGTTAATACAGGCACTGTCGAGTGTTTATTAAACTACAGTTAGTACAGACACTGTCTCGTGTTTATTAAACTACAGTTAGTACAGACACTGTCTAGTGTTTATTAAACTACAGTTAGTACAGACACTGTCTAGTGTTTATTAAACTACAGTTAGTACAGACACTGTCTGGTGTTTATTAAACTACAGTTAGTACAGACACTGTCTTGTGTTTATGAAAATACTGTTAATACAGGCACTGTCGAGTGTTTATTAAACTACAGTTAGTACAGACACTGTCTCGTGTTTATTAAACTACAGTTAGTACAGACACTGTCTAGTGTTTATTAAACTACAGTTAGTACAGACACTGTCTAGTGTTTATTAAACTACAGTTACTACAGACACTGCCTAGTGTTTATTAAACTACAGTTAGTACAGACACTGCCTAGTGTTTATTAAACTACAGTTAGTACTGACACTGCCTAGTGTTTATTAAACTACAGTTAGTACAGACACTGTCTCGTGTTTATTAAACTACAGTTAGTACAGACACTGCCTAGTGTTTATTAAACTACAGTTAGTACAGACACTGTCTAGTGTTTATTAAACTACAGTTACTACAGACACTGCCTAGTGTTTATTAAACTACAGTTAGTACAGACACTGTCTAGTGTTTATTAAACTACAGTTAGTACAGACACTGTCTAGTGTTTATTAAACTACAGTTAGTACTGACACTGCCTAGTGTTTATTCAACTACAGTTACTACAGACATTGTGTTGTGGTTTTTAAACTACAGTTACGACAGACACTTTCACGTGTTTATTAAACTACAGTTACTACAGACACTGTCCAGTGTTTATTGAACTACAGTTACTACAGACACTGCCGAGTGTTTATTAAACTACAGTTCGTAAAGACACTGTCTAGTGTTTATTAAACTACACTTACTGCAGACACTGCCTCGTGTTTATTCAACTACAGTTACTACAGACACTGTCTAGAGTTTATTAAACTACAGTTAGTGCAGACACTGCCTAGTGTTTATTCAACTACAGTTACTACAGACATTGTGTTGTGGTTTTTAAACTACAGTTACGACAGACACTTTCACGTGTTTATTAAACTACAGTTACTACAGACACTGTCCAGTGTTTATTAAACTACAGTTACTACAGACACTGTCCAGTGTTTATTGAACTACAGTTACTATAGACACTGCCGAGTGTTTATTAAAGTACAGTTAGTACAGACACTGTCTGGTGTTTATTAAACTACAGTTAGTACAGACACTGTCTGGTGTTTATTAAACTACTGTTAGTACAGACACTGTCTTGTGTTTATTAAACTACTGTTAGTACAGGCACTGTCGAGTGTTTATTAAACTACAGTTACTACAGACATTGCCTAGTGTTTATTAAACTACAGTTAGTACAGACACTGGTGTTTATTAAACTACTGTTAGTACAGACACTGTCTGGTGTTTATTAAAATACTGTTAGTACAGACACTGTCTCGTGTTTATTAAACTACAGTTAGTACAGACACTGTCTGGTGTTTATTAAACTACAGTTAGTACAGACACTGTCTTGTGTTTATGAAAATACTGTTAATACAGGCACTGTCGAGTGTTTATTAAACTACAGTTAGTACAGACACTGTCTCGTGTTTATTAAACTACAGTTAGTACAGACACTGTCTGGTGTTTATTCAACTACAGTTAGTACAGTCACTGCCTAGTGTTTATTAAACTACAGTTAGTACAGACACTGTCTAGTGTTTATTAAACTACAGTTACTACAGACACTGCCTAGTGTTTATTAAACTACAGTTAGTACTGACACTGTCTGGTGTTTATTCAACTACAGTTACTACAGACACTGCCTAGTGTTTATTAAACTACAGTTAGTACAGACACTGTCTAGTGTTTATTAAACTACAGTTACTACAGACACTGCCTAGTGTTTATTAAACTACAGTTAGTATTGACACTGCCTAGTGTTTATTAAACTACAGTTAGTGCAGACACTGTCTGGTGTTTATTAAACTACAGTTAGTACAGACACTGCCTCGTGTTTATTAAACTACAGTTACTACAGACACTGCCTCGTGTTTATTAAACTACAGTTACTACAGACACTGCCTCGTGTTTATTAAACTACAGTTCGTAAAGACACTGTCTAGTGTTTATTGAACTACAGTTACTACAGACACTGCCGAGTGTTTATTAAACTACAGTTACTACAGACATTGTGTTGTGGTTTTTAAACTACAGTTACTACAGACACTGTCTCGTGTTTATTAAACTACAGTTACGACAGACACTTTCACGTGTTTATTAAACTACAGTTACTACAGACACTGTCCAGTGTTTATTGAACTACAGTTACTACAGACACTGCCTCGTGTTTATTCAACTACAGTTACTACAGACATTGTGTTGTGGTTTTTAAACTACAGTTACGACAGACACTTTCACGTGTTTATTAAACTACAGTTACTACAGACACTGCCGAGTGTTTATTAAACTACAGTTCGTAAAGACACTGTCTTGTGTTTATAAAACTACACTTACTACAGACACTGCCTCGTGTTTATTCAACTGCAGTTACTACAGACACTTCCTAGTGTTTATTAAACTACAGTTAGTACAGACACTGTCTAGTGTTTATTAAACTACAGTTAGTGCAGACACTGTCTAGTGTTTATTAAACTACAGTTAGTACTGACACTGCCTCGTGTTTATTAAACTACAGTTACTACAGACACTGCCTCGTGTTTATTAAACTACAGTTACTACAGACACTGCCTCGTGTTTATTAAACTACAGTTACTACAGACACTGCCTAGTGTTTATTAAACTACAGTTAGTAC
Source organism: Mustelus asterias (assembly GCF_964213995.1). Lineage (NCBI taxonomy): Eukaryota > Metazoa > Chordata > Chondrichthyes > Carcharhiniformes > Triakidae > Mustelus > Mustelus asterias. Next base: position 14,470,998 of record NC_135823.1, read on the forward strand.
AGACCCTGTCCAGTGTTTATTGAACTACAGTTACTACAGACACTGTCCAGTGTTTATTGAACTACAGTTACTACAGACACTGCCGAGTGTTTATTAAACTACAGTTAGTACAGAGACTGTCTAGTGTTTATTAAACTACAGTTAGTACAGACCCTGTCCAGTGTTTATGAAACTACAGTTACTACAGACACTGTCCAGTGTTTATTGAACTACAGTTACTACAGACACTGCCGAGTGTTTATTAAACTACAGTTCGTAAAGACACTGTCTTGTGTTTATTAAACTACACTTACTACAGACACTGCCTCGTGTTTATTCAACTGCAGTTACTACAGACACTGCCTAGTGTTTATTAAACTACAGTTAGTACAGACACTGTCTAGTGTTTATTAAACTACAGTTAGTGCAGACACTGTCCAGTGTTTATTAAAATACAGTTATTACTGACACTGCCTCGTGTTTATTAAACTACAGTTACTACAGACACTGCCTCGTGTTTATTAAACTACAGTTAATACAGACACTGCCTCGTGTATATTAAACTACAGTTACTACAGACACTGCCTAGTGTTTATTAAACTACAGTTAGTACTGACCCTGCCTCGTGTTTATTAAACTAAAGTTACTACAGACACTGCCTAGTGTTTATTAAACTACAGTTACTACAGACACTGCCTCGTGTTTATTAAACTACAGTTACTACAGACACTGCCTAGTGTTTATTAAACTACAGTTACTACAGACACTGTCGAGTGTTTATTAAACTACAGTTAGTACAGACACTGCCTCGTGTTTATTAAACTACAGTTACTACAGACACTGCCTCGTGTTTATTAAACTAAAGTTACTACAGACACTGCCTCGTGTTTATTAAACTACAGTTACTACAGACACTGCCTCGTGTTTTTTAAACTACAGTTACTACAGACCCTGCCTAGTGTTTATTAAACTACAGTTAGTACTGACACTGTCTCATGTTTATTAAACTACAGTTAGTACAGACGCTGCCTAGTGTTTATTAAACTACAGTTACTACAGACACTGCCTGGTGTTTATTAAACTACAGTTAGTACTGACACTGCCTCATGTTTATTAAACTACAGTTAGTACATACACTGCCTAGTGTTTATTAAACTACAGTTACTACAGGCACTGCCTAGTGTTTATTAAACTACATGTAGTACAGACACTGCCTCGTGTTTATTAAACTACAGTTACTACAGACACTGCCTAGTGTTTATTAAACTACAGTTAGTGCAGACACTGCCTAGTGTTTATTAAACTACAGTTACTACAGACACTGCCTAGTGTTTATTAAACTACAGTTAGTACTGACACTGCCTCGTGTTTATTAAACTACAGTTAGTACTGACACTGCCTCGTGTTTATTAAACTACAGTTACTCCAGACACTGCCTCGTGTTTATTAAACTACAGTTACTACAGACACTGCCTCGTGTTTATTAAACTACAGTTCGTAAAGACACTGTCTAGTGTTTATTGAACTACAGTTACTACAGACACTGCCGAGTGTTTATTAAACTACAGTTAGTACAGACACTGCCTCGTGTTTATTCAACTACAGTTACTACAGACACTGCCTAGTGTTTATTAAACTACAGTTAGTACAGACACTGTCTAGTGTTTATTAAACTACAGTTAGTACTGACACTGCCTCGTGTTTATTAAACTACAGTTACTACAGACACTGCCTAGTGTTTATTAAACTACAGTTAGTACAGACACTGTCTAGTGTTTATTAAACTACAGTTAGTACTGACACTGCCTTGTGTTTATTCAACTACAGTTACTACAGACATTGTGTTGTGGTTTTTAAACTACAGTTACGACAGACACTTTCACGTGTTTATTAAACTACAGTTACTACAGACACTGTCCAGTGTTTATTGAACTACAGTTACTACAGACACTGCCGAGTGTTTATTAAACTACAGTTCGTAAAGACACTGTCTAGTGTTTATTAAACTACACTTACTGCAGACACTGCCTCGTGTTTATTCAACTACAGTTACTACAGACACTGTCTAGTGTTTATTAAACTACAGTTAGTACAGACACTGTCTAGTGTTTATTAAACTACAGTTAGTGCAGACACTGCCTAGTGTTTATTCAACTACAGTTACTACAGACATTGTGTTGTGGTTTTTAAACTACAGTTACGACAGACACTTTCACGTGTTTATTAAACTACAGTTACTACAGACACTGTCCAGTGTTTATTGAACTACAGTTACTATAGACACTGCCGAGTGTTTATTAAAGTACAGTTAGTACAGACACTGTCTGGTGTTTATTAAACTACAGTTAGTACAGACACTGTCTGGTGTTTATTAAACTACTGTTAGTACAGACACTGTCTTGTGTTTATTAAACTACTGTTAGTACAGGCACTGTCGAGTGTTCATTAAACTACAGTTACTACAGACACTGCCTAGTGTTTATTAAACTACAGTTAGTACAGACACTGGTGTTTATTAAACTACAGTTAGTACAGACACTGTCTGGTGTTTATTAAACTACTGTTAGTACAGACACTGTCTCGTGTTTATTAAACTACAGTTAGTACAGACACTGTCTGGTGTTTATTAAACTACAGTTAGTACAGACACTGTCTTGTGTTTATGAAAATACTGTTAATACAGGCACTGTCGAGTGTTTATTAAACTACAGTTAGTACAGACACTGTCTCGTGTTTATTAAACTACAGTTAGTACAGACACTGTCTAGTGTTTATTAAACTACAGTTAGTACAGACACTGTCTAGTGTTTATTAAACTACAGTTACTACAGACACTGCCTAGTGTTTATTAAACTACAGTTAGTACTGACACTGTCTGGTGTTTATTCAACTACAGTTACTACAGACACTGCCTAGTGTTTATTAAACTACAGTTAGTACAGACACTGTCTAGTGTTTATTAAACTACAGTTACTACAGACACTGCCTAGTGTTTATTAAACTACAGTTAGTACTGACACTGCCTAGTGTTTATTAAACTACAGTTAGTACTGACACTGCCTAGTGTTTATTAAACTACAGTTAGTACAGACACTGTCTCGTGTTTATTAAACTACAGTTAGTACAGACACTGTCTAGTGTTTATTAAACTACAGTTAGTACAGACACTGTCTAGTGTTTATTAAACTACAGTTACTACAGACACTGCCTAGTGTTTATTAAACTACAGTTAGTACTGACACTGTCTGGTGTTTATTCAACTACAGTTACTACAGACACTGCCTAGTGTTTATTAAACTACAGTTAGTACAGACACTGTCTAGTGTTTATTAAACTACAGTTAGTACAGACACTGTCTAGTGTTTATTAAACTACAGTTAGTACTGACACTGCCTAGTGTTTATTCAACTACAGTTACTACAGACATTGTGTTGTGGTTTTTAAACTACAGTTACGACAGACACTTTCACGTGTTTATTAAACTACAGTTACTACAGACACTGTCCAGTGTTTATTGAACTACAGTTACTACAGACACTGCCGAGTGTTTATTAAACTACAGTTCGTAAAGACACTGTCTAGTGTTTATTAAACTACACTTACTGCAGACACTGCCTCGTGTTTATTCAACTACAGTTACTACAGACACTGTCTAGAGTTTATTAAACTACAGTTAGTGCAGACACTGCCTAGTGTTTATTCAACTACAGTTACTACAGACATTGTGTTGTGGTTTTTAAACTACAGTTACGACAGACACTTTCACGTGTTTATTAAACTACAGTTACTACAGACACTGTCCAGTGTTTATTAAACTACAGTTACTACAGACACTGTCCAGTGTTTATTGAACTACAGTTACTATAGACACTGCCGAGTGTTTATTAAAGTACAGTTAGTACAGACACTGTCTGGTGTTTATTAAACTACAGTTAGTACAGACACTGTCTGGTGTTTATTAAACTACTGTTAGTACAGACACTGTCTTGTGTTTATTAAACTACTGTTAGTACAGGCACTGTCGAGTGTTTATTAAACTACAGTTACTACAGACATTGCCTAGTGTTTATTAAACTACAGTTAGTACAGACACTCGTGTTTATTAAACTACTGTTAGTACAGACACTGTCTGGTGTTTATTAAAATACTGTTAGTACAGACACTGTCTCGTGTTTATTAAACTACAGTTAGTACAGACACTGTCTGGTGTTTATTAAACTACAGTTAGTACAGACACTGTCTTGTGTTTATGAAAATACTGTTAATACAGGCACTGTCGAGTGTTTATTAAACTACAGTTAGTACAGACACTGTCTCGTGTTTATTAAACTACAGTTAGTACAGACACTGTCTGGTGTTTATTCAACTACAGTTTGTACAGTCACTGCCTAGTGTTTATTAAACTACAGTTAGTACAGACACTGTCTAGTGTTTATTAAACTACAGTTACTACAGACACTGCCTAGTGTTTATTAAACTACAGTTAGTACTGACACTGTCTGGTGTTTATTCAACTACAGTTACTACAGACACTGCCTAGTGTTTATTAAACTACAGTTAGTACAGACACTGTCTAGTGTTTATTAAACTACAGTTACTACAGACACTGCCTAGTGTTTATTAAACTACAGTTACTACAGACACTGCCTAGTGTTTATTAAACTACAGTTAGTGCAGACACTGTCTGGTGTTTATTAAACTACAGTTAGTACAGACACTGCCTAGTGTTTATTAAATTACAGTTACTACAGACACTGTCTGGTGTTTATTAAACTACTGTTAGTACAGACACTGCCTAGTGTTTATTAAAGTACTGTTACTACCGACACTGTCGAGTGTTTATTAAAGTACAGTTAGTACAGACACTGTCTGGTGTTTATTAAACTACTGTTAGTACAGACACTGGTGTTTATTAAACTACTGTTAGTACAGACACTGTCTTGTGTTTATTAAAATACTGTTAATACAGACACTCTCTAGTGTTTATTAAACTACAGTTAGTACAGACACTGTCTCGTGTTTATTAAACTACAGTTAGTACAGACACTGTCTGGTGTTTATTAAACTACTGTTAGTACAGACACTGGTGTTTATTAAACTACTGTTAGTACAGACACTGTCTTGTGTTTATTAAAATAATGTTAATACAGACACTGTCTAGTGTTTATTAAACTACAGTTAGTACAGACACTGTCTCGTGTTTATTAAACTACAGTTAGTACTGACACAGCCTAGTGTTTATTAAACTACAGTTAGTACAGACACTGGTGTTTATTAAACTACTGTTAGTACAGACACTGTCTGGTGTTTATTAAACTACTGTTAGTACAGACACTGGTGTTTATTAAACTACTGTTAGTACAGACACTGTCTTGTGTTTATTAAAATACTGTTAGTACAGACACTGTCCAGTGTTTATTAAACTACAGTTAGTACAGACACTGCCTAGTGTTTATTAAAGTACTGTTACTACCGACACTGTCGAGTGTTTATTAAAGTACAGTTAGTACAGACACTGTCTAGTGTTTATTAAACTACAGTTAGTACAGACACTGTCTGGTGTTTATTAAACTACTGTTAGTACAGACACTGTCTCGTGTTTATTAAACTACAGTTAGTACAGACACTGGTGTTTATTAAACTACTGTTAGTACAGACACTGTCTTGTGTTTATTAACATACTGTTAATACAGACACTTTCTCGTGTTTATTAAACTACAGTTAGTACAGACACTGTCTCGTGTTTATTAAACTACAGTTAGTACAGACACTGTCTGGTGTTTATTAAACTACTGTTAGTACAGACACTGGTGTTTATTAAACTACTGTTAGTACAGACACTGTCTGGTGTTTATTAAACTACAGTTAGTACAGACACTGGTGTTTATTAAACTACTGTTAGTAGACACTGTCTGGTGTTTATTAAACTACTGTTAGTACAGACACTGGTGTATATTAAACTACTGTTAGTACAGACACTGTCTTGTGTTTATTAAAATACTGTTAGTACAGACACTGTCCAGTGTTTATTAAACTACAGTTAGTACAGACACTGCCTAGTGTTTATTAAAGTACTGTTACTACCGACACTGTCGAGTGTTTATTAAAGTACAGTTAGTACAGACACTGTCTAGTGTTTATTAAACTACAGTTAGTACAGACACTGTCTGGTGTTTATTAAACTACTGTTAGTACAGACACTGTCCAGTGTTTATTAAACTACAGTTAGTACAGACACTGGTGTTTATTAAACTACTGTTAGTACAGACACTGTCTTGTGTTTATTAAAATACAGTTAGTACAGTCACTGTCTCGTGTTTATTAAACTACAGTTAGTACAGACACTGTCTGGTGTTTATTAAACTACTGTTAGTACAGACACTGGTGTTTATTAAACTACTGTTAGTACAGACACTGTCTGGTGTTTATTAAACTACAGTTAGTACAGACACTGTCTGGTGTTTATTAAACTACTGTTAGTACTGACACTGTCTTGTGTTTATTAAAAAACTGTTAATACAGACACTGTCTCGTGTTTATTAAACTACAGTTAGTACAGACACTGTCTCGTGTTTATTACACTACAGTTAGTACAGACACTGTCTGGTGTTTATTAAACTACTGTTAGTACAGACACTGGTGTTTATTAAACTACTGTTAGTACAGACACTGTCCAGTGTTTATTAAACTACAGTTAGTACAGACACTGGTGTTTATTAAACTACTGTTAGTACAGACACTGTCTTGTGTTTATTAAAATACTGTTAATACAGACACTGTCTCGTGTTTATTAAACTACAGTTAGTACAGACACTGTCTCGTGTTTATTAAACTACAGTTAGTACAGACACTGTCTGGTGTTTATTAAACTACTGTTAGTACAGACACTGGTGTTTATTAAACTACTGTTAGTACAGACACTGTCCAGTGTTTATTAAACTACAGTTAGTACAGACACTGGTGTTTATTAAACTACTGTTAGTACAGACACTGTCTTGTGTTTATTAAAATACTGTTAATACAGACACTGTCTCGTGTTTATTAAACTACAGTTAGTACAGACACTGTCTCGTGTTTATTAAACTACAGTTAGTACAGACACTGTCTCGTGTTTATTGAACTACAGTTACTACAGACACTGTCCAGTGTTTATTGAACTACAGTTAGTGCAGACACTGTCTTGTGTTTATTAAACTACAGTTAGTACAGACACTGTCTGGTGTTTATTAAACTACCGTTAGTACAGACACTGTCTCGTGTTTATTAAACTACAGTTAGTACAGACACTGTCTGGTGTTTATTAAACTACAGTTAGTCCAGACACTGCCTAGTGTTTATTAAACTACAGTTAGTACATACACTGTCTTGTGTTTATTAAAATACTGTTAATACAGGCACTGTCGAGTGCTTATTAAACAACAGTTAGTACAGACACTGCCTAGTGTTTATTAAACTACTGTTAGTACAGACACTATCTTGTGTTTATTACAATACTGTTACTACAGACACTGCCTAGTGTTTATTAAACTACAGTTACTACAGACACTGCCTCGTGTTTATTAAACTACAGTTAGTGCAGACACTGCCTAGTGTTTATTAAACTACAGTTACTACAGACACTGCCTAGTGTTTATTAAACTACAGTTACTACAGACACTGTCTTGTGTTTATTAAAATACTGTTAGTACAGACACTGTCTAGTGTTTATTGAACTACGGTTACTACAGACACTGCCTAGTGTTTATTAAACTATAGTTAGTACAGACACAAATCTAGTGTTTATTAAATGACAGTTACTACAGACACTGTCCAGTGTTTATTGAACTACAGTTAGTGCAGACACTGACAAATGTTTATTAAACTACAGTTACTACAGACACTGACAAATGTTTATTAAACTACAGTTACAACAGACACTGTCTGGTGTTTATTAAACTACAGTTAGTACAGACACTGCCTAGTGTTTATTAAACTACAGTTAGTACATATACTGTCTTGTGTTTATTAAAATACTGTTAATACAGGCACTGTCGAGTGCTTATTAAACAACAGTTAGTACAGACACTGCCTAGTGTTTATTGAACTACAGTTACTACAGACACTGCCTAGTGTTTATTAAACTATAGTTAGTACAGACACTGTCTAGTGTTTATTGAACTACAGTTACTACAGACACTGTCCAGTGTTTATTGAACTACAGTTAGTGCAGACACTGTCTTGTGTTTATTAAACTACAGTTAGTACAGACACTGTCTGGTGTTTATTAAACTACCGTTAGTACAGACACTGTCTCGTGTTTATTAAACTACAGTTAGTACAGACACTGTCTGGTGTTTATTAAACTACAGTTAGTCCAGACACTGCCTAGTGTTTATTAAACTACAGTTAGTACATACACTGTCTTGTGTTTATTAAAATACTGTTAATACAGGCACTGTCGAGTGCTTATTAAACAACAGTTAGTACAGACACTGCCTAGTGTTTATTAAACTACTGTTAGTACAGACACTATCTTGTGTTTATTACAATACTGTTAATACAGGCACTGTCGAGTGCTTATTAAACAACAGTTAGTACAGACACTGCCTAGTGTTTATTAAACTACAGTTACTACAGACACTGCCTAGTGTTTATTAAACTACAGTTAGTACAGACACTGTCGAGTGTTTATTAAACTACAGTTAGTACAGAAACTGTCTGGTGTTTATTAAACTACTGTTAGTACAGACACTGTCCAGTGTTTATTAAACTACAGTTAGTACAGACACTGGTGTTTATTAAACTACTGTTAGTACAGACACTGTCTTGTGTTTATTAAAATACTGTTAGTACAGACACTGTCTAGTGTTTATTGAACTACGGTTACTACAGACACAGCCTAGTGTTTATTAAACTACAGTTAGTACAGACACTGTCTGGTGTTTATTAAACTACAGTTAGTACAGACACTGTCTGGTGTTTATTAAACTACAGTTAGTACAGACACTGTCTAGTGTTTATTAAACTATAGTTAGTACAGACACTGTCTAGTGTTTATTAAACTACAGTTACTACAGACACTGCCTAGTGTTTATTAAACTACAGTTAGTACAGACACTGTCTGGTGTTTATTAAACTACAGTTAGTACAGACACTGTCCAGTGTTTATTAAACTATAGTTAGTACAGACACTGTCTAGTGTTTATTAAACTACAGTTACTACAGACACTGCCTAGTGTTTATTAAACTACAGTTAGTACAGACACTGTCCAGTGTTTATTAAACTACAGTTAGTACAGACACTGCCTAGTGTTTATTAAACTACTGTTACTACAGACACTGCCTAGTGTTTATTAAAATTTAGTTAGAACAGACACTGTCTAGTGTTTATTAAACTACAGTTACTACAGACACTGTCCAGTGTTTATTGAACTACAGTTAGTGCAGACACTGTCTTGTGTTTATTAAACTACAGTTAGTACAGACACTGTCTGGTGTTTATTAAACTACCGTTCGTACAGACACTGTCTCGTGTATATTAAACTACAGTTAGTGCAGACACTGTCTGGTGTTTATTAAACTACAGTTAGTACAGACACTGCCTAGTGTTTATTAAACTGCAGTTAGTACATACACTGTCTTGTGTTTATTAAAATACTGTTAATACAGGCACTGTCGAGTGCTTATTAAACAACAGTTAGTACAGACACTGCCTAGTATTTATTAAACTACAGTTACTACAGACACTGCCTAGTGTTTATTAAACTATAGTTAGTACAGACACTGTCTAGTGTTTATTAAACTACAGTTACTACAGACACTGCCTAGTGTTTATTAAACTACAGTTAGTACAGACACTGTCTGGTGTTTATTAAACTACAGTTAGTACAGACACTGTCCAGTGTTTATTAAACTATAGTAAGTACAGACACTGTCTAGTGTTTATTAAACTACAGTTACTACAGACACTGCCTAGTGTTTATTAAACTACAGTTAGTACAGACACTGTCCAGTGTTTATTAAACTACAGTTAGTACAGACACTGCCTAGTGTTTATTAAACTACAGTTACTACAGACACTGCCTAGTGTTTATTAAACTACAGTTAGTACAGACACTGTCCAGTGTTTATTAAACTACAGTAACTACAGACACAGCCGAGTGTTTATTAAACTATAGTTAGTACAGACACTGTCTAGTGTTTATTAAACTACAGTTACTACAGACACTGCCTAGTGTTTATTAAACTACAGTTAGTACAGACACTGTCTGGTGTTTATTAAACTACAGTTAGTACAGACACTGTCCAGTGTTTATTAAACTATAGTTAGTACAGACACTGCCTAGTGTTTATTAAACTACAGTTACTACAGACACTGCCTAGTGTTTATTAAACTACAGTTAGTACAGACACTGTCCAGTGTTTATTAAACTACAGTTAGTACAGACACTGCCTAGTGTTTATTAAACTACAGTTAGTACAGACACTGTCTGGTGTTTATTAAACTACAGTTAGTACAGACACTGCCTAGTGTTTATTAAACTATAGTTAGTACAGACACTGTCTGGTGTTTATTAAACTACAGTTACTACAGACACTGCCTAGTGTTTATTAAACTACAGTTACTACAGACACTGTCCAGTGTTTATTAAACTACAGTTAGTACAGACACTGCCTAGTGTTTATTAAATTACAGTTACTACAGACACTGCCTAGTGTTTATTAAACTACAGTTACTACAGACACTGCCTAGTGTTTATTAAACTACAGTTAGTACAGACACTGTCTGGTGTTTATTAAACTACAGTTACTACAGACACTGCCTAGTGTTTATTAAACTACAGTTAGTACAGACACTGTCCAGTGTTTATGAAACTACAGTTAGTACAGACACTGCCTAGTGTTTATTAAACTATAGTTAGTACAGACACTGTCTGGTGTTTATTAAACTACAGTTACTACAGACACTGCCTAGTGTTTATTAAACTACAGTTAGTACAGACACTGTCCAGTGTTTATTAAACTACAGTTAGTACAGACACTGCCTAGTGTTTATTAAACTACAGTTTCTACAGACACTGCCTAGTGTTTATTAAACTACAGTTAGTACAGACATTGTCTAGTGTTTATTAAACTACAGTTACTACAGACACTGCCTAGTGTTTATTAAACTACAGTTACTACAGACACTGCCTAGTGTTTATTAAACTACAGTTAGTACAGACACTGTCCAGTGTTTATTAAACTACAGTTAGTACAGACACTGTCTGGTGTTTATTAAACTACAGTTAGTACAGACACTGTCCAGTGTTTATTAAACTACAGTTAGTACATACACTGTCTTGTGTTTATTAAAATACTGTTAATACAGGCACTGTCGAGTGCTTATTAAACAACAGTTAGTACAGACACTGTCTAGTGTTTATTGAACTACATTTAGTGCAGACACTGTCCAGTGTTTATTGAACTACAGTTAGTGCAGACACTGACAAATGTTTATTAAACTACAGTTAGTACAGACACTGTCTGGTGTTTATTAAACTACAGTTACTACAGACACTGTCTGGTGTTTATTAAACTACAGTTAGTGCAGACACTGTCTTGTGTTTATTAAACTACAGTTACTACAGACACTGTCCAGTGTTTATTGAACAACAGTTAGTGCAGACACTGACAAATGTTTATTAAACTACAGTTAGTACAGACACTGTCTGGTGTTTATTAAACTACAGTTAGTGCAGACACTGTCTTGTGTTTATTAAACTACAGTTAGTACAGACACTGTCTGGTGTTTATTAAACTACCGTTAGTACTGACACTGCCTAGTGTTTATTAAACTACAGTTAGTAGAGACACTCTCTGGTGTTTATTAAACTACAGTTAGTACAGACACTGCCTAGTGTTTATTAAACTACAGTTAGTACATACACTGTCTTGTGTTTATTAAAATACTGTTAATACAGGCACTGTCGAGTGCTTATTAAACAACAGTTAGTACAGACACTGTCTAGTGTTTATTAAACTACAGTTACTACAGACACTGTCCAGTGTTTATTGAACTACAGTTAGTGCAGACACTGTCTGGTGTTTATTAAACTACAGTTAGTACAGACACTGTCCAGTGTTTATTAAACTATAGTTAGTACAGACACTGTCTAGTGTTTATTAAACTACAGTTACTACAGACACTGCCTAGTGTTTATTAAACTACAGTTAGTACAGACACTGTCCAGTGTTTATTAAACTACAGTTAGTACAGACACTGCCTAGTGTTTATTAAACTACAGTTACTACAGACACTGCCTAGTGTTTATTAAACTACAGTTAGTACAGACACTGTCCAGTGTTTATTAAACTACAGTTACTACAGACACAGCCTAGTGTTTATTAAACTATAGTTAGTACAGACACTGTCTAGTGTTTATTAAACTACAGTTACTACAGACACTGCCTAGTGTTTATTAAACTACAGTTAGTACAGACACTGTCTGGTGTTTATTAAACTACAGTTAGTACAGACACTGTCCAGTGTTTATTAAACTATAGTTAGTACAGACACTGTCTAGTGTTTATTAAACTACAGTTACTACAGACACTGCCTAGTGTTTATTAAACTACAGTTAGTACAGACACTGTCCAGTGTTTATTAAACTACAGTTAGTTCAGACACTGCCTAGTGTTTATTAAACTACAGTTAGTACAGACACTGTCTGGTGTTTATTAAACTACAGTTAGTACAGACACTGCCTAGTGTTTATTAAACTATAGTTAGTACAGACACTGTCTGGTGTTTATTAAACTACAGTTACTACAGACACTGCCTAGTGTTTATTAAACTACAGTTACTACAGACACTGTCCAGTGTTTATTAAAATACAGTTAGTACAGACACTGCCTAGTGTTTATTAAACTACAGTTACTACAGACACTGCCTAGTGTTTATTAAACTACAGTTAGTACAGACACTGTCTAGTGTTTATTAAACTACAGTTACTACAGACACTGCCTAGTGTTTATTAAACTACAGTTACTCAGACACTGCCTAGTGTTTATTAAACTTCAGTTAGTACAGACACTGTCTGGTGTTTATTAAACTACAGTTACTACAGACACTGCCTAGTGTTTATTAAACTACAGTTAGTACAGACACTGTCCAGTGTTTATTAAACTACAGTTAGTACAGACACTGCCTAGTGTTTATTAAACTATAGTTAGTACAGACACTGTCTGGTGTTTATTAAACTACAGTTACTACAGACACTGCCTAGTGTTTATTAAACTACAGTTAGTACAGACACTGTCCAGTGTTTATTAAACTACAGTTAGTACAGACACTGCCTAGTGTTTATTAAACTACAGTTTCTACAGACACTGCCTAGTGTTTATTAAACTACAGTGAGTACAGAAACTGTCTAGTGTTTATTAAACTACAGTTACTACAGACACTGCCTAGTGTTTATTAAACTACAGTTACTACAGACACTGCCTAGTTTTTATTAAACTACAGTTAGTACAGACACTGTCCAGTGTTTATTAAACTACAGTTAGTACAGACACTGTCTGGTGTTTATTAAACTACAGTTAGTACAGACACTGTCCAGTGTTTATTAAACTACAGTTAGTACATACACTGTCTTGTGTTTATTAAAATACTGTTAATACAGGCACTGTCGAGTGCTTATTAAACAACAGTTAGTACAGACACTGTCTAGTGTTTATTAAACTACAGTTACTACAGACACTGTCCAGTGTTTATTGAACTACAGTTAGTGCAGACACTGACAAATGTTTATTAAACTACAGTTAGTACAGACACTGTCTTGTGTTTATTAAACTACAGTTAGTACAGACACTGTCTGGTGTTTATTAAACTACAGTTAGTGCAGACACTGTCTTGTGTTTATTAAACTACAGTTAGTACAGACACTGTCTGGTGTTTATTAAACTACCGTTAGTACTGACACTGCCTAGTGTTTATTAAACTACAGTTAGTACAGACACTCTCTGGTGTTTATTAAACTACAGTTAGTACAGACACTGCCTAGTGTTTATTAAACTACAGTTAGTACATACACTGTCTTGTGTTTATTAAAATACTGTTAATACAGGCACTGTCGAGTGCTTATTAAACAACAGTTAGTACAGACACTGCCTAGTGTTTATTAAACTACAGTTACTACAGACACTGCCTAGTGTTTATTAAACTATAGTTAGTACAGACACTGTCTAGTGTTTATTAAACTACAGTTACTACAGACACTGTCCAGTGTTTATTGAACTACAGTTAGTGCAGACACTGTCTGGTGTTTATTAAACTACAGTTAGTACAGACACTGCCTAGTGTTTATTAAACTACAGTTAGTACAGACACTGTCTGGTGTTTATTAAACTACAGTTAGTACAGACACTGCCTAGTTTTTATTAAACTACAGTTAGTGCAGACACTGTCTAGTGTTTATTAAACTACAGTTAGTACTGACACTGCCTAGTGTTTATTAAACTACAGTTAGTACTGACACTGTCTAGTGTTGATTAAACTACAGTTAGTGCAGACACTGACAAATGTTTATTAAACTACAGTTAGTACAGACACTGTCTCGTGTTTATTAAACTACAGTTAGTACAGACACTGCCTAGTGTTTATTAAACTACAGTTAGTACTGACACTGCCTAGTGTTTATTAAACTACAGTTAGTACTGACACTGTCTAGTGTTTATTAAACTACAGTTAGTGCAGACACTGACAAATGTTTATTAAACTACAGTTAGTACAGACACTGTCTCGTGTTTATTAAACTACAGTTAGTTCTGACACTGTCCAGTGTTTATTGAACTACAGTTAGTGCAGACACTGTCTGGTGTTTATTAAACTACAGTTAGTACAGACACTGCCTAGTGTTTATTAAACTACAGTTAGTACAGACACTGTCTGGTGTTTATTAAACTACAGTTAGTACAGACACTGCCTAGTTTTTATTAAACTACAGTTAGTGCAGACACTGTCTAGTGTTTATTAAACTACAGTTAGTACTGACACTGCCTAGTGTTTATTAAACTACAGTTAGTACTGACACTGTCTAGTGTTGATTAAACTACAGTTAGTGCAGACACTGACAAATGTTTATTAAACTACAGTTAGTACAGACACTGTCTCGTGTTTATTAAACTACAGTTAGTACAGACACTGCCTAGTGTTTATTAAACTACAGTTAGTACTGACACTGCCTAGTGTTTATTAAACTACAGTTAGTACTGACACTGTCTAGTGTTTATTAAACTACAGTTAGTGCAGACACTGACAAATGTTTATTAAACTACAGTTAGTACAGACACTGTCTCGTGTTTATTAAACTACAGTTAGTACATACACTGTCTTGTGTTTATTAAAATACTGTTAATACAGGCACTGTCGAGTGCTTATTAAACAACAGTTAGTACAGACACTGCCTAGTGTTTATTAAACTACAGTTACTACAGACACTGCCTAGTGCTTATTAAACTATAGTTAGTACAGACACTGTCTAGTGTTTATTAAACTACAGTTACTACAGACACTGCCTAGTGTTTATTAAACTACAGTTACTCAGACACTGCCTAGTGTTTATTAAACTTCAGTTAGTACAGACACTGTCTGGTGTTTATTAAACTACAGTTACTACAGACACTGCCTAGTGTTTATTAAACTACAGTTAGTACAGACACTGTCCAGTGTTTATTAAACTACAGTTAGTACAGACACTGCCTAGTGTTTATTAAACTATAGTTAGTACAGACACTGTCTGGTGTTTATTAAACTACAGTTACTACAGACACTGCCTAGTGTTTATTAAACTACAGTTAGTACAGACACTGTCCAGTGTTTATTAAACTACAGTTAGTACAGACACTGCCTAGTGTTTATTAAACTACAGTTTCTACAGACACTGCCTAGTGTTTATTAAACTACAGTGAGTACAGAAACTGTCTAGTGTTTATTAAACTACAGTTACTACAGACACTGCCTAGTGTTTATTAAACTACAGTTACTACAGACACTGCCTAGTTTTTATTAAACTACAGTTAGTACAGACACTGTCCAGTGTTTATTAAACTACAGTTAGTACAGACACTGTCTGGTGTTTATTAAACTACAGTTAGTACAGACACTGTCCAGTGTTTATTAAACTACAGTTAGTACATACACTGTCTTGTGTTTATTAAAATACTGTTAATACAGGCACTGTCGAGTGCTTATTAAACAACAGTTAGTACAGACACTGTCTAGTGTTTATTAAACTACAGTTACTACAGACACTGTCCAGTGTTTATTGAACTACAGTTAGTGCAGACACTGACAAATGTTTATTAAACTACAGTTAGTACAGACACTGTCTTGTGTTTATTAAACTACAGTTAGTACAGACACTGTCTGGTGTTTATTAAACTACAGTTAGTGCAGACACTGTCTTGTGTTTATTAAACTACAGTTAGTACAGACACTGTCTGGTGTTTATTAAACTACCGTTAGTACTGACACTGCCTAGTGTTTATTAAACTACAGTTAGTACAGACACTCTCTGGTGTTTATTAAACTACAGTTAGTACAGACACTGCCTAGTGTTTATTAAACTACAGTTAGTACATACACTGTCTTGTGTTTATTAAAATACTGTTAATACAGGCACTGTCGAGTGCTTATTAAACAACAGTTAGTACAGACACTGCCTAGTGTTTATTAAACTACAGTTACTACAGACACTGCCTAGTGTTTATTAAACTATAGTTAGTACAGACACTGTCTAGTGTTTATTAAACTACAGTTACTACAGACACTGTCCAGTGTTTATTGAACTACAGTTAGTGCAGACACTGTCTGGTGTTTATTAAACTACAGTTAGTACAGACACTGCCTAGTGTTTATTAAACTACAGTTAGTACAGACACTGTCTGGTGTTTATTAAACTACAGTTAGTACAGACACTGCCTAGTTTTTATTAAACTACAGTTAGTGCAGACACTGTCTAGTGTTTATTAAACTACAGTTAGTACTGACACTGCCTAGTGTTTATTAAACTACAGTTAGTACTGACACTGTCTAGTGTTGATTAAACTACAGTTAGTGCAGACACTGACAAATGTTTATTAAACTACAGTTAGTACAGACACTGTCTCGTGTTTATTAAACTACAGTTAGTACAGACACTGCCTAGTGTTTATTAAACTACAGTTAGTACTGACACTGCCTAGTGTTTATTAAACTACAGTTAGTACTGACACTGTCTAGTGTTTATTAAACTACAGTTAGTGCAGACACTGACAAATGTTTATTAAACTACAGTTAGTACAGACACTGTCTCGTGTTTATTAAACTACAGTTAGTTCTGACACTGTCCAGTGTTTATTGAACTACAGTTAGTGCAGACACTGTCTGGTGTTTATTAAACTACAGTTAGTACAGACACTGCCTAGTGTTTATTAAACTACAGTTAGTACAGACACTGTCTGGTGTTTATTAAACTACAGTTAGTACAGACACTGCCTAGTTTTTATTAAACTACAGTTAGTGCAGACACTGTCTAGTGTTTATTAAACTACAGTTAGTACTGACACTGCCTAGTGTTTATTAAACTACAGTTAGTACTGACACTGTCTAGTGTTGATTAAACTACAGTTAGTGCAGACACTGACAAATGTTTATTAAACTACAGTTAGTACAGACACTGTCTCGTGTTTATTAAACTACAGTTAGTACAGACACTGCCTAGTGTTTATTAAACTACAGTTAGTACTGACACTGCCTAGTGTTTATTAAACTACAGTTAGTACTGACACTGTCTAGTGTTTATTAAACTACAGTTAGTGCAGACACTGACAAATGTTTATTAAACTACAGTTAGTACAGACACTGTCTCGTGTTTATTAAACTACAGTTAGTACATACACTGTCTTGTGTTTATTAAAATACTGTTAATACAGGCACTGTCGAGTGCTTATTAAACAACAGTTAGTACAGACACTGCCTAGTGTTTATTAAACTACAGTTACTACAGACACTGCCTAGTGCTTATTAAACTATAGTTAGTACAGACACTGTCTAGTGTTTATTAAACTACAGTTACTACAGACACTGTCCAGTGTTTATTGAACTACAGTTAGTGCAGACACTGTCCAGTGTTTATTAAACTACAGTTAGTACAGACACTGTCTGGTGTTTATTAAACTACAGTTAGTACAGACACTGCCTAGTGTTTATTAAACTACAGTTACTACAGACACTGCCTAGTGTTTATTAAACTACAGTTACTACAGACACTGCCTAGTGTTTATTAAAATTTAGTTAGAACAGACACTGTCTAGTGTTTATTAAACTACAGTTACTACAGACACTGTCCAGTGTTTATTGAACTACAGTTAGTGCAGACACTGTCTTGTGTTTATTAAACTACAGTTAGTACAGACACTGTCTGGTGTTTATTAAACTACCGTTCGTACAGACACTGTCTCGTGTATATTAAACTACAGTTAGTGCAGACACTGTCTGGTGTTTATTAAACTACAGTTAGTACAGACACTGCCTAGTGTTTATTAAACTGCAGTTAGTACATACACTGTCTTGTGTTTATTAAAATACTGTTAATACAGGCACTGTCGAGTGCTTATTAAACAACAGTTAGTACAGACACTGCCTAGTATTTATTAAACTACAGTTACTACAGACACTGCCTAGTGTTTATTAAACTATAGTTAGTACAGACACTGTCTAGTGTTTATTAAACTACAGTTACTACAGACACTGCCTAGTGTTTATTAAACTACAGTTAGTACAGACACTGTCTGGTGTTTATTAAACTACAGTTAGTACAGACACTGTCCAGTGTTTATTAAACTATAGTAAGTACAGACACTGTCTAGTGTTTATTAAACTACAGTTACTACAGACACTGCCTAGTGTTTATTAAACTACAGTTAGTACAGACACTGTCCAGTGTTTATTAAACTACAGTTAGTACAGACACTGCCTAGTGTTTATTAAACTAAAGTTACTACAGACACTGCCTAGTGTTTATTAAACTAGAGTTAGTACAGACACTGTCCAGTGTTTATTAAACTACAGTAACTACAGACACAGCCGAGTGTTTATTAAACTATAGTTAGTACAGACACTGTCTAGTGTTTATTAAACTACAGTTACTACAGACACTGCCTAGTGTTTATTAAACTACAGTTAGTACAGACACTGTCTGGTGTTTATTAAACTACAGTTAGTACAGACACTGTCCAGTGTTTATTAAACTATAGTTAGTACAGACACTGCCTAGTGTTTATTAAACTACAGTTACTACAGACACTGCCTAGTGTTTATTAAACTACAGTTAGTACAGACACTGTCCAGTGTTTATTAAACTACAGTTAGTACAGACACTGCCTAGTGTTTATTAAACTACAGTTAGTACAGACACTGTCTGGTGTTTATTAAACTACAGTTAGTACAGACACTGCCTAGTGTTTATTAAACTATAGTTAGTACAGACACTGTCTGGTGTTTATTAAACTACAGTTACTACAGACACTGCCTAGTGTTTATTAAACTACAGTTACTACAGACACTGTCCAGTGTTTATTAAACTACAGTTAGTACAGACACTGCCTAGTGTTTATTAAACTACAGTTACTACAGACACTGCCTAGTGTTTATTAAACTACAGTTACTACAGACACTGCCTAGTGTTTATTAAACTACAGTTAGTACAGACACTGTCTGGTGTTTATTAAACTACAGTTACTACAGACACTGCCTAGTGTTTATTAAACTACAGTTAGTACAGACACTGTCCAGTGTTTATGAAACTACAGTTAGTACAGACACTGCCTAGTGTTTATTAAACTATAGTTAGTACAGACACTGTCTGGTGTTTATTAAACTACAGTTACTACAGACACTGCCTAGTGTTTATTAAACTACAGTTAGTACAGACACTGTCCAGTGTTTATTAAACTACAGTTAGTACAGACACTGCCTAGTGTTTATTAAACTACAGTTTCTACAGACACTGCCTAGTGTTTATTAAACTACAGTTAGTACAGACATTGTCTAGTGTTTATTAAACTACAGTTACTACAGACACTGCCTAGTGTTTATTAAACTACAGTTACTACAGACACTGCCTAGTGTTTATTAAACTACAGTTAGTACAGACACTGTCCAGTGTTTATTAAACTACAGTTAGTACAGACACTGTCTGGTGTTTATTAAACTACAGTTAGTACAGACACTGTCCAGTGTTTATTAAACTACAGTTAGTACATACACTGTCTTGTGTTTATTAAAATACTGTTAATACAGGCACTGTCGAGTGCTTATTAAACAACAGTTAGTACAGACACTGTCTAGTGTTTATTGAACTACATTTAGTGCAGACACTGTCCAGTGTTTATTGAACTACAGTTAGTGCAGACACTGACAAATGTTTATTAAACTACAGTTAGTACAGACACTGTCTGGTGTTTATTAAACTACAGTTACTACAGACACTGTCTGGTGTTTATTAAACTACAGTTAGTGCAGACACTGTCTTGTGTTTATTAAACTACAGTTACTACAGACACTGTCCAGTGTTTATTGAACAACAGTTAGTGCAGACACTGACAAATGTTTATTAAACTACAGTTAGTACAGACACTGTCTGGTGTTTATTAAACTACAGTTAGTGCAGACACTGTCTTGTGTTTATTAAACTACAGTTAGTACAGACACTGTCTGGTGTTTATTAAACTACCGTTAGTACTGACACAGCCTAGTGTTTATTAAACTACAGTTAGTAGAGACACTCTCTGGTGTTTATTAAACTACAGTTAGTACAGACACTGCCTAGTGTTTATTAAACTACAGTTAGTACATACACTGTCTTGTGTTTATTAAAATACTGTTAATACAGGCACTGTCGAGTGCTTATTAAACAACAGTTAGTACAGACACTGTCTAGTGTTTATTAAACTACAGTTACTACAGACACTGTCCAGTGTTTATTGAACTACAGTTAGTGCAGACACTGTCTGGTGTTTATTAAACTACAGTTAGTACAGACACTGTCCAGTGTTTATTAAACTATAGTTAGTACAGACACTGTCTAGTGTTTATTAAACTACAGTTACTACAGACACTGCCTAGTGTTTATTAAACTACAGTTAGTACAGACACTGTCCAGTGTTTATTAAACTACAGTTAGTACAGACACTGCCTAGTGTTTATTAAACTACAGTTACTACAGACACTGCCTAGTGTTTATTAAACTACAGTTAGTACAGACACTGTCCAGTGTTTATTAAACTACAGTTACTACAGACACAGCCTAGTGTTTATTAAACTATAGTTAGTACAGACACTGTCTAGTGTTTATTAAACTACAGTTACTACAGACACTGCCTAGTGTTTATTAAACTACAGTTAGTACAGACACTGTCTGGTGTTTATTAAACTACAGTTAGTACAGACACTGTCCAGTGTTTATTAAACTATAGTTAGTACAGACACTGTCTAGTGTTTATTAAACTACAGTTACTACAGACACTGCCTAGTGTTTATTAAACTACAGTTAGTACAGACACTGTCCAGTGTTTATTAAACTACAGTTAGTTCAGACACTGCCTAGTGTTTATTAAACTACAGTTAGTACAGACACTGTCTGGTGTTTATTAAACTACAGTTAGTACAGACACTGCCTAGTGTTTATTAAACTATAGTTAGTACAGACACTGTCTGGTGTTTATTAAACTACAGTTACTACAGACACTGCCTAGTATTTATTAAACTACAGTTACTACAGACACTGTCCAGTGTTTATTAAAATACAGTTAGTACAGACACTGCCTAGTGTTTATTAAACTACAGTTACTACAGACACTGCCTAGTGTTTATTAAACTACAGTTAGTACAGACACTGTCTAGTGTTTATTAAACTACAGTTACTACAGACACTGCCTAGTGTTTATTAAACTACAGTTACTCAGACACTGCCTAGTGTTTATTAAACTTCAGTTAGTACAGACACTGTCTGGTGTTTATTAAACTACAGTTACTACAGACACTGCCTAGTGTTTATTAAACTACAGTTAGTACAGACACTGTCCAGTGTTTATTAAACTACAGTTAGTACAGACACTGCCTAGTGTTTATTAAACTATAGTTAGTACAGACACTGTCTGGTGTTTATTAAACTACAGTTACTACAGACACTGCCTAGTGTTTATTAAACTACAGTTAGTACAGACACTGTCCAGTGTTTATTAAACTACAGTTAGTACAGACACTGCCTAGTGTTTATTAAACTACAGTTTCTACAGACACTGCCTAGTGTTTATTAAACTACAGTGAGTACAGAAACTGTCTAGTGTTTATTAAACTACAGTTACTACAGACACTGCCTAGTGTTTATTAAACTACAGTTACTACAGACACTGCCTAGTTTTTATTAAACTACAGTTAGTACAGACACTGTCCAGTGTTTATTAAACTACAGTTAGTACAGACACTGTCTGGTGTTTATTAAACTACAGTTAGTACAGACACTGTCCAGTGTTTATTAAACTACAGTTAGTACATACACTGTCTTGTGTTTATTAAAATACTGTTAATACAGGCACTGTCGAGTGCTTATTAAACAACAGTTAGTACAGACACTGTCTAGTGTTTATTAAACTACAGTTACTACAGACACTGTCCAGTGTTTATTGAACTACAGTTAGTGCAGACACTGACAAATGTTTATTAAACTACAGTTAGTACAGACACTGTCTTGTGTTTATTAAACTACAGTTAGTACAGACACTGTCTGGTGTTTATTAAACTACAGTTAGTGCAGACACTGTCTTGTGTTTATTAAACTACAGTTAGTACAGACACTGTCTGGTGTTTATTAAACTACCGTTAGTACTGACACTGCCTAGTGTTTATTAAACTACAGTTAGTACAGACACTCTCTGGTGTTTATTAAACTACAGTTAGTACAGACACTGCCTAGTGTTTATTAAACTACAGTTAGTACATACACTGTCTTGTGTTTATTAAAATACTGTTAATACAGGCACTGTCGAGTGCTTATTAAACAACAGTTAGTACAGACACTGCCTAGTGTTTATTAAACTACAGTTACTACAGACACTGCCTAGTGTTTATTAAACTATAGTTAGTACAGACACTGTCTAGTGTTTATTAAACTACAGTTACTACAGACACTGTCCAGTGTTTATTGAACTACAGTTAGTGCAGACACTGTCTGGTGTTTATTAAACTACAGTTAGTACAGACACTGCCTAGTGTTTATTAAACTACAGTTAGTACAGACACTGTCTGGTGTTTATTAAACTACAGTTAGTACAGACACTGCCTAGTTTTTATTAAACTACAGTTAGTGCAGACACTGTCTAGTGTTTATTAAACTACAGTTAGTACTGACACTGCCTAGTGTTTATTAAACTACAGTTAGTACTGACACTGTCTAGTGTTGATTAAACTACAGTTAGTGCAGACACTGACAAATGTTTATTAAACTACAGTTAGTACAGACACTGTCTCGTGTTTATTAAACTACAGTTAGTACAGACACTGCCTAGTGTTTATTAAACTACAGTTAGTACTGACACTGCCTAGTGTTTATTAAACTACAGTTAGTACTGACACTGTCTAGTGTTTATTAAACTACAGTTAGTGCAGACACTGACAAATGTTTATTAAACTACAGTTAGTACAGACACTGTCTCGTGTTTATTAAACTACAGTTAGTTCTGACACTGTCCAGTGTTTATTGAACTACAGTTAGTGCAGACACTGTCTGGTGTTTATTAAACTACAGTTAGTACAGACACTGCCTAGTGTTTATTAAACTACAGTTAGTACAGACACTGTCTGGTGTTTATTAAACTACAGTTAGTACAGACACTGCCTAGTTTTTATTAAACTACAGTTAGTGCAGACACTGTCTAGTGTTTATTAAACTACAGTTAGTACTGACACTGCCTAGTGTTTATTAAACTACAGTTAGTACTGACACTGTCTAGTGTTGATTAAACTACAGTTAGTGCAGACACTGACAAATGTTTATTAAACTACAGTTAGTACAGACACTGTCTCGTGTTTATTAAACTACAGTTAGTACAGACACTGCCTAGTGTTTATTAAACTACAGTTAGTACTGACACTGCCTAGTGTTTATTAAACTACAGTTAGTACTGACACTGTCTAGTGTTTATTAAACTACAGTTAGTGCAGACACTGACAAATGTTTATTAAACTACAGTTAGTACAGACACTGTCTCGTGTTTATTAAACTACAGTTAGTACATACACTGTCTTGTGTTTATTAAAATACTGTTAATACAGGCACTGTCGAGTGCTTATTAAACAACAGTTAGTACAGACACTGCCTAGTGTTTATTAAACTACAGTTACTACAGACACTGCCTAGTGCTTATTAAACTATAGTTAGTACAGACACTGTCTAGTGTTTATTAAACTACAGTTACTACAGACACTGTCCAGTGTTTATTGAACTACAGTTAGTGCAGACACTGTCCAGTGTTTATTAAACTACAGTTAGTACAGACACTGTCTGGTGTTTATTAAACTACAGTTAGTACAGACACTGTCCAGTGTTTATTAAACTACAGTTAGTACAGACACTGTCTTGTGTTTATTAAAATAATGTTAATACAGGCACTGTCGCGTGCTTATTAAACAACAGTTAGTACAGACACTGTCTAGTGTTTATTAAACTACAGTTACTACAGACACTGTCCAGTGTTTATTGAACTACAGTTAGTGCAGACACTGACAAATGTTTATTAAACTACAGTTAGTACAGACACTGTCTGGTGTTTATTAAACTACAGTTAGTGCAGATACTGTCTTGTGTTTATTAAACTACAGTTAGTACAGACACTGTCTGGTGTTTATTAAACTACCGTTCGTACTGACACTGCCTAGTGTTTATTAAACTACAGTTAGTACAGACACTGTCTGGTGTTTATTAAACTACAGTTAGTACAGACACTGCCTAGTGTTTATTAAACTACAGTTAGTACATACACTGTCTTGTGTTTATTAAAATACTGTTAATACAGGCACTGTCGAGTGCTTATTAAACAACAGTTAGTACAGACACTGCCTAGTGTTTATTAAACTACAGTTACTCCAGACACTGCCTAGTGTTTATTAAACTATAGTTAGTACAGACACTGTCTAGTGTTTATTAAACTACAGTTACTACAGACACTGTCCAGTGTTTATTGAACTCCAGTTAGTGCAGACACTGTCTGGTGTTTATTAAACTACAGTTAGTACAGACACTGCCTAGTGTTTATTAAACTACAGTTAGTACAGACACTGTCTGGTGTTTATTAAACTACAGTTAGTACAGACACTGCCTAGTGTTTATTAAACTACAGTTAGTGCAGACACTGTCCAGTGTTTATTAAACTACAGTTAGTACAGACACTGTCTGGTGTTTATTAAACTACAGTTAGTACAGACACTGCCTAGTGTTTATTAAACTACAGTTAGTGCAGACACTGCCTAGTGTTTATTAAACTACAGTTAGTACAGACACTGCCTAGTGTTTATTAAACTACAGTTAGTGCAGACACTGTCCAGTGTTTATTAAACTACAGTTAGTACAGTCACTGTCTGGTGTTTATTAAACTACAGTTAGTACAGACACTGCCTAGTGTTTATTAAACTACAGTTAGTGCAGACACTGCCTAGTGTTTATTAAACTACAGTTAGTACAGTCACTGCCTTGTGTTTATTAAACTACAGTTAGTGCAGACACTGTCTAGTGTTTATTAAACTACAGTTAGTACTGACACTGCCTAGTGTTTATTAAACTACAGTTAGTACTGACACTGTCTAGTGTTTATTAAACTACAGTTAGTGCAGACACTGACAAATGTTTATTAAACTACAATTAGTACAGAGACTGTCTCGTGTTTATTAAACTACAGTTAGTACAGACACTGCCTAGTGTTTATTAAACTACAGTTAGTACTGACACTGCCTAGTGTTTATTAAACTACAGTTAGTACTGACACTGTCTAGTGTTTATTAAACTACAGTTAGTGCAGACACTGACAAATGTTTATTAAACTACAGTTAGTACAGACACTGTCTCGTGTTTATTAAACTACAGTTAGTACATACACTGTCTTGTGTTTATTAAAATACTGTTAATACAGGCACTGTCGAGTGCTTATTAAACAACAGTTAGTACAGACACTGCCTAGTGTTTATTAAACTACAGTTACTACAGACACTGCCTAATGTTTATTAAACTATAGTTAGTACAGACACTGTCTAGTGTTTATTAAACTACAGTTACTACAGACACTGTCCAGTGTTTATTGAACTACAGTTAGTGCAGACACTGTCTTGTGTTTTTTAAACTAGTTAGTACAGACACTGTCTGGTGTTTATTAAACTACCGTTAGTACAGACACTGTCTGGTGTTTATTAAACTACAGTTAGTACAGACACTGCCTAGTGTTTATTAAACTATAGTTAGTACATACACTGTCTTGTGTTTATTAAAATACTGTTAATACAGGCACTGTCGAGTGCTTATTAAACAACAGTTAGTACAGACACTGCCTAGTGTTTATTAAACTTCAGTTACTACAGACACTGCCTAGTGTTTATTAAACTATAGTTAGTACAGACACTGTCTAGTGTTTATTAAACTACAGTTACTACAGACACTGCCTAATGTTTATTAAACTACAGTTAGTACAGACACTGTCTGGTGTTTATTAAACTACAGTTAGTACAGACACTGCCTAGTGTTTATTAAACTACAGTTACTACAGACACTGCCTAGTGTTTATTAAACTACAGTTAGTACAGACACTGTCCAGTGTTTATTAAACTACAGTTACTACAGACACTGCCTAGTGTTTATTAAACTATAGTTAGTACAGACACTGTCTAGTGTTTATTAAACTACAGTTACTACAGACACTGCCTAGTGTTTATTAAACTACAGTTAGTACAGACACTGTCTGGTGTTTATTAAACTACAGTTAGTACAGACACTGTCCAGTGTTTATTAAACTATGGTTAGTACAGACACTGTCTAGTGTTTATTAAACTACAGTTACTACAGACACTGCCTAGTGTTTATTAAACTACAGTTAGTACAGACACTGTCCAGTGTTTATTAAACTACAGTTAGTACAGACACTGTCTGGTGTTTATTAAACTACAGTTAGTACAGACACTGTCCAGTGTTTATTAAACTACAGTTAGTACATACACTGTCTTGTGTTTATTAAAATACTGTTAATACAGGCACTGTCGAGTGCTTATTAAACAACAGTTAGTACAGACACTGTCTGGTGTTTATTAAACTACAGTTAGTACAGACACTGCCTAGTGTTTATTAAACTACAGTTACTACAGACACTGCCTAGTGTTTATTTAACTACAGTTAGTACAGACACTGTCCAGTGTTTATTAAACTACAGTTACTACAGACACTGCCTAGTGTTTATTAAACTATAGTTAGTACAGACACTGTCTAGTGTTTATTAAACTACAGTTACTACAGACACTGCCTAGTGTTTATTAAACTACAGTTAGTACAGACACTGTCTGGTGTTTATTAAACTACAGTTAGTACAGACACTGTCCAGTGTTTATTAAACTATGGTTAGTACAGACACTGTCTAGTGTTTATTAAACTACAGTTACTACAGACACTGCCTAGTGTTTATTAAACTACAGTTAGTACAGACACTGTCTGGTGTTTATTAAACTACAGTTAGTACAGACACTGTCTGGTGTTTATTAAACTACAGTTAGTACAGACACTGCCTAGTGTTTATTAAACTACAGTTAGTACAGACACTGTCTGGTGTTTATTAAACTACAGTTAGTACAGACACTGCCTAGTGTTTATTAAACTACAGTTAGTACAGACACTGTCTAGTGTTTATTAAACTACAGTTACTACAGACACTGCCTAGTGTTTATTAAACTACAGTTAGTACAGACACTGTCTGGTGTTTATTAAACTACAGTTAGTACAGACACTGTCCAGTGTTTATTAAACTACAGTTAGTACATACACTGTCTTGTGTTTATTAAAATACTGTTAATACAGGCACTGTCGAGTGCTTATTAAACAACAGTTAGTACAGACACTGTCTAGTGTTTATTATACTACAGTTACTACAGACACTGTCCAGTGTTTATTGAACTACAGTTAGTGCAGACACTGACAAATGTTTATTAAACTACAGTTAGTACAGACACTGTCTGGTGTTTATTAAACTACAGTTAGTGCAGACACTGTCTTGTGTTTATTAAACTACAGTTAGTACAGACACTGTCTGGTGTTTATTAAACTACCGTTAGTACTGACACTGCCTAGTGTTTATTAAACTGCAGTTAGTACAGACACTGTCTGGTGTTTATTAAACTACAGTTAGTACAGACACTGCCTAGTGTTTATTAAACTACAGTTAGTACATACACTGTCTTGTGTTTATTAAAATACTGTTAATACAGGCACTGTCGAGTGCTTATTAAACAACAGTTAGTACAGACACTGCCTAGTGTTTATTAAACTACAGTTACTACAGACACTGCTTAGTGTTTATTAAACTATAGTTAGTACAGACACTGTCTAGTGTTTATTAAACTACAGTTACTACAGACACTGTCCAGTTTTTATTGAACTACAGTTAGTGCAGACACTGTCTGGTGTTTATTAAACTACAGTTAGTACAGACACTGCCTAGTGTTTATTAAACTACAGTTAGTACAGACACTGTCTGGTGTTTATTAAACTACAGTTAGTACAGACACTGCCTAGTGTTTATTAAACTACAGTTAGTGCAGACACTGTCTAGTGTTTATTAAACTACAGTTAGTACAGACACTGTCTCGTGTTTATTAAACTACAGTTAGTACAGACACTGTCTGGTGTTTATTAAACTACAGTTAGTGCAGACACTGTCTTGTGTTTATTAAACTACAGTTAGTACAGACACTGTCTGGTGTTTATTAAACTACCGTTAGTACAGACACTGTCTGGTGTTTATTAAACTACAGTTAGTACAGACACTGCCTAGTGTTTATTAAACTACAGTTAGTACATACACTGTCTTGTGTTTATTAAAATACTGTTAATACAGGCACTGTCGAGTGCTTATTAAACAACAGTTAGTACAGACACTGCCTAGTGTTTATTAAACTACAGTTACTACAGACACTGCTTAGTGTTTATTAAACTATAGTTAGTACAGACACTGTCTAGTGTTTATTAAACTACAGTTACTACAGACACTGTCCAGTTTTTATTGAACTACAGTTAGTGCAGACACTGTCTGGTGTTTATTAAACTACAGTTAGTACAGACACTGCCTAGTGTTTATTAAACTACAGTTAGTACAGACACTGTCTGGTGTTTATTAAACTACAGTTAGTACAGACACTGCCTAGTGTTTATTAAACTACAGTTAGTGCAGACACTGACAAATGTTTATTAAACTACAGTTAGTACAGACACTGTCTCGTGTTTATTAAACTACAGTTAGTACAGACACTGTCTGGTGTTTATTAAACTACAGTTAGTACAGACACTGCCTAGTGTTTATGAAACTACAGTTAGTGCAGACACTGCATAGTGTTTATTAAACTACAGTTAGTGCAGACACTGCCTAGTGTTTATTAAACTACAGTTACTACAGACACTGTCTTGTGTTTATTAAAATACTGTTAATACAGGCACTGTCGAGTGCTTATTAAACAACAGTTAGTACAGACACTGCCTAGTGTTTATTAAACTACAGTTACTACAGACACTGCCTAGTGTTTATTAAACTACAGTTACTACAGACACTGCCTAGTGTTTATTAAACTATAGTTAGTACTGACACTGTCTAGTGTTTATTGAACGACAGTTAGTACAGACGCTGACAAATATTTATTAAACTACAGTTACTACAGACACTGCCTAGTGTTTATTAAACTACAGTTAGTGCAGACACTGTCTGGTGTTTATTAAACTACAGTTGGTAAAGACACTGTCTTGTGTTTATTAAACTACAGTTACTACAGACACTGCCTCGTGTTTATTCAACTACAGTTACTACAGACACTGTCCAGTGTTTATTAAACTACGGTTACTACAGACACTGCCTAGTGTTTATTAAACTACAGTTACTTCAGGCACTGTCTAGTATTTATTTAACGACAGTTAATACAGACACTGTCTCGTGTTTATTAAACTACAGTTAGCACAGAGACTGTCTACTGTTTATTAAACCACAGTTTGTGCAGACACTGTCTAGTGTTTATTAAACTACAGTTAGTCCAGACACTGTCTGGTCTTTATTAAACTTCAGTTACTACAGACACTGTCTAATGTTTATTAAACAGCAGTTACTACAGACACTCTCTAGTGTTTATTAAACTACTGTTACTACAGACACTGCCGAGTGTTTATTAAACTACAGTTGCTACAGACACTGTCTAGTGTTTATTAAACTACAGTTACTACAGACACTGTGTTGTGGTTTTTAAACTACAATTACTACAGAGACTGTCTACTGTTTATTAAACTACAGTTAGTACAGACACTGCCTCGTGTTTATTAAACTACAGTTAGTACAGACACTGTCTGGTCTTTATTAAACTTCAGTTACTACAGACACTGTCTAATGTTTATTAAACAGCAGTTACTACAGACACTGTCTAGTGTTTATTAAAGTATAGTTACTACAGACACTCTCTAGTGTTTATTAAACTACTGTTACTACAGACACTGTCTAGTGTTTATTTGCTACAGTTACTACAGACACTGTCTGGTGTTTATTAAACTACAGTTAGTACAGGCACTGTCTGGTGTTTATTAAACTTTAGCTACGGCATGCACTATCTTCCTCATTCTTTACTCAGTGACACATGGCACTGGGAGGATCTTTGTTGTCCTATTGTTAATCCATCCTGGAGCTGTTGAAACTCTGCCTGATACTTTTTTTGTTCTGCCATTGACTTCAAATGGACCATAAGTCCTGGCTCTTCCCCGTCACCCAGCAGAAGTCCTGTGCCCACCCAGTGATAGTCTTACCAGGGAGGCACCATACCGTTTGGAAAAAGAATAGTCGATTCGCCTGACTAGTCAATGCCCTATGATTACAGCACTTTAACTCTTTCTTTCACCCCTGTGTACAGCTCAGTCTCGCAGAGTGCCAGGGGGTTTGATTCTTGTTTGATTCCAATTAATGAATCATCACTCTCCACAGTATCTAATACTGAAAATTAATTGGTGAAATGTTGATTAAAATTGATGGTTTTATTTAATGCATTAGTGGTGGAAATTTCAGAACCGACTGAAAAATAGACCCTGAAGTTTGATTTCACCGTGTATTTACCTCATGTATTTATTGTTTCGATTCAGATAAATAAAGAATTCACTCATAGGAAATGAGAGGTTGATATTCCTTATTGTATTTCGAAGCAACTGGAGGGAAATGCATGGAGATATTTTCCAAAATTTGAGTCAGAAATAGCACGCAGTCAAGAACATTGTTTTCAAGAATGCATCAGTTTTATTTTAGCGTAGCTTGTTATACAATTTCTTATGAATAGCACAGAGATTGTTATCGATGTAAGAGAATCTTTTTGTCAATTGCATTCCTTGATGAAAGATACGAAGCTGATATTGTTGGAGATTTAATGGTACTGCTTGGAAATAGCATCAACGACCACGTCAAAGAACTTATCCCAAATGCCATGGATGTGGGGAGTGAAACAGTCCTTCTTAAGATGAGCCAGTTCCACAATGATACAGTCAGTCAGCAGCTATGAGAAAACAAAAGGAAAGAGCCGTTATCTCATTTGAAACAAAGCATGCCCTAATGGGTTAAACTTTGAACTTAAAGCACCCAAAGATTTGCTCAGAAAATGTTAAAGGGGGAAAGTTAGTCATTACAGGATAGACAAATATTCACTAAGATCAGCTTGTGACCCTGTGTAAAACATTGTACAACCAATGAGAATGACAAGCCAACCTGGAACCAGTTGATGTATCAGTGTATCCACATCCAGAGTTATGGCTCCAGCTGACTTTGAAGCAACAAATGCACTTTATCCAGAAGGAAAAAATCAGTAAAACGGGGAAATTAGAATATTGTTCTGAACTGTTTTTTTTTCCTTCTGGGTTGTAAAATGGAACATATATATTTTTTAAATGACTCTGTTTCTTACATGGAAGCTTCCAGGATCCACATGCAGCTCATCAGCGTGTTTTTTGCTGAGCTCTTTAAAGTGTGAGGGGGCATCATCCAGATGTTTAACAGCAACTCCCAGAGCACCGACCACTATTTTTGCATGTCCAGCAGCAGTAAAGTCAGCTTTGTGAAAGTAACGGGTGGTCCAGGGAAAGACCGTGAACATCCTGGAGGGAAAAAGCAAAATAATTCAACTTAGTGTCAAGTTCGCGATTCAATTTAAATCTCAAATTGAATCAATGAATCATTTGCGCAAAGTGAAACGGCAAGCTCTACAGCAGCTTCAACGAAACCTTTAGAACCAATTCTCTTCAGTAATAGTAATAAACACCCACCACAATAAATTGGTGTGGAAAAAATAAAGCATGAATTATATTGAAATAATAATGCATCCACACTTTACCTTTCCAGGGCTTTGGTGCCAACTGTCTGCATATCGGTGCCGTGCCATGTTTTGGCAATTTCATCCCTCTCCTCTTGAGTCCAGTGCACCATTTTGTCTGTTAAGATCTCACTGCTGTCTCTTGCCCAGAATAGCTGTGTTGATCTGCCGTTTCTGTCTGATTTTTATAGTCAGCAGCAGGGCACATCCCAGAGCAAATTCCCAATATTATAGGCTGAATAACTGGTAGGTGGGACCCTCTTGCCTATCGCTGGGCAGCACGCTTCTCTGTTAAGATAAACACATGTTAAACATTCAGCCCTGCCTGGCCCATTTCTGTCCACTCATTACAAAGAATGGACTATTTTGCTGAATAATATGCTAACACGAGGGCTAAGAGAGAAATCTCGGGCTCTGTTGCTTTTCCCGTATCCTATCCACCTGCCCCTTTAACCCACCCCCCCTCAATCGTGCTTAATTTTTTCCCCTTTCAAGATTCACCAACTAATTCCCCGACCTGTCACAGAAAGGAATATGAACACCATTGTTGGCAACTGGTTGCAAATATTGTCAGATTATTTATGCAGCATTGGGCAATAGTATTGAGAGTAGCAATAATGCAGTATTGGTTTGTGTGTGTCTTAATCAGACCGTTCCAACAAGACCATTAAATAAACCCAGAAAGTACAAATTTTCCTTTACCAGCATCATGCAAGATTGTTAATTTGACAGAGAAATACTCCACATATTTACTTTTGTGGCACAAAACATCAAAAGTGACTGCAGCCCTAAGAGGCCATGAAACAAGACCTCCAAAAGCGAGGCAGGAATCCATAAAACTTACGGGGGGAATACGACATGGGTCTCCCCACATTGGAGCGGGTCAGGTCTGGAGAGGCAGCTGCAGAGTTTTGATAGAACATAGAACATAAAAAAGCTACAGCACAAACAGGCCCTTCGGCCCACAAGTTGCGCCGAACATGTCCCGACCTACTAGGCTTACCTATAACCCTCTATCTTACTAACTTCCATGAACTTATCCAAAAGTCTCTTAAAAGACCCTATCGAATCCGCCTCCACCACCACTACTGGCAGCCAATTCCACACACCCATCACCCTCTGAGTGAAAACCTTACCCCTAACACCTCTTCTGTACCTACTCCCCAGCACCCTAAACCTGTGACCTCTTGTGGCAACCATTCCAGCCCTGGGTAAAAGCCTCTGAGAATCCACTCTATCAAAGAACAAAGAACAGTACAGCATAGGAAACAGGCCCATCGGCCCTCCAAGCCTGTGCCGCTCATTGGTCCAACTAGACCATTCGTTTGTATCCCTCCATTCCCAGAATGCTCATGTGACTATCCAGGTAAGTCTTAAACGATGCCAGCGTGTCTGCCTCCACCACCCTACTTGGCAGCGCATTCCAGGCCCCCACCACTCTCTGTAAAAAATGTCCCTCTGATATCTGAGTTATACCTCGCCCCTCTCACCTTGAGCCCGTGACCCCTCATGATCGTCACTTCTGACCTGGGAAAAAGCTTCCCACTGTTCACCCTGTTTATACCCTTCATAATTTTGTACACCTCTATTAGGTCTCCCCTCATTCTCCATCTTTCCAGGGAGAACAACCCCAGTTTACCCAATCTCTCCTCATAGCTGAGACCCTCCATACCAGGCAGCATCCTGGTAAACCTTCTCTGCACTCTCTCTAAAGCCTCCACGTCCTCCGATCAATACCTCTCAACATCTTATACACCTTTATTCTTCGCCTCTCGAAGGAGAAAAGACCTAGCTATCTCAACCTATCCTCATAAGGCATGCCACCTAATCCAGGCAACATCCTTGAAAATCTCCTCTGCACCCTTTCTATGGCTTCCACATCCTTTCTGTAATGAGGCAACCAGAACTGGGCACAGTACTCGAGGTGGGGTCTGACCAGGGTCATATACAGCTGCAGCATTATCTCCCGATTTCTAAATTTTGGCAGGAACCATTGCGTACCCTTTAAAGGCATTACTGAAAATTATTCAGCCTGGGATTGGGGTCAGCAATCTTGCTATCAGGACTGGTTTGCCATTATTAAAGAGCTTCTGAATCCTCTTGACGCAGAGAAAAATCAAGGTCATAGGTTCATTGCCAGGGGTGTGAAGAAATATTCGCCATTGTCTGGCTGAATGCAACTCCAAGATCATGCATGGAGTTTGACACCATCCTGTCAAAGCAGCCCCTGTGTTTGGCATCCTATTCACCACCTGAAGCATCCACGTCCTCGACCACTGACATACAGTGGCAGCCGTGTGTACTATCGACAGGATGCAATGCAGCAATGCACCAAGGTTTCATGAACAGCACATTCCAAACCTGCAATCTCTACCACCTAGAAGGAAAAGGGCAGCACATGCATAGGAACAGCACCATTTGCGAGGTCGCCTCCAAGTCACACACCATCCTGACTGGGATCTATATCGCTGTTCCTTTGCTGTCGCTGGGTCAAAATCCTGGAATTCCCTCTCTAACAGCACTGTGGGTGTACCTACACCCCAGGGACTGCAGGCATTCAAGAAGGCGACTCACGTACGCGAGGGCAATTAGGTATGGGCAACAATTCTCGATGTAGCCAGCGACAACCGCATCCTGTGAACGAATAGTTAAATATCAACCCCTCAAAATCAGATTTTCACCAACCTGTTAACTTGTATTTTTGTCAGATTGCTAGCCTGCTCTATTACTGCAGATATTATGGTCACTATTGCCTAGATTAGTAATGAGCAGCCTGGGCTAGTGACTGGGCCATATGAGTGGCCCTCCTTCATCTCATTGGGCTGTAAGGTTGACATCAGGCGTGTTCACCATTACTCTCGAATAAGATTGAATCCAAACGGCAAACATTTCAGAACAAGTTATAGAAAATACTTAATCATTCATACATGAATGAAACTGTCATCAACTTCAATTGGTAAAAACAAAAGGAATATTGGTGGTTGACTGGATGTGGAGGGAGTGCACGGCTCCTACAGTCAATGTTGTGGACAATCAGCACGCACCTCACTTCATGTACCCTTGCTGTACATGTGTGTCACTTCAGTCATACCAATAGGAAAAAAGCTACCCGGATAGTAACCAGCAGAATGTGGCAACTCCACGTGTGGGTAACAGTCAACAAAATGTCTTGTGGGCCACAAACAGCCCTTGGGCCACAGACTTCCTGCTTTTACTTTTCTTACGGGTTCCAGTTCCATTCCTCATTATTAGATCCAATAGCAATTTTCCCATGTTGGGCTTTCTACAAATCAGGTTGGAAAGGAGTCCTGTCGGAGCAGTTCAGGAACTCCATTCCCTTACTCCGAGTATCCACCTTTTCTGTCCAATTCATTCTGAGTAGTTGGAATTCCCTATGATTGTAATTCTGAATCATTTAATACCCTCATTATGGAACACAATAATAAGGAGGATGTGGGATTCATGTAGATCGGAGAACAACAGAAATGGGCTGCAGGATCTGACATTAGAAAGGAGAAACAAGGTGGGGGGGAGGATAATTTTGAGTCCACCCTCTCCATCAGTGGGAATGGCGGAGGGAGCTGAAAATCTGGAGAGTGCAATTGATGCTGGCGAGTTCCCGGAATGCGATCTTACCGGCCGCTCGCCGGTGGAATGGTGTGAAACCCATCAGCATGTGATCAGCGAGCACTCTCTGTGGATACTGAGCCCAGAGCCAATTGTCACCTCACGCTGGTGCCATTTACAACAGCTCTACAGAAAGCGTGGACCTGGCGCCTTCACCTGCCGAGGGGGGTTTCGGTGGTGAGCGCTCAGGCAGCCAGCACCCTCTGCGCTGTGCCCAGCTCAGCAGGCACAGGAGAGGACCTGAGGGGAACACAGATAGTTTCACTCGGGGCAGGGCTGGGTGTTCCCAGAATCGACATTTCAGGGAGAAGGGTGGGGAGGGGTCACTTGCAGGCTTTACCGTCCCTTTATATCGGGGCACCCCTTAATCTAAAGAGGTGAAGGCTGATAATGCAAGCAGCACTCCCCATGTCCTCCTTGCTGGGTTCCTGTCCATATCGCAGCTGAGGGAGTGCCCTTCCATATTGGGAGTTGGCCAGAGGGTGGGAGGGACATAGCACTGCCATTCTCACACTCCACAGGGATGAGGCACCAGGAGAGCACAGTGGTTCCCCCAAGTTTGGTGGCATGAACAGTCAGGGTGGAGGCTCTGTGGGTGAACCATGCCTGCACCATGCAGTCGAAGCCCTGCGCCATGGTGTGGACATCTCCTGATATGGAGGGGCACGTCCTGCACTGAGGTCTCCACTGCGGACGCTGTCAGTGTGATACACTGGGGGCACTGTTGGTGTGATACACTGGGGACGTTGTCAGTGCGATACACTGGATGCACTGTCAGTGTGATACACTGGATGCACTGTCAGTGTGATACACTGGGGGCACTGTCGGTGCGATACACTGGGGGAGCTGTCGATGCGATACACTGGAGGCACTTTTGGTGTGATACACTGGGGGCGCTGTTGGCATGATACACTGGGGGTTCTGTCGGTGTGATACACTGGGGGTTCTGTCGGTGTGATACACTGGGGGTTCTGTCGGTGTGATACACTGGGGGTTCTGTCGGTGTGATGCACTGTGGGCACGGTCGGTGTGATACACTGGGGGTTCTGTCGGTGTGATACACTGTGGGCGCTGTTGGCATGATACACTGGGGGCACTGTCGATGTGATAACTGGGGGCACTGTCGATGTGATACATTGGGGGTGCTGTCGGTGCGATACGCTGGGGACACTGTCAGTGTGATACACTGGGGACACTGTCAGCGTGATACACTGGGGACACTGTCAGCGTGATACACTGGGGACACTGTCAGTGTGATACACTGGGGGTGCTGTTGGCCTGATACACTGGGGGCACTGTCAGTGCGATTCACTGGGAACACTGATGGTGCAATACAGGGGCACTGTCAGTGTGATACATCAGGGGCACTGTCGATGTGATACACTGGGGGCATTGTTGATGTGATACACTGGGATCACTGTCAGTGTGATACACTGGGATCACTGTCAGTGTGATACACTGGGGGCGCTGTCAGCTTGATACACTGGGGGCACTGTTGGTGCATTAAATTGGGGGCACTGTCAGTGCGATACACTGGGGCACTGTTGGTGTGATACACTGGGGGTGCTGCCGGAACGTTACGCTGGGGACGCTGTTGGTGCGGTACACTGGGGGCGCTGTCGGTGTGATACACTGGGAGCACTGTCGGTGTGATACACTGGGGACGCTGTCGGTGTGATACACTGGGAGCACTGTCGGTGTGATACACTGGGGGCGCTGTCGGTGCGATACACTGGGGGAGCTGTCGGTGTGATACACTGGGAGCACTGTCGGTGTGATACACTGGGGGCGCTGTTGGTGTGATACACTGGGAGCACTGTCGGTGTGATACACTGGGGACGCTGTCGGTGTGATACGCTGGGGGCACTGTCGGCGTGATACACTGGGGGTGCTGTTGGTGCAATATATTGGGGGGGCTGTCGGTGTTATACACTGGGGCGCTATCAATGCGATACACTGGGGCACTGTCTGTGCAATACACTGGGGGCACTGTCGGTGGAATACACTGGGGGCACTGTCGGTGGAATACACTGGGGGCACTGTCGGTGGAATACACTGGGGGCACTGTCGGTGGAATACACTGGGGGCACTGTCGGTGGAATACAC
Organism: Mustelus asterias; assembly: GCF_964213995.1. Classification (NCBI taxonomy): domain Eukaryota; kingdom Metazoa; phylum Chordata; class Chondrichthyes; order Carcharhiniformes; family Triakidae; genus Mustelus; species Mustelus asterias. Next base: position 14,509,333 of record NC_135823.1, read on the forward strand.
TGGGGGCACTGTCGGTGGAATACACTGGGGGCGCTGTCGGTGGAATACACTGGGGGCACTGTTGCTGTGTTAAACTGGGGGCACTGTCAGTGAGATACACTGGGGGCGCTGTCGATGCAATACACTGGGGGCACTGTCGGTGGAATACACTGGGGGCGCTGTCGGTGTGATACACTGGGGGCACTGTTGCTGTGTTAAACTGGGGGCACTGTCAGTGAGATACACTGGGGGCGCTGTCGGTGTGATACACTGGGGGCACTGTCAGTGAGATACACTGGGGCACTGTCTGTGCAATACACTGGGGGCACTGTCAGTGAGATACACTGGGGCACTGTCTGTGCAATACACTGGGGGCACTGTCAGTGAGATACACTGGGGGCGCTGTCGATGCAATACACTGGGGGCACTGTTGCTGTGTTAAACTGGGGGCACTGTCAGTGAGATACACTGGGGGCGCTGTCGGTGTGATACACTGGGGGCACTGTCACTGTGTACACTGGGGCACTGTCGGTGTGATACACTGGGGGCGCTTTGGGAGCGATACACTGGGGGCGTTGTCGGTGTGATACACTGGGGGGCACTGTCAGTACGATACACGGGGGGGCGCTGTGAGTGCGATATACTGGGACCCTGTCGGTGCAATACTCTGGGGGCGCTGTCAGTGTGATACACTGGGGGCACTGTCGGTGGAATACACTGGGGGCTCTGTCGGTGTGATACACTGGGGGCCATGTCGGTGTGATACACTGGGGGCCTTGTCGGTGTGATACACTGGGGGAGCTGTCGGTGTGATACACTGGGGGAGCTGTCAGTGTGATACACTGGGGGCCTTGTCGGTGTGATACACTGGGGGCACTGTCGGTGTGATACACTGGGGGAGCTGTCGGTGTGATACACTGGGGGCCTTGTCGGTGTGATACACTGGGGGCACTGTCGGTGTGATACACTGGGGGCGCTGTCGGTGTGATACACTGGGGGAGCTGTCGGTGTGATACACTGGGGGAGCTGTCGGTGTGATACACTGGGGGAGCTGTCAGTGTGATACACTGGGGGCCTTGTCGGTGTGATACACTGGGGGCGCTGTCGGTGTGATACACTGGGGGCACTGTTGGCACGATACACTGGGGGCATGTCGATGTGATAACTGGGGGCACCAACATCCACCAATTAGGCAGGAATTGGTGGATGTTGATTGGGAGAGGATGTTCGAGGGTAAGTCCGCGTCTGGCATGTGGGAGTCTTTTAAGGAACTATTGATAAGGCTGCAGGATAGGCATGTGCCTGTAAAAAGGAAAGATAGGAAAGGTAGGATTCGAGAGCCGTGGATAACCAGGGAAATTGAGGATCTGATTAAAATGAAAAGGGAGGCGTACGTTAAGTCGAGGCAACTGAAAACAGATGGAGCTCTGGAGGAATACAGGGAGAGTAGGAAAGATCTCAAACGGGGAGTTAGAAGGGCAAAAAGAGGTCACGAGATGTTCTTGGCAGGCAGGATTAAGGAGAATCCTAAGGCATTCTATTCATACGTTAGGAACAAAAGAGTTGTCAGGGAGAAAATCGGACCTCTCAGGGACAAAGGAGGGGAATTATGCTTAGAACCCAAGGGAATAGGCGAGATCCTAAATGAATACTTTGCATCGGTATTCACGAAGGAGAGGGGCGTGTTAACCGGGAGTGTCTCGGAGGGAGGTGTTGACCCGTTAGAGAAAATCTCCATTACGAGAGAGGAAGTGTTAGGTTTTTTAGGGAACATTAAAACTGACAAAGCCCCAGGGCCTGATGGCATCTATCCTCGACTGCTCAGGGAGACGAGAGAGGAAATTGCTGGGCCTCTGACGGAAATCTTTGTCGCTTCTTTGGACACGGGTGAGGTCCCTGAGGATTGGAGGATAGCGAATGTGGTCCCGTTGTTTAAGAAGGGTAGCAGGGATAACCCAGGAAATTATAGGCCGGTGAGCTTGACGTCCGTGGTAGGGAAGTTGTTGGAGAGGATTCTTAGAGACAGGATGTATGTGCATTTAGAACGGAACAATCTCATTAGTGACAGACAGCATGGTTTTGTAAGAGGGAGGTCGTGCCTTACAAATTTGGTGGAGTTTTTTGAGGAAGTGACAAAAACGGTTGATGAAGGAAGGGCCGTGGATGTCGTCTATATGGATTTCAGTAAGGCATTTGACAAAGTCCCACATGGCAGGTTGGTTAAGAAGGTTAAGGCTCATGGGATACAAGGAGAAGTGGCTCGATGGGTGGAGAACTGGCTTGGCCATAGGAGACAGAGGGTAGGGGTCGAAGGGTCTTTTTCCGGCTGGAGGTCTGTGACCAGTGGTGTTCCGCAGGGCTCTGTACTGGGACCTCTGCTATTTGTGATATATATAAATGATTTGGAAGAAGGTGTAACTGGTGTAATCAGCAAGTTTGCGGATGACACAAAGATGGCTGGAATTGCGGATAGCGAAGAGCATTGTCGGGCAATACAGCAGGATATAGATAGGCTGGAAAATTGGGCGGAGAGGTGGCAGATGGAATTTAATCCGGATAAATGCGAAGTGATGCATTTTGGAAGAAATAATGTAGGGAGGAGTTATGCAATAAATGGCAGAGTCATCAGGAGCATAGAAACACAGAGGGACCTAGGTGTGCAAGTCCACAAATCCTTGAAGGTGGCAACACAGGTGGAGAAGGTGGTGAAGAAGGCATATGGTATGCTTGCCTTTATAGGACGGGGTATAGAGTATAAAAGCTGGAGTCTGATGATGCAGCTGCATAGAACGCTGGTTAGGCCGCATTTGGAATACTGCGTCCAGTTCTGGTCGCCGCACGACCAGAAGGACGTGGAGGCATTGGAGAGAGTGCAGAGAAGGTTTACCAGGATGTTGCCTGGTATGGAGGGTCTTAGCTATGAGGAGAGATTGGGTAGACTGGGGTTGTTCTCCTTGGAAAGACGGAGAATGAGGGGAGATCTAATAGAGGTATACAAGATTATGAAGAGTATAGATAGGGTGAACAGTGGGAAGCTTTTTCCCAGGTCGGAGGTGACGATCACGAGGGGTCACGGGCTCAAGCTGAGAGGGGCGAAGTATAACTCAGACATCAGAGGGACGTTTTTTACACAGAGGGTGGTGGGGGCCTGGAATGCGCTGCCAAGTAGGGTGGTGGAGGCAGGCACGCTGACATCGTTTAAGACTTACCTGGATAGTCACATGAGCAGCCTGGGAATGGAGGGATACAAACGATTGGTCTAGTTGGACCAAGGAGCGGCACAGGCTTGGAGGGCCGAAGGGCCTGTTTCCTGTGCTGTACTGTTCTTTGTTCTTTGTTCTTTGTTCACTGTCGGTGTGATACACTGAGGGCACTGTCAGTGTGATACACTGGGGACACTGTCAGTGTGATACACTGAGGGCACTGTCAGTGTGATACACTGGGGACACTGTCAGTGTGATACACTGAGGGCACTGTCAGTGTGATACACTGGGGACACTGTCAGTGTGATACACTGAGGGCACTGTCAGTGTGATACACTGGGGACACTGTCAGTGTGATACACTGAGGGCACTGTCGGTGTGATACACTGAGGGCACTGTCAGTGTGATACACTGGGGACACTGTCAGTGTGATACACTGAGGGCACTGTCAGTGTGATACACTGGGGACACTGTCAGTGTGATACACTGAGGGCACTGTCAGTGTGATACACTGAGGGCGCTGTCAGTGTGATACACTGGGGACACTGTCAGTGTGATACACTGGGGGCACTGTCGGTGTGATACACTGGGGGCGCTGTCAGTGTGATACACTGGGGCACTGTCGGTGTGATACACTGGGGGCGCTGTCAGTGTGATACACTGGGGCACTGTCGGTGTGATACACTGGGGGAGCTGTCAGTGTGATACACTGGGGACACTGTCAGTGTGATACACTGAGGGCACTGTCGGTGTGATACACTGGGGGCGCTGTCAGTGTGATACACTGGGGACACTGTCAGTGTGATACACTGGGGACACTGTCAGTGTGATACACTGAGGGCACTGTCGGTGTGATACACTGGGGGCGCTGTCAGTGTGATACACTGGGGACACTGTCAGTGTGATACACTGAGGGCACTGTCAGTGTGATACACTGGGGACACTGTCAGTGTGATACACTGGGGGCACTGTCAGTGTGATACACTGAGGGCACTGTCGGTGTGATACACTGGGGGCGCTGTCAGTGTGATACACTGGGGCACTGTCGGTGTGATACACTGGGGGCGCTGTCAGTGTGATACACTGGGGCACTGTCGGTGTGATACACTGGGGGAGCTGTCAGTGTGATACACTGGGGACACTGTCAGTGTGATACACTGAGGGCACTGTCAGTGTGATACACTGGGGGAGCTGTCAGTGTGATACACTGAGGGCACTGTCGGTGTGATACACTGGGGGAGCTATCAGTGTGATACACTGAGGGCACTGTCGGTGTGATACACTGGGGGCGCTGTCAGTGTGATACACTGAGGGCACTGTCGGTGTGATACACTGGGGGCGCTGTCAGTGTGATACACTGGGGGCACTGTCAGTGTGATACACTGGGGGAGCTGTCAGTGTGATACACTGGGGGCACTGTCAGTGTGATACACTGAGGGCGCTGTCAGTGTGATACACTGAGGGCACTGTCGGTGTGATACACTGAGGGCACTGTCAGTGTGATACACTGGGGACACTGTCAGTGTGATACACTGAGGGCACTGTCAGTGTGATACACTGGGGGCGCTGTCAGTGTGATACACTGGGGACACTGTCAGTGTGATACACTGAGGGCACTGTCAGTGTGATACACTGGGGACACTGTCAGTGTGATACACTGGGGGAGCTGTCGGTGTGATACACTGAGGGCACTGTCGGTGTGATACACTGGGGGTGCTGTCGGTGTGATACACTGAGGGCACTGTCAGTGTGATACACTGAGGGCACTGTCAGTGTGATACACTGAGGGCACTGTCAGTGTGATACACTGGGGACACTGTCAGTGTGATACACTGGGGGCACTGTCAGTGTGATACACTGAGGGCACTGTCAGTGTGATACACTGGGGACACTGTCAGTGTGATACACTGGGGACACTGTCAGTGTGATACACTGGGGACACTGTCAGTGTGATACACTGGGGGCACTGTCAGTGTGATACACTGGGGACACTGTCAGTGTGATACACTGGGGGCGCTGTCAGTGTGATACACTGGGGGCACTGTCAGTGTGATACACTGAGGGCACTGTCAGTGTGATACACTGGGGACACTGTCAGTGTGATACACTGGGGACACTGTCAGTGTGATACACTGGGGACACTGTCAGTGTGATACACTGGGGGCGCTGTCAGTGTGATACACTGGGGGCACTGTCAGTGTGATACACTGAGGGCGCTGTCGGTGTGATACACTGGGGACACTGTCAGTGTGATACACTGGGGACACTGTCAGTGTGATACACTGGGGGCACTGTCAGTGTGATACACTGAGGGCACTGTCAGTGTGATACACTGGGGACACTGTCAGTGTGATACACTGGGGACACTGTCAGTGTGATACACTGGGGGCACTGTCGGTGTGATACACTGGGGGTGCTGTCGGTGTGATACACTGAGGGCACTGTCAGTGTGATACACTGAGGGCACTGTCAGTGTGATACACTGAGGGCACTGTCAGTGTGATACACTGGGGACACTGTCAGTGTGATACACTGGGGGCACTGTCAGTGTGATACACTGAGGGCACTGTCAGTGTGATACACTGGGGACACTGTCAGTGTGATACACTGAGGGCACTGTCAGTGTGATACACTGGGGACACTGTCAGTGTGATACACTGGGGGCACTGTCAGTGTGATACACTGGGGACACTGTCAGTGTGATACACTGAGGGCACTGTCAGTGTGATACACTGGGGACACTGTCAGTGTGATACACTGGGGACACTGTCAGTGTGATACACTGAGGGCACTGTCAGTGTGATACACTGGGGACGCTGTCAGTGTGATACACTGAGGGCACTGTCGGTGTGATACACTGGGGACGCTGTCAGTGTGATACACTGAGGGCACTGTCAGTGTGATACACTGGGGACGCTGTCAGTGTGATACACTGAGGGCGCTGTCAGTGTGATACACTGGGGACACTGTCAGTGTGATACACTGAGGGCACTGTCAGTGTGATACACTGGAGGCGCAGTCAGTGTGACACACTGGAGGCGCAGTCAGTGTGATACACTGGAGGCACTGTCAGTGTGACACACTGGAGGCGCTGTCAGTGTGACACACTGGGGCACTGTGGGTGCAATACACTGGGGGCACTGTTGGTGTGATACACTGGGGGCACTGTCAATGGGATAACTGGGGCCACTGTCGTTGTGATACACTGGGGGCACTGTTGGTGTGATACACTGGGGGCACTGTTGGTGTGATACACTGGGGGCAGTGTTGATGTCATACACTGGGGGCACTGGCGGTGTTTTACACTGGGGGCACTGTCAGTGTGATACACTGGGGGCAGTGTTGATGTCATACACTGGGGGCACTGGCGGTGTTTTACACTGGGGGCGCTGTCGGTGTGATACACTGTGTTAACTGTTGGCATGATAGATTGGGGGCACTGTCAGTGTGATACACTGGGGGCACTGTCAGTGTGATACACTGGGGACACTGTCAGTGTGATACACTGAGGGCACTGTCAGTGTGATACACTGGAGGCGCTGTCAGTGTGATACACTGGGGACACTGTCAGTGTGATACACTGGGGACACTGTCAGTGTGATACACTGAGGGCACTGTCAGTGTGATACACTGGGGACACTGTCAGTGTGATACACTGAGGGCACTGTCAGTGTGATACACTGGGGGCAGTGTCGGTGAGATACACTGGGGGCACTGTCAGTGTGATACACTGGGGGCACTGTCAGTGTGACACACTGGGGACACTGTCAGTGTGATACACTGAGGGCACTGTCAGTGTGATACACTGGGGGCAGTGTCGGTGAGATACACTGGGGGCGCTGTCAGTGAGATACACTGGGGGAGCTGTCAGTGTGATACACTGGGGGCGCTGTCAGTGTGATACACTGGGGGCACTGTCGGTGTGATACACTGGGGGCACTGTCAGTGTGATACACTGGGGGTTCTGTCGGTGTGATACACTGGGGGCACTGTCGAGGCAATACACTGGGGGGCTGTTGATGTGATACGTTGGGGGCACTATTGGTGCGATGCACTGGGGGGGGCTGTTGGTGCGATGCACTGGGGGGTGCTGTCGGTGCGATACACTGGGGGCACTGTCGGTGCGATACACTGGGGGCACTGTCGGTGCGATACACTGGGGGCACTGTCGGTGCGATACACTGGGGGCACTGTCGGTGCGATACACTGGGTGCGCTGTAGGTGTGATGCACTGGGGAGCTGTTGGTGCGATACACTGGGGGCACTGTCAGTGTGATACACTGGGGGCACTGTCGGTGTGATACACTGGGGGCACTGTCGGTGCGATACACTGGGGGCGCTGTGGGTGCGATACACTGGGGACGCTGGCAGTGCGATACACTGGGGGCGCAGTCCATGCAATACACTGGGGGCACTGTCGGTGTGATACACTGGGGGCACTGTCGGTGCGATACACTGGGCGTGATGTCGGTGTCATACACTAGGGGCGCTGTCGGTGCGATACACTGGGGGCGCTGTCTGTGTGATACAGTGGGGGCGCTGTCGGTGTGATACACTGGGGGCACTGTCGGTGCGAAACACTGGGGGTGCTGGCGGTGTAATACACTGGGGGCGCTGTCAGTGTGATACACTGGGGGTGCTGTCAGTGTGATACACTGGGGGTGCTGGCGGTGTAATACACTGGGGGCGCTGTCGGTGTGATACACTGGGGGTGCAATATATTGGGGGCGCTGTCAGTGAGATAAACTGGGGCCGCTGTCGGTGCGATACACTGGGGGTGCTGTCAGTGTGATACACTGGGGGCACTGTTGGCATGATATACTGCGGGCACTGTCAGTGAGATAAACTGGGGCCGCTGTCGGTGTGATACACTGGGGGTGCTGTCGGTGTGACACACTGGGGCACTGTCGGTGTGATACACTGGGGGTGCTGTCGGTGCGATACACTGGCGGTGCTGTCGGTGTGACACACTGGGGCACTGTCGGTGTGATACACTGGGAGCACTGTCAGTGTGATGCACTGGGGGCACTGTTGGCATGATACACTGGGGTCACTGTCGGTGTGATACACTGGGGGCGCTGTCGGAGTGATACACTAGGGGCGCTGTCGGTGCGATACAGTGGGGTCACTGTCGGTGGAATACACTGGGGGCACTGTCGGTGTGATATACTGGGGGGTTGTTGATGTGATACATTGGGGGCACTATTGGTGTGATACACTGGGGTCACTGTCGGTGTGATACACTGGAGGCACTGTTGGTGTGATACACTGGGGGCACTGTTGGTGTGATACACTGGGGGCACTGTTGGTGTGATACACTGGGGGCACTGTCGGTGTGATACACTGGGGGTGCTGTCGGTGCGATACACTGGGTGCGCTGTCGGAACATTACTCTGGGGACGCTGTTGGTGCCATACACCGAGCGCTGTCGGTGCGATACACTGGGAGCACTGTCAGTGTGATACACTTGGAGCACTGTTGGCATGATACACTGGGGTCACTGTCGGTGTGATACACTGGGGCGCTGTCGGAGCGTTACGCTGGGGATGCTGTCGGTGTGATACGCTGGGGATGCTGTCGGAGCGTTACGCTGGGGATGCTGTCGGTGTGATACACTGGGGGTGCTGTCGGTGCGATACACTGCGGGCACGGTCGGTCTGATACACTGGGGATGCTGTCGGTGTGATACACTGGGGGCGCTGTTGGTGTAATACACTGGGGGCGCTGTCGGTGTAATACACTGGGGACGCTGTCGGTGTGATACACTGGGGGCGCTGTTGGTGTAATACACTGGGGACGCTGTCGGTGCAACACACTGGGGGCGCTGTTGATGCGATACAGTGGGGACGCTGGCGGTGTGACACACTGGGGGCGCTGTTGGTGTGATACACTGGGGGCGCTGTTGGTGTGATACACTGGGGTCACTGTCAGTGTGATACACTGGGGGCTGCTGTCGGTGCGATACACTGGGGGCTCTGTTGGAGTGATACACTGGGGGAGCTGTCGGTGTGATACACTGGGGTCACTGTCAGTGTGATACACTGGGGGCTGCTGTCGGTGCGATACACTGGGGGCGCTGTCCATGCAATACACTGGGGGCACTGTCGGTGCGATACACTGAGGGCGCTGTCCATGCAATACACTGGGAGCACTGTCAGTGTGATACACTGGGGGCACGGTCGGTGTGATACACTGGGGGCACTGTCGGAGTGATACACTGGGGGCACTGTCGGTGCGATACACTGGGGGCAATGTCGGTGCGATACACTGGGGGCGCTGTCGGTGTGATACACTAGGGGCGCTGTCGGTGCGATACACTGGGGGTGCTGTCTGTGTGATACAGTGGGGGCACTGTCGGTGGAAAACACTGGGGGCGCTGTCGGTGTGATATACTGGGGGGCTGTTGGTGTGATATACTGGGGGGCTGTTGGTGTGATACACCGGGAGCACTGTTGGTGTGATACACTGGGGGGCTGTTGGTGTAATACACCGGGAGCACTGTTGGTGTGATACACTGGGGGGCTGTTGGTGTGATACACCGGGAGCACTGTTGGTGTGATACACTGGGGGTGCAATATATTGGGGGCGCTGTCAGTGAGATAAACTGTGGCCGCTGTCGGTGCGATACACTGGGGCTGCTATGGGAGCGATACACTGGGAGCGCTGTCGGTGTGATACACTGGGGCTGCTATGGGAGCGATACACTGGGAGCGCTGTCGGGGCAATACTGTGAGGGGCTCTGTTGGTGCGACACACTGGGGGTGCTGTCAGTGAGATTCACTGGGGGCACTGCCAGTGCGATACACTGGGGGCACAGTCGGTGCGATACACTGGTGGAACTGATGGTGTGATACAGTGGGGGCGCTGTCACTGCGATACACTGGGGGCACTATCGGTGTGATACACTGGGGGCACTATCGGTGTGATACACTGGGGGCGTTGTCATTGCGATACACTGGGGGCACTGTCGGTGCGATACACTGGGGGCGTTGTCATTGCGATACACTGGGGGCGCTGTCGGTGTGATACACTGGGGGCGCTGTCAGTGCGATACACTGGGGGCGCTGTCGGTGTGATACACTGGGGGCACTATCGGTGTGATACACTGGGGGCACTGTCGGTGTGATACACTGGGGGCACTATTGGTGTGATACACTGGAGGCGCTGTCATTGCGATACACTGGGGGCACTGTCGGTGCGATACACTGGGGGCACAGTCATTGCGATACACTGGGGGCACTGTCGGTGTGATACACTGGGGGCACTGTCGGTGTGATACACTGGGGGCGCTGTCGGTGTGATACACTGGGGGCACAGTCGGTGTGATACACTGGGGGCACTATCGGTGTGATAAACTGGGGGCACTATCGGTGTGATACACTGGAGGCGCTGTCATTGCGATACACTGGGGGTGCTGTCAGTGTGATACACTGGGGGCACTGTCAGTGTGATACACTGGAGGCGCTGTCAGTGTGATACACTGGGGGTGCTGTCATTGCGATACACTGGGGGCACAGTCGGTGTGATACACTGGGGGCACTATCGGTGTGATACGCTGGAGGCGCTGTCATTGCGATACACTGGGGGTGCTGTCAGTGTGATACACTGGGGGCACTGTCAGTGTGATACACTGGAGGCGCTGTCATTGCGATACACTGGGGGTGCTGTCAGTGTGATACACTGGGGGCACTGTCAGTGTGATACACTGGGGGCACTGTCAGTGTGATACACTGGGGGCACTGTCAGTGTGATACACTGGGGGCACTGTCAGTGTGATACACTGGAGGCGCTGTCATTGCGATACACTGGGGGTGCTGTCAGTGTGATACACTGGGGGCACTGTCAGTGTGATACACTGGGGGCACTGTCAGTGTGATACACTGGGGGCACTGTCAGTGTGATACACTGGGGGCGCTGTCAGTGTGATACACTGGGGGCGCTGTCAGTGTGATACACTGGGGGCACTGTCAGTGTGATACACTGGGGGCGCTGTAGGTGTGATACACTGGGGGCACTGTCAGTGTGATACACTGGGGGCACTGTCAGTGTGATACACTGGAGGCGCTGTCATTGCGATACACTGGGGGCGCTGTAGGTGTGATACACTGGGGGCACTGTCAGTGTGATACACTGGAGGCGCTGTCATTGCGATACACTGGGGGCGCTGTAGGTGTGATACACTGGGGGCACTGTCAGTGTGATACACTGGGGGCACTGTCAGTGTGATACACTGGGGGCACTGTCAGTGTGATACACTGGGGGCGCTGTCGGTGTGATACACTGGGGGCGCTGTACGTGTGATACACTGGGGGCACTGTCAGTGTGATACACTGGAGGCGCTGTCATTGCGATACACTGGGGGCACTGTAGGTGTGATACACTGGGGGCACTGTCAGTGTGATACACTGGAGGCACTGTCATTGCGATACACTGGGGGCGCTGTAGGTGTGATACACTGGGGGCGCTGTCAGTGTGATACACTGGGGGCACTGTCAGTGTGATACACTGGGGGCACTGTCGGTGTGATACACTGGGGGCGCTGTAGGTGTGATACACTGGGGGCACTGTCAGTGTGATACACTGGAGGCGCTGTCATTGCGATACACTGGGGGCACTGTCAGTGTGATACACTGGGGGCACTGTCGGTGTGATACACTGGGGGCACTGTCAGTGTGATACACTGGAGGCACTGTCAGTGTGATACACTGGGGGCGCTGTCGGTGTGATACACTGGGGGCGCTGTAGGTGTGATACACTGGGGGCACTGTCAGTGTGATACACTGGAGGCGCTGTCATTGCGATACACTGGGGGCGCTGTAGGTGTGATACACTGGGGGCACTGTCAGTGTGATACACTGGGGGCACTGTCAGTGTGATACACTGGGGGCGCTGTCGGTGTGATACACTGGGGGCACTGTCAGTGTGATACACTGGAGGCGCTGTCATTGCGATACACTGGGGGCGCTGTAGGTGTGATACACTGGGGGCACTGTCAGTGTGATACACTGGGGGCACTGTCAGTGTGATACACTGGGGGCGCTGTCAGTGTGATACACTGGGGGCGCTGTCGGTGTGATACACTGGGGGCGCTGTCAGTGTGATACACTGGGGGCACTGTCAGTGTGATACACTGGGGACGCTGTCAGTGTGATACACTGGGGGCGCTGTCAGTGTGATACACTGGGGGCACAGTCGGTGTGATACACTGGGGGCGCTGTCAGTGTGATACACTGGGGGCGCTGTCAGTGTGACACACTGGGGGCACAGTCGGTGTGATACACTGGGGGCACAGTCGGTGCGATACACTGGTGGAACTGATGGTGTGATACAGTGGGGGCGCTGTCACTGCGATACACTGGGGGCACTATCGGTGTGATACACTGGGGGCGTTGTCGGTGCGATACACTGGGGGCGCTGTCATTGCGATACACTGGGGGCACTGTTGGTGTGATACACTGGGGGCACTGTCGGTGTGATACACTGGGGGCACTATCGGTGTGATACACTGGGGGCGTTGTCGGTGCGATACACTGGGGGCACTGTCGGTGTGATACACTGGGGGCGCTGTTGGTGTGATACACTGGGGGCACTGTCAGTGTGATAAACTGGGGGCGTTGTCGGTGCGATACACTGGGGGCGCTGTCAGTGTGATACACTGGGGGCGCTGTCATTGCGATACACTGGGGGCGCTGTCGGTGTGATACAGTGGGGGCGCTGTCGGTGTGATACACTGGGGGCACTGTCGGTGTGATACACTGGGGGCACTGTCGGTGTGATACACTGGGGGCGCTGTCGGTGTAATACACTGGGGGCGCTGTCAGTGTGATACACTGGGGGTGCTGGCGGTGTAATACACTGGGGGCGCTGTCGGTGTGATACACTGGGGGAGCTGTCAGTGTGATACACTGGGGGCACTGTTGGCATGATACACTGCGGGCACTGTCAGTGAGATAAACTGGGGCCGCTGTCGGTGTGATACACTGGGGGTGCTGTCAGTGTGATACACTGGGGGCACTGTTGGCATGATACACTGCGGGCACTGTCAGTGTGATAAACTGGGGCCGCTGTCGGTGTGATACACTGGGGGTGCTGTCAGTGTGATACACTGGGGGCGCTGTTGGCATGATACACTGCGGGCACTGTCAGTGTGATAAACTGGGGCCGCTGTCGGTGTGATACACTGGGGGTGCTGTCAGTGTGATACACTGGGGGCGCTGTTGGCATGATACACTGCGGGCACTGTCAGTGTGATAAACTGGGGCCGCTGTCGGTGTGATACACTGGGGGTGCTTTCGGTGCGATACACTGGGGGTGCTGTCAGTCTGATACACTGGGGGCACTGTTGGCATGATACACTGCGGGCACTGTCAGTGAGATAAACTGGGGCCGCTGTCGGTGTGATACACTGGGGGTGCTGTCAGTGTGATACACTGGGGGCACTGTTGGCATGATACACTGCGGGCACTGTCAGTGTGATAAACTGGGGCCGCTGTCGGTGTGATACACTGGGGGTGCTTTCGGTGCGATACACTGGGGGTGCTGTCGGTGTGACACACTGGGGCACTGTCGGTGTGATACACTGGGGGTGCTGTCGGTGCGATACACTGGCGGTGCTGTCGGTGTGACACACTGGGGCACTGTCGGTGTGATACACTGGGAGCACTGTCAGTGTGATGCACTGGGGGCACTGTTGGCATGATACACTGGGGTCACTGTCGGTGTGATACACTGGGGGCGCTGTCGGAGTGATACACTAGGGGCGCTGTCGGTGCGATACAGTGGGGTCACTGTCGGTGGAATACACTGGGGGCACTGTCGGTGTGATATACTGGGGGGTTGTTGATGTGATACATTGGGGGCACTATTGGTGTGATACACTGGGGTCACTGTCGGTGTGATACACTGGAGGCACTGTTGGTGTGATACACTGGGGGCACTGTTGGTGTGATACACTGGGGGCACTGTTGGTGTGATACACTGGGGGCACTGTCGGTGTGATACACTGGGGGTGCTGTCGGTGCGATACACTGGGTGCGCTGTCGGAACATTACTCTGGGGACGCTGTTGGTGCCATACACCGAGCGCTGTCGGTGCGATACACTGGGAGCACTGTCAGTGTGATACACTTGGAGCACTGTTGGCATGATACACTGGGGTCACTGTCGGTGTGATACACTGGGGCGCTGTCGGAGCGTTACGCTGGGGATGCTGTCGGTGTGATACACTGGGGGTGCTGTCGGTGCGATACACTGCGGGCACGGTCGGTCTGATACACTGGGGATGCTGTCGGTGTGATACACTGGGGGTGCTGTCGGTGCGATACACTGCGGGCACGGTCGGTCTGATACACTGGGGATGCTGTCAGTGTGATACACTGGGGGCGCTGTCGGTGCAACACACTGGGGGCGCTGTCGGTGTGATACACTGGGGGCGCTGTCGGAGCAATATACTGTGGGTGCTGTCAGTCCGATACACTGGGGCACAGTCGGAGCATTACACTGGCGACGCTGTCGGTGCAATACACTGGGGGCGCTGTTGATGCGATACACTGGGGGCGCTGTTGGTGTGATACACTGGGGGCGCTGTCGGTGTGATACACTGGGGGCGCTGTTGATGCGATACACTGGGGGCGCTGTTGGTGTGATACACTGGGGGCGCTGTCGGTGTGATACACTGGGGGCGCTGTTGATGCGATACACTGGGGGCACTGTTGGTGTGATACACTGGGGGCGCTGTTGGTGTGATACACTGGGGGCGCTGTCGGTGTGATACACTGGGGGCGCTGTCGGTGTGATACACTGGGGGCTGCTGTCGGTGCGATACACTGGGGGCGCTGTTGGTGTGATACACTGGGGGCGCTGTCGGTGTGATACACTGGGGGCTGCTGTCGGTGCGATACACTGGGGGCGCTGTCCATGCAATACACTGGGAGCACTGTCAGTGTGATACATTGGGGGCACTGTCGGTGTGATACACTGGGGGCACGGTCGGTGTGATACACTGGGGGCACTGTCGGAGTGATACACTGGGGGCACTGTCGGTGCGATACACTGGGGGCAATGTCGGTGTGATACACTGGGGGCGCTGTCGGTGTGATACACTAGGGGCGCTGTCGGTGCGATACACTGGGGGCACTGTCGGTGTGATACACTGGGGGCGCTGTCGGTGCGATACACTGGGGGCACTGTCGGTGCGATACACTGGGGGCGCTGTCGGTGTGATACACTGGCGGCACTGTCGGTGTGATATACTGGGGGCGCTGTCGGTGTGATACACTGGGGGCGCTGTCGGTGCGATACACTGGGGGCACTGTCGGTGCGATACACTGGGGGCGCTGTCGGTGTGATACACTGGGGGCGCTGTCGGTGTGATATACTGGGGGCACTGTCGGTGTGATACACTAGGGGCGCTGTCGGTGCGATACACTGGGGGTGCTGTTGGTGTGATATACTGGGGGGCTGTTGGTGTGATATACTGGGGGGCTGTTGGTGTGATACACCGGGAGCACTGTTGGTGTGATACACTGGGGGTGCAATATATTGGGGGTGCTGTCAGTGAGATAAACTGTGGCCGCTGTCGGTGCGATACACTGGGGCTGCTATGGGAGCGATACACTGGGAGCGCTGTCGGTGTGATACACTGGGGCTGCTATGGGAGCGATACACTGGGAGCGCTGTTGATGCGATACAGTGGGGACGCTGGCGGTGTGATACACTGGGGGCGCTGTTGGTGTGATACACTGGGGGCGCTGTTTGTGTGATACACTGGGGGCGCTGTCGGTGTGATACACTGGGGGCTGCTGTCGGTGCGATACACTGGGGGCGCTGTCCATGCAATACACTGGGAGCACTGTCAGTGTGATACATTGGGGGCACTGTCAGTGTGATACACTGGGGGCACGGTCGGTGTGATACACTGGGGGCACTGTCGGTGTGATACACTGGGGGCACTGTCGGAGTGATACACTGGGGGCACTGTCGGTGCGATACACTGGGGGCAATGTCGGTGTGATACACTGGGGGCGCTGTCGGTGTGATACACTGGGGGCGCTGTCCATGCAATACACTGGGAGCACTGTCAGTGTGATAGACTGGGGGCACTGTCAGTGTGATACACTGGGGGCACGGTCGGTGTGATACACTGGGGGCACTGTCGGTGTGATACACTGGGGGCACTGTCGGAGTGATACACTGGGGGCACTGTCGGTGCGATACACTGGGGGCAATGTCGGTGTGATACACTGGGGGCGCTGTCGGTGTGATACACTGGGGGTTCTGTCGGTGTGATACACTGGGGGCGCTGTCGGTGTGATATACTGGGGGCACTGTCGGTGTGATACACTAGGGGCGCTGTCGGTGCGATACACTGGGGGTGCTGTTGGTGTGATATACTGGGGGGCTGTTGGTGTGATATACTGGGGGGCTGTTGGTGTGATACACCGGGAGCACTGTTGGTGTGATACACTGGGGGTGCAATATATTGGGGGTGCTGTCAGTGAGATAAACTGTGGCCGCTGTCGGTGCGATACACTGGGGCTGCTATGGGAGCGATACACTGGGAGCGCTGTCGGTGTGATACACTGGGGCTGCTATGGGAGCGATACACTGGGAGCGCTGTCGGTGTGATACACTGGGGCTGCTATGGGAGCGATACACTGGGAGCGCTGTCGGGGCAATACTGTGAGGGGCTCTGTTGGTGCGACACACTGGGGGTGCTGTCAGTGAGATTCACTGGGGGCACTGCCAGTGCGATACACTGGGGCATCATCGGTGCGATACACTGGTGGAACTGATGGTGTGATACAGTGGGGGCGCTGTCACTGCGATACACTGGGGGCACTATCGGTGTGATACACTGGGGGCGCTGTCAGTGTGATACACTGGGGGCGCTGTCAGTGTGATACACTGGGGCACTGTCAGTGTGATACACTGGGGGCGCTGTAGGTGTGATACACTGGGGGAGCTGTCAGTGTGATACACTGGGGGCGCTGTAGGTGTGATACACTGGGGGCGCTGTAGGTGTGATACACTGGGGGCGCTGTCGGTGTGATACACTGGGGGCGCTGTCGGTGTGATACACTGGGGGTGCTGTCAGTGTGATACACTGGGGGCGCTGTAGGTGTGATACACTGGGGGCGCTGTCGGTGTCATACACTGGGGGAGCTGTCAGTGTGATACACTGGGGGCGCTGTAGGTGTGATACACTGGGGGAGCTGTCGGTGTGATACACTGGGGGCGCTGTCAGTGTGATACACTGGGGGCGCTGTCGGTGTGATACACTGGGTGCGCTGTCGGTGTGATACACTGGGGGCACTGTCAGTGTGATACACTGGGGGCGCTGTCAGTGTGATACATTGGGGGCACTGTCGGTGTGATACACTGGGGGCACTGTCAGTGTGATACACTGGGGGCACTGTCAGTGTGATACACTGGGGGCACTGTCGGTGTGATACACTGGGGGCGCTGTCAGTGTGATACACTGGGGGAGCTGTCAGTGTGATACACTGGGGGCACTGTCAGTGTGATACACTGGGGGCGCTGTAGGTGTGATACACTGGGGGCGCTGTCAGTGTGATACACTGGGGGCACTGTCAGCGTGATACACTGGGGGCACTGTCGGTGTGATACACTGGGGGCGCTGTCGGTGCGATACACTGGGGGCGCTGTCAGTGTGATACACTGGGGGTGCTGTCAGTGTGATACACTGGGGGCGCTGTCGGTGTGATACACTGGGGGCGCTGTCAGTGTGATACACTGGGGGCGCTGTCAGTGTGATACACTGGGGGCACTGTCAGTGTGATACACTGGGGGCACTGTCGGTGTGATACACTGGGGGCGCTGTCAGTGTGATACACTGGGGGCACTGTCGGTGTGATACACTGGGGGCGCTGTCAGTGTGATACACTGGGGGCGCTGTCAGTGTGATACACTGGGGGCACTGTCAGTGTGATACACTGGGGGCACTGTCGGTGTGATACACTGGGGGCGCTGTCGGTGCGATACACTGGGGGCGCTGTCAGTGTGATACACTGGGGGTGCTGTCAGTGTGGTACACTGGGGGCGCTGTCGGTGTGATACACTGGGGGCGCTGTCAGTGTGATACACTGGGGGCACAGTCGGTGTGATACACTGGGGGCGCTGTCGGTGTGATACACTGGGGGCGCTGTCAGTGTGACACACTGGGGGCACTATCGGTGTGATACACTGGGGACGCTGTCAGTGTGATACACTGGGGGCACAGTCGGTGTGATACACTGGGGGCGCTGTCGGTGTGATACACTGGGGGCACAGTCGGTGTGATACACTGGGGGCACTATCGGTGTGATACACTGGGGGCGCTGTCAGTGTGATACACTGGGGGCACAGTCGGTGTGATACACTGGGGGCACTGTCGGTGTGATACACTGGGGGCACTATCGGTGTGATACACTGGGGGCACAGTCGGTGTGATACACTGGGGGCACTATCGGTGTGATACACTGGGGGCACTGTTGGTGTGATACACTGGGGGCACTGTCAGTGTGATACACTGGGGGCGCTGTCGGTGTGATACACTGGGGGCGCTGTCGGTGTGATACACTGGGGGCGCTGTCAGTGTGATACACTGGGGACACTGTTGGTGTGATACACTGGGGGCACTGTCAGTGTGATACACTGGGGGCACAGTCGGTGTGATACACTGGGGGCACAGTCGGTGTGATACACTGGTGGAACTGATGGTGTGATACACTGGGGGCGCTGTCACTGCGATACACTGGGGGCACTATCGGTGTGATACACTGGGGGCGTTGTCGGTGCGATACACTGGGGGCGCTGTCATTGCGATACACTGGGGGCGCTGTCAGTGTGATACACTGGGGGCGTTGTCGGTGTGATACACTGGGGGCACTGTTGGTGTGATACACTGGGGGCACTGTCAGTGTGATACACTGGGGGCACTGTCGGTGTGATACACTGGGGGCGCTGTCGGTGCGATACACTGGGGGCGCTGTCATTGCGATACACTGGGGGCGCTGTCAGTGTGATACACTGGGGGCGTTGTCGGTGTGATACACTGGGGGCACTGTTGGTGTGATACACTGGGGGCACTGTCAGTGTGATACACTGGGGGCACTGTCAGTGTGATACACTGGGGGCGTTGTCGGTGTGATACACTGGGGGCACTGTCGGTGTGATACACTGGGGGCGCTGTCATTGCGATACACTGGGGGCACTATCGGTGTGATACACTGGGGGCGCTGTCATTGCGATACACTGGGGGCACTGTCAGTGTGATAAACTGGGGGCGCTGTCGGTGTGATACACTGGGGGCGCTGTCGGTGTGATACACTGGGGGAGCTGTCAGTGTGATACACTGGGGGCGCTGTCGGTGTGATACACTGGGGGCACGGTCGGTGTGATACACTGGGGGCGCTGTCAGTGTGATACACTGGGGGCACTGTCGGTGTGATACACTGGGGGAGCTGTCAGTGTGATACACTGGGGGCGCTGTCGGTGTGATACACTGGGGGCGCTGTCAGTGTGATACACTGGGGGCACTGTCAGTGTGATACACTGGGGGCGCTGTCAGTGTGATACACTGGGGGCGCTGTCGGTGTGATACACTGGGGGCGCTGTCAGTGTGATACACTGGGGGCGCTGTCGGTGTGATACACTGGGGGCGCTGTCGGTGTGATACACTGGGGGCGCTGTCAGTGTGATACACTGGGGGCACTGTCAGTGTGATACACTGGGGGCGCTGTCAGTGTGATACACTGGGGGCGCTGTCAGTGTGATACACTGGGGGCGCTGTCATTGCGATACACTGGGGGCGCTGTCAGTGTGATAAACTGGGGGCGCTGTCATTGCGATACACTGGGGGCGCTGTCGGTGTGATACACTGGGGGCACTGTCAGTGTGATACACTGGGGGCACTGTCGGTGTGATACACTGGGGGAGCTGTCAGTGTGATACACTGGGGGAGCTGTCAGTGTGATAAACTGGGGGCGCTGTCGGTGTGATACACTGGGGGCGCTGTCAGTGTGATACACTGGGGGCACTGTCAGTGTGATACACTGGGGGCGCTGTCAGTGTGATACACTGGGGGAGCTGTCGGTGTGATACACTGGGGGAGCTGTCGGTGTGATACACTGGGGGAGCTGTCGGTGTGATACACTGGGGGCGCTGTCGGTGTGATACACTGGGGCACTGTCGGTGTGATACACTGGGGCACTGTCGGTGTGATACACTGGGGGCGCTGTCGGTGTGATACACTGGGGGCGCTGTCGGTGTGATACACTGGGGGCGCTGTCGGTGTGATACACTGGGGGCGCTGTCGGTGTGATACACTGGGGGCACTGTCGGTGTAATACACTGGGGGCGCTGTCGGTGTGATACACTGGGGGCACTGTCGGTGTGATATACTGGGGGCGCTGTCGGTGTGATACACTGGGGGCACTGTCGGTGTGACACACTGGGGGCACTGTCGGTGTGATACACTGGGGGCACTGTCGGTGTGATATACTGGGGGCGCTGTCGGTGTGATACACTGGGGGCACTGTCGGTGCGATACACTGGGGGCGCTGTCGGTGTGATACACTGGGGGCGCTGTCGGTGCGATACACTGGGGGCGCTGTCAGTGTGATACACTGGGGGTGCTGTCAGTGTGATACACTGGGGGTGCTGTCAGTGTGATACACTGGGGGCGCTGTCGGTGCGATACACTGGGGGCGCTGTCAGTGTGATACACTGGGGGCGCTGTCGGTGTGATACACTGGGGGTGCTGTCAGTGTGATACACTGGGGGAGCTGTCGGTGTAATACACTGGGGGAGCTGTCGGTGTGATACACTGGGGGCGCTGTCAGTGTGATACACTGGGGGCGCTGTCGGTGTAATACACTGGGGGAGCTGTCGGTGTGATACACTGGGGGTGCTGTCAGTGTGATACACTGGGAGCAGTGTCGGTGCGATACACTGGGGGCGCTGTCAGTGTGATACACTGGGGGCACTGTCGGTGTCATACACTGGGGGCGCTGTCGGTGTAATACACTGGGGGCGCTGTCGGTGTGATACACTGGGGGCACTGTCGGTGTCATACACTGGGGGCGCTGTCGGTGTGATACACTGGGGGCGCTGTCGGTGTAATACACTGGGGGCGCTGTCGGTGTGATACACTGGGGGCACTGTCGGTGTCATACACTGGGGGCGCTGTCGGTGTCATACACTGGGGGCACTGTCGGTGTGATACACTGGGGGCGCTGTCGGTGTGATACACTGGGGGCGCTGTCGGTGTAATACACTGGGGGCGCTGTCGGTGTGATACACTGGGGGCACTGTCGGTGTCATACACTGGGGGCGCTGTCGGTGTCATACACTGGGGGCACTGTCGGTGTGATACACTGGGGGCGCTGTCGGTGTGATACACTGGGGGCGCTGTCGGTGTCATACACTGGGGGCACTGTCGGTGTGATACACTGGGGGCGCTGTCGGTGTGATACACTGGGGGCACTGTCGGTGTCATACACTGGGGGCGCTGTCGGTGTCATACACTGGGGGCGCTGTCGGTGTCATACACTGGGGGCGCTGTCGGTGTCATACACTGGGGGCACTGTCGGTGTCATACACTGGGGGCGCTGT
This sequence comes from Mustelus asterias, assembly GCF_964213995.1. Classification (NCBI taxonomy): domain Eukaryota; kingdom Metazoa; phylum Chordata; class Chondrichthyes; order Carcharhiniformes; family Triakidae; genus Mustelus; species Mustelus asterias. The sequence continues at coordinate 14,531,129 of NC_135823.1, forward strand.
CGGTGTCATACACTGGGGGCGCTGTCGGTGTGATACACTGGGGGCGCTGTCGGTGTCATACACTGGGGGCGCTGTCGGTGTCATACACTGGGGGCACTGTCGGTGTGATACACTGGGGGCGCTGTCGGTGTCATACACTGGGGGCGCTGTCGGTGTGATACACTGGGGGCGCTGTCGGTGTGATACACTGGGGGCGCTGTCGGTGTCATACACTGGGGGCGCTGTCGGTGTGATACACTGGGGGCGCTGTCGGTGTGATATACTGGGGGCGCTGTCGGTGTGATACACTGGAAGCACTGTCGGTGTAATACACTGGGGGCGCTGTCAGTGTGATACACTGGGGGCGCTGTCATTGCGATACACTGGGGGCACTATCGGTGTGATACACTGGGGGCGCTGTCATTGCGATACACTGGGGGCACTGTCAGTGTGATAAACTGGGGGCGCTGTCGGTGTGATACACTGGGGGCGCTGTCGGTGTGATACACTGGGGGAGCTGTCAGTGTGATACACTGGGGGCGCTGTCGGTGTGATACACTGGGGGCACGGTCGGTGTGATACACTGGGGGCGCTGTCAGTGTGATACACTGGGGGCACTGTCGGTGTGATACACTGGGGGAGCTGTCAGTGTGATACACTGGGGGCGCTGTCGGTGTGATACACTGGGGGCGCTGTCAGTGTGATACACTGGGGGCACTGTCAGTGTGATACACTGGGGGCGCTGTCAGTGTGATACACTGGGGGCGCTGTCGGTGTGATACACTGGGGGCGCTGTCAGTGTGATACACTGGGGGCGCTGTCGGTGTGATACACTGGGGGCGCTGTCGGTGTGATACACTGGGGGCGCTGTCAGTGTGATACACTGGGGGCACTGTCAGTGTGATACACTGGGGGCGCTGTCAGTGTGATACACTGGGGGCGCTGTCAGTGTGATACACTGGGGGCGCTGTCATTGCGATACACTGGGGGCGCTGTCAGTGTGATAAACTGGGGGCGCTGTCATTGCGATACACTGGGGGCGCTGTCGGTGTGATACACTGGGGGCACTGTCAGTGTGATACACTGGGGGCACTGTCGGTGTGATACACTGGGGGCACTGTCAGCGTGATACACTGGGGGCACTGTCAGTGTGATACACTGGGGGCACTGTCGGTGTGATACACTGGGGGAGCTGTCAGTGTGATACACTGGGGGAGCTGTCAGTGTGATAAACTGGGGGCGCTGTCGGTGTGATACACTGGGGGCGCTGTCAGTGTGATACACTGGGGGCACTGTCAGTGTGATACACTGGGGGCGCTGTCAGTGTGATACACTGGGGGAGCTGTCGGTGTGATACACTGGGGGAGCTGTCGGTGTGATACACTGGGGGAGCTGTCGGTGTGATACACTGGGGGCGCTGTCGGTGTGATACACTGGGGCACTGTCGGTGTGATACACTGGGGCACTGTCGGTGTGATACACTGGGGGCGCTGTCGGTGTGATACACTGGGGGCGCTGTCGGTGTGATACACTGGGGGCGCTGTCGGTGTGATACACTGGGGGCGCTGTCGGTGTGATACACTGGGGGCACTGTCGGTGTAATACACTGGGGGCGCTGTCGGTGTGATACACTGGGGGCACTGTCGGTGTGATATACTGGGGGCGCTGTCGGTGTGATACACTGGGGGCACTGTCGGTGTGACACACTGGGGGCACTGTCGGTGTGATACACTGGGGGCACTGTCGGTGTGATATACTGGGGGCGCTGTCGGTGTGATACACTGGGGGCACTGTCGGTGCGACACACTGGGGGCGCTGTCGGTGTGATACACTGGGGGCGCTGTCGGTGCGATACACTGGGGGCGCTGTCAGTGTGATACACTGGGGGTGCTGTCAGTGTGATACACTGGGGGTGCTGTCAGTGTGATACACTGGGGGCGCTGTCGGTGCGATACACTGGGGGCGCTGTCAGTGTGATACACTGGGGGCGCTGTCGGTGTGATACACTGGGGGTGCTGTCGGTGTGATACACTGGGGGCGCTGTCGGTGTGATACACTGGGGGCACTGTCGGTGTGATACACTGGGGGAGCTGTCGGTGTAATACACTGGGGGAGCTGTCGGTGTGATACACTGGGGGCGCTGTCAGTGTGATACACTGGGGGCGCTGTCGGTGTAATACACTGGGGGAGCTGTCGGTGTGATACACTGGGGGTGCTGTCAGTGTGATACACTGGGAGCAGTGTCGGTGCGATACACTGGGGGCGCTGTCAGTGTGATACACTGGGGGCACTGTCGGTGTCATACACTGGGGGCGCTGTCGGTGTAATACACTGGGGGCGCTGTCGGTGTGATACACTGGGGGCACTGTCGGTGTCATACACTGGGGGCGCTGTCGGTGTGATACACTGGGGGCGCTGTCGGTGTAATACACTGGGGGCGCTGTCGGTGTGATACACTGGGGGCACTGTCGGTGTCATACACTGGGGGCGCTGTCGGTGTCATACACTGGGGGCACTGTCGGTGTGATACACTGGGGGCGCTGTCGGTGTGATACACTGGGGGCGCTGTCGGTGTAATACACTGGGGGCGCTGTCGGTGTGATACACTGGGGGCACTGTCGGTGTCATACACTGGGGGCGCTGTCGGTGTCATACACTGGGGGCACTGTCGGTGTGATACACTGGGGGCGCTGTCGGTGTGATACACTGGGGGCGCTGTCGGTGTCATACACTGGGGGCACTGTCGGTGTGATACACTGGGGGCGCTGTCGGTGTGATACACTGGGGGCACTGTCGGTGTCATACACTGGGGGCGCTGTCGGTGTCATACACTGGGGGCGCTGTCGGTGTCATACACTGGGGGCGCTGTCGGTGTCATACACTGGGGGCACTGTCGGTGTCATACACTGGGGGCGCTGTCGGTGTCATACACTGGGGGCGCTGTCGGTGTGATACACTGGGGGCGCTGTCGGTGTCATACACTGGGGGCGCTGTCGGTGTCATACACTGGGGGCACTGTCGGTGTGATACACTGGGGGCGCTGTCGGTGTCATACACTGGGGGCGCTGTCGGTATAATACACTGGGGGCGCTGTCGGTGTGATACACTGGGGGCGCTGTCGGTGTCATACACTGGGGGCGCTGTCGGTGTGATACACTGGGGGCGCTGTCGGTGTGATATACTGGGGGCGCTGTCGGTGTGATACACTGGAAGCACTGTCGGTGTAATACACTGGGGGCGCTGTCGGTGTGATACACTGGGGGCGCTGTCGGTGTGATACACTGGGAGCGCTGTCGGTGTGATACACTGGGGGCGCTGTCGGTGTAATACACTGGGGGCGCTGTCGGTGTAATACACTGGGGGCGCTGTCGGTGTAATACACTGGGGGCGCTGTCGGTGTAATACACTGGGGGCGCTGTCAGTGTGATACACTGGGGGCACTGTCGGTGTGATACACTGGGGGCGCTGTCGGTGTAATACACTGGGGGCGCTGTCGGTGCGATACACTGGAAGCACTGTCGGTGTAATACACTGGGGGCGCTGTCGGTGTAATACACTGGGGGCGCTTTCGGTGTAATACACTGGGGGCACTGTCGGTGTGATACACTGGGGGCGCTGTCGGTGCGATACACTGGAAGCACTGTCGGTGTGATACACTGGGGGCGCTGTCGGTGTAATACACTGGGGGCGCTGTCGGTGCGATACACTGGAAGCACTGTCGGTGTAATACACTGGGGGCGCTGTCGGTGTAATACACTGGGGGCGCTGTCGGTGTAATACACTGGGGGCACTGTCGGTGTCATACACTGGGGGCGCTGTCGGTGCGATACACTGGGGGCCCTGTCGGTGTAATACACTGGGGGCGCTGTCGGTGTGATACACTGGGGGCGCTGTCGGTGTGATACACTGGGGGTGCTGTCGGTGTGATACACTGGGGGCGCTGTCGGTGTGATACACTGGGGGCACTGTCGGTGTGATACACTGGGGGAGCTGTCGGTGTAATACACTGGGGGAGCTGTCGGTGTGATACACTGGGGGCGCTGTCAGTGTGATACACTGGGGGCGCTGTCGGTGTAATACACTGGGGGAGCTGTCGGTGTGATACACTGGGGGTGCTGTCAGTGTGATACACTGGGAGCAGTGTCGGTGCGATACACTGGGGGCGCTGTCAGTGTGATACACTGGGGGCACTGTCGGTGTCATACACTGGGGGCGCTGTCGGTGTAATACACTGGGGGCGCTGTCGGTGTGATACACTGGGGGCACTGTCGGTGTCATACACTGGGGGCGCTGTCGGTGTGATACACTGGGGGCGCTGTCGGTGTAATACACTGGGGGCGCTGTCGGTGTGATACACTGGGGGCACTGTCGGTGTCATACACTGGGGGCGCTGTCGGTGTCATACACTGGGGGCACTGTCGGTGTGATACACTGGGGGCGCTGTCGGTGTGATACACTGGGGGCGCTGTCGGTGTAATACACTGGGGGCGCTGTCGGTGTGATACACTGGGGGCACTGTCGGTGTCATACACTGGGGGCGCTGTCGGTGTCATACACTGGGGGCACTGTCGGTGTGATACACTGGGGGCGCTGTCGGTGTGATACACTGGGGGCGCTGTCGGTGTCATACACTGGGGGCACTGTCGGTGTGATACACTGGGGGCGCTGTCGGTGTGATACACTGGGGGCACTGTCGGTGTCATACACTGGGGGCGCTGTCGGTGTCATACACTGGGGGCGCTGTCGGTGTCATACACTGGGGGCGCTGTCGGTGTCATACACTGGGGGCACTGTCGGTGTCATACACTGGGGGCGCTGTCGGTGTCATACACTGGGGGCGCTGTCGGTGTGATACACTGGGGGCGCTGTCGGTGTCATACACTGGGGGCGCTGTCGGTGTCATACACTGGGGGCACTGTCGGTGTGATACACTGGGGGCGCTGTCGGTGTCATACACTGGGGGCGCTGTCGGTATAATACACTGGGGGCGCTGTCGGTGTGATACACTGGGGGCGCTGTCGGTGTCATACACTGGGGGCGCTGTCGGTGTGATACACTGGGGGCGCTGTCGGTGTGATATACTGGGGGCGCTGTCGGTGTGATACACTGGAAGCACTGTCGGTGTAATACACTGGGGGCGCTGTCGGTGTGATACACTGGGGGCGCTGTCGGTGTGATACACTGGGAGCGCTGTCGGTGTGATACACTGGGGGCGCTGTCGGTGTAATACACTGGGGGCGCTGTCGGTGTAATACACTGGGGGCGCTGTCGGTGTAATACACTGGGGGCGCTGTCGGTGTAATACACTGGGGGCGCTGTCAGTGTGATACACTGGGGGCACTGTCGGTGTGATACACTGGGGGCGCTGTCGGTGTAATACACTGGGGGCGCTGTCGGTGCGATACACTGGAAGCACTGTCGGTGTAATACACTGGGGGCGCTGTCGGTGTAATACACTGGGGGCGCTTTCGGTGTAATACACTGGGGGCACTGTCGGTGTGATACACTGGGGGCGCTGTCGGTGCGATACACTGGAAGCACTGTCGGTGTGATACACTGGGGGCGCTGTCGGTGTAATACACTGGGGGCGCTGTCGGTGCGATACACTGGAAGCACTGTCGGTGTAATACACTGGGGGCGCTGTCGGTGTAATACACTGGGGGCGCTGTCGGTGTAATACACTGGGGGCACTGTCGGTGTCATACACTGGGGGCGCTGTCGGTGCGATACACTGGGGGCCCTGTCGGTGTAATACACTGGGGGCGCTGTCGGTGTGATACACTGGGGGCGCTGTCGGTGTGATACACTGGGGGCAGTGTCGGTGTGATACACTGGGGGCGCTGTCAGTGTGATACACTGGGGGCGCTGTCGGTGTAATACACTGGGGGCACTGTCGGTGTGATACACTGGGGGCGCTGTCAGTGCGATACACTGGGGGCGCTGTCGGTGTGATACACTGGGGACGCTGTCGGTGTGATACACTGGGGGCACTGTCAGTGCGATACACTGGGGGCGCTGTCGGTGTGATACACTGGGGGCGCTGTCGGTGTGATACACTGGGGGCACTGTCAATGCGATACACTGGGGGCGCTGTCGGTGTGATACACTGGGGGCGCTGTCGGTGTGATACACTGGGGGCGCTGTCGGTGTGATACACTGGGGGCACTGTCGGTGTGATACACTGGGGCACTGTCGGTGTGATACACTGGGGGCACTGTCAGTGTGATACACTGGGTGCACTGTCAGTGTGATACACTGGGGGCGCTGTCGGTGTGATACACTGGGGGCGCTGTCGGTGTGATACACTGGGGGCGCTGTCGGTGTGATACACTGGGGGCGCTGTCGGTGTGATACACTGGGGCACTGTCGGTGTGATACACTGGGGGCGCTGTCAGTGTGATACACTGGGGGCGCTGTCGGTGTGATACAGTGGGGACGCTGTCGGTGTGATACACTGGGGGCGCTGTCGGTGTGATACACTGGGGGCACTGTCGGTGTGATACACTGGGGGCGCTGTCGGTGTGATACACTGGGGGCGCTGTCGGTGTGATACACTGGGGGCACTGTCGGTGTGATACACTGGGGCACTGTCGGTGTGATACACTGGGGCACTGTCAGTGTGATACACTGGGGGCGCTGTCGGTGTGATACACTGGGGGCGCTGTCGGTGTGATACACTGGGGGCGCTGTCGGTGTGATACACTGGGGGCGCTGTCGGTGTGATACACTGGGGGCACTGTCGGTGTGATACACTGGGGCACTGTCGGTGTGATACACTGGGGGCACTGTCAGTGTGATACACTGGGGGCGCTGTCGGTGTGATACACTGGGGGCGCTGTCGGTGTGATACACTGGGGGCGCTGTCGGTGTGATACACTGGGGGCGCTGTCGGTGTGATACACTGGGGGCGCTGTCGGTGTGATACACTGGGGGCACTGTCGGTGTGATACACTGGGGCACTGTCGGTGTGATACACTGGGGCACTGTCAGTGTGATACACTGGGGGAGCTGTCGGTGTGATACACTGGGGGAGCTGTCGGTGTGATACACTGGGGGAGCTGTCGGTGTGATACACTGGGGGAGCTGTCGGTGTGATACACTGGGGGCGCTGTCGGTGTGATACACTGGGGGCGCTGTCGGTGTGATACACTGGGGGCGCTGTCGGTGTGATACACTGGGGGCGCTGTCGGTGTGATACACTGGGGGCGCTGTCGGTGTGATACACTGGGGGCGCTGTCGGTGTGATACACTGGGGGAGCTGTCAGTGTGATACACTGGGGGCGCTGTCGGTGTGATACACTGGGGGCGCTGTCGGTGTGATACACTGGGGGCGCTGTCGGTGTGATACACTGGGGGCACTGTCGGTGTGATACACTGGGGGCACTGTCGGTGTGATACACTGGGGGCGCTGTCGGTGTGATACACTGGGGGCGCTGTCGGTGTGATACACTGGGGGCGCTGTCGGTGTGATACACTGGGGGAGCTGTCAGTGCGATACACTGGGGGAGCTGTCAGTGTGATACACTGGGGGCGCTGTCGGTGTGATACACTGGGGGCGCTGTCGGTGTGATACACTGGGGGCACTGTCGGTGTGATACACTGGGGGCACTGTCGGTGTGATACACTGGGGGCGCTGTCGGTGTGATACACTGGGGGCGCTGTCGGTGTGATACACTGGGGGGCACTGTCGGTGTGATACACTGGGGGCGCTGTCGGTGTGATACACTGGGGGCGCTGTCGGTGTGATACACTGGGGCACTGTCAGTGTGATACACTGGGGGAGCTGTCGGTGTGATACACTGGGGGAGCTGTCGGTGTGATACACTGGGGGAGCTGTCGGTGTGATACACTGGGGGCGCTGTCGGTGTGATACACTGGGGCACTGTCGGTGTGATACACTGGGGCACTGTCGGTGTGATACACTGGGGGCGCTGTCGGTGTGATACACTGGGGGCGCTGTCGGTGTGATACACTGGGGGCGCTGTCGGTGTGATACACTGGGGGCACTGTCGGTGTAATACACTGGGGGCGCTGTCGGTGTGATACACTGGGGGCACTGTCGGTGTAATACACTGGGGGCGCTGTCGGTGTGATACACTGGGGGCACTGTCGGTGTGATATACTGGGGGCGCTGTCGGTGTGATACACTGGGGGCACTGTCGGTGTGACACACTGGGGGCACTGTCGGTGTGATACACTGGGGGCACTGTCGGTGTGATATACTGGGGGCGCTGTCGGTGTGATACACTGGGGGCACTGTCGGTGCGATACACTGGGGGCGCAGTCGGTGCGATACACTGGGGGCGCTGTCAGTGTGATACACTGGGGGTGCTGTCAGTGTGATACACTGGGGGTGCTGTCAGTGTGATACACTGGGGGCGCTGTCGGTGCGATACACTGGGGGCGCTGTCAGTGTGATACACTGGGGGCGCTGTCGGTGTGATACACTGGGGGTGCTGTCAGTGTGATACACTGGGGGCGCTGTCGGTGTGATACACTGGGGCACTGTCGGTGTGATACACTGGGGGCGCTGTCGGTGTGATACACTGGGGGCACTGTCGGTGTGATACACTGGGGGCGCTGTCGGTGTGATACACTGGGGGCGCTGTCGGTGTGATACACTGGGGGGCACTGTCGGTGTGATACACTGGGGGCGCTGTCGGTGTGATACACTGGGGGCGCTGTCGGTGTGATACACTGGGGCACTGTCAGTGTGACACACTGGGGGAGCTGTCGGTGTGATACACTGGGGGAGCTGTCGGTGTGATACACTGGGGGAGCTGTCGGTGTGATACACTGGGGGCGCTGTCGGTGTGATACACTGGGGCACTGTCGGTGTGATACACTGGGGCACTGTCGGTGTGATACACTGGGGGCGCTGTCGGTGTGATACACTGGGGGCGCTGTCGGTGTGATACACTGGGGGCGCTGTCGGTGTGATACACTGGGGGCGCTGTCGGTGTGATACACTGGGGGCACTGTCGGTGTAATACACTGGGGGCGCTGTCGGTGTGATACACTGGGGGCACTGTCGGTGTAATACACTGGGGGCGCTGTCGGTGTGATACACTGGGGGCACTGTCGGTGTGATATACTGGGGGCGCTGTCGGTGTGATACACTGGGGGCACTGTCGGTGTGACACACTGGGGGCACTGTCGGTGTGATACACTGGGGGCACTGTCGGTGTGATATACTGGGGGCGCTGTCGGTGTGATACACTGGGGGCACTGTCGGTGCGATACACTGGGGGCGCTGTCGGTGTGATACACTGGGGGCGCTGTCGGTGCGATACACTGGGGGCGCTGTCAGTGTGATACACTGGGGGTGCTGTCAGTGTGATACACTGGGGGTGCTGTCAGTGTAATACACTGGGGGCGCTGTCGGTGCGATACACTGGGGGCGCTGTCAGTGTGATACACTGGGGGCGCTGTCGGTGTGATACACTGGGGGTGCTGTCAGTGTGCTACACTGGGGGAGCTGTCGGTGTAATACACTGGGGGAGCTGTCGGTGTGATACACTGGGGGCGCTGTCAGTGTGATACACTGGGGGCGCTGTCGGTGTAATACACTGGGGGAGCTGTCGGTGTGATACACTGGGGGTGCTGTCAGTGTGATACACTGGGAGCAGTGTCGGTGCGATACACTGGGGGCGCTGTCAGTGTGATACACTGGGGGCACTGTCGGTGTGATACACTGGGGGCGCTGTCGGTGTAATACACTGGGGGCGCTGTCGGTGTGATACACTGGGGGCTCTGTCGGTGTCATACACTGGGGGCGCTGTCGGTGTGATACACTGGGGGCGCTGTCGGTGTAATACACTGGGGGCGCTGTCGGTGTGATACACTGGGGGCACTGTCGGTGTCATACACTGGGGGCGCTGTCGGTGTCATACACTGGGGGCACTGTCGGTGTGATACACTGGGGGCGCTGTCGGTGTGATACACTGGGGGCGCTGTCGGTGTAATACACTGGGGGCGCTGTCGGTGTGATACACTGGGGGCACTGTCGGTGTCATACACTGGGGGCGCTGTCGGTGTCATACACTGGGGGCACTGTCGGTGTGATACACTGGGGGCGCTGTCGGTGTGATACACTGGGGGCGCTGTCGGTGTCATACACTGGGGGCACTGTCGGTGTGATACACTGGGGGCGCTGTCGGTGTGATACACTGGGGGCACTGTCGGTGTCATACACTGGGGGCGCTGTCGGTGTCATACACTGGGGGCGCTGTCGGTGTCATACACTGGGGGCGCTGTCGGTGTCATACACTGGGGGCGCTGTCGGTGTCATACACTGGGGGCACTGTCGGTGTGATACACTGGGGGCGCTGTCGGTGTCATACACTGGGGGCGCTGTCGGTATAATACACTGGGGGCGCTGTCGGTGTGATACACTGGGGGCGCTGTCGGTGTCATACACTGGGGGCGCTGTCGGTGTGATACACTGGGGGCGCTGTCGGTGTGATACACTGGGGGCACTGTCGGTGTGATACACTGTGGGCGCTGTCGGTGTCATACACTGGGGGCACTGTCGGTGTGATACACTGGGGGCGCTGTCGGTGTCGTACACTGGGGGCACTGTCGGTGTGATACACTGGGGGCACTGTCGGTGCGATACACTGGGGGCGCTGTCGGTGTGATACACTGGGGGCGCTGTCGGTATAATACACTGGGGGCGCTGTCGGTGTGATACACTGGGGGCACTGTCGGTGTGATACACTGGGGGCACTGTCGGTGCGATACACTGGGGGCGCTGTCGGTGTGATACACTGGGGGCGCTGTCGGTATAATACACTGGGGGCGCTGTCGGTGTGATACACTGGGGGCACTGTCGGTGTGATACACTGAGGACGCTGTCAGTGTGATACACTGGGGACTCTTGTCGGTGTGATACACTGGGGACTCTTGTCAGTGTGATACACTGGGGGCACTGTCGGTGTGATACACTGGGGACAGTCGGTGTGATACACTGGGGGCGCTGTCGGTGTGATACACTGGGGACGCTGTCGGTGTGATACACTGGGGACGCTGTCGGTGCGATACACTGGGGACGCTGTCGGTGTGATACACTGGGGACGCTGTCGGTGTGATACACTGGGGACGCTGTCAGCGCAATATATTGGGGGTGCTGTCGGTGCGATACACTGGGGACGCTGTCGGTGTGATACACTGGAGGCACTGTCAGCGCAATATATTGGGGGTGCTGTCGGTGCGATACACTGGGGACGCTGTCGGTGCGATACACTGGGGGCGCTGTCGGTGTGATACACTGGGGACGCTGTCGGTGCGATACACTGGGGACGCTGTCGGTGCGATACACTGGGGACGCTGTCGGTGCGATACACTGGGGACGCTGTCGGTGCGATACACTGGGGACGCTGTCGGTGCGATACACTGGGGGCGCTGTCGGTGCGATACACTGGGGACGCTGTCGGTGCGATACACTGGGGGCGCTGTCGGTGTGATACACTGGGGGTGCTTTGGGAGCGATACACTGGGACGCTGTCGGTGCGATACACTGGGGACAGTCGGTGTGATACACTGGGGGCACTGTCGGTGTGATACACTGGGGGCGCTGTCGGTGTGATACACTGGGGGCACTGTCGGTGTGATACACTGGGGGCGCTGTCGGTGTGATACACTGGGGGCGCTGTCAGTGTGATACACTGGGGGCACTGTCAGTGTGATACACTGGGGGCACTGTCGGTGTGATACACTGGGGGCGCTGTCAGTGTGATACACTGGGGGCACTGTCAGTGTGATACACTGGGGGCACTGTCAGTGTGATACACTGGGGGCACTGTCGGTGTGATACACTGGGGGCACTGTCGGTGTGATACACTGGGGGCACTGTCGGTGTGATACACTGGGGGCGCTGTCAGTGTGATACACTGGGGGCACTGTCGGTGTGATACACTGGGGGCACTGTCGGTGTGATACACTGGGGGCACTGTCGGTGTGATACACTGGGGGCGCTGTCTGTGTGATACACTGGGGGCACTGTCGGTGTGATACACTGGGGGCGCTGTCGGTGTGATACACTGGGGGCGCTGTCGGTGTGATACACTGGGGGCGCTGTCAGTGTGATACACTGGGGGCACTGTCGGTGTGATACACTGAGGACGCTGTCAGTGTGATACACTGGGGGCACTGTCGGTGTGATACACTGGGGGCACTGTCGGTGTGATACACTGAGGACGCTGTCAGTGTGATACACTGGGGGCACTGTCGGTGTGATACACTGGGGGCACTGTCGGTGTGATACACTGAGGACGCTGTCAGTGTGATACACTGGGGACTCTTGTCGGTGTGATACACTGGGGACTCTTGTCAGTGTGATACACTGGGGACTCTTGTCGGTATAATACACTGGGGGCACTGTCGGTGTGATACACTGGGGACTCTTGTCGGTGTGATACACTGGGGACTCTTGTCAGTGTGATACACTGGGGACTCTTGTCGGTATAATACACTGGGGGCGCTGTCGGTGTGATACACTGGGGGCACTGTCGGTGTGATACACTGGGGACACTGTCGGTGTGATACACTGAGGACGCTGTCAGTGTGATACACTGGGGACTCTTGTCGGTGTGATACACTGGGGACTCTTGTCAGTGTGATACACTGGGGACTCTTGTCGGTATAATACACTGGGGGCACTGTCGGTGTGATACACTGGGGGCACTGTCGGTGTGATACACTGAGGACGCTGTCAGTGTGATACACTGGGGACAGTCGGTGTGATACACTGGAGGCACTGTCAGCGCAATATATTGGGGACGCTGTCGGTGCGATACACTGGGGACAGTCGGTGTGATACACTGGGGGCACTGTCGGTGTGATACACTGGAGGCGCTGTCAGTGTGATACACTGGGGGCACTGTCGGTGCGATACACTGGGGACGCTGTCGGTGTGATACACTGGGGGCGCTGTCAGTGTGATACACTGGGGACGCTGTCAGTGTGACACAATGGGGGCACTGTCGGTGTGATACACTGGGGGCGCTGTCGTTGTGATACACTGGGGGCGCTGTCGGTGTGATACACTGGGGGCGCTGTCAGTGTGATACACTGGGGACACTGTCGGTGTGATACACTGGGGGCGCTGTCGGTGTGATACACTGGGGACGCTGTCGGTGTGATACACTGGGGGCGCTGTCAGTGTGATACACTGGGGACGCTGTCGGTGTGATATACTGGGGGCACTGTCGGTGTGATACACTGGGGGCGCTGTCGGTGTAATACACTGGGGGCACTGTCGGTGTAATACACTGGGGGCACTGTCGGTGTGATACACTGGGGGCGCTGTCGGTGTGATACACTGGGGGCACTGTCGGTGTGATACACTGGGGGCACTGTCGGTGTGATACACTGGGGGCGCTGTCGGTGTAATACACTGGGGGCACTGTCGGTGTGATACACTGGGGGCGCTGTCGGTGTGATACACTGGGGGCGCTGTCGGTGTGATACACTGGGGGCACTGTCGGTGTGATACACTGGGGGCACTGTCGGTATAATACACTGGGGGCACTGTCGGTGTGATACACTGGGGGCGCTGTCGGTGTGATACACTGGGGGCACTGTCGGTGTGATACACTGGGGGCACTGTCGGTGTGATACACTGGGGGCGCTGTCGGTGTGATACACTGGGGGCACTGTCGGTGTGATACACTGGGGGCGCTGTCGGTGTGATACACTGGGGGCACTGTCGGTGTGATACACTGGGGGCACTGTCGGTGTGATACACTGGGGGCGCTGTCGGTGTAATACACTGGGGGCACTGTCGGTGTGATACACTGGGGGCACTGTCGGTATAATACACTGGGGGCACTGTCGGTGTGATACACTGGGGGCACTGTCAGTGTGATACACTGGGGGCACTGTCGGTATAATACACTGGGGGCACTGTCGGTGTGATACACTGGGGGCAGTGTCAGTGTGATACACTGGGGGCACTGTCGGTGTGATACACTGGGGGCAGTGTCAGTGTGATACACTGGGGACGCTGTCAGTGTGATACACTGGGGGCACTGTCAGTGTGATACACTGGGGGCGCTGTCAGTGTGATACACTGGGGGCGCTGTCGGTGTGATACATTGGGGGCACTGTCGGTGTGATACATTGGGGGCACTGTCGGTATAATACACTGGGGGCACTGTCGGTGTGATACATTGGGGGCACTGTCGGTGTGATACACTGGGGGCACTGTCGGTGTGATACACTGGGGGCGCTGTCGGTATAATACACTGGGGGCGCTGTCGGTGTGATACACTGGGGGCGCTGTCAGTGTGATACACTGGGGGCGCTGTCGGTGTGATACACTGGGGGCACTGTCGGTATAATACACTGGGGGCGCTGTCAGTGTGATACATTGGGGGTGCTGTCAGTGTGATACACTGGGGGAGCTGTCGGTGCGATACACTGGGGGAGCTGTCGGTGCGATACACTGGGGGCGCTGTCAGTGTGATACACTGGGGGAGCTGTCGGTGCGATACACTGGGGGCGCTGTCAGTGTGATACACTGGGGGCACTGTCGGTGTGATACACTGGGGGAGCTGTCGGTGCGATACACTGGGGGCGCTGTCAGTGTGATACACTGGGGGCACTGTCGGTGTGATACACTGGGGGCGCTGTCGGTGTGATACACTGGGGTCACTGTCAGTGTGATACACTGGGGGCACTGTCAGTGTGATACACTGGGGGAGCTGTCGGTGCGATACACTGGGGGCGCTGTCAGTGTGATACACTGGGGGCACTGTCGGTGTGATACACTGGGGGCGCTGTCGGTGTTATACACTGGGGGCACTGTCGGTGTGATACACTGGGGGCGCTGTCAGTGCGATACACTGGGGGCACTGTCAGTGTGATACACTGGGGGCGCTGTCAGTGTGATACACTGGGGGCACTGTCGGTGTGATACACTGGGGGCAGTGTCAGTGTGATACACTGGGGGCACTGTCGGTGTGATACACTGGGGGAGCTGTCAGTGTGATACACTGGGGGCGCTGTCAGTGTGATACACTGGGGGCAGTGTCAGTGTGATACACTGGGGACGCTGTCAGTGTGATACACTGGGGGCACTGTCAGTGTGATACACTGGGGGCGCTGTCAGTGTGATACACTGGGGGCGCTGTCGGTGTGATACATTGGGGGCACTGTCGGTGTGATACATTGGGGGCACTGTCGGTGTGATACACTGGGGGCACTGTCGGTGTGATACACTGGGGGCGCTGTCGGTATAATACACTGGGGGCGCTGTCGGTGTGATACACTGGGGGCGCTGTCAGTGTGATACACTGGGGGCGCTGTCGGTGTGATACACTGGGGGCACTGTCGGTATAATACACTGGGGGCGCTGTCAGTGTGATACATTGGGGACGCTGTCAGTGTGATACACTGGGGGCGCTGTCGGTGTGATACACTGGGGGCACTGTCGGTGTGATACATTGGGGACGCTGTCGGTGTGATACACTGGGGGCGCTGTCAGTGTGATACATTGGGGGTTCTGTCAGTGTGATACACTGGGGGAGCTGTCGGTGTGATACACTGGGGGAGCTGTCGGTGCGATACACTGGGGGAGCTGTCGGTGCGATACACTGGGGGCACTGTCAGTGTGATACACTGGGGGAGCTGTCGGTGCGATACACTGGGGGCACTGTCGGTGTGATACACTGGGGGAGCTGTCGGTGCGATACACTGGGGGCGCTGTCAGTGTGATACACTGGGGGCACTGTCGGTGTGATACACTGGGGGCGCTGTCGGTGTGATACACTGGGGGCACTGTCAGTGTGATACACTGGGGGCACTGTCAGTGTGATACACTGGGGGAGCTGTCGGTGCGATACACTGGGGGCGCTGTCAGTGTGATACACTGGGGGCACTGTCGGTGTGATACACTGGGGGCGCTGTCGGTGTGATACACTGGGGGCACTGTCGGTGTGATACACTGGGGGCGCTGTCGGTGTGATACACTGGGGGCACTGTCGGTGTGATACACTGGGGGCGCTGTCGGTGTGATACACTGGGGGCGCTGTCAGTGTGATACACTGTGGGCGCTGTCAGTGCGATGCACTGGGGGCACTGTCAGTGTGATACACTGGGGGCACTGTCGGTGTGATACACTGGGGGCGCTGTCGGTGTGATACACTGGGGGCGCTGTCAGTGCGATACACTGGGGGCACTGTCAGTGTGATACACTGGGGGCACTGTCGGTGTGATACACTGGGGGCGCTGTCGGTGTGATACACTGGGGGCACTGTCGGTGTGATACACTGGGGGCGCTGTCGGTGTGATACACTGGGGGCGCTGTCGGTGTGATACACTGGGGGAGCTGTCGGTGTGATACACTGGGGGCGCTGTCGGTGTGATACATTGGGGGCGCTGTCGGTGTGATACACTGCGGGCGCTGTCGGTGTGATACACTGGGGGCGCTGTCGGTGCGATACACTGGGGGTGCTGTCAGTGTGATACACTGGGGGTACTGTCAGTGTGATACACTGGGGGCGCTGTCAGTGTGATACACTGGGGGCGCTGTCAGTGTGATACACTGGGGGCGCTGTCAGTGTGATACACTGGGGGCACTGTCGGTGTGATACACTGGGGGCGCTGTCAGTGTGATACACTGGGGGCGCTGTCAGTGTGATACACTGGGGGCACTGTCGGTGTGATACACTGGGGGAGCTGTCGGTGTGATACACTGGGGGAGCTGTCAGTGTGATACACTGGGGGCACTATTGGTGTGATACACTGGGGGAGCTGTCGGTGTGATACACTGGGGGAGCTGTCAGTGTGATACACTGGGGGCGCTGTCGGTGTGATACACTGGGGGCACTGTCGGTGTGATACACTGGGGGAGCTGTCAGTGTGATACACTGGGGGCGCTGTCAGTGTGATACACTGGGGGCACTGTCAGTGTGATACACTGGGGGCGCTGTCAGTGTGATACACTGGGGGCACTGTCGGTGTGATACACTGGGGGCACTGTCAGTGTGATACACTGGGGGCACTGTCGGTGTGATACACTGGAGGCGCTGTCGGTGTGATACACTGGGGGCGCTGTCGGTGTGATACACTGGGGGCACTGCCAATGTGATACACTGGGGGCGCTGTCGGTGCGATACATTGGGGGCGCTGTCAGTGTGATACACTGGGGGCGCTGTCAGTGTGATACACTGGGGGCGCTGTCGGTGTGATACACTGGGGGCACTGCCAATGTGATACACTGGGGGCACTGTCGGTGTGATACACTGGGGGCACTGTCGGTGTGATACACTGGGGGCGCTGTCAGTGTGATACACTGGGGGCACTGTCGGTGTGATACACTGGGGGCACTGTCGGTGTGATACACTGGGGGCGCTGCCGGTGTGATACACTGGGGGCACTGCCAATGTGATACACTGGAGGCACTGTCGGTGTGATGCACTGGGGGCACGGTCGGTGTGATACACTGGGGGCACTATCGGTGCGATACACTGGGGTTGCTGTTGGTGTGATACACTGGGGGCACTGTCGGTGCGAGACACTGGGGGCACTATCGGTGTGATACACTGGGGTTGCTGTTGGTGTGATACACTGGGGTTGCTGTTGGTGTGATACACTGGGGGCACTGTCGGTGCGATACACTGGGGTTGCTGTTGGTGTGATACACTGGGGGCGCTGTCGGTGCGATACACTGGGGTTGCTGTTGGTGTGATACACTGGGGTCGCTATCGGTGCGATACACTGGGGTTGCTGTTGGTGTGATACACTGGGGTCGCTATCGGTGCGATACACTGGGGTTGCTGTTGGTGTGATACACTGGGGGCACTGTCGGTGCGATACACTGGGGTTGCTGTTGGTGTGATACACTGGGGGCGTTGCCAGTGTGATGTTGTACCTGTTAATTCTCAGATACTTTCAACCAGTTTGCTTACTCTAAGGTTTTACCCCAGTGTCCTTATTTGCAAGATGGACAAAGGACAAACACAAGTAAAGGTCCAACAAGTTTATTAATAATAACACTATTAACCCTTAAATTACCCACATAAAACACGAGGATACCCCAGATTCAAGTGTTCTACCCGCAAAGATGGTTTGGTTAAACTGCAGACTCGATTCTCTGGGTCCCTCTGGTCCGTCATCACGAAGGTGAGTCTCGATGGCAGCTTCTTCCTTCCTTCCTTCTTTGGTCAGTCTTCCGAATTGTCAAGTTCGCCTCCTTCGTCGAGTCTTCGCTGCTGGTGTGTCTGAAAATGTGTTCCTTTATCCCCATGCCTGCCTGCCTTTCCAG
Organism: Mustelus asterias; assembly: GCF_964213995.1. Lineage (NCBI taxonomy): Eukaryota > Metazoa > Chordata > Chondrichthyes > Carcharhiniformes > Triakidae > Mustelus > Mustelus asterias. The sequence goes on from NC_135823.1 coordinate 14,549,376, forward strand.
AAACTTCTCTGGCCTCCGGCCAATGAGGTCCCAGGAGGGGGTGCCAATACCCAGTGGGTTTCTTGATGTCTGTCTGACAGGACACCAGGGTCCACCCCCCAGGTGTCCATCTCCATGTTGTTGCTTACATGTAACTGCAGGAGCTTTCGGTGACAGAAAGTCTGACCCGATCTGGGCTTCTAACAATAGGCTGGTGCATTTCAATGAGGTGCAATGATCTCCTGCTAAGTATCAGTAGAGTGCAACGACCTTTGATGGGCAATTGATGGGCCAGGCCCAGGCATGTTTGTGTATTTGTACAATTGGCCTACCTGAGGTTTGACTGTGTTTGATTTTAATATGCCCAATTCTTTAATTTAGGATATCCAATTTTATATCAGCCTTAAAACTAGGCCCTGTTTATATCACCACATTCCCTCCTCTTGATCCAATGAGCGTCAACGAACCGGATCACACAATTCTTACCAAACCATCTCAACAAGCAAGTACCCCGAATCTGGGGTTGATAGTATCATCCCTAACCCACAATAGTACCAACAAATTTAAATTAAGTAAAATAATTTTAAAAAACAATAAGAAACAATACATCAATCGGGTATATACAAAACAAAGCAATAAACAGTACAAAATGATAAGTGACTGTACATATTAAATATAAATGGGAGGGTATCAAGGCTCTTGATTGTAGAGCCTCTCCCGATGTCGGATGGCCCTTGCCGAGTCCACGTTTTGCAGAAATTCCTTCTTCCATCGGGCGAATTTGAATGTGAGGATGGTTAGGTACACTGCCATAAGTAGGATTCCTATTACGGCCAGGTGTGACAGAATGCGGACCCATGGGTGGATTTGGACATTTGAACCCCAATCCCAGAGGTCCTCCCACCATGTAGTGACTCTAATTTCACTAATGTTCTTTTTTATTTCCCCTGTTTGTTGCACCACTTTGACAAAGGTCTTGTGTGCTGTGATCAATTGTGTCCGAATTTGTTGAAGTTTCTCGGGGAGAAGTGTTATCCCAGTATCAAATTTTTCAAAATAGTCTCCCAGGCTTTGTCTCAATTTCCCGCTAGCATTTATTAGTGTTTTCTCTCTTCTGTTTATGTCTACCATCTCAATTAATCCTATCCTAGCGGGAATCTGTGGTTTAATGCAAAAGGTAGTGTTGTGGATGCCCCATACTGGTAATTTTCTAGTGAGGTTGTAATACAATATTCTCCCTCCCCCCCTGTAAGCCACCCGGGTGACATCCCTTTCCAAATTTCGAATTTCCAGTGTACAATTTAGGTCAGTGGTTGTTCTGAATCCACACAGGGCATGTTCATTTTCATACACCGGATATGGGCCACTAGCTTTCGGAACAGGCTGTCCCTTTGTCAGTGGGTGGGAGTGAAGGGACAGACCATTTAGTCTGTGTGTTCACATTTACAGGTTAAAGTCCAACAGGTTTATTTGGTAACAAAAGCCACTAGCTTTCGGAACAGGCTGTCCCTTCACTCCCACCCACTGACAAAGGGACAGCCTGTTCCGAAAGCTAGTGGCTTTTGCTATCAAATAAACCTGTTGGACTTTAATCTGGTGTTGTTAGACTTCTTACTGTGTTTACCCCAGTCCAACGCCGGCATCTCCACATCATGTTCCCATTTCTCCAGACTGGTGCCTATGAGCTTCCCTCCTTTCTCAACCACATACGGTAGAGTCCCCTGGTATCCCATCCACATCCTTCCTTTAATGACCCCTATATTTTTGGCTTCAAAAAGTCTCAACCCGCCCTTATCTTTTAAAATTACTGGGATCCCCAACACCATTCCTAGTGCAGTCCCCGGGGTTCCTCTACAACTATCGTTAGACCAGACCTTGGTCAGTTGCCGTAAATGGCAGTTAGTGACATTAGGGTGTCTTTTTCCCTGGTACAGGTGTTCAATCTGTTCATCACTGATCCAGGACGGAACTTTCCCCCTGCTAACCTGGTCGAGGTTCTCTCTTAACTCCTCGACCATCCATTGCCCATAGATGCTACATAGGGTTCGGTTCTGTTGCCTGGCATCATCTTCCACCCTCCCTCAGGTGATCTGATTAATAGTTTGGGCATGTCCTTCTAGTGCAGTAACCATAAGGCTACTGGCCCTATTCTCAGCCAAATCTCCCTCGGCATCTTGCCGAGCGTTTTTATTTAAGCTGTCCAAGGTCTGTTTAACTTGTCGGGTTAGGACTCTGAGCTTATAATCCAAATCAGCCAGATCCAGTGCATTAATGGTGGATACCCCTGCTCCGTATGCAGTCGCCAGATCATTCAGGATTTCCCTCCTCTCGCGCCCCTTTGACCTGGACGTCTCTTCCCCCACGTGTGTCCCAGTCTTGCGGCTTAGCAGCCTCTGGGTCAAGTGGAGGTACAATTTTCTAAGTGGGGAGGGACACCAATCTGGTAATTGTGTTCCGGCTAAATCTACCACTACTGGTACCAATTCATAGTGTGAGTTGTCGAATAATATTTTCCCTGTATGTTTTAGTATCAACCCATTTTGGGGCCTTGGGGTGGTTTCGGGACAAGTGGGGATGGGTGTGCTAACAGTTGGTCTTAACCCATTCTTAATTTCATAGTAAATATACTCGTTCTGGATAACCTTACCGGGGCACTTCTTTCCTAATTCCAGCCCTTTTTCTGGGCCATGGGCTAGACAGGCTAGCTCCAGACACCCAGGGTTAGTGTACGCCCACCAATCACTAGTGAGGGTTGTCCTTAGGGAGCAGTAATCAGAGCTCCCATTATCTTTCCTATACACCACTCTTTGGTTGTTACACCCATAGGTGACACTCTTATTGGGGTGTACCCACAGGATGTCATCCTCACATTTGTCTGCATCTGGTGGGGTGAACCACATATATCCGGGGTATCGTAGGCTGATCTTCTGGTCTTTGGTTGATGTGGTGTCTGTGGTTCGGCTTGAGACGAGGAGTCCCAGATAACAGGGAAGTATGTAGTTCATTCTGGGGGAGATCAAGGTAGCACCTGTTAATTCTTATTAATACCTGATTCTCTTTTCCTTTTCTTTACTAGAATGTCATATGACTCCCCTCTCTTTTTTAAAAAAAAGAAAGAAATAAGTAAATGAATAATAAAGGCCCAATAGTGTCATTCGAAGGGTTGGTTGGCAATCAGTGTTTAATGGGATTGAGTGGGGTAAGGAGTTTGTAGATTGTGAAAATAAAATGTTGGGTATGTGGCAGCCGTCCTTGTTGTTGGAGGACTATGGCTCAGTATAACAATAGATTCTTCATCTCACAACCAAACTGTGGTGTGTCGGAAGATTATGGTGCAGTATAATGTGGGCAGGTAAGAAGCTCTTTTCCATTGGGTGATGCGTGGAGTGGATGGATAAAGCTATTTACAATTTGGACTGTGATGTCCTGATTCTTTCTTAGTGGAGGGAACCTATATGGGTGGGCTTTGGCTGCCAGATACCCACTGCATTACCACCTCTGGTAGTGAGCGCCGGGTCAAATGGTTCTGGGGGCCCCGGTACCAGGGGCGCCATAGGGGGTAAGGTTTGCGGGGTGGCCCATCCTTTTGGTCGCGGTCCCCTGGTTTAGGGTTTTATTCCTGAAGCCCTGTAAATTGGGGCGGGAACCGCAGATTCATGTGCTGGTCCTGGGGGTAGTGGGTCGGGGTTATTGTGGCTTGTCGGGCCGTCCTTCGAGGGGCATGGGTCGGAGTCCATCGTCGGGGAACCACTGAGATGGTCGTGTGGGGTAGTTGGGTGGTGCCCTACAGTCCCGGGCAAAATGGTTGGGTTGCCCGCAGGTATAACACTGTGTGATGCGCGATATAACACACGAGAGGCTGGATGTACTCGGGAAATAAAGGCTTTTATTGCCAACAATAACCGAGCTACCATATACAGTATACGATCCCAGACTAAAGGGTCACCAGGCAGAGCAGTGACCTTTATACCTCTCCCAGGAGGCTGAGCCGACTGGGGTGTACCATAAGGACTATATTAACAGGTAGAACAGCCCAACCCTAACCCCAACAGTAACATATATACAGACTCATAGTACTGGCCAGACCATGGCTCAGCACTACCTGGTGGGAACCAACAATGGTTCACCACACTGTGCTTGTGGGCGTGGACCTCTGGGCTCAGCTCTGTATCGTTCTCTGTGTCGGGGGTTGGGCCTATGTCCCATGCAGCCTTGTGGTTCCCTGTGTCAGCGATCAGCAGGGGTGTATGGGTGTGCGGGGTTTGCTGGTCCCCTGAAATTTGGTGGTGTCCTACAGTCCCGGGCAAAATGGTTGGGTTGCCCGCAGTTATAACGCTGTGCTTGTGGGGGTGCATATCTGGGGTTGGTTTTATCTTGTTCCCTGTACCTGGGGTTGGGAATATATCGGGGTTCTGCGTGGGGCTGCGGTTTTCTGTATCGATGATTGGCAGGGGTATATGAGGGTGAGTTTCCCAGTCCCCTGTTTCCACCTCCCCCTTCATTACGCCAAACCGGGGCCAGGTCTGTGTGGATCGGGTTCATCTTTCCGTGTTTTGAGGTCTTGGGGGTGTCTGTTTGTTTGACTTCCCGTTCCCACACACGAGTCATTTTGCGGATGGCCCAGGCTTCTGTGTGTGTATTATCATCAGGGTCAAAATTCTCACAGGCTTTCTGACTCCTCTCAGTGGCGTGTGCTATCAGGGTCCGGATCCATGTGGGCCAGTGGTGTGCATTTAATTGGACTCGATTTAATTGGCCAAAAACCGCAACAAATTGGTTCTATAGTCGGCCAGCATAGGCTGTCGGGTGCTCCCCTCTCTTTTGTTGGCAGTTGTTTAAGCCTTGTACCGGCTCATCCCTATTGTAGCCTATGGCGGCCAGAACGGCTGCCTTCATTTCTGGTAGGGTTCTCCCGGCCACGTTCCGGGGTTCGGGTAGGGCAGAACGGATGGCAGGACTTAAACAAAGCAAAATAAGCTTAACCTCTTCAACCTCATCTAGGCCGTTTAAAACACGATATAGGGTGACCTGGTCAAAGAGAACATGTGGATCCCTAGAGGGTTCAAATACTCCAATCGCTTTAGCGATGTCAGTGAGCTGTGTCATGGTGTATGGAGTTACATAAGTCACATTGTGGTTCTGTCCGTCCTGTCATTGGGTGGTGACCGGATTCATCGGCACAGGAACCGGATTAGTGACTGGGCTTATTGGGATGGTAATAGGACTAGGAGTGGAGACTGAGTTTCCCCAGGTGGGGGCTGGATTAGGTGGTGCCGTTGGTTCCACTACCGGGAAGGGAGTGTGGGTCCCCAGTCGGCAGTGATGCTAGCTGTTTCATAATGGCAGGCATCCTCTTCTAACTCCCCCTACTCTACCCCTGGGTCACTATCCCCTGTTTCGGTCGTGTATGCACACATTACACCCCTTTTTCTGGCTAGTTGTGATTTTAAATCTGCAATCTCACGCAGGCATTTGGAGTGGTCTGTTGCACGGGCTGTATTTACTTTTCCTGCTTGGTGCAAATCTTTTACTGCAGCCTGTAGGTCGCTGCATTTACGTTTAACTTCCTCTGGCTGTTGCAGCGCAGCCTCTCTCTCACTGACAGCACGCTGTGCCTTTAGGTAGGCTTTATCACATTGAGCCTGGAATTGGCTCATGTATATCATATTAATCTGGTTCCTTTCCTCTCGTGTGCCTACCACTGTTTCCAATTGTTGTATGCGCGCGGTAGCATTCATTAAGTCCTGCTTTAGTTGGGTTACCTGGGCCTCTCTGTCCCGTTTAACCCGGATAATCTCCGCTTCTCTACCAAGGAGCTGTTCTAGACACCTAGCAATCGCAATCGCCTTCCTAAGCTTGGGAGCCCTTTTACCCATTTCCTTATGGGCATGATTCCAACTATTCTCCCCCTCGGATCCCAGATCCAGTTTTGGGGCGTCACCCCACTGTACCCATTTGGGCCACTTATGGTTCAAATATAAACGGAGAACTTCCTCCCATTCAGCATGACTGGCCATAATTATTTCCTTTTAGGATTTCTCACTTGAGTATAGTAAGGGATCGGGGTAGGGGTCCGGTTTTCACTAAATTCCCTCCCGTATATTTTACCCAAATTCCCTAGACTGTTCTAGTTCTAACTACACAGTTTGCCCACCTTGTGCTACAGACACCGGGTTTATGGCCCAATTTACTGGTCGAATCTGTATTAGTCCTTCACTCACTTAAGACTGGTCGTCACGTGGGGCAGCTGCCCTCTTAATTCAGGCTCAAACAGCGTGTTGGAGAATGCTAGGTTGAAGGTTCGACTTCGGAGCAACGTATCACTTCTTATCGAAGGACCGTCTGGGGTGCAAAATGTTGTACCTGTTAATTCTCAGATACTTTTGACCAGTTTGCTTACTCTAGCGTTTTACCCCGGTGTCCTTATTTGCAGATGGACAAAGGACAAAGACAAGTAAAGGTTCAACAAGTTTATTAAAAATAACACTATTAACCCTTAAATTACCCACATAAAATAAGAGGATACCCCAGATTCAAGTGTACTACCCGCAAAGATCGTTTGGTTGAACTGCAGGCTCGATTCTCTGCGTCCCTCTGGTCCATCGTCATGAAGGTGAGTCTCGATGGCAGCTTCTTCCTTCCTTCCTTCTCTGGTCAGTCTTCTGGATGGTCAAGTTCACCTCCTTCGTCGAGTCTTCGCTGCTGGTGTCTGAAAATGTGTTCCTTTATCCCCATGCCTGCCTGCCTTTCCAGAAACTTCTCTGGCTTCCGGCCAATGAGGTCCCAGGAGGGGGTTCCAATACCCAGTGGGTTTCTTGATGTCTGCCTGACAGGACACCAGGGTCCGCCCCCAGGTGTCCATCTCCATGCTGTTGCTTACATGTAACTGCAGGAACTCTCGGTGACAGAAAGTCTGGCCTGATCTTGGCTTCTAACAATAGGCCGGTGCATTTCAATGGGGTGCAATAATCTCCTGCTAAGTATCAGTAGAGCGCAACGACCTTTGATGGGTGGTTGATGGGCCAGGCCCAGGCATGTTTGTGTATTTGTGCAATTGACCTGCCTGAGGTTTGACTGTGTTTGATTTTAATATGCCCAATTCTTTAATTTAGGATATCCAAATTTATATCAGCCTTAAAACTAGGCCCGGATATATCACCACAGTGATACACTGGGGGCACTGTCATCGTGATACACTGGGGGCACTGTCAATTTGATACACTGGGGCACTGTCAGCATGAGACACTGGGCGCACTGTCGGTGTGATACACTGGGGGCTCTGTTGGTGTGATACACTGGGGGTGCTGTCGGTTTGATACACTGGAGTCGCTATCAGTGCGATACACTGCGGGCGCCGTCAGTGTGATACACTGGGGGCTCTGTTGGTGCGATACACTTGAGGCGCTATTGTTGTGAAACACCGGGGGTGCTGTTGGTGTGATACACTGGGGGCGCTATCAATATGATACACTGGGGGCGCTATCAATATGATACACTGGGGGTGCATCGAGTGTGATGCACTGGGGGCGCTGTCAGTGTGATACACTGGGGGCACTGTCGGTGCGATACACTGGGGGCACTGTCAGTGTGATACACTGGGGGCACTGTCGGTGCGATACACTGGGGGTGCTTTCGGTGCGATACACTGGGGGCGCTGTCAGTGCGATACACTGGGGGCACTGTCGGTGTCGACATTGAGGGAGCGATTATTGTTGCCGCACCAGTTCACCGGATTCTCTATCTCATTCCTGTACTCTGTCTCTGTCTTCCGATGTGGGATGTGGGAGTTCCTGCAAACACCTAGCTTCCCAGAGGTTCACATATGTGCCAGGTGCGTGGAACTGCAGCTCTTGAGGGACCGTGTCAGGGAACTGGAGCTGCAGATCGCTGACCTTAGTCTAGTCAGGGAAAATGGGAGAAAAATCGACAGCAGTTATAGGCAACTAGTTACACTGGGGCATCGGGAGAATGACACGTGGGTCACAGTTAGGAGGAGTAAAGGGCAGAAGGGTAAAGTACAAGGGAGGACTCCAGTGGTGGTCTCTCAAAATAGGAAGAGCTTGGTGACAAGTGTGAGAGGGGAGGGGAGTGAACAGTTAGAAGAGGGGTCACCTGTGGTTGTCCCACTCCAAAACAGGTACATTGTTTTGGATAGTGTGGAGGAGTGTGCCTCTCCAGTGGTAAGACACAGTGACCAGGTCACTGGCACACAGTCAGGCTCTGTGGCCCGGAAAGGGAAGAGAGTGGTTAGGAGAGCGATAGTGGTGGGGGATGCATCAGTTAGAGGCACAGACAGGCGATTCTGTGGGGGCGAACGGGACTCCAGGATGGTAGTCTACCTACCTGGTGCTGGGGTCACGGATGTCTCCGAGCGGATAGGAGGCATATTAAAAGGGGAAGATAAAGAAACGGATGTCATTATACAGATTGGTGGAAATGACGTAGATAGGAAGAGTAGGGGGTCCTAAGAGAGCAATTCAGGGAGTTGGGAAATAGGTTAAAAAGTAGGGTCACTAGGGTGGCCATCTCTGGGCTGCTCCCAATGCCTCGTGCCAGTGAGGCTAAGAATAGGGAGTTGGTACAAATGAATGCCTGGCTAAAGGACTGGTGCAGGAGGGAGGGCTTTATTTTCATAGATCAATGGGAGGTTTTCAGGAGAGGATGGCACCTGTACAAGAGGGAGGGGTCACAACTAAGTTGGAAGGGCACAAATATCCTGGCTGGGAGCGTTGCTAGTGCAGTTCGGGGGGGTTTAAACTAGTATGGCAGGGGGGTGGGGATCAAAATATTAGGTCTATAAGTGTGGTGGCTGGGGACGAGCTTGGGGCTGGGACAAGGCTGGCAAAGAAGAAGAGCACTCTGGGGGAGGACGACCTCACTGAGCCTGGAGGTCTGGAGTGCTTATACTTCAATGCAAGGAGCGTAGCAGGCTTCATTCTATGATCATCTTGCTGGTGCCAGTACAGAGCGAGACTGCGGATAGTTGGGAACCTGTCTCGGGGGCAGGGAATTCATATGGTGTTCGTGGAAGTGGAAATGACTAGGGTTGGGAAGCATTTTCCGATCAGGGCCAGTGTGATCTCCTGGACTCGTTTCGATCGCCTCAGGGGGTCGGAGAGGAATTTCCCAGATTTTTTTTCCCCATATTGGCCCTGGGGTTTTCACTCTGGGTTTTCGCCTCTCCCTGGAGATCACATGGTCTGGAATGGGGGGGTGGGGGTGAGTTAATAGGTTGTGATGAACAAAGCATCGTAGCTGTGAGGGACAGCTCGGTGGATAGGATATTGGTATGTAGATAGGCTGGAAAATTGGGCGGGGATCCTGGATTCAGGATTCAATCCTGGACCGGGGAGCGGCGCGGGCTTGGAGGGCCGAAGGGCCTGTTCCTGTGCTGTATTGTTCTTTGTTCTTTGTTCTTTGTTTGTTTGAGATCCGACCCACTACGGTGGTGTCATCAGCAAATTTGAAAATCGAATTCCTTCTCTATTAGATACCCCCTTATCCTAATGGTGGCTTTGTGCACTCTTTCTTGTGCCTCTGTTCCATGGCAGAACGTTGGTTTGGGATAAATTATTGGAATAACCGACGTTCCTAACTCCTGTATACATTGAAGTGTGTCCAACCCAATTTCAGCACAATGACTCTGAGACTAAAGGTCTCAAAACAGAAACATTTCTCACAGGTATGGCGACCCAGGATAATCTGACTTATCGGCACTCCTCAAGCACTATTTCTGTTGTTATTTTCTAGTCAATATTTATTTGATTGTGGTACAGCAATAAGTGGGAAATCTCTCCCTAGGCTTCGGAGCGAGCTCGACCATTTTATAGATGTGGCTGTGATTATGCATCAAAATAGAGCTCAGGTTTTGAGTGAAATTATTTACCTTGTCTGTGATGCTCTCATTCAATGAAAGAATTTAAAAAAAGATGGTGTTGTATATGCTTCCAAAATATTTAAATTTGTACCATGTTGTTCATATTACTAATTTACTTCAACATTTCTGTTGCAGTAAGTGACAAACTCAATGGTTAATTTAGTCACAATTTTGTTTAAGTATATTTTGCACAATATTTTGCAATATCACGTTGACTGAGGTATTCTTTTGTCGTGAAACCATTGAAAAAAAGCCTTTAATTTCCAAATCAGCTCAAGCAGATGGCCTTGCCTTTGGCTTAGTATCTTATCTCAACCAAAATTGAGATCCACCCAAGTGACCGTGAGGGCGCTGGTAATATTCCTGGAGCTGTTTGGACAGATACATTGAAATGAATTTCACATTCGCCCATTTGCCATTGGTGTGTGACATTAACTGCCTTTAAGAGGCATGGATTGAGAAGTGACATGAAACATTAGTTGATAAGGTGGCACAGTGGTGGTGGCACAGTGGGGGGCAGCATGGTGGCACAGTGGTTAGCACTGCTGTCTCACAGCACCAGGGACCCAGGTTTGATTCCCAGCTTGGGTGACTGTGTGGAGTTTGTACGTTCTTCCTGTATCTACGTGGGTTTTCTCCCACAGTCCAAAAGATGTGCTGGGCAGGTGCGTTGGCCATGCTAAATTCTCCCTCAGTGTACCCGAGTGTGGTGAACCATAGATGGTTAGCACTATGGGTACTGGACCATAGATGGTTACCACTATGGGTACTGAACCATAGATGGTTAGCACTATGGGTACTTGTACATATGTTACTGTTGTCACTGTTGGTGTTAGGGTTGGGGTGTTCTACCTGTTGGTATGGTTCTGTGGTACACTCCGGTTGGCTCCACCTACCTGTAGGAGTATAAAGGTCACTGCACTGCCTGGTGACCCTTTAGTCTGGGATTGTATTGTTAAGCAGTGTGCTCCATTCTTGTTACTAATAAAAGCCTTCATTTCCCGGGTACGATCTAGCCTCCCGAGTGATTTAATCGTGCATCACCGAGCATAAGCCAGAGTGTGGCAGCCAGGGGATTTTCACAGTAACTTCATTGCTGTGTTAATGTGAGCCTACTTGTGTCATTAATAAATAAACTTTAAAAACTAAACTCGGTTCCGATGTAATCCTTGGTTCAGGAATTTCACAAGCTTGGGTGTGTGACATCAATCTTTCTGATACTGTCTCTGCTAATTCACTCTTTGAAGCGAGGAATTGATCTGTGCGTCTCCTCCAAATTCTCTCACCATCAAGTTGTACAGTATCAAAAATTGGCCTTGTCTTAGCTGGAAAGTTTGCAGGTAGCCACTTCTCACTTGTAGTTCCTCGCTAAAACTATGTCTCCTTGTTTAAAACTCCCCTGTTTCAATATCTGTTCACAGCCAGTCATTTGTGTCTGCTGTTGTCACTCTACTATTTTAATAATATCAGGTGCTGTGAGTAAATTAAATTTGGTTCTCAGTTTCACTTTTGAGAACAACATTGTTGGCAAGGTTTGTGTTGTTGCTTGAATAGTGTTCCAATCGGACCTGAGAAACCTGTTTACTCTCCTGGATAATGAACCTTCGTCTTTTGATGTTTTATTGGCACGTTTCAGTGACTGTACAAGCCTCTGCGCCAGTTCGTTGGTGGATGGATGATATGGGGCAGTCTTTATGTGCTGTATACTGTTGTGGGAAATTTACCACCGGAGTCAGACTTGGAGGTTTCAACAATACAGCTTTATTTCGGACACGAAGCTTCGGGGAGAACGCACTGGTACTCCGCCGTACTTGGCAGCTACCTTCTCAACTACACAATGGTAATTGATCATTTTTATACCTTTTAGACAATAGGCAGTATGGACATTGGCCATTAACACATCATTACAAGTTGAGTAGGCAGATCGATAGTTAACACATCGTTACGAGTAGACAGTAACAGACATGGACAGTTAACATATCATTGTTCATAGAATGGATACATTTCCTCTATCAATGACTGGTTTCAATCTATACATTCAGTGGCTGATTTTGTTGCATTTATGTATTTATGTCCCCATCTGTGGCTGACCTTATTATCAGACGCATTGTTCTGGGTCTGCCCTTATTGTTCTGGGGGGCCGGTTCAGAACAGAGTTGAGGGGGAACTTCTTCTCTCAGAGGGTAGTGAATCTCTGGAATTCTCTGCCCATTGAAGTGGTGGAGGCTTCCTCGTTGAATATGTTTAAATCACGGGTAGATAGTTTTCTGATCGGTAAGGGAATTAGGGGTTATGGGGAGCAGGCGGGTAAGTGGAACTGATTCGCTTCAGATCAGCCATGATCTTGTTGAATGGCGGGGCAGGCTCGAAGGGCCAGATGGCCTACTCCTGCTCCTATTTCTTATGTTCTTATGTTCTTATCTTAAAGTGCCTCAAGCTCTGACCAGCTTCCTGCAGCATTTTGGATCCTGCATGTTTTAACTTTTAAGTAACTGTCTGTGCTAAAAGCCAGTGCCTGTTAATGTCCCTTCCCAGGTAACCATTTTGTGTGCCAGGCAACCATTTTGTGTTCATCACTTTAATTCCCCCACCATTACCATTGCTCTTAACATAATCCACAAATTCCTTGGATGTAAGTTGTGTTGCAGGATCAGTGACTAGTTGTTCAGGCCACCCAAATCTTGCCAATATTTCATCTAACTTCTCTATGGTTCTTTCAGTCGTGGCGCATTTCATCATCATGACTTTGGGCCATTTTGAATGCACCTCAACTTGAGCAAGAAACATGTATCCTTCGATCAGTCCCACAGAGTCAACGTGTATTCTCTGCCTTATTGTTTTGGCCATTCCCACGGACGCTGAGTCATGAAATCCTTGATAATGGACTCTCGCAACTTCCCCTGTACCGACGTTAGGCTCATTCGTCTATAGTTCCCTGTTTTCTCTCTACCTCCCTTTTTGAATAGCAGGCTGACATTAGCTACTCTCCAATCTGTAGGAACCAGTCCAGAGTCCATAAGATTTTAGAAAATAACCACTCATAGATCTATTATTTCCAGGGCCGCTTCCTGAAGTACTCTGGGAAGAAGATTATCAGGATCTGGAGATTTATCCACCTTCAATCTCATCAATTTCCCCAAAACCGTTCCTCTATTGATGCTGATTTTCTTCAGCTCCTCACTAAAACTTGATTCGCTCAGAACCTCTGGTACATTAGTCATGTCTTCCTTTGTGAAGCCAGAAGCAAAGTATGAATTTAATTCCTTGGACATGTCTTTATTCCCCTTTATGAATTCTCCCATTTCTGACTGTAAGGGGCCTCTTTACATCCTGTAGAAACTTTTACAGTCAGTTTTTATATTATCCTCCATCTTTCTTTCATACTCTATTTTTCCCTTTTAATCAATCCCTTGGTCCTCCAATGCTGAATTTTAAACTGCTCCCAATCCTCAGGACTATTGCCTTTTCTTGCCAATTTGCATGCTTCTTCCTTGATTCTGATAAAATCTCAAATTTCCCTTGTAAGCCGTGCTATGACACAATTCACTTACCATCCTTGCGCCAAACGGGAATAAACAACTTCTGGAGTTCATCTATTCATTCTTTGCATTCCTATCATTGCCTGTCCACTGCCTTTCCTTTCAGTAATGTTTCCCAGTCCATCATGGCCAATTCATGCCTCATGCCATCATAGTTACCTTTATTGAGATTCAGGACACTGGTCTCAGAATCAACTACATCACTATCCACCTTGACAAAGATTTCTATCATACTATGGTCACTCTTCCCCAATGGTTCTCTCACAAATAGATTGCCAACTGATCCTTTCTCATTGCCCAACACTCAGTTCAAGATGGCCTGTTCCCTTGTTGGTTCCTTAATGTATTGCGACAGAGAACCATCCAGTGTGCACTCCAGCAATTCCTCCTCTATTTCATTGTGACGAATTTGACTCTCCCAATCTCTATGCAGATGAAAGTCGCCCATAATCACAGATGTCCCTTTAACATATGCACCGCTGATTTCATGTCTAATTATTTTCCAACAATACCACCCCCACCAATGCTTTTTGCCCCTTGTTGTTTCTTAACATGACCCATACAGATTCCACATAGTCGATACTAATGTTTTTCCTCAATATCATATCAACATCATCTTTAATCAACAATGCAATTCTACCACTTAGTCCTTTCTGTCTGTCCTTCCTAAACATTGTGGTGCCCGTGAATGAATCAAGCAACAAGACACCCACCCAGAGTAATTCTGAACCTTATGCCACCCTCAGTGGTGTTAAATATGGGGCAATAATGATTCATTAGCTGAGAGGGGGGGCCGGTAGGGGTGATAATTGGCATGAGGTTTCCTTCTTCATGTTTGACCTGATGCCATGAGTCTTCATGAGGTCAATGTTGAAGACTCCCAGCTCTGTACCACTATGCCCACACCTCTGGTTGCTCTGTCCTGCTGCCCTGTGCAGCTGAGCCACCTGTGGTGCCTCAGACCTGGCTTTGGCTGCATTGCCCAGTTAAAGACCATCAGTATTCGGAATGGAATACTGGCGGATTGCACCCCCCTGATGCACTCAGAGAGCTCCTGCACTACCCGCCTATTCCTCTTTGACTGTCTGCTCCTCACCCAGTTTCCCTCTTCCGGCAAACTCTTAAACAGGGGGAAAACCATATCTATAAATGGGCAATTCCTGAAGCTGTCAGCCTGATGATTGCCCGCAGAGATGCCAGCTCATGCTCAAGTATTTAGCTAAAGTCCAAGGTTAAACTTGTTTGTAAGTATTGGAACATGGTGCTTAAGTGCTGCCAAACTGACACCATGTGAAGATAATTGAATTTGCTCTGATCATTCACTCACAGACTTGTACACACGACATGCCTTAAACAAGGGCATGTTCATCCCTTCAAACCTGATAAACAAGGTCAGCCTCCAAAGATACTCAGTATCGGCCAGAGTCGAATGACTCAGCAGTAGGTGCTGAGCTGAAATTTGCTGAATCATTGTACTAAATGATCGCCCTTTGCCTTCTCTCTCAGATATCTGGCTGGCCAGGACTCTGAGCTCTTCTGTTTTGCTTAGCATCCATCATATTTGGAAAACGAGATTGGATATCCATTCTCCCAGACCTTTCACACCTACAGATACACAGACACACCTATAGATAGACTGTGCTCCCGCTCTCTGCACCCCTGAGATCACCAAAAGCTTCTTTATTAGAATCATAGAATCCGTACAGTGCGGAAAGAGTTTGTAATGAGCTAAAACTGTATGATTAGTATTTCTGTCAACATTCACAACTGTCTGTATCCCTCTATTCCCTCCCTATTCATGTCCCAACCCAGATGCTTCTAAATGTTGTTAATGCGCCTGTTTCCACTGCCTCCTCTGGCAGCGCATTCCAGGCACCTACCACACTCTGCGTGAAAAACTTCCCTCACATCTCCCTTAAACTTTTCCCCTCTCACCTTGAACCTGTGCCCCCTTGTAATTAACACTTCCATCCTTGGAAAAAGACTCTGACTATCTGTCTGTGCCTCTCATAATTTTGTAGACCTCTACCAGGTTCCCCCTCAGCCTCCGTCTTTCCCATGAAAACAATCCTGGTTTATTCAAACTCTCCTCATTGCCGACACCCTCAAGACTGGGCAACATCCTGGTGAACATTTTTTGCACTCTCTCCAAAGCCTCCACATCCTTCTGGTAGTATGGTGACCAGAACTGCACGCAATACTCCAAACGCGGCCTAACCAAGGTGTTATATAGCTGCAACGTGATTTCCCAACTCCTTTGCAGCTATATAAAACCTTGGTTAGGCCACGTTTGGAGTATTGCACAATGCCCCAGCTGATGAAGGTAAACGTGCCATATGCTTTCTTAATCACTTTGGCCACATGTGTTGCCACTTTAAGGGAACTGTGGACCTGCACGCCCAGATCCCTCTGTATGTTAATGTTCCTAAGGGTTCTGCCATTTGCATCACCTTGCATTTGTTCAGATTAAACTCCATGTACCATTTCTGTGCCCAAGTCTTCAATCTATCTATATCCTGTTGTATCCTCTGACAATCGCCGGCACTATCAACAACTCCACCAATCTTCATGTCATCCACAAACTTACTAATCAGACCACCTATATTTCCCTCCAGATCATTTATATATAGTACAGACAACAGAGGTCCCAGCACTGATCCCTGCGGAACGCCACTAGCTACAGATCCCCATTCTGAAAAACACCCTTCCACCGCTACTCTCTGTCTTCTATAACCAAGCCAATTCTGTGTCCATCTAGCCAGCCCACCCCAAATCCCATGTGATTTTAGTTTTTGTACCAGTCTGCCATGTGGGACCTTGTCAAACGCTTTACTAAAGTCCATATAAACTACATCCACAACCCTTCCCTCATCAATTATCTTTGTCACCTCTTAAAAAACTCTATCAAGTTGGTGAGACATGACCTTCCCCGTACAAAACCATGCTGCCTCTCACTAACTAGTCCATTTTCCTCCAAATGTGCATATATCCTGTCCCTCAATATCTTCTCCAAAAGCTTCCCCACCACTGACATCAGTCCTATGAATTCCTGGATTATTCCTGCTTTCTTTCTTAAACAAGGGAACAACATCGGCTATTCTCCAGTCCTCTGGAGCCCCACCTGTGGTCAAAGAGGATGTGAAAATATCTGTTAAGCCCCAGTTATCTCTCCCTTTGCCTCCCGCAGTATCCTGGGATAGATCCCATCTGGCCTCGGGGACTTATCTACCTTAATGCTGTAGGCGGGCATAAATTTTGTGGGTATTAGGATTAGAATATTTCTTAAACTATAACTCGATAAATGAAGCAAAACAGGACAGCATTCAGCCAGAAAGGTGTGAGTAAGGCAAGCAGACATCTTTTAAACACAGAAACCAGGTTGACAAAGACTCAGGAACTCGCATCAATATGCTATTCAGAAAATATCTTGAGACCTGGAAAACTTCCTGACATCCCATCAAACACCCATTGTCCAAAGGAATTCAGAGACATAAAGCAATTATCACACTCTTAAACCAAACTTTACATATTAAAACTCTAGACCAGAAAACCCATTAACGGGATAACTATAAAAGAAAACCATTTACACATCAAACTCCACACCCACAAACCTATTGAAACAGGATGATTATATCAGGAAACCACTCACAAACCATTTACATATCAAAACAGATCGTTACTATAACTATACTCCGTTTTGGCAGGCAGGCAGAGTACTTTGCGGGACTGTCTTGTCTGTGTCCTGATTGTACCTCCGTCGACGTAAAAAAAACTATAATAAACTGTGCTGTTATCGATCTTGGCTCTGGGTGCGAGTGGTGTGGTATCTGTTCACTCGCGCTAACAATTGGGGGCTCGTCCGGGATAGTGACCGCCGCTGGAACATCGCCTCTCAAACACTGGGTGAGTATCTTTACTCATTTAAAGTCCGCGGGAATTCCCAGTGCCAGCGGTGTTCCACGGCTGCCGCGATCTGAACTTGTGAACAGAGCCCGATCGAGAGCTGCACAGCGGGGTAGGTTCTTCTTTGGGCGGGTGAGCGGGGTCGCGAATTGTAATTGATTGTGTACTGTTGCATTCCGTGTATCCCTGACAGCGGACCCGACCAGACATTAGCTGACCCAAAAGGTACCTAAGGAAGACAAGGGTTAAGTGGCCGGGAGGCCGGGAGGACGTCCAGGGTTAGGGCCAATGAACGCGGACTCACGAAGTTCGGTTTAAGTCCGGGCGCTGCAAGTCGGGTAGGACCTCTGCAGGCGCGAAAGTCTGGGCCACTGGAAACAGATCCGCGAGGAGTCTGCTACATGTCCGGGCGCTACTAAGTCTGGAGCCTCTGTGAGTGCTTCGGGCACTACAAGCAGGAGACCTCTGGTAGCGCGAAAGAACGGCTACACGCCGGGGGAACTCCTACCTGCGGTCAATCCCACGCTTGTCCGCACCCAGGTCAGGGTGATTCCCGGGGAGATAGGGAAACGGCGAGCCTCTGTGGATTGATTTAGCGGTAGGATTTGGTCAGGAAAGAGTGGCCCCCGGCCCCTGTAGTCCTGGTCAGAGCCCCCCCCCCTGTCTCTGTGAGCGGTGATCTCCCCGTTACATGCAGGACGGGCTCTGCGTGTTACTGCTGAAGGTTTAAAGGTACTGACAGTGGAAACACCAAACCAGGAACCCCAGGGATACCTACACAAGTATCTGTGGGAAGCACCAAACCAGGATTAGTACACCACTGATCTTAGCTAAGAGATTCGACATGGATAGCATTGAGACCATTTTTGAATGGGGGCCGGAAGGGTCCCTCACCCGCTATCTAGCAGATAAAAACAAGAACCTAATTAAAGGCATGATTAAAACAGGGTGGAAACCCCAAGACCCCCTTGAGAGCCAACGGGAATGGTGGGCAACGGAAAAGAGGAACAAGGATGATAAGGCTTGGATCCTCATACTGAAGGCACACCTCACCCTAGCAGGGCGAGTCCATAAATACGTTCAGGATAAACAAGAAAAGGCTGAACAGAAAAAGCATGCTGCTGTGATGGCTATTAACCCCGTGTTGCCGGCACTGACCGACTTCTCCCGTGAAGCCCCATACGAGGAATGTCCCGATTGGGAGTGCTTAATAGACGAGACAAGTCCTCGGTGCCCAACAGGGGGGAGTCCCCCGGTAACCACCGATCCCCCAAACGCCAAAGCAGCACCTCTTAAGATCGAATGTATCCCAGGGGGACAAGGGAGAGACGGGCGAGGAAGGCAGGCCCAAATTAAAATGACTTATGTGTCACTCTCGCCAGGGGACACTATGAAATTACTAGAAAAGCTCCCAACCCTGCAGCCCAGGCACAGTAACGCAATTTTTTGGCAAAAGATGAAAGAGATGCAACTGTGCCACAACTTACACAACCGAGATATAGCAGGGTTAGTAAGAGCCAAGATGCCCGAGAATCACTGGGCTCGGCTCCGGGCAGAACACCAGAATGGGACTTGGTGTGCAGACCTAGACGGGAGCCGCCGGGAGCAGGAACAGGCTCTGACAGGCTTTAAAAACGATATCATCCTGACCATGGGGGAGGTCCCCGTGAGTTGGAGTGTAATAGTAGGAGTAACGCAGAAAAAGGAGGAAGGGGCTCAGGAATACGGGCGACGAAAATTCGATGCCTTTGTAGCCCACGGAGGAATGCCAGATGCAGATAGACAGAACCCGGCATTCCTCCAGTTATATAGGGATGGGCTGAGCCCAGCACACCAAGCTATCCTAAAGACAGGATTGGTAAACTTTAACACCTTCGATGAATTAGAAAACTGGGCTGTCACTGTAGACAACCAGCAAAGGAAAACACAGGGCGCCAGAGCAGGGATATCAGCGGTAGGAACTGAAGGAGGAAATTGCTACAGGTGCGGGGAATTAGGCCATTTCAAAAGGGAATGCCGAGCTATAATCCCGCACCCTCCTAATACATGTAATAAGTGCGGCAGAATCGGACACACCGAATCTACCTGCAAAGACAGAAGGATCCCAAGGAGAAAGGGAGCGCCCCCGAAGAGACTGGAGAAAACCCCGGCAAGCGCCCCAGATATAAGGGAGAATGAGGTGGTTTCGGACCCAGCGCACCTCAGCCACCAGCAGCTGCTGGACATTATACAAACCTTGGCGGCACAAAAATCTGCATGAGTGGCATCGGCCCCCGCCCCGGGAACGGACCCCCGTATCTGGGTGAATGCATCGTTAGGGGGCCGGCGATGCAAAATATTAATAGATACGGGGGCTTCGATATCCCTCACCAACATGGCACTACCCACCACCCACCGTTCCATAGTAGTAGTAGGAATAGGGGGGGATAGGACTATAGCATATCAGAGCGAAGCAGTGTTACTTGAGGTAGAGGGGATCATACTCCCCGTACACTTCTGGGTGGGCCCAAATGAAGAAGGGACAATTTTGG
Source organism: Mustelus asterias (assembly GCF_964213995.1). Classification (NCBI taxonomy): domain Eukaryota; kingdom Metazoa; phylum Chordata; class Chondrichthyes; order Carcharhiniformes; family Triakidae; genus Mustelus; species Mustelus asterias. The sequence continues at coordinate 14,569,205 of NC_135823.1, forward strand.
GAATAGACCTCCTGGGAGAGTTAGGAGCAGTGGTGGACGCTTTCAATAAGCGCCTGCTGTGGACGGCAAGGAAAGAACACAAGAGCGGGATCCAAGGATACTGGGTCCCTAATAAGAACGTAGCAGCCATAGGCATGGGGGCTCCGGCTCCGACGGCCCGAGACTGGAAGAAGGAGGGACTAGTGGGACTCTTATGTCAAGCACTACCCCGGGTCTGGGCTACAGGCAAGCAAGACTGCGGTCTCGTCACAATCCTTCCTTTACAAATACAAGGACCAGCCCATGCCCCTCATAAACAATATCCCATAAAACCCGAGGCGTTACAGGCAACCGAAACAATCGTCCAGGCTTTGGTTAAACGGGGCATCCTGAGACCCACCGTGTCCCGAAGGCAGGTGGAGGGACAGTACCGCACAGGATGGGCAGTGGTAGATCAGGAAGGAACACTAATAGCAAAGGGCACCATGGGGGGGGAGACCTCTGCTCAAGTGGCCGAGCTTATAGCATTAACAAAGGCCCTTAGCGCAGGAAGGGACAAAAGGGTAAACATATACACGGACAGTCAATATGCGTTCGGGGTGGTTCACGACTATATGATAGCATGGAATAGGCGCGGATTCATTACCGCAGCGGGGGGACACATAAAACATGAAAATATAATTCGAGACCTGGCCACAGCATCCAGACTACCCTCAGAAGCAGCCGTAATTAAAATAAAAGCCCATCAAAAGACAAGGACTGTAGAGCAGAAGGGGAACCAACTAGCAGATGCCGCTGCTAAAGCTGCAGCAGGGGAAGCCCTCCCACAGGTAGCTGCCATCACCTCTTCCCCCATGGAAGAGATGGATGTTCATAAACTACAGGGTAGCGCTGACCCAGACGAGGTGGCGCGGTGGAAACAGACCGGGGCGTCCTTAGACGAAGATGGTATATGGAGGAAAGGACATCAAGTAGTCGCCCCCTCATTCATACAGGCGGAACTACTTCGACTCCACCACGAACCAAACCACTCCGGACGGGATGGGACCCTAGCTCGTTTATCAGGAGATTGGTGGTGGCCAGGGATGGGGCGGGATGTAGCTAAGCACTGCCAAAGATGCATCATATGCGCACAGCATAACCCTGGCCGGCCCCTGAAGGTTAAACCAGCAAACCAACCCAGGCCAAAGGGACCTTGGGAAAACCTCCAAATTGACTTCATCGGCCCTCTACCCACCAGTCGTGGGAAGAAGTACTGCCTGGTCCTCATTGACCAGTTCACCCGATGGGTAGAAGCCTTCCCAACCCGGGATTGCGGGGCAACCACTGTAGCCCACATCTTAGCATATGAGATAATACCCAGATGGGGAGTCCCGTTACAACTGGACTCCGACCAGGGGACACACTTCACAGGCAAGGTAATGAAACACGCATGTAAAACCTTAGGGATCCGACAGCGGTTCCATATACCATACCACCCCCAGAGTGCTGGAATGGTAGAGAGAATGAATCGCACCCTCAAGAACACGATAGCAAAAACTATCGCAGAAACAGGTCAGGGGTGGGTAGATGTCCTTCCCTGTATCCTGATGCGCCTACGGGCCACCCCAGGTCGAACCATAGGGCTCACCCCGTTCGAACTAATGACCGGGAGAGCAATGCGACTCCCCGAAAACATCGCCGTGGGAGGGGAAGAAATGACACCCCTCCGGGACAAGCTCAAACGATATGTGCAACACTTAGATTCACAACTCCGAGACCTGCACCACACAGCCAGGGACCAGCAAGCCATTAGAGACCAGGCTAAAAAGGAAAATGTCAGTCATACCCCCACCCTCCCTCGAGTAGGGGATAGGGTTTTGATTCGGATTGCCCCAGACCGACCCGGGTTTGCACCGAAATGGATGGGACCCCACGAGGTTATCCTTACCAGCGATACATGTGCGTGTGTCGATGTGAAAGGAAAAGGCCGATGGAAACATTGGTCGCAATTAAAATCCTATCACCACGGGGAAAGAGGACAGAGCAGACTGACTGAAAGGACAGAGGATGCTCCGTCCACTCCACGTATTGGCCCTTAACCATCTTTGTCCTTACAGCGGAAATCGAAATAACAACCTTTATTTTCCAACACTAAAGGAACTATATGCCAACCGAGGCATGAATGCATATATGTAGATAGAAATAAGAATAAGATAAGTAAGACAAGTTCATCACCTAATATGAACCTAACGACTGGCGGCCACCAGGTTTTATATATCCTCCCCCAACCCCTCTCCAGAACCATGTGGACCACTTGGAGGATGATCCTCGCGGCGACCTTCCTGACGAGTGTGGCACCCGAAGAACACCCCATCTACCCGCGATTCCACGGGGTAGCCTTCAACACATCCGAGGCACTATGTGTGCCAGCTGGACCGGACCCTATGAACAGTAGAACTTATCTTAACGCATGGCTACAAGTTTACCCGGGTATCAACGAGATCTGCTTCACTTGCACTTTAGAAGGACTCCGAACATGCATTCAACAGCGGGACCTCCAGAACAGAGACCAGTGCGTTTTTGGGACTCTCTGCGCCCTCCCCGACAACCCACAAGAGGCCCGACCACAGGACACTTTGAATTCAAACATGGACATTTGCGGCTATTACGGACTTAGAACATAGAACATAGAACATAGAACATTACAGCGCAGAACAGGCCCTTCGGCCCACGATGTTGCACCGACCAGTTAAAAAAAAAAAAACTGTGACCCTCCAACCTAAACCAATTTCTTTTCGTCCATGAACCTATCTACGGATCTCTTAAACGCCCCCAAACTAGGCGCATTTACTACTGATGCTGGCAGGGCATTCCAATCCCTCACCACCCTCTGGGTAAAGAACCTACCCCTGACATCGGTTCTATAACTACCCCCCCTCAATTTAAAGCCATGCCCCCTCGTGCTGGATTTCTCCATCAGAGGAAAAAGGCTATCACTATCCACCCTATCTAAACCTCTAATCATCTTATATGTTTCAATAAGATCCCCTCTTAGCCGCCGCCTTTCCAGCGAAAACAATCCCAAATCCCTCAGCCTCTCCTCATAGGATCTCCCCTCCATACCAGGCAACATCCTGGTAAACCTCCTCTGCACCCTCTCCAAAGCCTCCACATCCTTCCTGTAATGTGGGGACCAGAACTGCACACAGTACTCCAAGTGCGGCCGCACCAGAGTTGTGTACAGTTGCAACATAACGCTACGACTCCTAAATTCAATCCCCCTACCAATAAACGCCAAGACACCATATGCCTTCTTAACAACCTTATCTACTTGATTCCCAACTTTCAGGGATCTATGCACACATACACCTAGATCCCTCTGCTCCTCCACACTATTCAAAGTCCTCCCGTTAGCCCTATACTCAACACATCTGTTATTCCTACCAAAGTGAATTACCTCACACTTCTCCGCATTAAACTCCATCCGCCACCTCTCGGCCCAACTTTGCAACCTGTCTAAGTCTTCCTGCAAACTACGACACCCTTCCTCACTGTCTACCACACCACCGACTTTGGTGTCATCAGCAAATTTGCTAATCCACCCAACTATACCCTCATCCAGATCATTAATAAATATTACAAACAGCAGTGGCCCCAAAACAGATCCCTGAGGTACACCACTTGTAACCGCACTCCATGATGAATATTTACTATCAACCACCACCCTCTGTTTCCTATCCGCTAGCCAATTCCTGATCCAATTTCCTAGATCACCCCCAATCCCATACATCTGCATTTTCTGCAGAAGCCTACCATGGTGAACCTTATCAAACGCCTTACTAAAATCCATATATACCACGTCCACTGCCTTGCCCCCATCCACCTCCTTGGTCACTTTCTCAAAAAACTCAATAAGGTTAGTAAGGCACGACCTACCTGCCACAAAACCATGCTGACTATCACCTATCAATTCATTACTCTCCAAATAACTATAAATCCTATCCCTTATAATTTTTTCCAACATCTTGCCGACAACAGAAGTGAGACTCACCGGTCTATAATTCCCGGGGAAGTCTCTGTTCCCCTTCTTAAACAATGGGACAACATTCGCTAACCTCCAATCTTCTGGTACTATACCAGAGGCCAACGACGACCTGAAGATCAGAGCCAGAGGCTCTGCAATCACTTCTCTTGTTGAGGCTCCCGCAGTCTCATTGTATGTATGTTTTGCACCGCTTCCAACGCGGGCCCCCACGACCACAAGGCCCGAAATCTTACCCTGTCCCTTGCAAAGCAGGGGACCGGAGGGAGGACTGGTGTTGTGGAACGAGGGGGAAATTGTGTACGACAACGTAAAACATGAGGTGGTACCTGTCCTGATCGACATTTCAGGAATCCAGGTACCCAGGCATTGCTCAGAACAGGTACAGAACTTGTATCAGATGTTAGAGAGAGAGACCATAAAACGGGCCATTGACGCAATGGGGGCCACACGCTACAGGGGAAACATAAACACCAACACATACCGAAGCAAACGGGGTATTATCAATGATATGCTCACAGGGCTGAATACAGGAGACACAATGATTAACTCCATTGACATCCAGGGCCTCAACAGTAAAATTGAACAGCTGAAAGGGGTAATGAAAAACATATTACAGCGGTCATTAGACCAGCAGGCGGAACAAGCATTCTTAGGGGAAGCGGGCGCCCATATCCAACTAGATGGGATTGCAGTGTTAGAAGCACATGCCCGAACTATCAATCGCCTCATAGACAGGGAAAGGGAAGACACTGCCCGGGTACAACAGGGACAGTTATGCCATGCATATGGTCAGTGGATGGTGGCACAAATATGACACAATTTGGACCAGGTACACAGGGGGGAAGTGCCCGATTGGATCGACAGTGCCCAACTAGCGCAACTCGCAGATCAGAAGGGGGTGCTGGATGACCGGACCCTGAAGGGGATGACACGAGTATATCCAGTAATCCCCGACTGCGAGGTTAGTGAGGGCACCGGGATAGGAATGGTTCTGCTAATTCCAACGGTCACACAGGACGCTGGACCATTCCCCATCTTCCGAATTGAAAATATTGGTGTTGTTAGGGGCAATGCTTCCCTCCGCTACCACATAACCGAAAACATGGCCATCTCCAAACATGGCATAATGTCCAGTGTTTCTCTCGCAGGGTGCAAGCAGAGGGGAGAGGTCACCATCTGTCCTCACCCACTGAGACAAGGAGAGGCAGCAGAATGTGGGTTTAACCGAACACAGGACTGCACCTTAGAGATTATACCCGTAGACCCACATTTCGCCCGGGCAGGATACGGGGGGCGGGGTAGATACTGTGTAGCCACCACACGTACATCATTCACATATAACGGATTAACATGCCCAATCCCCGACCCTAACTTCTGTTTTACCCCTCGCAAGCCAGTCACTATAGGTCAAGCTCACATCACCAATATTCGAAATAGGCAGACCATAGCCTTTAATGCCACAGACCCCCTAAAAGACAACCTAAGAGACTACCAAGAACCCGAGCAAGCCCCCATCCCACACCTGACCGAAGTCCTAAGGGAGCTCCGACTTAAAGTAGGACACTCCGTCTGATTATACCACCGGTTACAGTCACACATCAAAACCTTGGAACAAGATACCGAGACGGCGTTACGAAGTCAAACATGGGTACAGAAGGTGTGGGACTGGGGTCTAAATGTAAACATCCACCCCTGGGTCCGAATTACATCGCACACACTGGTGGTCATCCAACTCATCTTAGCCCTTTCCTGGGGATTGGCTACATGTTATACCTACCGCCAGCGGAAGAGAATGAAAGCACATAAGAACTTAGTTAGAACAATTGGTATGATGGGGCAGGTAGCCAAGCGGGATGATTACTCCCGCCTACACATGATTTGACAAACTCCGGGACTCCCCTAAACTGTACGACTGCAGCGTACGGAGGCAGGAAGCACCGGACACAAAATATAATAAAGGGGAGAAAGATCGGTTAGAAAAGTGAAAAGGAAATAAACAACAAAAATTCACTTTTGACCGACAGGGGGGACTGTGGGCGGGCATAAATTTTGTGGGTATTAGGATTAGAATATTTCTTAAACTATAACTCGATAAATGAAGCAAAACAGGACAGCATTCAGCCAGAAAGGTGTGAGTAAGGCAAGCAGACATCTTTTAAACACAGAAACCAGGTTGACAAAGATTCAGGAACTCGCATCAATATGCTATTCAGAAAATATCTTGAGACCTGGAAAACTTCCTGACATCCCATCAAACACCCATTGTCCAAAGGAATTCAGAGACATAAAGCAATTATCACACTCTTAAACCAAACTTTACATATTAAAACTCTAGACCAGAAAACCCATTAACGGGATAACTATAAAAGAAAACCATTTACACATCAAACTCCACACCCACAAACCTATTGAAACAGGATGATTATATCAGGAAACCACTCACAAACCATTTACATATCAAAACAGATCGTTACTATAACTATACTCCGTTTTGGCAGGCAGGCAGAGTACTTTGCGGGACTGTCTTGTCTGTGTCCTGATTGTACCTCCGTCGACGTAAAAAAAACTATAATAAACTGTGCTGTTATCGATCTTGGCTCTGGGTGCGAGTGGTGTGGTATCTGTTCACTCGCGCTAACAATGCAATTTAGGATACTCAACACTTCCTCCTTTGATATATTGACATTCTCTAGAGCATTCACACACATATCCTTTACCTCAACATCCATCATGTCCTTCTCCTTGGTGATTACCAATACAAAATACTCATTAAGGATCTCATCCACTTCCTGTGGCTCCACACATAACTTCCCTCCATTGACCTTGAGTGGGCCTACTCTTTCTCTTGCCACCCTCTTGCTCCTAATACATGCATAGAAAGCCTTGGGATTCTTCTTGACCCTGTTTTCTCAAGACATTTCATTCCCCTTTTAGCCCTCCTAATTCTACGTTTAATTTCCTTCCTACTTTCATGATATTCCTCAAAAGCTTCATCAGTTTTTAGATGCGTATGCCTTCTTTTTCATTTTGACTAAGCTTACATTTCCCTTGCCATCCATGGTTCCCGAATCCTGCCATTTCTACCCTTCATTTTTGTGGGTACATGCCTGTCCTGCACCTCAATCAACTAGCTTTTAAAAGCCTCCCGCATGCCAGATGTGGATTTGCCCTCAAATAGCCGCTCCCAATCCACATTCCCCAGTTCCTGTCTAATTTGGATATAATTGGCCTTCGTCCAATTGAGCGCCCTCACCCGAGGGCCACTCTTGTTCTTATCCACGACGACCCAAAATCTTACGGAATTATGGCTGCTGAGCCCAAAATGCTCCCCCACTGAAACATTGATCACCTGGCCCAACTCATTCCCCAATACCAAGTCTTGTATGGCCCATTCCCTGGTTGGATTGTCAACATATTGTATCAAGAAGCTCTCCCAGACATACCTAAGTAATTGTTCTCCATCCAAAAGACATGCTGGTTAGGTGCATTGGCCATAATATATTCTCCCTCAGTGTACCGGATCAGGCACAGGAGTGTGGCGACTAGGAGATTTTCACAGTAACTTCATTGCAGTGTTAATGTAAGCCTACTTGTGACACTAATAAATAAATACAATAAAGCCAAACAGCATGCCAAAATGTCTGAAAGCTAGAACAATACTACATGCCATCAGACCAAATGTTGAAGAAGAACTAGAAAGACTAGTCCAAACGGAAATCATTAAGCCAGTTGCTACACGTGATTGGGCTACACTAATAGTGCCTGCACTAAAACCTAATGTCTCAGTAAGGATATGTGGAGATTTCAAGGTGAATCTGAACATGGAATTGTGCTGATTCCAGGTTTATTTGCTGGACTATCTAGAGGTTAGAAACTCTGTAAATTAGTTCTATCATAGGTGTACTTACAAATGAATGTGGTTGCTTTGTCCATCAAGTGTGGAGTGTGTTACACGCAGCAGCCCGAAACAATAAGGTTATAAGTGAATTCACTGACTCCATGCTTCACATTTATACATAATGCACAAGGTTTCAGCCTATTTTCCATTTCTAAAGGCACTGCTACTCAATATTGAGTTATACTTCAGCCCTGACCTTTGGCCACTCAATGCAGATGGGGGCAGGCAGATCAGTGGACCTGCTTTTTGGCCTGTTCTCAAGCCTGGTGAAGGTGACCATTAATAGGTTGAAGCAGTGGGCAGTTAAAGGGGTCATGTCTATACGTGAGTGTCAATGGTGAGGGAGCACAAGGTGAGAGTCACTTATGGATATTGGTGATAGGTTGTAGAGTTAAGAGCTAGATATTTGGTAATGTTTCACTTTGTGAAGAAATCAAAAACTGAGTAAATTTGACTTGGAAACATAGAAACCATAAGACCATAAGATATAGGAGCAGAATGAGACCATTCGGCCCGTCAAGTCTGCTCTACTATTCAATCATGGCTGATAATTTTCTCAACCCCATTCTCCCGTTTTTTTCCCCTGTAACCCTTGATCCCCTTACCAATCAAGAACCTATCTCTCTCTGTCTTAAAGACATTCAATGACCTGGCCTCCACAGCCCTCTGTAGCAATGAGTTCCACAGATTCACCCCTCTCTGGCTGAAGAAATTCCTCCTCATCTCAGTTCTAAAGGATCTTCCCTTTACTCTGAGTCTGTGCCCTCAGATCCGAGTATATATATTTATATATATGCAGTTTGTTATTGGTGAGCTAATTGGGTTTTTATGATGTTGTCGGTAAAAAATACCTCTGAGACTAGTCTGAGTCAAAACACAGTAAGGCTTTATTCTCACAAGCTTGCGGGAGAACCTGACCCCTGAAAGCGGAAGCCAAAGTTCTCACTGAACACAGAAAAGTGGGGATATATATACAGCATGGCTCCCAATACCAATCACGAAGCAAACTCCAGACTAGTCACGACTCAAAAGTACAATTCACAACTGCTGGTCACGAAGCAAACTCCAGACCAGTTACAAATCAAAAGTACAATTCACAGCTTCTGGTCATGAAGTAAACTCCGGTTTCCTGCTCTTCCGCGGTTTCCCCTTTGAAGTTACTGGCGCAATTGCAGCTTTCCCAGCGGGGAGTCTTCCTGTCAAACGGCCGTATCGCACTCCACATCATGTAATTGCTTTCTTTCCTCAAACCACACACAAGCTTGTAGAAAAGGTAAGACTTTACAATTAACTTTCACATTGACTGTCTATCGTTATAAGAATAAAAAGTTAAAGAATGAATAACTTGTATTAATGTCAGAGGCAGTATAACCCTGAGGAGTTTAGCCACAATGAAGGGTTATGTCTGTGATGTATCACAGGTACATTCTAGGTACAAAATCCATTAACCCTTTAGGTACAAAATACATTGAGTACGAAAAAACATTAACCTTTTCCCTTCTTCAATGATCATTTGAAAACTTCATGGTCACTGCTGCTTGTACCAACAACACATGACAATTTCTATTACCTTAGGATTCACCGCTTTTCAAGAAAATTCTAATTTATGTCAAGTATGAGATCTGTGTAGAGGCCACTTAATATTTTAACCTGCCTTCCAGAAATAAATTACTTTTCTGGAAAAGGTAGCACAGGTTCAAAGTTCAAAAAGGGACATTCTCTTCCCAGAAAGACAGCTCAACATTTGGGATGGATTCCCAGAGAATGATGGCTGAAATACTGGAATCAGTTGGTCATTACCATGAGAGGTCTGTTCAATACCCAGTGGCTTCTCCTATTTACAACGGACAATAATAACGCACATATGGCATTCCTTCTTAACCATCAGACATGGAAAGAGCAAAGTTTAAAAATCAGAACGTGTTTGATTTTGTCATGGTGAGATGTGAACAGTTATAATATGACAAACACGGCCTTTAACACAGAGGGCAGGCCCAGTACCGAGAGGAGTAAGCTGTTGACATTGTAAAAAATTTAAAATTACAAAACTGTGTATATTTAGTGCTAAACATGTACAATTTTAACCCTCAAAGGAATAAATTCCCATGTCGGAGTCGCAATAAAAACAAAATGGCATCTGAAGAATACTGGTCATTTTGATGTTCTAAAACTGTTTAAAATGGAAAACCTGGCTTGTCCTGAAACCACAAAATCCTGCCCGAGGTCAACGGATGAGAACATAAGAACTAGGAGCAGGAGTCGGCCATCTGGCCCCTTGGGCCTGTCCGCCATTCAATAAGATCATGGCTGATCTTTTTGTGGACTCAGCTCCACGTACCCGCCCGCTCACCATAACCCTTAATTCCTTTACTGTTCAACAATTTATCTATCCTCGCCTTAAAAACATTCAATGAGATAGACTCCACTGCTTCACTAGGCAGGGAATTCCACAGATTCACATTCTTTTGTGTGAACAAGTTCCTCCTCAACTCAGTCCTAAATCTGCTTCCCCTTATTTTGAGGCCATGCCCCCTGGTTCTGGTTTCACCCGTCAGTGGAACAACTTCCCTGCTTCTATCTTATCTATTTCCTTTATAATCTTACATGTTTCTATAAGATCTCCCCTCATTCTTCTGAATTCCAATGAGTATAGACCCAGACTACTCAGTCTCTCCTTATAAGCCAACACTCTCAACTCCGGAATCAACCTAGTGAATCTCCTCTGCACCCCCTCCAGTGCCAGTATATCCATTTTCAAGTAAGGAGACCAAAACTGTACACAGTACTCCAGGTGTGGCCTCACTAGCACCTTATACAGCTGCAACATAACCTCGCTGTTTTTAAACTCCATCCCTCTTGCAATGAAGGATAAAATTCCATTTGCCTTCCTATTTATCTGCTACACCCACAAACCAACTCCTTGTGATTCTTGCACAAGGACACCCAGGTCCCTCTGCACAGCAGCATGCTGCAATTTTTTACCATTTAAATAATAGTCCATTTTGCTGTTATTCCTCCCAAAATGGATGACCTCACATTTACCAACATTGTACTCCATCTGCCAGGCCCTCGCCTACTCATAGACTATTTATATCCCTTTGCAGACTTTCAGCATCCTCTGCACACTTTGCTCTGCCACTCATCTTAGTGTCACCTGTGAATTTTGACACATTACACTTGGTCCCCAACTCCAAATCATCTGTGTAAATCATAAACAATTGTGGTTCCAAAACTGATCCCTGAGGCACACCACTAGTCACTGATCGCCAACCAGAAAAACACCCATTTGCCCTCACTCTTTGCTTTCTGTCAGTTAACCAATCCTCTATCCATGCTAATACATTATCCATAACACCGTGCATTTTTTATCTAATGTAGCTGTCTTTGGTGCGGCACCTTGTCAAATGCCTTCTGGAAATTCAGATACACCACATCCACAGGTACCCCATTGTCCACTGCACATGTAATGTTCTCAAAGAATTCCACCAAATTAGTCAAACATCACCTTCCCTTCATGAACCTATGCTGCGATCTTAGGATCAATGGATCTTTCCATTGTCCACTCCTCGCCGGGTCCAATTCCCATGGCAGGCGGCACGGTAAAATTCCAGCCTCTGTCTTTTTCAGTGATGAATGTAACCTTTCTTCCATTAGTCTCTGTGTAAAGACCATAGGATGGAGACTGTCAGACCCTTAGTTCTGATTGGAAGAAGCTCCACTACGAATCTGACTCATCTGCAATTCGCTAATGCAAGGCGGACAATGGCTTTATAATTGCTACAAGACTTTCTTTGAGAGTTTGCTCTTCCACTTAATTGCTATGTAAATTTCTACGTATTTCTACGCTTTTTATTCTTAAATGAAGTGTGTTTACGTGAATTATACACAGTAGACTAGGTATCATTTAATGAAAGCAAATTTTATTGATCCTCAGTAAATATCATTTGAAGCAGTTTAACAATTATTAATGGAAAATGCATGATGAAGTATGCAAACTGGATTAAACAGTGCAGGTACAGCAAAATTGTTTGTTTAAAAGAGTGAGCATTTATTGTCATGCAGTTTGAGGAAACATGTACACAGAGGTTTCAAGGATGTGAATCAAACTGCGTTCTGCTTCAGTTTTCTGGCTGCATTTCTAACGATAGCGGGAGCTCAGTTCTTGGCAAATGGCAGAGAGCAACTTGTCGATAGCGCAGTGGGTGGCTGGACAGAAGTCAGCCAGGTGGGTGGCCAAGGTGACTATGATGCATTCTGAAAGCATCTGTAAAAGAAAAAGATCAAAGAAAAATTAATTCATCTCTTTTAGTCAGAGTGACAAATTAAGTGTGACGCAGTGGAATATTGGTCAGAAGGGGGTCCTCTCCAACATTTTAAATGTAAAATGAACACCAAATGCTTATACTTTGACTCTTAATTGTGAACAGGACTACAATCTTTACAGAGTGACATGTCAATTTGAAATGAGCAATCGAAATGTCCAGTTACTGTACTGATAGTCAGAGTTTGTTGCAATGGACACCAGGACAATTCCATCAAATTGATACATACCGGAAAGTTCTGAGGATCCACCAGAAGCTTTTTGCCATGGATAAGTGCAAGACCCTCCAGGTGAGAATGCAGGTCATCCAAGTGTTCAGCTGCTTTGACCACAGCTCTAATGACCTTTCCGCCATGTACTTGGACCTTTGCACCGGCAGCACTGTAGTCTTTGTAATCGAAGTAAGACTTGGATCCAGGATGAGTTACAAACAACCTTCAGGAACAAAAAGAAGACCATTATTCCATCTTTTGAAACCTCCAACACCAGCCCAACCCCAACCCATCATTCAAATTTGAATATCTAAGGATTATTCTTCAATGCAAAGAGCTTCATTCATGTGGAACACATTGAAATCTCAGGAGGATTCCCATTCATTTGCTTTGAGTTCACCAATCTCACTGCTTTAGAAAGTTGTTGATACTGTGTAGAAAATTTCAATTCTGTTACCGCACAATTCCAGAGAAAATAAATCCAATAATTATCATCACAGATTCTCGTCAGAAATGCTTTGAACAGAATGTAAATGTCATGGAATTACCTGGCCAAAGCTTCAGCACCAAAAGCTTCAGGTGATTTTGCCAGCACCTGGGCGATTTCGCCTATCTTTTGCTTCTCAATCTCAGAGAGTATCATGGCTGCAGCTGTTGTTACTTGTTCAGACTCAAAACCTTCGCGATATCTCTGGGTGTTTTTCCCCCGTTTTTATTGCATTTCTCCGAGACCCGCCCTCCAATCCCCATTTGTCTGATTGGTTGTTGGTCACGACTCCAACTGTTCTGTTGCAAATGCAATGATAAAGAGCAACGTCGACTGAGGAACCAATCACCTCTTTCATTAGCAACTGTTGACAAAGATAGCCGGTGTTTGAGAAATGTTACCAAGCCACACCTTCTACACATTTCATTTGAAACATGTTTCAATGGTTTAACTAATTGAGTTCATAGAAGAGACGAGTGCAAGTGTGGCATATACTAGAAAGCAGAGAGCTGGAACATTTGAGTTGGTGCTAATTGTGACTTGAACAGTTAATTACAATCAGAGAATGTTAAATATTTTGATTACTACCTCAGCAGCAAAGATAATGCTGAGTACATTCAGTTCCCTCTTCCAAATCATTAGGTGATGTCACAGGTGGAGAAGGTGATGAAGAAGGCATATGGCATGCTTGCCTTTATAGGATGGGGCATAGAGTATAAAAGTTGGGGTCTGATGTTGCAGTTGGATAGAACGTTGGTTCGGCCGCATTTGGAATACTGCGTCCAGTTCTGGTCGCCACACTGCCAGAAGGACGTGGAGGCTTTAGAGAGAGTGCAGAGGTGGTTTACCAGGATGTTGCCTGGTATGGCAGGGCTTAGTTATGAGGAGAGATTGGGTAAACTGGGGTTGTTCTCACTGGAAAGACGGAGGATGAGGGGTGACCTAATAGAGGTGTATAAAATTATGAAAGGCATAGATAGGGTGAACAGTGGGAAGCTTTTTCCCAGGTCGGTGGTGACGTTCACGGGGGGTCATAGGTTCAAGGTGAGGGGGGGCAGGTTTAACACGGATATCAGAAGGACGTATTTTACACAGAGGGTGGTGGGGGCCTGGAATGTGCTGCCGGGCAAGGTGGTGGAGGCGGACACACTGGGAACGCTTAAGACTTATCTAGATAGCCACATGCACGGAGTGGGAGTGGAGGGATAGAAAAGAATGGTCTAGTTTGGACCAGGAAGCGGCGCGGGCTTGGAGGGCCGAAGGGCCTGTTCCTGTGCTGTATTGTTCTTTGTTCTTTGTTATTAATAATAGAAATAACCAGTTGGGTCCTTGCACAGATACCTGCGGAACCCCACTAGTCACTGACTGCCAATCCGGAAAGGACACATTGATGCCAACTCTTTGCTTCCTATCTTCTGACCAGCTATCTACCCTTCTCAAAAGATTAGCTACATTCGGCTCATTGGTCTATAAGAATAGCAGGCTTATATTATTTATCCTCCAATCTGTAGGAACCATTCCAGAGTTGAAAGAATTTTGGAAAATAACCACCAATAGTTCTACTATTTCCAGGGCACTTCCTTAAGTACTCTGGGGTGAAGATTATCAGGATCTCAAGATTTATCCACCTTCAATCCCATCAATTTCCCCAAAACCATTTCCCTACTAATGCTGAATTCCTTCAGCTCCTCAATAAAACTTGTTTGTCTCAGAACCTCTGGTACATTATTCATGTCATCCTTTGTGAAGACAGAAACAAAATATGAATTTAATTCCTTGGTCATTCCTTTGTTCCCCTGTTATGAATTCCTCTGTTTCTGACTGTAAGGGGCCTACATTTGTTTTTGTCAATCTTTTTCTCTTTACATACCTATAGAAACTTTTACAGTCAGTTTTTATGTTCCCCACTAGCTTACATTCATACACTATTTTTCCCTTCTTAATTAATCCCTTGGTCTTTTTTTGCTGAACTTTAAACTGCTCCCAATCCTCAGGTATATTGCATTTTCTTGCCAATTTGTATGCTTCTTCCTTTAATCTAATCCTATTTCTAATTTCCCTTGTAAACCACGGTTTGGCCACAATTCCCTTCCCACTCTTGTGTCAAAGAGAAACAAACAACTTCTGGAGTTCACCTTTTCGTTCTTTAAATGCCTGCCGCTGCCGGTCCACTGTCTTCCCTTTCAGTAATGTTTCCCAGTCCATCATGGCCAATTCGTGCCTCATACCATCATAGTTACCTTTATTGAGATTCAGGACCCTGGTCTCAGAATCAACTACATGGAGACGGGAGAGGTTCCAGAGGATTGGAGGATTGCGGATGTGGTTCCTATATTCAAGAAAGGGAATAGGGATAGCCCAGGAAATTACCGACCGGTGAGTCTAACCTCAATGGTTGGTAAGTTGATGGAGAAGATCCTGAGGGACAGGATTTATGAACATTTAGAGAGGTTTAATATGCTCAAAAGTAGTCAGCACGGCTTTGTCAAAGGCAAATCGTGCCTTACGAGTCTGTTGGAGTTCTTTGGAAATGTGATTAAACACATTGACGAAGAAAAAGCGGTAGATGTGGTTTACATGGACTTCAGCAAGGCATTCGATAATGTCCCCCATGCAAGACTTCTCGAGAAAGTGAGAGGGCATGGGATCCAAGGGGCTGTTGCCTTGTGGATCCAGAACTGGCTTGCCTGCAGAAGGCAGAGAGTGGTTGTAGATGGGTCTTTTTCTGAATGGAGGTTGGTCACCAGTGGAGTGCCCCAGGGATCTGTTCTGGGACCCTTGCTGTTTGTCATCTTCATAAATGACCTGGATGAGGAAGTGGAGGGATGGGTTGGCAAGTTTGCCGATGACACGAAGGTTGGTGGTGTTGTGGAAAGTTTGGAGGGATGTTAGAAGCTGCAGAGTGACATAGATAGGATGCAAGACTGGGCAGAGAAGTGGCAGATGGACTTCAACCCGGATAAATGTGTAGTGGTCCATTTTGGCAGGTCAAATGGGATGAAGGAGTATAATATCAGGGGTAAGACACTTAGCAGTGTAGAGGATCAGAAGGACCTTGGGGTCCGGGTCCATAGGACTCTTAAATCAGCCTCACAGGTGGAGGAGGTGGTTAAGAAGGCATATGGTGTGCTGGCCTTCATCAATCGAGGGATTGAGTTTAGGAGTCGGGGGATAATGATGCAGCTTTATAAGACCCTTGTCAGACCCTACCTGGAGTACTGTGCCCAGTTCTGGTCGCTTCATTACAGAAAGGATGTGGAAGCCATAGAAAGGGTGCAGAGGAGATTTACAAGGATGTTGCCTGGATTGGGTGGCATGCCTTATGAGGATAGGTTGAGGGAGCTCGGCCTTTTCTCCTTGGAGAGACGAAGGATGAGAGGTGACCTGATAGAGGTTTACAAGATGTTGAGAGGTATAGATTGGGTGGATTCTCAGAGGCTTTTTCCCAGGGCTGAAATGGTTGCTACAAGAGGACACAGGTTTAAGGTGCTGGGAGTAGGTACAAAGAACAAAGAACAAAGAACAATACAGCACAGGAACAGGCCCTTCGGCCCTCCAAGCCCGCACCGCTCCCCGGTCCAGGATTGAATCCTGAATCCAGGATCCCCGCCCAATTTTCCAGCCTATCTACATCCTAATATCCTATCCACCGAGCTGTCCCTCACAGCTACGATGCTTTGTTCATCACAACCTATTAACTCACCCCCACCCCCCCATTCCAGACCATGTGATCTCCAGGGAGAGGCGAAAACCCAGAGTGAAAAACCCCAGGGCCAATATGGGGAAAAAAAATCTGGGAAATTCCTCTCCGACCCCCTGAGGCGATCGAAACGAGTCCAGGAGATCACAATGGCCCTGATCGGAAAATGCTTCCCAACCCTAGTCATTTCCACTTCCACGAACACCATATGAATTCCCTGCCCCCGAGACAGGTTCCCAACTATCCGGAGTCTCGCTCTGTACTGGCACCAGCAAGATGATCATAGAATGAAGCCATGAAACGAGAAACAAGGAACAATTAGCAAACATCAGAGGAGGTGTCAGGGGTAAGTTTTTCACTCAGAGGGTGGTGGGTGAGTGGAATCGGCTGCCATCAGAGGTGGTGGAGGTAAACTCGATAAGGTATTTTAAGAGACTTCTGGATGAGTACATGGAACTTAATAGGATTGAGGGTTATAGGTAAGTCTATTTATACGCCTAGGTAGGTAGGGACACGACCGGCGCAACTTGTGGGCCGAAGGTCTGTTTGTGCTGTAGCTTTTCTATGTTCTATGTTCTATTATCCACCTTGACAAAGAATTCTACCATATTATGGCCACTCGTCCCCAAGGGTTCTCTCACAACTAGATTGCCAACTAATCCTTTCTCATTGCCCAACACCCAGTCCAAGATGGCCTGTTCCCTTGTTGGTTCCTCAACATATTGGTCCAGAAAAACATCCTGTATAACCTGCAGAAATTCCTCCTCTATTGTTCTGTGATGAATTTGATTCTCCCAATCTATATGCAGATTAAAGTCACCCAGAACCACAGAAGTTCCTTTAACACATGCATCTCTGATTTCCTGTCTGATGTTATTATCACTAAAGTTTGGTGGTCTGCATATCATCCCACAAATATTTTTTGCTCCTTGGTGTTTCTTAACTTGTCCCATACAGATTCAACATCACCTGTGCTAATATCTTTCCTCAATATCATACCAACATCTTCTTTACTCAACAGTGCAACTCCACCACATTTTCCTTTCTGTTTGTTTTTCCTGAACACTGAATAGCATTCAATGTTTAGTTCCCATCCTTGGTCACTTTGGAGCCACGTCTTCATAATGCCAACTATATCACACCCCTTTACATCTAACTGTGCAAATAATTCATCCATTTTGTTTCGAATGCTCCGAACATTCAGGTACAAATCCTGAAGGTGCGCACTTTTAAAGTTTCTTGTCCCAATCCTACTATTTTTCACTCTGTCCTTATCTAACTCTGTCCCCTGATTTCTCTGCCTATCACTTTTCTTATTCTCTTTGCTCCCTTTTCCTCTTGTTCATCATTTTCCCTGCTCTGAATCCTTACAAAGATTTCAACAACAATTGCTGTTGGACGTCTCTTGTGGCATTTGCCATTCTGATTTTTTAAAAGATTAGTTGGAGGAGTTCCAGCCGGGTCACCAAGTTCGATGTGAATAGTAATCTCAGAGACCGAGGAAAGACTTCAACTCCATTGTGTTCCTTGGATTCGGAGCCCCTTTATGGCCTTCACTTTCTCTTTGACAGCGTGCAATCCATCCTTGTCAAGTCTGTACCCGAGATACATCATCTCATTAACCTGGAACACACATTTTTCCATTTATAATCAGATACCAGCATCAGAATAAAGCCGTAAGAAATCCTCCAAACTCTCCAAATGTTCCTTTGCAGTAGCTCCTGAGATTAAAATGTTATCCAGATAGACTGTCATTCTGGGCATCCCTTGAAGGATGTTCCTCATCACCCTTTGGGAAATGGCACAAACTGAAAACACCTCAAAGGCCAAATGAGTGTTCTCATCCAGTCCTTGGTGAGTATTTATGGGGAGGTGCTACCTGGGTGACACCTCAAACTCCATTTGAAGGTATGCTTGGCTCATGTCTAAGCGGGAGGCTTTCGACCAAATTGTCAAGTTTTAAAACTGGGACTACTGGCGTGGCCCATTCAGCAAATTGTATAGTGTATATGATGCCAAGTTCCTCGAGACATTCCAATTCAGCCTTTACTTTGACGTAGGGCACAGGGGACCAGTCATACCTTGATGTACTTAGGTCGGGCCTCTGGGTCCACGTAGACCTTGGCCCCAGTGCTTCTAATCTGTCCAAGTCCTTCCTGGAACACTGCGAGATACCTCCTAATGACTTTGTATAAGTTGTCAGTGCCCATTTTAAAGATCTGGGCCAGGATTCTCCCAAAGAAATTCTAAAGTGCCGAATTTGCGTAAAAACTGGAGTAACTCCCGCTGGATTTTTTAGCGGGATTTACAAAATGAGTCTTCCACACACTGAGCACTGCAGAGAGCCCCGGCGTGAATCACGATAAAATCTAATTGCGGGGCCTATCCCCGCTGGAGAGGCAGGCAGCATAGCAGTGAGTGAGGCCACTGTGCATGCGCCGATCTATCAGTGCTGAGAGCGGAACATGCACAGTGGCCCCACACTTCCGGCCTCCCGGTCACTGGCCAGCACAATCGCTGTCCAGTACAACAAGTGCATATCACTGTCCTTGCTGACCCCCCCCCCCGCCCCCCCCTCCTCTGCCCGCCTCAAATTCCCCCCGCCATTCCACCCTCAGCAGTCCCAATCTCCCTCCCCGCACCGGCAGCCTGGATCCCCCCCAACCCCAGCCGCAGTACTGACCACTCCCAGCCCAGCAGCCCCGAACACCCCTGACAGGCTGGATCCTCCCACATCCACCCCGATAGCTATCCCCGATCTCTGCCCTCCCTCCCTCTGCCACTGGTCACAGTTGCAGAGTGGCAGTGGGACCCCCATCTCCACTGATCTCCCTCCCAGAGGCCCTGTCCCCCTCTGGTCCCACCCCTGGTGGCACTGCAGGATGCCTGGCAATGCCCAGGTGCCCCTTGGGGTGCTATAACCACTATCTTCTCAAGGGAAATTAGGGATGGGCAATAAGTAGTCAGTGACATCCACATTCCATGAATTAATCAAAAACATAGCCACCAACCAGAGTAACTTTATGTCACCCACAGTGGACAAATATGGGCAATAATGATTCATTAGCTGAGGGGGGGTTGTTGGTAGGTGATAATTGGCATGAGGTTTCCTTCTTCATGTTTGACCTGATGCCATGAGTCTTCATGAGGTCAATGTTGAAGACTCCCAGCTCTGTACCACTATGCCCACACCTCTGGTTGCTCTGTCCTGCTGCCCTGTGCAGCTGAGCCACCTGTGGTGCCTCAGACCTGGCTTTGGCTGCATTGCCCAGTTAAAGACCATCAGTATTCGGAATGGAATACTGGCAGATTGCACCCCCCTGATGCACTCAGAGAGCTCCTGCACTACCTGCCTATTCCTCTTTGACTGTCTGCTTCTCACACAGTTTCCCTCTTCCGGCAAACTCTTAAACAGGGGGAAAACCATATCTATAAATGGACAATTCCTGAAGCTGTCAACCTGATGATTGCCCGCAGAGATGCCAGCTCATGCTCAAGTATTTAGCTAAAGTCCAAGGTTAAACTTGTTTGTAAGTATTGGAACATGGTGCTTAAGTGCTGCCAAACTGACACCATGTGAAGATAATTGAATTTGCTCTGATCATTCACTCACAGACTTGTACACACGACATGCCTTAAACAAGGGCATGTTCATCCCTTCAAACCTGATAAACAAGGTCAGCCTCCAAAGATACTCAGTATCGGCCAGAGTTGAATGATTCAGTAGTAGGTGCTGAGCTGAAATTTGCTGAATCATTGTACTAAATGATCGCCCTTTGCCTTCTCTCTCAGATATCTGGCTGGCCAGGACTCTGAGCTCTTCTGTTTTCCTTAGCATCCATCATATTTGGAAAACGCGATTGGATATCCATTCTCCCAGACCTTTCACACCTACAGATACACAGACACACCTATAGGTAGACTGTGCTCCCACTCTCTGCATCCCTGAGATCACCAAAAGCTTCTTTATTAGAATCATAGAATCCCTACAGTGCGGAAAGAGTTTGTAATGAGCTAAAACTGTATGATTAGTATTTCTGTCAATGTTCATATCCTGCTAATCTTTCATGGTTTATTAATTTTAAAAGTGTTTTCTTTATATTTAAAATGCTGAATATTTGAAAATTCTACAGCAAAGTGTAGAGTTAACACAATACAACACGGATACAAACCGGCAAATCCCTTGTAACTGCCGGCGTTACCCAGATTTGTAAAAGCTACAGCGATAGTGGGAGAGCTGGGTTTAATATTACAGGATTCAATACATTTGAGAATGGTCACAGTAGAATGTAGATTGACAAATATAAACCACTACTTAAGAAAGGAAGGACAGAGAACTGAAAGATAGTGTAATAACTCCACTGGGGCGGACGCCCCATCCCCAAGTTACTTTATTTACACCATACATCTGTACACAGCCAGCTCTCCTGTTGCTCCCTGCTGAGTGCAGGCTGGGAGTCTGACACACCTGCTTTAAATAGGGAGCATGAGGCTCCCTGATTTAACCATCAATTAGGATTCATCAGGTATCTCTTTTTGCTAAAATGGCAGTGTAATGTGACAGAGGTTACTGTTAATTTTCTTTTAAATCATGTATGAGGCAGTGATGACTCTAGTAGTTGCTCAGAACATAGGTAAGGTCGCCAGATGACCAATTGCAGCTCTCCCCTTTGAGGGGGAGAGGTGACTGGTGGTGATTTAACCTGAAGGTCACCACACCTCAGGCAGGACCCATCAGGTAGTTCATACTCTAGCAAGCCAACCTCATGAGCCTGGCTGAAGTCATCACAGATATTTATGCGATATCAGCTGTTCGGAAAAGGTTGTACTCTGTTATTGGAGAAGTAATGCAAGGGCATAGAACATCGTAACATGATTATGTGGAGTTAACATCGTTTTTATAGAATCATAGAATCCCTACAGTGCAGAAGGAGGCCATTCGGCCCATCGTGCCTGCACCAACCACAATCCCATCCAGGCCCTATTCCTGTAACCCCATGCATTTACCCTGCTAATCCCCTGACACAAAGGCCGCGATTGTCCCATTGCGGCCCGCCACTTTTCTGGCATGTCCGGCCAGGAGACGCACCTCTGCGGTCTTGTTCCGGGATTTGCGCATGCGCTGGGAATGCATGCGCATCTCCCAGAGCTGGTGAACGGTCGCCGGCCAGACCATGCTGGAAACCGGCGGGAAGGAAGGTCAGTCATTTGAATCTGTTTTTAATCTATTTTAAATATTGTTAATTATCGGGACCTTTCAGGCCTCGATCGAATCTACCACCCCGTCAGGAGTACTTCATTCCAGCAGGGTTCACGACAAACAAAGAACAAAGAACAATACAGCACAGGAACAGGCCCTTCGGCCCTCCAAGCCCGCGCCGCACCCCGGCCAGGATTGAATCCTGAATCCAGGATCCCCGCCCAATTTTCCAGCCTATCTACATACCAATATCCTATCCACCGAGCTGTCCCCCACAGCTACGATGCTTTGTTCATTACAACCTATTAACTCACCCCCACCCCCCCATTCCAGACCATGTGATCTCCAGGGAGAGGCGAAAACCCAGAGTGAAAACCCCAGGGCCAATATGGGGAAAAAAAAATCTGGGAAATTCCTCTCCGACCCCCTGAGGCGATCGAAACGAGTCCAGGAGATCACACTGGCCCTGATCGGAAAATGCTTCCCAACCCTAGTCATTTCCACTTCCACGAGAAACAAGGAACAATTAGCCCGCGCCGCTCCCTGGTCCAAACTAGACCACTCTTTTGTATCCCTCCATTCCCACTCCGTTCATATAGCTGTCTAGATAAGTCTTAAACGTTCCCAGTGTGTCCGCCTCCACCACATTCACGCGACATTCAGGGAGCTAGCGAGAAACCCCACCTGAATGAATGGGAGGCAATCGGTGCCCACCAGGGGGTTGGGCAGTGAGGGGGGTGGTGTCCCCTGGGCATGGACACCCTGGCAGTGCCAGCCTGTGACCCCAGCACTGCCCAAGGGGCAAAGTGCCCATGCCCGGGGGAACCTTGGCACTGCCCACCAGGCAGCGGGTAGTGCCAAGGGGGAGGGGGCCTATTGTGGGTGGGGCCTAGGTGCGATTGGTGGGGGTGGGGGGTCCCGCTGCCACTCTGCATTGGGATTGGTCTGGGATGGAGGAAGGCCAGCGATTGGGGCAGCCTGGGTGGAGGGTGGGGGGGTGGAGGGGCAGTGGGGTGGAGGATGGTCTGTCTCTGGTGGGGTCTGACCCCAGGGGGACCAGCGGGGGGTGGGGGTCTGCCGGGGTTAGGGGTGTAGGGGGAATTGTCGCTGCTGGGGGATGCTGGGCATTGGGGATGGCGGGGGGGAGGGGTCAGGGCAGACCCAGGAATTGTGGGGGCCGCGATCGGTCCATGCGGGGGGACTGGAGGGGTAGCACTGCGGGGGGTCCCGGGCTGGCCAGCGATTGAGCTGGCCAGCAAATGGGGAATCTGACAGATCGGGACCACTGCGCATGCGCAGAGTTCCAGAACTGTCAGACTCCGGTGCGAATAGGCCCCGCCCCCCTGGGTTTTTAATGAGATTCCCGACTGGGACCTCTGCAGTGCACAGAGTGCGGAGATTCAGGTGAGAAGCAGAACTGTCCGACCAGTCGGGATTTAGAACAGTTTTCCTGCTAATTCAGCACTTTTGGGAGAATCGCCCCCAAAGTGTCAGTTTAGCAAGGCCAATCAACCGCACATCTTTGGGCTGCTGGAGGAAACCGGAGCACCCGGAGGAAACCCACGCAGACACGGGGAGAATGTGCAAACTCCATACGGACAGTGACCCAAGTCAGGAATTGAACCCGGGTCCCTGGTGCTGTAAGGCAACAGTGCTAACCACTGTGCTACCGTGCCATCTCATGGAAGGGAAATCATCTTTGACGAGTCTGTTAGTGATTTTTGAAGATGTAACTGGCAGTGAAGATAAAATGGAACAGTGGATTCAGTTTATTGGATTATCAAAACACATTAGATAAGGTGGCACAAAAAAGAATCTTCCAGCGAGATTTGAGGGTAATCAACTAACATGAATAGAGGATTGATGAAAGGACAGGAGGCAGAGAGAGGGAACACGGGGATGGTTTCCAGCTCAGCAAGTTGTTTTACAGGGACCAGTGTTTGGATCGCAGCAATTTCTAATCTTTATTTATTAATGACCCAGATGACAGCAGAGACAGAATGTACCCGAGCTGTCGATGGGATGCTAGGTGGGGAAGTGAGTCTGCAATGGGATTTGGTCATGATTGGGAAAGCAGGTGGCAGGAAGAGTATTGAAGGAGGAAATTTTCCAGAAAACCATATTTGTATCATCAAACATATTTACTTATTGGACTAATTGGCACCACTCATAACGGGCCAACAATGCAGAGGGGCACCCCTGGATGGATATTCGATCGGGTCCCCCCCTGCACAGCTGAGAGACTCACGAATTTCAGAAACTACGGAAGATCCCTAATCTGCCTAGCAACAGCGCGCAGCTGCATTTTAAACTGGCCAAGGACGATCAAGATCCCTATGAAACGAGACATAGAGTGGGTTATCAAAACCAAGCTATCACTGAAATATTACCAATTCGGCCAAGGCAGACATAAAAATCTGATAAACTAAGAGATAAGGATAAAAGGTTAAGAATGAAATACTCCAGACACCCAACAGGACAGGATGACATTAACACTCAATCTCACAAGCAGGAAACACAGACACGGAACAATAGGATCAATTCAAATAAGAGGACACATAGAGATGATAATGGGAAACGCATTTAGACACCGGGGCAGGACCAAGTAATCCCATTAACACGAACACACACCATACAAATGCTAATCGATGAAACTTCCTAGGGACTTTTGAAACTGACAGACCACTTTATACATTGTGTAAAAAAGCATACATTGTGTAAAAAAGCATAATCAAATGTTCCCGCGCGAATTTGGATCCCTATAAAGATCCAGAGCTGATGTGATTTAATTGAGATCAACGTGGCCAAGCCACTGTTTCTGAGCTGGCTACGGGGGTCTCCCTGGGATCCCAGTAATTGTACAATAAAGACACGCTTTGAACCTTGATTTGCGACTCAACTTCTATTCTGCACTGGTAAGGGATATTTCCCTACAACAAAATGGCGTAGTCACGGCAGGATTTGATATCTGACTTCTGACTGATGGCCACAGTTTGAAAGTCGGGATCAAATTTAAACGAATCTGATACAAATCCAGAGCAGTCAAAGGCGAGTGCAGGTCTCCGTTCAAAGTGAGGTACCTTTAAGGGTTAGGGTTTGTCTGTTTTAAGTATTGTTGTCTTGTAGAACTGTATAATCTTGCCTAAGTTTTTAAATTGAAACAGAAGTCCGCACTAAAGAGGTACAGGTCAGAACGACCGCGTGGAAGAAGGTAAGTAACTTTTAACTTTAATAGGAGTAAAGGACCAGAGGTAAAGATAACAGGTTTTGGGCTATTTGATAACAGGAATTAAGACTAATATAAAGATAAGTACCGCATGCAGAACTAATTGGTGTAACTAACCCAGGATTGTAAATGAAACCGCTGTCTGTGCCAAGGCAATAGGACAAGGGAGTGCTTGACTCAAGGTGCCCTACCCTAAACTGGACGTTAAGAGGAGAAATCTCCCACGCTAAGGTTGGGTTTTGAAGCGGGCGCTAAGAGGCACAGGCACTCAGGGTGCAAGGCACGGACAGTGTAAATCGGGTAACAACACTGACTCTGAAGGGACGAACAACCTCAGAGTCGATACAGTTACTAACTATAACAGGGGCTTTGATAACAGAATACATGTGTGTAAGTGTTGAGGAAAAGGGGACCCGATCCATCCTGACCAAGAGACACGACGACGGAGGATCCATTAGGGACCCGGGCGGAGTTTGATAACCTTGTTCGTCTGTAGGGAACACCACAGCCCATAGCAGGATACCCGGTTTTGGGGTAACGGATCAACCCTGCTAGTGGGGGTGGTGGCCGAGCGGGAGGCGTTGTACTTAGAGGGGCTGGGAACAGGGGCGGACAAACCCACTAAACAACCAGCACACATCCCAATAAGACAACACAAAATAGTCCAAGCGTGAGGTGTCAGGAATAGTTGGGGGAGCCCAGGGGAAAGAGACCCACTGGAACCTCACTACGAGGCCCTACAGCAATACAGACGGTGCTGGGGCAGTATCAGTGACAGGAGATAAGGGAGAGAGTTGAGGCACTTTTACTGTAGCAGCCAGCATACGGGGGTTGCAGGACTGCTAGACAGAAAAATGGCAGACCACGTTGTTAAGGGAGAAACTGCAGTAGCTCTCATTTTGAAGTATCTGTTAGCCAGAGAAGCGATTGTTGCAAAGATGAAACGGAACGGGTGGAACGCATCACAAACTTTAGAAGATCAAAGAAAGTGGGTAGACGGAGTTAAACGGGACAAAACAAAAGTAATGGGAGTAATATTAGTGACCCAGTTAGCTGGACTAATTGAGGAAGTAAATGCCTCAATGGAGGAGAGACACAAAGAGACAGAACAAATTAAAGTATTACAGGAGAGAGTGAGGGAATTAGAACACAGAAGACACACTGCGGAGATAACGCAGAGATCAGAGGAAACGGACCCTCGGCGCCCATACGAGTCAGTGCAGAAACATACAGCCACTCCAGCATCAGAAGAAAACGTAGAAAATTATAATCTAGCGCCAGTCACGAGAGGAGGGACGTTAGCACAACCAAAGGCAACCTATAAGCCTTTTACGCCAGGGGAAAGGCAGCAGATGGATAGGAGAGATCTTAGTTTTTGTATTTCAGTGTGTTTGTGAGATCTGGTAGCTTGTCGAATGTAGGTGGTTGTTGTTGTAATTAGATTGAGAGCAGGGAGCTCTTTGTTCCTGTGGAATGTTTGCTACAGGCAGTGGGTGCAGTGTATTGCACCTTGGTTTAGCCTCAGGGGGCTGGGAGAGTGTTAAAACTGTTAAAGATTAAAGTGATAGGATTTCTTGAATTTACTTCTGCTTTGAGTTAATTACAGTTTGGAAGAAAGAAGAATAAAAGCGATTGTCTTAATCAATGTTCTGTATTCTCTTTGAATGTTTTACACTCATCCCAGTCTGAAATGATAAGTTTGAATGAAAAAGGATGTACTGTGGAATGACTTTTGGAAGCTTCCATGTGTATGTGTGTGTGTGTTTAAACAAAGTGGTTGCGTGGATGCTTTGTTGTTGTTTGTTTTAATGTTAAGAAAGGATTTAAACCTTGGAAGGAAGCATGTGCTCTTTCCTTTGTCTTGAAGTAGAAATTATAAGAGTTAGTTGAGGAGTTAAGAGAAGAAAATAAGTTATTTTGTGGAAAGGTAGAAAAGCAGGAACAAAAGACTGAGGTCTATGAATTAGTTTAAAGTATATCAAGTCAGTGAAATACAGTATTAATCGCAGAATATCGCGATTTGCGAACGTCAGATAGTTTAGTATTCTGAACTAGTTAAAATTATGTACTGCCGTCGGAATTTCATGAGCCATCAAGGTTCAAGGTTTGCCAAATATAAAAGCACTGCAAAGCTTAAAACCTAGCCAGTTAAGAAACCAAAATGTTCCTAATCAAATAACTGGTATGTATTGTACCTGCTTTGATTTTAATTCGGCGCCTGTTACTTTTCCTAGAGTGCGGGGGTTTCGATCTGGAGCTCAGTTTAAAAAAAAGAAACGGCTTAAATTAAAAGGGTTTGGATATCACGGGTACGATGTGTAAAGTGGTATGATACAACTGCCGCTTGATTATTTTTATTATACAGTATAGCACTGCCATATAGACACAAGAATAACATCAAATCCTGAAAAGCCTTAACCAACTTTGTATGATATATTCATATACTATATTGGGCATTGATAAAGACATAATTATTTTGTGAAGTACTGTGGTGTAGCGCTTGCACGCAAACAAATGATCAAATTAGAGATAGTGTAAGAGTACTCATATAAAGATCGGAACTGTATGGCATGTGATTTTAATGGGGAAAGCGATGTCTTTTGATAAGACTACATACAAATGAATGGATGTATCCGACAATACATCCGAGACCTTAGCACCCAATTGAAGGGGATGCGCCGGTCCGTAATTTCTAATCAGGCACAGGTCGATGCAGAGGGGGACTCAGAAATATTACCAGAAGTCCCAAAAGCCGGGAGCCGGGTATTAACAAAAGTGCTTCCTGCAAAACCAGGATTTGCCCCAAGATGGCACGGACCTTACGAGGTCATTGTTAGCGGAGATACCTGTGCCTGTATAGATATAAGGGGACAGGGGGTCTGGAAACACTGGACCCAATTAAAACTATATGAGGACAAATGAACTAAAAAATACCGTTTTGCTCATTCAACTTCCACAGGAACCAGGACCAGATCTACTATCAAGACGTCGGAACCAACTACTTTTAATTTAATTGCCTGTTTATTTTCTGTATATACTGTAATTGTAAAATACTGTTGAAAAAAAAAAGAGCGATATGGGAACAGGGACATATCTGATAATAACCCTGACCATTGTAAATACACTCCAACACATGGGGGTTAGGGGAGCAGAACCACCAATCATGGAAGGAAACCTATTCCTGAAAACACACATCCAGATCTATGGGAATAGGACCGCTTGTTACCCCTCAGCGCGATCAGTAAACTCCCTATTCATCGCAACACCAGGGTGGCTCCCACAAGAGTTATTCACTATTGACACATCGGGGGCACCCTGCAAAGAACATATTGGGTACTTTAAGCAAGGGATACAAGGAAGGTGTGTAGAGCTCACTGAGCCGGGAATTCTAAGGGGGATGGGACCCCAACCGGAGGAGACACATGGGAACTACCCACAATGTTTTAAGGGAGAGGGATGGGGGTGCGTGCATGCCTTTGTCCCTAAAAATGATTCGTGCGCTGAGGCACATTGTGCTCTCCAGGAGTGCCGGGTCCGGGAAGGACACTTCACTTGTGACTGCAAGCAACAAAAATGCATTGCAGTCACCGCGGGTAGGCAGCTTATGTGTGGCAAGTGCAACAGCACCCACGTAAGCTCAGCCTCAGGGACATATCCATTTGATTCTCACCAAGAGGTACAATCAAGTGGACAGTCCAGGGGGAGGGAAGGTTCCACAAGATGGGGCCATGTGGTCAAACGACCCCGGGGTAATGCATGTTATCGGGTTAAAGACGGGTACGTGTTTTATTTAAAAATGTATATATGACGGCCACAGACAGGCCTCCAAGGTTCTTTTCCGTAGGGACAATCAGACCTCTCACGGTTCCATGCCCAAGCGAAGGGCATGTCCAGAAACGCATAGTGACCAGGGCCATCAGCGCAGAATTTTGCTCCGACTGGCAGGCCCCTGTCACACTAGGGTCTTCTTTAGGATATGGATTTCTGGGGACACTATCCCTGGGAGGCGCCGCAGGGGTGATCAGTGCCAGTAATAGGAACTTCTTCATATGTGGACTGACCATTTTAGGAAACAACACCCTACAAGCATTAGGCGCAATTGACCAAGAACTCGCAGAACTCAGACTATACACACAACAAACGAGATATGCGGTGGACTATCAGCTAGCCAGACAAGGGGGGGTATGCACCATCATCAAGGAAAAATGCATCACATACGTACACGACGAGACACTAAACATAACAGCAGCCATGTCCGGGATACAAAAGCAATTGGATAACTTTAAACAGGGGTTAACAGGGACTGATGGGTGGTTAGGATGGCTGTTTAACACAGTTTGGGGAGCATATATTATGAAGGGATTAATCCTAGTGGTAGCCATCCTGTTCACACTCTGCCTTGGCCTAACCTGTATTAAAGTGATATGTGCAAATATTACATCAAGAATGCTACCCACTGCCAGTATCCAGATGCAAGAACTTAACAACGGCACAGAAGAAGAGGAACAACGGCAAGGACAACAGCTGTACAAATCACTGTTCCTCTGAAGGTCGTCCATGGGGGGTCAGCCATGAATGGCACCCCCTGGACGAGAGGAGGGACTGAAGGAGGAAATTTTCCAGAAAACCATATTTGTATCATCAAACATATTTACTTATTGGACTAATTGGCACCACTCATAACGGGCCAACAATGCAGAGGGGCACCCCCGGATGGATATTCGATCGGGTCCCCCCCTGCACAGCTGAGAGACTCACGAATTTCAGAAACTACGGAAGATCCCTAATCTGCCTAGCAACAGCGCGCAGCTGCATTTTAAACTGGCCAAGGACGATCAAGATCCCTATGAAACGAGACATAGAGTGGGTTATCAAAACCAAGCTATCACTGAAATATTACCAATTCGGCCAAGGCAGACATAAAAATCTGATAAACTAAGAGATAAGGATAAAAGGTTAAGAATGAAATACTCCAGACACCCAACAGGACAGGATGACATTAACACTCAATCTCACAAGCAGGAAACACAGACACGGAACAATAGGATCAATTCAAATAAGAGGACACATAGAGATGATAATGGGAAATGCATTTAGACACCGGGGCAGGACCAAGTAATCCCATTAACACGAACACACACCATACAAATGCTAATCGATGAAACTTCCTAGGGACTTTTGAAACTGACAGACCACTTTATACATTGTGTAAAAAAGCATACATTGTGTAAAAAAGCATAATCAAATGTTCCCGCGCGAATTTGGATCCCTATAAAGATCCAGAGCTGATGTGATTTAATTGAGATCAACGTGGCCAAGCCACTGTTTCTGAGCTGGCTACGGGGGTCTCCCTGGGATCCCAGTAATTGTACAATAAAGACACGCTTTGAACCTTGATTTGCGACTCAACTTCTATTCTGCACTGGTAAGGGATATTTCCCTACAACAGTATTAATGTGGGGAATTCACAGGGTCTTCACTTTGGAAGAATAATAAAAAAACAGCTGTTTTAAATGGTGAGAAAATATTCAGTGTTAGTGCAATTTCAGAAGGATTCAGCTGCCTCTTATATGAAACATATATGGTTAACATGCAGATCCAGCAAACAATTAGGAAGATAAATGGAATGGAGACCTTCATGCAAGGGACTGGAGTGTAAGAATATGGAAATTTTACCTCAATGATACACCTGGAGTACTATGTACCATTTGGGGCTTGCTACATAAGAATGGATATATCGGGTGGCGAGAATGAAGCTTCATTGGATGGATTTCTGGGATAGAGTGTCATAACCACTTCTCCAATTTATTTTTATTAATGTTTGGATGGTATCTGTGAGTAATGATTCTACATCTCTTTTTTCTAGGGATGCCTTTAGCTTACTTGCCCCACTCTCATCTCGCCTTTGTCTTGCACCAACATTTAATCTCCCCTTCCTTCCAGCCGATTAAAACCATTCCATCTTTCCCCCTCTCTCTCTCTGTGCTTGCTGTGAATCTGTTATTTCACTAACGTTTTCCAGTTCTGATTAAATGTTACCCCCAATTTTCTCCCCACAGATAGAAACATCCAAAAAAAGGAGCAGGAGGAGGCCATTTGGCCCTTCAGGTCTGCTTCCCCATTCATTATGAGCATGGCTGATCATCCAACCTGATCCTGCCTTCCCTGCCATACCCTTTGCTCCCCTTCACTCCAGGTGCTCTATCTGACTGCTTCTTGAAAACATACAGGCTGGAATATTACCGCCCCGTCCGCCATGGGAATCAGAGGGGCGAGGGACGGACAATGGGAAGGTCTGTTGACCTTGGGCAGGATTTTACGGTTTCGGGACGAGCAAGGCCGTCAAACCCGCCCACAATGTTTGTATCCTGAGACTGCAACCTCCTGGTTCTGGAGTGTTGCTCGGGCTAGAAAAGTGTAGGTATGAGGAGAGAGTGGATAGGCTGGGGTTATTTTCCATGGAACAAAAATGGCTGAGGGGTGAATTGATTGAGGTGCACAAAATTATGAGGGGGGCAAGACAGAGTGGTCAACATAAAATAGTTTAACTTGATGGAGAATTCTAGAACCAGGCAACATAGATTCAAGAGGGGACAAGAGGAAGAACTTTTTTACACAGAGGGTGGTGGGTGTCTGGAATTCACTGCCTGAGTTGGTGGTGGAGGCAGAGACTCTAAACTCTTTTAAACAGTACCTGGATCTGAGCCTTAAGTGCTGTAAACTACAGGGCTGTGTGGCGGGTGCAGGAAGGTGGGATTAGAAAATACACCTGGGTGTCCTTGGGCACAGTAAGAAGTCTCACAACACCAGGTTAAAGTCCAACAGGTTTATTTGGTAGCAAATACCATAAGCTTTCGGAGCAATGCTCCTTCGTCAGATGGAGTGGTCTCTGTTCTCAAACAGTGCACAGGCACAGAAATCAAATTACAGAATACTGATTAGAATGCAAATCTCTACAGCCAGCCAGGTGTTAAATGTACAGACAATGTGGGTGGAGGGAGCATTCAACACAGGTTAAAGAGATGTGTATTGTCTCCAGACAGTACACCTTGGGCTGCCATGGAGAAGATAGGCCGAATGGCCTTCTTCTGTCCTGTAACGTCTCTACAGTTCTATGGATTATAAACACCAGCATGCATTGGTTGGACTGAATGGCCTGTTCCTGTGAGGTACAACATGTGTGATGCTATGTAATCATATGAATGGTGTCGGTGATTAACAGGATCTCAGCTCACTGATATTGAATGCAGCAGAACCTTTTTGATGGGATTAAATAATAGGAAAGGAATTAAGACTGGAGTTGAAGTTGTGTGACTCTGGTAAACGCTGTGAACTGGTAGATTCTAGAAATGTAGAGGTGAGTTACACATGCAGAAAAGAAAGAGTGGATTCAAAGCTACTGAATTCCATGAGTACAGCCAGGACTTGATAGCCCTCCCTGCTGGTGGGATCTTCCTGTCGTGCCAAAAGAAACCCCCGCCCCGCACATGGTGGGATACCTGCAGCATGGCGAGCGAGCAGTGTAAATGGCGAGACTGGTGTAAGTTTCAGGGCAATCCTCCATATTTCAAAAGGACTCAGGAGAAACCTGAGAGTTTAAAAGTGGCCAACTCTGGCTGCTGGCTGATAAAACCTCCCAGAAGGCTCGGCAGGACAAACATAATCTACCTGTGGACTGTGCTAAGGAAAGGTGTGAGCCCCCTGAATATGCAAGTGGCCAGAAAGGCAGAAAGGCAGACACACCAGTGATCTAATCATCAGAAGGACAAAGGGAGATGGAGACCAGCAGACGAACAGTAAACAGACCAGCAGGGAGACAATGGCCACGGAAATCGGCCCATCCACAGAAGACAAGAAGACCCATCCCACTGATGGGATACTGTTCAGGAAGCTCCGGAGAAGCATTAAAAAGACATTAAAATAACGACCCATGAGGGTCAAGGCACTTCCAGCCTTTTGTGTTTGGACTTGACTCAATTAAGCCAAGACTGCCGGTGATCGAAAGCCCATTGTCCTTGAAAATCACCTACGGGAGCAGCGAAGTTGGTTGTTAAATTGGGCTGAAGTTAAGATCAAGAGAGGCAGACAAGCCAAACCGAGCTCTCTTCCAGAATCGCAAGCTGATGTGCAGAGGTGAAGACCAACAGCAGCCCAGTTTCGACCCTGCACTAAGACATTCGAGCCCATCACAAAGGAACCCCTTTTAGAATTGTGAGTATCCCAGCCAACCTTGTGAAGCTCCCGAGGATAGGATAGAGGTTGGGGCAAGGGGAGGGGTGATGTATTGTAATTTTAAAGTTCAGTAATCTTGTTTTGAACTGTGTAAAGTAAGATTTTACATTGTACCCGTTAGCATTTCTCCCATAGTGATAGTATAAAGTATAAGTTTTAATCATGTGTGGTGTGGTATTGGAGAGGTTGATTTTATTGTTAAATAAATCACTGTAAGTTTTGAAACTCGTTTGGAGTCCGTCTTGCCTCTTGTTCTCTCATCAGCGCACTCTGGTGAGGTCACAGTTTCAATATCCCTTACCATAAATCCGGAGTCTAGAACCGAGGGTGATCTGAGCGATTCGAACCCGCTCACTCAAGGGAGACTGCTGGTCTGGAGATAAAAAGGACAGAGTCTCTCTGTTCTCTCTCTTGGAGACCTACTCGAGTGGAGTGGGTGCAGGGTGGCCGTTGTCCCACCGACGAGGGAGAGAATCACTCAGGCCTTGGTGACGGTTTTGGGATGGCTGTGTGATATAAGTATCAGGTTACCGGTCAGGTATAAACGGTGAGCTTGGTTCAGCGCTCTCTCCTGCGGAGTTGCCCCAATGCAGTATTCCCCGGCCTTTGAAATTTCAAGGCCTGTAAGAGAGAGACATTCGCAGCTATCGGCAGACCCCCAAATACCAGCCTGTAAGTGGAGTAAAGAGAAAGATCCCGCTACACTGGAAGGCCCTACTGGTGGCCGATGGTGATCCATCTCCGCAACCGGGAAACTTTCCTCAGCGGGGGAGGGGGTGAAGAATCCCTACGGATGCAGCATAGGATCAATGTGATGGAGTTTACAATCTCCAATTCACACTCCTTCTCAGGCTGGCCTTTGTTTGTTTTTCAATTCTTTAATCTTACTCTTTGTCCCTTTGACTAGCAAGGTTCAGTTACCTTATTGCCCTCACTGCCCTGTTATCAGCTCAACAATTTACAGGACAAAACTGCTTCAAACCTAAACCTCGGTCTAACAGCACACTCCAGCGAGACCAGGAGCCTTTAGTAAAACAGCACCATTCACAATCCCGCAAACACCAAACTAGGAATATTCCAAAAATGTGCAGTCATTCTCTTTATGAAGTTGCTATCTCAAATTGTTTTCCAACAGATGTTTTTCACATTATTCTGTCAGACTTTGAGTCTAGCTTGTGGTGGTTAATGAAATTACAATGTACCAAAATTTGAAAATTAAAGCATGTTAATAAACTATGAAGTGATGGAAGCAGGAGATCATAAAGAAATAGCGCTCTGAAAGCTCGTGATTCCAAATAAACCTGTTGGACTTTAACCTGGTGTTGTGAAACTTCTTACTGTGTCCACCCCAGTCCAACACCGGCACTTCCACATCATGAATATTTTTAAGGCAGAGTTGGATAGATTCTAGGGCGTGATAGGTTATGAGGCATAGGCAAGTCTTGATGTGAGGTTACCATCAGCCAAGATCTTATTAAATAGCATAACAGACTCGAGGGGCTGAATGGCCTAATTCTGCTCCATGAAATCATAGAAACCCTACAGTGCCATTCGGCCCATCGAGTCTGCACCGACCACAATCCCACCCAGCCCCTACCCCCGCATATTTACCTGCTAATTTCTATGATTCTAATCCCTCTACCCTACACATCTCAGGACTCTAAGGGGCAATTTTTAACCTGGCCAATCAACCTAACCCGCACATCTTTGGACTGTGGGAGGAAACCAGAGCACCCGGAGGAAACCCACGCAGACACGAGGAGAATGTGCAAACTCCACACAGACAGTGACCCAAGTCGGGAATCGAACCCGGGACCCTGGAGCTGTGAAGCAGCAGTGCTAACCACTGTGCTACCGTGCCGCCCCGTTGTGCCGCCCCATGTTCATATGTTAAACAGCAGTGTCACAAGCGAGGCTGCACCAATTCATGAGTAGTTTGAAAATATGAACTCAAACTTTCGACTTTATGAATGAAATTATAAATAAATAATCATTCGACTTTTGAAAGAATCTTTTTTCATTACTCTGGTAGATTTTGAGTCCACCAAGTGGTAGTCAGTGGCATTACACTGCACCAGACTTTTGTTTTTCATTCTTTCATTGGGCATGGGCAGCACTAGCAAGGCCAGCATTTATTGTCCATTCTTAATTGTCATTGTTTTATAAGAACATAAGAACTAAGAGCAGGAGTAGGCCATCTGGCCCCTCGAGCCCTCTCCGACATTCAATAAGATCATGGCTGATCTTTTCGAGGACTCAGTTCCACTTACCCACCCACTCACCATAACCCTTAATTCCTTTATGTTCAAAAATTTATCTATCCTTGCCTTAAAAACATTCAATGAGGTAGCCTCAACTGCTTCACTGGGCAGGGAATTCCACAGATTCACAACCCTTTGGGTGAAGAAGTTCCTCCTCAACTCAGTCCTAAATCTGCTTCCCCTTATTTTGAGGCTATGCCCCCTAGTTCTAGTTTCACCCGCCAGTGGAAACAACTTCCCTGCATTTATCTTATCTATTCCCTTCATAATCTTATATGTTTCTATAAGATCTCCCCTCATCCTTCTGAATTCCAATGAGTTTAGCCTCAGTCTACTCAGTCTCTCCTCATAAGTCAAACCTCTCAACTCCAGAATCAGCCTAGTGAATCTCCTCTGCACCCCTCCAGTGCCAATATATCCTTTCTCAAGTAAGGAGACCAAAACTGTACACAGTACTCCAGGTGTGGCCTCACCAGCACCTTATGCAACACAACCTCGTTGTTTTTAAACTCCATCCCTCTCGCACTGAAGGACAAAATTCCATTTGCCTTCTTAATTACCTGCTGCACCTGCAAACCAACTCCTTGTGATTCTTGCACAAGGACACCCAGGTCCCTCTGCACAGCAACATGCTGCAATTTCTTACCATTTAAATAATAGTCCATTTTGCTGTTACTCCTACCAAAATGGATGACCTCACATTTGCCAAAATTTCAGAGTCAACCACATCACTGTGTGATGCGCGACAATCAAGCACGAGGTACAAGGCTTCAGCGATTGAAGGCTTTTATTGACAAACAATGGAACTATCTAAACACGAGGACACCATTCCAGACTGGAAGGGTCCCGCCTGAGCAGAGGGTCTTATACCTCTCCCCAGGAGGCGGGGCCCGACCGGGATGTGCCATAACAGCATCCACCACAGGTATATTAATCCCACAGTGTAAACACCCTAACCCAACAACAACATTATAACAACCCCACAGTGTCAACACCCTAACCCAACAGTAACCTTGGAATAACCCCACAGTGGTAACCAACGATGGTTCACCACATTCACCCCTCCTTTGAAAACAAAGGCCGGCGGGGTGCGAAAACAGATTACATATATACAAAAAAAATCTACAAGTCCAGACGGTCTGGAGGACCGCACCGTCGCTGTGATCTCCTCAACACCGGTTGTGACACCGGAGCAGGTGCTTGCGGTGGCGTTCTCTCCAAAACAGCGTCCGGCTGTCCCCTCGAGGACTCCCGGGCCGGTTGACCCTGGTGAAGCGGTGGTGCAGGGGATCCCGGTACCTTCTGTGGTGGCGCCGATCTCCGAGTCTCAGGCAAGCTGTACATGGGAGTATAACTGTTATGCACTGGTCCCGGTGCTGACCGCGCCACGTCCGGGGAAGAAAGAAGTGATAGGGGATTCGTGACAGGGGGTATAGGAGCGACAGGAGTTGCTACGTCCCCTGCGGGCGCCAGGTCTCGAATCGAGACCGTGTCCTCTCGCCCGTCAGGATATGCCACATAGGCATACTGAGGGTTGGCGTGGAGGAGTTGGACCGGTTCGATCAAGGGGTCGGACTTGCGGGCCCTCACATGTCGCCGCAGAAGGACGGGTCCTGGGTACGTCAACCAGGCTGGTAAGGAGATCCCCGAGGACGACTTCCGAGGGAATGAGAACATCCTCTCGTGGGGAGTAGCATTGGTTGCCATACACAGGAGGGAGCGAATGGAATGAAGCGCATTTGGAAGGACCTCCTGCCAACGGGAGACTGGAAGGCCCCTGGACTTCAGCGCCAATAGGACAGCCTTCCAGACTGTAGCATTCTCTCTCTCCACCTGTCCGTTACCCCTAGGGTTGTAGCTCATGGTTCTACTAGAGGCAATCCCGTATGAGAGCAGGAATTGCCTCAAGTCGTTACTCATGAACGACGAGCCCCTGTCGCTATGTATGTAGCAGGGGTACCCGAACAGGGTAAAAAGATCACTGAATGCCTTAATCACTGTGGCAGTCGACGTGTCCGCACAGGGGACAACAAACGGGAACCGGGAGTATTCATCTATGATATTGAGAAAATACACATTCCGGTCCGTTGAGGGAAGGGGGCCCTTAAAATCCACACTCAGCCTCTCGAAGGGGCGAGTGGCCTTGACCAGTTGTGCCCGGTCAGGTCGATAAAAGTGCGGTTTGCATTCCGCGCAAATCCGACAGCTTCTCGTTACAGACCTGACATCCTCCACCGAGTAGGGCAGGTTGCGGGCTTTTATGAAGTGGTAGAGCCGAGTGACCCCAGGATGGCACAGGTCATTATGGAGGGCATTCAAGCGGTCCTCCTGCATGATAGCGCATGTTCCGCGCGAGAGGGCATCCGAGGGCTCATTGAGTTTCCCTGGACGATACATAATATCGTAATTATAGGTGGAGAGCTCAATTCTCCACCGCAAGATCTTATCATTCTTGATCTTGCCCCTCTGCGTATTACTGTACATAAACGCCACGGATCGTTGATCCGTGATCAGGGTGAACCGCTTCCCCACCAGGTAATGGCGCCAGTGTCTGATGGCCTCCACAATAGCCTGAGCCTCCTTCTCCACCGCTGAATGGCGAATTTCGGGACCTTGAAGGGTGCGGGAAAAAAACGCGACGGGC
Source organism: Mustelus asterias (assembly GCF_964213995.1). NCBI lineage: Eukaryota > Metazoa > Chordata > Chondrichthyes > Carcharhiniformes > Triakidae > Mustelus > Mustelus asterias. The sequence continues at coordinate 14,607,392 of NC_135823.1, forward strand.
CTGCCTGCCTGGTTCAGTGTGGCGGCCAGGGCGAAATCCGATGCATCACTTTCCACCTGAAAAGGGATGGATTCATCCACCGCGTGCATCGTGGCTTTCGCAATGTCGCTTTTCAAAGCCTTGAAGGCCAATTGGGCCTCCGGCGTGAGTGGGAAAGTCGTGGACTTGATGAGCGGACAGGCTTTGTCCGCGTAGTTGGGGACCCACTGCGCATAATAAGAAAAGAAGCCGAGGCATCTCCTCAGTGCTTTTGCGCTAGCGGGCAAGGGAAGTTCAGTAAGGGGGCGCATACGGTCTGGATCAGGGCCGATGACCCCGTTTTCCACCACGTATCCCAGGATAGCTAACCTGCGCGTACGGAATACACACTTCTCCCTGTTATAGGTCAGATTCAGGCGAGACGCAGTGCGCAGAAAGTTCTGGAGGTTTGTGTCATGGTCCTGCTGGTCATGGCCGCAGATGGTGACGTTATCCAGGTACGGGAAGGTAGCCCGCAACCCGTTCTGGTCTACCATTCGGTCCATAGCACGCTGGAAGACCGAGACCCCATTGGTGACACCAAATGGAACCCTAAGAAACTGATACAGACGACCATCCGCCTCAAAAGCCGTGTATTGTTGGTCCTCTGGGCGGATGGGGAGTTGGTGGTAGGCGGACTTAAGGTCTATGGTGGAGAACACCCGGTACTGCGCAATCTGATTGACCATATCAGATATGCGCGGGAGAGGATACGCATCCAGCTGCGTATAACGGTTAATGGTCTGACTGTAGTCGATGACCATCCGGGGTTTGTTCCCGCTTTTAACCACCACGACCTGCGCTCTCCACAGACTAGCACTGGGCTGTATGATCCCTTCTTTGAGGAGCCGCTGAACCTCAGATCTAATGAAGATCCGGTCTTCAGCGCTGTAACGCCTACTTTTAGTAGCGATGGGCTTGCAGCCTGGTACCAGATTCTTAAATAAAGAGGGTGTGGTGATCTTTAGTGTGGAAAGATTGCATGCGGGGCGCTTTGGACAATTTGGAGGCTGCGGCTGATTCCCTACTGCCAGCGAAGGGAGTGGCCCACCGTACTGTAGGATCACACTCTTCATGTGGACCATAAAGTTTAGTCCGAGGAGAATTGGCGCGCAAAGGTGCGGCAACACAAGGAGCCTGTATTGCTCGTAAATTGTGCCCTGCACCTCCAGGGTTACCACACAACGTCCTTGGATCGGTACAGACCGGGACCGTGATGCCATAGAAATTGTCTGTTTGGCAGGTAGAACCCGGAGTCCACGCCTCTTTGCAGTGTCAGGGTGAATAAAACTCTCGGTGCTCCCACTGTCAAACAGACAATACACAGTACGACCATTTACCTTAATGTTCATCATCGAACAGTCAAGCCTGTGATCCAGAGAGATCGACGCCACCGTTGGCCCTTGGACGTCACTGCAGGCAGCCGAGGTTGATACTGAGGACCCCTGCTGGTCGCTCCTGGTCGTCGTCGACCACGATGGCCGCCCCCATGAATCGCACGTGGGTGAGGGCGCCAAGCGTAGCGACTCCTGGTGGTCATCCTCCTCCTCCGCCAGCCACGATGGCGTCGTCCTGGATTCGCACGTGGTTGGACCTCGTGGGTACTGCGACGCCGAAGGAGATTGTCTCCGCTCTGGAGGGTCACAGGCTGCACTGCTGTTCTTGGGCTTCGATCTGCAGACTTTCGCGTAGTGCCCCTTTTTACCGCACTGACTGCAGATCATCGTTTTAGCTGGACACTGTTGCCGTGGATGCTTGGCTCCTCCGCAAAAATAGCACCGCTGGCCGCCTGGAGCTGCCGCCGTCGTCGGGTCGATATGGGAGCGTGAGCCCGTGGGGCGAGGAGGGATTTGTGCTTGCTCCTGCCACGTTGTCTCCACGTGGTCTTCGGGGTACAGAGCCAAGCTTTTCGACGCTGCCTCCAGCATCTCAGCCATCTCCATCGCTTGGGTCAGGTTGAGGTTCCCTTTCTCCAATAGCTTAAGCCGGATGTACGAGGACCCTACCCCTGCTACAAACGCATCTCGGGCGAGGTCGTACATGTACTGCTCAGCCGACACAGCTTTGCAGTCGCAGCCCCTGGCAAGCTGCAAGAGCTCATTGGCGTAGTCCTCCATGGTTTCGCCCGACTGCCGACGTCGTGTAGCGAGGAGGTAACGAGCGTGAATCTCGTTGGGTGGTCTCGTGTATCGTTTTTTCAAGAGCTCGATGGCCCTCGGGTAAGTGGTGGCCGCACGAATCGCGAGATAGACCGTGTCGCTTACCCTCGCGTGGAGGACCTGGAGTCTGTCGTTGTCCGTAGTAACTGCTGCAGAGGCCGCCAGGTAGTCCTCGAAACACTTCAGCCAGTGGTCGAAGGTGTTAGAGGCACCGACCGCACGTGGGTCCAGCGTCAGACGCTCTAGTTTCAGCATTTGCTCCATACTCTCTTTACTGTCGAGAGTTTTGTGTTTGTCAATAAAATTGATGCGCGACAATCAAGCACGAGGTACAAGGCTTCAGCGATTGAAGGCTTTTATTGACAAACAATGGAACTATCTAAACACGAGGACACCATTCTAGACTGGAGGGGTCCCGCCTGAGCAGAGGGTCTTATACCTCTCCCCAGGAGGCGGGGCCCGACCGGGATGTGCCATAACAGCATCCACCACAGGTGTATTAATCCCACAGTGTAAACACCCTAACCCAACAACAACATTATAACAACCCCACAGTGTGAACACCCTAACCCAACAGTAACCTTGGAATAACCCCACAGTGGTAACCAACGATGGTTCACCACACTGTGGCTCAGGATTCACATGTGGGCCAGACCAGGTAAGGACAGCAGATTTCCTTCCCTAAAGGGAAGGAGTGTGATGCACGACAATCGAGCACAAGACACAAGGCTTCGGTAATTGAAGGCTTTTATTGTCTAACAATGGAACTATTTGAACACGAGTACACCATTCCAGACTGGAGGGGTCCCGCCCGAGCAGAGGGTCTTATACCTCTCCCAGGAGGCGGGGCCCGACTGGGATGTGCCACAACAGCAACAACCACAGGTATATTAATCCCACAGTGTAAACACCCTAGCCCAACAACAACATTATAACAACCCCACAGTGTCAACACCCTAGCCCAACAACAACATTATAACAACCCCACAGTGTAAACACCCGAGCCCAACAACAACATTATAACAAGCCCACAGTGTCAACACCCTAGCCCAACAACAACATTATAACAACCCCACAGTGTAAACACCCTAGCCCAACAACAACATTAGAACAACCCCACAGTGGTAACCAACGATGGTTCACAACATTCACCCCTCCTTTGAGAACAAAGGCCGGCGGGGTGCGAAAACAGACTATATATATTAAAAAAAAGTCAACAATCTACAAGTCCAGACGGTCTGGAGGACCGCACCGTCGTTGTGACCTCCTCAATACCGGCTGTGACACCGGAGCAGGTGCTTGCGGTGGCGTTCTCTCCAAAACAGCGTCAGGCTGTCCCCTCGAGGACTCACGGGCCGGTTGACCCTGATGAAGCGGTAGTGCAGGGGATCCCGGTACCTTCTGCGATGGCGCCGATCTCCGAGTCTCAGGCAAGCTGTACAGTGGAGTATAACTGTTATGCACTGGTCCCGGTGCTGACCGCGCCACGTCCGGGGGAGAAATAAGAGATAGGGGATTCGTGACCGGGGGTATGGGAGCGACAGGAGTTGCTACGTCCCCTGCGAGCGCCAGGTCTCGGATCGAGACTGTGTCCTCTCGCCCGTCAGGATATGCCACATAGGCATACTGAGGGTTGGCGTGGAGGAGGTGGACCGGTTCGACCAAGAGGTCGGACTTGCGGGCCCTTACATGTCGCCGCAGGAGGACGGGTCCTGGGTACGTCAACCAGGCTGGTAAAGATATCCCCGAGGACGACTTCCGAGGGAATGAGAACATCCTCTCGTGGGGAGTAGCATTGGTTGCCGTACACAGGAGGGAGCGAATGGAATGAAGCGCATTTGGGAGGACCTCCTGCCAATGGGAGACTGGAAGGCCTTTGGACTTCAGCGCCAATAGGACAGCCTTCCAGACTGTAGCATTCTCTCTCTCCACCTGTCCATTGCCCCTAGGGTTGTAACTCGTGGTTCTACTAGAGGCAATCCCGTATGAGAGCAGGAATTGCCTCAAGTTATTACTCATGAACGACGAGCCCCTGTCGCTATGTATATAGCTGGGGTACCCGAACAGGGTAAAAAGATCACGGAATGCCTTGATCACCGTGGCAGTCGACGTGTCCGCACAGGGGACAACAAACGGGAACCGGGAGTACTCGTCTATGATGTTAAGAAAGTACACGTTCCGGTCTGTTGAGGGAAGGGGGCCCTTAAAATCCACACTCAGCCTCTCGAAGGGGCGAGTGGCCTTGACCAAATGTGCCCGGTCAGGTCGGTAAAAGTGCGGTTTGCATTCCGCGCAAATCCGACAGCTCCTTGTCACTGACCTGACGTCCTCCACCGAGTAAGGCAGATTGCGGGCTTTGATGAAGTGGTAGAGCCGAGTGACCCCAGGATGGCACAGGTCATTATGGAGGGCGTTCAAGCGGTCCTCCTGCATAGTAGCGCATGTTCCGCGCGAGAGGGCATCCGAGGGCTCATTGAGTTTCCCTGGACGATACATAATATCGTAATTATAGGTGGAGAGCTCAATTCTCCACCGCAAGATCTTGTCATTCTTGATCTTGCCCCTCTGCGTGTTATTGAACATAAACGCCACGGACCGCTGGTCCGTGATCAGGGTGAACCGCTTCCCCGCCAGGTAATGGCGCCAGTGTCTGACGGCCTCCACAATAGCCTGGGCCTCCTTTTCCACCGCTGAATGCCGAATTTCGGGACCTTGAAGGGTGCGGGAAAAAAACGCGACGGGCCTGCCTGCCTGGTTTAGTGTGGCGGTCAGGGCGAAATCAGATGCATCACTTTCCACCTGAAAAGGGATGGATTCGTCCACCGCGTGCATCGTGGCTTTCGCAATATCGCGTTTCAATGCCTTGAAGGCCAATTGGGCCTCTGGCGTGAGTGGAAAAGTCGTGGACTTAATAAGCGGACGGGCTTTGTCCGCGTAGTTGGGGACCCACTGCGCATAATAGGAGAAGAAGCCTAGGCACCTCCTCAGTGCTTTTGCGCTAGCGGGCAAAGGAAGTTCAGCAAGAGGGCGCATACGGTCGGGATCAGGGCCAATGACCCTGTTTTCCACTACGTATCCCAGGATGGCTAACCGGCACGTACGGAATACACACTTCTCCCTGTTGTAGGTCAGATTCAGGCGAGATGCAGTGCACAAAAAGTTCTGGAGATTTGTGTCATGGTCCTGCTGATCATGGCCGCAGATGGTGACATTATCCAGGTACGGGAAAGTAGCCCGCAGCCCGTTCTGGTCCACCATTCGGTCCATAGCACGCTGGAAGACCGAGACCCCATTGGTGACACCAAATGGAACCCTAAGAAACTGATACAGACAACCATCCGCCTCAAACGCCGTGTAATGTCGGTCCTCTGGGCGGATGGGGAGTTGGTGGTAGGCGGACTTAAGGTCTATGGTGGAGAACACCCGGTATTGCGCAATCTGATTGACCATATCAGATATGCGCGGGAGAGGATACGCATCCAGCTGCGTATATCGATTAATGGTCTGACTGTAATCAATGACCATCCGGGGTTTGTTCCCGCTCTTAACCACCACGACCTGTGCTCTCCACGGACTAACGCTGGGCTGTATGATCCCTTCTTTGAGGAGCCGCTGAACCTCAGATCTGATGAAGATCCGATCTTCAGCGCTGTAACGCCTACTTTTAGTAGCGATGGGCTTGCAGCCTGGTACCAGATTCTTAAATAAAGAGGGTGTGGTGATCTTTAGTGTGGAAAGATTGCATGCGGGGCGCTTTGGACAATTTGGAGGCTGCGGCTGGTCCCCTACTGTCAGCGAAGGGAGTGGCCCACCGTACTGTAGGATCACACTCTTCATGTGGACCATAAAGTTTAGTCCGAGGAGAATTGGCGCGCAAAGATGCGGCAACACAAGGAGCCTGTATCGCTCGTAAATTGTGCCCTGCACTTTCAGAGTTACCACACAACGTCCTTGGATCGGTACAGACCGGGACCGTGATGCCATAGAAATTGTCTGTTTGGCAGGTAGAACCCGGAGTCCACACCTCTTTACAGTGTCAGGGTGAATAAAGCTCTCAGTGCTCCCGCTGTCAAACAGACAATAAACAGTACGACCATTTACCTTAATGTTAATCATTGAACAGTCAAGCCTGTGGTGCTTAGCCTGGTCCAGGGTGATCGATGCCACCGTTGGCCCTTGGACGTCACTGCAGGCAGCTGAGGTCGATGCTGAGGACCCCTGCTGGTCGCTCCTGGTCGTCGTCGACCAAAATGGCCGCCCCCATGAATCGCACATGGTTGAGGGCGCCAAGCGTAGCGACTCCTGGTGGTCATCCTCCTCCGACTCCGCCGACCACAATGGCGTCGTCCTGGGCTCGCACGTGGACGGACCTCGTGGGTACTGCGACGTCGATGGAGATGATCTCCGTTCTGGAGGGTCACAGGCTGCACTGCCGTTCTTGGGCTTCGATCTGCAGACTTTCGCGTAGTGCCCCTTTTTACTGCATTGATTACAGACCACCGCTTTAGCAGGACACTTTTGCCGTGGATGCTTGGCTCCTCCGCAGAAATAGCACCGCGGGCCGCCTGGGGCTGCCGCCGTCGTCGGGTCATTACGGGAGCACGAGCCCGTGGGGCGAGGAGGGATTTGTGACTGCTCCTGCCACGTTGTCTCCACGTGGTCCTCCGGATACAGGGCCAAGCTCTTCGACGCCGCCTCCAGCATTTCAGCCATCTCCATAGCTTGGGTCAGGTTGAGATTCCCCTTCTCCAACAGCTTGAGCCGGATGTACGAAGACCCTACCCCTGCCACAAACGCATCTCGGGCGAGGTCGTACATATACTGCTCAGCCGACACAGCTTTGCAGTCGCAGCCCCTGGCAAGCTGCAAGAGCTCATTGGCGTAATCCTCCATGGTTTCGCCCGACTGCCGACGTCGTGTAGCGAGGAGGTAACGAGCGTGGATCTCGTTGGGAGGTCTCGTGTAGCGCTTTTTCAAAAGCTCGAGGGCCCTCGGGTAAGTGGTGGCAGCACGAATCGCGAGGTAGACAGTGTCGCTTACCCTCGCATGGAGGACCTGGAGTCTGTCGTCATCCGTGGTGACTGCTGCAGAGGCTGCCAGGTAGTCCTCGAAACACTTCAGCCAGTGATCGAAGGTGTTAGAGGCGCCGACCGCACGTGGATCCAGCGTCAGACGCTCTGGCTTTAGCATTTGTTCCATACTCTCCTTTCCGTCGAGAGTTTAGTGTTAGACAATAAAATTGATGCACGACAATCGAGCACAAGACACAAGGCTTCGGTAATTGAAGGCTTTTATTGTCTAACAATGGAACTATTTGAACACGAGTACACCATTCCAGACTGGAGGGGTCCCGCCTGAGCAGAGGGTCTTATACCTCTCCCAGGAGGCGGGGCCCGACTGGGATGTGCCACAACAGCAACAACCACAGGTGTATTAATCCCACAGTGTAAACACCCTAGCCCAACAACAACATTAGAACAACCCCACAGTGTGAACACCCTAGCCCAACAACAACATTATAACAACCCCACAGTGGTAACCAACGATGGTTCACCACAGAGTGAGCAAAATGGGATTAGAATAGATAGGGATTTGATGGCTGGCATAGACACAATGGACTGAAGGATCGCTTTCCATGCCTTAAAATTCTATGACTGAATGACTGACAGGAGAGTGGGGAAATTATACAGGCTGAGATCAGCAAAACCGTCGGAGGCCCTGCAAGATCAGGAAATGTCAGAGGGATTGAGCGGAACTGGGACTTGATCATTGCTGGAGTGAGAGATGGAATGGAATCAGCAGGATCTGGGCTGGGGACTGACAGATATCACAGTGGATTGGGAATTTGTATTCAGCTCAGTCCTCGGGAGGGATTCTCCGGCCTCCCAGCCACGTGTTTCCCAGAGGTGGAAGGCGATGTGCTTATCGCTAGCCGCGCAATTCTCTGGTCCCGCCGCTGTCAATGGGATTTCCCATTGATGTCAACCCACACCACTGGGAAAACCGCGGGAGGGGGTATGTTGCTGGTGGGGCCAGAGAATCTCACTGGCATGGAGAATTCCGGCTCTGGATTCTACAGGCTTTATAATTTATGAAAATGCTTTGGGAATTGCCCTTGGATGAGTATCCCAGGGGCCTCGACTAATGTTCTGGGGACATGGATTCATAAGAACATAAGAACTAGGGGCAGGAGTAGGCCATCTGGCCCCTCGAGCCTGCTCCGCCATTCAATAAGATCATGGCTGATCTTTTTGTGGACCCTGCTCCACTTACCCGCCCGCTCACCAAAACCCTTAATTCCTTTACTGTTCAAAAATTTATCTATGCTTGCCTTCAAAACATTCAATGGTTTAGCCTCAACTGCTTCACTGGGCAGGGAATTCCACAGCTTCACAACCCTTTGTGTGAAGAAGTTCCTTCTCAACTCAGTCCTAAATCTGCTACCCCTTATTTTGAGGCTATGCCCCCCTAGTTCTAGTTTCACCCGCCAGTGGAAACAACTTCCCTGCTTCTATCTTATCTATTCCCTTCATCATCTTATATGTTTCTATAAGATCTCCCCTCATTCTTCTCAATTCCAATGAATATAGCCTCTGCACACTTTGCTCTTCTATCCATCTTAGTGTCATTTGCGAATTTTGACACACTACACTTGGTCCCCAACTCCAAATCATCTATGTAAATCGTAAACAATTGCGGTCCCAACACTGATCCCTGAGGCACACCACTAGTCACTGATCGCCAACCCGGACACCTGTTGAAATTTGAATTGAAATCCTTGAAACTATCATAATTTGTAAAATCCATCTTACTCACTAATGTCCTTTAGGAAAGGAAATCTGCCATCCTTACCTGGTCTGGCCTACATGTGACTCCAGAGCCACAGTGATGTGGTTGACTCTGAAATAATGACAATTAAGAATGGACAATAAATGCTGGCCTTGCTAGTGCTGCCCATGTCCAATGAAAGAATGAAAAACAAAAGTCTGGTGCAGTGCAATGTCACTAACTACCACTTGGTGGACTCAAAATCTACCATAATAATGAAAAAAGATTCTTTCAAAAGTCGAATGATTATTTATTTATAAATTCAATTATAAAGTCTAAAGTTTGAGTTCATATTTTCAAACTACTCATAACTTGGTGCAGCCTGGCTTGCGCTAGTGCTGTTTAACATATGAACATGGAGCAGAATTAGGCCATTCAGCCCCTCGAGTCTGTTATGCTATTTAATAAGATCTTGGCTGATCTAATGGTAACCTCACATCAAGGCTTACCTATGCCCCATAACCTATCATCCCCTAGAATCTATCCACCTCTGCCTTAAAAATATTCAAAGATCCTGCTTCCACCACTTTATAGTTTATGAAGATGCTTTAATTTCCAAAGTACGGTATGTTATAATTTAATTAACTACCACACGCTCACAATCTACCAGAATAATGAGAAAAACATCTGTTGGAAAACAATTTGAGATAGCAACTTCCTAAAGAGAATGACTGCACATTTTTGGAGTATTTGGGGTGGCACAGTGGCACAGTGGTTAGCACTGCTGCCTCACAGCGCCAGGGACCCGGTTCAATTCCGGCTTTGACGCACTGTCTGTGTGGAGTCTGCACGTTCTTCCTGTGTCTGTGTGGGTTTCTGCCGGGTGCTCCAGTTTCCTCCCACAGTCTGAAAGACATGCTGGTTTGGTGCATTGGCCATGCTAAATTCTCCCTCAGTGTACCCGAACAGGCACCGGAGTATGACAACTCGGGGATTTTCACAGTAACTTCATGACAGTAAGCCTACTTGTGACCAATAAATAGACTTTATTCCCGGTTTAGTGTTTGCGGGATTGTGAATGGTGCTGTTTTACTAAAGGCTCCTGGTCTCGCTGGAGTGTGCTGTTAGACCGAGGTTTAGGTTTGAAGCAGTTTTGTCCTGTAAATTGCTGAGCTGTTAACAGGGCAGTGAGGGCAATAAGGTAACTGAACCTTGCTAGTCAAAGGGACAAAGAGTAAGATTAAAGAATTGAGAAACAAACAAAGGCCAGTCTGAGAAGGAGTGTGAATTGGAGATTGTAAACTGAATCACATTGAGCTTATGCTGCATCTGTAGGGATTCTCCACCCCCTCCCCCACTGAGGAAAGTTACCCGGTTGCGGAGATGGATCACCATCGGCCACCAGTAGGACCTTCCAGTCCCGCTGAAGTGGGAAAAAATATACAGATGAGTACACTTAAAAAATAATAACTGCCTGGCACATAAACAGTCACCTGGGAAAGAGACATTAAACAGGCACTGACTTTTAGTACAGACAGACACCTGAGATTAAAACATCAAGGACAGACAGCTATTTAAGGTTAAACATGCAGGAATCAAATCCTGCAGGAAGCCAGCCAGGGCTTGAGGCACTCGTTAGGATAAGGACAATCGGGTTGGGTAAAGAGATTAGCTACAGGTGGGATCGGGAATACATAACTGCAGGAAAACCAATTACTATAAATTATTATATGAATAGACCGAAACTAAAACCATTGATGGTCATTGACGTAGAAAATGTATCCATTCATAGAACAATGCGATGTTAACATGGTTATGTCTGTATCTGTCTGTATTTGTCTATAATGATGATGTGTTTAACGATCGATCACCTCCTTGATTACAACGATGTGATAATGGCTAGATGTCCGGTTCATCTATTGTGTAAAGGGTATAAAGATGGACCGCTCCTATTGTCTCATTGAGAGAAAGTTTGCTGCTTGTTAGTGTCTTTTCTCCACGAAGCTTCGTTAAAATAAAACTGTATTCTTGAAACCGTCAAGCCTGACTCAGTGATACATTTCCCACAGCACCGCCAAAGTCAATGGTCATTTACACTGCTCGCTCGCCATGCTGCGGGTATCCCACCATGTGTGGGGCGGGCGTTTCTTTTGGCAGGACTGGAAGATCCCACCAGCAGGGAGGGCTATCAAGTCCTGGCTGTACTCATGGAATTCAGTAGCTTTGAATCCACTCTTTCTTTACTGCATGTGTAACTCACCTCTACATTTCTAGAATCTACCAGTTCACAGCGTTTACCAGAGTCACACAACTTCAACTCCAGTCTTAATTCCTTTCCTATTATTTAATCCCGTCAAAAAGGCTCTGCTGCATTCAATATCAGTGAGCTGAGATCCTGTTAATCACCTACACCATTCATATGATTACATAGCATCACACATGTTGTACCTCACAGGAACAGGCCATTCAGTCCAACCAATGCATGCTGGTGTTTATAATCCATAGAACTGTAGAGACGTTACAGGACGGAAGAAGGCCATTCGGCCTATCTTCTCCATGGCAGCCCAATGACACCCAGGTGTATTTTCTAATCCCACCTTCCTGCACCCGCCACATAGCCCTGTAGCTTACAGCACTTAAGGCTCAGATCCAGGTACTGTTTAAAAGAGTTTAGGGTCTCTGCTTCCACCACCAACTCAGCAGTGAATTCCAGACACCCACCACCCTCTGTGTAAAAAAGTTCTTCCTCTTGTCCCCTCTTGAATCTATGTTGCCTGGTTCTAGAATTCTCCATCAAGTTAAACTATTCTATGTTGACCACTCTGTCTTGCCCCCCTCATAATTTTGTGCACCTCAATCAATTCACCCCTCAGCCATTTTTGTTCCAAGGAAAATAACCCCAGCCTATCCACTCTCTCCTCATACCTACACTTTTCTAGCCCGAGCAACACTCCAGAACCAGGAGGTTGCAGTCTCAGGATACAAACATTGTGGGCGGGTTTGATGGCCTTGCTCGTCCCGAAACCGTAAAATCCTGCCCCAGGTCAACAGACCTTCCCATTGTCCGCCCCTCGCCCCTCTGATTCCCATGGCGGACAGGGCGGTAAAATTCCAGCCTGTATGTTTTCAAGAAGCAGTCAGATAGAGCACCTGGAGTGAAGGGGAGCAAAGGGTATGGCAGGGAAGGCAGGATCAGGTTGGATGATCAGCCATGCTCATAATGAATGGGGAAGCAGACCTGGAGGGCCAAATGGCCTCCTCCTGCTCCTTTTTTTGGATGTTTCTATCTGTGGGGAGAAAATTGGGGGTAACATTTAATCAGAACTGGAAAACGTTAGTGAAATAACAGATTCACAGCAAGCACAGAGAGAGAGAGGGGGAAAGATGGAATGGTTTTAATCGGCTGGAAGGAAGGGGAGATTAAATGTTGGTGCAAGACAAAGGCGAGATGTGAGTGGGGCAAGTAAGCTAAAGGCATCCCTAGAAAAAAGAAATGTAGAATCATTACTCACAGATACCATCCAAACATTAATAAAAATAAATTGGAGTAGTGGTTATGACACTCTATCCCAGAAATCCATCCAATGAAGCTTCATTCTCGCCACCCGATATATCCATTCTTATGTAGCAAGCCCCAAATGGTACATAGTACTCCAGGTGTATCATTGAGGTAAAATTTCCATATTCTTACACTCCAGTCCCTTGCATGAAGGTCTCCATTCCATTTATCTTCCTAATTGTTTGCTGGATCTGCATGTTAACCATATATGTTTCATATAAGAGGCAGCTGAATCCTTCTGAAATTGCACTAACACTGAATATTTTCTCACCATTTAAAACAGCTGTTTTTTTATTATTCTTCCAAAGTGAAGACCCTGTGAATTCCCCACATTAATACTCTTCCTGCCACCTGCTTTCCCAATCATGACCAAATCCCATTGCAGACTCACTTCCCCACCTAGCATCCCATCGACAGCTCGGGTACATTCTGTCTCTGCTGTCATCTGGGTCATTAATAAATAAAGATTAGAAATTGCTGCGATCCAAACACTGGTCCCTGTAAAACAACTTGCTGAGCTGGAAACCATCCCCGTGTTCCCTCTCTCTGCCTCCTGTCCTTTCATCAATCCTCTATTCATGTTAGTTGATCACCCTCAAATCTCGCTGGAAGATTCGTTTTTGTGCCACCTTATCTAAAATGTTTTGATAATCCAATAAACTGAATCCACTGTTCCATTTTATCTTCACTGCCAGTTACATCTTCAAAAATCACTAACAGACTCGTCAAAGATGATTTCCCTTCCATAAAGCTATGTTAACTCCAAATAATCACGTTACGCTGTTCTGTGTCCTGGCATTACTTCTAATAACAGAATCCGAATCGGTGATATCGCATGACTATCCTTCAGTTCTCTGTCCTTCCTTTCTTAAGTAGTGGTTTATATTTGTCAATCCACATTCCACTGTGACCATTCTCGAATCTATGGAATTCTGTAACGTTAAAACCAGCCCTCCCACTATCGCTGTAGCTTTTACAAATCTGGTAAAGTCGGCAGTGATGATGTGGAGATGCCGGCGTTGGACTGGGGTGAACACAGTAAAAGCTAATGGTATTGCTACCAAATAAACCTGTTGGACTTTAACCTGGTGTTGTTAAAACTCTTAAAGTCGGCAGTTACAAGGGATTTGCCGGTTTGTATCCGTGTTGTATTGTGTTAACTCTACATTTTGCTGTAGAATTTTTCAAATATTCAGCATTTTAAATATAAAGAAAACACTTTTAAAACTAATAAACCAGAAAGATTAGCAGGATATGAACGTTGACAGAAATACTAATCATACAGTTTTAGCTCATTACAAACTCTTTCCGCACTGTAGGGATTCCAAGATTCTAATAAAGAAGCTTTTGGTGATCTCAGGGATGCAGAGAGTGGGAGCACAGTCTATCTATAGGTGTGTCTGTGTATCTGTAGGTGTGAAAGGTCTGGGAGAATGGATATCCAATCGCGTTTTCCAAATATGATGGATGCTAAGGAAAACAGAAGAGCTCAGAGTCCTGGCCAGCCAGATATCTGAGAGAGAAGGCAAAGGGCGATCATTTAGTACAATGATTCAGCAAATTTCAGCTCAGCACCTACTGCTGAATCATTCAACTCTGGCCGATACTGAGTATCTTTGGAGGCTGACCTTGTTTATCAGGTTTGAAGGGATGAACATGCCCTTGTTTAAGGCATGTCGTGTGTACAAGTCTGTGAGTGAATGATCAGAGCAAATTCAATTATCAGTCATGTTCACATGGTGTCAGTTTGGCAGCACTTAAGCACCATGTTCCAATACTTACAAACAAGTTTAACCTTGGACTTTAGCTAAATACTTGAGCATGAGCTGGCATCTCTGCGGACAATCATCAGGTTGACAGCTTCAGGAATTGTCCATTTATAGATATGCTTTTCCCCCTGTTTAAGAGTTTGCCGGAAGAGGGAAACTGGGTGAGGAGCAGACAGTCAAAGGGGAATAGGTGGGTAGTGCAGGAGCTCTCTGAGTGCATCAGGGGAGTGCAATCTGCCAGTATTCCATTCCGAATACTGATGGTCTTTAACTGGGCAATGCAGCCAAAGCCAAGTCTGAGGCACCACAGGTGGCTCAGCTGCACAGGGCAGTCGGACAGAGCAACCAGAGGTGTGGGCATAGTGGTACAGAGCTGGGAGTCTTCAACATTGACCTCATGAAGACTCATGGCATCAGGTCAAACATGAAGAAGGAAACCTCATGACAATTATCACCTACCAACAATCCCCCTCAGTTAATGAATCATTATTGCCCATATTTAATACCCTTGAGGGTGCATAAGTTTCAGAATTACTCCGGTTGGTGGCTTTGTTTTTGACTCATTCATGGAATGTGGGTGTCACTGACTATTTATTGCCCATCCCTAATTGCCCTTGAATAGGTCATGGTGATAGCACCCCAAGGGACACCTGGGAACTGCCAGGCATCCGGCAGTGCCATAGGGGCGGGGCCTGTGGGGGATGGGGCCTCTGGGAGAGAGATCAGTGGAGCTGGGGGTCCCGCTGCCACTTTACATCTGGGATCAATGGCAGAGGGAGGGAGGGCAGTGATCAGGGATAGCCATCAGGGTGGGTGTGGGAGAGTTGGGCCTGCCAGGGGTGTTCGGGGCTGCGGGGCTGGGAGGGATTGGGGCTGCGGAGGGTGTTCGGGGGGGTCCAGGTTGCCGGTGGGGGGAGGGGGTGTCGGGAGAGTGGGACAGCCGGTGGTGTGGCAGCGGGGGGAGATTGAGGCGGGCCGAGTTTGGGTTGGGGGGTCAGCAAGGACAGAGGTGTGGGCTTGCTGTACTGGACAGCGATTGTGCTGGCCAGTGACCGGGAGGCCGGAAGTGTGGGGCTACTGTGCATGTTCCGCTCTCAGCACTGATAGATCGGCGCATGCACAGTGGCCTCACTCACTGCTATGCTGCCTGCCTCTCCAGCGGGGAGATTTTTATCGTGATTCACGCCGGGGCTCTCTGCAGTGCTCAGTGTGTGGGAGATTCGTTTTGTGAATCTCGCTAAGAATTCCAGCGGAGTTACTCCAGTTTTTACGCGAATTCAGCACTTTAGAATTGTTTGGGAGAATCCCGTCCCAGATCTTTAAAATGGGCACTGACAACTTATACGACATCATTGGAAGCTATCTCATAGTGTTCCAGGAAGGACTTGGACAGATTAGAAGCACTGGGGCCAAGGTCTACGTGGACCCAGAGGCCCGACCTAAATACATCAAGGTATGACTGGTCCCCTGTGCCCTACGTCAAAGTAAAGGCTGAATTGGAATGTCTCGAGGAACTTGGCATCATATACACTGTACAATTTGCTGAATGGGCCACGCCAGTAGTCCCAGTTTTAAAACTTGACAATTTGGTCGAAAGCCTCCCGCTTAGACATGAGCCAAGCATACCTTCAAATGGAGTTTGAGGTGTCACCCAGGTAGCACCTCCCCATAAATACTCACCAAGGACTGGATGAGAACACTCATTTGGCCTTTGAGGTGTTTTCAGTTTGTGCCATTTCCCAAAGGGTGATGAGGAACATCCTTCAAGGGATGCCCAGAATGACAGTCTATCTGGATAACATTTTAATCTCAGGAGCTACTGCAAAGGAACATTTGGAGAGTTTGGAGGATTTCTTACGGCTTTATTCTGATGCTGGTATCTGATTATAAATGGAAAAATGTGTGTTCCAGGTTAATGAGATGATGTATCTCGGGTACAGAGTTGACAAGGATGGATTGCACGCTGTCAAAGAGAAGGTGAAGGCCATAAAGGGGCTCCGAATCCAAGGAACACAATGGAGTTGAAGTCTTTCCTCGGTCTCTGAGATTACTATTCACATCGAACTTGGTGACCCGGCTGGAACTCCTCCAACTAATCTTTTAAAAAATCAGAATGGCAAATGCCGCAAGAGACGTCCAACAGCAATTGTTGTTGAAATGTTTGTAAGGATTCAGAGCAGGGAAAATGA
Source organism: Mustelus asterias (assembly GCF_964213995.1). Lineage (NCBI taxonomy): Eukaryota > Metazoa > Chordata > Chondrichthyes > Carcharhiniformes > Triakidae > Mustelus > Mustelus asterias. Next base: position 14,623,854 of record NC_135823.1, read on the forward strand.
TGAACAAGAGGAAAAGGGAGCAAAGAGAATAAGAAAAGTGATAGGCAGAGAAATCAGGGGACAGAGTTAGATAAGGACAGAGTGAAAAATAGTAGGATTGGGACAAGAAACTTTAAAAGTGCGCACCTTCAGGATTTGTACCTGAATGTTCGGAGCATTCGAAACAAAATGGATGATTTATTTGCACCGATAGCTTTTCATATATCTGCTAATGACTTGTGACTGCAATGCTCCAGAAGGATATAAATATTTTCATCATCTTAAAGTTATGGTAGAATTTTTACTATCTGTTTGTCAGATAGGGATTTGTGGAGTTCAAGGGGGTATGATATAGTTCGTATTATGGAGACATGGCTCCAAAGTGACCAAGGATGGGAACTAAACATTGAGAGCTATTCAGTGTTTAGGAAAGACAGACGGAAAGGAAAATGTGTGAAGTTGCACTGTTGATCAAAGAAGATATTAGAGTCATAGAGTCATAGAGTTTTACAGCATGGAAACAGGCCCTTTGGCCCAACTTGTCCATGCTGCCCCTTTCTTAAAAAAACCCTTAAAGTAATCCCAATTGCCCGCATTTGGCCATATCTCTCTATACCCATCTTACCCATGGAACTATCTAAATGCTTTTTAAAAGATAAAATTGTACCGCCACTACTACTACCTCTGGCAGCTTGTTCCAGACACTAACCACCCTCTGTGTGAAACAATTGACCCTCTGGACATTTTTGTATCTCTCCCCTCTCATCTTAAACCTATGCCCTCTAGTTTTAGACTCCCCTACCTTTGGGAAAATATATTGACTATCTACCTTGTCTATGCCCCTCATTATTTTATAGACCTCTATAAGGTCACCCCTCAGCCTCCTACGCTCCAAGGAAAAAAGTCCCAGTCTATTCAGCCTTTCCTTATAACTCAATCAATCAAGTCCGGTAGCATCTTTCTAGTTTAATAATATCCTTTCTATAATAGGGTGACCAGAATTGCACACATTATTCCAAGTGTGGCCTTACCAATGTCTTGTACAACTTTAACAAGACGTCCCAACTCCTGTATTCAATGTTCTGACCAATGAAACCAAGCATGCCGAATGCCTTCTTCACCACTCTGTCCACCTGTGACTCCACTTTCAAGGAGCTATGAACATGTACCCCTAGATCTCTTTGTTCTGTAACTCTCTCCAACACCCTACCATTAACTGAGTAAGTCCTGCCCTGGTTCAATCTACCAAAATGCATTACCTCGCATTTGTCTAAATTAAACTCCATCTGCTATTCGTCAGCTCACTGGCCCAATTGATCAAGATTCCGCTGCAATTGGAGATAACCTTCCTCACTGTCCACCATGCCACCAATCTTGGTGTCATTTGCAAACTTACTAACCATGCCCCCTATATTTTCATCCAAATCATTAATATAAATGACAAATAACAGTGGGCCCAGCTCTCTCAAGTCTCCTGGTCCTGATGGAATGCATCCCAGGGTACTAAATGAGACGGCGGGAGAAATAACAAATGCACTAGTGGTAATTTATCAAAATTCACTGGACTCTGTGGTGGTTCCTGCAGATTGGAAAACAGCAAATGTGACGCCACTGTTTAAAAAAGGAGGCAGACAAAAGGCGGGTAACTATAGGCCGGTTAGCTTAACTTCTGTAGTAGGGAAAATGCTTGAATCTATCATCAAGGAAGAAATAGCGAGACACCTGGATATAAATTGTCCCATTGGTAAGATGCAGCATGGGTTCATGAAGGGCAGGTCATGTTTGACTAATTTGGTGGAATTCTTTGAGAACATTACATGTGCAGTGGACAATGGGGTACCTGTGGATGTGGTGTATCTGGATTTCCAGAAGGCATTTGACAAGGTGCCGCACCAAAGACTGCTACATAAGATAAAGGTGCACGGTGTTACGGGTAATGTATTAGCATGGATAGAGGATTGGTTAACTAACAGAATGCAAAGAGTGGGGGTAAATGGGTGTTTTTCTGGTTGGCGATCAGTGACTAGTGGTGTGCCTCAGGGATCAGTGTTGGGACCGCAATTGTTTACGATTTACATAGATGATTTGGAGTTGGGGACCAAGTGTAGTGTGTCAAAATTCGCAGATGACACTAAGATAGGTGGCAGAGCAAAGTGTGCAGAGGACGCTGCAAGTCTGCAACGGGATATAGATAGTTTAAGTGAGTGGGCGAGGGTCTGGCAGATGGAGTACAATGTTGGTAAATCTGAGGTCATCCATTTTGGTAGGAATAACAGCACAATGGACTATTATTTAAATGGTAACAAATTGCAGCATGCTGCTGTGCAGAGGGACCTGGGTGTCCTTGTGCAGGAATCTCAAAGAGTTGGTTTGCAGGTGCAGCAGGTAGTTAAGAAGGCAAATGGAGTTTTGTCCTTCAGTGCTAGAGGGATGGAGTTTAAAAACAGCGAGGTTATGTTGCAGCTATATAAGGTGCTGATGAGGCCACACCTGGAGTACTGTGTACAGTTTTGGTCTCCTTACTTGAGAAAGGATATACTGGCACTGGAGGGGGTACAGAGGAGATTCACTAGGTTGATTCTGGAGTTGAGAGGGTTGGCTTATGAGGAGAGACTGAGTAGACTGGGTCTATACTCATTGGAATTCAGAAGAATGAGGGGAGATCTTATAGAAACATATAAGATTATGAAGGGAATAGATAAGATAGAAGCAGGGAAGTTGTTTCCACTGGCGGGTGAAACTAGAACTAGGGGGCATAGCCTCAAAATAAGGGGAAGCAGATTTAGGACTGAGTTGAGGAGGAACTTCTTCACCCAAAGAGTTGTGAATCTGTGGAATTCCCTGCCCAGTGAAGCAGTTGATGCTACCTCATTGAATGTTTTTAAGGCAAGGAAAGATAAATCTTTGAACAGTAAAGGAATTAAGGGTTATGGTGAGCGGGCAGGTAAGTGGAGCTGAGTCCACGAAAAGATCAGCCATGATCTTATTGAATGGCGGAGCAAGCTCGAGGGGCCAGATGGCCTACTCCTGTTCCTAGTTCTTATGAACTTATGTCCTTATGCGTATATTGATCATAATGTATGGGATGCCGCATCTAGTTCAAGTTGAAGATAGGCAAGGCTCATATCCAACTTGGTGAACATCTACCTGCCAACTAGTTTGGTGTGCAAGTCCTCAATTCTGGGCATCACCTACTTGTCTAATTTAGAGACCTGCTTGGCCATAACTTCTGATCCCCGCAATTGCAGGTTGATTTATCTGGCTTGAGGGTGAGGACAATAGGTGTAGCTCTCTCTGAAATCTGTATGGGGCTTCTAATACCTCGATCTTCTAGGTACCTGAGTTTGGCCTCCACTTTCTCTAATGGGAAGCAAGGGATCAGTGAACAATGGGAAAACCCATTGACAGCAGCGGGACCAAAAGATCCCGCAAAACACGGCCATGAACTACAAGAAGGTATCCACAAATGAAAGGATCATTTTTAAATTAACCTTGCTGTGTTCAAGTGAGAGGCTTGAATAAAGAAGGGGAACCATTCCTCCCTCCTCACCTGGGAGCATAACAATTTGGGGGCATTCTATTCGGAATCTTAACAAATTGGGGAATATTGACAGGGAGCCATCCTAAAATTCGTAGAAAAGAAACCAGATGGACCTTGGTCATTTCTCACCGAACAATTCCTATTTTCCCATTTCACTTCTGACTAATTCAGGATTTACCTCCTCCCAAATATCCTCTTGCAGAAAGGGGAAACACTTCAACATCCCAGCTCATTCCCAATAATCCTCTGTTGCTCCTGTGCTAGCTGCGCTCGAGTTGCCGCTTGGGAATTCATCATTCTCTTCCTAGTCATTATTTGTTGGATGTTTTCCTGCTTCTTGATATTTTGAGATACTTTCCTTGGAAAGAGTTAGGCAGAGAGTGAACATTACCCAAAATGTTAACATGAAGCTTTTCGATTCCCTTTGATCATTTAGCATTTTCCAATATTGTGGCTTTACACGTTTATCAAATGAGAGGATATGTCAACAGGAATAAAGGAAATAATGTGGTATTGAACATTTAGTGATCAACGTAGAGTAAACTTAGATGCAGCAGTAAAAATGGCATTTTAGGACAGTGGATTGGTCTATATGTGGCTTGAAGAGCTGTTTCTATTTTGTTTGAAGCAATTGGTAAATTCCCCATAAATAATAATATCTCCGATAACTGGGGAGATGGTGAAAGGAATGGCTCTCAACAAACTAAAAGACAGGTGAGTTCAGAACATTGCTCTATTTGGAATATTATCTTGTTCTATTATGATTTACTATATTATACGTAATATATTTTTCTATTTTGAATCTTATTCTATGTTAAAGGCACGTGAGTTAAGAATATTCCATTTTAACAGCAGATAAAAATGAATATGTCGAGAGGTACTCAGCATTATCTTTGCTGCTGAGGTAGTAATCAAAATATTTAACATTCTCTGATTGTAATTAATTATTCAAGTCACAATTAGCACCAACTCAAATGTTCCAGCTCTCTGCTTTCTAGTATATGCCACACTTGCACTCGTCTCTTCTATGAACTCAATTAGTTAAACCATTGAAACATGTTTCAAATGAAATGTGTAGAAGGTGTGGCTTGGTAACATTTCTCAAACACCGGCTATCTTTGTTAACAGTTGCTAATGAAAGAGGTGATTGGTTCCTCAGTCGACGTTGCTCTTTATCATTGCATTTGCAACAGAACAGTTGGAGTCGTGACCAACAACCAATCAGACAAATGGGGATTGGAGGGCGGGTCTAGGAGAAATGCAATAAAAACGGGGGAAAAAACACCCAGAGATATCGCGAAGGTTTTGAGTCTGAACGAGTAACAACAGCTGCAGCCATGATACTCTCTGAGATTGAGAAGCAAAAGATAGGCAAAATCGCCCAGGTGCTGGCAAAATCACCTGAAGCTTTTGGTGCTGAAGCTTTGGCCAGGTAATTCCATGACATTTACATTCTGTTCAAAGCATTTCTGACGAGAATCTGTGATGATAATTATTGGATTTATTTTCTCTGGAATTGTGCGGTAACAGAATTGAAATTTTCTACACAGTATCAACAACTTTCTAAAGCAGTGAGATTGGTGAACTCAAAGCAAATGAATGGGAATCCTCCTGAGATTTCAATGTGTTCCACATGAATGAAGCTCTTTGCATTGAAGAATAATCCTTAGATATTCAAATTTGAATGATGGGTTGGGGTTGGGCTGGTGTTGGAGGTTTCAAAAGATGGAATAATGGTCTTCTTTTTGTTCCTGAAGGTTGTTTGTAACTCATCCTGGATCCAAGTCTTACTTCGATTACAAAGACTACAGTGCTGCCGGTGCAAAGGTCCAAGTACATGGCGGAAAGGTCATTAGAGCTGTGGTCAAAGCAGCTGAACACTTGGATGACCTGCATTCTCACCTGGAGGGTCTTGCACTTATCCATGGCAAAAAGCTTCTGGTGGATCCTCAGAACTTTCCGGTATGCATCAATTTGATGGAATTGTCCTGGTGTCCATTGCAACAAACTCTGACTATCAGTACAGTAACTGGACATTTCGATTGCTCATTTCAAATTGACATGTCACTCTGTAAAGATTGTAGTCCTGCTCACAATTAAGAGTCAAAGTGTTCATTTTACATTTAAAATGTTGGGGAGGACCCCCTTCTGACCAATATTCCACTGCGTCACACTTAATTTGTCACTCTGACTAAAAGAGATGAATTAATTTTTCTTTGATCTTTTTCTTTTACAGATGCTTTCAGAATGCATCATAGTCACCTTGGCCACCCACCTGGCTGACTTCTGTCCAGCCACCCACTGCGCTATCGACAAGTTGCTCTCTGCCATTTGCCAAGAACTGAGCTCCCGTTATCGTTAGAAATGCAGCCAGCAAACTGAAGCAGAACGTAGTTTGATTCACATCCTTGAAACCTCTGTGTACATGTTTCCTCAAACTGCATGACAATAAATCTCTCAAACAAACAATTTTGCTGTACCTGCACTGTTTAATCCAGTTTGCATACTTCATCATGCATTTTCCATTAATAATTGTTAAACTGCTTCAAATGATATTTGCTGAGGATCAATAAAATTTGCTTTCATCAAATGATACCAAGTCTACTGTGTATAATTCACATAAACACACTTCATTTAAGAATAAAAAGCGTAGAAATACTGCCACATACAGCCCGTCACCTAAGTAGAAATTTACACAACAATTAAGTGGAAGAGCAAACTGTGAAAGAAAGACTTGTAGCAATTATAAAGCCATTGTCTGCCTTGCATTAGCAAATTGCAGATGAGTCAGATTCATAGTGGAGCTTCTTCCAATCAGAACTAAGGGTCTGACAGTCTCCATCCTATGGTCTTTACACAGAGACGAATGGAAGAAAGGTTACATTCATCACTGAAAAAGACAGAGGCTGGAATTTTACCATGCAGGCGAGGGGTGGACAATGGAAAGATCCGTTGACCTCGGGCAGGACTTTGTGGTTTCAGGACAAGCCAGGCTTTCCATTTTAAACAGTTTTAGAACATCAAAATGACCAGTATTCTTTAGATGCCATTTTGTTTTTATTGCGACTCCGACATGGGAATTTATTCCTTTGAGGGTTAAAATTGTACATGTTTAGCACTAAATATACACAGTTTTGTAATTTTAAATTTTTTACAATGTCAACAGCTTACTCCTCTCGGTACTGGGCCTGCCCTCTGTGTTAAAGGCCGTGTTTGTCATATTATAACTGTTCACATCTCACCATGACAAAATCAAACACGTTCTGATTTTTAAACTTTGCTCTTTCCATGTCTGATGGTTAAGAAGGAATGCCATATGTGCGTTATTATTGTCCGTTGTAAATAGGAGAAGCCACTGGGTATTGAACAGACCTCTCATGGTAATGACCAACTGATTCCAGTGTTTCAGCCATCATTCTCTGGGAATCCATCCCAAATGTTGAGCTGTCTTTCTGGGAAGAGAATGTCCCTTTTTGAACTTTGAACCTATGCTACCTTTTTCCAGAAAAGTAATTTATTTCTGGAAGGCAGGTTAAAATATTAAGTGGCCTCTACACAGATCTCATACTTGACATAAATTAGAATTTTCTTGAAAAGCGGTGAATCCTAAGGTAATAGAAATTGTCATGTGTTGTTGGTACAAGCAGCAGTGACCATGAAGTTTTCAAATGATCATAAAAACCCACTTAGCTCAGCAATAACAAACTGCATATATATAAATATATATATACTCAGATCTGAGGGCACAGATGCAGAGTAAAGGGAAGATCCTTTAGAATTGAGATGAGGAGGAATTTCTTCAGCCAGAGGGTGATGAATCTGTGGAACTCATTGCTACAGTGGGCTGTGGAGGCCAGGTCATTGAATGTCTTTAAGACAGAGAGAGATAGGTTTTCGATTGGTAAGGGGATCAAGAGATACGGGGGAAAAAAATGGGGAATGAGGTTGAGAAAATTATCAGCCATGATTGAATAGTAGAGCAGACTTGACGGGCCGAATGATCTAATGCTGCTCCTATATCTTATGGTCTTATGGTTTCTATGTTTCCAAGTCAAATTTACTCAGTTTCTCATTACTTCACAAAGTGAAACATTATCAAATATCTAGCTCTTAACTCTACAACCTATCACCAATATCCATAAGTGACTCTCACCTTGTGCCCCCTCACCATTGACACCCACGTATAGACATAACCCCTTTAACTGCCCACTGCTTCAACCTATTAATGGTCACCTTCACCAGGCTCGAGAACAGGCCAAAAAACAGGTCCACTGATCTGCCTGCCCCCATCTGCATTGAGTGGCCAAAGGCCAGGGCTGAAGTATAACTCAATATTGAGTAGCAGTGCCTTTAGAAATGGAAAATAGGCTGAAACCTTGTGCATTATGTATAAATGTGAAGCATGGAGTCAGTGAATTCACTTATAACTTTATTGCTTCAGGCTGCTGTGTGTAACACACTCCACACTTGATGGACAAAGCAACCACATTCATTTGTAAGTACACCTATGATAGAATTAATTTACAGAGTTTCTAACCTCCAGACAGTCCAGCAAATAAATCTGGAATCAGCACAATTCCATGTTCAGATTCACCTTGAAATCTCCACATATCCTTACTGAGACATTAGGTTTTAGTGCAGGCACTATTAGTGTAGCCCAATCACGTGTAGCAACTGGATTAATGATTTCCGTTTGGACTAGTCTTTCTAGTTCTTCTTCAACATTTGGTCTGATGGCATGTAGTATTGTTCTAGCTTTCAGACATTTTGGCATGCTGTTTGGCTTTATTGTATTTATTTATTAGTGTCACAAGTAGGCTTACATTAACACTGCAATGAAGTTACTGTGAAAATCTCCTAGTCGCCACACTCCTGTGCCTGATCGGGTACACTGAAGGAGAATATATTATGGCCAATGCTCCGAACCAACATGTCTCTTGAATGAAGAACTGTTACTTAGGTATGTCTGGGAGAGCTTCTTGATACAATATGCTGACAATCCAACCAGGGAATGGGCCATACTAGACTTGGTATTGGGGAATGAGTTGGGCCAGGTGATCAATGTTTCAGTGGGGGAGCACTTTGGGCTCAGCAGCCATAATTCCATAAGACTTTGGGTCGTCATGGATAAGAACAAGAGTGGCCCTCGGGTGAGGGCGCTCAATTGGGCGAAGGCCAATTACATCCAAATTAGACAGGAACTGGGGAATGTGGATTGGGAGCGGCTATTTGAGGGCAAATCCACATCTGGCATGCGGGAGGCTTTTAAAAGCCAGTTGATTGAGGTGCAGGACAGGCATGTACCCACAAAAATGAAGGGGAGAAATGGAAGATTTGTGAATCATAGATGAAATTACAAGCTTAGTCAAAATGAAAAAGAAGGCATACGCATCTAAAAACTGATGAAGCCTTTGAGGAGTATAGTAAAAGTAAGGAAGGGAGTTAAACATAGAATTAGGAGGGCTAAAAGGGGAATGAAATGTCTTGAGCAAACAGGGTCAAGTAGGATCCCAAAGCATTTTATGCATGTATTAGGAGCAAGAGGATAGCAAGAGAAAGAGTAGGCCCACTCAAGGTTAATGGAGGGAAGTTATGCGTGGAGCCACAGGAAGTGGATGAGATTCTTAGTGAGTATTTTGTATTGGTAATCACCAAGGAGAAGGACATGATGGATGTTGAGGTCAGGGATATGTGTGTGAATGCTCTAGAGAATGTCAATATATCAAATGAGGAAGTGTTGAGTATCCTAAATTGCATTAAGGTAGACAGGTCCCCGAGGCCAGATGGGATCTCATAGAGTCATAGAGTCATAGAGGTTTACAGCTTGGAAACAGGCTCTTCGGCCCAACTTGTCCATGCCGCCCTTTTTTTTTTAAAACCCCTAAACTAATCCCAATTGCCTGCATTTGTCCCATATCCCTCTATACCCATCATACCCATGTAACTATCTAAATGCTTTTTTAAAAATAAAATTGTACCGCCTCTACTACTACCTCTGGCAGCTTGTTCCAGACACTCACCACCCTCTGTGTGAAAAAATTGCCCCTCTGGACACATTTGTATCTCTTCCCTTTCACCTTAAACCTATGCCCTCTTGTTTTAGACTTCCCTACCTTTGGGAAAAGATATTGACTATCTACCTTGTCTATGCCCCTCATTATTTTATAGGCCTCTATAAGGTCACCCCTCAGCCTCCTACGCTCCCGAGAAAAAAGCCCCAGTCTAGTCAGCCTCTCCTTATAACTCAATCCATCATGTCCCGGTAGCATCCTAGTAAATCTTTTCTGCACTCTTTCTAGTTTAATAATATCCTTTCTATAATAGGGTGACCAGAATTGCACACATTATTCCAAGTGTGGCCTTACCAATGTCTTGTACAACTTCAAAAAGATGTCCCAACTCCTGTATTCAATGTTCTGACCGATGAAACCAAGCATGCCGAATGCCTTCTTCACCACTCTGTCCACCTGTGACTCCACTTTCAAGGAGCTATGAACATGTACCCCTAGATCTCTTTGTTCTGTAACTCTCCCCAACGCCCTACCATTAACTGAGTAAGTCCTGCCCTGGTTCAATCTACCAAAATGCATTACCTCGCATTTGTCTAAATTAAACTCCATCTGCCATTCGTCAGCCCACTGGCCCAATTGATCAAGATTCCGCTGCAATTGGAGATAACCTTCCTCACTGTCCACCATGCCACCAATCTTGGTGTCATCTGCAAACTTACTAACCATGCCCCCTATATTCTCATCCAAATCATTAATATAAATGACAAATAACAGTGGGCCCAGCACTCATTCCTGAGGCACACCGCTGGTCACAGGCCTCCAGTTTGAAAAACAACTCTCTACAACCACCCTCTGGCTTCTGTCAAGAAGCCAATTTTGTATCCATTTAGATACCTCACCCTGGATCCCGTGAGATTTAACTTTATGCAACAACCTACCATGTGGTACTTTGTCAAAGGCCTTGCTAAAGTTCATGTAGACAACATCAACTGCACTGCCCTCATCTACCTTCTTGGTTACCCCTTCAAAAAACTCAATTAAATTTGTGAGACATGATTTTCCACTCACAAAACCATGCTGACTGTCCCTAATCAGTCCTTGCATCTCTTAATGCCTGTCGATCCTGTCTCTCAGTATATCTTCCAACAATTTACCCACCACAGATGTGAGGCTCACTGGCCTGTAGTTCCCAGGCTTTTCCCTGCAGCCCTTTTTAAACAAAGGCACAACATTTGCCACTCTCCAATCTTCAGGCACCTCACCCGTGACTATCGATGATTCAAATATCTCGGCTCGGGAACCCGCAATTTCCTCCCTAGCCTCCCACAACATCCTGGGATATACCTCATCAGGTCCCGCAGATTTATCTACCTTGATGCGCTTTAAGACTTCCAGCACCTCCTTCTCTGTAAAATGTACACTCCTCAAGACATCAATATTTATTTCCCCAAGTTCCCTAACATCCAAGCTTTTCTCAACAGTAAATACTGATGAGAAATATTCATTTAGGATCTCACCCATCTCTTGTGGATCCGCACATAGATGACCTTGTTGATCCTTAAGAGGCCATACTCTCTCCCTCGTTACTCTTTTGCCCTTTATGTATTTGTAGAAGCTCTTTGGATTCTCCTTTGCCTTATCTGCCAAAACAATTTTGTGTCCCCTTTTTGCTCTCCTGATTTCTCTCTTAACTCTACTCCTACACCCCCTATACTCTTCAAGAGATTCACTTGATCCCAGCTGCCTATGCATATCATGTGCCTCCTTCTTCTTCTTGACCAGGGCCTCAATATCCCGAGTCCTCCAGGGTTCCCAACTTCTGCCAGCCTTGCCCTTCACTATAAGAGGAATGTGTTTCCCCTGAACCCTGGTTAACACACTTTTGAAAGCCTGCCACTTACCAGACATCCCTTTTCCTTCCCACAGACTCCCCCAATTAACTTTTGGAAGTTCCTGCCTGATACCATCAAAATTGGCCTTGCCCCAATTTAGAATATTAACATTTGGTACAAACCTATCATTCTCCATAGCTATCTTAAAACTAATAGAATTATGGTCGCTGGTTCCCAAAGTGATCCCTCACTAACACTTCTGTCACCTGCCCTTCCTTATTTCCCAAGAGGAGGTCAAGTTTTGCCCCCTCTCCAGTCGGGCCATCCACATACTGAATGAGAAATTCCTCCTAAATACACTCAACAAATTTCTCTCCATCCAACCCTCTAATACTATGGCTGTTCCAGTCAATGTTGGGAAAATTAAAATCTCTGACTATTACTGCCCTATTTTTCTTGGAGCTATCTGTAATCTCCTTACATATTTGCTCCTCAATTTCCCATTGACTATTTGGGGGCCTATAGTACAACCCTATCAAAGTGATTTCCCCCTTCTTATTTCTCAGTTCTACCCATATAGACTCAGTGGCCGAACCCTCGGATATATCCCCTCTCAGTGATGTTTTCCCTAATCAAAAGTGCAACTCCCCCTCCTCTCTTACTTCCTGTTCTATCTTTCCTATTGCATCCGTACCCTGGAACATTGAGCTGCCAGTCCTGTCCCTCCCTTAGCCACATTTCAGTAATTGCTATAATATCCCAGTCCCATGTACCCATCCATGTCCTGAGTTCATCTGCCTCGCCTGTCAGGCCTCTTGCATTGAAATAAATGCAGTTTAATCTGGACTTCCCTTACTCTCTGTCTTGCTTCTGTCTGATCTGTCTGGTACGAGGATTACTGACACTGCCTTTACTAATTAATGTGCTCTATTTAACTTCCGTGCGGTCCTCAAACTTCTCTTCTATCTCCCGACTGCTTTGGATCCCACCCCCCTGCCAAACTAGTTTAAACCCTCCCGAGTGGCTCCAGCAAATCTCCCCGCCAGGATGTTAGTCCCCCTCCAGTTCAAATGTAACCCATCCCTCTTGAACAGATCAGCCCTTCCCCAGAAAAGATCCCAATGATCCAAAAATCTAAATCCCTGCCCTCTGCACCAGCTCTCAAGCCAGGCATTCATCTGCCTAATCCTCCTATTCCTACTCTCACTGGCACGTAGTAGTCCTGAAATTACTACCTTCGAGGTCCTGCACATTAGCCTTCTGCCTAACTCTCTATATTCACATTTCAGGACCTCATCCCTTTTCCTACCTATGTTGTTGGTACCAATATGTACATCGACCTCTGGCTGCTCACCCTCCCCCTTAAGAATGTCCTGCAATCACTCAGAGACGTCCTTGACCCTGGCACCAGGGAGGCAACACACCCTGAATCTATCCCAGGATACTGCGGGAGGCAAGGGAAGAAATAGCTGGGGCCTTAACAGATATCTTCACATCTTCTTTGACCACAGGCGAGGTTCCAGAGGACTGGAAAACTCATAGGCCGGTGAGCGTGATGTCAGCGGTGGGAAGCTTTTGGAGAAGATATTGAGGGACAGGATATATGCACATTTGGAGGAAAATGGACTAGTTAGTGAGAGGCAGCATGGTTTTGTACAGGGAAGGTTATGTTTCATCAACTTGATTGAGTTTTTTGAAGAGGTGACAAAGATAATTGTTGAGGGAAGGGTTATGGGTGTAGTTTGTATGGACTTTAGTAAGGCGTTTGACAAGGTCCCACATGGCAGACTGGTACAAAAACTAAAATCACATGGGATTCGGGGTGGGCTGACTAGATGGACACAGAACTGGCTTGGTTTTGGAAAGACAGTGGACAGTAGCAGTTGAAGGGTGCTTTTAAGAATGGAGATCTGTAATTCATGATGTTCTGCAGGGATCAGTGCTGGGACCTCTGTTGTTTGTACTAAGTATAAATAATCTGGAGGGAAATGTAGGTGGTCTGATTAGTAAGTTTGTGGATGACATGAAGATTAGTGGAGTTGCTGATAGTGCCGGGGATTGTCAGAGGATACAACAGGATATAGATAGATTGGAGACTTGGGCACAGAAATGGTACATGGAGTTTAATCTGAACAAATGCAAGGCGATGCAAATGGCAGAACCCTTAGGAACATTAACATACAGAGGGATCTGGGCGTGCAGGTCCACAGTTCCCTAAAGGTGGTAACACAGGTGGCCAAGGTGATTAAGAAAGCATATGGCATGCTTACCTTTATCAGCCGGGTCATTGAGTATAGGAGTTGGGAAATCACTTTGCAGCTATATAAAACCTTGGTTAGGCCGCGTTTGGAGTATTGCGTGCAGTTCTGGTCACCATACTACCAGAAGGATGTGGAAGCTTTGGAGAGAGTGCAAAGAAGGTTCACCAGGATGTTGCCCAGTCTTGAGGGTGTTGGCTATGAGGAGAGGTTGAATAAACCAGGATTGTTTTCACTGGAAAGATGGAGGCTGAGGGGAGACCTGATAGAGATCTACAAAATTATGAGAGGCATAGACAGGGTGGATAGTCAGAGTCTTTTTCCCAGGATGGAAGTGTTAATTACAAGGGGGCACAGGTTCAAGGTGAGAGGGGAAAAGTTTAAGGGAGATGTGAGGGAAGTTTTTCACGCAGAGTGTGGTAGGTGCCTGGAATGCGCTGCCAGAGGAGGCAGTGGAAACAGGCACATTAATAACATTTAGAAGCATCTGGGTTGGGACATGAATAGGGAGGGAATAGAGGGATACAGACAGTTGTGAATGTTGACAGAAATACTAATCATACAGATTTAGCTCATTACAAACTCTTTCTGCACTGTAGGGATTCTATGATTCTAATAAAGAAGCTTTTGCTGATCTCAGGGGTGCAGAGAGCGGGAGCACAGTCTATCTATAGGTGTGTCTGTGTATCTGTAGGTGTGAAAGGTCTGGGAGAATGGATATCCAATCTCGTTTTCCAAATATGATGGATGCTAAGCAAAACAGAAGAGCTCAGAGTCCTGGCCAGCCAGATATCTGAGAGAGAAGGCAAAGGGCGATCATTTAGTACAATGATTCAGCAAATTTCAGCTCAGCACCTACTGCTGAGTCATTCGACTCTGGCCGATACTGAGTATCTTTGGAGGCTGACCTTGTTTATCAGGTTTGAAGGGATGAACATGCCCTTGTTTAAGGCATGTCGTGTGTACAAGTCTGTGAGTGAATGATCAGAGCAAATTCAATTATCAGTCATGTTCACATGGTGTCAGTTTGGCAGCACTTAAGCACCATGTTCCAATACTTACAAACAAGTTTAACCTTGGACTTTAGTTAAATACTTGAGCATGAGCTGGCATCTCTGCGGGCAATCATCAGGCTGACAGCTTCAGGAATTGTCCATTTATAGATATGCTTTTCCCCCTGTTTAAGAGTTTGCCGGAAGAGGGAAACTGGGTGAGGAGCAGACAGTCAAAGAGGAATAGGCAGGTAGTGCAGGAGCTCTCTGAGTGCATCAGGGGAGTGCAATCCGCCAGTATTCCATTCCGAATACTGATGGTCTTTAACTGGGCAATGCAGCCAAAGCCAAGTCTGAGGCACCACAGGTGGCTCAGCTGCACAGGGCAGCAGGACAGAGCAACCAGAGGTGTGGGCATAGTGGTACAGAGCTGGGAGTCTTCAACATTGACCTCATGAAGACTCATGGCATCAGGTCAAACATGAAGAAGGAAACCTCATGCCAATTATCACCCCTACCGGCCCCCCCTCTCAGCTAATGAATCATTATTGCCCCATATTTAACACCACTGAGTGGCATATGGTTCAGAATTACTCTGGGTGGGTGCCTTGTTGTTTGATTCATTCACGGGCACCACAATGTTTAGGAAGGACAGACAGAAAGGACTAAGTGGTAGAATTGCATTGTTGATTAAAGATGATATTGATATGATATTTAGGAAAGATATTAGCATCGACGATGTGGAATCTGTATGGGTCATGTTAAGAAACAACAAGGGGCAAAAAGCATTGGTGGGGGTGGTATACAGACCACCAAACCTTGGTGGTAATATTGGAAAAGAATTAGACAGGAAATCAGAGGTGCATGTGTTAAAGGGACATCTGTGATTATGGACAACTTTCATCTGCATTGAGATTGGGAGAGTCAAATTAGTCACAATGCAATAGAGGAGTGCACACTGGATGGTTTTCTCGAGCAATACATTAAGGAATCAACAAGGGAACAGGCCATCTTGAACTGGGTGTTGCGCAATGAGAAAGGATCAGTTGGCAATCTATTTGTGAGAGAACCCTTCGGGAAGAGTGACCAGAGTATGATAGAAATCTTTGTCAAGGTGGATAGTGATGTAGTTGATTCTGAGACCAGGGTCCTGAATCTCAATAAAGGTAACTATGATAGCATGAGGCATGAATTGGCCATGATGGACTGGGAGCATTACTGAAAGAAAGGACAGTGGACAGGCAATAGTAGGCATGTAAAGAACGAATAGGTGAACTCCAGAAGTTGTTTATTCCTGTTTGACGCAAGGATGGTAAGGGAATTGTGTCATAGCACGGCTTACAAGGGAAATTTGAGATTTTATCAGAATCAAGGAAGAAGCATGCAAATTGGCAAGAAAAAGCAATAGTCCTGAGGATTGGGAGCAGTTTAAAATTCAGCATTGGAGGACCAAGGGATTGATTAAGAAGGAAAAAAAATAGAGTCTGAAAGAAAGATGGAGGATAATATAAAAACTGACTGTAAAAGTTTCTACAGGATGTAAAGAGGCTCCTTACAGTCAGAAATGGGAGAATTCATAATGGAGAATAAAGACATGTCTGAGGAATTAAATTCATACTTTGCTTCAGGCTTCACAAAGGATGACATGACTAATGTACCAGAGGTTCTGAGAGAACCAAGTTTTAGTGAGGAGCTGAAGAAAATCAGCATCAATAGAGGAACGGTTTTGAGGAAATTGATGAGATTGAAAGTGGATAAATCTCCAGATCCTGATAATCTTCTTCCCAGAGTACTTCAGGAAGCGGCCCTGGAAATAATAGATCCATTAGTGGTTATTTTCTAAAATCTTATGGACTCTGGACTGGTTCCTCCAGATTGGAGATTAGCTAATGTCAGCCTGCTATTCAAAAAGGGAGGTAGAGAGAAAACAGGGGCGATAGACCAATGAGCCTAACGTCGGTACAGGGGAAGTTGCGAGAGTCCATTATCAAGGATTTCATAACTCAGCATCCGTGGGAATGGCCAAAACAATAAGGCAGAGAATACACGTTGACTCTGTGGAACTGATCGAAGGATACATGTTTCTTGCTCCAGTTGAGGTGCATTCAAAATGGCCCAAAGTCACGATGATGAAATGTGCCATGACTGAAAGAACCATAGAGAAGTTCACGGTAGCACAGTGGTTAGCACTGCTGCTTCACAGCTCCAGGGACCTGGGTTCGATTCCCAACTTGGGTCACTGTCTGTGTGGAGTTTGCACATTCTCCTCGTGTCTGCGTGGGTTTCCTCCGGGTGCTCCGGTTTCCTCCCACAGTCCAAAGATGTGCGGGTTAGGTTGATTGGCCGCGCTAAATTGCCCCTTAGTGTCCTGAGATGCGTAGGTTAGAGGGATTAGCGGGTAAATATGTAGGGATATGGGGGTAGGGCCTGGGTGGGATTGTGGTCGGTGCAGACTCGATGGGCCAAATGGCCTCTTTCTGCACTGTAGGGTTTCTATGATTTCTATGATTTCCATGAATTATTGGCAAGATTTGGAAGGCCTGAACAACTCGTCAATGATACTGCAACACAACTTACATCCAAGGAATTTGTGGATTATGTTAAGAGCAATGGTATACAGCACATAAAGACTGCCCCATATCATCCATCCACCAACGAACTGGCGCAGAGGCTTGTACAGTCACTGAAACGTGCCAATAAAACATCAAAAGACGAAGGTTCATTATCCAGGAGAGTAAACAGGTTTCTCAGGTCCGATTGGAACACTATTCAAGCAACAACACAAACCTTGCCGACAATGTTGTTCTCAAAAGTGAAACTGAGAACCAAATTTAATTTACTCACAGCACCTGATATTATTAAAATAGTAGAGTGACAACAGCAGACACAAATGACTGGCTGTGAACAGATATTGAAACAGGGGAGTTTTAAACAAGGAGACATAGTTTTAGCGAGGAACTACAAGTGAGAAGTGGCTACCTGCAAACTTTCCAGCTAAGACAAGGCCAATTTTTGATACTGTACAACTTGATGGTGAGAGAATTTGGAGGAGACACACAGATCAATTCCTCGCTTCAAAGAGTGAATTAGCAGAGACAGTATCAGAAAGACTGATGTCACACACTCAAGCTTGTGAAATTCCTGAACCAAGGATTACATCGGAACCGAGTTTAGTTTTTAAAGTTTATTTATTAATGTCACAAGTAGGCTCACGTTAACACTGCATTGAAGTTACTGTGAAAATCCCCTAATCGCCACACTCTGGCATACGCTCGTGTACACTGAGGGAGAATTTAGCATGGCCAACGCACCTAACCAGCACATCTTTCGGACTGTGGGAGGAAACACATGCAGATACAGGAAGAACGTGCAAACTCCACACAGTCACCCAAGCTGGGAATCAAACCCGGGTTCCTGGCGCTGTGAGACAGCAGTGCCACCATGCTGTCCCCACTGTGCCATCACCACTGTGCCACCTTATCAACTAATGTTTCATGTCACCTCTCTATCCATGCCTCCTAAAGGCAGTTAATGTCACACACCAATGGCAAATGGGTGAATGTAAAATTCATTTCAATGTATCTGTCCAAACAGCTCCAGGAATGTTACCAGCGCCCTCACGGTCACTTGGGTGGATCTCAGTTTTGGTTGAGATAAGATACTAAGCCAAAGGCAAGGCCATCTGCTTGAGCTGATTTGGAAATTAATGGCTTTTTTCCAACGGTTTCACGACAAAAAAATATCCCAGTCAACGTTATATTGCAAAATATTGTGCAAAATATATTTAAACAAAATTGTGACTAAATTAACCATTGAGTTTGTCACTTACCGCAACAGAAATGTTGAAGCAAATTAGTAATATGAACAACATGGTACAAATTTAAATAATTTGGAAGCATACACAACACCATCTTCTTTTTAATTCTTTCATTGAATGAGAGCATCACAGGCAAGGTAAATAATTTCACTCAAAACCTGAGCTCCATTTTGATGCATAATCACAGCCACATCTATAAAATGGTCGCGCTCGCTCCGAAACCTAGGGAGAGATTTCCCACTTATTGCTGTACCACAATCAAATAAATATTGACTAGAAAATAACAACAGAAATAGTGCTTGAGGAGTGCCGATAAGTCAGATTATCCTGGGTCGCCATACCTGTGAGAAATGTTTCTGTTTTGAGACCTTTGGTCTCAGAGTCATTGTGCTGAAATTGGGTTGGAGACACTTCAATGTATACAGGAGTTAGGAACGTCGTTTATTCCAATAATTTATCCCAAACCAATGGTCTGCCATGGAATAGAGGCACAAGAAAGAGTGCACAAAACCACCATTAGCATAAGGGGATATCTAATAGAGAAAGAATTCGATTTTCAAGTTTGCTGATGACACCACCGTAGTGGGTCGGATCTCAAACAATGACGAGACAGAGTACAGGACTGAGATAGAGAATCTGGTGAACTGGTGCGGCAACAATAATCGCTCCCTCAGTGTCAACAAAACAAAGGAGATTGTCATTGTCTTCAGGAAACATAAAGGAGAACATGCCCCTGTCTACATCAACGGGGACTAAGTAGAAAAGGCCGACAGCTTCAAGTTTTTAGGTGTCCAGATCACCAGCAACCTGTCTTGGTCCCCCCATGCCGACACTATAGTTAAGAAAGCCCACCAACGCCTCTTCTTTCTCAGAAGACGAAGGAAATTTGGCATGTCAGTGACAACTCTCATCAACTTTTACAGATACACCATAGAAAGCATTCTTTCTGGTTGCATCACAGCTTGGGATGGCTCTTGCTCTGCCCAAGACTGCAAGGAACTACAAAAGGTTGTGAATATAGCCCAATCCATCACTCAAACCAGCCTCCTATCCATTGACTCTGTCTACACTCTGTCTACACTTCCCGCTGCCTCGGCAAACCAGCCAGCATAATTAAGGATATTTTCTCTTCCACCTTCTTCCGTCAGGAAAAAGATACAGAAGTCTGAGGTCACGTACCAACTGACTCAAGAACAGCTTCTTCCCTGCTGCCGTCAGACTTTTGAATGGACTAACCTTGCATTAAATTGATCATTCTCTACACCCTAGCTATGACTGTAACACTATATTCTGCACTCTCTCGTTTCCTTCTCTATGAACGGTATGCTTTGTCTATATAGCATGCAAGAAACAATACTTTTCACTGTATGTTAATACATGTGACAATAATTAATCAAATCAAATCAAGAAAAGAGCAGAAAGGGAACTTGTCCGACAGCTGCAAAGTATTTTCGAACTGTTGGGATAGGAAGACGGCCAAATGGAGGAAAAAGAGAAAGAGACGGTTCACGGGGGAAAGATTGTTATTACCAGGAATTCAACATAAAATCATGGAGGGTATTCTCTGCATTCAGAGTCAGTAATCCAGAGCCCATGTTGTCTACCTTGTGGTGAGATACCTAGAACTGTCCGGATATGAAACTTGGAACTGAAGCAGGGAGACACCAGTTCCCTTATCTATTATTATTGGAACAAAGACAGAGGAAAGAAGATGACAGTCAGGCAATGGCAGCATGGGGAACAAGGACAACAGTAAAAAACATGAAAATGGTGGCAATTTCTAGGATGCCTCCTGAGTTGTATTCCTTAGACATTATGATCATCAGAGCAGGAAAGTAAATGCGAAGCTGGAAGATTGTTGTGGTGTTGTCTCCCTGCAAGAACATTCCTGCTCTTTCCCAAGCTAATGCTTCAAATGTTATCTAATTTCCTTTTGAAAGCCACAACTGAATCTGTATCAATTACATTCTCAGATAGTGCACTCTTACAGTGTCAAAAATGGGGGGGGGCGAGATTCTCCGCACCCTCCGTGGCATGCTTCGCGGTACTGGGAGGCGGCCCACCATTGGCTGGGGTGGGATCTTCCCCATTGAATCTACCCCCAGCCGCCGGGAAACCCGCGGTGAGGGTTCACCATTTGTGGGATCAGAAGGTCTCGCCAGCAAGAACGGCCAGAAAATTCCGGCCAGTGTTTTTACTCTGACATCTTTTGTTCTTTTACAAATCACTTGAAATGAGTGTCCCATGGTTCTAGATTTCTCTGCCTCGCTGTTCAATGCACTTCCGGCCTTGGATCACTGTCTGTGTGGAGTTTGCATGTTCTCCCCGTGTCTGCATGGGTTTCCTCCGGATGCTCCAGTTTCCTCCCACAGTAGGTTAGGTTGATTGGCTATGCTAAATTGACCCTGGTATCAGGGGCTTAGCAGGGTAAATATGTGGGGTTACGGAAATATGGCCTGGGTGGGATTGTGCTCAGTGCAGACTCGATGGGCCGAATGGCCTCCTTCTGCACTGTGGGGATTCTATGATTTCTCAGCCCATGCTGCGCTTTGCCAATGGTTCGAAGGGATCTGCTGCTGAGGTTCAGCTGGTATGCCCACCAACCATTGGGCTGACTGGGAGAGTCTCCATTCATCGCTCTGCATTCATGCCAGGAAGAGAAACATATATCCTGCACACGACTGCCCACAGCTGCTTCTGTCTCTGACACCTCCATAGGAACATGAGGTCTGTGTTCCTTAGCCCGTGTTCTCAAACCTAAAACCCCATAAGGAACCAGCAATGTGACAGTATTTGCTCTGGTGTCTGGTGAGTTAGTCTGGTGTGACAATCCTTCCTCAGACACATGTCCCTTTTCTTGTTGTCCGAGGCATAACATGGCTCCTGGGAATGGGAAAACACCTCTGACCGCTTTGACAGAAGCAAAGCAAAGCTCAGTGAAGGAATTCATGGAGGCACCTCATTCCCCAGAGCCATTTCTGAGCAGTGCATCAAGTTTCAAAATGCTGACAGACTGGGCTTTCCTCACAGATTCAGTGTTATCCTTCCACCTTCCAAAGAGCCGCCAGAAAGCCAGAAAACAATCACTCCCCAAAATCCACCACCACCACAACCAAAGAGACACCATTCCCGAGAATGCCTCCTGCAGCAGGAAGGAGAGGGTGATGAGGCAGTTCTGTCCTGTACATTTCCTCTTTGGCAGTGGTTGCTGAGTCAGTGACCTGGGCACACACTGCTCTAGGCCAAGCACCAGTATTGGCCCTGTAACCCCCAGATATTTTGTTTGATGCATGTTCCTCAGGGTTAGTGTCCTCGGCCCATCCATCTTCAGCTGCTTCACCAATGACCTTCCTTCCAACATGCAGTGCATTGTCTAAATGGACTTTCGCAAGGCCTTCGACAACATACCGCATGATAGACTGGTCAGTAAGGTTAGATTACATGGGATCAGGGAAAAGTAACCAATTGGATACAAAATTGGCTTGCCAGTAGGAGACAGAGGGTGGGGGTAGAGGATTGTTTTCAGACTGGAGGCCTGTGACCAGCAGTGTGCTGCAGAGATAGGTGCTGGGTCCACTGTTGTTTGTCATTTATGTAAACAGTTTGGATGAGAATGTAGGAGGCATGGTTAGTAAGTTTGCAGATGACACCAAAAATGGTGGTGTAGTGGACAGTGAAGAAGGTCACCTACAACGGGATCTTGGTCAACTGGGCCAGTGGGCGGAGGAATGGCAGATGGAGTTTAATTCAGATAAGTGCGAGGTGTTGCATTTTGGTAAGACAAACCAGGGCAGGAGTTGCACAGTTAATGGGCCTGGGGAGTGTTGTTGAACAGAGAGAGCTAGGGGGGAAATGTACAGAGTTCCTTGAAAATGGGGTCACAGGTAGACAGGCTGGTGAAGAAGTGTTTGGCACACTTGTCTTCATCGGTCAGAGCATTGAGTACAGGAGTTGAGACGTAATGTTACAGCTGTACAAGACAGTGGTAAGGCCATTTGGAGTACTGCGTACAATCCTGGCGACCCTGCTATAGGAAGGATGTTATTAAACTGGAAAGAATGCAACAAAGATTTATAAGGATGTTACCGGGACTGGAAGATTTGAATTATTTCAGTGGGAATAGGCCCCACCCACAGCTATTTGATATGTTTCAAACAAGGGCATTCTGCAGTTCACAGAGCGTGGGAGATTCATTTGGAAACTCCTGCGGAAAGGAACAGTGGGATTTACACCAGTTTTCATGTGAATTCAACATTTAGAATTTTATTGGGAGAATCACCAACTGTGTATTCCACCGACAGCTCCCCCAGTGTATCACGCCGACAGTGCCCCCAGTGTATCGCACCGACAGTGCCCCCAGTGTATCACACCGACAGTACCTCAGTGTATCGCACCGACAGTGCCCCCAGTGTATCGCACCGACAGCGCCCCCAGTGTATGGCACTGACAGTGCTCCAGTGTATCACACCGACACTGCCCCCAGTGTATCGCATTAACAGCGCCTCCAGTGTATCGCACCAACAGCGCCCCCAGTGTATCGCACCAACAGCGCCCCCAGTGTATCACACTGACAGCACCCCCAGTGTATCGCACCGACAGCTCCCACAATGTATCACACCGACAGCGCCCCCAGTGTATTGCACTGACAGTGCCCCCAGTGGATCACACCGACAGTGCCCCAGTGTATCACACTGACAGTGCCCCCGTGTATCGCACCGACAGTGCCCCCAGTGTATCGCACCGACAGCGCGCCCAGTGTATCGCACCGACAGCTCCCACAGTGTATCACACCGACAGCGCCCCCAGTGTATCACACTGACAGTGCCCCCAGTGTATCGCACCGACAGTGCCCCCAGTGTATCGCACCGACAGTGCCCCCAGTGTATCGCACCGACAGCGCGCCCAGTGTATCGCACCGACAGCTCCCACAGTGTATCACACCGACAGCGCCCCCAGTGTATTGCACTGACAGTGCCCCCAGTGTATCACACTGACAGTGCCCCCAGTGTATCACACTGACAGCGCCCCCAGTGTATCACACCGACAGCTCCCCCAGTGTATCACACTGACAGCGCCCCCAATGTATCGCACCAACAGCGCCCCCAGTGTATCACACCGACAGCTCCCCCAGTGTATCGCACCAACAGCGCCCCCAGTGTATCACACTGACAGTGCCCCAGTGTATCACACCGACAGCGTCCCCAGTGTATCACACTGACAGTGCCCCAGTGTATCACACCGACACTGCCCCAGTGTATCACACTGACAGTGCCCCCGTGTATCGCACCGACAGTGCCCCCAGTGTATCACATCGACAGCGCGCCCAGTGTATCACACCGACAGCTCCCACAGTGTATCACACCGACAGCGCCCCCAGTGTATTGCACTGACAGTGCCCCCAGTGTATCACACCGACAGTGCCCCAGTGTATCGCACCGACAGCTCCCCCAGTGTATCGCACCAACAGCGCCCCCAGTGTATCACACCGACAGCGCCCCCAGTATATCACACCGACAGTGCCCCAGTGTATCACACCGACAGCGCCCCCAGTGTATCACACCGACAGTGCCCCCAGTGTATCGCACCAACAGCGCCCCCAGTGTATCACACCGACAGCTCCCCCAGTGTATCGCACCAACAGCGCCCCCAGTGTATCACACCGACAGTGCCCCCAGTGTATCGCACCGACAGTGCCCCAGTGTATCACACCGACAGTGCCCCAGTGTATCACACCGACAGCGCCCCCAGTGTATCACACCGACAGCGCCCCCAGTGTATCACACCGACAGTGCCCCAGTGTATCACACCGACAGTGCCCCAGTGTATCACACCGACAGTGCCCCCAGTGTATCACACTGACAGTGCCCCCAGTGTATCACACTGACAGCACCCCCAGTGTATCACACCGACAGCGTCCCCAGTGTATCACACTGACAGTGCCCCAGTGTATCACACCGACAGCGCCCCCAGTGTATCGCATTGACAGCGCCCCCAGTGTATCACACCGACAGCGTCCCCAGTGTATTTCAGTGACAGCTCCCCCAGTGTATCGCACCAACAGCACCCCCAGTGTATCACACCGACAGCGTCCCCAGTGTATCACACTGACAGCACCCCCAGTGTATCACACCGACAGCGTCCCCAGTGTATTTCAGTGACAGCTCCCCCAGTGTATCGCACCAACAGCACCCCCAGTGTATCACACCGACAGCGTCCCCAGTGTATTTCAGTGACAGCGCCCCCAGTGTATCGCATGACAGCGCCCCCAGTGTACTACACCGACAGCGCCCCCAGTGTATCGCACCAACAGTGCCGCCAGTGTATAACACCTACAGCGCCCCCAGTGTATCACACTGACAGCGCACCCAGTGTATCGCACTGACAGCACCCTCAGTGTATCACATCGACTGCGCCGCAGTGTATCACACCGACAGTGCCCCCAGTGTATCGCACTGACAGTGCCCCAGTGTATCACACCGACACTGCCCCCAGTGTATCGCACCGACAGTGCCCCCAGTGTATCACACCGACAGTGCCCCCAGTGTATCACACCGACAGTGCCCCCAGTGTATCACACCGACAGCGCCCCCAGTGTATTGCACTGACAGTGCTCCAGTGTAACACACCGACACTGCCTCCAGTGTATCGCACCAACAGCGCCCCCAGTGTATTGCACTGACAGTGCTCCAGTGTATCACACCGACAGTGCCCCCAGTGTATCGCACCGACAGCGTCCCCAGTGTATCACACCGACAGTGCCCCCAGTGTATCGCACCAACAGCACCCCCAGTGTATCGCACCGACAGCTCCCCCAGTGTATCACACCGACAGCGCGCCCAGTGTATCACACCGACAGCGCCCCTAGTGTATGGCACTGACAGTGCTCCAGTGTATCACACCGACACTGCCCCCAGTGTATCGCACTGACAGCGCCCCCAGTGTATTGCACTGACAGTGCTCGAGTGTAACACACCGACACTGCCTCCAGTGTATCGCACCAACAGCGCCCCCAGTGTATTGCACTGACAGTGCTCCAGTGTATCACACCGACAGTGCCCCCAGTGTATCGCACCGACAGCGTCCCCAGTGTATCACACCGACAGTGCCCCCAGTGTATCGCACCAACAGCACCCCCAGTGTATCGCACCGACAGCTCCCCCAGTGTATCGCACCGACAGCGCGCCCAGTGTATCACACCGACAGTGCCCCCAGTGTATCGCACCGACAGCGCCCCTAGTGTATGGCACTGACAGTGCTCCAGTGTATCACACCGACACTGCCCCCAGTGTATCGCATTAACAGCGCCTCCAGTGTATCGCACCAACAGTGCCCCCAGTGTATCGCACCAACAGCGCCCCCAGTGTATGGCACCGACAGCGCCCCCAGTGTATCACACCGACAGTGCCCCAGTGTATCACACCGACAGTGCCTCAAGTGTATCGCACCAACAGCACCCCCAGTGTATCGCACTGACAGTGCCCCCAGTGTATCACACCAACAGCACCCCCAGTGTATCGCACTGACAGTGCCCACAGTGTATCGCACCAACAGCGCCCCCAGTGTATCGCACCGAAAGCGCCCCCAGTGTATCACACCGACAGTGCCCCAGTGTATCACACCGACAGCTCCCACAGTGTATCACACCGACAGTGCCCCCAGTGTATCGCACCGACAGTGCCCCCAGTGTATAACACCGACACTGCTCCCAGTGTATCGCATTGACAGTGCCCCCAGTGTATCACAATGACAGCGCCCCCAGTGTATCACACTGACAGCTCCCCCAGTGTATCACACTGACAGTGCCCCCAGTGTATCACACCGACAGTGCCCCCAGTGTATCACACTGACAGCGCCCCCAGTGTATCACACTGACAGCGCCCCCAGTGTATCACACTGACAGCGCCCCCAGTGTATCACACCGACAGTGCCCCCAGTGTATCACACCGACACTGCCCCCAGTGTATCACACTGACAGCTCCCCCAGTGTATCACACTGACAGCTCCCCCAGTGTATCACACTGACAGCTCCCCCAGTGTATCACACTGACAGTGCCCCCAGTGTATCACACCGACAGTGCCCCCAGTGTATCACACTGACAGCGCCCCCAGTGTATCACACTGACAGCGCCCCCAGTGTATCACACTGACAGCGCCCCCAGTGTATCACACCGACAGTGCCCCCAGTGTATCACACCGACAGCGCCCCCAGTGTATCACACTGACAGCTCCCCCAGTGTATCACACCGACAGTGCCCCCAGTGTATCACACTGACAGTGTCCCCAGTGTATCACACTGACAGCTCCCCCAGTGTATCACACCGACAGTGCCCCCAGTGTATCACACTGACAGCTCCCCCAGTGTATCACACCGACAGTGCCCCCAGTGTATCACACTGACAGCTCCCCCAGTGTATCACACTGACAGCTCCCCCAGTGTATCACACCAACAGTGCCCCCAGTGTATCACACTGACAGCTCCCCCAGTGTATCACACCAACAGTGCCCCCAGTGTATCACACTGACAGCTCCCCCAGTGTATAACACCGACAGCTCCCCCAGTGTATCACACCGACAGCGCCCCCAGTGTATCACACTGACAGCTCCCCCAGTGTATCACACTGACAGCGCCCCCAGTGTATCACATTGACAGCACCCCCAGTGTATCACACCGACAGCGTCCTCAGTGTATCACACTGACAGCTCCCCCAGTGTATCACACTGACAGTGCCCCCAGTGTATCACACTGACAGCTCCCCCAGTGTATCACACTGACAGCGCCCCCAGTGTATCACACTGACAGCTCCCCCAGTGTATCACACTGACAGCGCCCCCAGTGTATCACACTGACAGCTCCCCCAGTGTATCACACTGACAGCGCCCCCAGTGTATCACACTGACAGCTCCCCCAGTGTATCACACTGACAGCGCCCCCAGTGTATCACACTGACAGCTCCCCCAGAGTATCACACTGACAGCGTCCCCACTGTATCACACCGACAGAGCCCCCAGTGTATCACACTGACAGCGTCCCCACTGTATCACACCGACAGTGCCCCCAGTGTATCACACCGACACTGCCCCCAGTGTATCACACTGACAGTGCCCCCAGTGTATCACACTGACAGCGTCCCCACTGTATCACACCGACAGCGCCCCCAGTGTATCACACTGACAGCTCCCCCAGTGTATCACACTGACAGCTCCCCCAGTGTATCACACCGACAGTGCCCCCAGTGTATCACACTGACAGCTCCCCCAGTGTATCACACCGACAGCGCCCCCAGTGTATCACACCGACAGAGCCCCCAGTGTATCACACTGACAGCTCCCCCAGTGTATCACACCGACAGCGCCCCCAGTGTATCACACCGACAGTGCCCCCAGTGTATCACACCGACAGCGCCCCCAGTGTATCACACCGACAGCGCCCCCAGTGTATCACACCGACAGTGCCCCCAGTGTATCACACCGACAGCGCCCCCAGTGTATCACACCGACAGAGCCCCCAGTGTATCACACCGACAGCTCCCCCAGTGTATCACACCGACAGAGCCCCCAGTGTATCACACCGACAGTGCCCCCAGTGTATCACACTGACAGCGCCCCCAATGTATCACACCGACAGAGCCCCCAGTGTATCACACTGACAGAGCCCCCAGTGTATCACACTGACAGAGCCCCCAGTGTATCACACCGACAGCGCCCCCAATGTATCACACTGACAGTGCCCCCAGTGTATCACACCGACAGTGCCCCCAGTGTATCACACCGACAGTGCCCCCAGTGTATCACACTGACAGTGCCCCCACTGTATCACACTGACAGCGCCGCAGTGTATCTCACCGACACTGCTCCCAGTGTATCACACCGACAGCGCCCCCAGTGTATTACACCTACAGCGCCCCCAGTGTATCACACTGACAGCACCCCCAGTGTATTACACCTACAGCGCCCCCAGTGTATCACACTGACAGCACCCCCAGTGTATTACACCTACAGCGCCCCCAGTGTATCACACTGACAGCACCCCCAGTGTATTGCATCGACAGCGCCGCAGTGTATCGCATCGACAGCGCCGCAGTGTATCTCACCGACACTGCTCCCAGTGTATCACACCTACAGCGCCCCCAGTGTATTACACCTACAGCGCCCCCAGTGTATCACACTGACAGCACCCCCAGTGTATTACACCTACAGCGCCCCCAGTGTATCGCACTGACAGCACCCCCAGTGTATCACACCGAGAGCGCCCCCACTGTATCACACTGACAGCACCCCCAGTGTATCGCATCGACAGCGCCGCAGTGTATCTCACCGACACTGCTCCCAGTGTATCACACCTACAGCGCCCCCAGTGTATTACACCGACAGTGCCCCCAGTGTATCACACTGACAGCGCCCCCAGTGTATTGCACAGACTGTGCCCCCAGTGTATCGCACTGACAGCGCCCCCAGTGTATCGCACTGACAGTGCCCCCCAGTGTATCACACCGACAGTGCCCCAGTGTATCACACTGACAGTGCCCCCAGTGTATCACACTGACAGTGCCCCCAGTGTATCGCACCGACAGCTCCCATAGTGTATCACACCGACAGTGCCCCCAGTGTATCGCACCGACAGTGCCCCCCAGTGTATCGCACCGACAGCTCCCATAGTGTATCACACCGACAGTGCCCCCAGTGTATCACACTGACAGTGCCCCCCAGTGTATCGCACCGACAGTGCCCCCAGTGTATCACACCGACAGTGCCCCCCAGTGTATCGCACCGACAGCTCCCCCAGTGTATCGCACCGACAGTGCCCCCAGTGTATCACACCGACAGTGCCCCCCAGTGTATCGCACCGACAGCTCCCCCAGTGTATCGCACCGACAGTGCCCCCAGTGTATCACACCGACAGTGCCCCCCAGTGTATCACACCGACAGTGCCCCCAGTGTATCGCACCGACAGTGCCCCCCAGTGTATCGCACCGACAGCTCCCATAGTGTATCACACCGACAGCGCCCCCACTGTATCACACTGACAGTGCCCCCCAGTGTATCGCACCGACAGCTCCCATAGTGTATCACACCGACAGTGCCCCCAGTGTATCACACTGACAGTGCCCCCCAGTGTATCGCACCGACAGCTCCCATAGTGTATCACACCGACACTGCCCCCAGTGTATCGCACCAACAGCACCCCCAGTGTATCGCACCGACAGCTCCCATAGTGTATCACACCGACAGTGCCCCCCAGTGTATCGCACCGACAGCTCCCCCAGTGTATCGCACCGACAGTGCCCCCAGTGTATCACACCGACAGAGCCCCCAGTGTATCACACCGACAGCTCCCCCAGTGTATCACACCGACAGAGCCCCCAGTGTATCACACCGACAGTGCCCCCAGTGTATCACACTGACAGCGCCCCCAATGTATCACACCGACAGAGCCCCCAGTGTATCACACTGACAGAGCCCCCAGTGTATCACACTGACAGAGCCCCCAGTGTATCACACCGACAGCGCCCCCAATGTATCACACTGACAGTGCCCCCAGTGTATCACACCGACAGTGCCCCCAGTGTATCACACCGACAGTGCCCCCAGTGTATCACACTGACAGTGCCCCCACTGTATCACACTGACAGCGCCGCAGTGTATCTCACCGACACTGCTCCCAGTGTATCACACCGACAGCGCCCCCAGTGTATTACACCTACAGCGCCCCCAGTGTATCACACTGACAGCACCCCCAGTGTATTACACCTACAGCGCCCCCAGTGTATCACACTGACAGCACCCCCAGTGTATTACACCTACAGCGCCCCCAGTGTATCACACTGACAGCACCCCCAGTGTATTGCATCGACAGCGCCGCAGTGTATCGCATCGACAGCGCCGCAGTGTATCTCACCGACACTGCTCCCAGTGTATCACACCTACAGCGCCCCCAGTGTATTACACCTACAGCGCCCCCAGTGTATCACACTGACAGCACCCCCAGTGTATTACACCTACAGCGCCCCCAGTGTATCGCACTGACAGCACCCCCAGTGTATCACACCGAGAGCGCCCCCACTGTATCACACTGACAGCACCCCCAGTGTATCGCATCGACAGCGCCGCAGTGTATCTCACCGACACTGCTCCCAGTGTATCACACCTACAGCGCCCCCAGTGTATTACACCGACAGTGCCCCCAGTGTATCACACTGACAGCGCCCCCAGTGTATTGCACAGACTGTGCCCCCAGTGTATCGCACTGACAGCGCCCCCAGTGTATCGCACTGACAGTGCCCCCCAGTGTATCACACCGACAGTGCCCCAGTGTATCACACTGACAGTGCCCCCAGTGTATCACACTGACAGTGCCCCCAGTGTATCGCACCGACAGCTCCCATAGTGTATCACACCGACAGTGCCCCCAGTGTATCGCACCGACAGTGCCCCCCAGTGTATCGCACCGACAGCTCCCATAGTGTATCACACCGACAGTGCCCCCAGTGTATCACACTGACAGTGCCCCCCAGTGTATCGCACCGACAGTGCCCCCAGTGTATCACACCGACAGTGCCCCCCAGTGTATCGCACCGACAGCTCCCCCAGTGTATCGCACCGACAGTGCCCCCAGTGTATCACACCGACAGTGCCCCCCAGTGTATCGCACCGACAGCTCCCCCAGTGTATCGCACCGACAGTGCCCCCAGTGTATCACACCGACAGTGCCCCCCAGTGTATCACACCGACAGTGCCCCCAGTGTATCGCACCGACAGTGCCCCCCAGTGTATCGCACCGACAGCTCCCATAGTGTATCACACCGACAGCGCCCCCACTGTATCACACTGACAGTGCCCCCCAGTGTATCGCACCGACAGCTCCCATAGTGTATCACACCGACAGTGCCCCCAGTGTATCACACTGACAGTGCCCCCCAGTGTATCGCACCGACAGCTCCCATAGTGTATCACACCGACACTGCCCCCAGTGTATCGCACCAACAGCACCCCCAGTGTATCGCACCGACAGCTCCCATAGTGTATCACACCGACAGCGCCCCCACTGTATCACACCGACAGCTCCCATAGTGTATCACACCGACAGCGCCCCCAATGTATCACACCAACAGCACCCCCAGTGTATCGCACCGACAGCTCCCATAGTGTATCACACCGACAGTGCCCCCAGTGTATCACACCGACACTGCCCCCAGTGTATCACACCTACAGCGCCCCCAGTGTATCACACCGACACTGCCCCCAGTGTATCGCATTGACAGCGCCCCCAGTGTATCGCACCGACAGTGCCCCCAGTGTATCACACTGACAGTGCCCCCAGTGTATCACACCGACACTGCCCCCAGTGTATCGCATTGACAGCGCACCCAGTGTATCGCACCGACAGTGCCCCCAGTGTATCGCACCGACAGTGCCCCCAGTGTATCACACCGACACTGCCCCCAGTGTATTACACCGACAGTGCCCCCAGTGTATCACACCGACAGCGCCCCCAGTGTATCACACTGACAGCGCCCCCAGTGTATCACACTGACAGCGCCCCCAGTGTATCACACTGACAGCGCCCCCAGTGTATCACACTGACAGCGCCCCCAGTGTATCACACCGACAGCGCCCCCAGTGTATCACACTGACAGCTCCCCCAGTGTATTACACCGACAGTGCCCCCAGTGTATCACACCGACAGTGCCCCCAGTGTATCACACCGACAGTGCCCCCAGTGTATCACACCGACAGCGCCCCCAGTGTATTACACCGACAGTGCCCCCAGTGTATTACACCGACAGTGCCCCCAGTGTATCACACCGACAGTGCCCCCAGTGTATCACACCGACAGCGCCCCCAGTGTATCACACCGACAGCGCCCCCAGTGTATCACACCGACAGTGCCCCCAGTGTATCACACCGACAGCGCCCCCAGTGTATCACACCGACAGTGCCCCCAGTGTATTACACCGACAGTGCCCCCAGTGTATTACACCGACAGTGCCCCCAGTGTATCACACCGACAGTGCCCCCAGTGTATCACACCGACAGTGCCCCCAGTGTATCACACCGACAGTGCCCCCAGTGTATCACACCGACAGTGCCCCCAGTGTATCACACCGACAGTGCCCCCAGTGTATCACACCGACAGCGCCCCCAGTGTATCACACTGACAGCACCCCCAGTGTATCACACCGACACTGCCCCCAGTGTATCGCACCGACAGTGCCCCCAGTGTATCGCATTGACAGCTCCCCCAGTGTATCACACTGACAGCACCCCCAGTGTATCACACTGACACTGCCCCCAGTGTATCACACCGACACTGCCCCCAGTGTATCGCACCGACACTGCCCCCAGTGTATCGCACCGACACTGCCCCCAGTGTATCACACTGACAGCGTCCCCAGTGTATCGCATTGACAGCGCCCCCAGTGTATCACACCGACAGCGTCCCCAGTGTATCACACCGACACTGCCCCCAGTGTATCGCACCGACACTGCCCCCAGTGTATCACACTGACAGCGTCCCCAGTGTATCGCATTGACAGCGTCCCCAGTGTATCACACTGACAGCGCCCCCAGTGTATCACACCGACAGCTCCCCCAGTGTATCACACCGACAGCGTCCCCAGTGTATCACACCGACAGCGCCCCCAGTGTATCACACTGACAGCGCCCCCAGTGTATCACACCGACAGTGCCCCCAGTGTATCACACCGACAGCTCCCCCAGTGTATCACACCGACACTGCCCCAGTGTATCACACCGACAGCTCCCCCAGTGTATCACACCGACACTGCCCCCAGTGTATCACACCGACACTGCCCCCAGTGTATCGCACCGACACTGCCCCCAGTGTATCACACTGACAGTGCCCCCAGTGTATCGCATTGACAGCACCCCCAGTGTATCACACTGACAGCTCCCCCAGTGTATCACACCGACAGTGCCCCCAGTGTATCACACTGACAGCACCCCCAGTGTATCACACTGACAGTGCCCCCAGTGTATCGCATTGACAGCACCCCCAGTGTATCACACTGACAGCTCCCCCAGTGTATCACACTGACAGTGCCCCCAGTGTATCACACTGACAGCACCCCCAGTGTATCACACTGACAGCTCCCCCAGTGTATCACACCGACAGTGCCCCCAATGTATCGCATTGACAGCTCCCCCAGTGTATCACACCGACACTGCCCCCAGTGTATCACACTGACAGCGCCCCCAGTGTATCACACCGACAGTGCCCCCAGTGTATCACACTGACAGCGCCCCCAGTGTATCACACCGACAGCTCCCCCAGTGTATCACACTGACAGTGCCCCCAGTGTATCACACTGACAGTGCCCCCAGTGTATCACACTGACAGCTCCCCCAGTGTATCACACTGACAGCTCCCCCAGTGTATCACACCGACAGTGCCCCCAGTGTATCACACCGACAGTGCCCCAGTGTATCACACCGACAGTGCCCCCAATGTATCACACTGACAGCGTCCCCACTGTATCACACCGACAGCGCCCCCAGTGTATCACACTGACAGCTCCCCCAGTGTATCACACTGACAGCTCCCCCAGTGTATCACACCGACAGTGCCCCCAGTGTATCACACTGACAGCTCCCCCAGTGTATCACACCGACAGCGCCCCCAGTGTATCACACCGACAGAGCCCCCAGTGTATCACACTGACAGCTCCCCCAGTGTATCACACCGACAGCGCCCCCAGTGTATCACACCGACAGTGCCCCCAGTGTATCACACCGACAGCGCCCCCAGTGTATCACACCGACAGCGCCCCCAGTGTATCACACCGACAGTGCCCCCAGTGTATCACACCGACAGCGCCCCCAGTGTATCACACCGACAGAGCCCCCAGTGTATCACACCGACAGCTCCCCCAGTGTATCACACCGACAGAGCCCCCAGTGTATCACACTGACAGCGCCCCCAATGTATCACACCGACAGAGCCCCCAGTGTATCACACTGACAGAGCCCCCAGTGTATCACACTGACAGAGCCCCCAGTGTATCACACCGACAGCGCCCCCAATGTATCACACTGACAGTGCCCCCAGTGTATCACACCGACAGTGCCCCCAGTGTATCACACCGACAGTGCCCCCAGTGTATCACACTGACAGTGCCCCCACTGTATCACACTGACAGCGCCGCAGTGTATCTCACCGACACTGCTCCCAGTGTATCACACCGACAGCGCCCCCAGTGTATTACACCTACAGCGCCCCCAGTGTATCACACTGACAGCACCCCCAGTGTATTACACCTACAGCGCCCCCAGTGTATCACACTGACAGCACCCCCAGTGTATTACACCTACAGCGCCCCCAGTGTATCACACTGACAGCACCCCCAGTGTATCGCATCGACAGCGCCGCAGTGTATCGCATCGACAGCGCCGCAGTGTATCTCACCGACACTGCTCCCAGTGTATCACACCTACAGCGCCCCCAGTGTATTACACCTACAGCGCCCCCAGTGTATCACACTGACAGCACCCCCAGTGTATTACACCTACAGCGCCCCCAGTGTATCGCACTGACAGCACCCCCAGTGTATCACACCGAGAGCGCCCCCACTGTATCACACTGACAGCACCCCCAGTGTATCGCATCGACAGCGCCGCAGTGTATCTCACCGACACTGCTCCCAGTGTATCACACCTACAGCGCCCCCAGTGTATTACACCGACAGTGCCCCCAGTGTATCACACTGACAGCGCCCCCAGTGTATTGCACAGACTGTGCCCCCAGTGTATCGCACTGACAGCGCCCCCAGTGTATCGCACTGACAGTGCCCCCCAGTGTATCACACCGACAGTGCCCCAGTGTATCACACTGACAGTGCCCCCAGTGTATCACACTGACAGTGCCCCCAGTGTATCGCACCGACAGCTCCCATAGTGTATCACACCGACAGTGCCCCCAGTGTATCGCACCGACAGTGCCCCCCAGTGTATCGCACCGACAGCTCCCATAGTGTATCACACCGACAGTGCCCCCAGTGTATCACACTGACAGTGCCCCCCAGTGTATCGCACCGACAGTGCCCCCAGTGTATCACACCGACAGTGCCCCCCAGTGTATCGCACCGACAGCTCCCCCAGTGTATCGCACCGACAGTGCCCCCAGTGTATCACACCGACAGTGCCCCCCAGTGTATCGCACCGACAGCTCCCCCAGTGTATCGCACCGACAGTGCCCCCAGTGTATCACACCGACAGTGCCCCCCAGTGTATCACACCGACAGTGCCCCCAGTGTATCGCACCGACAGTGCCCCCCAGTGTATCGCACCGACAGCTCCCATAGTGTATCACACCGACAGCGCCCCCACTGTATCACACTGACAGTGCCCCCCAGTGTATCGCACCGACAGCTCCCATAGTGTATCACACCGACAGTGCCCCCAGTGTATCACACTGACAGTGCCCCCCAGTGTATCGCACCGACAGCTCCCATAGTGTATCACACCGACACTGCCCCCAGTGTATCGCACCAACAGCACCCCCAGTGTATCGCACCGACAGCTCCCATAGTGTATCACACCGACAGCGCCCCCACTGTATCACACCGACAGCTCCCATAGTGTATCACACCGACAGCGCCCCCAATGTATCACACCAACAGCACCCCCAGTGTATCGCACCGACAGCTCCCATAGTGTATCACACCGACAGTGCCCCCAGTGTATCACACCGACACTGCCCCCAGTGTATCACACCTACAGCGCCCCCAGTGTATCACACCGACACTGCCCCCAGTGTATCGCATTGACAGCGCCCCCAGTGTATCGCACCGACAGTGCCCCCAGTGTATCACACTGACAGTGCCCCCAGTGTATCACACCGACACTGCCCCCAGTGTATCGCATTGACAGCGCCCCCAGTGTATCGCACCGACAGTGCCCCCAGTGTATCGCACCGACAGTGCCCCCAGTGTATCACACCGACACTGCCCCCAGTGTATTACACCGACAGTGCCCCCAGTGTATCACACCGACAGCGCCCCCAGTGTATCACACTGACAGCGCCCCCAGTGTATCACACTGACAGCGCCCCCAGTGTATCACACTGACAGCGCCCCCAGTGTATCACACTGACAGCGCCCCCAGTGTATCACACCGACAGCGCCCCCAGTGTATTACACCGACAGTGCCCCCAGTGTATCACACTGACAGCGCCCCCAGTGTATCACACTGACAGCGCCCCCAGTGTATCACACTGACAGCGCCCCCAGTGTATCACACTGACAGCGCCCCCAGTGTATCACACTGACAGCGCCCCCAGTGTATCACACCGACAGCGCCCCCAGTGTATTACACCGACAGTGCCCCCAGTGTATCACACCGACAGTGCCCCCAGTGTATCACACCGACAGTGCCCCCAGTGTATCACACCGACAGCGCCCCCAGTGTATTACACCGACAGTGCCCCCAGTGTATTACACCGACAGTGCCCCCAGTGTATCACACCGACAGTGCCCCCAGTGTATCTCACCGACAGTGCCCCCAGTGTATCACACCGACAGCGCCCCCAGTGTATCACACCGACAGTGCCCCCAGTGTATCACACCGACAGCGCCCCCAGTGTATCACACCGACAGTGCCCCCAGTGTATTACACCGACAGTGCCCCCAGTGTATTACACCGACAGTGCCCCCAGTGTATCACACCGACAGTGCCCCCAGTGTATCACACCGACAGTGCCCCCAGTGTATCACACCGACAGTGCCCCCAGTGTATCACACCGACAGTGCCCCCAGTGTATCACACCGACAGTGCCCCCAGTGTATCACACCGACAGCGCCCCCAGTGTATCACACTGACAGCACCCCCAGTGTATCACACCGACACTGCCCCCAGTGTATCGCACCGACAGTGCCCCCAGTGTATCGCATTGACAGCTCCCCCAGTGTATCACACTGACAGCACCCCCAGTGTATCACACTGACACTGCCCCCAGTGTATCACACCGACACTGCCCCCAGTGTATCGCACCGACACTGCCCCCAGTGTATCGCACCGACACTGCCCCCAGTGTATCACACTGACAGCGTCCCCAGTGTATCGCATTGACAGCGCCCCCAGTGTATCACACCGACAGCGTCCCCAGTGTATCACACCGACACTGCCCCCAGTGTATCGCACCGACACTGCCCCCAGTGTATCACACTGACAGCGTCCCCAGTGTATCGCATTGACAGCGTCCCCAGTGTATCACACTGACAGCGCCCCCAGTGTATCACACCGACAGCGCCCCCAGTGTATCACACCGACAGCGTCCCCAGTGTATCACACCGACAGCGCCCCCAGTGTATCACACTGACAGCGCCCCCAGTGTATCACACCGACAGTGCCCCCAGTGTATCACACCGACAGCTCCCCCAGTGTATCACACCGACACTGCCCCAGTGTATCACACCGACAGCTCCCCCAGTGTATCACACCGACACTGCCCCCAGTGTATCACACCGACACTGCCCCCAGTGTATCGCACCGACACTGCCCCCAGTGTATCACACTGACAGTGCCCCCAGTGTATCGCATTGACAGCACCCCCAGTGTATCACACTGACAGCTCCCCCAGTGTATCACACCGACAGTGCCCCCAGTGTATCACACTGACAGCACCCCCAGTGTATCACACTGACAGTGCCCCCAGTGTATCGCATTGACAGCACCCCCAGTGTATCACACTGACAGCTCCCCCAGTGTATCACACTGACAGTGCCCCCAGTGTATCACACTGACAGCACCCCCAGTGTATCACACTGACAGCTCCCCCAGTGTATCACACCGACAGTGCCCCCAATGTATCGCATTGACAGCTCCCCCAGTGTATCACACCGACACTGCCCCCAGTGTATCACACTGACAGCGCCCCCAGTGTATCACACCGACAGTGCCCCCAGTGTATCACACTGACAGCGCCCCCAGTGTATCACACCGACAGCTCCCCCAGTGTATCACACTGACAGTGCCCCCAGTGTATCACACTGACAGTGCCCCCAGTGTATCACACTGACAGTGCCCCCAGTTTATCACACTGACAGCTCCCCCAGTGTATAACACCGACAGCTCCCCCAGTGTATCACACCGACAGCGCCCCCAGTGTATCACACTGACAGCTCCCCCAGTGTATCACACTGACAGCGCCCCCAGTGTATCACATTGACAGCACCCCCAGTGTATCACACCGACAGCGTCCTCAGTGTATCACACTGACAGTGCCCCCAGTGTATCACACTGACAGCTCCCCCAGTGTATCACACTGACAGTGCCCCCAGTGTATCACACTGACAGCTCCCCCAGTGTATCACACTGACAGTGCCCTCAGTGTATCACACTGACAGTGCCCCAGTGTATCACACTGACAGCTCCCCCAGTGTATCACACTGACAGTGCCCCCAGTGTATCACACTGACAGCTCCCCCAGTGTATCACACTGACAGCGCCCCCAGTGTATCACACTGACAGCTCCCCCAGTGTATCACACTGACAGCGCCCCCAGTGTATCACACTGACAGCTCCCCCAGTGTATCACACTGACAGCGCCCCCAGTGTATCACACTGACAGCTCCCCCAGAGTATCACACTGACAGCGTCCCCACTGTATCACACCGACAGAGCCCCCAGTGTATCACAATGACAGCGTCCCCACTGTATCACACCGACAGCGCCCCCAGTGTATCACACTGACAGCGTCCCCACTGTATCACACCGACAGCGCCCCCAGTGTATCACACTGACAGCGTCCCCACTGTATCACACCGACAGCGCCCCCAGTGTATCACACTGACAGCTCCCCCAGTGTATCACACTGACAGCTCCCCCAGTGTATCACACCGACAGTGCCCCCAGTGTATCACACTGACAGCTCCCCCAGTGTATCACACCGACAGCGCCCCCAGTGTATCACACCGACAGAGCCCCCAGTGTATCACACTGACAGCTCCCCCAGTGTATCACACCGACAGCGCCCCCAGTGTATCACACCGACAGTGCCCCCAGTGTATCACACCGACAGCGCCCCCAGTGTATCACACCGACAGCGCCCCCAGTGTATCACACCGACAGTGCCCCCAGTGTATCACACCGACAGCGCCCCCAGTGTATCACACCGACAGAGCCCCCAGTGTATCACACCGACAGCTCCCCCAGTGTATCACACCGACAGAGCCCCCAGTGTATCACACTGACAGCGCCCCCAATGTATCACACCGACAGAGCCCCCAGTGTATCACACTGACAGAGCCCCCAGTGTATCACACTGACAGAGCCCCCAGTGTATCACACCGAC
Source organism: Mustelus asterias (assembly GCF_964213995.1). Lineage (NCBI taxonomy): Eukaryota > Metazoa > Chordata > Chondrichthyes > Carcharhiniformes > Triakidae > Mustelus > Mustelus asterias. The sequence goes on from NC_135823.1 coordinate 14,663,591, forward strand.
AGTGCCCCCAGTGTATCACACCGACAGTGCCCCCAGTGTATCACACTGACAGTGCCCCCACTGTATCACACTGACAGCGCCGCAGTGTATCTCACCGACACTGCTCCCAGTGTATCACACCGACAGCGCCCCCAGTGTATTACACCTACAGCGCCCCCAGTGTATCACACTGACAGCACCCCCAGTGTATTACACCTACAGCGCCCCCAGTGTATCACACTGACAGCACCCCCAGTGTATTACACCTACAGCGCCCCCAGTGTATCACACTGACAGCACCCCCAGTGTATCGCATCGACAGCGCCGCAGTGTATCGCATCGACAGCGCCGCAGTGTATCTCACCGACACTGCTCCCAGTGTATCACACCTACAGCGCCCCCAGTGTATTACACCTACAGCGCCCCCAGTGTATCACACTGACAGCACCCCCAGTGTATTACACCTACAGCGCCCCCAGTGTATCGCACTGACAGCACCCCCAGTGTATCACACCGAGAGCGCCCCCACTGTATCACACTGACAGCACCCCCAGTGTATCGCATCGACAGCGCCGCAGTGTATCTCACCGACACTGCTCCCAGTGTATCACACCTACAGCGCCCCCAGTGTATTACACCGACAGTGCCCCCAGTGTATCACACTGACAGCGCCCCCAGTGTATTGCACAGACTGTGCCCCCAGTGTATCGCACTGACAGCGCCCCCAGTGTATCGCACTGACAGTGCCCCCCAGTGTATCACACCGACAGTGCCCCAGTGTATCACACTGACAGTGCCCCCAGTGTATCACACTGACAGTGCCCCCAGTGTATCGCACCGACAGCTCCCATAGTGTATCACACCGACAGTGCCCCCAGTGTATCGCACCGACAGTGCCCCCCAGTGTATCGCACCGACAGCTCCCATAGTGTATCACACCGACAGTGCCCCCAGTGTATCACACTGACAGTGCCCCCCAGTGTATCGCACCGACAGTGCCCCCAGTGTATCACACCGACAGTGCCCCCCAGTGTATCGCACCGACAGCTCCCCCAGTGTATCGCACCGACAGTGCCCCCAGTGTATCACACCGACAGTGCCCCCCAGTGTATCGCACCGACAGCTCCCCCAGTGTATCGCACCGACAGTGCCCCCAGTGTATCACACCGACAGTGCCCCCCAGTGTATCACACCGACAGTGCCCCCAGTGTATCGCACCGACAGTGCCCCCCAGTGTATCGCACCGACAGCTCCCATAGTGTATCACACCGACAGCGCCCCCACTGTATCACACTGACAGTGCCCCCCAGTGTATCGCACCGACAGCTCCCATAGTGTATCACACCGACAGTGCCCCCAGTGTATCACACTGACAGTGCCCCCCAGTGTATCGCACCGACAGCTCCCATAGTGTATCACACCGACACTGCCCCCAGTGTATCGCACCAACAGCACCCCCAGTGTATCGCACCGACAGCTCCCATAGTGTATCACACCGACAGCGCCCCCACTGTATCACACCGACAGCTCCCATAGTGTATCACACCGACAGCGCCCCCAATGTATCACACCAACAGCACCCCCAGTGTATCGCACCGACAGCTCCCATAGTGTATCACACCGACAGTGCCCCCAGTGTATCACACCGACACTGCCCCCAGTGTATCACACCTACAGCGCCCCCAGTGTATCACACCGACACTGCCCCCAGTGTATCGCATTGACAGCGCCCCCAGTGTATCGCACCGACAGTGCCCCCAGTGTATCACACTGACAGTGCCCCCAGTGTATCACACCGACACTGCCCCCAGTGTATCGCATTGACAGCGCACCCAGTGTATCGCACCGACAGTGCCCCCAGTGTATCGCACCGACAGTGCCCCCAGTGTATCACACCGACACTGCCCCCAGTGTATTACACCGACAGTGCCCCCAGTGTATCACACCGACAGCGCCCCCAGTGTATCACACTGACAGCGCCCCCAGTGTATCACACTGACAGCGCCCCCAGTGTATCACACTGACAGCGCCCCCAGTGTATCACACCGACAGCGCCCCCAGTGTATTACACCGACAGTGCCCCCAGTGTATTACACCGACAGTGCCCCCAGTGTATCACACCGACAGTGCCCCCAGTGTATCACACCGACAGTGCCCCCAGTGTATCACACCGACAGCGCCCCCAGTGTATTACACCGACAGTGCCCCCAGTGTATTACACCGACAGTGCCCCCAGTGTATCACACCGACAGTGCCCCCAGTGTATCACACCGACAGCGCCCCCAGTGTATCACACCGACAGCGCCCCCAGTGTATCACACCGACAGTGCCCCCAGTGTATCACACCGACAGCGCCCCCAGTGTATCACACCGACAGTGCCCCCAGTGTATTACACCGACAGTGCCCCCAGTGTATTACACCGACAGTGCCCCCAGTGTATCACACCGACAGTGCCCCCAGTGTATCACACCGACAGTGCCCCCAGTGTATCACACCGACAGTGCCCCCAGTGTATCACACCGACAGTGCCCCCAGTGTATCACACCGACAGTGCCCCCAGTGTATCACACCGACAGCGCCCCCAGTGTATCACACTGACAGCACCCCCAGTGTATCACACCGACACTGCCCCCAGTGTATCGCACCGACAGTGCCCCCAGTGTATCGCATTGACAGCTCCCCCAGTGTATCACACTGACAGCACCCCCAGTGTATCACACTGACACTGCCCCCAGTGTATCACACCGACACTGCCCCCAGTGTATCGCACCGACACTGCCCCCAGTGTATCGCACCGACACTGCCCCCAGTGTATCACACTGACAGCGTCCCCAGTGTATCGCATTGACAGCGCCCCCAGTGTATCACACCGACAGCGTCCCCAGTGTATCACACCGACACTGCCCCCAGTGTATCGCACCGACACTGCCCCCAGTGTATCACACTGACAGCGTCCCCAGTGTATCGCATTGACAGCGTCCCCAGTGTATCACACTGACAGCGCCCCCAGTGTATCACACCGACAGCTCCCCCAGTGTATCACACCGACAGCGTCCCCAGTGTATCACACCGACAGCGCCCCCAGTGTATCACACTGACAGCGCCCCCAGTGTATCACACCGACAGTGCCCCCAGTGTATCACACCGACAGCTCCCCCAGTGTATCACACCGACACTGCCCCAGTGTATCACACCGACAGCTCCCCCAGTGTATCACACCGACACTGCCCCCAGTGTATCACACCGACACTGCCCCCAGTGTATCGCACCGACACTGCCCCCAGTGTATCACACTGACAGTGCCCCCAGTGTATCGCATTGACAGCACCCCCAGTGTATCACACTGACAGCTCCCCCAGTGTATCACACCGACAGTGCCCCCAGTGTATCACACTGACAGCACCCCCAGTGTATCACACTGACAGTGCCCCCAGTGTATCGCATTGACAGCACCCCCAGTGTATCACACTGACAGCTCCCCCAGTGTATCACACTGACAGTGCCCCCAGTGTATCACACTGACAGCACCCCCAGTGTATCACACTGACAGCTCCCCCAGTGTATCACACCGACAGTGCCCCCAATGTATCGCATTGACAGCTCCCCCAGTGTATCACACCGACACTGCCCCCAGTGTATCACACTGACAGCGCCCCCAGTGTATCACACCGACAGTGCCCCCAGTGTATCACACTGACAGCGCCCCCAGTGTATCACACCGACAGCTCCCCCAGTGTATCACACTGACAGTGCCCCCAGTGTATCACACTGACAGTGCCCCCAGTGTATCACACTGACAGCTCCCCCAGTGTATCACACTGACAGCTCCCCCAGTGTATCACACCGACAGTGCCCCCAGTGTATCACACCGACAGTGCCCCAGTGTATCACACCGACAGTGCCCCCAATGTATCACACTGACAGCGTCCCCACTGTATCACACCGACAGCGCCCCCAGTGTATCACACTGACAGCTCCCCCAGTGTATCACACTGACAGCTCCCCCAGTGTATCACACCGACAGTGCCCCCAGTGTATCACACTGACAGCTCCCCCAGTGTATCACACCGACAGCGCCCCCAGTGTATCACACCGACAGAGCCCCCAGTGTATCACACTGACAGCTCCCCCAGTGTATCACACCGACAGCGCCCCCAGTGTATCACACCGACAGTGCCCCCAGTGTATCACACCGACAGCGCCCCCAGTGTATCACACCGACAGCGCCCCCAGTGTATCACACCGACAGTGCCCCCAGTGTATCACACCGACAGCGCCCCCAGTGTATCACACCGACAGAGCCCCCAGTGTATCACACCGACAGCTCCCCCAGTGTATCACACCGACAGAGCCCCCAGTGTATCACACTGACAGCGCCCCCAATGTATCACACCGACAGAGCCCCCAGTGTATCACACTGACAGAGCCCCCAGTGTATCACACTGACAGAGCCCCCAGTGTATCACACCGACAGCGCCCCCAATGTATCACACTGACAGTGCCCCCAGTGTATCACACCGACAGTGCCCCCAGTGTATCACACCGACAGTGCCCCCAGTGTATCACACTGACAGTGCCCCCACTGTATCACACTGACAGCGCCGCAGTGTATCTCACCGACACTGCTCCCAGTGTATCACACCGACAGCGCCCCCAGTGTATTACACCTACAGCGCCCCCAGTGTATCACACTGACAGCACCCCCAGTGTATTACACCTACAGCGCCCCCAGTGTATCACACTGACAGCACCCCCAGTGTATTACACCTACAGCGCCCCCAGTGTATCACACTGACAGCACCCCCAGTGTATCGCATCGACAGCGCCGCAGTGTATCGCATCGACAGCGCCGCAGTGTATCTCACCGACACTGCTCCCAGTGTATCACACCTACAGCGCCCCCAGTGTATTACACCTACAGCGCCCCCAGTGTATCACACTGACAGCACCCCCAGTGTATTACACCTACAGCGCCCCCAGTGTATCGCACTGACAGCACCCCCAGTGTATCACACCGAGAGCGCCCCCACTGTATCACACTGACAGCACCCCCAGTGTATCGCATCGACAGCGCCGCAGTGTATCTCACCGACACTGCTCCCAGTGTATCACACCTACAGCGCCCCCAGTGTATTACACCGACAGTGCCCCCAGTGTATCACACTGACAGCGCCCCCAGTGTATTGCACAGACTGTGCCCCCAGTGTATCGCACTGACAGCGCCCCCAGTGTATCGCACTGACAGTGCCCCCCAGTGTATCACACCGACAGTGCCCCAGTGTATCACACTGACAGTGCCCCCAGTGTATCACACTGACAGTGCCCCCAGTGTATCGCACCGACAGCTCCCATAGTGTATCACACCGACAGTGCCCCCAGTGTATCACACTGACAGTGCCCCCCAGTGTATCGCACCGACAGTGCCCCCAGTGTATCACACCGACAGTGCCCCCCAGTGTATCGCACCGACAGCTCCCCCAGTGTATCGCACCGACAGTGCCCCCAGTGTATCACACCGACAGTGCCCCCCAGTGTATCGCACCGACAGCTCCCCCAGTGTATCGCACCGACAGTGCCCCCAGTGTATCACACCGACAGTGCCCCCAGTGTATCACACTGACAGCGCCCCCAGTGTATCACACCGACAGCTCCCCCAGTGTATCACACTGACAGTGCCCCCAGTGTATCACACTGACAGTGCCCCCAGTGTATCACACTGACAGCTCCCCCAGTGTATCACACTGACAGCTCCCCCAGTGTATCACACCGACAGTGCCCCCAGTGTATCACACCGACAGTGCCCCAGTGTATCACACCGACAGTGCCCCCAATGTATCACACTGACAGCGTCCCCACTGTATCACACCGACAGCGCCCCCAGTGTATCACACTGACAGCTCCCCCAGTGTATCACACTGACAGCTCCCCCAGTGTATCACACCGACAGTGCCCCCAGTGTATCACACTGACAGCTCCCCCAGTGTATCACACCGACAGCGCCCCCAGTGTATCACACCGACAGAGCCCCCAGTGTATCACACTGACAGCTCCCCCAGTGTATCACACCGACAGCGCCCCCAGTGTATCACACCGACAGTGCCCCCAGTGTATCACACCGACAGCGCCCCCAGTGTATCACACCGACAGCGCCCCCAGTGTATCACACCGACAGTGCCCCCAGTGTATCACACCGACAGCGCCCCCAGTGTATCACACCGACAGAGCCCCCAGTGTATCACACCGACAGCTCCCCCAGTGTATCACACCGACAGAGCCCCCAGTGTATCACACTGACAGCGCCCCCAATGTATCACACCGACAGAGCCCCCAGTGTATCACACTGACAGAGCCCCCAGTGTATCACACTGACAGAGCCCCCAGTGTATCACACCGACAGCGCCCCCAATGTATCACACTGACAGTGCCCCCAGTGTATCACACCGACAGTGCCCCCAGTGTATCACACCGACAGTGCCCCCAGTGTATCACACTGACAGTGCCCCCACTGTATCACACTGACAGCGCCGCAGTGTATCTCACCGACACTGCTCCCAGTGTATCACACCGACAGCGCCCCCAGTGTATTACACCTACAGCGCCCCCAGTGTATCACACTGACAGCACCCCCAGTGTATTACACCTACAGCGCCCCCAGTGTATCACACTGACAGCACCCCCAGTGTATTACACCTACAGCGCCCCCAGTGTATCACACTGACAGCACCCCCAGTGTATCGCATCGACAGCGCCGCAGTGTATCGCATCGACAGCGCCGCAGTGTATCTCACCGACACTGCTCCCAGTGTATCACACCTACAGCGCCCCCAGTGTATTACACCTACAGCGCCCCCAGTGTATCACACTGACAGCACCCCCAGTGTATTACACCTACAGCGCCCCCAGTGTATCGCACTGACAGCACCCCCAGTGTATCACACCGAGAGCGCCCCCACTGTATCACACTGACAGCACCCCCAGTGTATCGCATCGACAGCGCCGCAGTGTATCTCACCGACACTGCTCCCAGTGTATCACACCTACAGCGCCCCCAGTGTATTACACCGACAGTGCCCCCAGTGTATCACACTGACAGCGCCCCCAGTGTATTGCACAGACTGTGCCCCCAGTGTATCGCACTGACAGCGCCCCCAGTGTATCGCACTGACAGTGCCCCCCAGTGTATCACACCGACAGTGCCCCAGTGTATCACACTGACAGTGCCCCCAGTGTATCACACTGACAGTGCCCCCAGTGTATCGCACCGACAGCTCCCATAGTGTATCACACCGACAGTGCCCCCAGTGTATCACACTGACAGTGCCCCCCAGTGTATCGCACCGACAGTGCCCCCAGTGTATCACACCGACAGTGCCCCCCAGTGTATCGCACCGACAGCTCCCCCAGTGTATCGCACCGACAGTGCCCCCAGTGTATCACACCGACAGTGCCCCCCAGTGTATCGCACCGACAGCTCCCCCAGTGTATCGCACCGACAGTGCCCCCAGTGTATCACACCGACAGTGCCCCCCAGTGTATCACACCGACAGTGCCCCCAGTGTATCGCACCGACAGTGCCCCCCAGTGTATCGCACCGACAGCTCCCATAGTGTATCACACCGACAGCGCCCCCACTGTATCACACTGACAGTGCCCCCCAGTGTATCGCACCGACAGCTCCCATAGTGTATCACACCGACAGTGCCCCCAGTGTATCACACTGACAGTGCCCCCCAGTGTATCGCACCGACAGCTCCCATAGTGTATCACACCGACACTGCCCCCAGTGTATCGCACCAACAGCACCCCCAGTGTATCGCACCGACAGCTCCCATAGTGTATCACACCGACAGCGCCCCCACTGTATCACACCGACAGCTCCCATAGTGTATCACACCGACAGCGCCCCCAATGTATCACACCAACAGCACCCCCAGTGTATCGCACCGACAGCTCCCATAGTGTATCACACCGACAGTGCCCCCAGTGTATCACACCGACACTGCCCCCAGTGTATCACACCTACAGCGCCCCCAGTGTATCACACCGACACTGCCCCCAGTGTATCGCATTGACAGCGCCCCCAGTGTATCGCACCGACAGTGCCCCCAGTGTATCACACTGACAGTGCCCCCAGTGTATCACACCGACACTGCCCCCAGTGTATCGCATTGACAGCGCCCCCAGTGTATCGCACCGACAGTGCCCCCAGTGTATCGCACCGACAGTGCCCCCAGTGTATCACACCGACACTGCCCCCAGTGTATTACACCGACAGTGCCCCCAGTGTATCACACCGACAGCGCCCCCAGTGTATCACACTGACAGCGCCCCCAGTGTATCACACTGACAGCGCCCCCAGTGTATCACACTGACAGCGCCCCCAGTGTATCACACTGACAGCGCCCCCAGTGTATCACACCGACAGCGCCCCCAGTGTATTACACCGACAGTGCCCCCAGTGTATCACACTGACAGCGCCCCCAGTGTATCACACTGACAGCGCCCCCAGTGTATCACACTGACAGCGCCCCCAGTGTATCACACTGACAGCGCCCCCAGTGTATCACACTGACAGCGCCCCCAGTGTATCACACCGACAGCGCCCCCAGTGTATTACACCGACAGTGCCCCCAGTGTATCACACCGACAGTGCCCCCAGTGTATCACACCGACAGTGCCCCCAGTGTATTACACCGACAGTGCCCCCAGTGTATTACACCGACAGTGCCCCCAGTGTATCACACCGACAGTGCCCCCAGTGTATCTCACCGACAGTGCCCCCAGTGTATCACACCGACAGCGCCCCCAGTGTATCACACCGACAGTGCCCCCAGTGTATCACACCGACAGCGCCCCCAGTGTATCACACCGACAGTGCCCCCAGTGTATTACACCGACAGTGCCCCCAGTGTATTACACCGACAGTGCCCCCAGTGTATCACACCGACAGTGCCCCCAGTGTATCACACCGACAGTGCCCCCAGTGTATCACACCGACAGTGCCCCCAGTGTATCACACCGACAGTGCCCCCAGTGTATCACACCGACAGTGCCCCCAGTGTATCACACCGACAGCGCCCCCAGTGTATCACACTGACAGCACCCCCAGTGTATCACACCGACACTGCCCCCAGTGTATCGCACCGACAGTGCCCCCAGTGTATCGCATTGACAGCTCCCCCAGTGTATCACACTGACAGCACCCCCAGTGTATCACACTGACACTGCCCCCAGTGTATCACACCGACACTGCCCCCAGTGTATCGCACCGACACTGCCCCCAGTGTATCGCACCGACACTGCCCCCAGTGTATCACACTGACAGCGTCCCCAGTGTATCGCATTGACAGCGCCCCCAGTGTATCACACCGACAGCGTCCCCAGTGTATCACACCGACACTGCCCCCAGTGTATCGCACCGACACTGCCCCCAGTGTATCACACTGACAGCGTCCCCAGTGTATCGCATTGACAGCGTCCCCAGTGTATCACACTGACAGCGCCCCCAGTGTATCACACCGACAGCGCCCCCAGTGTATCACACCGACAGCGTCCCCAGTGTATCACACCGACAGCGCCCCCAGTGTATCACACTGACAGCGCCCCCAGTGTATCACACCGACAGTGCCCCCAGTGTATCACACCGACAGCTCCCCCAGTGTATCACACCGACACTGCCCCAGTGTATCACACCGACAGCTCCCCCAGTGTATCACACCGACACTGCCCCCAGTGTATCACACCGACACTGCCCCCAGTGTATCGCACCGACACTGCCCCCAGTGTATCACACTGACAGTGCCCCCAGTGTATCGCATTGACAGCACCCCCAGTGTATCACACTGACAGCTCCCCCAGTGTATCACACCGACAGTGCCCCCAGTGTATCACACTGACAGCACCCCCAGTGTATCACACTGACAGTGCCCCCAGTGTATCGCATTGACAGCACCCCCAGTGTATCACACTGACAGCTCCCCCAGTGTATCACACTGACAGTGCCCCCAGTGTATCACACTGACAGCACCCCCAGTGTATCACACTGACAGCTCCCCCAGTGTATCACACCGACAGTGCCCCCAATGTATCGCATTGACAGCTCCCCCAGTGTATCACACCGACACTGCCCCCAGTGTATCACACTGACAGCGCCCCCAGTGTATCACACCGACAGTGCCCCCAGTGTATCACACTGACAGCGCCCCCAGTGTATCACACCGACAGCTCCCCCAGTGTATCACACTGACAGTGCCCCCAGTGTATCACACTGACAGTGCCCCCAGTGTATCACACTGACAGTGCCCCCAGTTTATCACACCGACAGCGCCCCCAGTGTATCACACCGACAGCTCCCCCAGTGTATCACACTGACAGTGCCCCCAGTGTATCACACTGACAGCGCCCCCAGTGTATCACACTGACAGCGCCCCCAGTGTATCACACTGACAGCGCCCCCAGTGTATCACACCGACAGTGCCCCCAGTGTATCACACTGACAGCGCCCCCAGTGTATCACACCGACAGTGCCCCCAGTGTATCACACTGACAGCGCCCCCAGTGTATCACACTGACAGCGCCCCCAGTGTATCACACTGACAGTGCCCCCAGTGTATCACACTGACAGCGCCCCCAGTGTATCACACCGACAGTGCCCCCAGTGTATCACACTGACAGCGCCCCCAGTGTATCACACCGACAGCTCCCCCAGTGTATCACACTGACAGTGCCCCCAGTGTATCACACTGACAGTGCACCCAGTGTATCACACTGACAGTGCCCCCAGTTTATCACACCGACAGCGCCCCCAGTGTATCACACCGACAGCTCCCCCAGTGTATCACACTGACAGTGCCCCCAGTGTATCACACTGACAGCGCCCCCAGTGTATCGCATTGACAGTGCCCCCAGTGTATCACACTGACAGCGTCCCCAGTGTATTGTAGTGACAGTGCCCCCAGTGTATCACACCGACAGCGTCCCCAGTGTATTGTAGTGACAGTGCCCCCAGTGTATCACACCGACAGCGTCCGCAGTGTATTGTAGTGACAGTGCCCCCAGTGTATCACACCGACAGCGTCCCCAGTGTATTGTAGTGACAGTGCCCCCAGTGTATCACACCGACAGCGTCCCCAGTGTATTGTAGTGACAGTGCCCCCAGTGTATCACACCGACAGCGTCCCCAGTGTATTGTAGTGACAGCGCCCCCAGTGTATCACACCGACAGCGTCCCCAGTGTATTGTAGTGACAGTGCCCCCAGTGTATCACACCGACAGCGTCCCCAGTGTATTGTAGTGACAGCGCCCCCAGTGTATCACACCGACAGCGTCCCCAGTGTATTGTAGTGACAGCGCCCCCAGTGTATCACACCGACAGCGTCCCCAGTGTATTGTAGTGACAGTGCCCCCAGTGTATCACACCGACAGCGCCCCCAGTGTATCACACCGACAGCGCCCCCAGTGTATCACACCGACAGCGTCCCCAGTGTATTGTAGTGACAGTGCCCCCAGTGTATCACACCGACAGCGCCCCCAGTGTATCACACCGACAGCGTCCCCAGTGTATTGTAGTGACAGCGCCCCCAGTGTATCGCACCTACAGCGTCCCCAGTGTATCACACCGACAGCGTCCCCAGTGTATCGCACCGAAAGCGTCCCCAGTGTATCACACCGACAGCGCCCCCAGTGTATTACACCGACAGCGCCCCCAGTGTATCACACCGACAGCGTCCCCAGTGTATTGTAGTGACAGCGCCCCCAGTGTATCACACCGACAGCGCCCCCAGTGTATCACACCGACAGCGCCCCCAGTGTATCACACTGACAGCGCCCCCAGTGTATCACACCGACAGCGCCCCCAGTGTATCACACCGACAGCGTCCCCAGTGTATTGTAGTGACAGTGCCCCCAGTGTATCACACCGACAGCGCCCCCAGTGTATCACACCGACAGCGCCCCCAGTGTATCACACCGACAGTGCCCCCAGTGTATCACACTGACAGCGCCCCCAGTGTATCACACTGACAGCGCCCCCAGTGTATCACACTGACAGTGCCCCCAGTGTATCACACTGACAGCGCCCCCAGTGTATCACACCGACAGTGCCCCCAGTGTATCACACTGACAGCGCCCCCAGTGTATCACACCGACAGCTCCCCCAGTGTATCACACTGACAGTGCCCCCAGTGTATCACACTGACAGCGCCCCCAGTGTATCACACTGACAGCGCCCCCAGTGTATCACACTGACAGCGCCCCCAGTGTATCACACCGACAGTGCCCCCAGTGTATCACACTGACAGCGCCCCCAGTGTATCACACCGACAGTGCCCCCAGTGTATCACACTGACAGCGCCCCCAGTGTATCACACTGACAGCGCCCCCAGTGTATCACACTGACAGTGCCCCCAGTGTATCACACTGACAGCGCCCCCAGTGTATCACACCGACAGTGCCCCCAGTGTATCACACTGACAGCGCCCCCAGTGTATCACACCGACAGCTCCCCCAGTGTATCACACTGACAGTGCCCCCAGTGTATCACACTGACAGTGCCCCCAGTGTATCACACTGACAGTGCCCCCAGTTTATCACACCGACAGCGCCCCCAGTGTATCACACCGACAGCTCCCCCAGTGTATCACACTGACAGTGCCCCCAGTGTATCACACTGACAGCGCCCCCAGTGTATCGCATTGACAGTGCCCCCAGTGTATCACACTGACAGCGTCCCCAGTGTATTGTAGTGACAGCGCCCCCAGTGTATCACACCGACAGCGTCCCCAGTGTATTGTAGTGACAGTGCCCCCAGTGTATCACACCGACAGCGTCCCCAGTGTATTGTAGTGACAGTGCCCCCAGTGTATCACACCGACAGCGTCCCCAGTGTATTGTAGTGACAGCGCCCCCAGTGTATCACACCGACAGCGTCCCCAGTGTATTGTAGTGACAGTGCCCCCAGTGTATCACACCGACAGCGTCCCCAGTGTATTGTAGTGACAGCGCCCCCAGTGTATCACACCGACAGCGTCCCCAGTGTATTGTAGTGACAGCGCCCCCAGTGTATCACACCGACAGCGTCCCCAGTGTATTGTAGTGACAGTGCCCCCAGTGTATCACACCGACAGCGCCCCCAGTGTATCACACTGACAGCGCCCCCAGTGTATCACACCGACAGCGTCCCCAGTGTATTGTAGTGACAGTGCCCCCAGTGTATCACACCGACAGCGCCTCCAGTGTATCACACTGACAGCGCCTCCAGTGTATCACACCGACAGCGCCTCCAGTGTATCACACCGACAGCGTCCCCAGTGTATTGTAGTGACAGCGCCCCCAGTGTATCGCACCTACAGCGTCCCCAGTGTATCACACCGACAGCGTCCCCAGTGTATCGCACCGAAAGCGTCCCCAGTGTATCACACCGACAGCGCCCCCAGTGTATTACACCGACAGCGCCCCCAGTGTATCACACCGACAGCGTCCCCAGTGTATTGTAGTGACAGCGCCCCCAGTGTATCACACCGACAGCGCCCCCAGTGTATCACACCGACAGCGTCCCCAGTGTATTGTAGTGACAGTGCCCCCAGTGTATCACACCGACAGCGCCCCCAGTGTATCACACCGACAGCGCCCCCAGTGTATCACACCGACAGCGTCCCCAGTGTATTGTAGTGACAGTGCCCCCAGTGTATCACACCGACAGCGTCCCCAGTGTATTGTAGTGACAGCGCCCCCAGTGTATCGCACCTACAGCGTCCCCAGTGTATCACACCGACAGCGTCCCCAGTGTATCGCACCGAAAGCGTCCCCAGTGTATCACACCGACAGCGTCCCCAATGTATCACACCGACAGCGCCCCCAGTGTATTACACCGACAGCGCCCCCAGTGTATCACACCGACAGCGTCCCCAGTGTATTGTAGTGACAGTGCCCCCAGTGTATCACACCGACAGCGCCCCCAGTGTATCACACCGACAGCGTCCCCAGTGTATTGTAGTGACAGCGCCCCCAGTGTATCACACCGACAGCGTCCCCAGTGTATTGTAGTGACAGCGCCCCCAGTGTATCACACCGACAGCGTCCCCAGTGTATGGTAGTGACAGCGCCCCCAGTTTATCACACCGACAGCGCCCCCAGTGTATCACACCGACAGCGCCCCCAGTGTATCACACCGACAGCGCCCCCAGTGTATCACACCGACAGCGTCCCCAGTGTATTGTAGTGACAGCGCCCCCAGTGTATCACACCGACAGCGCCCCCAGTGTATCACACCGACAGCGTCCCCAGTGTATCACACCGACAGCGCCCCCAGTGTATCACACCGACAGCGCCCCCAGTGTATCACACCGACAGCGCCCCCAGTGTATCGCACCTACAGCGTCCCCAGTGTATCACACCGACAGCGTCCCCAGTGTATCGCACCTACAGCGTCCCCAGTGTATCACACTGACAGTGCCCCCAGTGTATCACACCGACAGCGCCCCCAGTGTATCACACCGACAGCGTCCCCAGTGTATCACACCTACAGCGTCCCCAGTGTATCACACCTACAGCGTCCCCAGTGTATCACACCGACAGCGTCCCCAGTGTATCACACCTACAGCGTCCCCAGTGTATCACACTGACAGTGCCCCCAGTGTATCACACCGACAGCGTCCCCAATGTATCACACCGTCAGCGCCCCCAGTGTTTTACACCGACAGCGCCCCCAGTGTATCACACCGACAGCGTCCCCAGTGTATTGTAGTGACAGTGCCCCCAGTGTATCACACCGACAGCGCCCCCAGTGTATCACACCGACAGCGTCCCCAGTGTATCACACCGACAGCGTCCCCAGTGTATCACACCGACAGCGTCCCCAGTGTATCACACCTACAGCGTCCCCAGTGTATCACACTGACAGTGCCCCCAGTGTATCACACCGACAGCGTCCCCAATGTATCACACCGACAGCGCCCCCAGTGTTTTACACCGACAGCGCCCCCAGTGTATCACACCGACAGCGTCCCCAGTGTATTGTAGTGACAGTGCCCCCAGTGTATTACACCGACAGCGCCCCCAGTGTATTACACCGACAGCGCCCCCAGTGTATTACACCGACAGCGCCCCCAGTGTATCACACCGACAGCGTCCCCAGTGTATTGTAGTGACAGTGCCCCCAGTGTATCACACCGACAGCTCCCCCAGTGTATTACACCGACAGCGCCCCCAGTGTATCACACCGACAGCGTCCCCAGTGTATTGTAGTGACAGCGCCCCCAGTGTATCACACCGACAGCGCCCCCAGTGTATTACACCGACAGCGCCCCCAGTGTATCACACCGACAGCGTCCCCAGTGTATTGTAGTGACAGCGCCCCCAGTGTATCACACCGACAGCGCCCCCAGTGTATTGTAGTGACAGTGCCCCCAGTGTATCGCACCTACAGCGTCCCCAGTGTATTATACCGACAGCGTCCCCAGTGTATCACACTGACAGCGCCCCCAGTGTATTGTAGTGACAGTGCCCCCAGTGTATCGCACCTACAGCGTCCCCAGTGTATTATACCTACAGCGTCCCCAGTGTATCACACTGACAGCGTCCCCAGTGTATTACACCGACAGCGTCCCCAGTGTATCGCACCTACAGCGTCCCCAGTGTATCACACTGACAGTGCCGCCAGTGTATTACACCGACAGTGCCGCCAGTGTATCACACTGACAGCGTCCCCAGTGTATTACACCGACAGTGCCGCCAGTGTATCACACTGACAGCGTCCCCAGTGTATTACACCGACAGTGCCGCCAGTGTATTACACCGACAGCGTCCCCAGTGTATCACACCGACAGTGCAGCCAGTGTATTACACCGACAGTGCCGCCAGTGTATTACACCGACAGCGCCCCCAGTGTATTACACCGACAGTGCCGCCAGTGTATCACACTGACAGCGCCCCCAGTGTATCACACCGACAGCGCCCCCAGTGTATTACACCGACAGTGCCGCCAGTGTATTACACCGACAGTGCCGCCAGTGTATTACACCGACAGTGCCGCCAGTGTATCACACCGACAGTGCCGCCAGTGTATCACACTGACAGCGCCCCCAGTGTATCACACTGACAGCGCCCCCAGTGTATTACACCGACAGTGCCGCCAGTGTATTACACCGACAGTGCCGCCAGTGTATTACACCGACAGTGCCGCCAGTGTATTACACCGACAGTGCCGCCAGTGTATTACACCGACAGTGCCGCCAGTGTATTACACCGACAGTGCCGCCAGTGTATTACACCGACAGTGCCGCCAGTGTATTACACCGACAGTGCCGCCAGTGTATTACACCGACAGTGCCGCCAGTGTATTACACCGACAGTGCCGCCAGTGTATTACACCGACAGTGCCGCCAGTGTATTACACCGACAGTGCCGCCAGTGTATTACACCGACAGTGCCGCCAGTGTATTACACCGACAGCGCCCCCAGTGTATTACACCGACAGTGCCGCCAGTGTATCACACTGACAGCGCCCCCAGTGTATCACACCGACAGCGCCCCCAGTGTATTACACCGACAGTGCCGCCAGTGTATTACACCGACAGTGCCGCCAGTGTATTACACCGACAGTGCCGCCAGTGTATTACACCGACAGTGCCGCCAGTGTATTACACCGACAGTGCCGCCAGTGTATTACACCGACAGTGCCGCCAGTGTATTACACCGACAGTGCCGCCAGTGTATCACACCGACAGTGCCGCCAGTGTATCACACTGACAGCGCCCCCAGTGTATCACACTGACAGCGCCCCCAGTGTATTACACCGACAGTGCCGCCAGTGTATTACACCGACAGTGCCGCCAGTGTATTACACCGACAGTGCCGCCAGTGTATTACACCGACAGTGCCGCCAGTGTATTACACCGACAGTGCCGCCAGTGTATTACACCGACAGTGCCGCCAGTGTATTACACCGACAGTGCCGCCAGTGTATTACACCGACAGTGCCGCCAGTGTATTACACCGACAGTGCCGCCAGTGTATTACACCGACAGTGCCCCCAGTGTATCACACCGACAGCGCCCCCAGTGTATTACACCGACAGTGCCGCCAGTGTATTACACCGACAGTGCCGCCAGTGTATTACACCGACAGTGCCGCCAGTGTATTACACCGACAGTGCCGCCAGTGTATTACACCGACAGTGCCGCCAGTGTATTACACCGACAGTGCCGCCAGTGTATTACACCGACAGCGCCCCCAGTGTATCACACCGACAGCGCCCCCAGTGTATCACACCGACAGCGCCCCCAGTGTATCACACCGACAGCGCCCCCAGTGTATCACACCGACAGCGCCCCCAGTGTATCACACCGACAGCGCCGCCAGTGTATTACACCGACAGCGTCCCCAGTGTATTACACCGACAGTGCCCCCAGTGTATTACACCGACAGCGTCCCCAGTGTATTACACCGACAGTGCCCCCAGTGTATCACACCGACAGCGCCCCCAGTGTATCACACCGACAGCGCCCCCAGTGTATCACACCGACAGCGCCCCCAGTGTATTACACCGACAGCGTCCCCAGTGTATCACACCGACAGCGTCCCCAGTGTATCACACCGACAGTGCCGCCAGTGTATTACACCGACAGCGTCCCCAGTGTATTACACCGACAGCGTCCCCAGTGTATTACACCGACACTGCCCCCAGTGTATCACACTGACAGTGCCGCCAGTGTATCACACCGACAGCGTCCCCAGTGTATTACACCGACAGTGCCGCCAGTGTATTACACCGACAGCGTCCCCAGTGTATCACACCGACAGTGCCGCCAGTGTATCACACCGACAGCGTCCCCAGTGTATTACACCGACAGTGCCGCCAGTGTATCACACCGACAGCGTCCCCAGTGTATCACACCGACAGTGCCGCCAGTGTATTACACCGACAGTGCCGCCAGTGTATTACACCGACAGTGCCGCCAGTGTATCACACTGACAGCGTCCCCAGTGTATTACACCGACAGTGCCGCCAGTGTATCACACTGACAGCGTCCCCAGTGTATTACACCGACAGTGCCGCCAGTGTATTACACCGACAGCGTCCCCAGTGTATCACACCGACAGTGCCGCCAGTGTATTACACCGACAGTGCCGCCAGTGTATTACACCGACAGCGCCCCCAGTGTATTACACCGACAGTGCCGCCAGTGTATCACACTGACAGCGCCCCCAGTGTATCACACCGACAGCGCCCCCAGTGTATTACACCGACAGTGCCGCCAGTGTATTACACCGACAGTGCCGCCAGTGTATTACACCGACAGTGCCGCCAGTGTATCACACCGACAGTGCCGCCAGTGTATCACACTGACAGCGCCCCCAGTGTATCACACTGACAGCGCCCCCAGTGTATTACACCGACAGTGCCGCCAGTGTATTACACCGACAGTGCCGCCAGTGTATTACACCGACAGTGCCGCCAGTGTATTACACCGACAGTGCCGCCAGTGTATTACACCGACAGTGCCGCCAGTGTATTACACCGACAGTGCCGCCAGTGTATTACACCGACAGTGCCGCCAGTGTATTACACCGACAGTGCCGCCAGTGTATTACACCGACAGTGCCGCCAGTGTATTACACCGACAGTGCCGCCAGTGTATTACACCGACAGTGCCGCCAGTGTATTACACCGACAGTGCCGCCAGTGTATTACACCGACAGTGCCGCCAGTGTATTACACCGACAGCGCCCCCAGTGTATTACACCGACAGTGCCGCCAGTGTATCACACTGACAGCGCCCCCAGTGTATCACACCGACAGCGCCCCCAGTGTATTACACCGACAGTGCCGCCAGTGTATTACACCGACAGTGCCGCCAGTGTATTACACCGACAGTGCCGCCAGTGTATTACACCGACAGTGCCGCCAGTGTATTACACCGACAGTGCCGCCAGTGTATTACACCGACAGTGCCGCCAGTGTATTACACCGACAGTGCCGCCAGTGTATCACACCGACAGTGCCGCCAGTGTATCACACTGACAGCGCCCCCAGTGTATCACACTGACAGCGCCCCCAGTGTATTACACCGACAGTGCCGCCAGTGTATTACACCGACAGTGCCGCCAGTGTATTACACCGACAGTGCCGCCAGTGTATTACACCGACAGTGCCGCCAGTGTATTACACCGACAGTGCCGCCAGTGTATTACACCGACAGTGCCGCCAGTGTATTACACCGACAGTGCCGCCAGTGTATTACACCGACAGTGCCGCCAGTGTATTACACCGACAGTGCCGCCAGTGTATTACACCGACAGTGCCCCCAGTGTATCACACCGACAGCGCCCCCAGTGTATTACACCGACAGTGCCGCCAGTGTATTACACCGACAGTGCCGCCAGTGTATTACACCGACAGTGCCGCCAGTGTATTACACCGACAGTGCCGCCAGTGTATTACACCGACAGTGCCGCCAGTGTATTACACCGACAGTGCCGCCAGTGTATTACACCGACAGCGCCCCCAGTGTATCACACCGACAGCGCCCCCAGTGTATCACACCGACAGCGCCCCCAGTGTATCACACCGACAGCGCCCCCAGTGTATCACACCGACAGCGCCCCCAGTGTATCACACCGACAGCGCCGCCAGTGTATTACACCGACAGCGTCCCCAGTGTATTACACCGACAGTGCCCCCAGTGTATTACACCGACAGCGTCCCCAGTGTATTACACCGACAGTGCCCCCAGTGTATCACACCGACAGCGCCCCCAGTGTATCACACCGACAGCGCCCCCAGTGTATCACACCGACAGCGCCCCCAGTGTATTACACCGACAGCGTCCCCAGTGTATCACACCGACAGCGTCCCCAGTGTATCACACCGACAGTGCCGCCAGTGTATTACACCGACAGCGTCCCCAGTGTATTACACCGACAGCGTCCCCAGTGTATTACACCGACACTGCCCCCAGTGTATCACACTGACAGTGCCGCCAGTGTATCACACCGACAGCGTCCCCAGTGTATTACACCGACAGTGCCGCCAGTGTATTACACCGACAGCGTCCCCAGTGTATCACACCGACAGTGCCGCCAGTGTATCACACCGACAGCGTCCCCAGTGTATTACACCGACAGTGCCGCCAGTGTATCACACCGACAGCGTCCCCAGTGTATTACACCGACAGCGTCCCCAGTGTATCACACCGACAGTGCCCCCAGTGTATCACACCGACAGCGTCCCCAGTGTATCACACCGACAGCGTCCCCAGTGTATTACACCGACAGTGCCGCCAGTGTATTACACCGACAGCGTCCCCAGTGTATCACACCGACAGTGCCGCCAGTGTATCGCACCGACAGCTCCCCCAGTGTATCACACCGACAGTGCCGCCAGTGTATCACACCGACAGTGCCGCCAGTGTATCGCACCGACAGCTCCCCCAGTGTATCACACCGACAGTGCCGCCAGTGTATCGCACCGACAGCTCCCCCAGTGTATCACACCGACAGCGCCCCCAGTGTATCACACTGACAGTGCCCCCAGTGTATCACACCGACAGTGCCGCCAGTGTATCGCACCGACAGCTCCCCCAGTGTATCACACCGACAGTGCCGCCAGTGTATCGCACCGACAGCTCCCCCAGTGTATTACACCGACAGTGCCCCCAGTGTATCACACTGACAGCGCCCCCAGTGTATCACACCGACAGTGCCCCCAGTGTATCACACCGACAGCTCCCCCAGTGTATCACACCGACAGTGCCGCCAGTGTATCGCACCGACAGCTCCCCCAGTGTATCACACCGACAGTGCCGCCAGTGTATAACACCTACAGCGTCCCCAGTGTATCACACCGACAGCGTCCCCAGTGTATCGCACCGACAGCTCCCCCAGTGTATCACACTGACAGCTCCCCCAGTGTATCACACCGACACTGCCCCCAGTGTATCGCATTGACAGCGCCCCCAGTGTATTACACCGACAGCGCCCCCAGTGTATCACACCGACAGTGCCGCCAGTGTATAACACCTACAGCGTCCCCAGTGTATCACACCGACAGCGTCCCCAGTGTATCGCACCGACAGCTCCCCCAGTGTATCGCACCAACAGCTCCCCCAGTGTATCACACTGACAGCTCCCCCAGTGTATCACACCGACACTGCCCCCAGTGTATCGCATTGACAGCGCCCCCAGTGTATCACACCGACACTGCCCCCAGTGTATCGCATTGACAGCGCCCCCAGTGTATCACACCGACACTGCCCCCAGTGTATCACACTGACAGCTCCCCCAGTGTATCACACCGACACTGCCCCCAGTGTATCGCATTGACAGCGCCCCCAGTGTATCACACCGACACTGCCCCCAGTGTATCACACTGACAGCTCCCCCAGTGTATCGCACCGACACTGCCCCCAGTGTATCGCATTGACAGCGCCCCCAGTGTATCACACCGACAGCGTCCCCAGTGTATTGTAGTGACAGCGCCCCCAGTGTATCACACCGACAGCGTCCCCAGTGTATCACACCGACAGTGCCCCCAGTGTATAACACCTACAGCGCACCCAGTGTATCGCACCGACACTGCCCCCAGTGTATCACACCGACAGTGCCGCCAGTGTATAACACCTACAGCGCACCCAGTGTATCGCACTGACAGCACCCTCAGTGTATCGCACTGACAGTGCCCCCAGTGTATCACATCGACTGCGCCGCAGTGTATCACACCGACAGTGCCCCCAGTGTATCGCACTGACAGTGCCCCAGTGTATCGCACCGACACTGCCCCCAGTGTATCACACCGACAGTGCCCCCAGTGTATCGCACTGACAGCGCCCCCAGTGTATTGCACTGACAGTGCTCCAGTGTAACACACCGACAGTGCCCCCAGTGTATCACACTGACAGCGCCCCCAGTGTATCGCACCAACAGCGCCCCCAGTGTATCGCACCAACAGCGCCCCCAGTGTAACACACCGACACTGCCTCCAGTGTATCGCACCGACAGCGTCCCCAGTGTATCACACCGACAGTGCCCCCAGTGTATCGCACCGACAGCTCCCCCAGTGTATCGCACCGACAGCGCGCCCAGTGTATCACACCGACAGTGCCCCCAGTGTATCGCACCGACAGTGCCCCCAGTGTATCACACCGACAGTGCCCCCAGTGTATCGCACCGACAGCGCCCCTAGTGTATGGCACTGACAGTGCTCCAGTGTATCACACCGCCACTGCCTCCAGTGTATCGCACCAACAGTGCCCCCAGTGTATCGCACCAACAGCGCCCCCAGTGTATGGCACCGACAGCGCCCCCAGTGTATCACACCGACAGTGCCCCAGTGTATCACACCGACAGTGCCTCAAGTGTATCGCACCAACAGCACCCCCAGTGTATCGCACTGACAGTGCCCCCAGTGTATCACACCGACAGTGCCCACAGTGTATCGCACCAACAGCGCCCCCAGTGTATCGCACCGACAGCGCCCCCAGTGTATCGCACTGACAGCGCCTCAAGTGTATCGCACCAACAGCACCCCCAGTGTATCGCACTGACAGTGCCCCCAGTGTATCACACCGACAGCGCCCCCAGTGTATCGCACCAACAGCACCCCCAGTGTATCGCACTGACAGTGCCCCCAGTGTATCACACCGACAGTGCCCACAGTGTATCGCACCAACAGCACCCCCAGTGTATCGCACTGACAGTGCCCCCAGTGTATCACACCGACAGCGCCCCCAGTGTATCGCACCAACAGCACCCCCAGTGTATCGCACTGACAGTGCCCCCAGTGTATCACACCGACAGTGCCTCAAGTGTATCGCACCAACAGCACCCCCAGTGTATCGCACTGACAGTGCCCCCAGTGTATCACACCGACAGCGCCCCCAGTGTATCGCACCAACAGCACCCCCAGTGTATCGCACTGACAGTGCCCCCAGTGTATCACACCGACAGTGCCCACAGTGTATCGCACCAACAGCGCCCCCAGTGTATCGCACCGACAGCGCCCCCAGTGTATCACACCGACAGTGCCCCAGTGTATCGCACCGACAGTGCCCCCAGTGTATAACACCGACACTGCTCCCAGTGTATCGCACCGACAGCGCCCCCAGTGTATCACACCGACAGTGCCCCAGTGTATCACACCGACAGCTCCCACAGTGTATCACACCGACAGTGCCCCCAGTGTATCGCATTGACAGTGCCCCCAGTGTATCACACTGACAGCTCCCCCAGTGTATCACACCGACAGCGCCCCCAGTGTATCGCACTGACAGCGCCCCCAGTGTATCGCACCGACAGCGCCCCCAGTGTATCACACTGACAGCGCCCCCAGTGTATCACACCGACAGCGCCCCCAGTGTATCACACTGACAGCTCCCCCAGTGTATCACACCGACAGCGTCCCCAGTGTATCACACCGACAGTGCCCCCAGTGTATCACACCGACAGCGCCCCCAGTGTATCACACCGACAGCGCCCCCAGTGTATCACACTGACAGTGCCCCCAGTGTATCACACTGACAGCGCCCCCAGTGTATCACACCGACAGTGCCCCCAGTGTATCACACCGACAGCGTCCCCAGTGTATCACACTGACAGTGCCCCCAGTGTATCACACCGACAGTGCCCCCAGTGTATCACACCGACAGTGCCCCCAGTGTATCACACCGACAGCGTCCCCAGTGTATCACACCGACAGCGCCCCCAGTGTATCACACTGACAGTGCCCCCAGTGTATCACACCGACAGTGCCCCCAGTGTATCACACCGACAGTGCCCCCAGTGTATCACACCGACAGTGCCCCCAGTGTATCACACCGACAGCGTCCCCAGTGTATCACACTGACAGCGCCCCCAGTGTATCACACTGACAGCGTCCCCAGTGTATCACACTGACAGCGCCCCCAGTGTATCACACTGACAGCGCCCCCAGTGTATCACACTGACAGCTCCCCCAGTGTATCGCACTGACAGTGCCCCCAGTGTATCGCACCAACAGCACCCCCAGTGTATCGCACTGACAGTGCCCCCAGTGTATCACACCGACAGCTCCCACAGTATATCACACCGACAGTGCCCCCAGTGTATCACACCGACACAGCCCCCAGTGTATTACACCTACAGCGCCCCCAGTGTATCACACTGACAGCACCCCCAGTGTATCGCACCGACAGTGCCCCCAGTGTATCACACCGACACTGCCCCCAGTGTATCGCACCGACAGTGCCCCCAGTGTATCACACCGACAGTGCCCCCAGTGTATCACACCGACACTGCCCCCAGTGTATCGCACCGACAGTGCCCCCAGTGTATCACACCGACAGTGCCCCCAGTGTATCACACCGACACTGCCCCCAGTGTATCGCACCGACAGTGCCCCCAGTGTATCACACCGACACTGCCCCCAGTGTATCGCACCGACAGTGCCCCCAGTGTATCACACCGACACTGCCCCCAGTGTATCACACTGACAGCACCCCCAGTGTATCGCACCGACAGTGCCCCCAGTGTATCACACCGACAGTGCCCCCAGTGTATCGCACCGACAGTGCCCCCAGTGTATCGCACCGACAGTGCCCCCAGTGTATCACACCGACACTGCCCCCAGTGTATCGCACCGACAGTGCCCCCAGTGTATCACACCGACACTGCCCCCAGTGTATCGCATTGACAGTGCCCCCAGTGTATCACACCGACACTGCCCCCAGTGTATCGCATTGACAGCGTCCCCAGTGTATTGTAGTGACAGCGCCCCCAGTGTATCACACCGACAGCGTCCCCAGTGTATCACACCGACAGTGCCCCCAGTGTATCGCACCGACAGCGTCCCCATTGTATTGTAGTGACAGCTCCCCCAGTGTATCACACCGACAGTGCTCCCAGTGTATCACACCGACAGCGCCCCCAGTGTATCACACCGACAGTGCCCCCAATGTATCACACTGACAGCTCCCCCAGTGTATCACACCGACAGTGCCCCCAGTGTATCACACCGACAGTGCCCCCAGTGTATCACACTGACAGCACCCCCAGTGTATCACACCGACAGTGCCCCCAGTGTATCACACTGACAGCTCCCTTCAGTGTATCGCACTGACAGCGCCCCCAGTGTATCACACCGACAGCGCCCCCAGTGTATCACACTGACAGCTCCCCCAGTGTATCACACCGACAGCGCCCCCAGTGTATCACACTGACAGTGCCCCCAGTGTATCACACTGACAGCTCCCCCAGTGTATCACACTGACAGCTCCCCCAGTGTATCACACTTACAGCTCCCCCAGTGTATCACACCGACAGTGCCCCCAGTGTATCACACTGACAGCGCCCCCAGTGTATCACACTGACACTGCCCCCAGTGTATCACACTGACAGTGCCCCCAGTGTATCACACTGACAGTGCCCCCAGTGTATCACACTGACAGCGCCCCCAGTGTATCACACTGACAGTGCCCCCAGTGTATCACACTGACAGCTCCCCCAGTGTATCACACTGACAGCGCCCCCAGTGTATCACACTGACAGCTCCCCCAGTGTATCACACTGACAGTGCCCCCAGTGTATCACACTGACAGCTCCCCCAGTGTATCACACTGACAGTGCCCCCAGTGTATCACACTGACAGCTCCCCCAGTGTATCACACTGACAGCGCCCCCAGTGTATCACACTGACAGCTCCCCCAGTGTATCACACTGACAGTGCCCCCAGTGTATCACACCGACAGCGCCCCCAGTGTATCACACTGACAGCGCCCCCAGTGTATCACACTGACAGCGCCCCCAGTGTATCACACTGACAGTGCCCCCAGTGTATCACACCGACAGTGCCCCCAGTGTATCACACCGACAGCGCCCCCAGTGTATCACACCGACAGCGCCCCCAGTGTATCACACTGACAGCGCCCCCAGTGTATCACACTGACAGCTCCCCCAGTGTATCACACTGACAGCTCCCCCAGTGTATCACACTGACAGCGTCCTCAGTGTATCACACCGACAGTGCCCCCAGTGTATCACACCGACAGCGCCCCCAGTGTATCACACCGACAGCGCCCCCAGTGTATCACACTGACAGCTCCCCCAGTGTATCACACTGACAGTGCCCCCAGTGTATCACACTGACAGCGCCCCCAGTGTATCACACTGACAGTGCCCCCAGTGTATCACACTGACAGCTCCCCCAGTGTATCACACTGACAGCGTCCTCAGTGTATCACACCGACAGTGCCCCCAGTGTATCACACCGACAGCGCCCCCAGTGTATCACACCGACAGCGCCCCCAGTGTATCACACTGACAGCTCCCCCAGTGTATCACACCGACAGCGCCCCCAGTGTATCACACTGACACTGCCCCCAGTGTATCACACTGACAGTGCCCCCAGTGTATCACACCGACAGCGCCCCCAGTGTATCACACCGACAGTGCCCCCAATGTATCACACCGACAGTGCCCCTAGTGTATCACACTGACAGCTCCCCCAGTGTATCACACTGACAGCTCCCCCAGTGTATCACACTGACAGCGCCCCCAGTGTATCACACTGACAGCTCCCCCAGTGTATCACACTGACAGCTCCCCCAGTGTATCACACCGACAGTGCCCCCAGTGTATCACACTGACAGCGCCCCCAGTGTATCACACTGACACTGCCCCCAGTGTATCACACTGACAGTGCCCCCAGTGTATCACACTGACAGTGCCCCCAGTGTATCACACTGACAGTGCCCCCAGTGTATCACACTGACAGTGCCCCCAGTGTATCACACTGACAGCGCCCCCAGTGTATCACACTGACAGTGCCCCCAGTGTATCACACTGACAGCGCCCCCAGTGTATCACACTGACAGCGCCCCCAGTGTATCACACTGACAGTGCCCCCAGTGTATCACACTGACAGCGCCCCCAGTGTATCACACTGACACTGCCCCCAGTGTATCACACTGACAGTGCCCCCAGTGTATCACACCGACACTGCCCCCAGTGTATCACACCGACAGTGCCCCCAGTGTATCACACTGACAGTGCCCCCAGTGTATCACACTGACAGTGCCCCCAGTGTATCACACCGACACTGCCCCCAGTGTATCACACTGACAGTGCCCCCAGTGTATCACACCGACAGCGCCCCCAGTGTATCACACCGACAGTGCCCCCAATGTATCACACCGACAGCGCCCCCAGTGTATCACACTGACACTGCCCCCAGTGTATCACACTGACACTGCCCCCAGTGTATCACACTGACAGTGCCCCCAGTGTATCACACTGACACTGCCCCCAGTGTATCACACTGACAGTGCCCCCAGTGTATCACACCGACAGCGCCCCCAGTGTATCACACCGACAGTGCCCCCAATGTATCACACCGACAGTGCCCCCAGTGTATCACACTGACAGTGCCCCCAGTGTATCACACTGACAGTGCCCCCAGTGTATCACACCGACACTGTCCCCAGTGTATCACACTGACACTGCCCCCAGTGTATCACACTGACAGTGCCCCCAGTGTATCACACCGACAGCGCCCCCAGTGTATCACACCGACAGTGCCCCCAATGTATCACACCGACACTGCCCCCAGTGTATCACACCGACACTGCCCCCAGTGTATCGCATTGACAGTGCCCCCAGTGTATCACACCGACACTGCCCCCAGTGTATCGCATTGACAGCGTCCCCAGTGTATTGTAGTGACAGCGCCCCCAGTGTATCACACCGACAGCGTCCCCAGTGTATCACACCGACAGTGCCCCCAGTGTATCGCACCGACAGCGTCCCCATTGTATTGTAGTGACAGCTCCCCCAGTGTATCACACCGACAGTGCTCCCAGTGTATCACACCGACAGCGCCCCCAGTGTATCACACCGACAGTGCCCCCAATGTATCACACTGACAGCTCCCCCA
This sequence comes from Mustelus asterias, assembly GCF_964213995.1. Lineage (NCBI taxonomy): Eukaryota > Metazoa > Chordata > Chondrichthyes > Carcharhiniformes > Triakidae > Mustelus > Mustelus asterias. The sequence continues at coordinate 14,691,472 of NC_135823.1, forward strand.
GTGTATCACACCGACAGTGCCCCCAGTGTATCACACCGACAGTGCCCCCAGTGTATCACACTGACAGCACCCCCAGTGTATCACACCGACAGTGCCCCCAGTGTATCACACTGACAGCTCCCTTCAGTGTATCGCACTGACAGCGCCCCCAGTGTATCACACCGACAGCGCCCCCAGTGTATCACACTGACAGCTCCCCCAGTGTATCACACCGACAGCGCCCCCAGTGTATCACACTGACAGTGCCCCCAGTGTATCACACTGACAGCTCCCCCAGTGTATCACACTGACAGCTCCCCCAGTGTATCACACTTACAGCTCCCCCAGTGTATCACACCGACAGTGCCCCCAGTGTATCACACTGACAGCGCCCCCAGTGTATCACACTGACACTGCCCCCAGTGTATCACACTGACAGTGCCCCCAGTGTATCACACTGACAGTGCCCCCAGTGTATCACACTGACAGCTCCCCCAGTGTATCACACTGACAGCGTCCTCAGTGTATCACACTGACAGCTCCCCCAGTGTATCACACTGACAGCGCCCCCAGTGTATCACACTGACAGCTCCCCCAGTGTATCACACTGACAGTGCCCCCAGTGTATCACACTGACAGCTCCCCCAGTGTATCACACTGACAGTGCCCCCAGTGTATCACACTGACAGCTCCCCCAGTGTATCACACTGACAGCGCCCCCAGTGTATCACACTGACAGCTCCCCCAGTGTATCACACTGACAGTGCCCCCAGTGTATCACACCGACAGCGCCCCCAGTGTATCACACTGACAGCGCCCCCAGTGTATCACACTGACAGCGCCCCCAGTGTATCACACTGACAGTGCCCCCAGTGTATCACACCGACAGTGCCCCCAGTGTATCACACCGACAGCGCCCCCAGTGTATCACACCGACAGCGCCCCCAGTGTATCACACTGACAGCGCCCCCAGTGTATCACACTGACAGCTCCCCCAGTGTATCACACTGACAGCTCCCCCAGTGTATCACACTGACAGCGTCCTCAGTGTATCACACCGACAGTGCCCCCAGTGTATCACACCGACAGCGCCCCCAGTGTATCACACCGACAGCGCCCCCAGTGTATCACACTGACAGCTCCCCCAGTGTATCACACTGACAGTGCCCCCAGTGTATCACACTGACAGCGCCCCCAGTGTATCACACTGACAGTGCCCCCAGTGTATCACACTGACACTGCCCCCAGTGTATCACACTGACAGTGCCCCCAGTGTATCACACCGACAGCGCCCCCAGTGTATCACACCGACAGTGCCCCCAATGTATCACACCGACAGTGCCCCTAGTGTATCACACTGACAGCTCCCCCAGTGTATCACACTGACAGCTCCCCCAGTGTATCACACTGACAGCGCCCCCAGTGTATCACACTGACAGCTCCCCCAGTGTATCACACTGACAGCTCCCCCAGTGTATCACACTGACAGCTCCCCCAGTGTATCACACCGACAGTGCCCCCAGTGTATCGCATTGACAGCGTCCCCAGTGTATTGTAGTGACAGCGCCCCCAGTGTATCACACCGACAGCGTCCCCAGTGTATCACACCGACAGTGCCCCCAGTGTATCGCACCGACAGCGTCCCCATTGTATTGTAGTGACAGCTCCCCCAGTGTATCACACCGACAGTGCTCCCAGTGTATCACACCGACAGCGCCCCCAGTGTATCACACCGACAGTGCCCCCAATGTATCACACTGACAGCTCCCCCAGTGTATCACACCGACAGTGCCCCCAGTGTATCACACCGACAGTGCCCCCAGTGTATCACACTGACAGCACCCCCAGTGTATCACACCGACAGTGCCCCCAGTGTATCACACTGACAGCTCCCTTCAGTGTATCGCACTGACAGCGCCCCCAGTGTATCACACCGACAGCGCCCCCAGTGTATCACACTGACAGCTCCCCCAGTGTATCACACCGACAGCGCCCCCAGTGTATCACACTGACAGTGCCCCCAGTGTATCACACTGACAGCTCCCCCAGTGTATCACACTGACAGCTCCCCCAGTGTATCACACTTACAGCTCCCCCAGTGTATCACACCGACAGTGCCCCCAGTGTATCACACTGACAGCGCCCCCAGTGTATCACACTGACACTGCCCCCAGTGTATCACACTGACAGTGCCCCCAGTGTATCACACTGACAGTGCCCCCAGTGTATCACACTGACAGCGCCCCCAGTGTATCACACTGACAGTGCCCCCAGTGTATCACACTGACAGCTCCCCCAGTGTATCACACTGACAGCGCCCCCAGTGTATCACACTGACAGCTCCCCCAGTGTATCACACTGACAGTGCCCCCAGTGTATCACACTGACAGCTCCCCCAGTGTATCACACTGACAGTGCCCCCAGTGTATCACACTGACAGCTCCCCCAGTGTATCACACTGACAGCGCCCCCAGTGTATCACACTGACAGCTCCCCCAGTGTATCACACTGACAGTGCCCCCAGTGTATCACACCGACAGCGCCCCCAGTGTATCACACTGACAGCGCCCCCAGTGTATCACACTGACAGCGCCCCCAGTGTATCACACTGACAGTGCCCCCAGTGTATCACACCGACAGTGCCCCCAGTGTATCACACCGACAGCGCCCCCAGTGTATCACACCGACAGCGCCCCCAGTGTATCACACTGACAGCGCCCCCAGTGTATCACACTGACAGCTCCCCCAGTGTATCACACTGACAGCTCCCCCAGTGTATCACACTGACAGCGTCCTCAGTGTATCACACCGACAGTGCCCCCAGTGTATCACACCGACAGCGCCCCCAGTGTATCACACCGACAGCGCCCCCAGTGTATCACACTGACAGCTCCCCCAGTGTATCACACTGACAGTGCCCCCAGTGTATCACACTGACAGCGCCCCCAGTGTATCACACTGACAGTGCCCCCAGTGTATCACACTGACAGCTCCCCCAGTGTATCACACTGACAGCGTCCTCAGTGTATCACACCGACAGTGCCCCCAGTGTATCACACCGACAGCGCCCCCAGTGTATCACACCGACAGCGCCCCCAGTGTATCACACTGACAGCTCCCCCAGTGTATCACACCGACAGCGCCCCCAGTGTATCACACTGACACTGCCCCCAGTGTATCACACTGACAGTGCCCCCAGTGTATCACACCGACAGCGCCCCCAGTGTATCACACCGACAGTGCCCCCAATGTATCACACCGACAGTGCCCCTAGTGTATCACACTGACAGCTCCCCCAGTGTATCACACTGACAGCTCCCCCAGTGTATCACACTGACAGCGCCCCCAGTGTATCACACTGACAGCTCCCCCAGTGTATCACACTGACAGCTCCCCCAGTGTATCACACCGACAGTGCCCCCAGTGTATCACACTGACAGCGCCCCCAGTGTATCACACTGACACTGCCCCCAGTGTATCACACTGACAGTGCCCCCAGTGTATCACACTGACAGTGCCCCCAGTGTATCACACTGACAGTGCCCCCAGTGTATCACACTGACAGTGCCCCCAGTGTATCACACTGACAGCGCCCCCAGTGTATCACACTGACAGTGCCCCCAGTGTATCACACTGACAGCGCCCCCAGTGTATCACACTGACAGCGCCCCCAGTGTATCACACTGACAGTGCCCCCAGTGTATCACACTGACAGCGCCCCCAGTGTATCACACTGACACTGCCCCCAGTGTATCACACTGACAGTGCCCCCAGTGTATCACACCGACACTGCCCCCAGTGTATCACACCGACAGTGCCCCCAGTGTATCACACTGACAGTGCCCCCAGTGTATCACACTGACAGTGCCCCCAGTGTATCACACCGACACTGCCCCCAGTGTATCACACTGACAGTGCCCCCAGTGTATCACACCGACAGCGCCCCCAGTGTATCACACCGACAGTGCCCCCAATGTATCACACCGACAGCGCCCCCAGTGTATCACACTGACACTGCCCCCAGTGTATCACACTGACACTGCCCCCAGTGTATCACACTGACAGTGCCCCCAGTGTATCACACTGACACTGCCCCCAGTGTATCACACTGACAGTGCCCCCAGTGTATCACACCGACAGCGCCCCCAGTGTATCACACCGACAGTGCCCCCAATGTATCACACCGACAGTGCCCCCAGTGTATCACACTGACAGTGCCCCCAGTGTATCACACTGACAGTGCCCCCAGTGTATCACACCGACACTGTCCCCAGTGTATCACACTGACACTGCCCCCAGTGTATCACACTGACAGTGCCCCCAGTGTATCACACCGACAGCGCCCCCAGTGTATCACACCGACAGTGCCCCCAATGTATCACACCGACACTGCCCCCAGTGTATCACACCGACACTGCCCCCAGTGTATCGCATTGACAGTGCCCCCAGTGTATCACACCGACACTGCCCCCAGTGTATCGCATTGACAGCGTCCCCAGTGTATTGTAGTGACAGCGCCCCCAGTGTATCACACCGACAGCGTCCCCAGTGTATCACACCGACAGTGCCCCCAGTGTATCGCACCGACAGCGTCCCCATTGTATTGTAGTGACAGCTCCCCCAGTGTATCACACCGACAGTGCTCCCAGTGTATCACACCGACAGCGCCCCCAGTGTATCACACCGACAGTGCCCCCAATGTATCACACTGACAGCTCCCCCAGTGTATCACACCGACAGTGCCCCCAGTGTATCACACCGACAGTGCCCCCAGTGTATCACACTGACAGCACCCCCAGTGTATCACACCGACAGTGCCCCCAGTGTATCACACTGACAGCTCCCTTCAGTGTATCGCACTGACAGCGCCCCCAGTGTATCACACCGACAGCGCCCCCAGTGTATCACACTGACAGCTCCCCCAGTGTATCACACCGACAGCGCCCCCAGTGTATCACACTGACAGTGCCCCCAGTGTATCACACTGACAGCTCCCCCAGTGTATCACACTGACAGCTCCCCCAGTGTATCACACTTACAGCTCCCCCAGTGTATCACACCGACAGTGCCCCCAGTGTATCACACTGACAGCGCCCCCAGTGTATCACACTGACACTGCCCCCAGTGTATCACACTGACAGTGCCCCCAGTGTATCACACTGACAGTGCCCCCAGTGTATCACACTGACAGCGCCCCCAGTGTATCACACTGACAGTGCCCCCAGTGTATCACACTGACAGCTCCCCCAGTGTATCACACTGACAGCGCCCCCAGTGTATCACACTGACAGCTCCCCCAGTGTATCACACTGACAGTGCCCCCAGTGTATCACACTGACAGCTCCCCCAGTGTATCACACTGACAGTGCCCCCAGTGTATCACACTGACAGCTCCCCCAGTGTATCACACTGACAGCGCCCCCAGTGTATCACACTGACAGCTCCCCCAGTGTATCACACTGACAGTGCCCCCAGTGTATCACACCGACAGCGCCCCCAGTGTATCACACTGACAGCGCCCCCAGTGTATCACACTGACAGCGCCCCCAGTGTATCACACTGACAGTGCCCCCAGTGTATCACACCGACAGTGCCCCCAGTGTATCACACCGACAGCGCCCCCAGTGTATCACACCGACAGCGCCCCCAGTGTATCACACTGACAGCGCCCCCAGTGTATCACACTGACAGCTCCCCCAGTGTATCACACTGACAGCTCCCCCAGTGTATCACACTGACAGCGTCCTCAGTGTATCACACCGACAGTGCCCCCAGTGTATCACACCGACAGCGCCCCCAGTGTATCACACCGACAGCGCCCCCAGTGTATCACACTGACAGCTCCCCCAGTGTATCACACTGACAGTGCCCCCAGTGTATCACACTGACAGCGCCCCCAGTGTATCACACTGACAGTGCCCCCAGTGTATCACACTGACACTGCCCCCAGTGTATCACACTGACAGTGCCCCCAGTGTATCACACCGACAGCGCCCCCAGTGTATCACACCGACAGTGCCCCCAATGTATCACACCGACAGTGCCCCTAGTGTATCACACTGACAGCTCCCCCAGTGTATCACACTGACAGCTCCCCCAGTGTATCACACTGACAGCGCCCCCAGTGTATCACACTGACAGCTCCCCCAGTGTATCACACTGACAGCTCCCCCAGTGTATCACACTGACAGCTCCCCCAGTGTATCACACCGACAGTGCCCCCAGTGTATCACACTGACAGCGCCCCCAGTGTATCACACTGACACTGCCCCCAGTGTATCACACTGACAGTGCCCCCAGTGTATCACACTGACAGTGCCCCCAGTGTATCACACTGACAGTGCCCCCAGTGTATCACACTGACAGTGCCCCCAGTGTATCACACTGACAGCGCCCCCAGTGTATCACACTGACAGTGCCCCCAGTGTATCACACTGACAGCGCCCCCAGTGTATCACACTGACAGCGCCCCCAGTGTATCACACTGACAGTGCCCCCAGTGTATCACACTGACAGCGCCCCCAGTGTATCACACTGACACTGCCCCCAGTGTATCACACTGACAGTGCCCCCAGTGTATCACACCGACACTGCCCCCAGTGTATCACACCGACAGTGCCCCCAGTGTATCACACTGACAGTGCCCCCAGTGTATCACACTGACAGTGCCCCCAGTGTATCACACCGACACTGCCCCCAGTGTATCACACTGACAGTGCCCCCAGTGTATCACACCGACAGCGCCCCCAGTGTATCACACCGACAGTGCCCCCAATGTATCACACCGACAGCGCCCCCAGTGTATCACACTGACACTGCCCCCAGTGTATCACACTGACACTGCCCCCAGTGTATCACACTGACAGTGCCCCCAGTGTATCACACTGACACTGCCCCCAGTGTATCACACTGACAGTGCCCCCAGTGTATCACACCGACAGCGCCCCCAGTGTATCACACCGACAGTGCCCCCAATGTATCACACCGACAGTGCCCCCAGTGTATCACACTGACAGTGCCCCCAGTGTATCACACTGACAGTGCCCCCAGTGTATCACACCGACACTGCCCCCAGTGTATCACACTGACACTGCCCCCAGTGTATCACACTGACAGTGCCCCCAGTGTATCACACCGACAGCGCCCCCAGTGTATCACACCGACAGTGCCCCCAATGTATCACACCGACAGTGCCCCTAGTGTATCACACTGACAGCGCCCCCAGTGTATCACACCGACAGTGCCCCCAATGTATCACACCGACACTGCCCCCAGTGTATCACACTGACACTGCCCCCAGTGTATCACACTGACACTGCCCCCAGTGTATCACACTGACAGCGCCCCCAGTGTATCGCACCGACAGCTCCCACTGTGTATCACACCGACACTGCCCCCAGTGTATCACACTGACAGTGCCCCCAGTGTATCACACCGACACTGCCCCCAGTGTATCACACTGACAGTGCCCCCAGTGTATCACACCGACACTGCCCCCAGTGTATCACACTGACAGCGCCCCCAGTGTATCGCACCGACAGCTCCCACAGTGTATCACACCGACACTGCCCCCACTGTATCACACTGACAGTGCCCCCAGTGTATCACACCGACAGCGCCCCCAGTGTATCACACTGACAGCGCCCCCAGTGTATCACACCGACAGTGCCCCCAGTGTATCGCACCGACAGTGCCCCAGTGTATCACACTGACAGCTCCCCCAGTGTATCACACCGACAGTGCCCCCAGTGTATCGCACCGACAGTGCCCCCAGTGTATCACACTGACAGCTCCCACAGTGTATCACACCGACACTGCCCCCAGTGTATCACACTGACAGTGCCCCCAGTGTATCACACTGACAGTGCCCCCAGTGTATCACACCGACACTGCCCCCAGTGTATCACACCGACAGCGCCCCCAGTGTATCACACTGACACTGCCCCCAGTGTATCACACCGACAGCGCCCCCAGTGTATCACACTGACAGTGCCCCCAGTGTATCACACTGACACTGCCCCCAGTGTATCACACCGACAGCGCCCCCAGTGTATCACACTGACAGCGCCCCCAGTGTATCACACCGACAGTGCCCCCAGTGTATCGCACCGACAGTGCCCCCAGTGTATCGCATTGACAGCGCCCCCAGTGTATCACACTGACAGCGCCCCCAGTGTATCACACCGACAGTGCCCCCAATGTATCACACCGACAGCACCCCCAGTGTATCGCACCGACAGTGCCCCCAGTGTATCACACTGACAGTGCCCCCAGTGTATCACACCGACAGTGCCCCCAGTGTATCGCACCGACAGTGCCCCCAGTGTATCACACTGACAGTGCCCCCAGTGTATCACACCGACAGCGCCCCCAGTGTATCACACCGACAGCACCCCCAGTGTATCGCACCAACAGAGCCCCCAGTGTATCACACCGACAGTGCCCCCAGTGTATCACACCGACAGCGCCCCCAGTGTATCACACCGACAGCACCCCCAGTGTATCACACCGACAGTGCCCCCAGTGTATCACACCGACAGCGCCCCCAGTGTATCACACCGACAGAACCCCCAGTGTATCACACCGAATGTGCCCCCAGTGTATCACACCGACAGAACCCCCAGTGTATCACACCGACAGAACCCCCAGTGTATCACACCGACTGTGCCCCCAGTGTATCACACCGACAGAACCCCCAGTGTATCACACCGACAGAACCCCCAGTGTATCACACCGACAGAACCCCCAGTGTATCACACCGACTGTGCCCCCAGTGTATCACACCGACAGAACCCCCAGTGTATCACACCGACTGTGCCCCCAGTGTATCACACCGACAGAACCCCCAGTGTATCACACCGACAGTGCCCCCAGTGTATTATACCGACAGTGCCCCCAGTATATCACACTGACAGCGCCCCCAGTGTATCACACCGACAGTGCCCCCAGTGTATCACACCGACAGCGCCCCCAGTGTATCACACCGACAGTGCCCCCAGTGTATCACACTGACAGTGCCCCCAGTGTATCACACCGACAGCGCCCCCAGTGTATCACACCGACAGAACCCCCAGTGTATCACACCGACAGCGCCCCCAGTGTATCACACTGACAGTGCCCCCAGTGTATCACACCGACAGAACCCCCAGTGTATCACACCGACAGTGCCCGCAGTGTATCACACCGACAGAACCCCCAGTGTATCACACCGACAGAACCCCCAGTGTATCACACCGACAGCGCCCCCAGTGTATCACACCGACAGTGCCCCCAGTGTATCACACCGACAGAACCCCCAGTGTATCACACCGACAGTGCCCCCAGTGTATCACACCGACAGAACCCCCAGTGTATCACACCGACAGAACCCCCAGTGTATCACACCGACTGTGCCCCCAGTGTATCACACCGACAGAACCCCCAGTGTATCACACCGACAGTGCCCCCAGTGTATCACACCGACAGAACCCCCAGTGTATCACACCGACAGAACCCCCAGTGTATCACACCGACAGCGCCCCCAGTGTATCACACCGACAGTGCCCCCAGTGTATCACACCGACAGAACCCCCAGTGTATCACACCGACAGTGCCCCCAGTGTATCACACCGACAGCGCCCCCAGTGTATCACACCGACAGTGCCCCCAGTGTATCACACCGACAGAACCCCCAGTGTATCACACCGACAGTGCCCCCAGTGTATCACACCGACAGAACCCCCAGTGTATCACACCGACAGAACCCCCAGTGTATCACACCGACAGTGCCCCCAGTGTATCACACCGACAGAACCCCCAGTGTATCACACCGACAGTGCCCCCAGTGTATCACACCGACAGCGCCCCCAGTGTATCACACCGACAGTGCCCCCAGTGTATCACACCGACAGAACCCCCAGTGTATCACACCGACAGTGCCCCCAGTGTATCACACTGACAGTGCCCCCAGTGTATCACACCGACAGAACCCCCAGTGTATCACACCGACAACGCCCCCAGTTTATCACACCGACAGTGCCCCCAGTGTATCACACTGACAGCTCCCCCAGTGTATCACACCGACAGCGCCCCCAGTGTATCACACTGACAGTGCCCCCAGTGTATCACACCGACAGAACCCCCAGTGTATCACACCGACAGAACCCCCAGTGTATCACACCGACAGAACCCCCAGTGTATCACACCGACAGAACCCCCAGTGTATCACACCGACAGAACCCCCAGTGTATCACACCGACAACGCCCCCAGTTTATCACACCGACAGTGCCCCTAGTGTATCACACCGACAGAACCCCCAGTGTATCACACCGACAGTGCCCCCAGTGTATCACACCGACAGAACCCCCAGTGTATCACACCGACAGAACCCCCAGTGTATCACACCGACAGAACCCCCAGTGTATCACACCGACAGTGCCCCCAGTGTATCACACCGACAGAACCCCCAGTGTATCACACCGACAGTGCCCCCAGTGTATCACACCGACAGAACCCCCAGTGTATCACACCGACAGAACCCCCAGTGTATCACACCGACAGTGCCCCCAGTGTATCACACCGACAGAACCCCCAGTGTATCACACCGACAGTGCCCCCAGTGTATCACACCGACAGCGCCCCCAGTGTATCACACCGACAGTGCCCCCAGTGTATCACACCGACAGAACCCCCAGTGTATCACACCGACAGTGCCCCCAGTGTATCACACCGACAGCGCCCCCAGTGTATCACACCGACAGTGCCCCCAGTGTATCACACCGACAGAACCCCCAGTGTATCACACCGACAGTGCCCCCAGTGTATCACACCGACAGAACCCCCAGTGTATCACACCGACAGTGCCCCCAGTGTATCACACCAACAGCACCCCCAGTGTATCACACCGACAGAACCCCCAGTGTATCACACTGACAGCACCCCCAGTGTATCACACTGACAGCACCCCCAGTGTATCACACCGACAGTGCCCCCAGTGTATCACACCGACAGCACCCCCAGTGTATCACACCGACAGCACCCCCAGTGTATCACACTGACAGCACCCCCAGTGTATCACACCGACAGCGCCCCCAGTGTATCACACCGACAGTGCCCCCAGTGTATCACACCGACAGTGCCCCCAGTGTATCACACCGACAGCACCCCCAGTGTATCACACCGACAGCACCCCCAGTGTATCACACCGACAGCACCCCCAGTGTATCACACCGACAGCACCCCCAGTGTATCACACCGACAGCACCCCCAGTGTATCACACCAACAGTGCCCCCAGTGTATCACACCGACAGCACCCCCAGTGTATCACACCGACAGCACCCCCAGTGTATCACACCGACAGTGCCCCCAGTGTATCACACTGACAGCGCCCCCAGTGTATCACACCGACAGCACCCCCAGTGTATCACACCGTCAGCACCCCCAGTGTATCACACCGACAGTGCCCCCAGTGTATCACACCGACAGCACCCCCAGTGTATCACACCGACAGCACCCCCAGTGTATCACACTGACAGCGCCCCCAGTGTATCACACCGACAGCACCCCCAGTGTATCACACCGACAGTGCCCCCAGTGTATCACACCGACAGCACCCCCAGTGTATCACACCGACAGCACCCCCAGTGTATCACACCGACAGAACCCCCAGTGTATCACACCGACCGTGCCCCCAGTGTATCACACCTACAGCGCCCCCAGTGTATCACACCGACAGTGCCCCCAGTTTATCACACCTACAGCGCCCCCAGTGTATCACACCTACAGCGCCCCCAGTGTATCACACCTACAGCGCCCCCAGGTATCACACCTACAGCGCCCCCAGTGTATCACACCGACAGTGCCCCCAGTGTATCACACCTACAGCGCCCCCAGTGTATCACACCTACAGCGCCCCCAGTGTAGCACACCGACAGCGCCCCTAGTGTATGGCACCAACAGCGCCCCCAGTGTATCACTCCGACAGTGCCCCCAGTGCATGACACCGACAGCGCCCCCAGTGTATCACACCGACAGTGCCCCCAGTGTGTCACACCGACAGTGCCCCCAGTGTATCACACCGACAGCACCCCCAGTGTATCACACCGACAGCACCCCCAGTGTATCACACCGACAGAACCCCCAGTGTATCACACCGACCGTGCCCCCAATGTATCACACCTACAGCGCCCCCAGTGTATCACACCTACAGCGCCCCCAGTGTATCACACCTACAGCGCCCCCAGTGTATCACACCGACAGTGCCCCCAGTGTATCACACCGACAGTGCCCCCAGTGTATCGCACCGACAGAACCCCCAGTGTATCACACCGACAGCGCCCCCAGTGTATCACACCGACAGTGCCCCCAGTGTATCACACCGACAGAACCCCCAGTGTATCACACCGACAGTGCCCCCAGTGTATCACACCGACAGAACCCCCAGTGTATCACACCGACAGTGCCCCCAGTGTATCACACCGACAGCGCCCCCAGTGTATCACACCGACAGAACCCCCAGTGTATCACACCAACAGTGCCCCCAGTGTATCACACCGACAGAACCCCCAGTGCATGACACCGACAGCGCCCCCAGTGTATCACACCGACAGCGCCCCCAGTGTATCACACCGACAGAACCCCCAGTGTATCACACCAACAGTGCCCCCAGTGTATCACACCGACAGCGCCCCCAGTGTATCACACCGACAGAACCCCCAGTGTATCACACCGACAGTGCCCCCAGTGTATCGCACCGACAGAACCCCCAGTGTATCACACCGACAGCGCCCCCAGTGTATCACACCGACAGTGCCCCCAGTGTATCACACCGACAGAACCCCCAGTGTATCACACCGACAGTGCCCCCAGTGTATCACACCGACAGAACCCCCAGTGTATCACACCGACAGTGCCCCCAGTGTATCACACCGACAGCGCCCCCAGTGTATCACACCGACAGTGCCCCCAGTGTATCACACCGACAGTGCCCCCAGTGTATCACACCGACAGAACCCCCGTGTATCACACCGACAGTGCCCCCAGTGTATCACACCGACAGAACCCCCAGTGTATCACACCGACAGCTCCCCCAGTGTATCACACCGACAGTGCCCCCAGTGTATCACACCGACAGTGCCCCCAGTGTATCACACCGACAGTGCCCCCAGTGTATCACACCGACAGCGCCCCCAGTGTATCACACTGACAGCGCCCCCAGTGTATCACACTGACAGTGCCCCCAGTGTATCACACTGACAGCTCCCCCAGTGTATCACACCGACAGCGCCCCCAGTGTATCACACCGACAGTGCCCCCAGTGCATCACACCGACAGAACCCCCAGTGTATCACACCGACAGTGCCCCCAGTGTATCACACCGACAGAACCCCCAGTGTATCACACCGACAGTGCCCCCAGTGTATCACACCGACAGCGCCCCCAGTGTATCACACCGACAGAACCCCCAGTGTATCACACCGACAGTGCCCCCAGTGTATCACACTGACAGTGCCCCCAGTGTATCACACCGACAGAACCCCCAGTGTATCACACCGACAACGCCCCCAGTTTATCACACCGACAGTGCCCCCAGTGTATCACACTGACAGCTCCCCCAGTGTATCACACCGACAGCGCCCCCAGTGTATCACACTGACAGTGCCCCCAGTGTATCACACCGACAGAACCCCCAGTGTATCACACCGACAGAACCCCCAGTGTATCACACCGACAGAACCCCCAGTGTATCACACCGACAGAACCCCCAGTGTATCACACCGACAGAACCCCCAGTGTATCACACCGACAGAACCCCCAGTGTATCACACCGACAGAACCCCCAGTGTATCACACCGACAACGCCCCCAGTTTATCACACCGACAGTGCCCCCAGTGTATCACACCGACAGAACCCCCAGTGTATCACACCGACAGTGCCCCCAGTGTATCACACCGACAGAACCCCCAGTGTATCACACCGACAGAACCCCCTGTGTATCACACCGACAGAACCCCCAGTGTATCACACCGACAGTGCCCCCAGTGTATCACACCGACAGAACCCCCAGTGTATCACACCGACAGTGCCCCCAGTGTATCACACCGACAGAACCCCCAGTGTATCACACCGACAGAACCCCCAGTGTATCACACCGACAGTGCCCCCAGTGTATCACACCGACAGAAACCCCAGTGTATCACACCGACAGCGCCCCCAGTGTATCACACCGACAGTGCCCCCAGTGTATCACACTGACAGTGCCCCCAGTGTATCACACCGACAGAACCCCCAGTGTATCACACCGACAGTGCCCCCAGTGTATCACACTGACAGTGCCCCCAGTGTATCACACCGACAGAACCCCCAGTGTATCACACCGACAGTGCCCCCAGTGTATCACACCGACAGTGCCCCCAGTGTATCACACCGACAGAACCCCCAGTGTATCACACCGACAGTGCCCCCAGTGTATCACACCGACAGTGCCCCCAGTGTATCACACCGACAGAACCCCCAGTGTATCACACCGACAGTGCCCCCAGTGTATCACACCGACAGTGCCCCCAGTGTATCACACCGACAGAACCCCCAGTGTATCACACCGACAGTGCCCCCAGTGTATCACACTGACAGAACCCCCAGTGTATCACACCGACAGTGCCCCCAGTGTATCACACCGACAGCACCCCCAGTGTATCACACCGACAGCACCCCCAGTGTATCACACCGACAGCACCCCCAGTGTATCACACCGACAGCACCCCCAGTGTATCACACCGACAGCACCCCCAGTGTATCACACTGACAGCACCCCCAGTGTATCACACCGACAGCGCCCCCAGTGTATCACACCGACAGTGCCCCCAGTGTATCACACCGACAGTGCCCCCAGTGTATCACACCGACAGCACCCCCAGTGTATCACACCGACAGTGCCCCCAGTGTATCACACCGACAGCACCCCCAGTGTATCACACCGACAGCACCCCCAGTGTATCACACCGACAGTGCCCCCAGTGTATCACACTGACAGCGCCCCCAGTGTATCACACTGACAGTGCCCCCAGTGTATCACACCGACAGCACCCCCAGTGTATCACACCGACAGCACCCCCAGTGTATCACACCGACAGTGCCCCCAGTGTATCACACCGACAGCACCCCCAGTGTATCACACCGACAGCACCCCCAGTGTATCACACCGACAGAACCCCCAGTGTATCACACCGACCGTGCCCCCAATGTATCACACCTACGGCGCCCCCAGTGTATCACACCTACAGCGCCCCCAGTGTATCACACCTACAGCGCCCCCAGTGTATCACACCGACAGTGCCCCCAGTGTATCACACCTACAGCGCCCCCAGTGTATCACACCGACAGCACCCCCAGTGTATCACACTGACAGTGCCCCCAGTGTATCACACCGACAGTGCCCCCAGTGTATCACACCGACAGTGCCCCCAGTGTATCACACTGACAGTGCCCCCAGTGTATCACACCGACAGCGCCCCCAGTGTATCTCACCGACAGCACCCCCAGTGTATCACACTGACAGTGCCCCCAGTGTATCACACCGACAGTGCCCCCAGTGTATCACACCGACAGTGCCCCCAGTGTATCACACCGACAGTGCCCCCAGTGTAGCACACCGACAGTGCCCCCAGTGTATCACACCGACAGTGCCCCCAGTGTATCACACCGACAGTGCCCCCAGTGTAGCACACCGACAGTGCCCCCAGTGTATCACACCGACAGTGCCCCCAGTGTAGCACACCGACAGTGCCCCCAGTGTATCACACCTACAGCGCCCCCAGTGTAGCACACCGACAGTGCCCCCAGTGTATCACACCGACAGTGCCCCCAGTGTAGCACACCGACAGCGCCCCTAGTGTATGGCACCAACAGCGCCCCCAGTGTATCACACCGACAGCGCCCCCAGTGCATGACACCGACAGCGCCCCCAGCGTATCACACCGACAGTGCCCCCAGAGTATCGCACTGGCAGCGCCCCCAGTGTATCACACCGACACTGCCCCCAGTGTATCACACCAACAGTGCGCCCAGAGTATCGCACCGGCAGTGCTCCCAGTGTATCACACCGACAGTGCTCCCAGTGTATCACACCGACAGTGCTCCCAGTGTATCGCACCGACAGTGCTCCCAGTGTATCACACCGACAGTGCTCCCAGTGTATCACACCAACAGTGCGCCCAGAGTATCGCACCGGCAGTGCTCCCAGTGTATCACACCGACAGTGCTCCCAGTGTATCACACCGACAGTGCTCCCAGTGTATCACACCAACAGTGCGCCCAGAGTATCGCACCGGCAGTGCTCCCAGTGTATCACACCGACAGTGCTCCCAGTGTATCACACCGACAGTGCTCCCAGTGTATCACACCGACAGCACCAGGCTGTTTTTGGGCCAAATCTTCCACCTCATTCGGAATAATTTCTGTTGCTGCCACACTGCTCCAGCCGTGCGTTGCCTCTGATTCGCCCGCACCGCAGCGACTGATCAGCTGCAGGCACTGGGGAGGCTCCATAGAAACTGTTTCCAGCACTGGTTCCACAGGAGACGGCAGCCACAAAGCCAGCACCAAGCTTCACAGAGAGGGCACCGACCAGACTGCCCGATGTAGGAACACAGAGGCTGGGAACCCTTTACCCACACAGTAGGAGACAGCTATCCAGCAGGGTGGCATCCCCGCCTGGGATGCAATGCCAGCCCTTGTCAGTGCAAACACACAGCAATGGAGGACAGGGCAGGTGAACCACCCCCAGTCTCCCACTGGACCCTCTCACACCCCCAACCCTTTCTCCCACTCAGCCATTTTGGCCTCTGCCAATAGACACCAGGTTCCCACCTCTCTCCCACAGTCACCATGTTCCCCCAGTAGCTGCTATGCTCCTCACACCCCAGCTCCCACCCAAGCCCCATGTCTGCCATACCTCACCACCATCTTAAATGTCCACACTGCCACCTACACTCTCCCTCTCTGTGTCATTGCAGCACAAACTCAACCACAACAGGCAGGAGTGGGTGCAGCCAGCTGGACTCGTACCCAAGCTGAGAGCCCTCAGGCGTTTTGAGGAGAGAGCCCTCGAGCGGGCCGGGGAGGAGGGAGAACGTTGCCTGCGCTGATGGTGAAGTGGGGAAGAATCATGAGAATCCTCAACAAACACGCTCTCATTCCTCAAGTCTCAGGTGAGTGATCAGTGTTCCCTCCGTATCCCCTGTAATGCACTGATGCCACGGCCCATCTCTTGCAGGCTGACCAGCAGAACAGGCCAGACCATCCTCGCGTCCCCTAGACCCACTGACTCCAACAGCTCCGAGGGGGACTTCTCCAAGCCCACAATGGAAGAGGCGTCACAACTGTCCCCACACCCGGCACCAACGCAGGTACTCACACATCGGTGGGTCCAATAAGTGAACAGGCTTCTGGCTCACTCACTGGTGAGCACCTCACTGCAGGGCAGGGCGTCCCAGGGAATTGGCACTCAGAGGGATGTCGGAGCCTGGGAGTCTACTAAGCCCCTGGCCGATGATGTGCCGCTGGGTCTGGTCGTCCCACACCGCTGGAGGTGCAGAGTCACGAGTATCCGGAAGGGATGACAGAATCCCTCCTTGGACTGCAAGGCCGATTGGGGGAGTCCCATCACCTTCTCTCTGAGGAGATGGTGACATCACTGCAGCGCACTGAGTCTAACACTGCGAGGTCAGCGTCCGCAGTGGAGACCTCAGTGCAGGACGTGCCCCTCCATATCAGGAGATGTCCACACCATGGCGCAGGGCTTCGACTGCATGGTGCAGGCATGGTTCACCCACAGAGCCTCCACCCTGACTGTTCATGCCACCAAACTTGGGGGAACCACTGTGCTCTCCTGGTGCCTCATCCCTGTGGAGTGTGAGAATGGCAGTGCTATGTCCCTCCCACCCTCTGGCCAGTCCCCAATATGGAAGGGCACTCCCTCAGCTGCGATATGGACAGGAACCCAGCAAGGAGGACATGGGGAGTGCTGCTTGCATTATCAGCCTTCACCTCTTTAGATTAAGGGGTGCCCCGATATAAAGGGAAGGTAAAGCCTGCAAGTGACTCCTCCCCACCCTTCTCCCTGAAATGTCGATTCTGGGAACACCCAGCCCTGCCCCGAGTGAAACTATCTGTGTTCCCCTCAGGTCCTCTCCTGTGCCTGCTGAGCTGGGCACAGCGCAGAGGGTGCTGGCTGCCTGAGCGCTCACCACCGAAACCCCCCTCGGCAGGTGAAGGCGCCAGGTCCACGCTTTCTGTAGAGCTGTTGTAAATGGCACCAGCGTGAGGTGACAATTGGCTCTGGGCTCAGTATCCACAGAGAGTGCTCGCTGATCACATGCTGATGGGTTTCACACCATTCCACCGGCGAGCGGCCGGTAAGATCGCATTCCGGGAACTCGCCAGCATCAATTGCACTCTCCAGATTTTCAGCTCCCTCCGCCATTCCCACTGATGGAGAGGGTGGACTCAAAATTACCCTCCCCCCCACCTTGTTTCTCCTTTCTAATGTCAGATCCTGCAGCCCATTTCTGTTGTTCTCCGATCTACATGGATCCCACATCCTCCTTATTATTGTGTTCCATAATGAGGGTATTAAATGATTCAGAATTACAATCATAGGGAATTCCAACTACTCAGAATGAATTGGACAGAAAAGGTGGATACTCGGAGTAAGGGAATGGAGTTCCTGAACTGCTCCGACAGGACTCCTTTCCAACCTGATTTGTAGAAAGCCCAACATGGGAAAATTGCTATTGGATCTAATAATGAGGAATGGAACTGGAACCCGTAAGAAAAGTAAAAGCAGGAAGTCTGTGGCCCAAGGGCTGTTTGTGGCCCACAAGACATTTTGTTGACTGTTACCCACACGTGGAGTTGCCACATTCTGCTGGTTACTATCCGGGTAGCTTTTTTCCTATTGGTATGACTGAAGTGACACACATGTACAGCAAGGGTACATGAAGTGAGGTGCGTGCTGATTGTCCACAACATTGACTGTAGGAGCCGTGCACTCCCTCCACATCCAGTCAACCACCAATATTCCTTTTGTTTTTACCAATTGAAGTTGATGACAGTTTCATTCATGTATGAATGATTAAGTATTTTCTATAACTTGTTCTGAAATGTTTGCCGTTTGGATTCAATCTTATTCGAGAGTAATGGTGAACACGCCTGATGTCAACCTTACAGCCCAATGAGACGAAGGAGGGCCACTCATATGGCCCAGTCACTAGCCCAGGCTGCTCATTACTAATCTAGGCAATAGTGACCATAATATCTGCAGTAATAGAGCAGGCTAGCAATCTGACAAAAATACAAGTTAACAGGTTGGTGAAAATCTGATTTTGAGGGGTTGATATTTAACTATTCGTTCACAGGATGCGGTTGTCGCTGGCTACATCGAGAATTGTTGCCCATACCTAATTGCCCTCGCGTACGTGAGTCGCCTTCTTGAATGCCTGCAGTCCCTGGGGTGTAGGTACACCCACAGTGCTGTTAGAGAGGGAATTCCAGGATTTTGACCCAGCGACAGCAAAGGAACAGCGATATAGATCCCAGTCAGGATGGTGTGTGACTTGGAGGCGACCTCGCAAATGGTGCTGTTCCTATGCATGTGCTGCCCTTTTCCTTCTAGGTGGTAGAGATTGCAGGTTTGGAATGTGCTGTTCATGAAACCTTGGTGCATTGCTGCATTGCATCCTGTAGATAGTACACACGGCTGCCACTGTATGTCAGTGGTCGAGGACGTGGATGTTTCAGGTGGTGAATAGGATGCCAAACACAGGGGCTGCTTTGACAGGATGGTGTCAAACTCCATGCATGTTCTTGGAGTTGCATTCAGCCAGACAATGGCGAATATTTCTTCACACCCCTGGCAATGAACCTATGACCTTGATTTTTCTCTGCATCAAGAGGATTCAGAAGCTCTTTAATAATGGCAAACCAGTCCTGATAGCAAGATTGCTGACCCCAATCCCAGGCTGAATAATTTTCAGTCATGCCTTTAAAGGGAAATGGTTCCTGCCA
Organism: Mustelus asterias; assembly: GCF_964213995.1. Lineage (NCBI taxonomy): Eukaryota > Metazoa > Chordata > Chondrichthyes > Carcharhiniformes > Triakidae > Mustelus > Mustelus asterias. The sequence continues at coordinate 14,711,497 of NC_135823.1, forward strand.
AAACTCTACAGCTGCCTCTCCAGACCTGACCCGCTCCAATGTGGGGAGACCCATGACGTATTCCCCCCGTAGGTTTTATGGATTCCTGCCTCGATTTTAGAGGCCCTTTTTCGTGGCCTCTTAGGGCTGCAGAGTCACTTTTGATGTTTTGTGCCACAAAAGTAAATATGTGGAGTATTTCTCTGTCAAATTAACAATCTTGCATGATGCTGGTAAAGGAAAATTTGTACTTTCTGGGTTTATTTAATGGTCTTGTTGGAACGGTCTGATTAAGACACACACAAACCAATACTGCATTATTGCTACTCTCAATACTATTGCCCAATGCTGCATAAATAATCTGACAATATTTGCAACCAGTTGCCAACAATGGTGTTCATATTCCTTTCTGTGACAGGTCGGGGAATTAGTTGGTGAATCTTGAAAGGGGAAAAAATTAAGCACGATTGAGGGGGGGTGGGTTAAAGGGGCAGGTGGATAGGATACGGGAAAAGCAACAGAGCCCGAGATTTCTCTCTTAGCCCTCGTGTTAGCATATTATTCAGCAAAATAGTCCATTCTTTGTAATGAGTGGACAGAAATGGGCCAGGCAGGGCTGAATGTTTAACATGTGTTTATCTTAACACAGAAGCGTGCTGCCCAGCGATAGGCAAGAGGGTCCCACCTACCAGTTATTCAGCCTATAATATTGGGAATTTGCTCTGGGATGTGCCCTGCTGCTGACTATAAAAATCAGACAGAAACGGCAGATCAACACAGCTATTCTGGGCAAGAGACAGCAGTGAGATCTTAACAGACAAAATGGTGCACTGGACTCAAGAGGAGAGAGATGAAGTTGCTAAAACATTTCGAACTACCGATATGCAGACAGTTGGCACCCACGCCCTGGAAAGGTAAAGTGTGGATGCATTATTATTTCAATATAATTCATGCTTTATTTTTTCCACACCAATTTATTGTGGTGAGTGTTTATTACTATTACTGAAGAGAATTGGTTCTAAAGGTTTCGTTGAAGCTGCTGTTGAGTTTACCGTTTCACTTTGCGCAAATGATTCATTGATTCAATTTGAGATTTAAATTGAATCGCGAACTTGACACTAAGTTGAATTATTTTGCTTTTTCCCTCCAGGATGTTCACGGTCTTTCCCTGGACCACCCGTTACTTTCAGAAGAAAACTGACTTTACTGCTGGTGGACATGCAGAAATAGTGCTCGGTGCTCTGCAAGTTGCTGTTAAACATATGGATGATATCAAGTCACAATTTAAAGAGCTCAGCAAAAAACACGCTGATGAGCTGCATGTGGATCCTGGAAGCTTCCATGTAAGATACAAATTCATTTAAAAAAAATATATGTTCCATTTTACAACCCAGAAGGAAAAAAAACAGTTCAGAACAATATTCTAATTTCCCCGTTTTACTGATTTTTTTCCTTCTGGATAAAGTGCATTTGTTGCTCCAAAGTCAGCTGGAGCCATAACTCTGGATGTGGATACACTGATACATCAACTGGTTCCAGGTTGGCTTGTGCATCTTCTCATTGGTTGTACAATGTTTTACACAGGGTCACAAGCTGATCTTAGTGAATATTTGTCTATCCTGTAATGACTAACTTTCCCCCTTTAACATTTTCTGAGCAAATCTTTGGGTGCTTTAAGTTCAAAGTTTAACCCATTAGGGCATGCTTTGTTTCAAATGAGATAACGGCTCTTTCCTTTTGTTTTCTCATAGCTGCTGACTGACTGTATCATTGTGGAACTGGCTCATCTTAAGAAGGACTGTTTCACTCCCCACATCCATGGCATTTGGGATAAGTTCTTTGAAGTGGTCGTTGATGCTATTTCCAAGCAGTACCATTAAATCTCCAACAATATCAGCTTCGTATCTTTCATCAAGGAATGCAATTGACAAAAAGATTCTCTTACATCGATAACAATCTCTGTGCTATTCATAAGAAATTGTATAACAAGCTACGCTAAAATAAAACTGATGCATTCTTGAAAACAATGTTCTAGGCTGCGTGCTATTTCTGGCTCAAATTTTGGAAAATATCTTCATGCATTTCCCTCCAGTTGCTTCGAAATACAATAAAAAATATCAACCTCTCATTTCCCATGAGTGAATTCTTTATTTATCTGAATCAAAACAATAAATACATGAGGTAAATACACGGTGAATTCAAACTTCAGGATCTATTTTTCAGTCGGTTCTGAAATTTCCACCACTAATGCATTAAATTAAACCATCAATTTTAATCAACATTTCACCAATTAGTCATAGAGATATATTGCACGCAAACAACCCGTCCATATCGACCAGGTTTCCCGAAATTGAACTGGACCCATTTGCCTGCATTTGGCCCATATCCCTCTAAACCTTTCCCATCCATGTACCTGTCCAAATGTCTTTTAAATGTTGTATTGTACCCACCTCTACCACCTCCTCTGGCAGTCCATTCCATGTATGCACCACCCTCTGTGTGAAAAAGTTGCTCCTCAGGTCCGTTTGAAATCTTTCCCCTCTCACCTTAAACTTATGCCCTCTCGTTTTGGACTCCCCTACTCTGAGGAAAAGACCTTGGCTTTTCATCTTATCTATGCCGTTCATGATTTTATAAACCTCTATAAAGTTCCCTACACTTTCGGGTAAAAGATTCCAGCCTATCCATCCTCTCCTTATAATTCAAATCTTCCAGTCCCGGCAACATCCTTGTAAATCTTTGTTGCATTCTTTCCAGTTTAGTAACATCCTTCCTATAGCAGGGCGACCAGAATTATATGCAGTCCTCCAAATGTGGCCTTATCAATGTCTTGTACAGCTGTAAAACATTACGTCCTAACTCCTGTACTCAATGCTCTGACCGATGAAGACAAGTGTGCCAAACACTTTCTTCACCAGCCTGTCTACCTGTGACGCCACTTTCAAGGAACTCTGTACCTTCCCCCCTAGGTCCCTCTGTTCAACAACACTCCCCAGAGCCATTAACTGTGCAACTCCTGCCCTGGTTTGTCTTACAAAAATGCAACATATCGTATTTATCTGAATTAAATTCCATCTGCCATTCCTCGGCCCACTGGCCCAATTGATCAAGATCCCATTGTAGATAACCTTCTTCACTATCCACTGCATCCCCAATTTTGGTGTCATCCCAAACTTACTAACCATGTCTTCTATATTCTCATCCAAATTGCTGAAATAAATGACATATTCTAAATTAATTTTTAGTTTTGGATACAGGGGAGAGTGATGAGTCCTTAGAGGAATCCAACAAGAATCAAACCCCCCATCACTCTGCGAGATTGGACTGTGGGTGAAAGAAAGAGTCAAAGCACTGTAATCATAGGGATCTAATTAGTCAGGGGCACCGACAGACATTTCTGTAATCACTAACATGATTTCCAAATGGTATGGTGTCTCCCTGGTGCCAGGGCAAAGAGTATCACTGAGTGGGCACAGGACATTCTGCAGGGTGATGGGGCAGAGCCAGGAGTCCATGTTGGAGTCAATGGCAGAGGCAGAAAAAGTATTGAGCATAAAAAGGATATTATTAAACTAGGAAGAGTACAGAAAAGATTTACTAGGATGCTACCGGGACTTGATAGTTTGAGTTATAAGGATTTGCTGAATAGACTGGGACTTTTCCCCCTGGACTGTAGGAGGCTTAGGGGTGATCTTCTAGAGGTCTATAAAATAATGAGGGGCATTGATCAGCTAGATAGTCAACATCTTTTCCCAAAGGTAGGAGAGTCTAAAACTCGAGGGCATAGGTTTTACGTCAGAGAGGAGAGATACAAAAGGGTCCAGAGGGGCAGGTTTTTCCACACAGAGGGTGGTGAGTGTCTGGAACAAGCTGCCAGAGGTAGTGGTAGAGGCGGATACAATTTTGTCTTTTCAAAAGCATTTAGACAGTTACATGGGTAAGATGGGAATGGAGGCATATGGGCCAAACGTGGGCAATTGGGACTAGCTTAGTGGTTAAAAAAAAAGGGCAGCATGAACAAGTTGGGCCGAAGGCCCTGTTTCCATGCAGTAAACCTCTATGACTCTATGAGATCCTTCAGGCTGAGTTTCAGGGGTTTGGAGAAAGATTAAGCATGGGACTACAAAGATAGTAATTTCAGAGTTCCTCCCAGTGCCATGTGTTACTGAATACAGAAAGTAGGTAAATGTGTGGCTGTAGAAGTGGTGGAGGAGAGAGGGGCATCAGATCGGTTCCAGGGAAGGAATACCTTTACAAGATGGACAAGTTACACCTGAACATAATCAGGACCAATATTCAGATGAACAAGTGCTTTTGTGGAGGGTTTATCCGAAACTAAAAGGGACACGGGAATGAGAAAATAACAGAAAAGAACAGAAATGGCAGTATCATACAATCACAGAATCCATACAGTGCAGAAAGAGGCCATTCGGCCCATCGAGTCTGCACTGACCACAATCCCACCCAGACCCTATTCCCGTAACCCCACATATTTACCCTGCTAATCCCCCTAACACTAGGGTCAATTTAGCATGGCCAATCAACCTAAAACTAGTAAAACTAGCAATTTCCCAAAATTTGCAATTAATCAAGATATTGCTTTTCACAACCTGAGAGCATCCAAAATTCTTTTCAACCAATTAAGTGAATTGCCGTCGCTGTTGTAATGTAGGAAATATAACGTCCACAGCAAAATCCGAGATAAAATTCTGCACCCAAACTCACAAAGGATCTGAATTCCAGAGTTGAAATGAGGATGGTTGTCCTTAACCATCAAGGCAGCATTTGACCGAGTGTGGATTAAGGAACTTTAGCAAAACAGATTAAAAGGAATCAGGGGGACCTCTCCATTGATCGGCGTCATATCTGGCACAAAGGACAATGGTTGTGGTGATTGGAGGATCACTCATCTTAGTCCCAGGACATCATTTGGGCATCATTTGGGGCAGCATGGTGGCACTGCTGCCCCACAGCGCCAGGGACCTGGCTTGGATCACTATGTGGAGTTTGCACATTCTTCCTGTGTCTGTGTGGGTGATGCGCGTTATCACACGCGAGGCTTGATGCTCAGGAAATAAAGGCTTTTATTTGCTGTAACAAGGCAGCTACTAATTATATACACGATCCCAGACTGAGGGGTCCCAGACAGAGCAGAGACCTCTCCCAGGAGGCGGAGCCCGACTGGGATGTACCACAATAACTATAATACAAGGTGTAACAGCCCAACCCTAACCCCAACAGCAACAAGTAGAACAACCCATCCCTAACCCCAACAGCAACATATATACATACTTGTAGTACTGGCCAGACCCTGGCTCAGTACTATCTAGTGGGAACCAACGATGGTTCACCACAATGGGTTTCCTCCAAATGCTCCGGTTTCCTTCCACAGTCCGAAAGACGTGTTGGCCATGCTAAATTATCCATTAGTGTCAGGGGGATTAGCAGGGTAAATATATGGAGTTACAGGAATAGGGCCTGGGTAGGATTGTTGTCGGTCCAGGCACGATGGGCCAAATGGCCTCCTTCTGCACTGTGGGAATTCTATGATTCTATGATCACTGCAGGAATTCTTTAGGTTAGTGTCCTCGGCCCAACCACCTTCAGCTGCTTCATCAATCACCTTCCTTCCATTATAAGGTCAGAAGTGGAAATGTTTGCAGATGACTGCACAATGTTCAGCACCATTTACGACTCCTCAGATACTCAGTTTTTAAAGGTTTCTTCCAGGAAGAAAGTGAGATACTCAGAAGCAGCCCGTGTCCAAATGCAACAAGAACTGGTCAACATTGAGACTTGGGTTGACAAACGGCAAGTAACATATCTGCCACACATGTCAAGCAATGACGATAAGAACATAATAAATAGCAGGAGTGGGGCATTTGACCTCTGAAGTCTGACCCATGCCATTTGATAAAAGCATAGCTATGCTCATTGTGACTTTGACTCCATTTTCCTCCCTGTCCCCTATAACCTTTGACTGGTATGGATCAAAAATCAGTTCCACAAAGACTTGAATTGATTCAGTGACCCAGCTTCCACTGCCCTCTTGGTTCTATCTGTGTCATTGGGACCTACGTGGACCATGACAACTGGATCGTTTGCCCCCATACCACATTATCTCATGCCCAAGCAGATGTCCTTAACCCTGGCACTAGGCTTTCGGGATTCACGTAAACAACTAAAGTTGTGGTTGTTGGGAATCACATTGCACTTACAGACTAAAGTTACAATACATCACCTATCCTGCTATCTTTATTGTATTTCAGCTAACTAATTCTTGTTTCAAGTTTAGAAATACTACTTAATGATAAACTACAGTTATATTAGCTAGTTTAGCTAGTTAAGATCCAACAAGAGAGAATCTAACCATCTCTCACTAGCATTTAACGACATTACAAAAACAACAACTTACATCTATATAGCACTTTTCATGTAATGAAATGTCCCATGGTGCTCACAGAAACGTGACAAACAGAGCATGGCGTTGAACTATATAAGGAGATATTAGGCCAGAGGATCGAAAGCTTCGTGAAAGGAGTAAATCTTAAAAACTTTATTCCAGGCAGAGAGGTTTTCCAGAGCTTGGGGCCTAGGCAACTGAAGGCACGGCCACCAATAATGGAGAATAATTAGAATTAGAATTGGGAAATGAGGGAGCACGAATATTCCGAAGGATCATAGGACTGGAGGAGGTGACAAATATCGGCCATGTTTAGGTTGGAAAACAAGGATGAGAATTTAAAAATTAAGACTCATCTTCGAGCAGTAGCAAACTCCGCACCTGTGAGGGACACACCACCAGGACAGGATAAAAGAGAGTGAGGGGATGAGACCTTCTCTCACCCTTGGGCAGTGGAGAGCTCCGGGCCTCGAGGGACACACCACCGGGACAGGATAAAAGAGAGTGAGGGGATGAGACCTTCTCTCACCCTTGGGCAGTGGAGAGCTCCGGGCCTCGAGGGACACACCACCGGGACAGGATAAAAGAGAGTGAGGGGATGAGACCTTCCCTCACCCTTGGGCAGTGGAGAGCTCCGGGCCTCGAGGGACACACCACCGGGACAGGATAAAAGAGAGTGCGCTGAGTTTGTAAAACCAACGAATGAGTCAGAGGAAAGCACTAAGCTAATTGGTTGGTGAGTAACTGATCTTAGAGACTGTGTTTAAATAGATGAAGCTAAAATAAATGTACTATCTATTGGGAAAAGTATTATTTATTATCTGTATCTAGATTTGTTCTAGTCTAAGGTGTTAATTGTAAATTTAAGACATGTTAGGTGAGGGCAGCTGAGTGATATGTGCAGATATGTGTACAATGTGGGGAGTCCTGGAAGCTGCCAGTGTCCTAGATGGACACATGGACAGGAAGTACTCCCAGCTGCAGGAGCTGGAGCTCTGGGTTTCAGAACTTCAGCAGAGGCTGGAGATACCGCGGCCCATCCGCAAGGCTGAGAGTTACGTGGATAGCATGTTTAGAGAGGCGGTCACACCATAGCTCAAGGGACTAGAGGAAAGAAGGGAATGGGTGACCATCAGACAGTCCAGAAAGAACAGGCAGGTAGTGGAGGAGTCTATTGGGGACCCGCTCACTAACCGGTATTCCATGTTGGAGGCTGATGAGGGTGCTGGTACCTCAGAGGAATGCAGTCAGAGCCAAGCTCCTGGCACCACAAGCAGCCAGTCTGTACAGCGGGGAGGAAGAAAGGAAGAGCAATAGTGAGAGACGATTCATCAGTCAGGGGAGCAGACAGACATTTCTGTGGCCACAAACGTGACTCCAGGATGGTGCGTTGCCTCCATGGTGCCAGGGTCAGGGGTGGCACTGAGCGGCTGCAGGGCATCCTGAAAGGGGAGGGTGATGAGTTAGAGGTCACAGTACATGTTGGCACCAACGGAATGGGTAAAGTGAGGAATGAGGTCTCACATCAAGAATTCAGGGAGTGAGGCAGTAGATTAAAATAAGCAGGACCTCATTGGCTGTTATCTCTGGATTACTCCCAGTGCCACTTGCTTGCGAGAATAGAAATAGGAAATAGGGCAGATGAATGTATGGTTCAAGAGTTGGTGCAGGGGGCAGTGGTATAGTGGTATTGTCACTATGCTAATAATTCAGAGTCCCAGCATAATGTTCTGGGGCCCGAGTTTCGAATCCCACCACGGCAGATGGTGAAATTTGAATCCAATAGAAATCTGGAACTAAGAATCTGATGATGACCATGAAACCATTGCCGATTGTCATAAAAACCCATCTGGTTCACCAATGTCCTTTAGGGAAGGAAATCTGCCATCCTTACCTGGTCTGACCTACATGTGACTCCAGAGCCACAGCAATGTGGTTGACTCTCAACTGTCAATAAATGCTGGCCCAGCCTGTGATGTCTGCATCCCATCAATGAACAAGAAAAAGGAGGGAGGGTTTTAGATTCCTGGATCACTGGGACCATTTCTGAGGAAGGTGGGACATGTACAAACGGGACGGTCTACAACTGAACCACATTGGGGCAAACATCTGTGTGGGTAGGTTTGCTAGTGCGGTTGGGAGGAGTTTAAAATAGTCTGGCAGGAGGAGGACACATAGAATATTAACAAAATGGAGACACATCAGGGAAGCAAGTCAGAGTGAGTTCAGCTCGGTTGAGAGTTAAGAAAGTAAGGCAAGGCTGGATGGTCTATCCTTTGATGCTAGGAGTGTAATAGATAAAACTGATGAGTTAAGGGCGTGGGTTGACACATGGAAGTGTGATATGTTGCCATCACAGAAACATGGTTGAAGGAAGAGCAGGACTGGCAGCTCAACATTCCAGGGTATAGGATCTTTAGGTGAGAAGGGGAAAAATTAAGACTGATAAAATCTTGAGGTGGAGAATCGAACTCTCCACCTACAACTATGATATCATGTACCGTCCGGGAAAGCTCAATGAGCCCTCAGATGCCCTGTCGTGTGGAACATGTGCCAGTGTGTAGGAGGACCGGTTATAGGCCCTCCACAATGATCTCTGCCATCCGGGGATCACTCGGCTCTTCCATTTTGTAAAGGCCCGGAATCTGCCCTACTCCATAGAGGATGTCAGGTCGATAACTCGAAGCTGCCAGGTATGTGCTGAGTGCAAGCCGCACTTCTACCGACCTGACAGGGCACACCTCATTAAGGCCACTCGCCCTTTTGAACGACTGTGTGTTAATTTCAAGGGTCCCCTTCCTTCGACAGATCGGAATGTGCATTTCCTCAACGTGATTGATGAGTACTCCCGATTCCCTTTTGCCATTCCCTGTTCTGACATGTCCTCTGCCACGGTTATCAAAGCCTTGCGGAGTCTTTTTACCCTGTTCGGCTACCCCAGTTATATCCACAGTGATAGGGGTTCGTCGTTTATGAGCGACGACTTGAGGCAATATCTGCTCTCTAAAGGAATTGCCTCAAGTAGGACTACGAGTTACAACCCCAGGGGTAACGGGCAGGTTGAAAGAGAAAACGCTACAGTCTGGAAGGCTGTCTTACTGGCGTTAAGGTCTAGGGGTCTTCCAGTCTCCCGTTGGCAAGAGGTACTTTCTAATGCGCTCCATTCAATCCGGTCCCTCCTGTGTACGGCAACCAATGCTACCCCACATGAGCGGATGTTTACCTTCCCTAGGAAGTCTTCCTCTGGGACCTCACTGCCGTCTTGGTTGACATACTCAGGACCTGTCCTCCTGCGACGGCATGTTAGGACCCGCAAGTCCGACCCTTTGGTTGAACAGGTCCATCTCCTCCACGCCAACCCTCAATATGCCTATGTGGCATATCCTGATGGGCGAGAGGACACGGTCTCTATCAGAGATCTGGCGCCTGCAGGGGACCTGGAAACCTCCGTCGCTCCTGCACCCCTAGTTAAGGTTCCTTTGCCCATTCTCTCCCCTCCTGACACGGCGCGGGCAGTATCGGGACCTCCACTTAATCCTCTTACTCCCGTGTATAGCTTCCCTGAGTCCAGGAGATTGTCGCCACCTCGAGGTCCACCCGTGCGTGAGGAACTGGAGGAGTCACTGGACACCACCTTGGAGAGAGGGACACCACGGTCACCAGAACCGGCACTACCGCCAGTGCTGCGGAGGTCGCAGAGACGGTGCGGACCTCCGACACGACTGAACTTGTGAACATATGGACAGTTCGTACTGTTTTTTTTGCCCCACCGGCCTTTGTTTTTAAGGGAGGGGTGAATGTGGTGAACCATAGATGGTTACCACGATGGGTACTGAACCATAGATGTTTATCACTATGGGTACTTGTACATATGTTACTCTTGTTACTGTTGGGGTTAGGGTTGGGGTGTTCCACCTGTTAGCATTGTTCTGTGGTACACTCCGTTTGGCTCCGCCTTCCTATAGGAGTATAAAGTAGAGATAGGCGAGGTGATGAATGAATACTTTTCTTCAATGTTCACCAAGGAGAGGGGCCATGTTTTTGAGGAAGCGAAAGTGTTACATGCTAATAGGCTGGAGGAAATAAATGTTCGGAGGGAGGATGTCCTGGCAGTTTTGAATAAACTGAAGGTCGATAAGTCCTGGGCCTGATGAAATATATTCTAGGATTCTTTGGGAGGCAAGGGATGAGATTGCAGAGCCTTTGGCTTTGATCTTTGGGTCCTCGCTGTCCAAGGGGATGGTGCCAGAGGACTGGAGACTGGCCAATGTTGTTCCTCTGTTTAAGAAAGTGAATAGAAATGACCCTGGTAATTATAAACTGTTTAGTCTTACTTCGGTGGTTGGTAAATTGATGGAAAAGGTCCTTAGGGATGGGATTTACGACCATTTAGAAAGATGCGGATTAATCCGGGATAGTCAGCACGGATTCGTGAAGGGCAAGTCGTGCCTCACAAATTTGATTGAATTTTTTGAGGAGGTAACTAAGTGTGTTGATGAAGGTAGGGCAGTTGATGTCATATACATGGATTTTAGTAAGGCGTTTGATAAGGTCCCCCATGGTCGGCTTATGATGAAAGTGAGGAGGTGTGGGATAGAGGGAAAGTTGGTCGATTGGATAGGTAACTGGCTATCTGATCGAAGACAGAGGGTGGTGGTGGATGGAAAATTTTCGGACTGGAGGCAGGTTGCTAGCGGAGTGCCACAGGGATCAGTGCTTGGTCCTCTGCTCTTTGTGATTTTTATTAATGACTTAGAGGAGGGGGCTGAAGGGTGGATCAGTAAATTTGCTGATGACACCAAGATTGGTGGAGTAGTGGATGAGTTGGAGGGCTGTTGTAGGCTGCAAAGAGACATAGATAGGATGCAAAGCTGGGCTGAAAAATGGCAAATGGAGTTTAACCCTGATAAATGTGAGGTGATTCATTTTGGTAGGACTAATTTAAATGTGGATTACAGGGTCAAAGGTAGGGTCTGAAGACTGTGGAGGAACAGAGAGATCTTGGGGTCCATATCCACAGATCTCTAAAGGTTGCCACTCAAGTGGATAGAGCTGTGAAGAAGGCCTATAGTGTGTTAGCTTTTATTAACAGGGGGTTGGAGTTTAAGAGCCGTGGGGTTATGCTGCAACTGTACAGGACCTTGGTGAGACCACATTTGGAATATTGTGTGCAGTTCTGGTCACCTCACTATAAGAAGGATGTGGAAGCACTGGAAAGAGTGCAGAGGAGATTTACCAGGATGCAGCCTGGTTTGGAGGGTAGGTCTTATGAGAAAAGGTTGAGGGGGCTAGGGCTGTTCTCTCTGGAGCGGAGGAGGCAGAGGGAAGACTTAATAGAGGTTTATAAAATGATGAAGGGGATAGATAGAGTGAACGTTCAAAGACTATTTCCTCGGGTGGATGGAGCTATTACAAGGGGGCATAACTATAGGGTTCGTGGTGGGAGATATAGGAAGGATATCAGAGGTAGGTTCTTTACACAGAGAGTGGTTGGGGTGTGGAATGGACTGCCTGCAGTGCTAGTGGAGTCAGACACTTTAGGAACATTTAAGCGGTTATTGGATAGGCACATGGAGCACATCAGGATGATAGGGAGTGGGATAGCTTGATCTTGGTTTCAGATAAAGCTCAGCACAACATCGTGGGCCGAAGTGCCTGTTCTGTGCTGTACTGTTCTATGTTCTAAAGTTCACTGCACTTCCTAGTGACCCTTTAGTCTGGGATTGTATTGTTAAGCAGTATGCTCTATTCTTGTTGCAAATAAAAGCCTTTATTCCCGGGTACGATCTAGCCTCCCGAGTGGATTAATCGCGCATCAGTTATATTCCCCCAGAGATCAGCAGGAAATAGAGGAGCAGATATGTTGACAGTTTACACAGAGACAGTTCACATCGCTGGCCTCTCCAGCTGATTGCGGCTTGATAACTACCCCCTCCGGCCAATAACCGCCTCAATGCACCCTCCCTCCCCCCCCCCCCCCCCCCCCCGCCAGCCAATCCCCAATTGCAAAGTGCGCAACCCACCCCCTCGTCCACCTCCGCTTGGGCCCTGCACCCTTCAGGGCACACTCCCTCCCCTTAGGCCCAGGCCCTTGGCATTGTCCGGTGCCCAGTGGGCAGTGCCAGGGTGATAGGCTGGCACTGCCAGGGCCCCCTGCTGGCAGTGCCGGGCTTTCATTACCAAGGCAGACTGCCCCCTGCTCCCAACCATCCATGGAGTCATAAGACGATCAGTCATAGGAGCAGAATTAGGCCACTTGCCCATCAAGTCTGCTCTGCCATTCAATCATGGCTGATTTTTTTCTCATCCCCATTCTCCTGCCTTTTCCCCATAACCCCTGATCCCCTTATTAATCAAGAACCTATCTATCTCTGTCATAAAGACACTCAATGACCTGGCCTCCACAGCCTTCTGTGGCAAAGAGTTTCACAGATTCACCACTCTCTGGCTGAAGAAATTCCTCCTCATCTCTGTTTTAAAGGATCGTCCGTTTAGCCTGAGGTTGTGCCCTCTGGTTCTAGTTTTTCCTACTAGTGGAAACATCCTCTCCATGTCCACTCTATCCAGGCCTCACAATATCCTGTAAGTTTCAATAAGATCTCCCCTCATCCTTCTGAACTCCAACGAGTACAGACCCAGAGTCCTCAACCGTTCCTCATACAACAAGATCTTCATTCCAGGGATCATTCTTGTGAACCTCCTTTGGAACATTTCCAAGGTCAGCACATCCTTCCTTAGATACAGGGCCCATAACTGCTCACAATACTCCAAATGGGGTCTTACCAGAGCCTTATACAGCCTCAGAAGTACATCCCTGCTCTTGTTTCTAGCTCTCTCGACATGAATGCTCACATTGCATTTGCCTTCCTCACTGCCAACTGAACCTACACGTTAACCTTAAGAGAATCTTGAACAATGACTCCCAAGTCCCTTTGTGTTTCTGATTTCCTAAGCATTTTCCCATTCAGACAATAGTCTATGCCTCCATTCCTCCTTCCAAAATGTATAACCTCACACTTTTCCAAATTGTATTCCTTCCGCCACTTCTTTGCCCACTCTCCTAACCAGTCCAAGTCCCTCTGCACCCCCCCTGCTTCCTCAATACTAGTGATGGGCTTCATTCACAACCCTTTGTAGTTTCTTCTTTCTCAATCGCATCACCTCACACCACCCCCATGAAATTTGGTGTACAGTTTTAGGGCGGCACGGTGGCACAGTGGTTAGCACTGCTGCTTCACAGCTCCAGGGACCTGGGTTCAATTCCCGGCTTGTGTCACTGTCTGAGTGGAGTTTGCACATTCTCCTCGTGTCTGCGTGGGTTTCCTCCGGGTGCTCCGGTTTCCTCCCACAGTCCAAAGATGTGTGGGTTAGGTTGATTGGCCATGCTGAAATTGCCCCTTAGTGTCCTGGGATGCGTGGATTAGAGGGATTAGTGGGTAAATATGTAGGGATATGGGGGTAGGGCCTGGGTGGGATTGTGGTCGGTGCAGATCCGATGGGCCGAATGGCCTCTTTCTGTACTGCAGGGTTTCTATGAATTCTATGAGTTTGTCATTCCACAGAATGGCCAGTCCTTCATAAGTCTGACACAGTTCTCTTGCAGTTAGCCAAAGAAAGTATTGTTACAAACGCCTAGTATTACAGATGTTGACAATCTGAAATAAAAACACAGAGGCCTGGAAAAACTCGGCAAGTCTAGCAGCCCCTGTGGAGGAAGAAGCAGAGTTAACATTTCAGATTGATAACCTTTCAACAGAACTCTTAAATATATTTTGGAATATACTTTGTAAAAAATGTGACAATTTACGTATTGTTATGTCTGTACCTATACCAATTGAAAGAATATTCAACAACATTGCTGCCATTTTATTAAAATACACATGCGGAATGAACCAGCACAGTGGGTAGCACTGCTGCCTCACAGCGCCAGGGACCCGAGTTCGATTCACGGCTTGGATCACTGTTTGTGTGGAGTTTGCACATTCTCCCCGTGTCTGCGTGGGTTTCCTCCGGGTGCTCTGGTTTCCTCCCACACAGTCCAAAGATGGGAAGGTCAGGTGGATTGGCCATGCTAAATTGACCCTTAGTGTCAGAGGGACCAGCAAGGTAAATATGTGGGGTTACAGGGATAGAGTCTGGGTTGGATTGTTGTCGGTGCAGGATCAAAGGGCTGAATGGCCTCCTTCTGCACTGTAAGGATTCTAAGTATAATTTTGAAGTAAGATTATAAATTCGTCCAGCTCAAAGATTGCTGGGCTGAGAAATTTCAGGAGGAAAGTGAAAAGAGTTTCTATGCAATCTGTGTGCTTAATAATGAGACAATGAATGATTATTTGCTCTGGCTTCTGTTGTGTATGTAAACTCCCTGGAGTATTTAATGGAATTAGTGCAATTCAAACTTGTTTGTAAGTATTGGAACATGGTGCTTAAGTGCTGCCAAACTGACACCATGTGAACATGACTGATAATTGAATTTGCTCTGATCATTCACTCACAGACTTGTACACACGACATGCCTTAAACAAGGGCATGTTCATCCCTTCAAACCTGATAAACAAGGTCAACCTCCAAAGATACTCAGTATCGGCCAGAGTCGAATGACTCAGCAGTTGGTGCTGAGCTGAAATTTGCTGAATCATTGTACTAAATGATCGCCCTTTGCCTTCTCTCTCAGATATCTGGCTGGCCAGGACTCTGAGCTCTTCTGTTTTTCTTAGCATCCATCATATTTGGAAAATGAGATTGGATATCCATTCTCCCAGACCTTTCACACCTACAGATACACAGACACACCTATAGATAGACTGTGCTCCCACTCTCTGCACCCCTGTGATACAAAACATGTTCTTTACGTTTCTTGTTGAGCGAAAGCTGTAATGATGGTTCACCATTTAAGTCAGTTTTCAAATTATGAAATATTTATGGCTCCATATCATAAAAATGTGTTTTCTTGGCATTTTAAGTGCTGAATATTTAAAGTCATCTGGCAAACTGCAGAGCTATATAACATATAATATTGAGTTTTACACATGGAAAGTTTATTTGCAACAATTGTTAATCAATTAATGAAATTACACTGAGAAAATGAAATGATAATCGTGTTATCATGGCTTAGTTGATAATACTCGACTTAGAGAGCTGAGCACACAAATCTAGCTGACACTCTTATGCATTACTGAAGCAGATCTGCACTGTCAGAGGCGCTGTTTTTCAGATGGAACATTAAGTCAAGTTTCTCTCTGCTCTCTCAAGGGGTCAAAGAAGACCCAACGGTGCTTAGAGAGAGGTGATGCCCAGTGGTATTATCAGTAGACTATTAATCCAGAAATTCAGCTAATGATCTGGGGGACCTGGATTCGAATCCCACCATGGTAGATGGTGGAATTTAAATTAAATTTTTAAAAATCTGGAATTAAGAATACACTGATGACCATGAAACCATTGTTGATTGTCGTAAAAACCCATCTGGTTCACTAATGTCCTTGAGGGAAGGAAATCTCTCATCTTTACTTGGTCTGGCCTACATGTGACTCTAGAGCTACAGCAATGTGGTTGACTCTCAACTGCCTGCCAAGGGCATCTAGGGATGGGTAATAAATGCTGGCCCAGCCAGCGACACCCATGTCCCATGATTGAATTTTTTTTAAAAACTGTTTTGTTGAGGCTCAGGAGAATTCCTCCCAGCCAAAGTTTAATTCTCAATCAACACCACGAAAAACAAATGATCTGATACTCATCGCAGTGCTGTTTGTGGGATCTTCTCTGCACTAATTGGTTGCCATGTTTCCAACATTACAACGGCGAACAGACTTCAAAAGGAAAAGTAATTCTTTGGCTGCTTTGGATTCGTCAGCAATCAGGAACGCTGTTATAGAAATTCAAATCTTTCCTTATATGTATTTGTTCAAATCTCTCTTGGAAAGAAGGAATGAAGCCATTAACAGTCAGCGGAGACTGGGATCACTCTGCAATGATATAAGGAGGAAAGAAGAGGATTCAAAGGCCGTACAATATTCAATTTGTCTTTTGCAATAGTCTCTTGGCTTTGGTGAAGGATCTTCAATGCATCATGCATCATAGCATTCTGACACTCAGAAGCTATGAACACACAGCCTTGCACAGCACATGCATGCTTGGAATTGTCGCAATGCTATATTCAGAGACAGCTGCTAGATACCAACTTCCACTTCACCGGTGTGATTTTGAGCCCGTGTTAGTGGTCAGCGAGAACGGCGATGCAGGCCTGAAAACAGTAACGCGTGCGTTCTGCGTATTGGGCCCAGTCTTCTATGTTTGTATCATACACTACAAGTTTACCAAAAAGAGGCATTTTTCTTACTGGAGGATTAGTTGCCTCAACAGTAAAGATGGTGCCGAGGGCAGAAAAAAACTCGCCTTATTCCTCATTGCCAATGTAATAATCTTACTGAGGCCAGTCTTCTGTCACCATCATTCTTTATTTACAATGTGCATAAAGTGCCACTCAGTGGCTACAATGCACATGTCAAGGTCCCCCGCCACCTCCCCCCTCCCCCACCCCCCCCCCCCTCCCCCCCACCCCCCCGAGTCCCTCGACTGCCGGCCTGAGTGGAACCAACTGGCTTTAAACTTCCCGCTGCTCCTTCCCTATTGGACGAGCCTCCACTCACCTAATTCAGGTGCTCATACTCACCGAGGCCCATCGGGAGATCTATTGATGATCTCCCGTGACCATCATCACACTCCCTTCCTATAACCTCTGCATTTTTGTGACTATTAGGATAATAGTTGTGCTTTGCACCATGAAAACTGAGGCAAGTTATTGATTTAGTGTCTCAGCCTTTCTGCGTTCCTCACTATTAACTCCCCAGTCACATCTTCCAAGGGACCCACATTCACCTTAGCTACTCTCTTCCTATCGATATACTTATAGAAGCTTTTGCTTTCCTTTTGCAAGAGGATTTGTGGGGCATGGTGCCACGAAATGCCAGCCTGGAGGATCTGTATGGGTGAACAAATAATGTTTAATGCAAGAGCGATGTAACTATGGCGACCTATCGCTACTAGTGCCTAGGTTCGTTTTTATATTTTGTGCCCGTTTTCTTTCATAATTTACCTTTGCTCTTTTTATTACTTTTTTAGTGACCCTTTGTTGATTTTTAAAAGCCACTGGCCTTTGCAATACAGTTTTGTTTTTATATTATCCTTATTAGAGGTAAGCGCTTAGGTCTCCATTACCTTCAGGGTGCCATTTGCAGAGGAAGCAACGCTGAGGACCCAGATAATTTCAACTCGGAGTGGGAATTCAGTGCCTAGGTTCACCCGTGCCCTCGAGGTGCCTATATATCTTACTCTTCCTCACCCTTCCACTATGTCCAGATACTTCCCCAGGATCCCCAGCTGAGGTCGAGGTGGCCTGCTGAGTATCACACCCTTTGCCCGAGATTACTTTGGCGGGCATCCCCTCGGGGACCTGGACCTTGAGGGTCCGGGCCTACTTTCAGGCTGGAGGTGTGTCACTCACAGGGAGGGGGGTGTCAGTGGGCTGGACACCCCTCAGGGTCTCCTGGCTGCAGGGCCTGGGCTCCATTCAGCCAATCCTCTTCTCTTCTGCCTGGAGGCCACTGGCCTGCTCCAGGGGATAGAGGGGCTGCTGGAGTCAGATACAGAAGCACCGCAGTCCTCTGGAGCTGACACTGAGACTCCCACTACTTCCTGCACCATGGAGTTCATCCCCTCAGACATGGAGGTCATGAGCTGCACCCTGGGATAGACATCCCTCACCATGCAGTGCATGTCCTGCACCAAACGCTCACTGCGGATGCCACCCTCGCAATGTTGGCCTCAGTGCGCTGCAGTGACGGCACCACCTTCTCAGACAGAAGACGATAGGACTGCTCCAGTCGGCCTTGCACTCCGAGGAGGAATGTTGTCATACCTTCCTGATGCTCGCGACTCTGCCTTTGCAGCTCCGGCAGTTCTGGGATGACCGGGCCCAGCGGCACATCATCAGCCAGGGGCTCAGCAGAGTCCTGTTCTCCGGCATCCCTCTGAGTGCCGGTTCCCTGGGATGTCCCTGCCTCCCCCTGCTGTGGGTTTGCAGCTGTGAGGTGCTCACCAGGCAGTGGACCAGAAGCCTGCCTGCTGAGTGAACCCACTGAGGTGTGAGTAGCTGCATTGGTGCCGGGTGTGGGTGACAGCTGTGGCACATCCTTGATGCCTCCCTTGGAGCTGTCCAGACATGACGATGGTTTGAGTTGATCGACTGATCGACTGGCAAGGGCAGTGAGATGGCATTAGCAAGGGCAGCAAGATGGCATTAACGCTCTACTGGGGATAACTGATGGGGGAAAGTTAACTCCCGTGTGGCTGGAACCAATTCTGCCCGTCTGGATCTGCTGCCCCCACCTCACCCTCTGTACAGGTGCTGTCCTGCTCCTCGCCAGCCAGCTTGAGGGCTCTCTCCTCAAAGGGCATGAGGAATCTCAGCTTGGGCATGACTCCGCCAGGCTGCGCCCACTCATGATGGTTGTGCTGGAGTTTGTCCTGCAGTGAGACGGGTGGGGAGAGTGGACACAGGAGTCCTGCCAAGTTCAACGGGGATGAAGTCTGGTAAGTGTGAGGTGGGAGGGGGGATGTGAGGAGCTGGGGGGACCATAGGGAGTGGGGGGAGGGAGGAGAAGGGCACCGTGAGAAGTGTTGGGAATCTGTGAGGTGGCTGGGTGAGAGATCTCTGCGGAGGTGTGAAGGATGCAGGAAGGGGTGCAGCAGAAGACAGGAGGATGAGGGGAGACTTAATAGAGGTGTATAAAATTATGAAAGGCATAGATAGGGTGAACGGTGGGAAGCTTTTCCCCGGGTCGGTGGTGACGTTCACGAGGGGTCATAGGTTCAAGGTGAAGGGGGGGAGGTTTAACACAGATATCAGAAGGACATATTTCACACAGAGGGTCGTGGGGGCCTGGAATGTGTTGCCGGGCAAGGTGGTGGAGGCGGACACACTGGGAACGTTTAAGACTTATCTAGACAGCTATATGAACGGAGTGGGAATGGAGGGATACAAAAGAGTGGTCTAGTTTGGACCAGGGAACGGCGCGGGCTAATTGTTCCTTGTTTCTCGTTTCATGGCTTCATTCTATGATCATCTTGCTGGTGCCAGTACAGAGCGAGACTGCGGATAGTTGGGAACCTGTCTCGGGGGCAGGGAATTCATATGGTGTTCGTGGAAGTGGAAATGACTAGGGTTGGGAAGCATTTTCCGATCAGGGCCATTGTGATCTCCTGGACTCGTTTCGATCGCCTCAGGGGGTCGGAGAGGAATTTCCCAGATTTTTTTTCCCCATATTGGCCCTGGGGTTTTTCACTCTGGGTTTTCGCCTCTCCCTGGAGATCACATGGTCTGGAATGGGAGGGTGGGGGTGAGTTAATAGGTTGTAATGAACAAAGCATCGTAGCTGTGAGGGACAGCTCGGTGGATAGGATATTGGTATGTAGATAGGCTGGAAAATTGGGCGGGGATCCTGGATTCAGGATTCAATCCTGGACCGGGGAGCGGCGCGGGCTTGGAGGGCCGAAGGGCCTGTTCCTGTGCTGTATTGTTCTTTGTTTGAGGCGACCCTGGGTTACCCTGGCCACACGAAGTAGGGCATTCATCTTCTTGTGGCGCTGTTACCCCATCTCCTTACAGAGCGAGCTGGCACTCACTGTGGCGGCCACTGCCTCCCAGGCAGGGGTGGTGATTTCGGTGGGTGGAGGTCTGCAGGAACGCGGGTAGAGGACATCCCGCCTCTGCTCCGTGCCATCCAGGAGTTTGGTCGGGCCTCCCTCCGAAAATCCCGGTGCTGTCTTCCTTACAGCCAGCCCCCTGACTGGACTTGGAACAAGTGCTGGGACGGTGTTTAGATGGAGCGCCACCGATTACAGAGATTACATTTCCCCGAGTGAGTGAGTCAGAGGCAAGCCGCCGTGAGTGCGGCGTGAATCACGCAGGAAACAAAGATGTTAAAGAGGCCCAAGACTCGGTGAGAATTCCCACTGTCGGCATCGATGGGATTCTCTCCGGCTTTCACACCGGAACCGATAAAATATGGGAAAACTCCGCTCCACAAACCTGCCTGAAATATTTTTCTTCTCTGTAGTCCTTTCCACACAACATTTAATCGTGCTGATCCCTGCATTAGTCACTCCCCAATCCTCAGAAATCCCACCACAATTCATTAAAAATAAATAGCTTGGAGGAATAAAAGCATGCTACCTCCTGTAAACATTTCACAGACAACATGCAGAGTGGATGGGTTGCTCACCCCCCCCCCAACTCTTTTTAAGACAGAAGTGGACAGTTTGGTGTTGGGTTTAAGATTTAAAAATTTTTAATCCCCTCGCACACACACAACTTACCCATTCTTGGAGGTTAAAACTACCCCCATTCCTCTCTAGGATGCGCCATCATGTGGTAAACAATCGAATTGCACAGTGCTTTGCATTCCAGAAGCTGTTCAAAAAAGGAAATAGACAAAAGGCGGGCAACTACAGGCCGGTTAGCTTAACGTCTGTAGTTGGGAAAATGCTGGAATCCATCATTGAAGAAGAAATAGCCGGCCATCTGGATAAGAATGGTTTGATCAAGCAGACGCAGCATGGATTCATGAGTGGAAAGTCGTGTTTGACGAAATTACTGGATTTTTATGAAGATGTGACTAGTGCGGTTGACGGAGGGGAACCAGTAGATGTGGTGTTTTTGGATTTCCAAAAGGCATTCGATAAGGTGCCTCACAAAAGGTTGCTGCAGAAGATTGGGGCACACGGAGTTGGGGGTAAAGTGTTAGTGTGGATTGGGGATTGGCTATCCGACAGGAAGCAGAGAGTTGGAATAAATGGGTGCTTTTCTGGTTGGCAGATGGTGACTAGTGGCGTGCCACAGGGATCGGTACTGGGGCCTCAACTGTTTACTATTTACATAGATGATCTGGAGGAGGGGACTGAGTGTAGGGTAACAAAGTTTGCTGACGACACGAAGATAAGTGGGAAAGTGAATTGCGTGGAGGAAGCGGAAGGTCTGCAGAGAGATTTGAATAGGCTGTGAGTGGGCGAGGATCTGGCAGATGGAGTATAACGTTGGCAAATGTGAGGTTATTCACTTTGGAAGAAATAATAGCAAATTGGATTATTATTTAAATGGAAAAAATTACAACATGCTACTGTGCAAAGGGACCTGGGGGTCCTTGTGCATGAGTCGCAAAAACTCAGTCTGCAAGTACAACAGGTGATCAAGAAGGCAAATGGGATGTTGGCATTTATCGCGAGGGGGATAGAATATAAAAGCAGAGAAGTCTTGCTGCACCTGTCCAAGGCATTGGTGAGGCCGCAGCTGGAATACTGTGTGCAGTTTTGGCCCCCTAACTTGCGAAAGGATATATTGGCCTTGGAGGGAGTGCAGACAAGGTTCACCAGGTTGATACTGGAGATGAGGGGTGTAGATTATGAGGAGAGATTGAGCAGATTAGGTTTGTACTCGTTGGAGTTTAGAAGGCTGAGGGGTGTTCTTATAGAGGCATATAAGATAATGAAGGGGCTGGATAGGGTAGAAGTGGAGAGATTCTTTTCACTTAGAAAGGAAACCAGAACTAGAGGGCACAGCCTCAAAATAAAGGGGGGTCAGTTTAGGACAGAGTTGAGGAGGAACTTCTCTCAGAGGGTGGTGAATCTCTGGAATTCTCTGCCCACTGAAGTGGTGGAGGCTACCTTGTTGAATATGTTTAAGTCACGGATAGATGGATTCCTGATCGGTAGGGGAATTAAGGATTATGGGAGCAGGCGGGTAAGGGGAACTGATTCACTTCAGATCAGCCATGATCTTATTGAATGGCGGGGCAGGCTCGAGGGGCTAGATGGCCTACTCCTGCTCCTATTTCTTATGTTCTTATGTTCAAACTGGAACCCACACTCACAGGCGCAGGAACATGGATTATGTCAAGGTCAATTCATTTCACAATTCTTCTCACCACCACCTTGGCTCCATGTCCCTTAATGCCTTTCCCTAGCTAAAGTTTATCGCTCTCAGATTTACAGTCAGTATTGAGCCAGTGTCTATTGCGTTTTGGTGCAGTGAGTTCCACGATCCTTTGCATGAAGACGTCTTTCCTAACTCCATTCTTGAATAGTCCTGCTTTGATTTGGGGCTATGTATGTCCCCTTATCCAACTCTTCCCAACACACTGAGGATACCCTCCATTGTGTAGAGTGGTGTTTTCACAAGGCTAAATGGGATAGATTGAGAAGTCCTCTGGCAGCCAGGTCAGTACTGGGCATTCATGAGGCAGTGTGGGCCGTCAGGAGCAGCAGAATTGTATTCATCCACAAACTGTAATCCCCTGACACGGCATATCCCTCAATGAGGAGTGTAAGAGGACATGCCAATAACAGCACCAGGCACCTGCCAATGAGGTGTCGCCCTGCTGAAACTACATCACAGGACTTGATCTCTGCCAAACAATCTCTGCGACAGACAGAGATAAGTAATCTCACAGTCATAGAATCATCGAATCCCTACAGTGCAGAAGGAGCTAATTCAGCCCATCGAGCCTGCACCAACAATCCCACCCAGGCCCTATCCCCGTAACCCCAGATATTTACCCTACTAATCCCTCTGACACCAAGGGGCAATTTAGCATGGCCAATTCACCCTAACTCACACATCTTTGGACTGTGGGAGAAAACCGGAGCACCCAGAGGAAACCCATGCAGACACGGGGAGAATGTGCAAACTCCACACAGTCACCCAAGACCGGAATCGAACCCGGGTCCCTGACGCTGTGAGGCAACAGCAATGGATGCAGACAACATCCTGGCTGTAATATTGAAAAATTGTCCTCCAGAACTAGTGTGCCTTTAGCCAAGCTGTTTCAGTGCAGCTGCAATGCTGCCATCTACCTGACAAGATGGAAAATTGTCCAAGTATATCCTGTGCATAAAAAGCAGGACAAATGCAATATGATCGATTAACCCTCATCAGTTTACTTTCAATCTCCAGCAATTATCACTCACCAAAAATGTAATTGAAACATCCACATGAACACTGTGGCTATAAGAGCAGGTCAGAGGCTGGGAATTATGCAGCGAGTAACTCACCTCCTGACTCCCCAAAGCCTGTCCACCATCTACAGGCCAGGAGGGTAATTTTTTTAAAATTCATTCATGGGACATGGACATCACTGGCTGGCCAGCATTTATTGCCCATCTCCAGTTGTCCGAGGGCAATTGAGAGTCAACCACATTGCTCTGGAGCCACATGTAGGCCAGGCCAGATAAGGATGGCAGATTTCCTTCCCTAAAGGGACATTGGTGAACCAGATGGGTTTTTATGACAATTGACAATGGTTTCATGGTCATCGGTAGATTCTTAATTCCAGATATTTTTTTATTGAATTCAAAGTCCACCATGGTGGGATTTAAACTCGGGTCCCCAGAACATTAGCTGAGTTTCTGGATTAATAGTCTAGCGATAATATCACTAGGCCATTGCCTCCCCAATGGAATGGTAGTGGAATACGTTCCACTTGCCTGGATGAGTACAGCTCCATCAACACTCAAGAAGCTTAACACCATCCAAGACAAAGCAGCCCGCCTGATTGGCATCCAATCCCAAATCTTAAACATTCCCTCCCTCCACCACAACACAGTGTAAGCCAGGGGCAGTGTGCATGCTGTCTGCAATTGGTGAAGGAGCTCCTCACAGAATTCGACCATCTCTTGCAAAGAGAGCAGGTTGAGTTGGTACTGCCAGTGCCAGTGAAGATGCCCATGGCCCCAAATTCCTTCATGTCAATATTCTTTTAGGTTGCAGTAGGCAACATCTGCAACAACTTCCATTTGCCTGTCCACTGTTGCATCGAAGAGGTAATAGGTATTCTTTATGCCATTGATTTTGCTCTGAAGACAGGGCAGGTGGCACGGTGTGCTTTGATTTTTTATTTTATTTGATTTTGATTTGATTTGATTTATTATTGTCACATGTATTAGTATACAGTGAAAAGTGTTGTTTCTTGCGCGCTATACAGACACAGCGTACCATTCATAGAGAAGGAAAGGAGAGAGTGCAGAATGTAGTGTTACAGTCATTAGTGTTACAGTCATAGCTAGGGTGTAGAGAAAGATCAACTTAATGCAAGGTAATTCAAACGTCTGATGGCAGCAGGGGAGAGCTGTTCTTGAGTTGGTTGGTACGTGACTTCAGACTTTTATATCTTTTTCCCGATGGAGGAAGGTGGAAGAGAGAATGTCCGGGGTGCATGGGGTCCTTAATTATGCTGGCTGCTTTTCTGAGGCAGCGGGAAGTGTAGACAGAGTCAATGGATGGGAGGCTGGTTTGCGTGATATATTGGGCTACATTTATGACCTTTTGTAGCTCCTTGCGGTCTTGGGCAGAGCAGGAGCCATACCAAGCTGTGATACAACCAGAAAGAATGCTTTCTATGGTGCATCTGTAAAAGTTGGTGAGAGTCGTAGCTGACATGCCAAATTTCCTTAGTCTCCTGAAAAAGTAGTGTCGATGATCTCTGCTCACCCTGTTCATCCATGTGCATGTGGCTTTGGCAGATAACAGACTTCCCATGGTACAGAGTGCCTTCAAATGTACACATTGTGCAGTACTGCAATGGAAGCTGAGACATCCGCCATCAGACACTGCACCATATATTCTCATGGAGTTGACCGCCACTTCCACAGTGGACAAAATGGGTCCCCAGTTCTCCCTAGCTCTCCCCAGTTAAACCCTGCACCACCTGGGCTCCTCTGTACTCCCTGACGGAGGCATCATGCTTTTTTGACAGGCCTACCAATGCACTAAGCAACTGGGTAGACATGTCCATCAACCTTTCTCTGTACACCATACCATCAACATCTTCATCCGAACATTCTGCAACTCCTTGCGTGGCCTCACCTTCGAGCAAACGGAAACATGTGCGAACCATCCCCCCCCTGCCCTGGCTGCAGTCCTCTTGTTCACATTGACTCAACATCTACAGATCCTGCCTCAACACCGCCCTCTGAAGTTTGGGCAATGGCAGTACAGTCTCTGAACTGGTGGCTACAGGTGTGAGACTGAATGATGGTGTTTCATCTTGTTCCATTTGCACTGCAGATTTCTACAGCAGTTAATGGCCAGATGGCAGTTGTAAAATATCTGAAATGCAAAAGACCATAAGACTAAGGAGCAGAATTAGGCCACTTGACCCATCGAGTCTACTCTGCCATTCAATTATGGATGATATTTTTGTCATTCCCATTCTCCTGCCTTTTCCCCATAACCCCTGATCCCCTTATTGATCAAGAACCTCTCTATCTCTGTCTTAATGACACTCAATGACCTGGCCTCTGCAACCTTCTGCAGCAAAGAATTCCACAGATTCACCACTCTCAGGCTGAAGAAATTCCTCCTCATCTCTGTTTTAAAGGATCGTCCCTTTAGCCTGAGGTTGTGCCCTCTGGTTCTAGTTTTTCCTGTTACCGGAAACATCCTCTCCATGTCCACTCTATCCAGGCTCGCAGTATCCTGTAAGTATCAAAGGTATGTGGGTGAGGGAGAAGGGGAGAAAGCAAAAGAATCATAGAATCCCTGCAGTGCAGAAGGAGGCCCTTCGGCCCATCGAGCCTGCACCAACCACAATCCCACCCAGGCCCCATCCCTGTAACCCCACATACGTACCCTGCTAATTCCCCTGACACTAAGGGACAATTTATCATGGTCAGTCAACCTAACCTGCACATCTTTGGACTGTAGGAGGAAACTCCGGAGCACCCGGAGGAAACCCACGCAGACACGGGGAGAAAGTGCAAGTTCCACACAGACAGTGACCCGAGGCTGGAATTGAACCCGCGTCCCTGGAGCTGTGAAGCAGCAGTGCTAACCACTGTGCCACCGTGCCACCCCAGACACATGTTTATACCACATGAAGCTTATGAATCAAGTGCGATTGTCAATGAGGTGATGTGCGGTGTGAGAAGGAGGAATAGGTAAAAAACAAGGATGGTTTCAGCCCCATTGCTGGCCTCCTAACCACCTCAATGGCTGCCAGCACTGTCTCTTCCATCGGGGTTAGACTATGGAGGAATATCTGTTCCCCATCTGTTAGCTACTGCTGCCTCTGATTAGGGACCAAATTTCCTTCCCTGCAAGACCGAGGGAAGGTTGACAGTGGTACAATGCCTCTGTGAGCTGTGCCTGCCACAGTTAATTCGCTGGCAGTGTGTGTAAGTTGGGAGATGTGAGAGTGAGGTTTGCAGCAATGCTAAGAGCAAGAAGGTGAGGCTGTGACTGTTAGGTTTGGGTGGTTGATTGTTGCTCGGTGAGTGATGGGAATGTGGTGATGTGAGCAGTGTGTGGTTCAGTTGTAAAGGTACGGCAACGAGCTTACCCGCTTGTGTGAAGTCATTGACCTTTCTGTGGCACTGCATTCAGGTTTGATCGCTGGCATTGAAAATGATGATTATCTGCTTCCCACACTCCAGAGGGTCTCCTGGCTCCCTGAGCAAAGAGGTTCTCTCTGATCCCACACCAAGGTCTCCTGTGATGAATGGGCCACACTTTCTGCTCTGTTGTGCCACTTTGGCTTGTGCTTCTGCTCATAATTTCTTCCACAATGATTTCTAACACATGCTGTAGGCAGAATGTGCCTCCTCTCTCACAGCTGCAGGCTGACTTTAAATGGTATTAGCCTCACACATACATGGACCCCTTGCTGTGGCAAGTTGTCACTTGCCAGCACGTCATATTATCATTTATATTTGCATATAGTACAAAGTTTGGAGTGTACTCTTGTA
The DNA here is from genome assembly GCF_964213995.1 of Mustelus asterias. Lineage (NCBI taxonomy): Eukaryota > Metazoa > Chordata > Chondrichthyes > Carcharhiniformes > Triakidae > Mustelus > Mustelus asterias. The sequence goes on from NC_135823.1 coordinate 14,738,675, forward strand.
TCTTCTGCCTCTTATATCTCTTGCTTCCTCTGAACCCTGTCACACTCTGGTGGGGGGCGATTCTCCCATCTTGCCGCGCTAATTTTTGTGTGTGGGCCGATTCGTGGGATTCACGCATGCGTTCCCGCCATGCGCATCTCCGAGCACTGGATATCCAGTGTGATTGAAACCACGCTGGAAACCAGCGGGAGCAGGAGGTAAGTGATTTAAATCTTATTTTAATATTATTTAATTGTGATTAGCGGGCCTGGGACTGAAGTCTCTCTGTCCTGCTAGTATCTCCCACCCCGTCAGTACAATTTCACTCCGACAGGGTTCAGACTAGCTCCCCGCTTTCGGGGAACTAGTGGGACGACCATGCTGGAGTGAAGCGGGGGCAATCAGGGCCCCCCAGAGGGTTGGGCAGCGGGGAGGTGGTGCCCCCTGGGCATGGGCACCCTGGCAGTATTAACCTGTGCCCCCAGCACTGCCCAAGCGACAAAGTGCCCATGCCCAGGTGGCACTTTGGCACTCCCAGTGGGCATGGGGCAGTGTCAAGGAAGTGGGGCTTAGGGGGTGGGGCCAGCTGGGATTGGAGCCTACTGGGGGCTAGGCCTAGGGGGCGATCCATGGAGGCTGGGGGGTCCCGCTGCCACTCTGCATGAGGATCGGTCAGGGCTGGAGGGTGGCCAGCGATCAAGGTGGCCTGAGGGGATATGGTCAGCCTGGGGGTTCTGCCCATGGGGGAGGGTCTGCCGGGGAGGGGAGTCCGTGGGGGTGAGGGGGGGGAGTTTGTCACTGCTGAGGCGTGGGGGGCTGGAGAGTGGGATGTTCCTGGATTGGGGGGAGGGGGGGGGGAGATTGGGCCTGGCCCAGGAATGGACGGGGTAGGGCCATGATCGGCCCGTGCCAGGGTTTGGAAGGGCAGCACTGCGGGGTCCCGGGCTGGCCAGCGATCGAGCTGGCCAACAAACTGCAAGCTGTCAGTTCGGGGCCACTGGGCACGCGGAGAGTCCCGGAACTGTCAGCCTCTGATGTGAAGCTTTTAATTATGTTCATGGTTGTGACCTCTGCATTGCACAGAGTGTGGGAGATTCGAGTCTGAACTCCCACTGAAAAACAATCATGATTTACACCAGTTTACCACCATTTCAGTACTTTTTTTGGGAGAATGCCCCCTCTATTCCCTGCTGAGGCTTGAGACTTTCTTTACATAATAGAACTGAGAAAATACTAATTGGAAATCATAATGGGATCATAGAACATAGAACAGTACAGCACACTACAGGCCCTTCAGCCCTCGATGTTGTGCCGAGCTTTGTCCGAAACCAAGATCAAGCTATCCCACTCCCTATCATTCTGGTGTGCTCCATGGGCCTATCCAATAACCGCTTGAAAGTTCCTAAAGTGTCCGACTCCACTATCACAGCAGGCAGTCCATTCCACACCCCAACCACTCTCTGCGTAAAGAACCTACCTCGGACATCCCTCCTATATCTCCACCATTATAGTTATGCCCCCTAGTAACAGCTGCATCCACCCGAGGAAATAGTCTCTGAACGTCCACTCTATCTATCCCCCTTATCATCTTATAAACCTCTATTAAGTTGCCTCCCATCCTCCTCGCTCTAAAGAGAAAAGCCCTAGCTCCCTCAACCTTTCCTCATAAGACCTACCCTCCAAACATGGCAGCATCCTGGTAAATCTCCTCTGCACTCTCTCCAATGCTTCCACATCCTTCTTATAGTGAGGTGACCAGAACTGCACACAATATTCCAAATGTGGTCTCACCAAGGTCCTGTACAGTTGCAGCATAACCCCACGGCTCTTAAACTCAAACCCCCTGTTAATAAACGCTAACACACTATAGGCCTTCTTCACAGCTCTATCCACTTGAGTGGCAACCTTCAGAGATCTATGAATATGAACCCCAAAGTTTCTCTGTTCCTCCACATTCCTCAGAACCCTGCCGTTGACCCTGTAATCCGCATTCAAATTTGTCCTACCAAAATGAATCACCTTGTACTTATCAGTGTTAAACTCCATCTGCCATTTTTCTGCCCAGCTCTGCATCCTATCAATGTCTCTTTGCAGCCTACAACAGCCCTCCACCTCATCCACTACTCCACCAATCTTGGTGTCATCAGCAAATTTACTGACCCACCCTTCAGCCCCCTCCTCCAAGTCATTGATAAAAATCACAAATGGATTCAAGTGGATTCTAACAAATCTGAAACCCATTTTACATCCCTCAACATTTCTGTTGCTACTGATGCCAAGGCTATGTCAAACAGGCTGCGTTTCCGACACTCTTCTCTCCATCACCCTCATCTCCCTCTCTTCCCTCTCGCTGATGTTTCCAGAACATAAAACTAAACTAATGACAGATGTGTTTTCATCACAGCTTGAATTTATCAAGGTGTCAATGTCAGATTAGCTGTCCTTGTTCTATTCATCCAATTATACTTTTCAAACGACAGATGTTATACCCAGGGGAGCCTATGGCCTAGTGGTATTATCGCTAGACTATGAATCCAAAACTCAGCTAATGTCCTGGGGACCTGGGTTCGAATCCCGCCACAGCAGATGGTGGAATTTGTATTCAAGAAAAAATATCTGGAATTAGGAATCAACTGATGACCATGAAACCATTGTCGATTGTCAGAAAAACCCATTTGGTTCACTAACGTCCTCTAGGGACGGAAATCTGCCGTCCTTACCTGATCTGGCCTACATGTGACTCCAGAGTCACAGCAATGTGGTTGACTCTCAACTGCCCTCTGAACAAGGGATGGGCAATAAATGCTGGCCAGCCAGCGACGCCCACAAATGAATAAAGTTACAACCCAGTTAAAAGTTAAAATGACCCTCCTTCCTTTCTCTCTCTCCCTCCTCCACATGGGCAGAGACACAGAATGGGGTATAAATTTGGGATAGAATACGTCAGAAAGTTTTCCCATTCTTTTCTTATTTGCCCAGTAGTGACCAACATAGAATCATACGCTGGAATTGTACCGCCGCGCCCCCCACGGAATCGGAGCGGGTGAGGGACAGACAATGGAAATGTCCACTGACCTCGGGCAGGATTTTCTAGTCTCGCTCGAGTGAGGTTGTAAAGTCCCGCCCCTCGAGTCTCCACCGACCAACTACCACTAAAATCGCATGAATCCCATTTTCCTGCAATTGTCCCATATCCTTGAACGTTATGATGTTTCAAGTGCTCAGCCAAATATTTTTTAAAGGTTGTAAGGTTTCCGGCCTCCACCACCTTCCCGGGCAGTGCATTCCAGATTCCCACCACCCTCTGAGTGAAAATATTTTTTCTCAAATCCCTTTTTACCCAAAAACTATGCCCCCTCGTGATTGACCCCTCAACCAGCTGCTTCCTACTCACCCTGTCCATATCCTGTATAATCTTATACACCTCAATCACATCCCCCCTCAACCTTCTTGATTTGAGTTGATTTATTATTGTCACTTGTATCAACATCCAGTGAAAAGTATTGTTTCTTGCACGCTATACAGACAAAACATACCATTCATAGAGAAGGAAATGAGTGAGTGCAGAACGTAGTGTTACAATCATAGCTAGGGTGTAAAGAAAGATCAACTTAGTGCGAGGTAAGTCCATTCAAAAGTCTAACAGCAGCAGGGAAGAAGTTGTTCTTGAGTCGGTTGGTACGTGACCTCAGACTTTTGTATTTTTTTCCAGACGGAAGAAGGAGGAAGAGAGAATGTCCGGGGTGCATGGGCTCCTTAATTATGCTGGCTGCTTTGCCAAGGCGGTAGAAAGTGTGGATAGAGTCAATGGATGGGAGGCTGGTTTGCGTGATGGATTGGGCTACATTCACGACCTTTTATAGTTCCTTGCAGTCTTGGACAGAGCAGGCGCCATACCAAGCTGTGATACAACCCCAGAAAGAATGCTTTCTATGGTGCATCTGTAAATGTTGGTGAGAGTCTTAGCTGACATGCCAAATTTCTTTAATCTCCTGAGAAAGTAGAGGCATTGGTGGGCTTTCTTAACTATAGTGTCGGCATGGGGGGAACAGGACAGGTTGTTGGTGATCTGGACACCTAAAAGCCTGAAGCTCTCGATCTTTTCTACCTTGTCCCCATTGATGTAGACAGGGGCATGTTCTCCTTTATGCTTCCTGAAGTCAACGACAATCTCTTTCGTTTTGTTGACATTGAGGGAGAGATTATTGTTGCCGCACCAGTTCACCAGATTCTCTATCTCATTCCTGTACTCTGTCTCGTCATTGTTTGAGATCCGACCCACTATGGTGGTGTCGTCAGCAAACTTGAAAATCGAATTGGAGGGGAATTTGGCCACACAATCATAGGTGTAGTAGGGGGCTAAGAACACAGCCTTGTGGGGCACCGACATTGAGGATGATCGTGGAGGAGGTGTTGTTGCCTATCCTTACTGATTGTGGTCTGTGAGTGAGGAAGTTCAGAATCCAGTCACAGGGGAGGTGCTGAGGTCCAGGCCACAGAGTTTGGAGATGAGTTTCATGGGAATAATTGTGTTGAAGGCTGAGCTGTAGTCAATAAATAGGAGTCTGACATAGTGTTCTTTTTATCTAGGTGTTCCGGGTTGAGTACAGGGCCAGGGAGATGGCGTCTGCTGTGGACCTGTTGCGACCATAGACAAACTGTAAACTGGAGCAAGGACTTGGCACATTGACAGGAATTAAGATGATTTATTGGCCAAGTAACAATGATTTTGAGGGATTTTTGAATTTCATGAACAGCGCACAGTAAACACGTTGTTGCAGACACTTGCCCAGTAAAAGGAGACAGGAAGCAAGTAAGATCTCAGTCCTGCCTCTGTCCAGTGGCCATTGTGAGGGTCAATGCGCAGCACCAGGAAAGGTGGAACACAGGGGGCAGCAGTAAACAAAGCCGGGGGCGGAGTGGGTGGGAGGAGAAGGTGCCAGCACTGCCAAAGTGCTATACGGGCAGTGGCAGGTCAGCAATAGAAATGGATGGGGTAAAGTGGGGGGGAGGATGTTTGAATGAAAGGTCTCTCATGCTGAGTGAGCCCTCTTGCCATGGGCTTCTTCCACCAAAGCTGTGGGCACAGAACAGCAGCAAAAATGCAGGGAGATCCTATCACCAACAGTGAGAGCTGCCTACAAACACTCTCTGGGGTGCCACTCCTGCCGGAACAGAAGTCAGGCCATTCAGAACACTTAATCCAGAGTCAGACACTTTGATAAAAATAAATTACTGCGGATGCTGGAATCTGAAACAAAAACAGAAAATGCTGGAAAATCTCAGCAGATCGAACAGTCTCTGTGGGGAGAGAATAGAGCCAATGTTTCAGGTCTAAATGACCCTTCATCATTCAGAGCTCTAACGAAGGATCATCTAGACTCAAAACGTTGGCTCTATTCTCTCCCCACAGATGCTGTCAGACCTGCTGAGATTTTCCAGCATTTTCTGTCAGATACTTTGAGTTGGGAATTCTGCTGACTATATGATCCCAACTTGGGAATGTATATGTGGTCCAGAGTTAACAATTTGAGTCAAATGCGATTCTTTCAGTGGGTAGCCAATGTAATAACCTTAACAAGGCCCATGACGTGGACCTCTTAGAATACGAGCTCCCTGATTAAGCCAGTAATGGCTTGTCCAATCAAGGAACCCTGCATGTGTATATAGTGTAGAGTGTCAGGGTTACAGACACTCCAGATTTATACTCTGTGCAAGGAAGTACCTGTCTGACTGTTGATTACTATGTGAATAAATCTAAGTTTGGTGAAGGGACACCGGCCTTGGAGGAATATTTCAGTGGCAATGAGGTAAAGCATGACCCTGAAGGAACTTGCTTGCAACAGTTGGCCCAAGTTGGGGTAAGCCACTCTTATGCATTATGCCTTTGCTTGGAAGACTAGACTCCTTCAGCACTGCCGTCGAGGACTAGGCATCATATGTGGAACGCATGTGTTACTTTCTTGGGCCAAATAACATTATGGCAGATGAAACACAAGTTGTAGGCCAGTGTCCAGGAGAGTTCACACCCTGGAAGGTCCAGTTACATCTGATTTATAACAATTAAATTGCATATTGATGTCCAAATCGGACCCAATCAAGATTAACATATGGTTAAATGGACGTCCAGTACTATTGGCAATCTATGCCAGTGAGGCCGAATCGGCAGTCGGAGAATCAGTGTTCCATAAAATTCGCTTTGGACTCCAACCCTTTAATCAAGACATCAACAAGACTGAGAGCCTATAGAGAGGAACGTTTGCGAATTGTGGATACAAGCTCTGTCTCTGTCTCCTATGAAAGGCAGCTGGTTCGGATACCAATGATCGCAGTAGGGGGCTCAGTTCCAAGCCTAATGGGGTGAAATTGGTTGCGAGAGATCCACCTAAATTGGCTCAACTTCTTTCAGCCGGAGAATGGCTGCCTTAGTGAAGTCCTGCTTAAACACCCTGAAGCTTTCCAGGAAGGCCTAGGGACTATCAAAGGAGCCAAAGTGACCTTCCATGTTGACCAGGAAGCGATTCTGTGATTTTGTAAGGCCGTCCCAGAACCATTTGCCCCACAGAAAAAAGTTGAAGCAGAAATATGGAGACTGGGACATGAAGGGATCATCAAACCAGCGCAATTTGCGGAATGGGCAGCACTGGTTGTACCAATTCTGAAGCTGCGATGAATCAGTCAGCCTTTGCGAGGATTTTAAACAAATGGTAAGCAGTTTCTCACAGCAGGATAAATATGTGAATTTGGCAGGAGGGTTCTCGCTTGCGAAACTCGATATGAGTCATGCTCACTTACAGTTACAGCCAGATGAGAATTCCCAGAGATATTCAACAATTCATACTCATCAGGGCCTTTGCTGATCCACTGCGCTGCCATTTGGGGTATTGTCAGCCTACTCAATCTACCAGCGAACGATGGAGAACATTTTACAAGGTCAACCTCAGGTTGCTATTTATAATGTCCTCATAAGAGGAAAACCAAATAAGGAACACCTAGAGAACCTTGAGGATGTCCTTAGTCAATTTTCCAAGATAGGTGTACGCCTAAGAAGGGAAAAATGTGTATTTCAGGCCCCCCAAGTGACCTGTCTGAGCTACAGTGTAGACAAGTCTGGTTTACACCCCTTGGAGGACAAGATGCTGGTGATCAAAGGCCCCCTGACTCCCACATCCATCCAGGAGTTAAGATCATTTCTCTGGTTGATAACCTACCACGGAAAATTTAAACCCAAATTTTCCTCCATCCTGGCCCCATTACACCAACTACTAAAAAACGATCAGCCTTGGGACTGATCCTTGGCTTTCAATAAGGTAAAGCAACAGCTTTCCTCGTCGAATGTTCTGGCACGTTATAGAACCATACAGTACAGAAGGAGACCATTTGGCCCATCGAGTCTACACCAACCACAATCTCACCCAAGCTCTATCCCCATAACCCCATGCATTTACCCTAGCAAGTCCCCTTGACACTAAGGGGCAATTTTAACATGGCCAATCCATCTAACCCACACATCTTTGGACTGTGGGAGGAACTGGAGCAAACCCACACAGACACGGGGAGAACGTGCAAACTCCACATAGACAGTGACACAAGCCGGAATTGAACCCGGGTCCCTGGTGTTGTGAGGCAGCAGTGCTAACCACTGTGCCACCGTGCCGCCCAGGAAAGAACTATTACTGACCTGTGATGCCTCGCCGTATGGGATCGAGGTGCTACTGGTACATAGGTGGCCAAAAGGAGAGGAACATCCATTTGCATACGCTTCCACGACCTTGGCTATCACGGAACACAAATATGCTCAGATCGAAAAAGAAGGATTGGCGGTGATATCTGGTGTGAAAAGATTCCGCTAGTACCTTTATTGGCAGAACTGCATCATTATTACAGACCACAAGCCCCTACTGAGACTGCTAAGGGAAGACAAGGCGGTGCCTCCTATAGCAACCACTCGAATCCAGCGGTGGCCACCTACAATTACCAATTGGAATATCGTCCAGGAGGCCATGTCACTAATGCAGATGCCTTGAGTCGGCTACCATTAGCAGACACCCCACTGGTGCTACACCCAATGGAAGAGACTGCAATGGCAATGCATTTTTTGGAGACTCTCCTAGTGGCAGCAAATAATATTCAGCTGTGGGTCAAAAAGACCCAGTCCTCGCTAAATTGATGAGCTAGTATTGATGTGGGAAACAACAAGGCCATTACAGTCCGAATTCCATCCATATTGGAGTCAGACAGAGCAGCTCACCATTGAAGATGTCATACTCTTTTATGGGGATCAAGATTTGTCCTCCCAAGCCAGGGCCACCATCCCATTCTGCCTGAACTTCATCATGGCCACCCAGGAGTGACAAAATTGATGATGTTCTCAAGGGGATATGTCTGGTGGTGAGGCATGGATACGGATATTTGTTCATAGGTCAGTGTCAGCAATGCCAACAAGGGCAGAAGTTACCACCGTCTGCTCCTCTACACCTTTGGGAATGGCCAAGGGAGGGTGTAATAAAAAAAGGGATAAGGGGATACGGGGAGGTGGATTTGAGACCAGAGAGAGATCAGCCATGATCCGATTGAATGGCGGAGCAGGCTTGAAAGGCTGAATTTGCCTACTTCTGCTTCTAATTCCTATGTTCCCATGGACTTGACTACACATGGATTGTGCTGGTTTGTTCATGGGCTCAATGTTCCTTGTAATTTTAGATACTCATTCCAAATGGATGGACATACACAGGGTGCATTCGTCGAATACGGGAATGACAGTAGAGAAACCTCGTGCCTCCTTCGTGACTCACGGAATCTAGAGGTGCTGGTTTCCAACAATGGACCTTCCTTCACCTGCCAGGAATTCACCTATTTTATGAAGCTGAATGGAATTCGACACATGAGGACAGCACCATATCATCCATCGTCGAGCGGTCTTGCAGAAAGAGCGATCCAGACCTTGAAAGCAGGATTAAAGAAACAGCCTGCAGCCTCTTTGGGCACCAAACTTTCCAGATTACTGTTCGATTACAGGACAACCCCCCCCCCCCCATGCAATTACCGGAGTAGCCCAGTTGCTAATGGGCAGATGACTCCGCACCAGGTTGAGCCTGGTCTTCCCGAATCTGAGGGGGAGGGTGGAAAGAAGCTCAGTGCTGAGCCTACAACAGCACCAGCCAGGAGAGACACTTAAAGGCAGGCGATAGGGTGTTATTAAAGAATGATGGGAATGGCCTCACGTGGTTACAAGGTAAGGTTAACTCGAGGACAGGACTGGTTTCACACAAAGTCCACATAGGGAATGAGAAAACACCTGGACCATTTGAAAACTTTAAATTCTCCGGCCATTCAGGAACAAACAATGTTGCGATCCTCGGAAAGATTTCCGGGACTTGCCAGCACGCACTCCGTCTCAAATCGTTGGAACCTCTGAGTCTGAAATGGACATGACAGAAGTAACCACATCTACTCCCTTACCACCAGAAGAAGGGAGTGAGCCCCTTGGTGCCTTGTTGCTCTAAGCAAAGGAGAGGAGCTCCAGTTTGCTACACCCCACCTACATCAGACACCAAGCTTGAGGAACTGATCGGGTTATCATTGCATTCCAGGGTGATCCTGGAATAGTGATCAATTTTAGCACATGTGATCCAGCAAGATCTGATAGTGGATAGCTAAACCAGTTGTCCACCATATCCTTTCAATTCTGCATCAGACTTAAAGGTGGCCCAGTGGTTAGCATTGCTGCCTCACAGCGCCACGGGCCCTGGTTCAATTCCCGACTTGGGTCACTGTCTGTGTGGAGTCTGCACGTTCTCCCCGTGTCTGCGTGGGTTTCCTCCGGGTGCTCCGGTTTCCTCCCACACTGCAGAGATGCGCGGGTTAGGTAGATTGGCCATGATAAATTGCCCCTTAGTGTCCTGGGATGCGTAGGTTAGAGGGATTAAACGGGTAAAATATGTGGGGGTGGAGCCTGGGTGGGATTGTTGTCGGTGGGGACTCGATGGGCCAAATGGCTTCCTTCTGCACTGTAGGGATTCTATGGTACTATGATTCTCTGAGCAGAGAAGAGGCCGAATCAAGGCATGGCTAGGGTTTGAGAGAGTAGCGGTTTTATTAGGGACCAGGACATCAAAAATGCATCAATGGCAATTGTTAGTTGTAACTGAAGGCCAGCAAGTAGTTTTCACCTTTAGGCAGTGCAGTGGTTCAATTAGCAGAAAAGATAAGGGGGGAAAGTGAAACTTGGATAAGATGGAAAATACTCTGTTTTCTGGAATACCACCATTTATAAGTGAATATGACCAAATCTATCTCTTGCACCAGTCCTATTATTGATTGTACAGCCCCACCTGCTGGCGGATGCTTCACAATGCCTTTTAGCCTGAGTGTAGATCTATGATGTGGAGATGCTGGCATTGGACTGGGGTAAACACAGTAAGAATTCTTACAACACCAGGTTAAAGTCCAACAGGTTTATTTGGTAGCAAAAGCTTTTGCTACCAAATAAACCTGTTGGACTTTAACCTGGTGTTGTTAGACTTCTTACTGTGTAGATCTATGTGCAGGAAAATGTCGAACAAGGAACGATCTCACTCATACTGTGCTGGGATGAACCCTCTTTAACTCATTCAAAAATGAGGAGTAAAGAGCCCTGAGCAAAGAGAATATTCATCCTGACTCTTCAAGACAACAGAACAAAAAAATGATATTCTAATCAACCTTTTATTCAAACTCAACCTGTTGCCCACCACAAAAATTCCCATGTTCTGGATACAGAAGTGTTTTAAGACAAAAAGAATCTGCAGGGGCTTATAGAATCACAGAAGTTTACAGCATGGAAACAGGCCCTTCGGCCCAACTTGTTCATGCCATCAGGTTTTTACCACTAAGCTAGTCCCAATTGCCCACATTTGGCCCAAATCCCTCTATGCCTTCTTACCCTTGCAACTATCTAAATGCTTTTAAAAGACAACATTGTACCTGCCTCTACTACTACCTCTGGCGGCTCGTTCCAGACACCCACCATCTTCTGTGTGAAAAAATTGCCTCTCTGGACCCTTTTGTATCTCTCCCCTCTCACCTTAAACCTACGTCCTCTAGTTTTAGACTCCCCTACCTTTGGGAAAAGATATTGATGATCTAGCTGATCTATGCCCCTCATTATTTTATAGACCTCTATAAGATTGCCCCTCAGCCTCCTACGCTCCAGAGAAAAAAGTCCCAGTCTATCCAGCCTCTCATTATAACTCAAATCATCAAGTCCTGGTAGCACTCTAGTAAATCTTTTCTGCACTCTTTCTAGTTTAATAATATCCTTTCTATAATAGGATGACCAGAACTGTACACAGTATTCCAAGTATGGCCTTACCAATGTCTTGTGTAACTTCAACAAGACTTCCCAACTCCTGTATTCAATGTTTTGACTTGTATGGCACAAATGAAACTTACCACTTTTCAGTGGAATACGGAATAGTACCCAAGCCTCACTGCAAATTGGCATGGACTGCTTCAGGATCTGAGGAGTTGCGAATGATTCTTAATGAAGATTCCCATTGTTGACCTTATGATGGGAGGGAAGGTCATTAATGATGCAGCTGAAGTTAGTTGGAGCTAAGGACACCACCCTCTGTGTGGCTTATTTTAAAGTTTATTTATTAGTCACAAGTAGGCTTAATCAACGCTGCAATGAAGTTACTGTGAAAATCCACTAGTCGCCACATTCTGGCGCCTGTTCGGGTACACTGTGAGGCCTGGATAGAGTGGACATGGAGAGGATGTTTCCACTAGTTGGAAAAATTAGAACCAGAGGGTACAACCTCAGGCTAAAGGGGTGATCCTTTAAAACAGAGATGAGGAGGAATTTCTTCAGCCAGAGAGTGGTGAATTTGTGGAACTCTTTGCCACAGAAGGCCGTGGAGGCCAGGTCATTGAGTGTCTTTAAGACAGAGATAGATATGTTCTTGATCAATAAGGAGATCAAGAGTTACGGGTAGAAAGCAGGAGAATGGGGATGAGAATCATATCAGCCATGATTGAATGGCGGAGCAGATGCGATGGGCCAAGTGGCCTAATTCTGCTCCTATCTCTTATGGTCTTATGGTGTTTGGGTGATGTGACTGTCACAGTTGAATAGCTAGTAATGCGTGCAGGGTATGAGGATGTGAAGCATGTTGAGATGTTGTGAGTGTGAGGGTGAGTCCTACTTGATAGACACATAAAGAGTGATGGGCGTGGGGTGAACTGAGCAGTGGTAAAGGCCAATGTTGCTGTTGGTGGGTTACAGTATCTCAATGGTTGACTGACACAAGATCAAAGCATCATGGCTGTTGCCAAAACATTCGGTGCGTGGTCACATAACTAACTGCATGTTGATGGTATGATAACCTGTGCAGCTCCAGTACATCTCAATGTTCACATGTGGGCCCTGCTGAAGTACATGCGTGCTGCCAATGGTTCCCTGCAGCACTGGGAATCCGGTTACACTGGCAAAGCCATGTGCCCATTTCTCCTGTTTCTCTTGGGGTAGAAAGAGGTCCCCTCTCCTGGCATAGAGAGCCTCTTGCACACACCCCCTATGACAGAGAGGGATGATGACTTACTGACAGAGTGATGCACAGCAAACTGCGAAATATTGGCAATATCACTTGCCCCCACTTGGACATATTCTTTCTGGTTGTATCACAGCTTGGTATGGCTCCTGCTCTGCCCAAAACAACAAGAAACTACAAAGGGCCATGAATGTAGCCCAATCCATCACTCAAACCAACCTCCCGTCCACTGACGCTGTCTACACTTCCCGCTGCCTCAGAAAAGCAGCCAGCATAATTAAGGACCCCATGCACCACGGACACTCTCTCTTCCACCTTCTTCCGTCAGGAAAAAGATACGAAAGTCTGAGGTCACGTACCAACCCACTCAAGGGCAGCTTCTTCCCTGCTGCTGTCAGACTTTTGGATGGACCTACCTCGCATTAAGTTGATCTTTCTCTCCACCCTAGCTATGAGTGTAACACTACATTCTACACTCTCTCCTTTCCTTCTCTATGAACAGTATGCTTTGTCTGTATAGTGCTCAAGAAACAAAACTTTTCACTGTATGTTAATACATGTGGCAATAATAAATCTAATCAAATCAAAATCAAATCGGCTGGTGCAGAAATTGAGTGCTATGATAATCCTCACGGTCACTGGCAGTACTCTGCTGTGTGGCTGCAGGCCCGATTGGGGGAGGTGACACAGTTCAGTGACTGAGATGGAGGGAAGGGAAGTCTCCCTGAGGACCCGAGGTGGCTACAGACTTGTATTGACAGTCCTACCACCCTCTCTGCTCACGGCTTCCCCTCTCTGCTGCCTCTCCTCCATCTCCCTGTGGTGCTGCAGCCCAAGAGGAACTGGAACTACCATACCCCCCATTACCGATAGCAGACTTTCACTTGGCCAGTTTTCACCACCGACCTCCTTCACAAAGTCTAACGTCACTTCTTCCAGACCCCAACAACTGTCCAGAACTCCCCCAGCACTGAACACAATGCTTCCGCTTCACTCTGCAACAGGGAAAGAAAATCAAAAAGGCCTCCCCCAAAAATCCCATGTCAATGCTCGAGATTGGGGGGGGGGGGGTGTCATCCATTGACAATGTGAACAACTGTTTAACTAAATGTCTTTATAAGAGGGCCAGAGAGGTCCAAGATGGGTGGCATGGTGGCACAGTGGTTAGTGCTGCTGTCTCACAGCGCCAGGGACCCAGGTTCAATTCCAGCCTTGGGTCACTGTCTGTGTGGAGTTTGCACATTCTCCCCGGGTCTGGGTGGGTTTCCTCCGGGTGCTCCGGTTTACTCCCACAATCCAAAGATGTGCGGGTTAGGTGGATTGGCGATGATAAATTGTCCATTGGTTGCCAAAGGGTTTATGGTGATAGGGTTGGGACAGTGGGCCTGGGCAAGATGCTAATTCGGAGGGTCAGTGCGGACTCGATGGGCCGAAAAGCTTTCAAAGCACAACAGCATTAATAGATAATAACCTCAGCCCTGTGCCCTTACTCATGACTAATGTGGATATTTGCTAACACATTTACAGGTGCTCTGGCATGTCAATGACTTCCGTATGCGGAACCTACTTTTGGCATGCCAGCAAATTATTCAGCCCCTTGGATGAGGCGACTATCTTATGAGGAAAGGTTGGACAAGTTGGGCCTATGAGTTTAGAAGAATGAGAGAGAATCTTATTGAGGCATATAGGATCCTGAGGGACCTTGACAAGGTGGATGCTGATTGAATGTTTCCCCTTGTGGAAGAGACGAGAACTAAGGACCACAGATTAAAATGAAGGGTCTCTCATTTACAATAAAGGGTAGGAGAATTTAATTCTCTCCCAGAAAGCCAAGAGTAGTGATAAGCAACCTCAGCTAGTAAGTGGGCCCTCCTTCATCTCAGTTTGAATCTCAGATTGAAATCGGGCTTGTTCACAAACCATGACCCTTGAATAAGATTGAATAGATTTAATACATGCTGAATATTTCATAAGTCATAGAAAATACTTCATCATTCATATATTAATAGAACTGTCATCAACTTCAAGTGGTAAAAACAAAAGATTATGCTTGATTGGATGCTGAAGGAGCGCATGACTCTCACAGTGAATGTTGTGAGCAATCAGCACGCACCTCACTTCACGTACCCTTGCTTTACGTGATTTGGTTTGATTTATTATTGTCACTGTATTAGTATACAGTGAAAAGTATTGTTTCTTGTGCGCTATACAGACAAAGCATACCATTGAGAGAGAAGGAAAGGAAAGAGTACAGAATGTGGTGTTACAGACATAGCCAGGGTGTAGAGAAAGATCAACTTAATGCGAGGTTGGTCCATTCAAACGTCTGATTACATATGTGTCACTTCAGTTATACTGGCAGGAAAAGATTTACATGGATGGAAACCAGAGGAATGTGGCAAATCAGCGAGTGGGCAACAAAGAACAGAGAAAAGTACAGCACAGGAACAGGCTCTTTGGCCCTCCAAGTCTGTGCCAATCATGATGCCCTAACTAAAGAAAAAACCTTCTGCCCTTAGTCGGTCCTTATTCCCTCACCTCCCCCCCCCTCCCCTCCCCCCCCGCCCCCCCCCCCCCGCCCCACTATTCATGTAAACATCCAGATGCCTTTTAAATGTTGCTAATGTGCCTGCCTCCATCAACTCCTCTAGCA
Organism: Mustelus asterias; assembly: GCF_964213995.1. Classification (NCBI taxonomy): domain Eukaryota; kingdom Metazoa; phylum Chordata; class Chondrichthyes; order Carcharhiniformes; family Triakidae; genus Mustelus; species Mustelus asterias. The sequence goes on from NC_135823.1 coordinate 14,753,840, forward strand.
GCGCATTCCAGGCACCCACCACTCTCTGCATGAAAAGCATCCCCCACACATCTCCCTTAAACTTTCCCCCTCTCACCTTGAACCTGTGCCCCCTTGTAATTGACACTTCCGCCCGAGGGAAAAGCCTCAGCCTATCCACCCTGTCTAGGCCTCACATAATTTTATAGACCTCTATCAGGTCTCCCTTCAGCCTCTGTCTTTCCAGTGAAAACAATCCTAGTTTATTCAACATCTCTTCATAGTCAACACCCTCGCGACAAGGCAACATCCTGGTGAACCTTCTTTGCACTCTCCCCAAAGCTTCTACATCCTTCTGGTAGTGTTGTGACCAGAACTGCACGCAATACTCCAAATGTGGCCTAACCAAGGTTTTATACAGCTGCAACATGATTTCCCAACTCTTGTACTCAGTGCCCTGGATGATGAAGGCAAGTGTGCCATATGCTTTCTTGATCACCTTGGTCACCCGTGTTGCCAGTTTTAGGGAACTGTGGACCTGCATGCCCAGATCCTTCTGTATGGTAACGTTCCTAAGGGTTCTGCCATTTACACCATAATGCACACCTAAATTTGATCCTCCAAAATGCAACACTTCGCATTTTTTGGATTAAACTCCATATACCATTTCTGTGTCCAAGTCTCCAATCTATCTATATCCTGTTGTATCCTCTGACAATCCCCGGCACTATTAGCAACTCCACTAATCTTCATGTCATCCACAAACTTACTAATCAGACCACCTACATTTCCCTCCAGATCATTTCTATATATAGTACAAACAACAGAGGTCCCAGCACTGATCCCTGCGGAACACCACTAGCTGCGAATCTCCATTCTGAAAAACACCCTTCCACCGCTACTCTCTGTCTCGTATAACTAAGCCAATTCTGTGTCCATCTAGCCAGCTCACCCCAAATCCCATGTGATTTTAGTTTTTGTACCAGTCTGCCATGTGGGACCTTGTCAAATGCCTTACTAAAGTCCATACAAACTACACCCATAACCCTTCCCTCATCAATTATCTTTGTCATCCCTTCAAAGAACTCAATCAAGTTGGTTTTGTACCTTCCCCGTACAAAACCATGCTGCCCATCACTAACTAGTCCATTTTTCTCCAAATGCGCATATATCCTGTCCCTCAGTATCTTCTCCAAAAGCTTCCCCACCACTGACATCAGCCTCACTGGCCTATAATTTCCCAGATTATCCCTTTCAAGTCAGCAAAATGTCTAGTGGACCTCATGTGGCCCCCTGGGCTGTAGGTTGCCAACCAATGATCACAAGTCTGTGGAGCTTTCTTCCCGAGAGATCGGTGGAAGCAGGGTCACTGAATCTTTCTAAGGCTCAGTTAGATGGACTGTTGATTGTCAAGGGAGTCAAATTGTATAGGCAGTAGAAAGGAAAGTGAAGTTGAGGCCACAGTCAAACATGATCTTATTGAATGGCAAAGCAGGCTTGAGGGGCCAAGATGTCTAATCCTGCTCCAAATTCGTACATTCATATATGATAGGGCCTCCCTACCAGATAGTGTTGAGGATTAACCAGATAATGCACGGTGAGTACTCAATCTCCTAAGCTTTTATTACTTGCTAGCAAGGAGAACAGACACAGTGAATTTCACTATGGTGTTCTGTTGATTCATAAGGTAATTAGCAATTATAGTTAATTACACCAAATGAGAAAATAGCAACTTTCTAACCCTTCATTTGCATACATATCCACCAATCATAGCATAGCTTTTTTGCCCTTTCTTATCCAATAGAAAACCATCTCCTTATTATGCTCCTCCTGGCATAATATGTCAACCTATCTTGTTTCTTGGTATTTGTCATGGTAACTTGTCTTTATTTCATCCTGTGGCCAAGGCCGGGAATGCAGTGTTTATGAAACTGACACAAGGTTAGATTAGTCTCTTTCCTGAATGTGCAACCGCTGACCTCAATGAGGCCTTGTTTCCATTTTTGCCTGTTGTTTCATGTAACTTAATTTCCACATCAGCATCTGCAGTTTTTAACTGCTTTTAACTATAGTTTTGCAAGTCCGAGCAACCCCATGGTGCTTTATTTGAAGTGAGCATTCTTAATCTTGCAGAACAAAGTGAATTAAACATTTGGCTGCAGCTGGAATTACAATTTAATTTCCACAATAGTGCCATGTGTGGATGTTTGTGTTCAACATGTGGTGAGTCAGACACAAATAGCTCCGGCAAGCAATGCAACACCCACATTTAAAGAAGGTATACAGCTTTTTAAATAAGTCTCACTATGCTGGCGAGTGCAGTGCTGGCTTATATATGCATATATTACCCACCTCAGTGAAATGATAGGTTTCCATTTAGCACCTGAACAACCAGTGCTCTATTAGCCAAACATCTGATTGTGGTACCCAGGATAAGACTGCTGTTAATTAGATAATGAAAGGTAATGTAGACGATATAAAAGTGAAGGTTTGAAACAAGAACCCTTTTGAAAGACATTTGGCGAGTTAAAAAATGTTGGGCGTGACTTTCCCGGCCTGCTGAGCTGCTCGAGTAGCGCAGCATGCTGGGAAATGTCACCAGGGGGCAAAATGGGATTCACGCCCAGAGTCCAGACAATCGTGATCTTCCTGGTCCATTTTTTAGAGTGTAATCAGTCTTGCGCTGGGGAACAGCAAGAGGCTGATTACCATACAGAAATTGTCTGGGCTCGCTAAAGTTTCTGCCCCACCGGTGGAGGCCCACACCAGCGCAGGCCACATATTGTCCCCATCAACGGGGACCAGGTGTGAAGGCCTCACTGGTGGAGGCCATGGAGTCGGCAGGGGGTGATGCCCCTTGGGAAGTGCCTGCCTGGCACCCAGGCACTGTCCAGTGGGCACTGGGCAGTACCAAGGGGATGGGACCTGATGGGGCAGAGCCGTACTGGGGTTGCAAATTAATGATTTCATTTAGCAACATTCCCCATTGACCACAAAAAATTCTGATGTAATCAATGTGACTGCACCATTATTACCAAAAATCTGAAGCCTGAAATGTGTTAACTTAGCATTGTATTGAGTAGCAACTAGGGGATTTTCACAGTAACTTCACTGCAGTGTTAATATAAGGCTACTTGCAACACTAATGAATAAACTTTAAAACTTAAACATGAACACCAAATACGCATGGTTTCAGTTACGCTATCTCTGAATTTAGAACGGTGTTGTAATAGGTTGCATCATATATAGTTAAAAGAGATTGCCTGGGTTTAGATTGGCAGGGATGGGTTAACAACGTAATTCATGACAAACCTTACTATACAGGATAATCAGTAATCCTCCATTTTGGAAGGTCCCAATTCACAGGGGAATTTCATACAACATTTTAAATCTAGGAGAATGTATCTGGATATTTATGTCGAGCATTTGGCAACCTTCATTCTCCCAATGCAATGCAAGAGAGGAGTAATTCAACTGAGATATAGCTCTCCTGTCCCTGCAATGGGTATGAGCATGGAACAGAATTCCGGAAAGATGGACTTCATCCAAGTTGGGATTCCTTTGCCCAAATCTCCCCTCCTTCCCTCAGCATGGAACATCTGATTTAGATGAACTTGGATGACTTGATGTTTAGGAATGGTTGCATCCAGTGTGGGAATGTCGTCCTGTGAACACGTAGCGTGAAAAGGTAGCCAACACGGCAAAACAGTGGACTTATAACAGCAGAGAATGCAGAACATTAGCAGAGAACCAGAGGTGGTCCTCCACAGAATTGCCAGTTGGTAACTGAGCAGATCCGGAAGTGCTGGAGATAAGGTTTTAACTTCAAGTTTTTAGGTGTCCAGATTACCAACAACTTGTCTTGGTCCCCCTATACCGACACTATAGTTAAGAAAGCCCACCAACGCCTCTACTCAGAAGACAAATGAAATTTGGCATGTCAGCTACGACTCTCACCAACTTTTACAGATGTACCATAGAAAGCATTTTTTCTGGTTGTTTCAGAGCTTGGTATGGTTCCTGCTCTGCCCAAGACCGCAAGAAACAACAAAGTGTCGTGAATGTAGCCCAGTCCACCACTCAAACCAGCCTCCCATCCATTAACTCTGTCTGCACTTACCGCTGCCTCAGAAAAACAGCCAAAATAATTAAGGACCCCACCATCCTGGACATCCTCTCGTCCACCTTCTTCCATTGGGAAAAAGATACAAAAGTCTGAGGTCATGTACCAACCGACTCAAGAACAGCTTTTTCCCTGCTGCCATCAGACCTTTGAATGGACCTACCTCGCATTAAGTTTACCTTTCTCTACACCCTAGCTATGACTGTAGCACTACATTCTGCACTCTCTCCTTCCCTTCTCTATGAATGGTATGCTTTGTCTGTATAACATGTAAGAAACAATACGTTTTACTGTATGCTAATACATGTGACAATAATAAATCAAATCAAATCAAAAGTGGCATTTTGATATCATGGGCCAATGAGAAAAGGTAAATTGAGATTTCCTGCATGCTTGATGGCAGAATTAAATTCCAGTGCCCCAGAAGCCATACAACACTCAGGGCATGTTAACTTGACTTCAATAGTGAGCGGAAAATGATCATCTTTATAATGTTAATTTGCATCATTTTGACATTGTCAGTACTAATTCATATCCTTTCGCACTGCCCGGGCCTTCATCTATGCAGCAATGAGGACCTCTCAGACGATGAAGCTGGCTGAAAGTCCACTGTAACAAGATTCATGCTAGCCATGCACCATGCCACATAGTCATGTTGAGGAGTAACCAGCCAATGCACACAGTGAGTACTCAAATCTTTTAAGCTTTTATTACCTGATAGCAAGGAGAACAGACACAGTGAATTTCACTATGGTGTTCTGTTGATTCAGACAGAAAATGTAACAGTTATAGTTCACAGTAGCTTGCTTTTTCGTATTTTGTTATTGAAAGGCTCTTATTTTCATCCTGTGGCCAAGGCTGGGAACACAGTGTTTATGAAACCAACACAAAGTTTAGATTAGTCGCTTATCCTGAGTACGCAAGCGATGGCCTCACTAAAGGCCTTGTTTGCCAATAAACATTTTCCATTGCTTGACAAAGTTGTTTGTCATAACTTAATTTTCAGAATTGTTGTAACTTATATTTTCCATACCAGCATCTGTAGTTTTTAATTGCTTTTAACTATAGTTTCACAAGTCCCAGCAACACCATGGTGCTTTATTTGAAGTGCGCATCTTTAATCTTGCAGAACAAAGTGAATTAAATATTTGGCAATAGCTGGAATTACAAATTAATTTCCACAATCGCACTTCAAAAGGACCAGTAAGATAGTTCACTGATTCTGAATGGAGTGAGACAGAGCAAACACTGATAACAGGGACAGCAGTGGAGTGTCAGCATTAGCCTCCTCTTCTCAGCTGGACACAGATGCTGTACCCCAGGGCTCATCAAGGAGCAGCTGGAAATCTGGAAGCCTTCTTAGTACACTGTCCGTCTTCCTCCTCCTCTTCCCTGGATTTGCGCAGCGATGATGCAGCTGTGCAAATTGTTCCTACGACAACTCCGATTCTCATTGCTGTCCAATGTTGTACAGATCAGAACAAATCACCATCATTCTGGAGACTCTAGCTGGTGTGTACTCATGGACTCCTCTTTGCTTAATCCGGGAAGCTGAAACACATCTTGAGCAGCACTGGTCATGTAGTATTCATTGTCCCACTTTAATGCTTAATTGGGTGATTTTCTCATGAGTGTCACCAGCCAGCTTTAAAGGACACACTTTCTTCCTTCTAGCATCCAGTCCTTAATTCTGTTTGTCAGTCCATATAATTCAGGGAGTTTGGATTGCCACAGAATTAAAACATCAAGGCAGCTTCCCAGAATTCTGTGACACTCCTGTATAAACCTTTTCTTGGATCCTAACTGAACATTGATGGAATAGAAGCTCTTGTGGTTCAAAAATCTCCTGAGTGATTGGGGAGTGGGCAAATTGCCATGTCTGTGAAGTCGAGGACACCTTGCATCTGTGGAAAGTAAACGCAAAAACTTCACTCATTCTGACTGGAATCATCACTGGCGCAGTTATAAATTGCAAAATGTATAACATAGAAACATAGAAACAGGAATAGGTCATTCGGCCCTTCGAGCCTGCTCTGCCATTTATTTTGATCATGGCTGATCATCGAATTCAATATCCTGATCCCCCTTCCCCCCTCCCCCATGTCCCTTGATCCCTTTAGCCCCAAGAGCTATATCTAATTTCTTCTTGAAATCAGACAACGTTTTGGCCTCAACTACATTCTGTGGTAGTGAATTCCACACATTCACCACCCTTTGGGTGAAAAGATTTCTCCTCACCTCCGTTCTAAAAGGTTTACCCCTTATCCTCAAACTATGGCCCAAGTTCTGGACTCCCCCCACCATCGGGAACATTCTTTCTGAATTTATCCTGTTAGAATTTTCTTAGTTTCTATTAAATCCTTTTTCAGTCTTCTAAACTCCAGTGAATATAATCCTAACCGAGTTAGTCTCTCCTCATATGACAGACCTGCTATTCCCAGGCATCAGCCTGGTAAATCTTCGCTGCACTCCCTCTATAGCAAGGGCATCCTTTCTCTGACAAGGACCCCAAAACTGCACACAATACTCCAGGTGTGGCCTCACCAATGCCCTATACAATTGCAGTAAAACATCCCTATCCCTATATTCAATTCCTCTCGCCATGAAGGCCAACATACCATTTGCCTTCTTTACAGCCTGCTGTACCTGCACGCTTACTTTCAGCGACTGATGCACGAGCAACGTCTTGCTGAGTATCCACCTCCCTCAATTTACACCCATTCAAGTAATAATCTGTCTTCCTATTGTTGCTACGAAAGTGGATAACCTCACATTATACTGCATCTGCCATGCACATGCCCACACACTCAGCCTGTCCAAATAACACTGAAGAATCTCTGCATCCTCAAGCTGTGATACATCCAGAACGGCTGCTTTCTATGGTACATCTGTAAAGCACATGTCCCTTAGACTTCGAGAGGCAGCCAACAGTGACACTAAAGACTCTGCTGAAGCCAGAGGAAACACAGTGAGAACACAGGCTTTGTAACTCCTCCTGCGGAACCAGGCGAGATGTGGATAAGCAATGTCATAAGATGAAATTGCATTTTTTTAAAAATGCATCCTCATAACAATGCACAAATAGCCTTGTGCAATCATTGGTGTCTGTCTGTCTGCTCGTTCGCAGGTTGGTTTATAATGTTATCTTTGACATCGCATATTTAACCTAAGAACAATGAATATATTATTACAAAAGTAGGGAGGTAATGTTTCAGTTATTCTGGGCATTGGTGAGAGTTTCTCTGGAGTATTGTGTACAATATTGGTCTCCTTATCTAAGTAAAAATGTAAATGCATTAGAAGCAGTTCCGAGGTTTACTGGACTAATATCAGGAATGGGTTGTCTTATGAGGAAAGGTTGGAGAGGTTAGGTTTGTATCCACTAGAGTTTAGAAGAGTAAGAGACAACTTGATCAAAACCTTTAAAATCCTAAGGGGTATTCTTTCTGAGGGTTGTAGGTCTCTGGAACTCTCTTCCTCAAAAGGCAATGGAAATATTGCCTATTGACTATTTTTAAGGCAGAGCTAGATAGATTCTTGATCATCAAGGGGTGAAAGGTTATTGGGGGTGGGTGAGAATGTGTGGTTGAGGTTACAATCAGATCAGCCATGATCTTAGTGAAGGGGAAGACTCGAGGGGCCGAGTGGCCTACTCCTGCTCCTAATTTGTATATTATTAATTTCTTCATCTGTTATTTCTATAAAAATGGCAACTAAACGGGTTCAAGGATCTTCTCACGGTCAGGAGAACTTTCTAAATAAAGATCACAGCCGGTTATCGATCAGCATCTAATTGTGTTAATTCACAAAATACAATTGAACTCAAGGTCTAAACCTGTAATAATGAATAATAGTTCTCTGCACAACAGGAACAGCTGCTGACTTCAGCGCAATGCCAGGTGACTTACACAATCCAGGTTGTGGAAAGTAGTTCAAAGCCCTGGAAAGGAAACAAGGCCATTTTAGATTTAAACACCTCTACAAAATAACCAAAATCATCTGGAATAGAGAGGGCTGTAAACCTTGGGGGTTTAGAAAATTGATTAGCTGACATGTGTAAGCAGAATATGTGGCAATTTCTGTAGGCTCAGAAAATAAACAGGAATACTGGGAATGACTTCAAAACAAAAAAATGGTCTGCAGGAAGAACAATTAGTTTACCCAACTATGAGCTAAATGTTTTTCAGTGGAAGTTAAGAAGGTAGGTGATGCTTCCAACAATGCACTATGGTTTTAAATATTCAGACTCAGTCTAGATGGCAACTGAACGATGCAGCAAAGCGGAATAGAATCGGGACCAAGCATTTGTGATGGGCTGGAGACAATTACATTAGCTTCCTAACTGTTTAACTAGAAGGAATTAAGATTTATCCAGGATTGGGAACACCACCACATGGAGATTCCCCTCCGTAATGACTTTAATAAGATCCACAAGGTTAGAATATGATTGAGGCAGTAAATGCTGTCCAATCCGGGAGCCCTGCAGAGGTATATAATGTGGAGTGAACGGGTTACCGGCACTCAATGTGTATACTCTGTACTGGGAGGTACCTGACTGAGTAATACTAACTATTGTAAATAAATCTAAATTTAGTGAAGGGACACTGGACTTGGAGGTGTTATTTCACTTTCCATGTCACTCATCATCATGACTGGGAAATATATTGTCATTTCTTCAGGAGGAACAGAGAGATCTTGGGGTCCATATCCACAGATCTCTAAAGGTTGCCACTCAAGTGGATAGAGCTGTGAAGAAGGCCTATAGTGTGTTAGCTTTTATTAACAGGGGGTTGGAGTTTAAGAGCCGTGGGGTTATGCTGTAACTGTACAGGACCTTGGTGAGACCACATTTGGAATATTGTGTGCAGTTCTGGTCACCTCACTATAAGAAGGATGTGGAAGCGCTGGAAAGAGTGCAGAGGAGATTTACCAGGATGCTGCCTGGTTTGGAGGGTAGGTCTTATGAGGAAAGGTTGAGGGAGCTAGGGCTGTTCTCTCTGGAGCGGAGGAGGCTGAGGGGAGACTTAATAGAGGTTTATAAAATGATGAAGGGGATAGATAGAATGAACGTTCAAAGACTATTTCCTCGGGTGGATGGAGCTATTACAAGGAGGCATAACTATAGGGTTCATGGTGGGAGATATAGGAAGGATATCAGAGGTAGGTTCTTTATGCAGAGAGTGGTTGGGGTGTGGAATGGACTGCCTGCAGTGATAGTGGAGTCAGACACTTTAGGAACATTTAAGCGGTTATTGGATAGGCACATGGAGCACACCAGGATGATAGGGAGTGGGATAGCTTGATCTTGGTTTCAGATAAAGCTCGGCACAACATCGTGGGCCAAAGGGCCTGTTCTGTGCTGTACTGTTCTATGTTCTATGTTCTTCAGTGTTGCTGGGTCAAAATCATGTCTATCTGGATTGAATTCCATTTGCCACTGGTCAGCCCATTTGACCAGTCCGTCTATATCCTCCTGTAATCTAAGGCTATCCTCCTCACTATTTGCCACCCCACCAATTTTGTATCATCCGCAAACTTAGTGATGAGCCCCCTTCTACATTCAAGTCTAAACCATTTACATAGACCACATAACACGGGGCGGCACGGTAGCACAGTGGTTAGCACTGCTGCTTCACAGCTCCAGGGACGTGGGTTCGATTCCCGGCTTGGGTCACTGTCTGTGTGGAGTTTGCACATTCTCCTCGTGTCTGCGTGGGTTTCCTCCGGGTGCTCCGGTTTCCTCCCACAGTCCAAAGATGTGCGGGTTAGGTTAATTGGCCATGCTAAATTGCCCCTTAGTGTCCTAGGATGCGTAGGCTAGAGGGATTAGCGGGTAAAATATGTAGGGATGTGGGGATAGGGCCTGGGTGGAATCTTGGTCGGTGCAGACTCGATGGGCCAAATGGCCTTTTTCTGCACTGTAGGGTTTCTATGATTTCTATGAACAACAATGAACAATGACCCCAACACTGATACCTGCGGGACCCCAGTGGACACAGGCTTCCAGTCAGAACAACACCCCTCGACCATCACCCTCTGCTGCCTGCCACTCAGCCAACTCTGGATCCAATTTGCCAAATTTCCTTGGATCACATGGGCTCTTATCTTTGCTATCATGGACAAGTTGGGCCGAAGGGCCTGTTTCCATGCTGTAAACCTCAATGACTCGATCAGTTTCCCATGTGGGACCTTATCAAAAGCCTTGCTGAAGTCCAAGAAGACTATGTCAAATGCATTGCCCTCACCTACACCCCTGGTCACCTCTTCAGAAAATTCAATCAAGTTGGTCAGACATGACCTCCCCTTAACAAAACCTTGCTGACTGTTCTCGATTAATCGCTGCCTCTCCAAATGCAGATTAATTCCATCTCTCAGAATTGCTTCCAATAGTTTCCCCACCATTGAAATTAAACTGACCGGCCTGTAGTTTCCTGGTTAACCCCTTTCTCCCTTCTTGAATAATGGTACCATATTGACTGCCCTCCAGTCCTCCGCACCCCTCCTGTGGCCAGAGACAAATTGAAAATTATTGCCATCACCCTGCTATTTCCTCCCTTGCCTCACTCAACAGCTTGGGATAAATTTCATCCAGCCCTTGAGATTTATCTACTTTTAAGCCTGCCAGATCACTTAGAACCTCCTCTCTGTCTATGTTAATTTTTTAAATTGTATCACAGCTTTTCTCTCTAATTCCTATACCGATATCGCCCCTCTCACCAGTGAACACCGACACAAAGTACTCATTTAGAACCCTACCTATTTCCTCTGGCTTCACACACACATTTCCACTGTGGTCCCTTATGGGCCCTATTCTTTTCCAAGTTATCCTTCTACCCTTAATGTACTTGTAAAACAACTTAGGATTTTCCTTGATTTTACCTGCAAGTATCCTTTCATGTCACCTCTCCTAATTTCCTTTTTAAGTTGCACATTCTATATTCTTCCAGGCCTTCTGCTGTCCTGAACCCTCAATGTCGGACATAAGCCTCCCTTTTTTCTCTTTATCCAATGCTGCATATTCCTCAATCTCCAGGATCAATGGATTTTTGGCCCCTCTTTTTCTTTATTGGAACATGATGGCACTGTACTCGCCCCATTTCCTTCTTGAATATGTCTCACTGTCCTGTCACAAATTTACCTAAAAGCGTCTGCTCTCTTTCCTGGACTCTCTCCTCTCTCTCACTGCGAGCTCTTTACTGAAGTCTTGTCTCTCTCTTTCCAAACACTTTACTGAAGTCTCGCACCTCCCTCTCACTTCACGTTCTTTATTGAAGTCTTGACCCTGTCTCTCTCCGTGTTCTTTACTGAAGTCTCAAATCTCTCTCTTCCTTCGTTGTTCTTGTAGTTTTAAACTGAACTCCCTGCTCCCCTCTCTGTTTCCTGCAGTGCATCTTGTGGATGGTACACACGGCTGCCAATGTGCATTGGTGTTTGAGAGAGTGAATGTTTGTGGATGTGGAGCCAATCAAGTGGGGCTGCTTTGTTCTGGATGATGTCGAGCTCCTTGAGTGTTGTTGGAGCTGCACCCATCCAGGCAAGTGGAGAGTATTCCATCACACTCCTGACTTGTGCCTTGTAGATGGTGGACAGGCTTTGGGGAGTCAGAAAGTGAGTTACTGGCCAGAGGATTCCTAGCCTCTGACCTGCTCTTATAACCACGGGATTTGTACGGCTAGTCCAGTTCAGTTTCCAGTTTATGGTAACCCTCAGGGTGTTAACAGTAGGGAATTCAGCAATGGCAATGCTATTGAATGGTTATACTCTCACTTGTCGGAGATGGTGATTACCAAGCACTTGTGTGGTGTGAATGTTACTTGCCACTTGACAGTCCAAGCCTGGATAATGTCCAGTATCTGAGGAGTTGTGAATGGTGTTGAACATTGTGCAGTCATCAGCGAACATCCCCACTCTGACCTGATGATGGAGGGCAGGCCATTGATGAAGCAGCTGAAGAGGTTAAAACAAACACATCCCTATCTAAAATGAATTGTTAGCCCACATTCTCAGCATGGGAGCTGCCTGTTTTGCAGACAAACCGGCGCCATGTAAAACAAAGCTGAATTTAAAACATACACCTCACAAGAAACATGATAAGAATACATTTCTTAAAGAAACATTGTCATCACAATTGATATCACATAGAGTGAATCTAAGTGGCTGAAGACTGACATCTGTGTTACTGGGGACTCCAGTGGAGGCCGAGATGGATCATCCACTCGGCACTTTTGTCTGATGATTGTTGTAAATGCTTCAGTCTTATCTTTTGCACTGATGTGCTGGGCTCCTCCATCATTGAGGATGGGGATATTTGTGGAGCCTCCTCCTCCAGTGAGTTGTCTAATTGTCCCCCATCATTCATGACTGGATATGGCAGGATTGCTGATCTTAGATCTGATCCATTGGTTGTGGGATCGCTTAGCTCTGTATATCGCTTGCTGCTTATGCTCTTTGGAACACAGGCCCGACTTGTAGCTTCATCAGGTTGACACCTCATTTTTTGTTTGGCCCTGGTGTTGCTCCTGGCATGCCCTCCTGTACTCTTCATTGCTTTGGGATTCCGCAACAGTGGTATACTACAAAGTAGTGTCACGAGCCATGGGAGTAATCAGTATTCCTTGTGACCTAACAACCATCCTGCTCCTTGACCCTGCTATCAATGTAGAGCAGGGACACTGGCCTGCCAAAGTGAAAAAGATTCATTGCAGATTGCGACGTTTGAGTTCTAGTGCAAGCAATGTAAATCACCTGCACTTTCGTAAAGATTGATGCAATCGAAGCTGACACAACCCTGGAGAACCCTGGGGTGGCTCGGTGGCACAGTGGTTCGCACTGCTGCCTCACAGCGCCAGGGAACCAGGTTCAATTCCAGCCTTGGTCACTGCCTGTGTGGAGTCTGCATGTTCTCCCCATGTCTGCGTGGGTTTCCTCTGGGTGCTCCGGTTTCCTCCCACAGTCCAAAGATGTGCAGGTTAGGTTGATTGGCCATGCTAAATTGACCCTAGTGTCAGGGGATTAGCAGGGTAAATATGTGGGGTTACGGGGATAGGGTCTGGGTGGGACTGTGGTCAGTGTAGACGCAATGGGCTGAATGGCCTCCTTCTGCACTGTAGTGATTTTATGATTCTATGAAGTCAGGATGGTGAGTGACTTGGAGTGGAACTTGGTGTTCCCAGGTATCGGTTGCCCTTCTCCATCTAGATGGAAGCAGTCATGGGTTTGGAAGGTGCTGCCTAAAAATCTTTGGTGAATTTCTTATTCTTAAGGTGTTTGACTTGGAAATATATCACCATTCCTTCGCAGCTGCTGAATCAAAATCCTAGAATTCCCTCTCTAACGGCATTGTGGGTCAACCCACAGCACATGGACTGCAGTGATTCAAGAAGGCAGCTCACCACCACCTTCTCAAGGGATGGGCAATAAATGCTGGCCCAGCCAACCCCATGCCCATGTCCCACGATTAAATGAATGAAAAAAAGCAGCAAGCCCTTGTTCACCAGAACCTCAAGGAAGGCAATGAAGGGGCAGCTCGAAAGAAGGAAGGTGAGTCGGACACCTCACACAGCGGGTGGTGAATATTTGGAATGAATTGCCTGAGAAAATAGCTGATCATATCATTCGTTTTAGGACGGAGTTGGGCAGGCAGTTGATGAGAATAAATTTGTGAGCTGTGTATTTTATCCTGTTTCTTGAATTCAATGGCTGCAATGAAATGATAGCTTCTGGTCCTAATTTGCTGTGTTGCAAGTAATCTCTGCTGCTTTCATTTAATATTATAAAGGACAGACAACTTCTGTGCCTTTAATGAGGAACTGTATTCATGACGGGCAATAAACTTGATTCATATGAACCATTGAAACTATGGTTGCAATTGGTCTCTGCTGCTTACTCAGTATGACTGTATCAAGTGGTTAGCACTGCTGAATCACAGCATCAGGGAGCTGGGTTCAATTCCCGGCTTGGGTCACTGTCTGTTTAGAGTTTGCACGTTCTCCTGTGTCTGCGTGGGTTTCCTCCGGGTGCTCCGGCTTCCTCCCGCAGTGTGGGTTAGATTGCTTGTCCATGCAAAATTGCCCCTTAGTGTCAGGGGGATTAGTCGGTAAAATACTTGCGATTACGGGGATAGGGCCTGGGTGGGATTGTTGTTGGTGCAGGCCCGATGGGCTGAATGGCTTCCTCCTGCACTGTAGGGATTCTATGATCCTATGAAAAGATTCTATGAAACTTAATTCATCCATTGATGGTATGGTGGCACAGTGGTTAGCACTGCCACCTCACAGCCCCAGGGACCGGGGTTCAATTCCTAGCTTGGGTCTCTGCCTGTGCAGTCTACACATTGTCTGCTTGGGTTTCCTCCGGGTGCTCTGGTTTCCTCCCACAATGCCCGATTTTACCATCAAGTTGCGCCCGTTTTTGGGCGCAAAAACTTGGTAAAGTCGGACATGAGGCGAGTAGTACGATCCGCGCCCGCCTCCACGCCGGTTCCCCCTTTACAAGGCCCGAAAATGGCCACAATAGGAACTGCACCCGACGGTCATTTAAATGCACTTGCATGCATTTAAATTGACTTAATGGGCTGCACGCCCAACCTTACCGGCACTTCCCCCTTTACCACCGCGTTCACCCATCCAGAATCGGCACAACACAGACATGCTCCACAAAAGTCTTATTCAGCGCTCCAGTTAGTGAGGAGGTAAGGGCCTAGCGTCCAGAAGTGGAAGGGGGGTCCACTGCCACTCTCCTTGAGATCGGTGGAGGGGAAGGGGGAAGTCTGCTGCCACTCTGCCTGAGATCGGTGGGGTGGGGGGGGGAAGGAGGGGCCTGCGATCGGTCTGAGTAGCGGGGGTTGTGGGGATAAGAGGGTCAGTAATGTTGTGGGGGTGGGACAATGTCTGTGGGGCCAGGGGGAGGCATTATCCAGCCCGGGAGGGATGTGACTGGGGAGCCATGTTCTATAATTGTTTTCTGCGCATGCGCAGTTGGAGGCACCGAATGGAGCTGCAGTGTTTCGGGCACAATAAGCCCAGCCCACTGGCTTCTGCAGCGCAATTCGGAATTGCTGATATTTTGTCAGGTAGAGTGCATATGGGAGTAGCCTGAGAACAGGCCTAAGAGTTGGATCTGAAACGTTCCCAGCTTCAAGTCCGCCCAGCACTTAGAATCAAAATGGTAAAATAGGGCCCACAATCTGAAAGACATGCTGGTTGGGTGCATTGGCCATTGTTATGGTTCAGGTCAGAAACTCCAAAGTGTTTTATGAGGCCCGTCTGAACCATAAGTTTTGCATTTTACATTTGGCTAGGATAAGCTTGAGATGTTTCACTTCAGGTGTGATTCAAGTGACCCACGAGGGAGCTTTCATCAAACAAAGTTTATTTAAGAATATGGTTAACATGTATAGTAAGAAGTGAGCAAGAACCTTTATCAATTACAAAGAAGAAACAAAACAACCACTATAATGTAAAACTCTTAATGAATATCTCTAACGTGTTCCAATTGAAACCAAAACCCATAGACAACAAAAGCCCTTTTCACAGTTTTAACACAGCACAGACCACTGCTCATGTGATACTGGAAATTGAGTCCTTTGGTTGAAGTCTGCACTTCTCTGGATTTACTCTAAACATTTTGAAGACAAGACAGCTTCCCAAAGCATCAGAGAGACGCTGGTCCAGCCCCCAACAACAGCAAACTTTAACCCTTCAGGAAAACAAGATCTTGCTTTCAGCTAGCCAACAGAATTTACAAGACAACGGGGAGAGAAGGAAAACACTTCTTTTTTAGCTTGCCGTCCCTTCTAAAACACAACTCAAAACTGAAACTGAAAATGAAATCCCTGTCACCTGAGCTGCACACAATTTTTTCTTCTCAACAATGACATTACCTAAGGCTGTGAGCTTGATACACACTGACTGTGAAAGCTGCAGAGATCATGATTTTAAAAAAACACTTCTTAAAGGTACAATAACATCACAGCCATGCTAAATTCTCCCTCAGTGTACCCAAACAGGTGCTGGAATATTGCGACTAGGGAATTTTCACAGTAACTTCAGCACAGCTGACTTGTGGCACTAATAAATATACTTAACTAAGTGTTTTTTGTATTTCATTCACCACTGCATGGTATAGTTTGCCTTGCTGATCCCTGTTGTGCTGAGTGATGGTGTCAATGTTTATTGAATCTGACAGTTGTGACAAGGGCTTTGAATATAGTTGGTGTGCCTGAATGATTGCAATTCAATGTGCTGTGTTAATCACCTCTTAGGAAGCTTTTATACACAGTTGAAATATTGCAGTCGTGAACGGAATCATTTATTGTGTTCAATTCCTTGGTGCAGATAAAACGGTTCCTATTAGAATTTCATCCCTCATTTCCAATGTCTGTTGTCAGTACACAACTGATCAATGTCAGGAGAAAATTAAATTCACAAAGTGAATTCCCCTTTGGGTGAATCCCCAGCAAAGATATATTTCAGAAATTGACAATCACAACTCCAATTGGCCAAGAACTGAAGGTGTAATGAATAAAGGAGCCAGAGGAGTGGAGTGTAAGCACCTTTTGAACAACGTGGTTGTATAATGCCTGAGACATGTCATGATGGAATGATTAGATTTCAGCAGCATGGAATGTAAGCTGATGTGGCACAGTTTTCAAAGAACAAAGAACAATACAGCACAGGAACAGGCCCTTCGGCCCACCAAGCCTCCGTCGCTACGCTGTTTCTATCCCTCCTATTCGTATCTCTATCAAGATACACCTTGAACGTTGCTGGCATGCCTGCTTCCACCACCTCCAATGGCAGTGTGTTTTAGGCACCCACCATCCTCTGTGTGAAAAACTTTCCCCGCACATCTCCCCTAAACTTTCCCCCTCTCAGCTTAAACCTGTGCCCTTTTATATTCGACCCTTCCACCCTGGGAAATACCCTCTGACCATCCACCCTGTCTATGCCTCTCATAATTTTGTAGGCCTCTATCAGGCCTCCGTCTTTCCAGTGAAAACAATCTGAGTTTATTCAACCTCTCCTCATACCTGAAACCTTCCAGACCAGGCAACATCCTGGTCAACCTTCATTGCATCCTCTCCAAAGCAAAGCAAAGTCTATTTCCTGTTTTTAATTTTTTTCGCTGGATATTGGCAACCGCCGGAAAGGCCAGCATTTGTTGCCCCATCCCCACTTACCCTTGAATTGAGTGGCTTGTTCTGGCCATTTCTGAGGGCCAATCAGAGCCAACCACATTGCTGTGGCTCTGGAGTCACATGTAGGCCAGACCAGGTAAGGACGGCAGATTTCCTTCCCTAAAGAACATTAGTGAATCAGATGGGTTTTTCCGATAATTGATGATAGTTTCACAGTCACCCTTACTGAGACCAGCTTTATATTGCAGTTTTGTTAACAGAATTCAAATTCCACAGCTGCCATGATGGAATTTAAATCCATCTCCCAGAGCCAGGGCCACTGGATTACTAATCCCATGACATTCCTACTATGCCACCATCTCCCTGTATTACACATGAACATACAAATTAATAACAGGATTAGACCACGTGCTCTCTCGAGCCTGTTCTGCTATTCAATAAGATCATAGCCGATCTCATTTTAACCTCAATTTCACATTCTGCCTATATTTCACCCCTTTGTTTACCAACTGGGGGATTTTCACAGTAACGTAAGTGTTAACGTAAGCCTACTTTTGACTAATAAATAAACTTTAAAAAATTATCTACTTCTGCCTTCAAAGATATTCAAAGACATTGCCTTAACCACCTTTTGAGCAAGAGAATTCCAAAGTTTCACAACCTTTGGAGATTTTCTTTTCCTCATCTCTGTCT
Organism: Mustelus asterias; assembly: GCF_964213995.1. Classification (NCBI taxonomy): domain Eukaryota; kingdom Metazoa; phylum Chordata; class Chondrichthyes; order Carcharhiniformes; family Triakidae; genus Mustelus; species Mustelus asterias. Next base: position 14,771,752 of record NC_135823.1, read on the forward strand.
TCAATAGGTGCCCTCTTATTTTTAAACAGTGACAACGAGTTCTAGATTCTAGTCATTGAGTTGGAGGAAATTTCTGCTTGTCCATTTCTGGGTATCAAACAAGCAGCCTGACAATGCAGAGAAAATGTAGGGGTTAAACAAGGCAGTGGCGAGGTAGAGCTCTGATGAAGGGACATCCTGACTTGAAACGTTGGCTATGGGCGGCAGGGTGGCACAGTGGTTAGCACTGTAGCCTCACAGTGCAAGAGACCCGGGTTCAATTCCTGTCTTGGGTCACTGTCTGTGCGGAGTCTGCACGTTCTCCCGTGTCTGCGTGGGTTTCCTCCGGGTGCTCCGGTTTCCTCCCACAGTCTGAAGGACGTGCTGGTTAGGCACATTGGCCGTGCTAAATTCTCCCTCAGTGTATCCAAACAGATGCTGAAGTGCGGCGACTAGAGGATTTTCACAGTAATTTCATTGCAATGTTAAGGTAAGCCTACTTGTGACACTAATAAATAAACTTAAAACTCTATTCTCTCTCTACAGATACTGTCAGACCTGCTGAGTTTCTCCAGCATTTTCTGTTTTTCTTTTTGTTATATTCTAACTGTGTTCTTAAATAAAGTTTGTTTTGATAAAATCTTCCTAGTGGGTCAAATGAATTATATCTGGAGTAAAACATCTTATGCTCACCCTGATGCCAAAATTAAATGCAAAAGTTAGGGTCTAGGCTAACTGCATTATATGCCTTGGAGTTTCTGGGCTGGTCCCTAACAGCCTGCTCTGCCATTCATTATGATCATGGCTGATCATCAAATTCAAAACCCTGATCCCCCTACCCCCATATCCCTTCATTCCTTTAGTCCCAAGAGCTATATCTATTTCCTTACTGAAATCACACAATGTTTTAGCCTCAATTGTTTTCTGTGGTAGTGAATTCCACAGATTCATGACTCTCTGCATGAAGAAATTTCTCCTCACTTCAGTCCTAAAAGGTTTATCGCTTATCCTCAAACTATGACCCCTAGTTCTGGACTCCTGCACCATTGGGAACATTCTTTCTGAATCTACCCTGTCGAACCCTGTTAGAATTTTATAAGTTTCTGTGAGATCTCCTCTCACTCTTCTAAACTCCAGTGAATATAATCCTAACTGATTTAGTCTCTCCTCATATGACAGACCTGCCATCCCAGGAATCAGCCTGGTAAACCTTCGCTGTACTCCTTCTATAGCAAGGACATCCTTCCTCAGATAAGGACACCAAAACTGAACACAATATTCCAGGTGTGGCTTCACCAACGCCCTAGACAATTGCAGCAAAACATCCCTATTCCTATATTCAAATCCTCTCGCTATGAAAGCCAACATACCATTTGCCTTCTTTAAAGCCTGCTGTATTTGCATGTTTATTTTCAGTGACTAGTGCACAAGGACACCAACATTTGCACAAATGTGAGGTAATGCATTTTGGAAGGTCTAATACAGATAGGAAATATACAGTAAATGGCAGAACCCTTAGGAGTATTGATAGGCAAAGGGATCTGGGTGTACAGGTACACAGGTCACTGAAAGTGGCAATGTAGGTGGAGAAGGTAGTCAAGAAGGCATACGGCATGCTTGCCTTCATCGGCCGGGGCATTGAGTTTAAAAATTGGCAAGTCATGTTGACGCTTTATAGTGAGGCCGCACTTGGAATATAGTGTTCAATTCTGGTTGCCACACTACCAGAAGGATGTGGAGGCTTTGGAGAGGGTACAGAAAAGATTTACTAGGATGTTGCCTGGTATGGAGGGCATTAGCTATGAGGAGAGGTTGGAGAAACTTGGTTTGTTCTCACTGGAGTGACGGAGGTTGAGGGGCGACCTGATAGAAATCTACAAGATTATGAGGGGCATGGACAGAGTGGATAGTCAGAAGCTTTTTCCCAGGGTGGAAGAGCCAATTACTAGGGGGCATAGGTTTAAGGTGCGAGGGGCAAGTTTTAAAAGAGATGTATGAGGCAGATTTTTTACACAGAGAGTGGTGGGTGCCTGGAACCCGTTGCCGAGAGAGGTAGTGGAAGCGGTTACGGTAGTGACTTTTAAGGGACGTCTTGACAAGAACATGAATGAGATGGGAATAGAGGGATATGGTCCCCGGAAACGTAGGGGGTTTTAGTTAAGTCAGGCAGCATGGTCGGTGCAGGCTTGGAGGGCTGAAGGGCCTGCTCCTGTGCTGTAATTTTCTTTGTTCTTTGTACATGAATAGGATGGGAATAGAGGGATATGGTTCCCGGAAGGGTAGGGGGTTTTGGTTAAGTCAGGCAGCATGGTCAGTGCAGGCTTGGAGGACCGAAGGGCCTGATCCTGTGCTGTAATTTTCTTTGTTCTTTGTTTCTATAGTTCCCTGTTTTCTCTCTACCTCTCTTTTTGAAGAGCGGGCTTACATTAGCTACCCTCCAATCTGTAGGAACCATTCCAGAGTCGAAAGAATTTTGGAAAATGACCGCTAATGGATCTAATATTTCTAGGACAACTTCGTTAAGTACTCTGGGAAGAAAATTATCAGGCTCTGGAGATTTATCCACCTTCAATCTCATCAATTTCCCCAAAACCATTTCTTTATGGATGCTGATTTCCTTTAGCTCCTCATTAAAACTTGTTTCCCTCAGAACCTCTGGTACTTTATTCATGTCTCCCTTTGTGAAGACAGGAGCAAAATACAAATTTAATTCCTTCGCCATTTCTTTATTCCCCACTATGAATTCCCCCATTACTGACTGTAAAGGGCCGACATGTAATCCATGGTTTACCACAATTCCCTTTCCACTCTTGGGCCAAATAGGAATAAAAAAAGTTTGGAGTTCACCCATACATTTCTTGAATGCCTGCCACTGTATTTCCTTTCAGCAATGTTTCCCAGTCAATCACGGCCAATTCATGCCTCATGCCATCATAGTTACCTTTATTGAAATTCAGGACCCTGGTCTCAGAATCAACTACATCACTATCCACCTTGACAAAGAATTTTACCATATTATGGCCATTTGTCCCCAAGGGTTCTCTCATAACTAGATTGCCAGCTGATCCTTTCTCATTGCACAATACCCAGTCTAAGATGGCCTGGACCCTTGTTGGTTCCTCAATATATTGGTACAGAAAACTTTCCTTATACACTCCAGAAATTCCTTCTCTTTTGTTCTGTGACTAATTTGACTCTCCCAATCTACATGCAGATTAAAGTCGCCCATAATCCCAGATGTTCCTTTCACAGATGCATTTCTGATTTCCTGTCTAATGCTTTTTCCAACATTACCACTACAGTTTGGTGGTCTCATATACCACCTCACAAATGTTTTTGCCCCTTGGTGTTTCATATTTTGACCCATACAGATTCCACATCAGCTATGATAATACTTTTTCTCCATATCGTATCAATATCTTCTTTAATCAACAATGCAACCATCACCTTTTCCTTTCTGTCTGTCCTTCCGAAACAATGAGTAGCTCACAATGTTTAGATCCCATCCTTGGTCACCTTGGAGCCATGTCTCCGTAATCCAAACTATTTTATACCCCTTAACATCTATTTGCACAAATAATTCATCCATTTTATTTTGAACGCTCCAAATATTCAGGTACAAAACAATCCAAGGGCAATGAGACAGAGAAGGTCCCATCATCATGGGCATGAGGGGGAACTCTTTGACTTGGCGGGGGGGAGTGAAAGGGTAGGGTGATAATCCCCATGAAGTCCATGGGGAATCACTGATTGGTCTCCCTGTGGAGCTCGTTGAGTATGAGTTCCCCTGGTAACAGGCAGTGGTCTGCCCAGCTGGAACTCAGTACCTAAGCTTTTCATAAGGCAGGCCCAAGACTGGGCCTGCTGAATTGTAGTCCCTGGCAGGGACTAGTGTATGTACACCACGGGGGAATTGTGCCAGTTATCTTTGCATTTGTTATTAGAAGTAAGGGTGGAAGAAGTGGGGAAGAGGGATTTGCAGAGATGGTGGGAAGTGGGAAGAAGTTGATGGCTTATCTTTACATTCCTAGGGAATGCTGGGGTAGTGACCAGTTTGATAGACGAGAGCAGGGCCCAATAGTTTGATGTGGGCCATCTGGATATAGTGATGTATGGTTAAATTAGGTGTGCATTACAAAGTCTATATTGGACTTAAGGGAGCAATACCTAGGGACAAAATCAGCATGGGAAATTATAACAATGGCAACAAGAGGGCAGCACAGTGGTTAGCACTGCTGCCTCACAGCTCCAGAGACCTGGGTTCGATTCCCAGCTCGGGTCACTGTTTGTGCAGAGTTTGCACGTTCTCCCCATGTCTGCGTGGGCTTCCTCCGGGTGCTCCGGTTTCCTCCCACAGTCCAAAGATGTGCAGGTTAGGTTGATTGGACATGCTAAATTGCCCCTTAGTGTCCCAGGATGCATTGGTTAGAGGGATTAGCGGGGTAAATATGTGGGGTTACGGGGATGGAGCCTGGGTGGGATTGTTGTCAGTGCAGGCTCATTGGGCCGAATGGCCTCCTTCTGCATTGTAGGGATTCCATAAGAGAATCAGATGTGGAACAAACATGTGACTGAACAAATCTGTAAAAGCCCAGCAGTGAATGAAAGGCTACAGGTGAGACAGATAGCCATTGAAGTGCCATTGTAAGTGACTTGGAGAGAGCTTCCACCATTGGCAGATACAGAAGGAAGGTGTGAATGATGCAAATTACAAGGTATTGATTAGTCACAGATTTGTTACTGATTGAGACAATGGGAATGAATGGCAAAGTCAAGGTGGCCTTGAATATGGGTATAAAAGCTTTTATGGTGGGATCTTTGACTCAAATACGCTTTTAACTTGAAATAAAATGACATGGTGCCAATATCAAAAAATCGGTATTCAATCAATCAATGTTTATAGGTGCTTAGATTTGAAGAAACGCTTGTCTTTTCCTCATTAAGGTTTTGAATTATTTTATATTAGTTGTCATATTGTCATTGAATTCTTTGATCATGAACGACTCCTTGTGACATTTTGGCTACTGTCAGATTTACAATTGATGATCTTGTCATTAAATCAGAAAATAGATAAATGTGTCTCAACCTGCTGCTATGGAGTTGGTAGCTAGGGAACGTCGTTAGGTTGGCCAGCCTAGGAATTTATTCCTTAGAACGTAGGAGAATGAGGGGGTGACCTTATTGAGGTGCATAAAATCATGATGGGCATAGATTGGATGAACGCACATCTATCTGGCCGGATTTTACGAGGATTTGACCAAGTGTCCAGCGAGCGTGAAAATGGGAGGGTTGCTGATCTGTTTTTTGGGTGAGTTTTCATTCCCGGTCTCATGGATGAGACATTGAAAATGTGAGTTAGACCATTTTTAGCTGTTGCAGGAAGTGGACTGGGCTTAATTTGCCATGATGTGGAGATGCCGGCGTTGGACTGGGGTAAACACAGTAAGAAGTTTAACAACACCAGGTTAAAGTCCAACAGATTTATTTGGTAGCAAAAGCCACACTAGCTTTCGGAGCTGCAAGCCCCTTCTTCAGGTGAGTGGGAATTCTGTTCACAAACAGAGCATGTAAAGACACAGACTCAATTTACATGAATAATGGTTGGAATGCGAATACTTACAACTAATCAAGTCTTTAAGAAACAAAACAATGTGAGTGGAGAGAGCATCAAGACAGGCTAAAAAGATGTGTATTGTCTCCAGACAAGACAGCCAGTGAAACTCTGTGGGGGTTACAAATAGTGCGCCATGAACCCAATATCCCGGTTGAGGCCGTCCTCGTGTGTGCGAAACTTGGCTATCAGTTTCTGCTCAGCGACTCTGCGCCGTCGTGTGTCGCGAAGGCCGCCTTGGAGAACGCTTACCCGAATATCAGAGGCCGAATGCCCGTGACCGCTGAAGTGCTCCCCAACAGGAAGAGAACAGTCTTGCCTGGTGATTGTCGAGCGGTGTTCATTCATCCGTTGTCGCAGCGTTGCCGCAGAAAGCTAGTGTGGCTTTTGCTACCAAATAAACCTGTTGGACTTTAACCTGGTGTTGTTAAACTTCTTACTTAATTTGCCAGCCAGCCTGCAGATGGAGCTATTGCGCATGTGCAGACTTCTGATTCTGCACGTGCACAATTCCAACAGCAGAGGTCTGACAGACTGAGAGAGAGCTACTCGGCTCCTGCTGCTCCAGGCAGCCCGAAGAAACTCCCCCCATAGCCAATTGCGAGCCCCTCTCCACCCAAAATGCAGCCCTCATCACTCCCACCGCCATCCAGATCAATCATGCTCCCCTCAGCAATGGTGATGATGCAGAGCGGGCCCCCCCTCCCCCTTACCCCCCCCACCTATCGCATCTGCAGAGTGACAGCAGACCACCCCGCCCCCCCCCCTGCGATCTGATCATAGACAGGGTGTCCCCTTCGACTGGGCCACCCTTTCAGGCCCCGCCCCTTCAGACCCCAACACCATAGTCCCCGCGCCCTATAGGCCCTGTCCCGGTACTTATATTAAGACCAAGTCGGAAGCTGTAACTGACTTAAGATCTTATGATGATTTAAAGTCTCTTTAAGTTGAGAATTAAAAGCGACAAGAAGTTGACTGATTACATTCACCTAACTGGGGTCCAAAGATAGCAGAATTCTAACAAACTGAATCGAGTATTTCAAACATGGAGTTCTGGGAAAGATGGGAATGGGTTTTGAAGGTACCAATACTTTCAAGGACTATAGAGAGCAGTGAGAGCTTGTAATTCAAACAGAAAATGCTGGAAAAATTCAGCAGGTCTCTGACAGCATCTGTGGAGAGAGAGAGACAGAGGCCGGAATTTACTTGGCTTGAAAAGTTGCACGGGAGGAGCCTGTTCATCTTATCTGCTGACACTCCAACGCATCAAGGTCAACACAGCTAGAGTGGGGGTTGTCGTGGAGATCTTAGTCCAAATCCTTGTCCTGCACTGCAACAGAACGCGCCCTCCATGCCGCGTCCTCCACGCCGCGCACTCCATGCCGCAGGGCATGCACTCTATGCTGCGTCCTCCATGCCGCGCACTCCATGCCGCGTCCTCCACGCCACGCACTCCATGCCGCAGGGCATGCACTCTATGCTGCGTCCTCCATGCCGCACACTCCATGCCGCAGGGCATGCACTCCATGGTGCAAGTACTTGCTGGTTTCCATCAGTGCCAATGTCAGAGGACAGCAGGGTTTCTTGGCATCACTGCAGTGGCCCCTCTGTTCCAAGGAGGGATCCAGGGGCCCTGAAGGACCCATAGGGGGGGAAGTTAGCTAGCACAGAGCAGGACCCCGAAAACAGACTGGTGCCTTCCAAGTCTTGACCCTCCAGAGAACGCCCGCTAAGAACATCACAGACAACAGGATGTGGCAGAGAGCAGGTTGCTTCCCCCTCTGCTGTGGGTGTTGGGGATGCACCATGACAATGTGGCAGGGTTAGAAGGGTCAAGAAGCTCCAGTTGCACAGTGCGGGCATGAGTGTTTAACGCTTGGACAGAATGTTCACCTCTGTAAACAAACTCTCACTAACAGCACCAGCCCTCTGGCTCTTTGTTCTGGTTGAGCTGTGTTCCTGTAATTCAGAAGTGCAAACCGGATTCCTGCACAGGGTAAAAGATGCTCAGTCCAGGGCTGCCTCGCTGTGCTTTCTGTAAGGTTCCCAGTACGTCAATGGCGTCCCTTCACAGTGACTGATCACATCAGTCACACCAGCTTTCTGTGAGGAATGAGGATGTCTCTCACAATGCACAGGGCTAGCGTCACTCATTCCAATCATTCTCCACGAGTTTCTGCACCTTTGAGATGTGGCTGCACCCCCCACCCCACCTTACCATACCCCCCCCCACCCCCACCCCCCCTTTCCCCCACCCCATCCAATCAGCTCATGAAGGATGCTGTAGGATCAGTGAATGTAAAACTTTCCCCATTGCGTCGCCATGATATGACCCCAGCAACTGAGAGCAAGTGAGCTGCTACTATCCAGACAGGAGGCAGAAATTCACAGATGTTCTGTGAGGATCCATGGAATATTCCCCCCACACTCCACATGCCCTCCCACCTTGGACTAAAACCATTGGTCTCACCCAACTAGGCCTCCGATACCATGAAGAGAAACACATTCATCTCCCTTGCATCTTATCCTGATACCCTTCGAGAGTTATCCCAGTCTCTGTCAAGCATTACTCCGGTCTCCCTTGAGTCTCAGCCCATTCTTCCTTTGTGTCTTACCCCGATACATTCGGAGTCAAGTCTCCTCCTGAAAACGCAGAGCCACTCTGCAAGTGCTGCGCTCACCTCTAAGCTCCCCTCAGGGTTCTGCTGGCCACATGCATGCCTTTTGCAGACAGTCATGTTTCACACTATTCTGCCATCTTGCTGCTATAGTTGGATTTTTGACCGGTGGGGAGAGGGGGAGTTAGTCAGGGGTGAGGGGTATGCCAATGTATGGGCTCAATAATGAAATGCGAATGTATTCTAATAAGGTCCCTGACATCCAATGGCGAGAAACACACAGCCCGCCACTGACAGTAGATGGAATGTTCGTGGGCAGATGTATCGTTAACGTGAAAATGTAACTTTGCATTTCTCAAGATATTTTCTGCTTCTGTCACCGAACCCGCTTAACGTGAACGGGAGCGGCACGGTGGCACAGTGGTTAGCTCTGCTGCCTCACAGCGCCAGGGACCCGGATTCGATTCCCGGCTTGGATCACTGTCTGCGTGGTGTTTGCACATTCTCCCCGTGTCTGCGTGGGTTTCCTCCGGGTGCTCCAGTTTCCTCCCACAGTCCAAAGATGTGCGGGTTAGGTGGATTGGCCGTGCTAAATTGCCCCTCAGTGTCAGGGGGATTAGCAGGGGTAAATATGTGGGAGCATGGGTCGGATTGTGGTCAGTGCAGGCTCGATGGGCCAAATGGTCTCCTTCTGCATTGTAGGGTTTCTATGGAGTCTATTCTATGAAAGAAAAATCCCAGCCATTATCTCCATTTCTCCAAAGATGCTGCCTGACCTGCTGAATATTCCAATGATTTCTGCTTATAATTCAGATTTCCAGCATCCTCCATATTTTGCTACTGTGTTATAATAAGAGATTTTTTTACATAATCAAATAAGTTTTTTTAAAGTTTATTTATTAGTCACAAGTAGGCTTATATTAACACTGCAACGAAGTTACTGTGAAAATCCCCGAGTCGCCACATTCCGGCACCTGTTTGGGTACACTGAGGGAGAATTTAGCACGGCCAATGCACCTAACCAGCACGTCTTTCAGACTGTGGGAGGAAACCGGAGCACCCGGAGGAAACCCACGCAGACACGGGGAGATCGTGCAGACTCCCCACAGACAGTGACCCAAGCCGGGAATCGAACCTGATCCTTTAGTGCTGTGAGGCAGCAGCGCTAACCATTGTTCCACCTGCAGGCTGTTTATGTTTATTTATTAATGTCACAAGTAGGTTTACTGCAATGAAGTTTCTGTGAGAATCCCCAATTAGTAATCGATTGGTATTACTAATCAATTAGCATGAATGAGAAAAAGACTTCCACGTTGTAGCATTCATGAAAGAATCAAAGTGCATATAAATAGCACATGTGGTGTTTTGAATCCAAGGATCATAAAGCATTCCACAAACATCTGGGTTGCATGGTATTGGCGAGACGATAGAAGATTATATCCACTGAGTTTAGATATCGAACTGCCAACAAAAATAAAAACACATCTTTTCTACAGATAGAATGAGGGTGTTTCTGTCCACACAGAATGGAATGTGTTGTGAATGCATTGCCTCCCCAGCTATCCTATTTACAACATCCACTCATTTGGATGTTGTAATGACATCTTTAAACCTTTGTGGTTTTATTGCTTACTCCTGTATAATTTGTAGCAGTGTAGTTTGTTGAAATAATAACTTCCTCATTAATTATTTCTCGGCCAAGTTCCTTATAGGTCCTTATTGTCTGTAACCAAAGCCCTGCTGTTAATGTTCTTGCTGATATTTAGTACAACGCTTGAGGCACTTTGAGAATTTGTTACAGAATTTACAGCACTTGAAGAGCTTCCTACGTTTTGCTGTATATTTGTTTGGCAGTTGTGTTATGCTATCTCGTCTTTGTAGGGATGCCAGTGAAGTATTAAACAGCTACAGCATCTCCAGAGGGAAAGGCAAATGCCAAATTCTTAACATGTGAGGCAATCTTAACTTCAAAGGTTCCAGCCTAACATTTGCAATGAGACTATGTTCAAAATTTTCCAAGTCATCATTCATCCAGTTAATCTCCACATAGAAAGCTTCATTGGCACCGGTGTTCAGAGCAGTCAGATCACATTAAATATAAATTCAATTGTCTAAAAGGAAGGTAATTCAGATTTCAGGAACTGCAATGCACATTGCCAGTAAACATATCCAATAAATGCATCAGCCACATAAACCAGGGAGGCGTAAGTCTCGATTTATGCTAAGCAAGCCATTTCCTCCAAGTTTGTTTCTATTTCATCGCATTGTCCACTGCTCCAACTGAGATGTTGCTATTTACGGATTTGGATTTAATGGCATTGGAAGTAAAAAATGTGGTTCTTTTCTTGCTCATTATGCAGATCAATGCTTCCTCGACTGTGTTATAACAGCTCTTCTTTGTGCTACCAGAGGGTGTTGAATCTGTGGAATTCATTGCATTCACAGAAGGCTATGGGGACAAGTCATTGAGTGTTTTTAAGACAGAGATAGATAGTATCTTGATTGGTAAAGGGGATCAAACGTTATGAGGGAAAGGCAGGGTTGAGAAACATATCAGCCATGATCGAATGGCGGACGGACTCAATGGGCTGAATGGCCTAATTCTGCTCCTTTATCTTATGATCTATAGGAACTTGGATTTAATTGGTCGGTGGATTCTTCAAACTATCATGAGCCTTTTGGGGTAGAAATAGTTCTTCTCTAAGGAGCCCTGAGAGTTAGGATGGACGCAAGAAATGCTGACATCTTAGTTGTGGGATCCCCGTCTCGTAACGTTGAAGGCTTTGGAAGGAGGCAATGGATTGCACCTTGTTGTAGTTGCCAGTCTCAGTGGCACGCCAGCTACTCCACCAGCGCTGGGGACAGGATTCTATTTACCACTGAACAGCAGGAGAACTGTCCTTACAGAATCCGGAAACTGTCTGGGAGAAAAGCAAATGAATATTCTCTGCTTTCACCAAGACTCTGTCCTCTACACTGTTGACGTGGACATTACCAAATGGCCCCCAAGAATTGCAGTCTTTCTTTCCATGCCTCCACCCCAATTGACAAATTTGCCTGGATCTCTCACAGATCAAGAAAGCCATGCGGACATCCCCGAGGCTGGAACTATCTCCAGGGTGGTCTGCATAGAGGTGGAACCCACTGGAATATTAGCAAGCAAAAAACATATTGGATTCCATCTCTTGGAGAGGGTGCACTGAACTTTCATATGTTTTTGATAATCAGATATAATCTTTGTGGTTGATTGTTGACATCAGGTGGTAACGTGCGTCTAAAATGGCCATGATACATTTTGAGCTTTAGCCCACGTTTAGCACATGACAACATCTTGGTAAATAAGTTGAGGTGTTTGCTAAGAGCGGCCACCTAGAGGCTTGTGAACAGATTGATTGTCATATGAAACACCTGCTAACATCTTTAAAGAGGCTGAATGGCTTTTTAGTTGCCAGTGCTTACCTTTTCCCAGCAGTGAAATATTGTTTGGGAGTAAACAAAGCATTGATCTGGATTTTGAGAGCTACTTAATTAATAGATATATTACTGAAGCTGTGGGTGGCACGGTGGCACAGTGGTTAGCACTACTGATGCATAGCACCAAGGACCTGGGTTCGATTCCCGGCTTGGGCCACTGTCTGTGTGGAGTCTGCACATTCTCCCCGTGTCTGCGCGGGTTTCCTCCGGGTGCTACAGTTTCCTCCCACAATCCAAAGATGTGCTGGTTAGGTGCATTGGCCATGCTAAATTGCCCCTCACTATCCCAGGATGCGTATGTTAGCGAGGTAAATATGTGGGGTTACGGGAATAGGGCCTGGTTTGGATTGTTGTCAGTGCAGACTCGATGGGCCAAATGGCCTCTTTCTGCACTGTAGGGATTCTATGATTCCATGACCTCTGAAGCAGCTTGGGAGACTTTCTGGGACACATTGTCATGGTCAACACGAAAGCAACATTTATTGCACAAAGCCTCAAAGGACTTCTGTTAAAAGAGCAAGTGCGCCATTTTATTGGGTACCTGATGATGGAGTTTCAATGCCAAAGCAAGAACAGATATGTCCTTTCCCTCAATTCCTGCGCTGCCCTGCAATGTGCTGCTGCACACCAGCCAGAAGTGTCAATGTTATGTTTTATGCCTCGGAGACATTCAAAGATGATCAGAACAAAGAACAGCACAGCACAGGAACAGGCCCTTCGGCCCACCAAGTCTGTGCTGACACAGATGCCTCTGTAATCTAATATTTTCTTGCCTCTATGTGGTCCATATCCCTCTATTCCCTGCCTATTCATGTATCTATTCAGATGCCTCTTGAACATTGTTATAGAATCTACTTCCACCATCTCCTCTGGCAGCGCGTTCCAGGCATTCACCACCCTCTGTGTGAAAAAGCTGCCCTTTACATCTCTTTTACACTTGCCCCTCTCACTCTCAACCTATGCCCCTGAGTAATTGACCCTTTGACCCTGGGAAAAAGACTCTGACTATCCACTCTATCCAAGCCTGTCATAACCTTGTAAACCTCTATCAGGTCCTCCCTCATCCTTCGATGCTCCAATGAGAACAATTCAAGTTTGTTCAACCTTTCTTCATAGTCTATATCCTCCAAACCAGCCAACATCCTGGTAAATCTCTTCTGTACCCTTTCCAATGCATCAACATCCTTCTGGTAGTGTGGTGACCAGAATTGAACACAATACTCCAAATGCAGCCCAACCAAAGTCTTATACAGCTGCAACATGATTTTCCAATTTCTATACTCAACGCCCGACCGATGAAGGCCAGCATGCCATATGCCTTCTTGACCACCTTGTCTACCTGAGTTGCTACCTTCAGGGAACTGTGCATCTGCAAGCCTAGATTCATCTGTATGCTAAAGAAAGAGCCACCAGACACACAATGAACCATGGAACAATCAAACAATTGAATACTACCCTCCACTACTTTGAAATGGATGCAAGTAACCCACATATACAGCTTCACCAACTTGCATCTGATTAGTGCTTTAGTTGTAAACCTGTAGGTGTCACTGGTTTAGCATGTCCGGCAAATTTAAATTATGTTAATCAGTAAGTGGGACAAAAATTGTGTGCTAAATCCAAAAGGGATTTTCAAAAGGATCAAGAGAGCTAGGAATCATTAGTACACATACAGAAGATTGCCAGTGGCCAGTTAGCTCACTTGGTTAGAACATGGTGCTAATAATGGCAAGGTCATGGGTTCGATCCCCGTAATGGTCAAATACAATTGCCAGGGTGGCACGGTGGCACAGTGGTTAGCACTGCTGCCTCACAGTGCCAGAGACCCGAGTTCGATTCCTGGCGTGGGCCACTGTCTGTGTGGAGTTTGCACGTTCCCCCCGTGTCTGCGTGGGTTTCCTCCGGGTGCTCCGGTTTCCTCCCACAGTCCGAAAGATGTGCTGGTTATGTGCTTGGCCATGCTAAATTGTCCCTCAGTGTATCCGAACAGACGCCGGAGTGCGCCGACTAGAGGATTTTCACAATAACTTAATTGCAGTGTTAATGTAAGCCTACTTGTGACACAAATAAATAAATTTAAAAGATGATTCCATGGCTTTGGGAGATATTGCTCAGCGACAGAAAGTAGGTGAGGAAGAGAAGGGAAAACATCCCTTCAGTGAACGTGTGGATCAAAAAGACCATTGCTGGAGGTATGTGATCAAATAGATCAGAGCAGTCTCATCAAACTAGAGGCATTGAAAGAGGAGGGTGTGGTTAGCCATGTCAAAAGTTGCAGAGCTCAAGGAGAATGTGGGATGAATAAAGTGACATAATTGCTGTTGTGGTATTACTTACACACCATTGTAAAGTAAAAGTGATCAGCAGAGCAAAGGTTAACATGGGGTGGAGAATAACACACCGCGCAGTATGATGTACAGAGTCACATGGTAAGAGACTTTGGGAGAGAACAGTCTAGAGGAAACCTCTGTGAATAAGGAGCCTAGCTGCATGCAACATCTCCATGTAAGACCACGCGAGCGATTCTCCTGGCCTGCTACGCTGCTCGAGTAGCACAGCATGTTGGGAAATATCAGTGGGGAGCCTGTAGCGGGATTCGCGACTGGTGTCCAGCCAATCGCAACTCGCCCAGGCCATTTGTTTTAACATAATCATCTGCACAAGGCTGATTACCAAACTGAAATTCACATTTCCATATGATTACCTAGCCCGGAACGCTAGTCTCCAGGTTGCTAATGTATCCACCTGCCCCCGCAAGGAGAGGTTCATACCAGCAGGGATTAAAGCTGGTCCCCATCAAAGGGGACTAGGCTAATCATCCCGCTGTGGGGACAGAGGCCATTGATGCCCCCCCAGAAGGTCAGGGGAAGTTGGGTGCCCCTTGGGAAGTACCAAGGGTGTGGGTCCAATCGATGGCAGTGGGGGGACCCACTGTACACCCTGCATTAGGGATCAGTGGAGTTGGGAGGGGGTGAACTGGGCAGGACATTGGGATGGGTCAGGCTGGACATGGGGTGGAGGGTCATAGAGGCCATCGATCAGTGGGGGCGGGGGGACCTGGGAAGCAATTGGAAGGCCGGTGATTAGGAGGCCGGCAATGGGGGCGGGCATGCACCAACCTCCCCACTGGCAGATTGGCACATGCGCAGTGGCCCGCTGAGTGCACTGATGCCAGCTTCTCGGGCGGGTACGGGCCCCACACACCCCCTTCCCCCTGTGATGAACAGAGTGCTGGAGCTTCATTCAACTAAGTACGCCCAAAAAAAAGGTGGGAAAAACTCCCGTATTCCTGCCCGTTTGGGCACTTAGTTTGTTTTGGGAGAGTTGCCCCCCACCCCCCCTCCCCAATATCTTGGATCTGTAAATAGTTAAAAAATATCAATGAATGGTTCATGTTTAAACATACAAGTATCAAGATCTCTTCATCAAGGCATCATTGCCCATTATATTAGAAGCTGGTTGGTTGCAGTGGAATCTATTAGATGGCGTCGCATCAGGGACTGCCTATGGTGATTGGCAGTGATGGCCAATGGCGAGAATATCATTGTGATCAGAGGTGATTTGAAAGGTGGCCGCTAAGTGTATGCGCCCAGGACAGTATTACAAGATATGAAAAACTGAAGACTGTGTTAGGGACCAGACCAGAAACTTCAGGGTATTTTATGAAGTTAGCCAAGACTTTAATTTTTCCATTTGATTTTGGCATTATGGTGAACATAAAGTGTTTCACTCCAGGTATGATTCAAGTGACCCACTAGGAAGCTTTTATCAAAACAAACCTTATTTAAGAACACAGTTAGAATATAACAAAAAGAATTAGTATAACCTTTACCCATTAAAATACTTAAAGTATAATTCTTAACAGCTAGTTATCTCTATTGTTCCAATTTAGCCGTATCTCCCACAGACTTAATCCTTTCTTTGGAACCAGTTGGTAAAGAAAATCAAATATGCTTACATGGTCCTAGATTTCCAGTCTTTTACACTTCTGGAGAGTGATTCAGTCAGACACATGTTCTCATTCTCATGCAGCAAACTCCAGAGAAAATTTCACTTCCAGACAGTAGATTCTCAGAGAAACAGGCTTATTTCCTGGCAGATTGCAGTCTGCACTTCACGACAGAGCAAGAGATACAGAGAAAGCGACTGTTCTCTAAAGATCCCAAAAGCAGACTGCGTTGAGTTCTCTGTGAAAGCCTATCCCCACCCAATCATATGACCTTACCTGTCAATTAATCCAATCAAGCCCCACTCTGAAATAACACAAGGGAAAACACAGCATAACAGAGCCCTGCATTCATTCAGATTAAAGCAAACATTGTAGCAATTAAGATCAGTTATGCTGCTGCAGTAACAGTACAGTGTTGCTGCATCCAGAAAGAATGGCTCTGAGTGCATAGAACTGATCCTGCACAAGAAACATGGCTAAAATACATTTCTTACAGGCACAGTATCATCACAACGGGCGAGAGAGATATGCACCTAAGAAGAAAAATTGCAAGACCCCTGCATGAAACAGAGCAAAGTTCACAAGACAGGTGAGCAAAAATCCAAAAAGGCTGTACTTACGTTTTAACATAGGGAGCGGCCCGAGGGCTCAGCATCTAGAGGGCAGCTGAAAGAGAACTGCAAGTTAAAAAAACTTAGAGGAAAACAAATCTGTAAAAACTGGCTTGCAGATTTAAAAGCCCAAATTGAGCAGAACCAGCAAAGAACAGAAGAAAAAAGAGGGAAAAGTCCCTGCAGAGTTTACATAGGAAAAAGCAGAAACTGCTGTTGTGTTTCTTTAAAAAGAGGTGAAATATTAGGCTCCCTCAAAAAAGCACGCATCCACCGAAACTCCGCCAGTGTGGGACGTTCACAGCTGAAAGGAGCTGCATAAATTAACAGAAAAGAGAAAGAATCACCCAGAAACAAAGTGCTGCCATTTTTTAAAAACCAGGCGGTGATATTTGCCAGTGAGCGCGCCAAGATCCTAAAAGTGCAGGAAGCTCACAACAAAGAGAAGCAGCAGCTGCAGCGAAAGCCTGAAGTTTAACAAAAAAACTTGCTGTCTTAAAGCGGCAACATATTTAAAGCAGTAACTACAATGAGGAAAAAAACAGCTATGGACAGCATATAAAGAGAGCCAGACACATTTATACCAGGGAAAGAGCTAAACCAGACCAACGATTGGGGGTGGAATTCTCCCAAAACATTTCCAAGTGTCAAATTTGTGTAAATACTGGAGTAAATCTTATTGTTTTTCTTCAGCGGGAGTTTAAATACGGATCTCCCACGCTCTGTGCGCTGTTGAATTCACGAGTGTGAATCCCGTTAAAATGCTGTGGGCGGGGCCTAATCGTGCTGGAGCGGCCGGCAGCAGAGTGCTGAGTGGGGCCACTGAACATGTGCCGATCTGTCAGTGCCGAGATCGGCGCATGCACAGTGGCCCCTGTCTGCCGGCCTCCCAATTGCAGACCAGCCATGCGATCCCACCCCCCCCCCCCCCACGCCCCCCACGGCCCGATCGCCGGTCTCCCAGACATGTCTGGGCCAGCCTCAACACCCCCTCCCTCCCCCCACTCCGTTGCAGGCCCGATCTCCTACCCACACCTCGATCCTCTTCCCTGAATCCCACCCGCAGTCACAAACACCCCTCCCGCACTGCCGACTCCACCCTCCCGCAGTCCTGATCCCCTCCCCCAAGCAGGCTGCCCCCACCCGGATGGCCAGCCCCGATCGCTGGCCTCCCTCCCTCCCCCACTGATCCCAACTGCAGAGTGGCAGCGCGACCCCTCACCTGCATCCATCTGTCCCCCAGAGGCCCTGCCCCTTTGGCATTGCCCCATGCGCGGTGGTCAGTGCCAAGGTACCCCTGTACATTGGCAGTTAGCCCATTGGGCAGTGCCAGGGGGCTCAGGCTGGCACTGCCAAGGTGGCAATTCCCAGGGCGCACCCCCACCCCCACTGCCCGACCCTCAAGGGGGCCTCAGTTGTCCCCCCATTCACTCCAGCAGGGTCGGGCTGCCAGCGCCCCGCAAGTGGGGAGCTATTGTAAACCCCGCTGGAGCCAATTATTCCGAGGGAGGGGGGCGAGGGGTGGGGGAGGGGGGGAGCGGGTGGTGGGGAATGGCTAGCGGGTCCGGAGACTTTAATCCCGGGCCCACTAATAATATTCAGAATAGATTTAAATTAGACTCTGCATAGATTAGACAGCTCCACGCCGATTTCCAGCACGGAGCTGACGGCGCTGGAATTCCGGCACTGGGATACACGCGGATGCCCGGACACCCAGCGCGGATCGCGCAGTCGGCAACTGCTAGATTCTCGCAGCCCTCTGCACTGAAACAGCAGCGCAGCGGGATAGGAGAATCACCCCCTGTTTTAGAGAAGGCGATTATTTTATTCAGTGCGTTGAACTAAATTCTGAAATATTCAAAAAGATGCAATTATGGAAGTAGATTAAAATATCTTCAGTTGTGCCAAAAGTCAATGTTGTGTCACAGAGGTGTGTATAGGGAGAGAGCAAAATGCTGGATTTTAATTTTCACTGGTCATTGGCAGTGAGAATCGACCCGGCCACTGATTTTCAGTGAGATTTATAAGAACGTATGAATAACATCGGAGCAAGTTGTTTCCATGATGTGATGTGAAAGGTCAAATCTACTTCTATGATATGTTTTATAGCATTTCCATAATGACACAAGGGAATCAGTAGTGTTCTAAGGGGTCCGCACTGAAGCCTTAGCTTTTCACCGTACATACGAATCAATTAAATGAAGAATTAGAGTTGTATATTCAAGTTTGTGGATGACATGAAGTTAGAAGGCACAGTAAGGCCACACTGCAGAGTGCAGAAAGTGTTTGTGAGAATGATTCCTGGAAGAGGAAATTCAGTTAGGTAGTTAGATTGGAGAAATGGAGACTATTTTCCTTGGAGACGAGGGTATTAGGAGGAGACTTGATAGAGGCATTCAAAGTCATGAGGGGTCTGGACACAACAGGTCCAGAAAATTGTTCCCATTGGTGGGAGGATTGAGAATGAGAGGGCACAGATACAAGGTAATTGGCAAAAGAAACAAAAGAGAAATGAGGAGAATCTTTTTCACACAGCAAGTGTGTTAGGATCTGGAATGAGCAACTAGAGAGAATGGTGGAGGCTGGATCAAGCGAGGTATTCAAGAGGGAACTAGATGATTATCTGACAGGAAGAATGTGCAGCATTCTAGGAGAAGGTCAAGGGTAATAGTATGAGGTCCATTGTTCATTCAGAGAGCCAGTCTACACTGGCCTCCTTCAGTACCAAACAGATTCTGCAAACTGTGTGGATGGGAAACAGGATAGTACAAAGGGACATAGATAGAGTGCATGGCTAAAATATAGCAGATGTGGGCAGCTGTGAGGTAATCCTTTTCGGGTACGAGGGAAACAATTGGAGTATTTTCCTAATCGTGAGGGACTCAGAGCTGTGAAGGGGCAAAGGGAGATATGTGCCTATGTACATGATGAATAAAAGCTCGCACACAATGTGTAATTTAAAATGTCATCTCAAAGTGGCTGGAATGAGAAATGATAAAGGCAAGAAGTCACTTGCGAGGATATGTAAGCCCCCAAATTGTAAGTACATGCTAGGTCAGAGTATGAAAGAGATAATGGGAGCTTGCTAGAAAGGTACAGCGATAATCATGGGGGATTTGAATTGACATATAGATTAGAAAAGTCAGATGGGGAAAGGTAGAGTGGATGAAGAGTTGATAAAATGTTTGCGGCATAGTAGAACAACACATTCTGGAGCCAGGCTATACTTGACCTGGCATTGTGCAATGAGATAGGATTCATTGATAACCTGATAGCGAAGGCACCCCTAGGTAGCAGCAATCATTTGAACTTTACTTTTAGTTTGAGGGAGAGAAGAGCGTGTCAAAGATTAGTATTTTAAACTTAAATAAGAGCAACTATCAGAGCATAAAAGTGGAGCTAACTAAAGTGAACTGACAAATATATTTAAGGGATAGATCAACAGATGTACAGTGACAGGCATTTAAAGGGATTTTTTAGAATACACATTCGAATGAGCAAGGAAAATTGCAAGGGAAGAGCCCATCATCTGTGATTAGCTAAAAATGTTAAAGATAGTATTAAACTTAAAGAAAAAGTATATTTTGTGCAAAAACAAGTGGCAGGTCAGAAGATTGGAAAGAATATAAAGAACATCGAGGAATGACAAAAAGATTTCTAAGGAGGGAAAAGCTAGAGTAGGAGTGAATGCTAGCAGTAATATAAAGACAGATAGTAAGAGTTTCCATGGATACTTAAATAAGCAAAGAGGTAACAAAATGGACATTGGTCCTATAGAAAGTCCACTTGGGGAATAGGTGATGGAAAGTAGGGCAGATGACCAGTAGGCAGATGAATTAAACAGGTTATTTGCCTGTCAGCCTCTGAACCCAACAATTTGCTCAATTCCACTTTCCTGATGATTGTAATTTTCCTGAGTTCCTCCCTTCCACTTCCTGACTTACAGCTGTCTTCACTATAGAGGACACCAGTAACATCTGGAAATAGCTGTAAATCAGGAAGTGAAAGGGAGGAAATCAGGAAAACTACAATCACTGGGAAAGTGGAATTGAACAAATTGCTGAGTTCAGAGGCTGACAAATCCGCAAGTCCAAATAGACTGCACCCTGAGGTCCTGAAAGAAGCGGCTAATAAGATACTTGATGCATTGGTTCTTTGAAAGTAGAGTCGTAGAATCCCTAGAGTACAGAAGGAGGCCATTTGGCCCATCAAGGCTGCACTGACCACAATCCCACCCAGGCCCTATTCCCATAACCCCACACATTTACCCTGCTGACCCCCCTGACACTAAGGGTCAATTTATCATTGGCAATCAACCTAACCTGTACTTCTTTCAGACTGTGGGAGGAAACCGGAGCACCCGGAGGAAACCCATGCAGACATGGGGAGAATGTGCAAACTCCACACAGACAGTGACCTGAAGCTGGAATTGAACTTGGGTCCCTGGTGCTGTGAGGCAGCAGTGCTAACCACTGTGCCACCATGCCATGCCTCCTTCTTTGTCCTGCCTATGACATTAGTGCTTATATGGACCATGACTACTGGATCGATCCCCCTCCCACTGCAAGTTCCTCTCCAGCCACATGGTTTTAATTTTCCAAAACTCCCTAGATTTTGGGAAGGTTCAATTAGTTTGGAAGATATCAAATATAACTGTTTTATTCAGAAAGGGAGGGAGACAGAAAGCAGAAAACCATAGGACAGTTATCCTAACATCTGCCAAAAGGAATATGTTGAAAGCCATTATTAAAGATGCTATAACAGAGCACTCAGAAAAATTTAAGGCAATTGTGCAGAGTCAACTTGGTTCTGTAAAAGAGAATCATGATTAATCAGTTTATTGGAGTTTTTTAAAGCAATCACATGTGCTGTGGATAAAGGGGAAGTGGTGGATGTACTGTACTTAGATTTCCAGAAGGCATTTGATAAGGTGCCACATGAAAGGTTGTGTAAAATAAAAGCTTGTGGTGAAGAGAGGGACATATTGGCATGGACTGAAGATTTGCTAGCTTGCTGGAAACAGAGGGTTGGTAGAGAGTATAGGCCTAAACTGCTCAATCTCTCTTCATAAGACAAGACCTTCATCCCTGGAATCAATCTCATGAACCTTCTCTGAACCAGTTCTAATGCATTTATATCCTTCCTCATGTAAGGGGACCAAAATTGTGTGCAGTGCACAGTGAAAGAATAAAGATTTTTTATAAAATCTTTTTTCAGAGTTACAGCCTTCCTGAAATAACCTTTCAGACGGGAGCTTTGCAGAGAAGCAGCTTTTGTTTTTCACATCCTTCAGTCAGAATTCCGGCTTTCTGAAGCTCCACAGCATTTAACCAAACCAAAACAAAAATAAACAAAAGCACAATTTCGCAGCAAAATAAATTCTCCCTTCCTTGGGAGTGAATATTTGGACTGAATTCTGGGAGAATTCAATGTCTACTTATTGGACAGTATAATGTATACCTGCCCCTTTTTTTAGTTGTTAAAATTTCTGTTCTGTAGTTTAAATCATCAATTGTCTACAAAAATAATGTAACAGTCAATGTCTTAAAACATGAAATCTTGTCCTGTCATCTGTTCAGCTATTAACTGGAAGTTCAAAATTATTTTAGAAAGTTCCCAGTATCTACAGGGATCATTAATTTTTAAGGGGCCAGTGTGGTTATGAATGTAATTTTTCATGATAATAACAGAGAACAGGAACAGTCTCGTGAATATCACTGCACAGATGTTAGCCTTACTGTGAGGCCGTAGTGTTAGTGGTGAAAATTATTGGGTGCTCAGGTAATCAGCGCCAGAACATGGGCGTTACTATTGTTTGTCCGGTCACTCTCCTTCCTGGGTATTTATCCTGCTGCCAATCTGATGAACTGCCTTCTCCATTCAGCAAAGCAGTGCAGGCTCAATCATGGAAGCTGCATGCCTTTTCCTCTAATACCAGGCTGGAACCGGCTGCCTCACAGACACACTTGGTGCAATGAATTGGTTGCCAAACTCGCCACCTGTACACTAGGGCACCTGCATTCAAAAACAGTGTTGCAAAAGTGAACCAAATGAGCATGGGTCGGGACCCAGAATTCTCCTGGGTGTTGTGTTCCTGATCCTGTTTTGAAAATCCATTGAATCTATACTACATTAGGAGTCAATTCTGATCAACTGTCCTGATTTTGATTCTTATGCGCCACATGAGCAATACACCCTTATATTCTTTCCTCCTTAGAATGGTGATAGCATGGTGGCGCAGTGGTTAGCCCTCTGCCTCACAGCGTCAGGGACCCGGGTTCGATTCCCGCCTTGGGTCACCGTCCGTGTGGAGTTTGCATGTTCTCCCCATGTCTGCATGGGTTTCCTCCGGGTGCTCCGGTTTCCTCCCACTGTCTGAAAGACGTGCTGGTTAGGTGCATTGGCCATGCAAAATTCTCCCTCAGTGTACCCGAACAGGCACCAGAGTGTGGCGACTAGGAGATTTTCACAGTGACTTCATTGCAGTGTGAATGTAAGCCTATTTGTGACACCAATAAATAAACTTCAAACTGGTAATCTATCCTCACAAAGGTATCTATAATGTTTGCCTCAAGTACTCCTTGTATCTAAATAAACAAAACCTGTTTGGTTAGAATCAGGGTTCATTCGAGAAGCAAATATAATGTTGGGTAGCAAACAGTGTGAAAAAGATAGGACAACAAACTTGCAGGCAAATTGAAGAAAACTGTAAGAGCTTTAATTATTAATTAGAAACTGATAGCGTTTAAGTGCAGTGAAGGGAGCAAGTGCAGAAATGTGTACAAGAGACCTTTCTTGGTCAATGGGTGGGACCTTCAAGCGTCCCACTGTGGCATGTTTTCCAGTGGCGGAAAGCTGGAAAATCCACCCCAATATCTGCCCAGCTCAGTGAGGGAGGGTGCCATGCTGGATCTAATTCTGGAGACTGAAGTGGCAAAATTGAACATGAGGCAGAATTTGGGAAGCAGTGATTGTGATATCATTGGGTTTGAAGAAAAGGACAAGGAACAATCAAATGTTCAGAATAGAGAATCTGATCAACTGGTGTGACGACAATAATCTCTCCCTCAATGTCAGTAAAATGAAGGAGATAGTCATCAACTTCAGGAAGCATAGTGTAGGACATGCTCCTGTCTACATCAACTGGGATGAAGTGGAAATGGTCGAGAGCTTCAAGTTTTTAGGTGTCCAGATCACCAACAACCTGTCCTGGTGTCTCCATACTGACACTATAGTTAAGAAAGCCCACCAATGCCTTTACTTTCTCAGGAGGCTAAGGAAATTTGGCATGTCAGCTACGACTCTCACCAACTTATACAGATGCACCATAGAAAACATCCTTTCTGGTTGTATCACAGCTTGGTATGGCTCCTGCTCTGCCCAAGACTGCGAGAAACTACAAAGGGTTGTGAAGGAAGCCCAATCCATCACCAAACCAGCCTCCCATCCATTGACTCAGTCAACACTTCCTGCTGCCTCGGAAAAGCAGCCAGCATAATTAAGGACCCGATGCAACCCGGACATACTCTCTTCCACCTTGTCCTGTCGAGAGAAAGATACAAAAGCATGAGGTCACATAGCAGCTGACTCAAGAACAGCTTCTTCCCTGCTGCCATCAGACTTTTGAATGGGCCTACCATATATTAAGTTGATCTTTCTCTACACCCTAGCTATGACTGTAACACTATATTCCGCACCCTCTCCTTTTCTTCTCAATGTACTGTATGCTTTGTCTGTATGGAGTGCAAGAAACAATACTTTTCAATTATACTAATACATGTGACAATAATAAATCAATCAATCAATGTGTGAATACTCAACTCAAAGAGAGCTGGTATCAGTGAGTTGGAAGAGGGTCTAACCAGGACAATTGGACTCAAAGACTGGCAGGTGAAACAGTAAACAGTTAAAATAGATAAAGAAGCTATAATTAAAAGCAGAAAAGCCTTGCAGTTATGGATAGGATATATGTTTTGTTTTTGAGGAAAGTCAGGGTGGAAAATATGCGGGCTGAATCCACACTCCTCCGATCCTCCTTAGATATGAAAGTGGTGTCAAAGGACAGAAGAACTGCACATGTTATACATCTCTTCAAAAAGTAAAGGGAAAAATCAACTACAAGTCAGTCAACCTAATATTGGCGGTGGGAAAATTTGCCGATGACATTAAAGCAGGACAACATTATTGACATTAATAAAAAGCCAGCACAAATTTGTTAAAGGTAAATTGTATTAGACTAACTTGATTGATTTCTTTGTCAAAGTAACAGTAATGCTGATGAGAATAGTATGTTGATGTTGTAACTGGCACGAGGCATTTGTCAATGTATCGCACATGAGCAAATGATGGTAAAGTTGAAGCAATGTAATTAATGGGACACAGGGCTTATTTGGTTCAAATAAGGAACCGGAAGATGTTGCTGTGCTCTTTAAGGCTGCAGGAAATAAAGACCACCAGGGCTTGTTTTTGGGACAACTCCACTTTTTGATATATATTAATAGTCTGAACTTGGGGATACAATTAATATTCACTGACGCAAAACTTGGAAATTTGGAATACTGACACAAAACTTGGCGTGGCCCGGTGGCACAGTGATTAGCACTGCTGCCTCACATGCCAGGGACCCAGGTTCGATTCCCGGCTTGGGTCACTGTCTGTGTGGAGTTTGCACATTCTCCCCGTGTCTGCGTGGGTTTCCTCTGGGTGCTCCGGTTTCCTTCCAAACTCTAAAGATGTGCGGGTTAGGTTGATTGGCCATGATAAATTGCCCCTTAGTGTCAGGGGGACTAGCTAGGGCAAATGCATGGGGTTATGGGGATAGGGGCTCGGTGGGATTGTGGTCGGCGCAGACTCGATGGGCCGAATGTCCTCCTTCTGCACTGTAGGATTCTATGATTCTATGAAATTGAGTAAACAGTGAAAATGACAGTAAAAGAGTTCAGAAGAACTCAGACAGACAGATGAAGTACTGTAGACAGACCCATAGCACATGGAATTTCATGAAGGGAATTGTACATTTTACAGAGGATGCAGGAGTCAAGAGGCCTGGGAATGTATATATGCAAGTGTTTGAAGGTGGCAAGAAAATAACAAGACTGCTTAGAAAAAGACATCCTTGGCTCTACATTCAGAGGTATAGAAAAGCGAGAATGTCATGCTGAACCTTTATAGAGCAGTCATTCTCACCCCTACTCCCCATCCCTATCCCTATGCCTCACCAGCTGGAGGACTGTGGTTAATTCTGGGCACCCCACTTTAGGAAGGATATCCAAATCTGACGTGGAGGCTTTGGAGAGAGTGCAGAAAAGGTTTATCAGGATGTTGCCTGGTATGGAGGGTATTAGCTATGAGGTGAGATTGAGTAAACTAGGGTCGTTCTCCCTGGAAAGACGGAGGTTGAGGGGCGACCTAATAGAAGTTTATAAAATTAGGAAGGGCACAGATAGGGTGAACAGTTAGAAGCTTTTTCCCAGGTCAGAAATGACAAACACAAGGGGTCACAAGTTCAAGGTAAGGGGGGCAAGGTTCAATACAGATATGCGGAGGACGAATTTAAAAACACAGAGGGCGGTGGGGGCCTGGAATGCACTACCAAGCAAGGTGGTTAAGGCAGACACGCCAGGATCACTTAAGACTTATCTAGATAACCGCATGAACAGACTGGGAATAGAGGGATACAAACGGATGGTCTAGTTAGGAACACATGATCGGTGCAGGCTTGGAGGGCCGAAGGGCCTGTTCCTGTGCTGTTCTTTGTTCTTTGTTCTTTGAGATTATTCAGGAAGCTCCAAGAAATGAAAGACTTTGCTGACAGAGCGATTTGTGAAGTAGGGTTTGTTGTCCTTACAGCAACAAAGATACTGGGGGCAATCTTACCTTCTCGTCCCACCGGCCGATGAGTGAAGCGAGCTGGTAAGATTGTGAGATAGACGAAAAATCAGGTCCGCGTCAATTTCTCGCTTATCACGATCTTACCGAACCCGGATATCCAGCAAGATCAGCCTTGTGCTCGAAAAGGGTGCAAGGCTGATTATAATATTTAAATCTATTTTAAATGTGACTTAAATATTATTAGTGAGCCCAGGACGCAATTGTCTGGGCTTACTTGCCTTAGCGGCCTCGCCGGTAAAAGTCCTCACCGATGTAGATCATGTATGGTCTCCATTTTAACGGAGACTTGATGTGATGGCCTCACCAGTAGGACTGGAGGTCATTAAGGCCCTTTGGGAGCTAGGGGATGGGGGGATGCCCCTAGCACTGCCAACCTGACACCCTGGCTCTGCCAGCCTGTCGCTGGGCAGAGCCAAGGGAGTGGGCCGTGAAGGGGCAAGACCTACTTGGAGGGGTGGGGCCTGAATGGGGCAAGGAATAATGGGAGGCAGGTGGGGGGGGGGGACGTTGCACAGTCTGCAACACGGATCGGATGGATGAGGGGAGACAATGCGTACTCTGCAATCGGTGATCAACCGAGGGATGGCGGTGATCGACTGGGCCATGCTGGAGTGTGTGCGATCGACAAGGGTGGGGGGGGGGGCATTCGGCCGCAGAGGCCGGCCAGCAATCATGGAGGGAGGGGGTGATCGGCCAGGCTGGGGCGAAATGGGGGGAGAGGGGGGCGGGATCGACTGGGGGGGGTGGTGGGGGATAGGGTGCCAATCGGCTGCAGAGGCCAGTGACCACGGGGGGAAGGGGAGTGGTATGCGAGGGGGAGACAGTGACAGATCTCTCTGTTCTGTGCTTTCACACAGAACAGAGAGATCGGCACATGCATGATAGCGCTATCTACAGTGAGCTGCTGTTTTCCGACGAGCTCAGGCCCCACCCATCCCTCTCCCGCTGCGGGCAGGAAACAAATTTAGCATTTTTTTTCACAGCATGACATAGATTGGCATAAGATTTTGACACTCATTCAGGGTCTAGAATTTTCTCGGTAAGGACGCCCCCCCAAGAGAAGATTTGATATTCAAAATTATGAAGACCTTTGATTGGGGGGGCATGGCATGATGGCACAGTGGTTAGCACTGCTGCCTCACTGTGCCAGGGACCCGGGTTCGATTCCCAGCTCGGGTCACTGTCTGGGCGGAGTCTGCACGTTCTCCCTGTGTCTGCGTGGGTTTCCTCCGAGTGCTCCGGTTTCCTCCCACAGTCTGAAAGATGTGTTGGTTAGGTGTGTTGGCCATGCTAAATTCTCCCTCAGTGTACCCGAACAGGGGCCAGAGTGTGGCGACTAGGGGACTTTCACAATAACTTCATTGCAGTGTTAATGTAAGCCTACCTGTCACACTAATAAAATAAACTTTATCTTTCACTTAAATAAGGGAGAAACTTTCCATCGGCATCTCCAGAGGAAACAGGCTTCGGATAATTAGCAAAAGCAGCAAAGGAGACATGAAGGAAAAAATAATGTACACAGCAAGTTCTTATGACCTGGAATATGCTCCCTGAAGGCGTGGTGGAAGCATATACAGCAATAACTTTCAAAAAGAAGTTGGATAAATACTTGAGGATGTGGGGTTGTGGGGGTGTGATACTGTGGTGGGGAAATTTGAAGGTGGCCAATTGTGTGTTTACTTAGACAATTCAAAACTCACAAGGCAAATATCTCCGTGCAAAGATGTAACAAATTTATTCAACAAGTAAAACATAGAACAAAACAAAAAAAACATACAGCCAACCGGAGTCTTCCAAAGGGTTAAACAGCTCTGGGAATTGAGCTACAAAACCATCCTGAAAGATCTGAATTACATCGTTAAATACAGATCAATTATACCTTTTCATAATCAATAATTCCGCCTTTCATTAGCTGAAAATCGATTTCATTTAACAGTCATGCATCAATACAAATCTCTGTGGAGTACCTCAGCCAACCATACAATACTTAATAGCATGGTGATACTTTATTCGACCTTCAAATCCAGACATGACCATTCTTCTTGACTCTAACTACATCCCTGTTGCCTGGTAACAGCAAACGCTACCATAAGTACAAAATGAACATTCCCACCGGCTCACTGTCACATTGAATAGACATGTGTTCCTGCATCCAGGCGGATATCTACCCTTGCGTCTGGGCAGTGAATGTACCTATTCATTAATGTTACAGAATACATTCCCTCATAGAAATTCCCGATATCACTACTGCTGACGAACCAGTTCCCAGACCTTCGGTTTTAAACTAATGACATTTACCACCAGGCCTTTCGATAATTTTGCTTGACTAAAGTGAACAATACATTTAAAATACATGTAAAATATCAGCATATATGTTTTAAAATCATAACTATTTGTTTTGAGTCACTTAGTGCATTCTCATATGTGTAAATTTAAATGTGGATTACAGGGTCAAAGGTAGGGTTCTGAAGACTGTGGAGGAACAGAGAGATCTTGGGGTCCATATCCACAGATCTCTAAAGGTTGCCACTCAAGTGGATAGAGCTGTGAAGAAGGCCTATAGTGTGTTAGCTTTTATTAACAGGGGGTTGGAGTTTAAGAGCCGTGGGGTTATGCTGCAACTGAACAGGACCTTGGTGAGACAACATTTGGAATATTGTGTGCAGTTCTGGTCACCTCACTATAAGAAGGATGTGGAAGCGCTGGAAAGAGTGCAGAGGAGATTTACCAGGATGCTGCCTGGTTTGGAGGGTAGGTCTTATGAGGAAAGGTTGAGGGAGCTAGGGCTGTTCTCTCTGGAGCGGAGGAGGCTGAGGGGAGACTTAATAGAGGTTTATAAAATGATGAAGGGGATAGATAGAGTGAACGTTCAAAGACTATTTCCTCGGGTGGATGGAGCTATTACAAGGGGGCATAACTATAGGGTTCATGGTGGGAGATATAGGAAGGATATCAGAGGTA
The DNA here is from genome assembly GCF_964213995.1 of Mustelus asterias. Taxonomy (NCBI): domain Eukaryota; kingdom Metazoa; phylum Chordata; class Chondrichthyes; order Carcharhiniformes; family Triakidae; genus Mustelus; species Mustelus asterias. The sequence goes on from NC_135823.1 coordinate 14,800,846, forward strand.
GGTTCTTTACGCAGAGAGTGGTTGGGGTGTGGAATGGACTGCCTGCAGTGATAGTGGAGTCAGACACTTTAGGAACATTTAAGCGGTTATTGGATAGGCACATGGAGCACACCAGGATGATAGGGAGTGGGAGATAGCTTGATCTTGGTTTCAGATAAAGCTCGGCACAACATCGTGGGCCGGAGGGTCTGTTCTGTGCTGTACTGTTCTATGTTCTATGTTCTAAACTGTTTATGTTAGCTTACCCAATAATCATTTAACTCTTTACTGATCTCTTGTCCTCTGAGAGACTGCATTCTGCCAATGAATCTTATTAGCTGGTTAGGAATCCCCTTCCTCAGATACTAATTGGATTGGTCTTTCAGTCCATGCTATTCGATGATTAAATGTCCTCCATTGGTGCTGCATCATTCCAAGGGATTAATGTCAAGCATACTGCTGACACATGGGAGTCCCTGACTTATGACCAACAAAAATAGAGAAGGGCAGACATCGAACACACTGAGACTTCAGAAGTTTGTAGAGATGAAGCCAAAGCCTCCGAGGAAGCAAGCAACCTTCAAACACCTAACCTAACCAACCCTTCAAGAACCACCAGCTCCGTAAGTGGCTGAGTGTGCTGGTTACACATTAGGCTTATCAGCCACCTCAGAACCCATTAAACTGTGAGTGGGAGCAGGTCATCCTCAAAGAACTGCCTAAGAATGAAGGATCACTCTAAGAAATGGTCTGATGTATTTTTTTTTCTGAATGATAGAAGCAGCTTCTGGAGTAATCATTACCTGTCATAACACCATCCATCTTTGTAAATGCTACAATGAATGCTGGCCCAGCCAACAACCCTCCTACTCCATGAGCAAATACATGAATACACTGTAGATGTTGGTTTTGTGTGATGGTGTAGCACTGGTGATGGCGGGACAGAAGCTCAAATTACAGCTCTCTTCATTTTTATTGCTTTGAAGGAGAGAACAGAATGGGACTCTGTTTCCCGGTCAACCGTTCCATACTATTGCCCAACCCCAGGATCTACCACTTGAGTATTTCTCTGTGTCTGTTACCTTTATTAATTTTTATTGTTCACATCTTTTCAACATCTTTGTAAGCTCAGTTTTCTGTTAACACCGTTGTGGATCTGAGCTTGGGGTTATCCATAGTTAGCATCAATTGAGACTACTAAAGGCAAGGCTGCTGATAAATGCTACCGTTTAGTGAACATTCTTCTAACTATATACAGGACATGTCTTAGCACAAGGCTTCAAATCAAACTATCCCTCAGCATACTCTGTTTTCATGTGACCTTACACCAGAATGATGTCGATCAGTGATGGGCAACCTAGTGTGGTGATACTGTGCCTTTAAGAAATGTATTTTAATTATGTTTCTCTGCAGGATGTTTCAAGTACTCCAGCATTTTATCAGAATCATTTTGTCTGCAGCTGGTGTGCTCTATTGTTATTGAATCAGTATAATTGATACAATATTTGTTTTAATCTGAACTAATGCAGCGTTCTGTTGTTTTAGTGATCCCCGAGATTACAGAGTAGAGATTGATTGGTATGATTGACAGGTCAGATTATATGACTGGAGATAGCTAGGCTCTCACAGAGAATTCTAGCTTAGTTGCTGCTTTCAGATTCTGTTTGGCGTTGAGAGAGAGAAGTGTCTCTTTTTTTTCCTCTCTGGAGTTGGAGATTCTGCTGTCTGAATGTTGCTATTTTGGAAGCTGCAAAGAGAGAGAGAGATATATATATCCTCTCCTATCTCTGAAATCTGAAGACTGGAAGCTGCTAGAGATTAGGTTTACTTCTCTGTTTTGTTGTCCTGAGGATATATCCTTCTCTGAAAACTGCTGTTTGGATTCCTGTCCATAGCTGTTAAAAACCGGAAATCTGACATCACGTGAGCATACTTGTTTGAGTGCTAAATAATTCCAAAGAAAAGTGTATGTCTATGAGGTATTGATTTAAAATCGGAACAACAGAGATAGCTAGCTGTTAAGAATTACACTGTGTCATGTGTAAGTCTTGTAATTGGTAAAAGTTATGCTAAATCTTTTTGTCATATGCTAACTGTGTTATTAAATAAACTCTGTTTGATAAAAGCTTCCTATTGGGTCACTTGTATCATACCTGGAATGAAACATCTTATGCCCATCTTAATGCCAAAATCAAATGTAAAAGTTAGGATCTAGACTAACTTCACAAACCACCTTGGCGTTTCTGGCCTGGATCTTAACACTAGGCTAGTGAGTGAGCCACATGAGTGGCCCCCCTTCATCTCAGTGGGCCGCAAGATTGAAATCGGGCTTGTTCACTGACCATGACCCCATGAATAAAATTAGACACACTTAATACATGTCAAACACTTCATAATGAGTTATAGAAAATGCTTAATCATTCATATATGAACAGAACTGTCATCAAATGGTAAAATCAAAAGAGATATTTACACTTTGGATACAGAGGGAGTGCATGGCCTGCACAGTCAATGTTTTGAGCAATCAGCACACACCTCACTTCACATACCCCTGCTTTACATGCGAATCACTTCAGTCAGACCAGTTGGAAAAAAGACTACACAGATGGAAATCAGCGGAATGTGGCAACCCTGCATGTGAGCAACGGTTAACAAAATGTCTCACGAGCTGCACTCAGAGCCCAGATGAGCCGCATGTGGCCACAGGTTGTCCATCACTGATGTGGATTCTCTATTTACATGTTTAACAGTAACCCTTTGCACTCCATCTCTCCCATAGTCTCTGATTGTATTGAATACATTATTTACATTATTCAGCATCTTCCACAAACTTTCTGGCTTCATCGCTGGTTCACAGGGGTAACCGCCATGGTGCTTTCACCAATCGCCCTGGCCTTGTTTTCTGATCTCGCTGGAGGTTTTCCCATCCCACCTGCCATGGGGATGATAGCGGGTGGGCCATGGATCCATGCAAAGATCCATTGACCTGAGGTGGGATTTTCCAGTCTTGGGGCGAGCGCGGCCGGAAAATTCCCGCCCCACATCTTCGACAAAATTTCAGTTCTCCTGTTCAGGCTTTTCAACAGGATTGAGTGACAATGGGTTTCCTGGCCTCGCTCACCCTGAAACCGGAAAATCCCATCCGAGGCCAATGGACCTTTCCATGGTCAGCCTCTCGCCCGCTCCAATTCCTATAATGGACGGGACGGTAAAATTCACCCCAATGTGTGGTTTGTTGTTTGCCTTGGACATACTCAATTGTCGCATCAAATCTCATTCATCTCAAATAAAATCTCTACACTCTTGCCAGCATCTTTTCTAATTCTTCAGCATTAAATAATGTAACCAATGGTTTGTGGGCTGTCCCTCTGGTAAAGTTTAGGTCTAAGACATAGTCCACTGGCTTCTCACAAGCCCGTGTAGTTGCTAATGGTTCTTTCTCATTTACACTTTGTTCAGCTTCTATCAATGATGGGCTGCATTTACCGTCTCTCTGAATTTCAGAGAGTGCTGCTTCTAGTCCAGTCAATATACATCAGCAGCAACTACGGTACGCAGTTCTGGGTCACAGTGAGCCAACATGTCGAGTGAAATGAGTATTCCTTTTATCCTTTCGAATGAAGTTTGCTGATTTTCTTCACTGCCATGTTGGGTCTTGCCTAGTGCAAATACTTTAATCAGGCAATTTTGGTGGCTTTTATGTTCAACAACGCGCAGAGGGGCAAGATTAAGAACGATAAGATACTGAAGTGGAGGATTGAGCTCTCCACCTACAATTATGATATCTTATACCGGCCCGGGAAGCTCAATGAGCCTCTGGACGCTCAGTCTCGTGGAACATGTGCCAGCGCACAAGTGAACCAACTACAGACTCTCCACAATGGCCTCTGTCACCCGGGAGTCACCAGGCTCTACCATTTTATTAAGGCCCGTAACCTGCCCTATTCTGTTGAGGACGTCCGGTCTATAACCAGACACTGCCCGGTCTGCGCGGAGTGTAAGCCACACTTCTATTGGCCGGACAGGGCACACCTCATCAAAGCTACCCGCCCCGTTGAACGCCTCAGCACTGATTTCAAAGGGCCCCTCCCTTCTTCTGACCACAACATCTATTTCTTCAACGTTATAGATGAGTACTCCCGATTCCCTTTCGCCATTCCCTGCCCGGATATGACTTCAGCCACGGTCGTCAGGGCCCTGCACGGCCTCTTCACCCTGTTCGGTTTCCCTAGCTACACCCATAGCGACCGGGGATCCTCCTTCATGAGTGATGAGCTGCGTCAGTACCTGCTCTCTAAAGGCATAGCCTCGAGTAGGACTACCAGCGACAACCCCAGGGGAAACGGACAGGTAGAGAGGGAGAATGCGACAGTCGCTTCTCGGCCTTTTGGCTAAGATCAAGTGTAGTTATGCGGATGCTGCACTTGGTTGAGGCCATTAGGTTACATCTAAGCTTCATTTTCATATGAAGCAATTTTTAAAAACGGCATCTCGGCCTTTTGGCTAAGATGCAAATGAGATCAAGCCTTGGAGGAGGAAGACCTGCGCCTCCTCCAATCAGCTTGGCTCATGTAGATCGGGCCCGAGACAGGGTAAAGGGTTGCAGACCCTGTCTTGTCAGCTTGGATCGGAAATGTCTCAACTTGTTGAGACTCTGAATTGGACTTGATTTGATTGAATTGGAAAAACATTTTTAAAAATCAGGCAATTGAGGTGGTCCTGTTAGAATATGAACTCCCTGATTAAGGACCAAGCCCCGCACATAGTAACAGCGGAGGGTCTCCACTCTCTGGGAGAAAATCTGGAATTGTAGCCCAGACTGAGTACCCCGGAAAGCCTCCCCCACCACCCCAGCCGAAAATCCAGAAGGGAGGGTCCGGACAGAGTAGGTCTGGGTGGCCTCCCCTCTTCCCCCTGCGACCGAACATCCATAAGGTGTAACCCCCAGACATAAGTACCTCTGGAGGGTTGCCCGCACCACCCCCACCCCCTCCCCCCCAGCAGGGGAAAATCCCAGGAGGCAATGCCCTGGAGAGCAACGGATATGCTTCAATGTTTATTTTTGTTGTGTACAGTTTGCTGTGTTGTACTAATGTTTGCAGATTTGTAAATTATGAGTTGTAAATTGAGGTGTATTTAGAGGGCAATTTCCTTTAAAACTATAACCGACAATGAACCCTTCCTTAATCGAAGATAGGAATTGTAGGTTATTGATAAATGGATGGCGTTAGCCATTGGTAATGTATCTTTCATATTCGCATTTTGAATATTTGTAACTGTTTTTGTAATAATGTATTTGTAATAAACAAAATAAATCCCTGATTAAGGGCCAAATTGATGGGCTAATCAGGGAGCCTCTTGCTTTGTACTGAACCCCAGAGTGTCAGTTCCTCTGGGACTCCGAGTGTAGGCTGCTAATGGAAAGCTCTCTGTGTGCTGTTGTCAGAATTGTAAATAAAGGGATTTTGGTGAAGGGACTTCTGCCTCCGAGAATTTATTACACCTAAGCAATTGTCAGAGAGGTTCATTTACAGGTGCCAGATTAAGTAAGAACTTGCCTACTCGATTCATCTGAAGGGCTGAAACTGTGTGCTTTGGTGGGGTAGTTTTGATTACCATGAATTGGCATCATCTTTGATTACCTTAGATTTGTGAGGATCGGCCCAGACGCCCTTTACACAACATTTTCTTTGCAACTCAAATGCTTTCAGGTGAGTTAGTTATTTTGCTGCTTCTCAGCAGACTGACGATTTGTTGAATAAAAGTTTCATCTTACATATAATTTGGGCAATTGCTGCAGAAAATCTAAGCCCACACATATTCCTAATTAAACAGCAGCAATAATAATCCCAGAGGGGAATCTGTGCCAAGTGGCTGCAAATAAGGTTAAAGTATAAGTGAAGGGGTTAAGTGCCCTTTCTCCCTGAAGAATTATACATTTAATTACATTGTACAATTAAATTATAATGCTTTGACATTTCAGGACTCATGTTTATTGAAAGTATAAATCACAGTGACATATCTTTTAAACTCTGAATTCAAGCCTTTCTATTTTGCCAAACCCCATTTTGAGAAGACCAATAATGTCAGTTTCTCACTGCGTTCAATGTACTATTTCATTTATCATTGACAAATCTATAATGTTGGTCATTAAGATACCAATCCCTTGAAATAGATACAATTATACTACAATTCTTCAAAACTCTTCAATAAATATTAATGTCAATCATAATTCTAACACCATTTTCAAATTGAAAATAAGAGAATTAGACAAGCTTTTATTTTCTTTTTTTATTTCAATCTTTGGTGAGTTTTCAATAACTTTCGTTAAAGCTTAGGTCTTCAGAGTATGATCCAGGAAGAATCATGATGCACAAGTGAGCTGACCAAACATTTACCGTTTTAATAAGAAGACTTACAATTAAAGTTGATTTGATTTGATTTGATTTATTATTGTCACATATATTAACATACAGTGAAAAGTATACAGACAAAGCATACTGTTCATAGAGAAGGAAAGGAGAGAGTGCAGAATGTAGTATTACAGTCATAGCTGGAGGGTAGAGAAAGATCAACTTAATGCAAGGTAACTCCATTCAAAAGTCTGACAGCAGCAGGGAAGAAGCTGTTCTTGAGTCGGTTGGTACATGACCTCAGACTTCTGTATCTTTTTTCCGAAGGAAGAAGGCGGAAGAGAGAATGTCCGGGGTGCGTGGGTCCTTAATTATGCTGGCTGCTTTGCCGAGGCAGCAGGAAGTGTAGACAGAATCAATGGATGGGAGGCTGGTTTGCGTGATGGATTTGGCTACATTTACAAATTTATATCAATTATGGGTGCAATTATGTCTGCAACTACTGATATAAATTCAGCCCTGTCTGTCACAGAAATTCCTCCCAACTGGTGTCCTGAAAATATGGTGGCCAGCCACCCTGTTTAAATAAAAACATTCGCAAGAAATCGACAGAGTTAAATAAGAATGAAATTACACTAAAGTTAGAAGAAGAACCTTATTGGACACAACCATACCCTTAACACCACTCTCACCATCTCCCAGGCGCGAGAAGAAGCAGACACTCCAGGAAGCGTGGAAAACGCGCAGGCCTGCAGGTGAGAATCAAACAACGCAGTGCCAAGGCCCCCTTCCCCAGCTTACTCCTTGCAAATATCCAGTCTCTGGAAAACAAGCTAGATGAACTTAGAGCCAGACTCACTTTCCAAAGAGAACTGATGGAGTGCTGTGTGCTCTGTTTCACGGAGAGGTGGCTCACTCCCGCTTTACCAGACAGTAAGAAGTCTCAGATCAACAGGTTAAAGTCTAACATGTTTATTTGGTAGCATACTTATCTTACATGCTTATCTTCAGGTAAGCGTTCTCCAAGGCGGCCTTCACGACACACGACAGCACAGAGTCGCTGAGCAAAGTCTGATAGCCAAGTTCCACACACATGAGGACGGCCTCAACCGGGATCTTGGGTTCATGTCACACTATCTATAACCCCCACGACTTGCCTGGGCTTGCAAAATCTCACTAACTGTCCTGACTGGAAACAATACACATCTCTTTAACCTGTGCTTAACCCTCTCTCCACTCACATTGTCTGTACCTTTAAGACTTGATTACCTGTAAAGACTCGCATTCCAACCATTATTTTGTAAATTGAGTTTGTGTCTTTATATGCCCTGTTTGTGAACAGAACTCCCACTCACCTGATGAAGGGGCAGCGCTCCAAAAGCTAGTGGATTTTGCTACCAAATAAACCTGTTGGACTTTAACCTGGTGTTGTGAGACTTCTTACTGTGTTTACCCCAGTCCAACGCCAGCATCTCCACATCATGGTTACCAGACAGTGCCCTACAACCAGAGAGCTTCTCAATCCATTGTATGGACCATACAGCGGTCTCAGGCAAGGCTAGGGGAGGTGGGGTCTGCTTCCTAATCAACACCTCATGGTGCCTAGATGTAGCAACACTGGCAACTTTCTGCTCCCCAGACCTAGAATACCTGACGCTAAAATGCCGCCCCTACTACCTTCCGTGGGAGTTCACCTCCGTTATCCTGACAGCAGTTTACATCCCACTCCAGGCGGACGTGAAGATCTCTCTGGACAAAATATCGACTAGCCTTGAGATGAAACATCCTGAGGCCTTGTTCATTGTGGCCGGGGACTTCAATCAGGCCAAGCTCAAGAGCATGCTACCAAGTTACCACCAACACGTCTCCTATTTCACCAGAGGCCCAAACATCCTAGACCACTGCTACACAAATATCAAACATGCCTACCCCTCTATCGCCCGCCCACACTTTGGCAAATCAGACCACAAGGCTGTGCTCCTGCTCCCGGCTTACAAGCAAAAACTGAAGCGGGAAAATCCATCAGAGTCGTGCAATGTTGGTCTGAGGAATCGGATGATCTCCAATGGGGCTGCTTGGAGTCAGTGGACTGGTCAGTATTTAAAAACGAGTACGCCACTACAGTAACTGACTTCAAAAAACAAAGAACAATACAGCACAGGAACAGGCCCTTCGGCCCTCCAAGCCTGCGCCGCTCATGTGCCCACTAGACCATTCTTTTGTATCCCTCTATTCCCAGTCTGTTCATGTGGCTATCTAGATAAGTCTTAAACGATCCCAGCGTGTCCACCTCAATCACTTTGCTTGGCAATGCATTCCAGGCCCCTATCACCCTCTGTGTAAAATACGTCCCCCTGACATCTGTGTTGAACCTTGCCCCCCTCACCTTGAACCCGTGACCCCTTGTGTTCGTCACCTCCGACCTGGGAAAAAGCTTCCCACTGTTCATCTTATCTATGCCCTTCATAATTTTATACACCTCTATTAGGTCGCCCCTCATCCTCCATCTTTCCAGGGAGAACAACCCCAGTTTACCCAATCTCTCCTCATAGCTAAGACCCTCCATACCAGGCAATATCCTGATAAACCTTCTCTGTACTCTCTCCAAAGCCTCCATGTCCTTCTGGTAGTGTGGCGACCAGAACTGGACGCAGTATTCCAAATGTGGCCTAACCATCGTTCTATACAGCTGCAACATCATATGCCAACTTTTATATTCTATGCCCCGTACAGTAAAGGCAAGCATGCCATATAGCCTTCTTCACCACCCTCTCCACCTGTGCTGCCACCTTTAAGGATCTGTGGACTAGTACACCCAGGTCCCTCTGTGTGTCTATACTCCTGATGGTTCTGCCACTTCATTAGTAAGTGTGTAGAAGACTGTGTGCCAAAGAAGCAAATCCGTGTGATCCCCAACCGGAAACCATGGATGAACAGGGATACCCACTGCTTGCTGAAGTCCAGGTTTGAGGTGTTCAAGTCAGGCGACACTGACCTATACAAGAAAGCCAGATACGATCTAAGGAGATCTACCAAAGATGCCAAAAGACAATACCGGACCAAGCTAGAGTCCCAGGTTAGCCACACCGACCCCCACCAACTATGGCAAGCTCTGCAAGACATAAGAGGTAACAAGATGAAGGCATGTAAAATTGCTGGCTCCAACGCACCCCTCCCTGATGAGCTCAATGCATTCTATACCCCCATTTTGAGCAAAAGGTCAGCGAGAGCATGCCCTCCACCCTGGAAGCCCTGGATGAACCTGTATCTGGGGTCACCATTGCAGATGTCAGAGCAGCTTTCTTGAAGGTCAACCCACGGAAAGCAACTGGCCCGTTTGGGATACCCGGATGTGCACTCAGATCCTGCGTGGATCAGCTGGCAGAGGTATTCACAAACATCTTCAACCTCTCGTTACAACAATCTGAGGTCCCTATCTGCTTCAAGAAGACGACCATCATCCCAGTATCTAAGAAAAACCAAGCAGCGTGCCTTAATGACTATCGGCCTGTGGCTCTGACATCCATCATTATGAAGTGCTTCGAAAGGTTAGTCATGGCACAAATCAATTCCAGCCTCCTGGACTACCTGGATCCACTACGGTTTGCCTACCGCCGCAACAGGTCCACAGCAGACGCCATTTCCCTGGCCCTGCACTCAACCCTGGAACACCTAGATAACAAGGACACCTATGTCAATCACCTATTTATTGACTACAGCTCAGCCTTCAGCACCATTATTCCCACGAAACTCATCTCCAAACTCTGTGGCCTGGGCTTCGGCACCTCCCTCTGCGACTGTTTTCTGAACTTCCTAACTCACAGACCACAATCAGTAAGGATAGGCAACAACATCTCCTCCATGATAATCCTCAACACCGGTGCCCCACAAGGCTGTGTTCTCAGCCCCCTACTATACAGCTTGTATACCTATGACTGTGCGGCCAAATTCCCCTCCAATTCGATTTTCAAGTTTGCTGACGACACCACCGTAGTGGGTCGGATCTCAAACAATGAGGAGACAGAGTACAGGAATGAGATAGAGAATCTGGTGAACTGGTGTGGCAACAATAATCTCTCCCTCAATGTCAACAAAATGAAGGAGATTGTCATTGACTTCAGGAAGCATAAAGGAGAACATGCCCCTGTCTACATCAATGGGGACGAAGTGGAAAGGGTCGACAGCTTCAAGTTTCTAGGTGTCCAGATCACCAACAACCTGTCCTGGTCCCCCCCATGCTGACACTATAGTTAAGAAAACCCACCAACGCCTCTACTTTCTCAGAAGACTAAGGAAATTTGGCATGTCAGCTATGACTCTCACCAACTTTTACAGATCCACCATAGAAAGTATTCTTGGTATGGCTCCTGCTCTGCCCAAGACCGCAAGAAACTACAAAAGGTCGTGAATGTAGCCCAATCTATCATGCAAATCAGCCACCCATCCTTGACTCTGTCTACACTTTGCCTCGGCAAAGCAGCCAGCATAATTAAGGAAACCACGCACCCCGACATTCTCTCTTCCACCTTCTCCCTTTGGGAAAAAGAAGCAAAAGTCTGAGGTCATGTACCAACTGACTCAAGAATAGCTTCTTCCCTGCTGCTGTCAGACTTTTGAATGGACTTACCTTGCATTAAGTTGATCTTTCACTGCACCCTAGCTATGACTGTAAAAGTACATTCTGCACTCTCTCGTTTCCTTCTCTATGAACGGTATGTTCTGTCTGTATAGAGCGCAAGAAACAATACTTTTCACTGTATGTTAATACATGTGACAATAATAAATCAAATCAAATCAAGTCAAAAGGGGATGCGATGACCTAGTGGTATTATTGCTAGACTATTAATCCAGAAACTCAGCTAATGTTCTGGGGACCTGGCTTCGAATCCTGCCACGGCAGATGCTGGAATTTGAATTCGCTAAAAAAATCTGGAATTAAGAATCTACTGATGACCATGAAACCATTGTCGGAAAAACCCATCTGATTCACTAATGTCCTTTAGGGAAGGAATTCTGCCATCCTTACCTGTTCAGGCCTACATGTGACTCCAGAGCCACAGCAATGGGGTTGACTCTTAACTGCCTATGAAATGGACTAGCAAGCCATGCAGTTCAAGGACAACTAGGGATGGGCAATAAATGCTGAACCAGCCAGCGATGCCCATGCCCCACAAATGAGTTGAAAAAACATTCTACTGCAAAAGTGTCAACTTTATCATGGAAAATGGTGAAACATTCACAACGTTAAACATTGCTCACAACAATGCAAAATTTGATGTCAAAATCGACAGCAGGGTCGATGCAATGTATTGTCAAAGCCGCTTCTATGGGAACTACATTCCACCAACAAAGTAAATCTTGTTTTTTTTTTCTATTCATTCATGGAATGTGGGCATTGCCACGCCCATCCCTAACTGCCCTTGGACTGAGTGCGTTTCAGATGTCTTTTTAAGAGTCAGCCACATTGCTGTGACTCTGGAGTCACATGTAGGCCAGGCCAGGTAAGGATGGCACATTTCGTTCCCGAAAGGACATTAGTGAGCTAGATGGGTTCTTCCGACAATTGACAATGGTTTCATGGTCATCATCCAGATTTTTATTGAATTGAAATGTCATCACTTGCCGTGGTGGGGCGAATCCACCGTGGGCTGGATGTGCACAACCTACAGCACCAAGCCCCAGAGATTCTAGAATACTGTGAATTTGATTGTGATATTATTGGCCGGCACGGTGGCACAGTGATTAGCACTGCTGCCTCACAGTGCCAAGAACCTGGGTTCAATTCCGGCCTCGGGTCACTGTCTGTGTGGAGTTTACATGTTCTCCCTGTGTCTGCATGGGTTTCCTCCGGGTACTCCGGTTTCCTGCCACACTCCTAAGATGAGCGGGTTGGGGTGGATTGGCCATGCTGAATTGCCCCTTAGTGCCAGGGAGATCAGCAGGATAAATGCCTGGGGTTATGGGGATAGGCCCTGGGTGCAATTATTGTCAGTGGAAACTCGATGGGCTGAATGGCCTCTTTCTGCACTGTAGAGATTCTATGATTCTATCACATGAGGGTGGACGACTCAGAGGCTCCCACTGTCTCTGCTCCTTTGTCATGAAGCCGAAGGTAGATGACGAATTGGATAGAATGACAAGACTAGGTGTCAAAGCCCCCAGAGAGGAGGTCGCAGAGTGGGTTTCTGTGATGGTAGCTGCAGTAAAGAGAGATGGACAGTCATGATCTGCACTGATCCAGTTCACCTGAAATAAAGCACTTCTGATACCCCACCATCTTATGACGATGGTTGAATGGGTCGTAGCCGACATTCCCAATGCAAAGATTTTCAGCATCCTGGATTCAAATCAATTGGCAAATCCCGCTGGATAAAGAATCTTCACTATGTTCATGTCTCGTATGGGTAGATACAGGTTCCTCCACCTGCCCAATGGTATCTCCACTGTTAGTGAGGTCTTCCAACAGCTCTTTGCATGGGCAGCATTGTGAAATCATTGTTGATGGCACCCTGGTTCAGGATCACACTATGCAAGAACATGATGCACATCTCGCTTGGTCCTCCACAGAATCAGAACTGTACAGTTGAAGCTCAACCCTGCTAAATGCAGATCCAGGGTCAGCCTATGTGGGCCACCTGCTGACCGCTGACGGTGTGAAGTCAGACCTGGACAAGACGGCGGCCATGCAACAAACATCCACTCTTCTGAACAAGCAGGCTGTGCAGGGTTTCCTCAGCATAATGGATTATCTATCAAAGTTCATTCCCTGTTACAGTGAGGTAACTGGACACCTCTGTCAACTTCTCCAGCAGGGTGTAGAATGGTGTTGGCAGGAGCATCACAATGCTGCATTCAACAAACCCAAGGATCTGCAGTCAATCCCTCAGTGCTACGATACTTCCAATGTCCGAGTGCCTGTACTCTTATCAGCTGATGCCTCTCAGCATGGGCTCGGAGCCATTCGTATCCAGAATGACAGACCAGTGCCTTTTACATCAAGGAAACTGACATGGAAACTCGCTATGCCCAAAACAAGAAGGAACTTCTTGCCTGTTCTTCGCATGTCAGAAATTTCATGGCTCCATCTATAGCCACCATGCCAATATTGAAACTGATCACTCGCCTCTCATCACTCTTGTTAAAAAGGCACATCTACAATGGATGATGCTTAATCTCCAACACTACAGCCTCAGTGTGATCTACAAGTAAGGAGCTATAACTCACCGATACCCTAGCCAGGGCTTTCTCACCCAGCACTGAGCATGCAGATCATAAGGAGGACATTGATATTGTGACAATTCAAGTGCTGTCGTCCCACAGAATTGAGGAGCACAAGCTGCCCTCCAAGGAGATCACACATGCAGGCAGCTCCATGAACCCATCATGAAAAGCATGTCCATGATATCAAAGGAGCTTCTCCACAAGCTCTGCACTTCCTACGCCAGGAGAGAGAAGTTAACTATGCAAGACGGACTAATCCTGCATGGCCAGAGGTTCGTCATCCCCTCTTCTCTTCAAATGTACTGCACCCAGCAACTCCACCAAGAACCCCCAGGGGTGGAAGCAACAAAGTACCGGTCAAAGAAAACAATGTACCGGCCCTCAGGGAGAAGTGTCCAGATGTGCACCATGCAATGTGCTCAAGCCTCATCAAACTAAAGAACCATTGGATCTCCATGAGGTTACAGACCTTCCCTGGTTACTTGCACTGGCAGATATATTTGAGTGGAGTGGGAGACAACATCTGGTCCTTGTAGATTCATCCTCAGGCTGGTATGAAGTTGACTATCTGCCGGATATGAAGAGCAGCAGTTTAGTTATTTTATTTATTAGTGTCACAAGTAGGCTCACATTAACACTGCAATGAAGTTACTGTGAAATTGCCCTAGTCACCACACTCCGGCGCCTGTTCGGGTACACTGAGGGAGGATTTAGCATGGCCAATGCACCAAGCCAGCACACCTTTCAGACTGAGGGAAGAAACTGGAGCACCCGGAGGAAACCCATGAAGACACGGGAGAACGTGTGGACTCCGCACAGACAGTGGTCCAACCCGGGAATCAAACCCGGGTCCCTGGCACTGTGAGACAGCACTGCTAACCACTGTGCTATCGTGCCGCCCCTTGAAAGCTAAAGAGACACTTTGCTGCACATGGCATTTTTTGAACATATTACAAGCACCCACCTCACACCCCACCTACCCACAATCAAATGGTTTGGTGGAGCAGGCAGTACATTTCGCAAAGCACCTTCTCGAAAAATGCCTCTGTGACAATACAGACTTCCACACTGCATTACTTAAGCTGTGTAATCTGCCAAGAGAGAGTCTGCCCTCACCAGCACAGACAATGTTCTCCAGATGTACCAGAACCATGATCCCTCTCACCAGCAGCCCTGATGAAATGGTGGCAAAGAGGAAAAAGATACTATGACCGTAACGCCCGCAAACTCTGGGGCCGGGCCAAACAGTCAGAAATAGCCAAACAGTTACATGGTTGAATCAGATAGTGTCCTAGATGTCAGGAACTGGTGTCTTCTCTTACATGTACTCAAACCAGCATCATCAACCATCACAGAGACTGACAAACCGAGTCCACAATAGGATACAATGGGCCGAATGGCCACCTTTTGTAAAATTCTGTGATTCTATTCTAAACAGAGTAGTGGGAGATGTAGCCCTCAACCAGTTTCACAAGAACAGCTTCTCTGGTCGCCCATCTCTTTGTTGGAAGTTGCTGTCCTCAAATTGATGACTACACTTCGAAGTACGTTGTTGGATGTGAAGCATTCAAGACATCCTGAGATCATAAAAGGCACTTTCTTTCTTTTGATTTTTATATGTTCTCTTTCATAACATTATCCAGAAAAGATGCAGCAATATCAGATTTCACTAAAGACAAGGTGCGTGGGGAAAAGTTTCGAGGAGATGTGCGAGGCAAGTTTTTTACACAGAGGGTGGTGAATGTCTGGAACACGATTTTGATAGGATGGACAGGGAGAAATTATTTCTACTGGCAACAGAGTCAATAATCAGAAGACAAGGATTTAAAATAATTGGCAAAAATATCCTGGGCTCAATATGTTTTAAGCAGTGAGTCATTACACCTGAAAGAGCAATGGAAGCAGATTTAATAGTAACATAAAGGTACTTGTATCAATAGCTTGGTATGGCTCCTGCTCTGTCCAAGACCGCACAAAGTGACAAAAGGTTGTGAATGCAGCCCAATCCATCACGCAAACCAGCCTCCCATCCCCCCCAATTGACACTGTCTACACTTCCTGTTGCCACGGAAAAGCAGCCAGCATAGTCAAGGACCCCGCGCACCCCGGACATTCTCTCTTCCACCTTCTTCTGTCAGGAAAAAGATACAAAGATCTGAGGTCATGTACCAACCAACTCAAGAACAGCTTCTTCCCAGACTTTTGAATGGACCTCCCTCACATTAAGTTGATCTTTCTCTACACCCTAGCTCTGACTGTAACACTACATTCTGCACTCTCTCCTTTCCTTCTTTATGAATGGTATGCTTTGTCTGTATAGCTTGCAAGAAACAATACTTTTCACTGTATACTAATACATGTGACAATAATAAATCAAAATCAATACTAGGGAAGGAGAAATTTGTAAGGCTGTGGAGAATGAACAGAAGAATTCTTTCAAAGAGCTGGCACAGATAATGATGAGCTGATTGGTCTCAGTTTTTGGGTGCTATGATTCTATGATAATGAAATGCTTTCAGGTTTGAATCCTAGCTTGCGGAATAAAATGGGCAGTTTAACTTGGAAAATCTGATAGGGTACCATGAGGTTAAGACAGCAGTGAGGCTGATCTACAGACGGAAACCACAATTGGCAGTAACACATCGTGGAGACAGATGTATATAATTAAAAACTGTTGATCGGAAGTAGACATTTAAAGCTTCATTGCTACATTTCTGTTCTTTCCAAATCTTATTAATTAAAACAATAGTTTATGTTAGGAATGAAGAACCTTGCCCATGGAATCTTGACAATGCAGAAAAGGTCATCCGGCCCAACTCTCCGAAAGACCACCCCACCCAGGCCCGCTCCTCTGCCCTATCTCCATAACCCTGCTCATTTACCACGGCTAATCCTCCTAACCTACACATCTTTGGACACTAAGGGACAATTTACCACTGCTAATCCACTTAAGCTACACATCTTTGGAAACTAAGTGGCAATTTACAATGGCTAATAGAGTCGTAGAGTCAGAGGTTTACAGCATGCTAACAGGCCCTTTGGCCCAACCTGTCCATGACGCTCCTTTTATTAACCACTAAGCTAGTTCCAATTGCCCGCATTTAGCCCATATCCCTCTATAACCATCTTACCCATGTAACTGTCTGAACGTTTTTTAAATTGACAAAATTGTATCTGCCTCTACTACTACCTCTGGCAGCTTATTCCAGACACTCACTTCTCTCTGTGTGAAAGAATTGCCCCTCTGGACACTTTTGTATCTCTCCCCTCTCCCTATGCCCTCTAGTTTTAGACTCCCCTACCTTTGGGAAAAGATGTTGACTATCTAACTGATCTACGCCCCTCATTATTTTATAGTCCTCTATAAGATCACCCCTAAGTCTCTTATGCTCCAGGGGAAACAGTACAGTCTATCCAGCCTCTCTTTATAACTCAAACCATCAAGTCCTGGTAGCATCCAAGTAAATCTTTTCTGCACTCTTTCTAGTTTAATAATATCCTTTCTATTATAGAGTGACCAGAATTGCACACAGTATTCCAAGTGTGGCCTCACCAATGTCCCGTACAACTTCAACAAGATATCCCAACTCCCTGTATTCAATCTTCTGACCAATGAAACCAAGCATGCTGAATGCCTTCTTCACCACTCTGTCCACCTGTGACTCCACTTTCAAGGAGCTATGAACATGTACCCATAGATCTCTTTGTTCTATAACTCTCCTCAGTGCCCTACCATTAACTGAGTAAGTCCTGCCCTGATTCGCTCAACCAAAATGCATCACCTCACATTTATCTAAATTAAACTCCATCTGCCATTCGTCAGCCCACTGACTCAATTGACCAAGATCCCATTGCAGTCCTAGATAACCTTCTTCACTGTCCTTTATGCCACCAATCTTGGTGTCATCTGCAAACTTACTAACGATGCCTCCTAAATTCTCATCCCAATCATTAATAGAAATGACAAATAACAATGGATCCAGCACCGATCCCTGGGGCACACCGCTGGTCACAGGCCTCCAGTTTGAAAACTAATTCTCTACAACCACCCTCTGTCTTCTGTCATCAAGCCAATTTTGTATCCATTTGGTTACCTCAGCTTGGATCCCGTGAGATTTAATCTTATGCAATAACCTACCATGCGGTACCTTGTCAAAGGCCTTGCTAAAGTCCACGTAGACAACATCAACTGCACTGCCCTCATCTACCTTCTTGGTTACCCCTTCAAAAAACTCAATCAAATTTGTGAAACATGATTTTCCACTCACAAAGCCATGCTGACTGTTCCTAATCAGTCCTTGCGTTTCTAAGTGCCTATAGATCCTGTATCTCAGAATACCTTTTAACAACTTACCCACTACAGATAAGACCATAAAACCATAATATATAGGAGCAGAATTAGGCCACTTGGCCCATCGAGTCTGCTCCGCCATTCAATCATGGCTGATATTTTTCTCATCCCCATTCTCCTGCCTTTTCCCCATAACCTCTGATCCCTTTATTAATCAAGAATCTATCTATCTCTGTCTTAAAGACCTGGCCTCCACAGTCTTCTGCGGCAAAGAGTTCCACAGATTCACCACTCTCTGGCTGAAGAAATTCCTCCTCATCTCTGTTTTAAAGGATCAACGCTTTAGCCTGAGGTTGTGCCCTCAGATGTGCTGGTTCGGTGAGTTGGCATGCTAAATTCTCCTGAACAGGCGATGGAGTGTGGCGACTAGGAGATTCTCGCAGTAACCTCTTGCATTGTTAATGTAAGTCTACTTCTGACAATAATAATAAATAAACTTTAAACATTGCCTTGGGTCTGGAGTCACATGTAGGTTAGAACAGCAGATTTCCTTCCCTAAAGCGCATGAGTGAACCAGATGGGTTTTTACAACAAGCGACAGTAGTTTCATGGTCATCTTTTAAATCCAGATTTTTATTGAATTCAAATTTCACTATCTGCCATGGTGGGATTCAAACCCGGGTACCCAGAGGATTACCCTGGAACTCTGGATTACTAGTCCAGTGAGAATACCATGGCAGTTTAGTCCCCTTGCACTAAACTGAACAACAAATTAGTTCTTCATGTTGGATTGCTTTTGTCCATTTGTTAAGCGTCTGTGAACAATTTGGACACAGTATGAAATAATTTGATGGAAATCCAATCATTTTCAATCTGGAGTACAATTTGAAAAACGTTGACAAACACTAACAGGCTGAACCGCACTTTTCACATCACAAAGCAGAATTTGACAAGGAAACATTGGCATATATTTTGTGTGCAGCTGTTAAAGAACTAACAAGACAATATTCAGAAGAGCAAAAACATTCGAGTCAGAAGTTGAGACTGCCTCCATGACAAATACAAAAACTCTGAGCATTTTGAAGTTATCGTTACGTAATAATTTTAGCCTAGCTCTTTGAGGATTTTTAGTTTCAAAATGACACAGCTCTGGAGAGAGAAAACTCAGAAAGCATAACTGATTATTGAAGAGTTTTTAAATTGCATAATACTTCCCATAATTAATTAGGGTGGCACGGTGGCACAGTTACCACTGCTGCCTCACAGCGCCATGGACCCGTGTTCGATTCCCGGCTTGGGTCACTGCCTGTGCAGAGTTGGCACATTCTCCCCGTGTCTGCGTGGGTTTCCCTCGGGTGCTCCGGTTTCCTCCCATAGTCCAAAAATGTGGGTTAGGTTGATTGACCATGCTAAATTAACTCTAGTGTCAGGGAGATTAGCCGGGTAAATGTGCGGGGTTACAGGAATAGGGCCTGGGTGGGATTGTGGTCAGTGCAGGCTCGATGGGCCGAATGGCCTCCTTCTGCACTGCAGGGATTCTATTGATTCTATGAAATCAAACTCAGTAGGACAAGAAGGGATCCCCTTTGGGAATAACTGTTCCATAATTATGAAACACTAGAAAAGGAACAACTTTAAACACAAAGTTTTGGGTAATTTGCATTAAACATAATAATAACTGGCAGAATAAAATGAAACAAAATGTACTGATTCCAATTAAGAGTGCTGAGAAAATTATGTTGAATACATTTACTGAAATTGAGTTTCAATTAAAAATTTCTAAGCCTGCAAAACTGCTTTTACAGTGAGGAACTTGAGGAGAGCACTGGTATATAATGAATTTGCAAATCTCACTATCTCCCTATATGATTCAATTATCCACAACTTCCCATTCTTTCTTTCCTGCTGACATTGCTCAGTCTTGCGCAATAGGTCTGAGAGCTTTAGGAGATGTTGATATACGACTCAAAAGAAATATTATGTGATTTTCCCGTACAGTCCCAAGTTCACCCATTTTCATTGGATTTCAAACAATGACGAGACAGAGTACAGCTATGAGATAGAGAGTCTGGTGAACTGGTGATGCAACAATAATCTCTCCCTCAATGTCAACAAAACGAAGGAGATTGTCATCAACTTCAGGAAGCATAGTGGAGAACATGCCCCTGTCTACATCAAGGGGGACGAAATAGAAATGTCGAGAACTTCAAGTTTCTAGGTGTCCAGATCTCCAACACCCTGCCCTGGTCCCCCCATGCCGACACTATAGTTAAGAAAGTCCACCAACGCCTCTACTTTCTCAGGAAGCTAAGGAAATTTGGCATGTCAGTGACAACTCTCACCAACCTTTACAGATGCACCATAGAAAGCATTCTTTCTGGTTGTATCACAGCTTGGTATGGCTCCTGCTCTGCCCAAGACCGCAAAAAAACTACAAAAGGTCGCAAATGTAGCCCAATCCATCGCACAAACAAGCTTCCCACTCATTGATTCTGTCTACTCTTCCTGCTGCCTTGGAAAAGCAGCCAGCATAATTAAGGATCCCATGCACCCCGGACATACTCTCGTCCAAAAGAGTAAAAGATAAAAAAGTCTTAGGTCACGTACCAACTGACTCCAGAACAGCTTCTTTCCTGCTGTTGAATGGACCTACCTCGCATTAAGTTGATCTTTCCCTGCACCCTAGCTATGACTGTAACACTACATTCTGCACCCTCTCCTTTCCTTCTCTATGAATGGTATGCTCTGCCTGTATAGCATGCTAGAAACCTTTCACTGTATATTAATACACGTGACAATAATAAATCAAATCAAATCAAATCAAAAATTGATCATCTCTTCCCACCAAGGTTCTTGCCAATAGAAATTTTACTTATTGCAATATATGGGTGAGTGGCCATGAAATGATATGGTGGACATTTAGTTTAGACATCCACTGCCAGCTATGACTGAATCCCTTAAAACACTATCATGTGCTGCTCTTGTCTGCTAAAACTCTTCACTATTCCAGGATCATACTGGAATCCAATGTTAATCCCTGGCTTCATTTCCCTCCTGCAAACTGCCTTCTTATACTACTCTTTTAAAGGGTTGGGAACATAGCCCAGTCAGTCATGTGAACCTCTCTAAAACCCAGTAGAAAATTACAATAATGAATAAAATCTTTCTCATGTTCAGTCCACCCTGTCAGAAAAACAGGGATGGTTGTAAAGGATTTGTATTTGCATGGGTAAACATTAGTAAATAAGGTAAAGTTTAGGAAGGTTGAATGGAATGGTTTTGTGCTTGTAAGGAAGCTGTGATGACTTTCCAGGTTAAGCAAACAACATTTGTACGTGTCGAGGCTTCATTTCAATATCCAGCTGAGACTCTATTATGTTTTAGAGAATGTTTTAGAGAATAGCCTCACAGCGCCAGGGACCCCAGTTCGACTCCAAGCTCGGGTGACTGTCTGTGTGGAGTTTGCACATTTTCCCTGTATCTGCGTGGGCTTCCTCCAGGTGCTCCGGTTTCCTCCCACAGTCCAAAACGTGCAGGTTACGTGGATTGGCCATGCTAAATTTCCCCTTAATGTCAGAGGGATTAGCAGGGTAAATATGTGAAGTTACAGGCATAGGGCCTGGGTGGGATTGTGGTTGGTGTAGACTCGATGGGCCGAATGCCCTCCTTGTGCACTGTAGGGATTCCATGATTCTATGATGGTCCCAGAGGGCTGTAACAAGTAGATTTCAGGAAGCCTGAAACTAAGTGGTCAGAGACTTTGGGGAAAACCAGGAAAAGTTAGGACAAATTGATTGGTGAGAACTACTAGAAAAAGACTTTCATAAATTATTTTTAGTAATTGTTTTTATTACTATTTGTGAAAAAAATTGGAAAGTTGTGGCTAAGATCTAAAAGGTGGTTGAACTGGATATTCCCATTAAGACTGTGAGACAGAGCTGGTTTGAAATCCTGACACGGAGTATCTGCTAAAAATGGAGAGGAGGCTCTGGTCAACTGGGTCTGCTGGAAAACCCGAACCATATTCAGGAATGCACATTGAAGGGAAACAAAGGAGAAACTAGAGAAAGATGTAGCTTGAGGGTTAGTGCGAGAGACAATCTTGGCAGGTGCATGACTTCGTGGACAAAGGGAGGAAGAAATACAACAGAAACAACTGAGTGGATGACCTCGATCTTCGGAACAAAGAAGATTGTGAGCTCTCACCCGTTGTTGGAGGGGGAAAGGAGATGGGTTTAAAGAGAAGTTTAATAGCAGAAGCATTCTGGGTAATACCATAAACAGTTTCGGCAGATCACATTTAATCCTGTGTAGCTGAATCTGGCAATGAATGTGGATAATTGTGTTTGTGTGGAGTAAAAGGTTCAGGGAGCATCAGAGACAGTCAACTCAGAAGAAAGTGGGCAAGGTGAATGAGACACAGGGTGGCACAGTGGTGAGCACTGCTGCCTCACAGCGCCAGGGACCCAGGTTCGATTCCTGGTTTGGGTCACTGTCTGTGTGGAGTTTGCACATTCTCCCCATCTGCATGGGTTTCCTCCAGGTGCTCGCCCACACTTTTCCTCCCCACACTCCAAAGGTGAGCAGGTTAGGTGGATTGGCCATGCTAAATTGTCCCTTAGTGTCAGGGGGACTAACTAGGGTAAATGCATGGGGTTATGGGGATAGGGCCTGGGTGGTCGGTGCAAACTCGATGGACCAAATGGCCTCCCTCTGCACTGTAGGATTCTATGATTACCAAGAATGAGAATTTGCAAAGGTTGAGGTCAGAAAAGAATGAGGGAATCTCAATGAGAAACATGAGGCGGATGGTAGGTAGAGAATGATGATTAAAGAAGATCAGTGAAAGAGGGGTAGAACAAAGTGAGGTGCTGAAAGGTTAAGAAGGAGCCAGTGTAGAGGGATTGCCCATGCTGAGATTTAATGATATGGACAACACTGCTATCATGTCTGTTTATCTGGACAACTTGCAGAAGATATAAGAAGGCTGACATGTTAGAGCAAAAGAAAAGATGATGTCATCTGCAAGTCAAGTTTTCATCAATGCAGTTTGTGAGAATATTGCAGAGTAATATGAGGTGCTGTCTTGTTCCGACCCACCAGTTGTGTTGGCAGGCTGTTCTTCCACATCTATTATAGACGCTGGCTGCAAAAGACAGCTTGAACTGAAAGATATAGTGGGTGGTGTTTTTGTAATTAAATGGGTACATATGGAATGGAATCATAGAATCCCTACAGTACAGAAGGAGGCTGTTTGGCCAATCCAGTCTGTACCAACCACAATCCCACCCAGGCCCTATTCCCGTAACCCCGCACATTTACCTGGCTAATCCCACTGACACAAGGGCAATTTAGCATGGCCAATCAAACTAACATTTTTGGTTTATTATCTTACAGGATAGTTTGGAAGATCAACAGTGACTCAGCTAATGTCTCTCTTTGGGCGGCATGGTAGCACAGTGGTTAGCACTGCTGCTTCACAGCTCCAGGGACCTGGGTTTGATTCCCGGCTTGGGTCACTGTCTGTGTGGAGTTTGCACATTCTCCTCGTGTCTGCGTGGGTTTCCTCTGGGTGCTCCGGTTTCCTCCCACAGTCCAAAGTTGTGCGGGTTAGGTTGGTTGACCAGGTTAAAAATTGCCCCTTAGAGTCCTGAGATGCGTAGGTTAGAGGGATTAGCGGGTAAATATGTGAGGATAGGGCCTGGGTGGGATTGTGGTCGGTGCAGACTCGATGGGCCGAATGGCCTCCTTCTACACTGTAGGATTTCTATGATTTCTATGATGACGACTGTGGGAAAAAACCAGGGCACCCAGAGGAAACCTACGGGGAGAACGTTCAAACTCCACACAGACAGTGACCCAAGGCCGGAATTGAACCCGGGTCCCTGGCACCGTGAGGCAGCAGTGCTAACCACTGTGCCCCGTGCCGCCTGGTATGTCAGTGAGTGGGATGGAACAAGTTATTAAAAAGAGAGTTAGATTGTAGTATTCCTGAGTTTGGAAAATCCTCTGACTTCACCTTCCCCTATTCTGCTGGTGCAGTTACTGGCAAGAATGTCCAGAGTTGTCTTCGCAAAGGGAATGAATGACCTGTGACTTTTGCCACCTTCTTTTATTGTGTACCACCTCATTCTGAAAACTGAGACATAGCCTTGAGATGCTGCATGTTCTGTGTCACTCATAATCATGATAGATTAAAGCAAAATACTGTGGATGCTGGAAATTTGAAATCAAAACTGAAAAGGCCAGATAATCTCAGGGGCAGCATGGTGGCACAATGGTTAGCACTGCTGCCTCACAGCGCCAGGGACCCAGGTTCGATTCCCAGCTTGGGTGACTGTCCAAGTGGGGTCTGCACATTCTCCCCGTGTCTGCGTGGATTTCCTCTAGGGGCTCCGGTTCCCTCCCACACTCCAAAGATGTACAGGTTAGGTGGATTGGCCATGATAAATTAACCCTTAGTGTCAGGGGGACGAGCTAGGGTACATGCATGGGGTTATGGGGATAGGGCCTGGGCAGGATTGTAGTCGGTGCAGACTTGATGGGCCGAATGGCTCTTTCTGCGCTGTAGGGATTCTATCGGAGAGAAACAGAATGAATGTTTCAGACCTAAATGGTCCTTTCACAGAACTGAAGCAAGGTAGAAGTGTACAGCATGTTTAGTTGGAAATTTTTTCTGTAATCGCAGAAGGTGCAACACTTGCCCCTTTACTTCCTCACTGTCCAAGGACCCAAACATTGCTTCACCTGAGAGGAATGTTTGAGTGCTTGGACAGTGAGGAGGTAAAGGGGAAGGTATTGCATCTTCCATAAGTAGGGAACAAGGCAGAAAATCAGGGAGAAAGCTGAGGCAGGCAGGAATGCACAGTAGCTCTTACAGAAATGGTCAAGGTTATGTTGTGGTGTGGTTCTTCCTCAGCAATGAGTTTATTTTCTGCAAATTTCCTGCATTTTCAGTTTGCATTTCAGGTTTGCAGTGTGAGCATTCTTATCGAGAAAGAATCCCCACCCTTGATACCATAAATTCCTGATGCTGCGGTGTGTAAAACAGGCTAACTTCACCTTCAGTAAATAAACACAGAGAGCTGCAGGGAAAAGGTCAGGATTTCATAGAATCATAGAATCCCTACAGTGCAGAAGGAGGCCATTCGGCCCATCGAGTCTGCACCGACCACAATCCCACCCAGGCCCTACCCCCACATATTTTACCCGCTAATCCCTCTAACCTACGCATCTCAGGAGTCTAAGGGGCAATTTTTAACCTGGCCAATCAACCTAACCCGCACATCTTTGGACTGTGGGAGGAAACCGGAGCACCCGGAGGAAACCCTCGCAGACACGATTTGCTATGGTTCAGAGGGAGAGCAGCAGCTCGATGGGTGGATTGGCATTTCCCTGTCAGTCAGTGTGTGTGTGAGTGAAGTTGCTTGCAGGAGGAGAGGGCAGCTCAGCTCCTGTCTATAGGGGAAAGGAAAAGAGAGGCAGCGGGACAGAGTGGCAGCGGGGACAGGTAGTGAGAGAGGCAGTGGGACAAAGTGGGACAGAGACAGGCAGTGTGTGGGGCAGTGCAGTGTGTGAGACAGACAGTGGGCGGTGCAATGTGTGGGACAGAGAGACAGACAGTGAGAGGCACTGATTGAGGCAGTGACAGTGTGAGGGAAGCGGTGTTGCAGCGGCAGAGACAGTGTGAATGAGGCAGTGGGACAGAGGCAGAGTGTGAGGGAAGCGGTGTTACAGTGTGTGTGAGGGAGGGAGGCGGAGGGTCAGAAAGGCAGAGGCAGTGTGAATGTGCGGAAGCGGTGTTGCAGAGTGTGTGTGTGTGTGTGAGGGAGGCAGTGTGTGAAGCAGTGGGACAGAGGCAGAGTGAGGGGGGAGGGAGGTGGAGAGTGTGAGGGGGGAGGGAGGTGGAGAGTGTGAGGGGGGAGGGAGGTGGAGAGTGTGAGGGGGGAGGGAGGTGGAGAGTGTGAGGGGGGAGGGAGGTGGAGAGTGTGAGGGGGGAGGGAGGTGGAGAGTGTGAGGGGGGAGGGAGGTGGAGAGTGTGAGGGGGGAGGGAGGTGGAGAGTGTGAGGGGGGAGGGAGGTGGAGAGTGTGAGGGGGGAGGGAGGTGGAGAGTGTGAGGGGGGAGGGAGGTGGAGAGTGTGAGGGGGGAGGGAGGTGGAGAGTGTGAGGGGGGAGGGAGGTGGAGAGTGTGAGGGGGGAGGGAGGTGGAGAGTGTGAGGGGGGAGGGAGGTGGAGAGTGTGAGGGGGGAGCTGCAGAGTGAGGGAGGCGGTACGGAAGTTACTAACTTTCACCAACTCCCTGACGTCAGGCAGCCCGAGCACATCTTCCGCAATCTGTCCGCCTGGGAGCAGCGGCAAGCGGCTGAAAGCCGGCCCGGGGAGCGGAGGTAAGGCTGCTGTTTGCAATGAGGGAGGGAATTGGGCCGTCCGGTTAACCCGCTCCCGGCACCGGCTGTGTGTGTGTCTGTCTCCCCCTCTCCGCGGGGCTGTCCCCGAGAGAGAGAGTTCACTCCCAACAAAACCCAGAGAGAGGCACTCTCACCTCACTAACCAGCACTGCAACCTGCTGTCCCCACTAACCAGCACTGTAACCTGCTGTCCCCACTAACCAGCACTGCAACCTGCTGTCCCCACTAACCAGCACTGTAACCTGCTGTCCCCACTAACCAGCACTGTAACCTGCTGTCCCCACTAACCAGCACTGCAACCTGCTGTCCCCACTAACCAGCACTGTAACCTGCTGTCCCCACTAACCAGCACTGCAACCTGCTGTCCCCACTAACCAGCACTGTAACCTGCTGTCCCCACTAACCAGCACTGTAACCTGCTGTCCCCACTAACCAGCACTGCAACCTGCTGTCCCCACTAACCAGCACTGTAACCTGCTGTCCCCACTCACCAGCACTATAATCTGTTGTCCTCCTTAACCAGCGGCACTGTAACCTGCTGCTCTCACTAACCAGCACTGTAGCCTGTTGTCCTCCTTAACCAGCAACACTGTAACCTGCTTCCCTTATTAACCAGCACCATTCTTTGTTAACCTCATTAATTCCTATACCCTGCTGCCCTCATTAACTCAGGGATGGTGAGGGGAGAGTTTGGGGTTTGGAGGAGGGTCTATTTAACCCAGGTTGTGAATACTGCTAATCTGCTGTCACTCTGGTAGGGGAACCCCTTACACATCCAGAGTTGAACAGGACTTCATGAGACGTACTCTGAAATGGGTTGGCTGGTATTTTAACAATGACTTTAGGAGATGGCAACAAGCAGTAGCTCAAAGTTTCTGCTGAAATTCTAATTCCATTTGTGGCATGTTCTTAAAGGGGCTTTAAACTATTAAAACTGTTTTAGCCAGGTTTGAAAATAATTGTGTGACAGTGAAATTAGTTATATTTAATTGTTTCTGACCTTTAAAACTTTCGCGTTTACAATAACTCCCTAGCCTCCACTCAAAGGAAGTTTCTGTTTGGAGTTTCAGCTGGAGTGTGGGTGTACACGCTCTGAACTGTTGAAGTATGTTAATTCCCACATGTGGAGTTTGCCCGTCTTCATGTTCTTTAATATGATGACGGTCCCTAATTTTTTGATTTAAGCGAAGTGGTGTGGGTTGTTTGCTAAGTGCAACCTATAGGAGATATACATCGGGGATGAGTGGTTTACAGAACCACGTGTGGACTGACGCCAGTAAAATAACTCAAGTGCTTCAGGCACAGTTGAGTTGTATCAATGACCCTAGTGATTTATTGAATGTAAAGCATCAATGCCTGAAGTGCATTCTGTTTATACAATATGCATTGAGTATGCCAACAATCTCTCTCAAGTCCTTTCCTATATTTTTAGTTTGTGTTTTCCTGGATGATTGGGAAGTGATGCATCATTCTGTAACTATTAATGCATTTCCTCTACAAATGTGGCTATGTTGCAGGCTGTTGGTGGCACCATGGTAGTATTGCGACTAGGGTTGAGTAATAAGGGGCCTGGACTAATGACCCTGAGACATGTGTTCGAATCCCACCACGGCAGTTGGGGAATTTAAAAGTTTAGTTAATTAAATAAATCTGGATTAAAAAGATAACATCAGTAACCCAGAAACTGTTGGGTTGAGTTTATATTTTTAAAAATGCATCTTGTTCACTGATCTCCTTTTGGGAAGGAAAAATGCTGTCCTTGTCAGTCTAGTCCACATAGTCGCCTCAGACCTTGTCCGTGGCTGGAATTCTCCAGTCTCGCTGCAGTGAATGGAGTTTTGACTGAGCGTCAAATTCTCTATTCTCGCTGTCAGCGGGACAGGTATGGACAAGGCCGGAGAATCCCAGCCACAGAATTATTTTGTTGTTAGTGCAGCAATGTGGTTGACTCTTAATTGTTGTGTAAAATGACTGCTCAATTCTAGGCAGTTTGGAGATGGGCAGTAATTGTTGACCTTGCCACAACACCCATATCCCATGATTGGTTTCAAAACAAAACGCTTTTCATGGTCAATGTTTGAGGATGTTAAACTCGGGGTTAATCACTATAAGAAATATTATCTACAAATACCCATTTTCCTTGGAGCAGCACAGTGGTTAGCACTGCTGCCTTACAACCCAGGGACCCGGGTTCGATTTCCGGCTTGGATCAGTGTCTGCGCGGAGTCTGCACATTCTCCCTTTGTTTGTGTGAGATTCCTCCGGGTGGTCCGGTTTTCTCCCACAATCTGAAAGACATGCTGGTTAGGTGCATTGGCCATGCTAAATTATCTCTGTGTACCCAAACAGGCGTCAGAGTGTGACGACTTGGGGATTTTCACACGAACTTCATTGCAGTGTTGATGTAAATCTACTTGTGACACTAATAAATAAACTTAAACAGAAAATGCTAGAAATACTTTGGTCTGGCAGTACCTGTGGAGAGAGAAATAGCGTTAATATTTCATCAAACCTTTTATTTGAGTACAATCTAAACCTTGGCATTATGATTAGCATTTTGAAGAAAAGCCCATGTCCAATAAAGCTGCAATTGTGTCAATTGTGAAAATGAGGCTGCATTAATGAAGCCTTACTTGTGTACTTACAGATAAAAGCAAATTACTGTGGATGCTGGAATCTGAAACAAAAACAGAAATCTGAAACAAAAACAGAAAATGCGGAAAATCTCAGCAGATCTGACAGCATCTGTGAACAAGAGTTAACATTTCGAGTCTCAGTGGATCCAGACTTGAAACGTTGACTCTGTTCTCTCTCCACAGATGCTGTCAGACCTGCTGAGTTTTTCCAGCATCTTCTGCTGTGTTTGTAGTGCTGGTCTAGTCAAAGTATTCCACTAATCCTTCTGCACGTATGGTTGTCATCATTCTCAACCATACAGTGCAGAAGAATCAATTCATTACTCTGTACAGCATAAATCCATATTTCATTGCCACAGTATTATTGGTGGGGAAAAATAAACATTGCGTTTAAGTGATAATTTAACATGCACAGCAGTAAGAAAGCAACGTTCAGTGGAAGCCTGTGGGTGTAAGGGAAATTACATTTCATCACAGCAGGATGACTATTGTGTGGATTAGCGATCACATTGTTTTCAAGGGAAAAATAAAGAATCAAAAGCAAAATTCCTTTATAACTAAATCTCTGCACTGGAAATTTATCTGAGTGCTGCTTAATTTGGCAAACAACAAGTGCTGGAAATGTGGAAGTATGGAAATCCACTGAAGATTATGGGAGGTGGTGGAGTAGTGGTGTTGTCGCTAGACTAGTAATCCAGAGACCCAGGGTAATGCTCTGGGGACCCGGGTTTGAATCCCACCACGGCAGATAGTGAAATTTGAATTCAATAAAAACCTGGAATTAGAAGTCTAATAGTGACCATGAAACCATTGTCGATTGTCGTAAAAACCTATCTACTTCACTAATGTCTGTGAATGTCAGGAAATCTGCCATCCTTACCTGGTCTGGCCTATATGCGATTCCTGATCCACAGCAATGTGGTTGACTCTTAACTACCCCTGGGATGAGCAATAAATGCAAGCCCAGCCAACAATGCCCACATCCTGCAAATGAGTCAAACAAAAATTAAAATTTGGTTGCATTTATGGAAAAGTTACTCTGAATACAAATTCTGGGAATATTACAGAAGGATTGTGCTGCATTGTCCCACAATTAATTTCCACTCTACCAAAGCCTCCAAACAAACATTGTCAACATTTAAAGGACCAGCATCATATGCTTGAGAAGTCCGAGCAGAGTGCTTGGCAGGTTTGAATCGAGCTTGGAAAGTGGAGAAAGTAGGGAGTTCCCTTCAAGATGATCTGAATGCATTGGACCAATATGTCCCCACACAAAGTTAAAGCCATTCAGCCCAGTTGAAGGGGCCTACCAAGCAACTCCAATGAAAATTGGCACGTAAGGCCTCAAAGACGAAAATGGCACAAAATTAAGACTGACAAAAGATGTCAAAATGGGCAAGAGAAATTTCAGATTGAATACGGCAAGAATGTGAAGGACAATGAAATTCCTATTTTGCTTGCGAGAATGGAATGGAGGGTAAAATGGAGCCCTAGGAACTGAAAACGGAACATGACAATAGTTGCTACACAGATTGCAAAAGTGTTAAATGTTTTTTTCTCTTTAGTTTTTGCCAAATCGGAGATGGGTAATCTATTTGACCCATAAAGGGAAGAGCATAGAATTACACAGGCCTATTTCCATGTTGAACATTCCATAGCCTCATAGAATCCTACAGTGCAGAAGGAGGCCATTCGGCCCATTGTGACTGCACTGACCACAGTCCCACCCAAACCCTATCACCATAACCCCATGTATTTACCCTAACTAGTCCCCCTGACACTAAGGGGCAATTTATCATGACCAATCCACCTAACCCGCACATCTTTGGACTATGGGAGGAAACCGGAGCACCCAGAAAAAACCAACGCAGACACGGGGGGAATATGCAAACTCCACAGAGACAATGACCCAAACCAGGAATCGAACCTGGATTCCTGGCGCTGTGAGGCAGCAGTGCTAACCCCTATGCCAACGTGCCGCCCCTAGTCTGTATCAGTTTACTGTGCTCCAAAGGTACTGAAATTAAAGAAATAATCTTTCAAATACAAGATAGACTATGTGTATGATGACCAGATTTATGAAATGGAAACTTTGCAAGAGTAACAATCAATTATGGTATTTTGCTGCACTACTTCAGTGAGTTAAATGTGATTGTTTTGTCAAATGACCCAGGCTACAGATTCATTGACTAAATCTTAATGCCCCAAAACAGATGGACTGGGGTGGTAGTACTATAATGAGTTACATGGGTCATTTCAATCCTGTAATGAGCTAAGTGGGTCATTTCAATACTCTAATGAGTTGCTGTTTTCATTTTAACAGTCATTCTGTTTTTCACTCCTGGTAGCTGGGTTTCCCAGACTTTGTAGCTTGAAGAAAGTAGAGGGTTGGAATCCATGAGGTGAGTGCCTTTACAGCACTGCTTGTGGGCCAGGAGGAAAAGGAATGTTTCCTTTGCACCTATCAATCCCAACAATGAAACCAACCTCCTGCCCCCGTAAATTTGCTTCCTTCTCCACCATTACCCCCACCATAGATGCACCATAGAAAGCTTTCTTTCTGGTTGTGTCACAGCTTGGTATGGCTCCTGCTCTGCCCAAGACCACAAGAAACTACACAGGTTGTGAATGTAGCCCAATCCATCACGCAAACCAGCCTCCCATCCATTGACTTGTCTACACTTCCCACTGCCTCAGCAAAGCAGCCAGCATAATTAAGGACCCCACGCACCCCGGACTATAGGCTGACGAATGGCAGATGGAGTTTAATTTAGACAAATGCGAGGTGATGCATTTTGGTAGATTGAACCAGGGCAGGACTTACTCAGTTAATGGTAGGGCATTGGGGAGAGTTACAGAACAAAGAGATCTAGGGGTACATGTTCATAGCTCCTTGAAAGTGGAGTCACAGGTGGACAGAGTAGTGAAGAAGGCATTCGGCATGCTTGGTTTCATCGGTCAGAACATTGAATACAGGAGTTGGGATGTCTTGTTGAAGTTGTACAAGACATTGGTAAGGCCACACTTGGAATACTGTGTACAGTTCTGGTCACCCTATTATAGAAAGGATATTATTAAACTAGAAAGAGTGCAGAAAAGATTTACTAGGATGCTACCGGGACTTGATGGATTGAATTATAAGGAGAGGTTGAATCGACTGGGACTTTTTTCTCTGGAGCGTAGGAGGCTGAGGGGTGACCTTATAGATGTCTATAAAATAATGAGGGGCATAGACACCGTAGATAGTCAATATCTTGGGTGGCACGGGAGCACAGTGGTTAGCACTGCTGCTTCACAGCTCCAGGGACCTGGGTTCGATTCCCGGCTTGGGTCACTGTCTATGTGGAGTTTGCATATTCTCCTCGTGTCTGCGTGGGTTTTCTCCAGGTGCTCCGGTTTCCTCCCACAGTCCAAAGATGTGCGGGTTAGGTTGATTGGCTATGCTAAAATTGCCCCTTAGTGTCCTGAGCTGCGTAGGTTAGAGAGATTAGAGGGTAAAATATGTAGGGATATGGGGGTAGGGCCTGGGTGGGATTGTGGTCGGTGCAGACTCGATGGGCCAAATGGCCTCTTTCTGTAGGGTTTCTATGATTCTATCTTTTCCCAAAGTTAGGGGAGTCTAAAACTAGATGCATAGGTTTAAGGTGAGAGGGGAGAGATACAAAAGTGTCCAGAGGGACAATTCTTTCACACAGAGGGTGGTGAGTGTCTGGAACAAGCTGCCAGAGGTAGTAGTGGAGGCAGGTACAATTTTATCTTTTAAAAACCATTTAGATAGTTACATGGGTATGATGGGTATAGAAGTATATGGGCCAAATGTGGGCAATTGGGATTTGCTTAGGGGTTTTAAAAAGAAAGGGCGGCATGGACAAGTTGGGCCAAAGGGCCTGTTTCCATGCTGTAAACCTCTATGACTCTCTCTTCCACCCTCTTCCGTTGGGAAAAAGATACAAAAGTCTGGGGTCACGTACCAACCGGCTCAAGAACAGCTTCTTCCCTGCTGCCTTCAGACTTTTGAATGGATCTACTCTAAGTTGATCTTTTTCTACACCCTAGTTCTGACTGTAACATTACATTCTGCACTCTCTCCTTTCCTTCTCCATGAATGGGATGCTTTGTCTGTATAGCCCGCAAGAAACAATACTTTTCACTGTATACTAATACACATGACAATAAATCAAATCAGATCCCTCCCAACTGCTATCAGCTCAGCCTCCACTACCCCACAATGATCCCTTTCACTCTCATAATACACCTAGCTGCTCTCATAGGCATCTAGCCCATTAATCAAGCTGCCAAAGGCTGCAGCACACCTAAAGGACTCCTGCAGATCAATGGAAAACCAGCATCAAACTCTGCTTCATGCAAGAGAAGTGGACGGAATTATGACATTTCATTACCAAAACAACTGTCAGAAATCTCATAACTGAATATAGTAAAAATAGAATCCACCTTTCAGTCGTTCTAATGTCCCTGATTTGTGTAGAAATAGCTGATCTTAGCTTTGTTGTTAAGATGCCAGTTGTGCTTTGAGTGGGGGGATCCTCGAGGGTTAAAAAAAACCAGCCAGGATTTGCACTCCTGATCAGTTTCTAATGATGCTGCAGGAAGTGTGTACGTGGCCATGAGGGGACTGGAGGGGAGGAGAGAGGTAGTGATGACCCTGTTGTCAAATAGATTGATTGCACTCGCTGTCTAGCTGAGCACCTGAAAAGTGGCTGCTTGGTTGAGATGCTGGAGGAAGCCTGTTGCATACAGAGCCTCGGCACATCTTTAGGAAAGGACAGGTGAAAATCAGCAGAGCAAGTGACACGAGGAAGGAAAAGCAAACAGTTTGATGGTAGGATTTCCTTTCTGTGCTGGATCGTAACTCTTTTTACTTCATTCTCTACACCACTGACTTTATGGGAAGCTTGTGTACTAAGTGTTTACTTGGAGTTTTTCTTTTGTTCCTGCAACTCCTGACTAAAACTCATTACAAACACAGGTTATATATAAACTGTGGGCAGATTCACAGAATAAAGACTGTTTCCATGTTGTAGTTAAACCTGGATCTCAGTGATTTAGTCAATTTATGTTAGTAACTCCATTTGATGAGGGTTTTTTTCTCGTTTGGTTGTTGTAAGGGTTTAAGATAACTTTAATCTTACAAGGGAAAAAGATGCTTTGTACCATTCAGGATGTTTGCTATTTTTCTCCATCATTCCTTCCACCTTGGCAGTTGACTGTTTTGGTGAATCAAATCTGCGCTTGTCACACACCATTTAATTTACTGTAACACTGTTGAACTTAATTCAGAAATGATTCTAAATGTTTTATGCAGATTTCTTGAAATTATCTTTATAATTAGCACTGGAAAATCCTCATCAGTTTCAATATTATTTCAAAAAGTTCGCTATGTGTCAGTTGAAAAAGAAATAGCTAACTTAAAGGCGAATTGCATTTTCAGGCAAAAGACATGGATACCATGCTTTAAATAACTAGTACTGAGTAATCACTATATTCCAAAGCAGGTCTATTGTCAATACTGGGCTGAGACTGTTACCTGTACCAGCTGAAAAAAACATTGTGGAGTAGTCCAGCAAAAAAGCAGATCACACTTGCAAAATAAAAACCTCCTTGAATTTGTTCAAAATACAAACCACATTCTCAAAAGACAAGCAGCAGCCTTCATATTGAAATTTTAACGTCAGTGTATAATTATGAATGAAAAGCTCAGGACAGTTTGCACATCATTTTGCTACAAATACAATTTGATTTTTCAATTATCAATAGAATATTAACCGTGTTAGGACAATAGAATATTGACAAAGCAGGGCATGGAAGAACGTTTGGCATGGGGGCACAGTGGTTAGCATTGCTGCCTCTCAGCGCCAGAGACCCGGATTCAATTCCGGTCTTGGGTAGAGTGGAGTGGAGTTTGTACATTCTCCCTGTGTCTGCGTGGGTTTCCTCCGGGTGCTCTGGTTTCCACGCGCTGCTCAATGATGTGCAGGTTCGGTGGATTGGCCATGCTAAGTTACCCGTTAGTGTCCCAAGAGGTTATGTGGATTAGCCATGATAAATGCACTGAGTTATGGGGATGGGAGGGAGGGGAGTAGGCTTGGGTGTGATGCCTTTTCAGAGAGTCAGTGCAGACTTTATGGACTGAATGGCCTCCTTCTGCACTGTCGGCATTCCATGGATTTAATTTTTTAACTAAAGCTTTACTGGAAGTTTCTTCATTAATTTTGGTTTAATGATCCTGCTACATTATCTTGTTCAGCATAGTTGGAACAAACTGATAAAAATCCTGACACTGGCATGTTGTAGTTATGTCCCGCATTGATTCCAGACTATTTCATTCAAGTTCACTTATTTTCCCCTCTGTTTGACATTCCTGACTAATTTGGTTTTGATTTTGCATGTATAATTGACTTGCTTTCAGACTTTTCCTTGAGCTGCTCTTGAATCACCTCATCCTTTCTGAGCTCTGGTTAGTGATCCATGCACCATGTCTTCTCTTGCACATGTGTTGTTGCATTCTGGAAGATCTGACCATGTGAGGATCCAGTGTTCTCAGCTGCCTGATGCAGCAGATTCGATTTGATCATTTTCAGATCTCTTCATGATATTGACACATCTTATCTAAACTAGTTCCAGTTTTCTACCCTGACCTTGCCTCTGCTCTGTTCCTGATGCGTGTCTCTTGCCTGATGGAAGCCATTCTTTCAAGGTGTCTGCTGTCTGCAACCCGTTTTCTGAGCACTTTTGACTTGCTGCCTTTTTTCTTTGCTTTTTTTTTGTGGTGTCTTAAGAATCTCTACCCTCTTGATCTTTACTGTCCGTTTGGCATCTTCTTCCCTATGGTCGGCATGGTGGTTAGCACTGCTGCCTCACAGCGCCAGGGACCCGGGTTCGATTCCTGGCTTGGGTTACTGTCTGTGTGGGGACACTTTCTCCCCGTGTCTGCTTGGGTTTCCTCCGGGTCCTCCGGTTTCCTTCCCCAGTCCAAAATGTGCGGGTTAGGTTGATTGGCCATGTTAAATTGCCCCTTAGTATCAGGAGAATTAACTCGGATAAATACATGGGATTGTGGGGATAGGGCCTGGGTGGGATTGTGGTCGGTGCAGACTCAATGGGCCGAATGGCCTCGTTCTGCACTGTATGACTCTATGAAGAGTTCTTTATGATCAGTGCCAAGCCTTACAATTTGGCTGAGTTCCAATGATCTGTAATGCACTGTACTACCTGAAATCTAACTTCACTCGAAGGAACACTAAGCTTCAGTAATTTTGTAACAAGAGGTGGTTGTGATTGAGATTTTGTATGACTGGGTGGGTACAGCATATTTAGTTGTCTCACATTTTATGAATAAGAGTTTTGATACACATTAGCTGTTCTACTTGTTAAGCAGGGGAATTGTTACTTGTATGTTGTAGAGGTTACCAACCTTTCAAAGGAGCATTAACAACCTTTTCTGGATGCTTTGATTGGGAATATCTCGAACTGCAGCCACGATCTACTCTAAGGCTGTTTAATCTAAGGGAGAATGGCCGAGCCTCACAAGGGGTTTCGTGTGGTGGTTGTAAGGAGGTGTTGAATGGCCAGCCCTCATGAATCAAGGACAAGAATAGTGTAGGTACTGAGAATTCGGGTTAAAGCTAAACTATAATGACCATATATTAGCCTGCACTGCTGTACACTGCTCTGCAAGGTCAGATTTATAATTAGAACAAAGTGTGTTAGGCAAA
Source organism: Mustelus asterias (assembly GCF_964213995.1). Lineage (NCBI taxonomy): Eukaryota > Metazoa > Chordata > Chondrichthyes > Carcharhiniformes > Triakidae > Mustelus > Mustelus asterias. The sequence goes on from NC_135823.1 coordinate 14,837,467, forward strand.
CTGATTATGACCAGAACAATCCAACTGAAATGTCTGTACGGAATGGAAGCATAGAATCCTACAACGCAGAAAGAGGGCATTTGGCCCATCAAGTCTGCATCGACCAGAATCCCATCCAGGCCCTATCCCCATAACCCTAGCTAGTCCTCTTGACACTAAGGGGCAATTTAGCATGGCCAATGCACCTTACCTTTTGGACTGAGAGAGGAAACCAGAGCAACCCCACACACACGGGAAGAATGTGCAAACTCCATGCAGTGACCCAAGCCGGGAATTGAACCCGGGTCCCTGGCGCTGTGAGGCAGCAGTGCTAACCACTGGGCCACCGTGCTGCCAAAACAGCTTGCTGTGCTCCGGGCACCACCATCTGAAACTTGTACAGAAATGTAGACGCAGTTAGTTATTGTGCATGGAACTATGGATGTTGCAAGTGGCCCGATAAACCTCCAAGCCATTTCCCTAGTTATTGGTGCTTTATTTGTACACCCTACATGCCTATTAACATATATTTCCATAAGAAATCTGTTCTCGTTACAGTTGCTTCCAGGTATGCTGTTATGTAACCTAATAAATCAAATGTTAGTATGCCTCAGTTATAGCACTTTGCTCTCTTCAGTCAGAAGATTGTGTGTTCAAGACCCACTCCAGGACTCTGGATTTACACACCAGTGCTGCACTAAGAGTTTTGCGCTGTTGGAGGTGTCAGCCCTTGGATGAGATGTTGAACTGCCTGTGGATGTAAAGATCAGTGGAGTTATCGAATCCTACAGTGCAGAAGGAAGCCATTTGGCCCATCAAGCCTGCACCGACCACAATCCCACCCAGGCTGTATCCTCATAACCCCATGCATTTACCCTAACTCGCCCTCGTGACACTAAGGGGTAACTTAACATGGCCAATCTACCTAACCCGCACATCTTCGGACTGTGGGAGGAAACTGGGGCACCCGGAGAAAACCCATGCAGACATGGGAAGGACGTGCAAACTCCGCACCGACAGCGACCCAAGCCAGGAATCGAACCTGGGTCCCTGGCACTGTGAAGCAGCAATGCTAACCACTGTGCTGCCCCCGTTCTAGTGTCTTAACTAATATTTATCCCTCACCAAACTCCACCATAGCAGGTAATTAGTCATTTATCTAATTTGCTCTTTCTTTGGGAGATGTGGGCATCACTGATGAGGTCAAAGTTTGTTGCCTTTGAGAAGGTGATAGTGAGCAGTGTCCATGAACCACTGCAGTCCACCTGGTGTAGGTACATCCACAGTGCTGTTGTGAAGGGAAGTTCCATCTTGGTGTCAAGGCTCTCGGGTGTTTCTTTGGAACTGCAAGTGGAGAGTATTCCAGTGTTTAAATGCACCTGATCCTTTTGTTGCATTCATGTTTTCCTGAAGAATCTGACCTATACATTGTCTTGTATGCAATTAATGCTCATCTGTTGTTAGTAGAGTATTTGGAAGCAGAACAGTTTGTGCTACAATGATTACTTCTCCGTTTCATTCAAAATTGCATAAGATAAATATCTCAGTAACTTTAACTTTCTAATTGATGATTGTGACTCAGGACACCATAGAGAGAGTGTGATGTACATTTAGCATTTATGGAAAATTTTATTTATTTTGAGTACTATGATGCAATAAAAATACTGCAGATGCTGGAATTTGACACAAACAGAAAATGCTGGAAAATCTCAGCAGGTCTTATAGCAGGTTGATACCGGAGATGAGGGGTTTGGATTATGAGGAGAGGCTGAGGAGATTGGGTTTGTACTCGTTGGAGTTTAGAAGGATGAGGGGGGATCTTATGGAGACTTATAAGATAATGCGGGGGCTGGATAGGGTGGAGGCGGAGAGATTCTTTCCACTTAGTAAGGAAATTAAAACTAGAGGACACAGCCTCAAAATAAAGGGGGGTCGGTTTAAGACAGAGTTGAGGAGGAACTTCTTCTCCCAGAGGGTGGTGAATCTCTGGAATTCTCTGCCCACTGAGGTGGTGGAGGCTACCTCGCTGAATATGTTTAAAGCGCGGATGGCTGGATTCCTGAGCGGTAAGGGAATTAAGGGTTATGGGGATCAGGCGGGTAAGTGGTACTGATCCACGTCAGATCAGCCATGATCTTATTGAATGGCGGGGCAGGCTCGAGGGGCTAGATGGCCTACTCCTGCTCCTATTTCTTATGTTCTTATGTTCTTATCAGTGGAGAAAGAACAGAGCTAACGGTTTGAGATAGGATGACTCTTCAGAGCTAAATAGAACTGGAAATAGGTTGAGATTTATACTGTTGTGGGGGCTGGATAAAGGGCCAGTGTTAGGTGGAGGCTAGGGAGAGATTGACAAAGATGTCATAGACAAAAGCCAAAGGGAACGTGAATGGAGGTGACCATGGCTAAGAAGGGTGTTGCTAGCGTCACATTGAGAGATCAGAATGTGCAAATGGCAGACAAAGTTGGGAAGTGGGATTAAAACAAAGGATGGAAAAATGAATCAATGGAAGAAATGAAAATAAATAGATAGAAATAAAAAATGGGATTATGGTGAAGGAGAGAGTTTATTCTTTGAAGTTGTTGAACTCAATGTTGAGTACGGAAGGCTGTGAAGTGCCCAATCGGAAGATGAGATGCTATTCCTCCAGTTTGCATTGGGCTTCACTGGAACATTGCAAGAGGCCAAGGACAGACATGTGGACAGAAGAGCAGGGTGGTGTGCTGAAGTGGCAAGTGACAGAAAGGTCTGGGTTCTGCTTGTGGACAGACCAAAGGTGTTCAGCAAAGCGGTCACGCAGTTTGCATTTAGTGTCTCCAATGTAAACATTGGAAGCAGTGAATGCAACAGACCAGATTGAAGGAGGTTCACTTGAAGCTCTGTTTCACCTGAAAAGAATGTTTAGGTCCTGGGATGATGAGCAGGGAGGAGGTAAAGGGGAAGTTTATTTTATTAGTGTCACAAGTAGGTTTACATTGACACTGCAATGAAGTTACTGTGAAAATCCCCTGGTCCCCACACTGCAGCACCTGTTCGGGTACACTGAGGGAGAATTTAGCATGGCCAATTCACCTAACCAGCACGTCTTTCAGATGTTGTACCTTCTGCGATTGCATGGAAAGGTGCCGTGGGAAAGGGGTGAGATGTTGGTTGTGATGTAAGAGTGGACCAGGGTGTCCCGGAGAGCAGTCCCTGCGGAATGCTGATGGGGGCGGGGGTGAGGGGAAGATGTGTTTAGTGGTGGCATTATGCTGGAGTTGGTGGAAATGGTGGAGGATGATCCTTTGAATGCAGTGGCTGGTAGGGTAAAAAGTGAGGACAAGGGGGAACCTATCGTGGTTCTGGGAGGGAGGGAGGGAGGGAGGGACGGGGTGAGAGCAGTGGCCTGGGAGGTGAGTCGGACATGGTTGAGAGCCTGTGGGTGGGAAGCCACAGTTTAAGGAAGAAGGAAGACATATCAGCAGCACCATTTTGGAAAGTGGCATCATCGGGACAGAGACGAAGGAACTGAGAGAATGGGATGGAGTCCTTACAGGATGTGGGGTGTGAAGAGCTATAGTCAAGGTAGCAGTGGGAGTTGGTGGGCTTGTAATGGATATTAGTGGACAGTCTATCACCAGAAATGAAAACAGCGAGGTCAAAGAAGGGAAGTGTCAGAGATCGACCATATGAAAGTGAGACAGGGATGGACAGGGAAATTGATAAATTTTTCCAGGTCCAGACGAGAGCAGGAAGCAACATCCAAGGAGTTGTGGGAGGGGATGGAGAAGGACTGGAACAAGGAATGTTCCGCATACCCCATAAAGAGACAGGCATAACTGGGACCCATGCCACTTATTTGGTGGAGGTGAGAAGAGTTAAAGGAGCAACTGTTGAGTGAGAGAACAAGTTTGGCCAGATGGAGGATAGTAGTGGTGGATGGAGATTGTTCAGGTCTCTGTTCGAGGAAGAAGTGGAGAGTGCTCAGGCCATCCTGGTGGGGAATGGAGGTGGAGAGGGATTAGATGTCTGTGGTGAGGTGGAGACAGTTTGGGCCGGGGAGCTGGAAGTTGTTGGTGTGACGTGGATGTTGGTGGGAAGGAGGAAGAATGGAGTCAAGATTGGAAGAAATGAGTTCAGTGGGGCAGAAACAGGCTGACATGATGGGCCTACCAGGGCAGTCTGTTTGTGTATTTTGGGAAGGAGATAGTAGTAGACTGTGCGGGGTTGGCAGACTGAGGTTGCAAGCTGTGGAGGCCAGATCTCCAGGGGAGATGAGGTAATTGACAGTCCTCCAAAACAACGGCTTGGTGTTCACTGGTGAGGTTTTGGTCCAGGTCGAGGTAAGAGGACGTGTCTGAGAGTTGGTACTCAGCCTCTGTGAGGTAGAGGTCAGCACGCCCGACAACAATAGCACCATCCTTGTCGGCGGGTTTGATGACAGTTATGGTTGGATTTGAGAGAACGAAGTGTAACAAGTTCAGAGGGAGACAGGTTGGAGTGGGTGAGAGGAGTAGAGAAATTGAGATGGTCAACGTCATACTGATATGTCACACCAATGCATTTAGCATTCAAAGAACAGAGACACCCAACTTCTGTATTCCCAAATCAGTCTATTGTGAAACAAAGCTCTCAGTAAAGGGCCCTAACTTCACTCTAGCACATCTTATCCTCCCACACAGTAAGCTAGAGGCACTCTTAGAATGAGATTCATGTCCGTTGATGAATTATGCCTTGGCCGACCCTATAATTTTATTTCAGCACTTCATTTTAATGTTTGTCGCAGGGAATTGCTTCACATTTAGGAGAAGAGTTTGCCGATTTTATTGAGACCACAACTTATTAAGTTTTTAGCTACTAAAGAAAGCTGGGATCTGTGACTAGGATCAGCAGCAACGGATGTGGAAGTTCATTGTGTTAAGTTGGGACGTAACGCCAACATGGAAAGATAGTCTTGGCCACAATCGTGTGGTGACTTGGCTCAATGTATCCATTCCACTGGAATGAAGCTTAATGTTGCAGCGTTCCCTCTTCACAAACTGAGCTGCTGACGCCCCACTAATATATCTTCCCCAGTATATTCTTTTAGTTATTGCTTTTACCAGCATTTGAATCCCTAAAGCTGCTTTCTGTTAGATATTAAATTCAGTAGCCTGTCGAGATTTATTCTGTATATCTGGCCAGAATGAAATAATGCTGCAGTCAGAGGTTGCTGTCAGTAAATCACTGGCCTGTCCCTGAGAGCAGCTGGATGTTTCTATTTTAATTGCAAGAAATAATCCCAAGTGGTTGCGTTTATTTGATCCATGGCGCACCTTTTACATTTCTGACAGCTGAAGGGCCTCTTATTATGTTGCAGTGACAATAAACTCGCAATCCTGAGCTACATCTTCCGTTTATTTTGCAAACAAAGCCTTTCTTTCTTTTGCTACGTGTTTCTCTGCAGGATCATGTGTGAGGAGCAGGATTTCAATCTCAAATGTGATCTTGATCACTAAATGTGTTGAATGCAAAGTGACCAAACTTCCGTGGTGCTAATCTGCCAACTTCATTAACAGGACATGGGTGACCATGTTAAATATTTGATTTATTATTTGATATGATTTATTATTGTCACATGTATTAGTGTGCAGTGAAAAGTATTGTTTCTTGCACGCTTTACAGACAAAGCATACCATTCTTAGAGAAGGAAAGGAGAGGGTGCAGAATGTAGTGTTACAATATGTTCACATCAGTAATCTTTCTCCTAATATATGACAATTCTGACTCTTGTTGGGATACTGTTCAAAGGATATAGTTGCTTAGGTATCTTGTCCATTCTTCATGTGTGAACCTAGAGCACAGATGGTTGTTGCAGCTTGGTTTAATCTTGATCTCGTGTCTCTCTTGGTCATACAAGCACAAGCATGTTCACACAAGCATGGTAAGAAGTCTCACAATACTAGGTTGAAGTCCAGCAGGTTTATTTGGAATCAGGAGCTTTCGGAGCGCTGCCCCTTCATCAACCTGGTGTTGTGAGACTCCTTACTGTGCCCACCCCATCCAAGGCCGGCATCTCCATATCGTACAAGCATGCACTTGGGCACACACAAGGTCACGGGGAATGCTGGCTTACTTTATTTCCCTTGTCAGTACAGGAAGTTTGTCTAGCCAGTAACCTATAAAATACCATTATAACTTCGACTGGTAATCATATGTTCTTTAAAAACCTCCTGGACTTAATTTGCTTGGGTGACTAAAAGCTGACTCTCGTATATTTGTTTTTGCCGCATGAACAATTTGACCCTTAAGTTAGGATTTATAATGCTTGCCCTTGCCAATTCAGTCAAAGAAAGGCTTGCTATGGATGAATTCTGCTCCAGTAATAGAGGGCACATTATAATGGAATACCAATTGGTGTTACTATGACATTTACAGATGACAATTTTAGCACTTTGTGTGAAGGTAAAGTAAGATGTAGATTCATGCAGCACGGTGTACCAAGTGAGCTGTAGTCACTATTGTGATGTCAGAATTAAATAGATATGCCCCATTCGCTAGATATAGCACCTGGGGCGAATGGGATCAGAGGTTATGGGGAGAAAGAAGGATTAGTTTATTGAGTTGGACGATCAGCCATGATCGTGATGAATGGCAGAGCAGGCTCAAAGGGCCAAATGGCCTCCTCCTGCTCCTATCTTCTATGTTTCTAATGATCTGGCTTGGCACTCCAACCTGACTATATGCACATCAGAAATTCAGGCATCTAATTAAGCACAATTTCCTAAACAAATGGCCAGAAAGTATTGTTTGCCCCATCTCATTTCAGCTTTTAAAAAATTATTTTATAGGTTGTGGGGTCGCTGGCTGAGCCAGCATTCGTTGAATCATCGAATCCCGACAGAGCAGAAGGAGGCCATGTAGCCCATCGAGTCTGCACCGACCACAATCCCACCCAGGCCCTATCCCCATAACCCCATGCATTTACCCTAGTTGACCCCTTACACGAAGAGTCAATTTACCATGGCCAATCCATCTAACCTGCACGCCTTTGGACTGTGGGAGGAAATGGGAGCACCTGGAGGAAACCCACGGAGACACGGAAAGAATGGGCAAACTCCACACAGACAGTGATCCAAGCTGGGAATCGAACCTGGGCCCCTGGCGCTGTGCGGCAGCAGTGCTAACCATCATGCCGCCCCATTTGTTGCCCATCCCTAATTACTGAATGGCTCACTGGGTCACTCCAGAGACGATTTTAAGAGTCAACCACATTGCTGTAGGTCTGGAGTCACATATAGGCCAGACCGGGTAAGGATGGCAGATTTCCTTCACTAAAAGTGCATTAGTGAACCAGTTGGGCTTTTACAGCAATCGACAATGGTTTCGTGGTCATCAGTAGACTTTTAATTCCAGATTTTTATTGAATTCAAATTTCACTATATCCCATGGTGGGATTCGAACCCTGGGTCTCTGGATTACTAGTCCAGTGACAATACCACTGCGCCACTGCCTCCATTATATTTCCGGTGGCTGGCACTATAAAATTTATAACACTCTTTGCCCTGGAAACTTACAGCTGACGTGAGCAGTCCTCATGCCCTCCTCATTACTTTAATATCAAATTACTCCCCACCACTTTATCCCAGGAACTCAGTTTGCCCTGATTAGGGATGGCTCTGGCTGAGCCACCATAACATCCAGGAATATGTCTGATTGTCAGTCCATGTATCTGTATTTATTTGGTAAGCTACTGCTGCTAATGTCAGCTAAAATATGTTTCATTTTGATAGGTTTTGGAATTCTTCAAGCAGTGCAGTTTCACTTGTGCGCTTAGACTGCCTGACACCAGACATAACCTTGTAGACAACACGTGTTTCGTGCTGATTCATGGCTCTCGTATCAATTTCTCATGTTCCTAACTGGCAGACGGGTATGGATTTAAAAGGATAGGGTGAGGGTTTTGTGTTCTGGTCACTGTTTTACATGTTGAGATTATACGGAAAGTGTATGTGTGGAGATTAATGGGCCCTGCAGGATTTTTGAGTAGAATGCTGACTTCTGCACCTGAAATCTTTGCAATCACTCCTAGTGCACAGTGATGTACAACACTTGGATTGCAAGTTGTAAAATCTACCCGAAAAAAATTTGTATGAACAGGGATTACTTAGTAGAATTTGAGAGTGGACGTTCATGCCTTTCACTGGTTAGGTGCATTGGCCATGCTAAATTCTCCCTCAGTGTACCCGAACAGGCGTCGGAGCGTGGCAACTAGGGGATTTTCACAGTAACTTCATTGATTTGGTTGGATTTATTATTGTCACATGTATTAGTATACAGTGAAAAGTATTGTTTCTTGCATGCTATACAGACAAAGCATATCGTTCATAGAGAAGGAAAGGAGAGTGTGCAGAATGTAGTGTTACAGTCATAGCTAGGGTACAGAGGAAGGTCCATTCAAAAGTCTGATGGCAGCAGGGAAGAAGCTGTTCTTGAGTTGGTTGATACTTGATCTCAGACTCTTGTTTCTTTTTCCCGACGGAAGAAGGTGAAAGAGAGAATGCCTGGGGTGTGTGGGGTCCTTAATTATGCTGGCTGCTTTGCCGAGGCAGTGGGAAGTGTAGATAGAGTCAATGGATGGGAAGCTGGTTTGTGTGATGGACTGGGTTTCATTCACAACCTTTTGTAGTTTGTCGCGGTCTTGGGCAGAGCAGGAACCATACCAAACTGTGATACAACCAGAAAGAATGCTTTCCATGGTGCATCTGTAAAAGTTGGTGAGAGTCGTAGTGGACATACCAAATTTCCTTAGTCTTCTGAGAAAGTAGAGGCATTGGTGGGCTTTCTTAACTAGTGTTGGCATGGGGGGACCAGGACAGGTTGTTGGTGATCTGGACACCAAAAAACTTGAAGCTCTTGACCATTTCTACTTCGTTCCCATTGATGTAGACAGGGGCATGCCCTCCACTACGCTCCCTGACGTCGATGACAATCTCCTTTGTTTTGTTGACATTGAAGGAGAGATTATTGTCGTCATACCAGTTCACCAGATTCTCTATTTCATTCTTGCGCTCCGTCTCGTCATTGTTTGAGAACCGACCCACTACAGTGCATTGCAGTGTTAATGTAAGCTGACTTGTGACACTAATAAATAAATTTAAACTTCCTGTTTCCAAACAAAACCATGGGGAATTATGTTTAATAATTTTTTTGCTCCATGAGGCAGTTTTCTGTTTCATTTATGCTGTTAGTATTGGACATTATTGGCACACATTGAATTCTGATGATAACATACATATGAACAAACTGTACACAATCAATCGATTAGTTTTCTTTTAAACCAGAAGATGTATCTAAAGACTGTCTAATTGACAAGAATAACTAGTGGAAGTTTTAAATGGTTTTAACTGTACTGGTTATACAGTCAAAAGTATGTAGTTGTGTTTTGTATGTGGATTTTCTGTTGTCGGTGCAGGCTCAATGGGCTGAATGGTCTCCTTCTGCACTGTAGGAATTCTATTAGAACCATAGAACTTTAGAACATTACAGCACAGAAACAGGCCTATTGGGCCTTCTTGGCTGTTTCGAACCATTTTTCTGCCTAGTCCCACTGACCTGCACCTGGACCATATCCCTCCACACCCCTCTCATCCATGTACCTGTCCAAGTTTTTCTTAAATATAGAACCATAGAACATCACAGCACAGAAACAGGCCTTTTGACCTTTCTTGGCTGTGCCGGACCATTTTTCTGAATATTCTAAAAAGAAAATCAGGCCTGTAATGCATCAGCTCCGTGATGCAGTAGTAACTCTGTATCTGTAATTTTGCCTTGAACTTGTAATTTGTTCATGTGTCCATGGCATCTCTCATAGTTGAGGCCATTGAGTCATTCAAACAACACTACGTCAGAGTCCAATTGAATCCCCACCAAGTTGGGCATTGGTGTTTCAATTGTCTCCTCCTAATATTTTTCCTTTTGGTTTAATTAGTGTCTCTTTTGCCTTGGCCGACAAAAATGTACAGCATGAGTTGTTCTGTGGACATTTGTGTTGTTGTGGAGACCTGTTGAGTTGTGACATCCTGTAGCAGATTATACAGTTGTAGGAGTATAATGTGGTGGAAAATGGTGGGCTTGGATGCTCCTTATTGAGAAGGACCTCTGTCTACCCCTCTGAATTCCCTTGTGTTCCTTGCTCCAATGCAGAGCAGGTGTCTGGTGGGAGTATTGCTGCTAAGTGGGACTACTCCATTCCAAAGAGTAGAGTCATGAAAGATGGTAAGATTTCTTGAAAGCCTCGAGCAGAATTCCTTTTGGAGGAAAGGAAAATACTGCAGAAGCTGGAAATCCGAAATAAAAACAGAAAGTTCTGGAAAATCTCAGCAGGTCTGGCAGCATCAGTGGAGAGAGAAACAGAGTTTCGAGTCTGTATAACTCTTCTTCAGAGTTAAAGAGAGGGAAAACTGATGGGTTTGTACCATCTAAGAGGGCGTGGAGCAGGCGGAACGAAAGAGAAGGCCAGGGATGGGTGGGAGCTTAGGAGAGATTTGACAGAGATCATGGGCATAAGACTAAGGGAATGTTAATGGTAACGCTGATAGTGGTATAAAGGTATCACAAGCCATGTGATTATGGAGAGGTTTGGGACCATGGGACTACTGCCTCTGTGACACCGTGGTCCACTCCTCCATCACCTTCAACTCCTCACCCATCCCCTTTCCAGGTACAACACTTGCCCTTTTATTTCCTCCCTCCTCACCGTTCAAGACCCCAAACACTTCTTTCAGGTAAAGCAGTGTTTCACTTCCACCCTCTTCAATCTGGTCGACTGCATTCGCTGCTCCCAATGTGGTCTCCTCTATACTGGGGAGACTAATCACAGACTGGGTGACCGCTTTGCAGAACACCTTTGCACAGGCCAGATCAGATAAAATTAGGCAGATTTCCTTCCCTAAAGGACATTAGTGAAGCAGATTCGAACCTGGGTCCCCAGAACATTAGCTGAGTTTCTGGATTAATAGTCTAGCGATAATACCATTAGGCCACCACCTCCCCTGTAGGTCTTTCATAACTCAGGATATCACAAAGATTCACAACCAATTAAGCATTTAAATTTTTAAAAAATGTACTTTGTCGTAATGTGGGTACAGATGACAGCTAACGAACATTGCATGGTCCCCACACATCAATGAAGTAAGTATGGCAGTGGCCCAGTGGTTAGCACTGCTGCCTCACAGCATCATGGACCCGGGTTCGATTCCCGGCTTGGGTCAATGTCTGTGTGGAGTTTGCTCGTTCTCCCCGTGTCTGCCTGGGTTTCCTCCAGGTGGTCCGTTTTCTCCCACAGCCCGAAAGACGTGCGGGTTAGGTGGATTGGCCGTTCTAAATTGACCCTTAGTATCAGGGAGATTAGCAGGGTAACTAGATGGGGTTATGGGAATAGGGCCTGGGTGAGATTGTTGTTGGTGCGGACTTGATGGGGTGAATGGCCTCCTTCTGCACTGTAGGGATTCAATGAAGTGGCCAGAGTATTTGTTTTAGTGAAGTTTGTTGAAGGAGTAATGTCAGTCAGCATCAGCTCCCCGCCATCCTCCTTTGAATAGCATCATGGATCTTATATTAATGACCCAAGAGAGCTGACGGGTCCCAGGGTTTTATCCAAAAGATGACGGGTAGAATTCTCCAACCTTGTCCGTGGTTGGGCTTCCCCAGTCCCACTGCGGGCTTCCCCAGTCCCGCTGCTGTGAACAGAGATTTGGCTGAGTGCCAAATTCTCCATCCTCGCTGGCAGCAGAAGTGGGGCGAACGATATCGGAGGATTCCGGTCAGCATGTCAAGCAATTCCATCTTGGTGCTGCATTGAATGATCAGGATCGGAATTGCACAATGTACATCGGAAATCTAACCCGTTCGGACACAATATTTCTCCTGACTGCTCAGATTCAGAGCTGAATCTCATCACTCCTTTTTCCATGAGTACAATGACAGGAGATCCACTGACAGTAATTTACAAAAATATACACAGGGGTGTGACATGCTATTGTGAGTAAAGTATTCAGTGAACACCTCCACATTCTGCTAATGGATAGACAGTCCGGTAGCTGCCTTTCATCTGAATTTCTGCCCCCTGGCAGAACCCCTGGTTCTTGCAAGGAGATTATACTCTGGAATGTTGCGTTATGCTGGAATTTTCAAATGAATTGTCGTCATCAGCAATACTACAAGGGAGTACTCAAAGAATGGTAGGACATTAGGAAGCTCAGAGGAGTAGATCGATCTGGGTGTGCTTATCCACAGAACCCTGAAGGCGGCAGGACAGGTTAAGGCATACGGGGCACTTGACTTTATCAGTTGTGGCATAGATTATAAGGGCAAGGAGGTCATGTTGGAGCTATACAAAACTTTGGTTAGGCTGAGTAGGCCTCTACTGTGCATCTATGACTCACTGAACATGAGGAAAACATTGCTTAATGTGCATACTAACTTGTGGCTTGTTATGACTGCAACGGGATTATGGATCTTTTTCCAGTTTCATCATTACAGTTTGTTTCGAAGCAACTCCTATTTAGTCATAATAGCTGGAGTACTGTGTGGAGTTCCTGTCGCCTCACTACAGGAAGGATGTGAATGCACTGGAGAGGGTGCAGAGGAGATTCACCAGGATGTTGCCTGGGATGGAACATTTGAGCTACAAAGAGAGGCCGGATAGACTTGGATTGTTTTCTTTAGAGCAGAGAAGGCTGAGGGGGGACAAGATTGAGATATAGGAGATTGAGGGGTGTGGACAGGGTGGATAGGAAGCAGCTGGTCCTTTTAGTTAAAGGGTCAAGAATGAGGGGGCATAGTTTTAAGGTGAGGGGCAGGAGGTTTAGAGGGAATTTCAGGAATCTTTCTGTACCCAGAGGGTGGTGGGAGTGTGGAATGCGCTGTCTGGGAGGGTGGTAGAGGTGGGAAACCTCACAATCTTTAAAAGGTACATGGATGGGGACTTGAAATGTTATAACATTCAAGGCTATGGGCCAAGTGCTGAAAAGTGGGAGCATTGTAGATTTTGTAAGTTTTGTCAGTGCAGACTCGATGGGCTGAAGGGCCTCATCTGTATTGTATGACTCTATGAAACATTTTACAAATGTTCAGTATGTGCATATTAATTTGTGGCTTGTTATGACTGCAGTGGGATTATGGATCTTCCGTGTTTCAATTGCAGTTTGTTTCGAAGTTACTTCTGTTTAGTCATAGACGATGCATTGATAAAGAGACTAAACTTTTCCAACATTTTGAGTAGTGTGTCTAGAATACTGAAATGCAGACTTTCTGCTGAAGGTATTTGCTGAGCGATGCGTGTTGAATCTTTGGAAACAATAATTAAAGTACTCATGTACAGTAATAACATTCATCACCTGTGATTATATATTTCAGAATGTAATTAAGACCCACAGTTTGAGCCTCTGCCCAAACATATTGTGACATGAGTATAAATGAAAACACAAAATGGCCTCTTGTTGAGGGCTGAAATGTATAATGTATTGCAACTAAAACAGAAATTGCTGGAAATTCTCAGCAGCTCTGACAGCAGTTATGAAGAGGGAATAGAGCTGATGTTTGGAGTCTGGATTACCGTTTGTCAGAGCTGAACCTGAGCTTGTCTGGACCTGGAAAAATTTATCAATTTCGCTTCCAATTTCCACCTCACTATCACCTTCACGTGGTCCATCTTGAACACTTCTCTTGCCTTCCTTGACCGTTCTGTTCCCATTTCTGGTGATAGATTGTTCACCAGTATCCATTACAAACCCACCAACTCCCATAGCTACCTCGACTAAAGCTCTTCACACCCACATCCTGTAAGGACTCCATCCCATTCTCTCAACTCCTTTGCCTCCATTGCATCTGTTCCGATGATGCCACTTTCCAAAATGCCGCTGCTGATATGTCTTCCTTCTTCCTTAATCCTAGCTTCTCACCACTGGGAAGGGCTCTCAACCGTGTCCGACCCATCTCCTGCGCCACTACTCTTCCTCCGTTCCCTGACCATGATAGGGTGCCCCTCGTCTTCACTTTTCACGCCACCAGCCTCCGCATTCAAAAGATCTTCCGCCATTTCCGCCAACTCCAGCATAATGCCATTATTCAACACATCTTCCTCTCATTCCCTCTGTCTGCATCTGCAGGGACCGTTCTCTCCAGGACACTTTGGTCCACACCTCCATCATTCCCAACACCTCATCTCCTTCCCAAGACACCTTTTCATGCAATCGCAGAAGGTGTAACACCTGCCCCTTTAGCTCCTCCCATCCAAGAGCCTAAACACCCCTTTCACCTGCACCTCCTTCAATCTGGTCTATTGCATTCGCTGCTTCCAATGCGGTCTACTCTACATCGGAGAGACCAAACTTAGACTGGATGTCCGTCTGCAAGCAGGACCCAGACCTTCCTGTCGCTTGTCATTTCAACACACCCCCCTGCCCTCCTGTCTACGTGTCTATCCTTGGCCTTTTGCAATGTTCGAGTGAAACCCAACGCAAACTGGAGGAACAGCATCTTATCTTCCAATTGGGTGCTTTACAGCCTTCCGGACTCAACATTGAATTCAACAACTTCAGAGCATGAACTCTCTCCTCCACTGTCACCCTATATCCATTCAGTTTATTTTATTTTCATTTCATTTTATCTTGTTTATTTGCACAAATATATTTTGTTTTCCTTTATAGAATCACAGAATCTACAGCACAGAGACAGGCTCTTCAGCCCAAACTGGGCTAGTCCATGCCGACCAAAATGCCCATCGAAGCTAACCCCATTTGCCTGCATTTGGCCCATATCCCTCTAAACCTTTCCTAACCATGTATCTGTCCAAATACCTTTTCAATGTTGTCAATGTCCCTGCCTCAATCACTTCCTCCGGCAGCTCATTCCACACACGTACCACCCTCTGTGTAAAAAAAGTTGCTCCTCAGGTTCCCTTTAATTCCTTCCCCTCTTAACAAACCTATGCCCTCTAGTTCTCGATTCCCCAACCCTGGGAAAAGGACTGAGTGCATTCACCCTATCCATGCCTCTCATGATCTTATGCACCTCTACAAGATTGCCCCTCAGTCTCCTACGCTCCAAAGAAGAGTCCTAGCCTGTCCAATCTCTCCCTATAACTCAGTCCCTTGAATCATGGCAACATCCTGGTAAATCTCTTATGCATTCTCTCCAGTTTAATAATTTAATAACATCCTACTATCGTTTCATTTCTCCACCTTTTTTAAAAATCCCACTTTCTATATCCCCCCCCCCCCCCCCCGGGCCATCTGTTTCATGTCTCAGGTTGTCTTTTGACACTGCTGACCTTTGCTGTGCCATTTACACATTCTGATCTCTCAATGTGCCGCTATCAGCACCCTTCTTAACCATGGTTACCACCATTTGCATTCCCTTTGTCTTTGGTCTGTGACATCTTTCTCAATCCCCCCACTCCTCACCCTCACAGTGTGAATATCATCCTATTTTCTATTGTCTTCGGCTCTGACTCAAAACGTTGGCTCTATTCTCTCTCCACAGATGCTGTCAGACCTACTGAGATTTTCCAGCATTTTGTTTCAGATTCCAGCACACACTGTAATTTGCTTTATTTATAACGATGTATGTTGTATTAGTCTGGTTTTCTTCTCATCATTACCTTTTAATAAAAGTAAATTACCAAGAACTTGCATTAACATAGTGCCATTCCCAACCAGTATAGTGTTTCAGTACCTTTGACATGTTTTCACTATTGTAGGGAAATCTAGAGGTTTTCATGTTGAAGGATTATGGTTGTGATCAGGCCAGTTACCTGAAGTTGCAGTATCCATGATGCGTGAATCTTTTCTTGACTAAGATAAAGTTGTGAGGCAAATTTTCTTTGAAGAAAATTACTTGGCATGCACTGAGTTCTTAATAAGATTTCAACTAATATCGCAGCAGTTGCCCAGTGAGTAATGGTGGCTATTAGTATTGAGGTATACACATGAGGAGGTCCCAGATTCAATCTTCTGTCTGTCAGCTCATCGCTGTAAGAGCAGCAGCTTGGGAAAGTGATTGCTGGAAAGTGTACAAATGTGCATTGCCAGCATCAATCCAAACTTAGCTGCCTCGCCTCCTCCCCTATGTGCTGTTTCTATGAATAAGGATGAACGCCTCAAACCTCTGCAGTTGTGTACAGGTTAAATTGCCCAAGTATTTGACACTTTTCGGCCCTAATATTCCAAACAGCAAATTGCTATAAATGTGGGATTGCTGAAGGTATATTCACAGGCTAAGTGGCAGCAGGAGGAGGTGGTGACATACTGGCATTGTCGCTGAACTCGTAATCCAGAGACCCAGGGCACAGCTCTGGGGACCCGTGTTCGAATCCCACCATGGCAGATGGTAAAATTTGAATTCAATAAAAATCACGATGTTTCCCGTTGTGGGGGAATCACAAATTAGGGGACATACTTTAAAATTAGGTGTTGTCCATTTGAGATGGAGGTTGTTGGTCTTTGGATTTCCTTTCTTCAGACAGCAGTGGAAGTTGGGTCATTGAATATATTTAAGACTGAGTTAGATTTTTGATCGAGAGGGAAGTCACCACAGGTTATGGCAGGAAAGTGGGGTCACAGGTTATGGGGGGAGCAGACAGGAAAGTGGGGTCACAGGTTATGGGGGGAGCGGACAGGAAAGTGGGGTCACAGATTATGGGGGCAGACAGGAAAGGGGAGTCACAGGTTATGGGGCAGACAGGAAAGGGGGGTCACAGGTTATGGGGGCAGACAGGAAATGGGGGGTCACAGGTTATGGGGGCAGACAGGAAACGGGGGGTCACAGGTTATGGGGGGCAGGCAGGAAAGGAGGGGTCACAGGTTATGGGGGGGCAGGCAGGAAAGGAGGGGTCACAGGTTATGGGGGCAGACAGGAAAGGGGGGTCAGACAGGAAAAGGGGGTCACAGGTTTTGGGGGGCAGACAGGAAAGGAGGGGGTCACAGTTATGGGGCAAACAGGAAAGGGGGCCACAGGTTACGGCAGGACAGACAGGAAAGGGGGGGGGTCACACATTATGGGAGGCAGACAGTAAAGTGGAGTTGATGCTACAAATGGATCAGTCATGATCTGATCAAATCTCTGATGGGCTGAATGGTCCAATAACTCTTATGTTCTTGTGTGAGATTAGCTTTCTGTCTACCCAGCCCCCCTCAATTTGTTCTGTTGAGGCCTCCTCCAATTATTGCGTGGATCACTTACTTACCACCCTCACCTGCCACAGTGTTGGTCTAAATCGATCCGATTGGTCCCCCCTGAAGTCTGCCTCACTCCTTGAGTCCCGCAAGTATTAAACGTTCTATTTTGTGCAGCTTGGTCCAAAACTTTTGGTGGAAAATTGGTCTAAAAATCCCAACATCTGTTGTTGGAATTTTCCAAATAGGTGGCCCATGAGTTCACTGCAAACGTACTATTCAAATCCCTGGTTTTATTTTGTATTTTCCCCTTCGGAAGCTCTGACAGAGTCGCACACCTACCTGCCTGCTGGCTGCCGCCAAGGCTGCTGACGTGTTAAATGCCAGCAGGTGTGGAGGAATGCTTTACCTCCCACTGAGCGCATTCCAAAGAACGGCCACTGTGCGAATAATGAAACAAAAGCCACATCCCACTGATCTGCGCCCTAGGTTACCAAAATACAAATACCGCAAAATGCTCTGACTCTTGCCTTAAAAACTGCAGTCCAAAGGAACTCAAGTCCACAGTTTTGAGAATGTGATGCCAGCTGGTATTTTGAGCGTGAGTACTCTGGACTCGGTGAAACAACCTTGCCAGGAGGACTGCAGGGCTGGATTGGCACAGTGTAATTCTGGAAAAAAATCATCAACCTTTTTTTTTGAAAGAAAATACTTTGTTGAAGATAGCTGTTGGAATTTGGTGCACGACTTTCACCTGCTATTTTACAGCAAAGTACATTTCCAGCTGCGTTGTGTTTTATAGACCTATTAACCTTTTATTGTGTCTAAAGTCTTAGTTATGTAAGTTTAGGGGCTGTTTTAATTCCCTATTCACTGCAGTTTAGCCACTTATCAGATACTGGCTTTTGAATCAATAGGTTGGTTTAGATTTTGGGTTGATTGAGAATCCAGTTGCTCACGTCTGCTTTGCCCTTGCAAGGTAACTTTTCAATTTTATTTGTTTTAACTTTGATCCTTGTGATCTCTGCTAATACTTCAGTGCAGGACTGAGGGAGCACTGCGCTGTTGGAGGGTTTTGACTTTTGACTGAAACTTTAAACAGATTCCTGACTGTCTGCTCTGGTGGGTCTTGTGCGATGTTAAGTTTTCTGCATGAGTACTTTCGAGTCAGTCTGTGGAAGGGCAGAGGAGTTATTCCTGATGTCTTGGCCAATATTTATCCCTCAATCAACATCACAAAATATATTGGTTGCGGTCGTTATCACCTTGCTCCCTGTGAGTCTATGTTGCGCACCTTTTGGCTATTGTTTTTCCTTCATTACAAGTGACAGCACTTCAAATGTATTTAATTTGATTTAAAACACTGGGGTGTTGCGTCATGAAAAGTGCTATGTTTGTGCAAGCTTTTTTCTTTACTGCGTGCCAAGAAATTATTTCCTAACGTGTAAAACTGTAATGAAATGACCCTGCATGCTAGCAATTGCATTACATTCATGATCCATACTTACATTGTAGTATGATTGTGATTTATAATTTCCTGATCTTTCTCTGACAGAATCAAGTTTGAAATTTGCTTTTCAATGTTTTTAAAGCAAAGTGCACTTGCACATTTTATTTAAAAAGCATTGAGACAGGAGACCAAAGATGTGTGGGTTAGGTAGAGTGGCCATGCTAAATTACTCCTTAGTGTCAGGGGGACTAGCTAGGGTAAATATGTGGGGTAAAAGCAAATTACTGCAGATGCTGAGTGCCAATTCTCAGATAGTTCCTCCTACCACCCGCTGGACCATGATCTTTTCATTAAATACGTAGGGTTATGGGGATAGGGCCTGGGTGGGGATGTTGTCAGTGCAGACTCGATGGGCCGATTGGCCTCCTTCTACACTGTAGGGATTCTATGAGACGCCAACATGTAGGATTTGATGTTGCTTTCGAAAGGTAGCGAGCAATACACAATTGGTTAGTCTGCCTCCATAACAAAATATATGGGCCCTTTTTTGATTGCTTAAGAAATAAGGTTGATGTGGGAATGTTCATGTGCTTTTGTGTTATTGTACTGTATTTCAATTCACTCTCAACCAATGTGGGAAAACTGCTTGGCCACAAAGCTAACCTACATTGGAACGTCAATGTTACTGAAGAGTGCCTTTAGTCTTCTTTCGGTGCAGTCTAGATGAAAGTTGGCATTAATCTAAACCTCCCAGTGATCTGGCTCATTAAGGCCTTCTGTATGTGCAGCATATTCCACTGACTTTTCCAACCTCCATGCAGATGGGGCATTACAAGTGCCTGTTGGATCAGATGCCAAATCTGTATAATGCAGTCTTTAGACATACAAAGATCCCTTCATGGGTTTGTTGGAGAGCACCAGGCTTAAGTTATTGGCAAAAGCCCAGAGAATGGCAGGAATGAGTGACAACAAGTGTTGGCACCATTTCGACATGAGCTCTCTGGCTTGGCACTCTGAATATTGATGAAGAAGAGTGAAGAGCCAAATAATGAGCATTTTAACAAGTCACCTTTGAAGTCACTGGTGTTGTTATCCCTTTTTGACCATGTTTGAGAGATTAGGCAGAGGTATATCTTACCTGAATTTGTGGCAAAAGTGGAGAGGATAGCAGGAGAGAGTCTTCCAGCTGTTATGAACCTGTGGCTACCTTTGAAGATTTGGGTGAAGGTATTGTTGCCAAATGTCCTCACGGAAACACATGGTCTAAAGGTGTTGCTGCTGAGCAAGACTGGTATGAGGCTTTGGACTTGAATGCCTATAACATTGAGATTTATGCCACAACGCTGCTTTTAGAATACTAGGAGTGGATATTTGTTGTATTACTGTTGAGGAAACTGAGCCTTGGGTGACTGCTGCTATTTATACCTGGAGACTGATATGAGATCATGTGAAACCATAGAAAGCATTCTTTCTGGTTGGATCACAGCTTGGTATGACTCCTGCTCTGCCCAAGACCGCAAGAAACTGCAAAAGGTCGTGAATGCCCAGTCCACCACACAAACCAGCCTCCCATCCATTGACTCTGTCTACACTTCCCGCTGCCTCGGAAAAGCAGCCAGCATAATTAAGGACCCCACGCACCCTGGACATTCTCTCTTCCATTTTCTTCCGTCGGGGAAAAAAGATACAAAAATCTGAAGTCACGTACCAACCGACTCGAGAACAGCTTCTTCCCTGCCGCCGTCAGACTTTTGAATGGACCTACCTCACATTAAGTTGATCTTTCTCTACACCCTAGCTGTGACTGTAACACTACATTCTGCATTCTCTCCTTTCCTTCTCTATGAATGGTATGCTTTGTCTGTATAGCGCGCAAGAAACAATACTTTTCACTGTATGCTAATACATGTGACAATAATAAATCAAATCAAAATGCTCTTGTACCTGGTTCAGTCACAGAGGGCAAGCAATTGCTGTCGCATTTCCACCGTGCCAACAGGTGGCAGCATTATTTGGGTTACGGTTGAAGTCAGGAGGATGATATCGATGGAATCACGTGTGTTCCTCAACCTACTGCTCATAAGGGATCAACCACTAAAACAAAAGCAAAATGCTGCAGATCCTGGAAGTCTGAAACAAAACTAAAGTGCTCAGCAGGTCTGGCAGCATCTGTGGAGAGAGAAGCAGAGTTAATGTTTTGAGTCGAATATGCCTCTTTGAAACTGAAGAGAGGTAGAAAGTGGTAGGTTGAAACCCATGAAATGCATCGCATTTCTTCCTTCCTTCAGTTCCAAAGAAGTCATATTTGATTCAAAATGTTCACCCTGTTTCTCTCTCCACAGCTACTAACTAGACATGCTGACTCTTTCCAGCGCTTTGTTTTTGACTGAAAAGGGAGTGCCTGGTATCTGCTGTCCTCCCAACAGGAACTCATCAGTTATCCAAATAGTGATTTCCCCTTCCTGGATGGCTTGTAACCGGGTTAAGCCTCTGTGCTGCACTCTGAACTCAGGAGTGGCACGGTGGCACAGTGGTTAGCACTGCTATCTCACAGCGCCAGGGACCCGGGTTCAATTTCCGGCTTGAGTCACTGTCTGTGCGGAGTCTGCACGTTCTCCCCGTGTCTGCGTGGATTTCCTCTGGGTGCTCCAGTTTCTTCCCACAGTCCGAAAGACGTGCTGGTTAGGTGCATTGGGCCATGCGAAATTCTTCCTCAGTGTACCCGAACAGGTGCCGGAGTGTGGCGACTAGGGGATTTTCACAGCAACTTCATTGCAGTGTTAATGTCAGCCTACTTGTGACACTAATAAATAAGAACTGATTTCTGAGTTAGACAGGGTGAGGCGTGCTTGTTGATTGGTCAGGCAGCTTTGTCTGTTAAAGGATTGTCAGTGGGATTTGGGATTCTTCCTGCTTTGTTTGAGAGAGCTTTACAAATCGATGTTCTTAGCTGTACAAGCAGTGGGAAGCTTACCTGTGTCCTGTGCTGTTAAACTGTAGTTTGATGGTTTAAACTTCTGAGTTGCCTGCACAATTAAACATCCCTAAACCTTGAATTTTGCGAATCTGTGTCTTAGCTTTTTGGACTCGGAGTGGGATGGATTCTTGCAGGGAGAGAGTAAACACCTCAGACCAGTAAAGAGAAACTTCATCCTTGTGGAATTCTCCGTCGCCTTTCAGTGGCATTACATTTTTGGCGATTGACTGAAGGAGAAAGGAGCCTGATTATTTTGGATAAATCACATTTCACTGTAATACTTCACAACTCGAAAATGTACGCAGTCAGGTGATCTTCGTTTTGGCTGAAGACTGGTGTTGAGTTGATAAGAAGTCAAAAGAGAAAATGCTGGATAATCTCGGCAGGTCTGGCAGCATCTGTAAGGAGAAAAAAGAGCTGATGTTTTGAGTCCAGATGATCCCTTGTCAAAGCTAAAAGGCATAGAAAGTGGGAAATATTTATAAATCCTGTCAGAGAGAAGAGCAGTACTACTTCAGGGTAGGCATTCCTGGAAGAGAAGTGGCAGCGAGTTAAACACTGGATCAAAGCAAATTACAGCGGATGCTGGGATCTGATTCAGATTCCAACATCCGCAATAATTTGACGTTGAGAGGATTTTGCTCTTCTGATGGCCCTGCTGCAGACACCGGCAATGTCTTCTGGACAATGTCAGCCAAATTCTTCAGTGGGTGTGACGAGAGTGCCAACTGCATGTCCTGAACCTGAGGACTGGCTCTGGATGGCTCCATGGGGGCTGGCAATCAGGGCAAAGTGGTTTCTTTTTTAAACCCTGAAGTGAATATCGTTCAGAATGAAACCGTTCCCCAGACACCCTTTCTGCTCCTGTCCTAGAATCCTCTGAAATTGGGCAGAAAGCATTTATGTTGAGTTGATTTAACCTCCGGTGAGAGAAATGAAGAAGTGATTGCGGGTTGTCCTTCCTGTCGCTTGCTGGAAAGGGAAAGAAACGTCAGTCTGTGTCCTTGCTCCAAATGTTGGGTGAAGTTTGGCTGAGGTTGTCGCAGTTACTTTGCTGATGTGAGGCTTGCCCATTAAAAATGGTCGTGTGGGTGAATCATTGGGGGACTTTCGGTAACAATGGAGCCACACTCGATGTTGTGTTGTAAACCAATGTATCTCTGTGTTGTGTATCACATCATCAGAGATTTTCCCCTCTCCTCCATCCTGGACTGTAAACAAGCAACACCTCGCTCCACTAACTGGTTAATCAACCCACTGTGTGGCTACCTTTTCATTCTTTTATCTTTACTGTACAAATGAGCTGATCACTTTAATAAACAGCACTCGAGCACTGGCCTTATTCCAGGAGAAGAAACTCTGTGTGTCTATCTAAAAAAAAATTGATTATATGTGTCTTCCAGAATAGTTACAGAGTTTGGCTTCCCTGCATCAATTTTCACCTTGCCGTGAGTGACAATGTGAATTGTTGGGACATTTCCTGCAGTTAGACCACCACAGGAGTCTGCATCTGCAAGTGATCATCTCCGCAGCAGACATTTGATCGGTGTATAGGCGTGCTGTCAGGATGTTGAGCAGTGCATCTTCCTGTTGGATTTTGTTCCAGTAATGACTGCAGGAAAAACATGAGTTATTAGAAGCTAGAGAAGTCATTGCCCTTGATTAATGAAGATCCTTTGAAATTCAAATCAGGCTGTCCCTTCTGAGTTGTTTAAAGAACGTGGTTTGACCTGCAAAGTTATTGTTGCATTTGGTAATTGAGTGGCTTCTTTTAAACACTATTGTTACATGAGAGAGTAAGGTGATTTTCTTTATTTTTGCAGTGTTGATGGGTGCTCTAATCCTATTCAACAGAAATAGGATGCATTGCAAATATGGCTCAATGTGCATATTTGTCTAAATTTGAAAAATGTGTTTCTGTTTTTATGTCTGGCCACAAAGCTTATGTAATGTGTGTGTGAAATTAATCTTTTGCTCATTCAACTGTAAATTTTGAAGCACATCCGTATGGAAATGTGCATTTGAGTTCTTGCCTAAATCACGGAATCATGAGCTGAATTGAATATGGTCACGGTGCTGGGAGATGTGGTACATTTTTGATTTGATTTATTACTGTCACATGTATTGGCATATAGTGAAAAGTATTGTTTCTTGCGCGCTATACAGACAAAGCAAACCGTACACAGGGAAGGAAAGGAGAGGGTGCACAATATAGTGTTACAATCATAGCTAGGGTGTAGAGAAAGATCAACTCAGTGCGAGGTAGGTCCATTCAAAGGTCTGATGGCAGCAGGGAAGAAGCTGTTCTTGAGTCGGTTGGTACGTGACCTCAGACTTTTGTACCTTTTTCTTGGTGGAAGAAGGTGGAAGAGAGAATGTCTGGGTTGCATAGGGTCCTTAATTATGCTGGCTGCTTTTCCGAGGCAGCGGGAAGTGTAGACAGTGTCAGTGGATGGGAAGCTGGTTTGCTTAATGGACTGGGCTTCATTCATGATCCTTTGTAGTTTCTTGCGGTCTTGGGCAGAGCAGGAGACATACCAAGCTGTGATACAACCAGAAAGAAAGCTTTCTATGGTGCATCTGTAAAAATTGGTGAGAGTCGTAGCTAACATGCCAAATTTCCTTAGTCTTCTGAGAAAGTTAAGACGTTGGTGGGCTTTCTTAACTATAGTGTCGGCATACCTGGTGTATCCTGTTTCTATGGTGAGCTTTTCGTGGAACTTGCATGCAGGGGGAAGGAAGGATCTTTGTATATCTGTACTGACCTCAAGCCACATCAGGCTTTTGCTCTAATTATAGCTTACGAAAGCAACCAAAATGTGTGTGTGTGTGTCTGTGTTGCAGATTTATTTTTTATTCTGTTTGCATATTATACATATTTGCATCTTCACACGCACTTCAGAGCAATGATTATTAAGTGTTTTGTGAATACTGGAACATTCTTGGGGCAACGACTTGAAACAGAGCAACGCTATCATTATCAAAAATGCTTTTTTAAAATTATTGAATGACCATGTCCTCTTGGTTGGGCAACTGTCTGTCTCAGCTTACCGTTTGACCATTGAGCAGGCAGCAGCAGAAGGAGGCCAATTGCCCTCATCCACACTGAGCAGTGGAACTTCTTGTATCTGTGTCTTCAAGATGAATTCATCTCCATGTTCCTTCTATCATCGTGGAAATCCTCACTTCTGGAAAGATGCATCACCCGGCAACTATCAGCCTGCCACCCTCTGGAGGAATACGCCATTTGACTTTAGACCCTGGACTCGCGTGAACCATGGTTCTTACTTTTATTGTGGCCTTTGTCCTGTACTCCCTTTCTTTCCCTTGTCCCTCTTTTATTGTATGAGTGCAGAAGGGGCAGACATTACAAAACCCTTTCATGCATATAGTGTGTGTAAAATAAGCCAACCTTCTGATTTTACCTCATCTCGGGTTTTCTGTGGGATTATTATTGGAGGATTGGGTCGCACCAAACCTGAGGGGATGAAGTAGAAAGAGTTGAGAGCTTCAAGTTCTTAGGTGTCCAGGTCACCAACAACCTGTCCTGAACCCTCCATGCCGACGCCATAGTTAACGAAGCACTCCACTTTCTCAGGAAGCTAAGGAAACGCAGCGTGTCTGCTATGAGTCTCGCCGACTTCTACAGATGCACCATAGAAAGCATTCTTTCTGGTTGTATCATAGCCTTGGTATGGCTCCTGCTCTGCTCAAGACCGCAAGACACTAAGAATTGTGAATGAAGCCCAGTCCATCACGCAAACCAGCCTCCCATCCATTGACTCTGTCTACACTTCCTGCTGCCTCGGAAAAGCAGCCAGCATAATTAAGGACCCCATGCACCCTGGACATTCTCTCTTCCACCTTCTTCTGTCAGGAAAAAGATACAGTCGACACAAGAACAGCTTCTTCCCTGCTGCTGTGAGACTTTTGAATGGACTTACTTTGCATTAAGTTGATCTTTCTCAACACCCTAGCTATGACTGTAGCACTACATTCTGCACTCTCTCTTTTCCTTCTCTATCAACGGTATGCTTTGTCTATATAGCATGCAAGGAACAATACTTTTCACTGTATACTAATACATGTGACAATATGGCACATATATGATAATAGGGCAGCACGGTGGCACAGTGGTTCAATTCCCGGCCTGGTCACTGTCTGTGTGGAGTTTGCGCATTCTCCCCGTGTCTACGTGGGTTTCCTCCGCGTGCTCTGGTTTCCTACCACAGTCCAAAAACATGCTGTTAGGTGCATTGGCCATGTTAAATTCTCCCTCCAGTGTACCTGAACAGGCGCCGGAGTGTGGCAACTAAGGGATTTTCACAGTAACTTCATTGCAGTGTGAATGTGAGGCTAATTTTGACACTAATAAATAAATTTTAATAATAAATCAAATCAGAGGTTGGTGAAAATAAATCCCTCCTTTATAAAGGGGGAAATTGGAAAACAAAACATCTTTCTGTTTAAGGATGAAAAATTTGAGGAGAAATCAGGGCAGTTTAAATTAATCCCCCTCCTGTCCATAAGTGGCTGGAAATTTCAGTAAGGTCACCTCTCGATCTCCTGAACTCCCATGTGTGTTGGCCCAATTTGATCAGCCTTTCTTCATTGGACAGTGCCTTTATCCCAGGAATCGGCACCGTGAACCTTGTCTGAGCTGCTTACAATGACACGTATCGCTCCATATGTAAGAAGACCAAAACTGTGTACACTTCACCAAGTTCAGTCTCATCGATACCTTGTGCCGTGGTCTCCCTTTGCGATTAAGACAAACATTCCATTTGCCTTCCTAATCACTTGCTGTACCTGCATACTATTTGTGATTCATGTACCAGAACACCCAGATCCCTCTGTAACACAGCATTCTGCAGTCACCCTCTGTTTAAATATTATATTCCGTTTCTATTTTTCCTTCCAATATGAAAAGCTCACTTTTTTCCTCGTTATACCCTATCTGCAGTTTTTTTTCTACTATCCCATATGTATCCATTTTTAACCTCACCACTTACTTTTCTACCTCTCGTTGGATCATCAGTAAATTTGGATTCAGTGGGTTGGCTTCTCGGGGTGCACAGTGGTTAGCATTGCTGCCTCACAGCATCAAGGACCCAGGTTCAATTCCGGTCGTTGCATGTTCCCCCAATGTATGTGTGGGTTTCCTCCGGGTGCTCCGGTTTCCTCCCACACTCCGAAGATGTGCAGGTTAGGCGAATTGGCCATGCTAAATTGCCCCTTGACGTCAGGGGGATTAGCAGGGTAAATATGTGGAGTTACAGGGATAGGGCTTGGATGGGACTGTGGTCGGTGCAGACTCAATGGGCCGAATGGCCTCCTCCCGTACTATAAGGATGTTATGATTCTAGAGTCTGCACCAACAACAATCCCACCCCATCCCCGTAACCCCACATATTTACCCTACTAATTCCCCCAGAACTAGGGTCAATTTAGCATGGCCAACAACCTAACCTGTACAGCAGCTGTTTCTGTGAGTTTCTGCCTTTGTTTTGCTTTCTCCTTGCTTCATGAAAAGTCAGAGTAAGGGGTTTCTGGAAGTTCCTTGTGATATGCATCACCATTCACCTTCAGCACATAACATCATCATGGTGCACAATGAGAGTGCCCTGGGTGTACTGTCAGATTATTCATTTAGAAGCCCTTCATTGTTTTTCCAGTGGTGAATAAGATGGGTTTTTAATGCTCTGGCACTTTGTATCTGTGTTGCTTACATGCATATTATTGGTGATACTAATGTGAGCATAGAATCATAGAAATTCTGCAGTGCAGAAGGAGGCCATTTGACCCATCGAGTCTGCACCAAAAACAATCCCACCCCAGGCTCTATCCTAACAAACCAACACATTTGCCCTGTTAATCCCCCTAATCTTCAGGGCACTAAGGGTCAATCAACCTAACCCGCACATCTTTGGAGTGTGGGAGGAAACCGGAGGACCGGAGGAAACCCACGCAGACACGGGAAGAATGTGCAGACTCCACACAGACAGTGACCCAAGCCGGGAATTGAACCCGGGTCCCTGGTGCTGTGAGGCAGCAGTGCTAACCACTGTGTCGTCGTGCCCATCGATGAAGAAGGAAACCCACAAACAGTGCAATTTATATTCAAGACTGTTCGTTTGATGAATGTAAAACTGAAGGCAGAAGTGCTTTTCCTGAAAATGAAAATATTGCACTGTGAAATAGCTTTGTGTGATGCTGCAGATTAAATCGTAGGAGTCTGACCCAACTTTATTTGGCACTTTATCTCCATTTTAAATTTAACGTGTTTAGTAGTGTGGCCCTTGAAGGCGGGGAAGGGGGGGGGGGGGGGGGGGGGGGGTTCTGAGGGCCACTAATCAGTGAGGACCCTATGGATCGCTCCGGCAAGAAGCTGAGCCAATCAACAGGAGGGTGCGGACTACAGGTGGAGGAGGGACTGGCGGTTGGAGGCCGGGAGTCGCACTTGTAGTCTAGTCTTACCCTGTTGTACACGTATGCAAATACTCTGGCGATGAAGCTTTTATAGTTAAAGCTGCAATGAGTCGCCCTTGATTTATTACAAATATGTATTTAAGTAAAGCACGGCAAAGTTATCTTTATTTGCCTGAAATGTTTAGACGACCGGATTCCGAAGACGTCTCTAGTTGAAATCAGAGACTGCCAACGTGATCTTGATTCCAGACTGCAGTGCTATAACCGGCGTAGGATTCGGTGCCAAGGCTTGTTTGCTGTAATGTGTTTTGTGTTGCACACTATATCTCTGGAGATTTTTAAAGCATCTATTAATAGAAGAGCTGAACATAGTTCACTTACATGATGGGAATGGTGCTCATGTAGCTTACTGTAGATTCCGACTATAGACAATTTGGCTACAGACTTGAATTTCAGTCTCTTACACTGTACCATGTATTGTACTGATATACAGCCTTTCAGCATTCCCTCAAGTTTGGCGGTCATTATGACGGTCTTGCCACTGGGTGTTTGCTCGTGGCAACTCAATTTGTTTGGTGGTGTTATTTATTTTGTGCTCTGTTTCTCTCATGCTCCAGATATGAGGATAGAATTGAAATTATCTGATCTATGTGCTTTTTCAACTGGTGTCTTTCAATAAGTGGCCAGCAGCCAATTCTTACCGACAAGGATTTGCCAGTGTGACTGTCTGTCTCTCTTTTCCATTTTGCTGCACCATCCACCCACTCGAGATGCAGCGCGGTTGTAGTGAAGGTTTGTTATCCTGCCTGCAGCTGCTGAGCAAGGAGCCAGAGTATCTATTGAGTCAGTCTCCCTGAATGGGAATCGAGCATTGTGATTGTTCGACACTGC
Source organism: Mustelus asterias (assembly GCF_964213995.1). NCBI lineage: Eukaryota > Metazoa > Chordata > Chondrichthyes > Carcharhiniformes > Triakidae > Mustelus > Mustelus asterias. The sequence continues at coordinate 14,866,329 of NC_135823.1, forward strand.
AGCCTGCTGCTGACACTGCATTTATAATGTTTTCAGGTCTGCTCCACTTGCGCTTGGCGCTTGCTGATTTATGGGACTTCAGGGGACAGGTTTCTGTCAGGAAGCGAGTCCAGCCTTCTCAGGGATCCACACCAGCTGGCATTTCACTGTGGCTGCTCAAGCACTTGATTTGCTTTCCTATTAATGACTGAACTCTGTGTTTAGATAAAGGCTGAGGAAGTGAGCCTTTCCTCTGAGGCACTGACTAGCTACCTGGGGACCAGGAACTACAGAGCTTCTAGAAATAAAACATGAGCTTGACTCCTTCTAGCTCTTGGGGAATTTATTGTAAACTTAATCATGCAGATTCCAAAATCTAAGACACTTTTGTTGAATGTGGCAAAGAACAGTTAGCATTGTGCAGGTCTCCTCTTCACCTTGATTTCCAAGGTGTGATGGGTGCTTATTTAAAAATTTTTTCAAAAAGTCATTCATGAGACATGGGCGTCGCTGGCTGGCCAGTATTTATTGCCCATCCCTAGTTGCCCGAGGGCAGTTGCAAGTCAACCACATTGCTGTGGTTCTGGAGTCGCATGTAGGCCAGACCAGGTAAGGACGGCAGATTTCCTTCCCTAAAGGGACATTGGTGAACCAGATGGGTTTTTCTGACAATTGACAATAATTTCATGGTCATCAGTAGATTCTTAATTCCAGATTTTTTTTATTGAATTCAAATTCCATCATCGGCCGTGGTGGGGTTCGAACCCGAGTCCCCAGAGCATTAGCTGAGTTTCTGGATTCATAGTCTAGTGATAATATCACTAGGCCATCAGCTCCCCATATTATTAATGTTGATCTGCAGCAGGACGTCGGAACAGTTTGGCTGTCGGGACAATGTTGTGTTATTTCCTGGATCGACAGGAGGACAGAGTGAGTCTGTTGGTGACATAGGGCTTCAGATATTCCTGTCCCACCATTTCCTCTGGCTAACATCAAAGAAGAGTTTAATTGTTTTTCCTCGATAAGGGATAGTGGGGTGGAAATTCTTGTGTCCCAGTGCAAAGCAGCTGATAAAGAATCAACATGCTGCTGTTCTGTTTTCTTTTTAGTTGCCAGTGGAAGGGGAGGTGGTAGAGTGGTTAGGAGGCAGAGAAAGCTGATCTTGTTTCTTCCCTATCCTTGATCCGTGACATAAAATCCAATTATGCAAATAGATGAAATAAAAGCAGGAAATGTTGGATAGACTCAGCAGGTCTGGCAGCAATTGTGGAGAGAGGAACAGAGTTAATTATTCCTCTCCACAGACGCTGCCATGGCTTATGCAGCATTTTCTGTTCCTACTTCAGATTTCCTCCATCCGAGGTATTTTGCTTTTATTTATTGAGGCAAATGAATAGTCTGTGCTGAGCTAGCAGACATGGATCTGAGATAGAAAGTTCCGATACGGACCGGTATTCGATCTGGAAGCTGATTTACTTCGGAGGACATAACAGAGTTTAAATGAAATCTTTAAAATCAAAGCAAGTTCTCTGGGTTGCATGGTGGCACAGTGGTTAGCACTGCTGCCTCACAGCGCCAAGGACCTGGGTTCAATTCCAGCCTCGGGTCACTGTCTGCGTGGAGTTTGCACATTCTCCCCGTGTCTGCGTGGGCTTCCTCCCAGATGCTCCGGTTTCCTCCCACACCACAAAAATATGCCGGTTAAGTTGATTGGCCATGCTAAATTGACCCTAGTGTCAGGGGGATTAGCAAGGGGTTACAGGAATAAGGTCTGGGTGGGATTGTGGTCAGTGTAGACTCGATGGGCCAGATTCTGTGATTCTAAGTTGCAATATGTAGTTGATTGATTCACCTGTCTTCCGGAATGCACAGTTATTGCCTGCAGCTTCATGATAGACCCCAGCAGGCTGCTTTGAAAGTTTGTTAATTATCAGAGGTGATGACCAAAGGCCAGATACTCCGTCTCTGTGAGGGAGGAAACATTCCTGGGAAAACGATGATTGCACACTTTAGTAACAACCCCATGGCTGCAACCTCGAGTTCAGGGAACCTGATCCCCCTTTGTGGACATGGGGTGATGCAAATTGAAACATGGTGACCAGTGCTTTTATTTGTTTCATGTTGCCCAGATTTATAATTACAATTAAAAAATATTTTTATACTGTTGGATTTGTATTGAAATAAGTCTGAGTTCTGAAATGCTGGGCGCAATCTTACTGACTCATCGCGCCGGTCGATTGGCGTGCCGCGCTGGTATGATTGCATGAGAGGCAAAAAAAATCAGGTTTGTGCCCTGTTTTTCGCCACTCGTGATCTTACCGGCCCTGTTTTGCTGGTGAAATCTACTTCGCGCCCTTTCTGGATAAAGTATTTATGACATGCTTTACGTGTCATTAGCGAGTCCTGGACACTGTTGTCTGGGACCAATTGTATCTACCTCCTCGCCGGTCCATCCTCTCACTGGCAAGAACCACAGCTGGTCTCCATCAGCGGAGGCCAGATGTGATGGCCTCTGAGGCCACTGAAGCCCTCGGGTGGTCGGGGGCATGTCCAAGCACTACCCACCTGGCACCCTGGCGGTGTCCACTGGGCACTATGGCACTGCCCACCAGGCACCATAACTGCTGGAGCAGTGCCAAGGGGGTGGGGTCTAAGTCGGGGATGGAGCCTGAGTCAAGGTGGGGCTATGACACGGGAGCCAAGGGAGGGGGTGAATCTTGGCAGGGGGAAGCACAGAGGGAACTCTGCACGGGTGGTAGCGCTGCCGGGGGCATGTTTGGCGGGGGGAGCTCTGCAGATGAGAGGGGTGGTGATTGGCAGGGGGAGCTCTACAGATGGAGGCATGATCAGCGGAGGGATTCTGCAGACATCTGCAGAAGGCTGTGATTGGGTCGCATCGAGGGGTCCCCGATGCCAGTGACCCGTGTTGCTGTGGGCGGGGTGGGGGGGGGGATTACACTGCTGCTAACAATGGGGGGGGGGGGGTGTGGGCAATGTTGTGGGGGAGGGGGGTGATGGCAGGAGGTCCCCAAGCTCACTGGGAGCCTCAGGGCACTTAGGCAGTGGCGCCCTGAGCAGTCTGCAGCCGGCTTCAACGGTAAGCTTAGGCTCCCCCCTTACCCCCCCACCCGACCCCAACTGCTGAGAATTACAATTGTGTCCAAAAAGGGGAGAATGTGATAAGATTGCATTTTAAAACTCACCCAAAAAACAGATCTGAAACTCTCCTGTTTTCTTGCTCGTTTGGCACTTAGAATTTCTTCCTTAAGATTGCTCCCGTTGACTTGAACTCCGAAGAAGAATGGGAGTCTGTAAAGGGTAGGGTTTCTTCTGGCGATTGGAGTTACATCACTGTAACATAATGTGTGCGCTAATGGTTTATTTTAGACCTGGATGCCTGGCTTCTGTTGCTTTGGCTGCCTGCCTTTAATTGCACCGAGCTCCTGGCTCCAGTGATGTCATTAAGATAACTCGGCTATCTGGAACTTTAAAATTCATATTCATCGCAACCTGTTCAAAATAGCACCCAGTGTCATCGGAGAAGGAGAGACCTTCATTCACACTGAAGAATGAAATATTACTGATGAAATTCGCTCCTCGTTAATTGACATTGGTTGTAAGTGAAATTCATTTCTAAATTCTATTGAACGTAGAGTGTATATGTTGTACCCTTTTGATAAACCAGTGACTCTTACGTTTCTGAAAAAAACACAGTGAATGCTACGACTGATATTGCTAAGATCGTTTTGGATTTCAAAGCCCTGCCTTTTAAAGGTGACCCAATGCGTTGTAACATAACACAGTGTTTGGGCACAGGTTCAAACACACTGCTACTTTTCTGAATCCTCTGACTCAGTCGGGAGAGGAAAAGTCATTGCCAATCTGTTAGAATCTCTCAGAAATAAATAGGAGCCTGTCCTTTGGATGAAGCTATTTTATTAGGTTTGTAAATGCAGCAAGACATGGCGCTGACCTGATAGAATTGTGGCTACAAGCTGTTTTGTTCATGTGCAGATTAAACTGGATGTTGTGTTCTCGTCCAGCTGATATTGAAATCGGAGGTTATATCCTGTCTCTGGAAAAGAACTCATTTGACTAACTGCCTAACGAAGAGACCACACCTTCTTCAGAAATGCGCACTCATCATGTGCGTGCAGGGTATTCAATAACTGAACCTCGAACATTAAATACCTTTCCTTACACAACATTATCATTCTTCTGTGCAGACATCAAATTACCTGATACCCAAAGCAAGTGTTTACATTTAAAAATAGACTTTTGCTTGGGAGAAGCGTGTCCCTCAGAGCTGTTTAAGAGGCATGTATCTTCTTATTTCTCACTAAAATTAAACTGTTGTATATTAACAGAGTACCCTGAACACGCATTACTAATTGCAGGCTGTGCTGCCGTCTGCCATGTAAGGAGTTCCCGATAAGTTTGTTACAGATACCTTTTTGCACGGTATCATCAGAAAACTTCAGAAATGAAGCGATGAAAAAAGTTTGACTGAGTGTGGACGCTCAAAACAGGACAGCATGAGATGCCAGAGTGAATAAATGAGCTCATTGTAGCAATGACTAAGTGTTTTGTCCTCCTCACTCCTCCTGACTTCTCTTGTTAATCTATAATCATGACCAGTCATCTGTACCATCAGGGCAGTGCGTGGCTTGCGTACAGTTTTTTTTCTGAGTTGGCTGAGAGATTCTTTTGTTGTCCTGCAGACTGTAAGTACAGTGGATATCTTATTCGGCCAGGGCAGTGATTATATGCAGCAGGCCACAAAAAAGAGACTCCCTTTCACGGGACAGTTGGTGCATTTAGCAAATTGTCGTGGATCAAGAGATTCCTGGGTGGAACGTTTTTATACTCCAGCCTTCACCCTGAAATCTGACACACTCTTATTTTCACGGATTTGGTATTCTCGTTGCAGTTTTGGGAAGCCTCATTTGGAAGTAAGTTTTTGTTACAGTAACCCACAAGCTTGGTTGCCAGTTTGCTGAATGAAACCAGTCTGAACTTGTCAGAGGAAGAGAAACAGATTTGTTAAAAATAAAACTCATTCAAGTGTCACGGTGTTAGTACAGTATCCAGTGCACTTGAATGTGATAGCTGCTAACTGCATGTCCATAGCATTCTGGAAAATTACCAAAGGGTTGACAGCAGTGATGACTGTGAGGGGTAGGTAAGCACATTGATTCTGTATTTTCTCCTTGCAACCAATGACTTTTGAGCTTTTAGTGCAGGGTGTGCGAGAAATATTTTTGAAAGCTCTCGACCCCTGAGTGTTAGACATCTGCCGCAGATCTCAAGTTGCACTTTTAATACATGTGTGAAATTATTTTCATTTACCGAGTTCAGATCATAGTGTCCTTTTGAAATAACATTTTAATATGGCAAATGATATATTTTGGATATTTCTAGAGTGTTGTGTCTGTATGAAAATGGGGGCCCTGATTTTTGGATGATTCATGACTGATGTCTCTCGTAACAGGAAATAGATGTTTCAGAATGTTGTGCACAGTAAGACGTCTCACAACACCAGGTTAAAGTCCAACAGGCTTATTTGGAATCACAAGCTTTCGGAGCGCTGCTCCTTCATTGGGTGACTCACTTGATGTTGTGAGACTTCTTACTGTGCCCACCCCAGTCCAAAGTCGGCATATATACATCAAAATGTTGTGGGAGAGTGATAAATACTTAATTAGTGCAAACTTTATTTGTTGCAGTTAAGTGCATTAGCCGCATGGCTATTCAATTCTTGAATCTCAGTTTTTAAAAAATAATTGTAGCCCGAGTATTTTAAAGGTCAGAATATTTTTTAAAAGCTGCAGTGTGAGGTTGGATCATTCGACGTATTAGTGATGGGGGGGGGGGGGGGTAAGTGTCACAATTAGTTTTGGCTTGTCAAGCATTGCTGTCCCAACTTGTTAAAAAGATTTCAAAGAAATGTCTGTGCTGAATCCCCTTTCTGTCATTCATTGTGAAACCTGATCTTGCGCGATTCTGAATTTATAGAAATGTTCTTTTATTTCACCAGTGACTGAATGGTTTGAGATTGCTGATGATGAGTATGTGAGACTTGTCCGGAGAGCTTTGAAACCTGAAGGGTGTGAAATTTTTCTTGGAAGCATCCATTGTTTGGGTGTTCCAGAAGCTATTTGGGTCCAAAACGATGACGTGTGTTCAGGCACACTTCAGCCCTGAATCACACTGGTGCCATCTTAGAAAGGGCCTTGGTGAGTGCACAGCAAATGCTTGTTCGAAATATGCAGTGTATGCAGATCATGACATCAGTCATCATGTGAAGCTGATTTGATGCCAGCATTGCCACATTGGAACTGAATGCTCCAGCAGTGCCCTCTCTTAACCTTGTTCAGCTGAACATGAGTTCATAGCATGAAGGTTTCCCCCAACCCCCACCACTGCTATTTAAAGGGATTATCAATTGCTTACAGGTTGGTTGCTGGTTGATTTCCCCTGGCTGCTATGTCCTAAGAGTGCTTGTACTTTCTGTAGTTGTTTAAAGTTGCAAATGTTGTCGATGGAAAAGGCTTTATCCTGATTTGAACACTTAAAGACATCATCAAATTGATTGCAGACATGGATGCAATAGTAGGAATCCCACTTGGAATACAGCATGACTGGGACAATGCACAGAGACCATACAGAGCAGAAAAAGCTGCAGGAAGAGGGAATAGGTGGCAGACTGAGAGGGATTCTCAGTGAGAGGCAGTGAAAGCCCAGGAAGGTCAGGGAAGATTCTCCTCCCTGAGCTTCAGTGAGGAACACTGAGCGAGATGTCTCCTTCAGTAAGAATGCCCTCATTGAAATCTGCCACCTGCTGCCGCCGCCAGAGGGAGGATGGCATTGTCAGTGGCTATGAAGCTGGCTGTTCATGGGCATTTGTGTTTGGATCCTTCTAGGCTGGTGCTGGAAATATTTGGAGCATCTTACAGCCTGCCATCGCTGTTGGGTGAGGGAGGCTACTGATACTCTTTATGAAACAAGAGTAAGCTCCATTTCATTCAGCCTTGCCAGTGGTAGCAGATGGAGCCAGCATGTGGCTCGGCTAGGATTGCAGACTTTCCAGGGTGCCACCGTACACGTGCGCACCACCTTGCGGGCACTGCGTTTCAACTTTATCATTGAGCAGAACCAAAAGGGTTTTCCATCGTCTCAATGTGAGCTGAGTCTTGTACGTCAGTGCCCAGTATCTCAGCAGCAGTCATGATATCTTCATGTTGCACGAGGCTGCTGTTCTTCTGAGGCACCATAGCAAACCAGGGCGTGACTACTTGGCAACAAGGCACGGCCATTTGTTCACCACGTGGGTGATGACATTGGTTTGCAGCCTCTGGACATGTGCGCAGCTTGCATACAATGAAATCTATGCTGCCACATGAAATGCAACAGGGCAGATCATTAATGTCTTGAAGCAATGATTCCACAACTGGGACTGTTCTGGAGGAGTCCTTCCAAACTCAACAAATGCGTCCTGAGAATCTTCATGGTCTACTCACTTCATGCTGCACACCCTCACTACCGTGACAGCACAGCCCTCCGAGGAGCCTGAATCTTGCTGCCCCGTGAAGAACTGATCCAAGTGGAGTACTAGGAACCTTCAACTCAATTCCCCACTTGCTGACAATCCCACACTGTGCGCTCTCTCTCACACACTGTCTCTCCCTGTGACCATCACTGTGCCCACTTGGCCACAATGCAAAAATAAGGCACCACATGAGTTTTTTTTCCAGACCAAGTTTATAAATGAAATCAAATCTTCTAGTCACCATTCTGCATTTCCTTAGTGCCTGATTCATGTAAACCTTTGTCTGACCACCTGATCTTGCGCAGCCCTCTCTCCAGTGGCTGCCAGATGGCTAAAGATGAACAAGAGCGCCACTGGACCTCAAAGACTCAATTTCATACTGCTACTTGGGGTGGTCAGCGGCCGACTGGGCTGGCAGGCCTGGCCAGCTGGCAGACAAGAGGAAGGATGTTGGCAGAGTGGCAGGGGTGGGTGGATGAACACTGTCACTCTTGATGGAAGGCTGGAGACTCATGTTTCACTCTCGCCTCCTGGAATAGTAGTGGTGGTGAATGCCTTAGCAGTCCTAGTAGTATCATAGAATCCCTACAGTGCAAAAGGAGGCCACTTGGCCCATCGAGCCTGCACCGACCACAATCCCATCCAGGCCCTATCCCCATAACCCCACATTTTTACCCTGCTAATCCCCCTGACATTAAGGGGAAATTTAGCATGGCCAGTCAGCCCAACCTGCACATCTTTGGACTGTGGGAGGAAACTGGAGCACCCAGAGGAAACCCACGCAGACACGGGAAGAATGTGCGAACTCCGCACAGACAGTGACCCAAGCCTGGAATCGAACCCGGGTCTCTGGCGCTGTGAGGCAGCAGTGCTAACCACTGTGGCACCGTGCCGCCCTAGTATGTTGGAGAATGGATTGCAGTCAGCCTTATGAACAAACTAATCCAGAGCCAGGGTGATGACACAGAGTTCCCACTGTAGATTTTTGTTAGATTCTGTCTGTGCTGAATTTAAGATTCCTGCTCTCATTTTCCCAGGCTATCTAATCTATCCCCAGGAGCATCATGTGCTGAATTTCACCATTGACCATCAGATTCTGAGTAATGGTTGGTTCCACGTGTGGCTATGGAGATGGCCATCACTTCACTGTATAAAGAACTCATTCCAGTCAGCAGGTAGCAGTGTGTTGGCATACTGCCCGCATTTCAATTAACAGACACCCATTAATCACACATCGAGATCCCTGCTCTCATTTTCCCAGGCTATCTAATCTATCCCCAGGAGCATGTGAAGATTTAAGTTTTCAGTCGTAAATAACTTTTCCTTCCATTTCTGCAAATTAAGACTGTCCTGATGAAAAGTGTGTACTGGATAAGAGTCAGCGCAGACTCGATGGACCGAGTGACCTCCTTCTATGATTTTTGTACTTAGTCTCAATAAATGGAGAGGTTCATCATGTAACCGGCCTATGTGCATGTGACGTGTAGCGTTCTATTCACGTGGTGGGTGAGTTTGTCAGAGTTTATGTTGTTCAGTGAAATAGTGCCATTGATAGACAAAGTCTTGTGACAATTTGAAAATTGAGGAAGGACATAGAAACTCTTCAAAAAAACTAATCTTGTGGCATTTCACTTTGGGGTTAGTGCAGAGACCTAGATTTCAGCTGTTCTGTTTTCAGTTTGATTTGAATTCACTCACCAAACTCAGCCATATCTGAAACATGAGAATGATTATGAAAGTCAGTATATGATATCAATGTCAAGTGATCATTTCAGTGCTACATTTCTCTGCTTGGCTTTTGACGGACAAAGTTATACAGTCGTAAAGTCAGACAGTGCAGAAAAGGCCCTTCGGCCCATCGAGTCTGCACTGACAATATCTACCACTAAAGTCATGCTAATCCCATTTTCCAGCACATGCCCCATATAAAACCATAGAACATTACAGCACAGAAACAGGCCTTTTGGCCCTTCTTGGCCATGCTGAACCATTTGTGTGCCTAGTCCCACTGACCTGCACCTGGACCATATCCCTCCACGCACCTCATCCATGTACCTGTCCAAGTTTTTCTTGAATGTTAAAAGTGAGCCCGCATTCACCACTTCATCTGGCAGCTCATTCCACACTCCCACCACTCTCTGTGTGAAGAAGCCCCCCCCAATATTCCCTTTAAACTTTTCCCCCTTCACCCTTAACCCATGTCCTCTAGTCTTTTTTCTCCCCTAGCCTCAGTGGAAAAAGCCTGCTTGCATTCACTCTATCTATACCCATCATAATTTTATACACCTCTATCAAATCTCCCCTCATTCTTCTACGCTCCAGGAAATAAAGTCCTAACGTATTCAACCTTTCTCTGTAACTCAGTTTCTCAAGTCCCGGCAACATCCTTGTTAACCTTCTCTGCACGCTTTCAACCTTATTAATATCCTTCCTGTAATTCGGTGACCAAAACTGCACACGATACTCTAAATTTGGCCTCACCAATGTCTTATACAATCTCACCATAACATTCCTACTCTTATACTCAATACTTTGATTTATAAAGGCCAATGTACCAAAAGCACTCTTTACGGCCCTATCTACCTGTGACGCCACTTTTAGGGAATTATGTATCTGTATTCCCAGATCCCTCTGTTCTACTGCACTCTTCAGTGTCCTACCATTTACCTTGTATGTTCTACTTGGTTTGTCCTTCCAAAGTGCAATATCTCACACTTGTCTGCATTAAACTCCATCTGCCATTTTTCAGCCCATTTTTCTAGCTGGTCCAAATCCCTCTGCAAGCTTTGAAAACCTTCCTCGCTGTCCACTACACCTCCAATCTTTGTATTATCAGCAAATTTGCTGATCCAATTTACCACATTATCATCCAGATCATTGATATAGATGACAAACAGCAATGGACCCAGCACTGATCCCTGTGGCACACCACTAGTCACAGGCCTCCACTCAGAGAAGCAATCCTCCACTACCACTCTCTGGCTTCTTCCATTGAGCCAATGTCTAATCCAATTTACTACCTCTCCATGTATACCTCGCGACTGAACCTTCCTAACTAACCTCCTTGAATGTTTTGATGTTTCAAGTGCTCACCCAAATATTTTTTAAAGGTAGTAAGGTTTCTGGCCTCCACTACCTTCCCAGGCAGTGTATTCCAGATTCCCATCACCCTCTGAGTAAAAAACTGTTTTCTCAAATCCCCCCTGAATCTCCTGCCCCTAACCTTAAAACTGTGCCCCCTCGTGATTGACCCCTCAACCAAGGGGAACAGCTGCTCCCTACTCACCCTGTCCATACCCTTCATAATCTTATACACCTCAATCATGTCCCCCCTCAGCCATCTCTGCTCTAAAGAAAACAACCCAAGCCTATCGAGTCTTGCCTTGCAGTTCAAATGCTCCATCCCAGGCAACATCCTGGTGAATCTTCTCTGCACCCCCTCCAGTGCAATTACACCCTTCCTATAGTGAGGTGACCAGAACTGCTCACAGTACTCCAGCCGTGGCCTAACCAACATTCTGTACAGCTTCAACATAACCTGCTTGCTTTTATACTCTATGCCACAACTGCTAAAAACCAGTGCCCCATATGTCTTCTTAACAGTCCTATTCACCTGCTTTGCCGCCTTCAGGGACCTGTGAAGGCAGTATAGTTTATGACCCCTCACAATGCCCAGTAAGAATTCTTGTTCAACTCAAACTACACAAAATGATGCAATTTATATTCCTACACATACTGCACAATGTCTTCCAGTCCGATATTTGTATGGCAGTGATTTTTGGCATCCAAATAAGGTAACAGCACAAAATGTTGACTGTAGAAATGTTGAGATTTTTGTTTTATTTGAAAGATGTTCAACTTTATTTTGTGGACCAGCTGCCTAATTTCTGCTATACATATTTGGACAATTATTTGACTATTTAATAGGGCAGTTTAGGAATATTTGGATGTTAGTAGATTTGTGACATGAAGAATATAAAATGATCATAAGGTAAGAAATTATTACACTTTTGACCTCAGTGGCACAATGGTTAGAACTGCTGCCTTACAGCGGCGGGGACCCAGGTTTGACTCCGGCCTCAGGTGACTTTCCTTCTTCCCTATGTACTCTATGAATGGTATACTTTGTATAGTGTGCAAGAAACAATACTTGTCACAAGGAAGTTAGATAAAGGAGAACCAGTGGATGTGATTTATTTAGATTTCCAGAAGGTCTTTGACAAGGTGCCGCATAAGAGACAGTTAAATAAGTTAAATGCCCATGGTGTTAAGGGTAAGTTCCTGGCATGGATAGAGGATTGGCTGACTGGCAGAGAGTGGGGATGAAGAGGTCTTTTTCAGGATGGCAGCCGGTGACTAGTGGTGTGACTCAAGTTGGTGCTGGGATCACAACTTTTCACACTATACGTTAACGATTTGGAAGAAGGAACTGAAGGTACTGTTGCTAAGTTTGCAGATGATACAAAGATATGTAGAGGGACAGGTAGTATTGAGGAAGCAGGGGGGCTGCAGAAGGACTTGGTTAGGAGACTGGGCAAAGAAGTGGCAGATGGAATACAATGTGGAAGGAGGAATGGAGGCACAGACTATTTTCTAAATGGGAAAATTCTTAGGGAATCAGAAACACAATGGGACTTGGGAGTCCTTGTTCAAGATTCTCTGAAGGTTAATGTGCAGGTTCAGTCAGCAGTTAGGAAGGCAAAGGCAATGTTAACATTCATGTTGCGAGGGCTAGAATACAAGAAGTTCTGAGGCTGTATAAGGCTCTGGTCAGACCCCATTTAGAATATTGTGAACAGTTTTGGGCCCCATATCTAAGGAAGAATGTGCTGGCCTTGGAAAGGGTCCAGAGGAGGCTCACAAGAATGACCCCTGGAATGAAGAGCTTGTCATATGAGGAACAGCTGAGGACTCTGGGTCTGTACTCGTTGGAGTTTAGAAGGATGAGGGGGGATCTTATTGAAACTTACAGGATACTGCAAGGCCTGGATAGAGTGGATTTGGAGAGGATGTTTCCAGTAGTAGGAGAAACTAGAACCAGAGGGCACAATATCAGGCTAAAGGGACAATACTTTAAAACAGAGATGTGGAGGAATTTCTTCAGCCAGAGAGTGGTGAATCTGTGGAACTCTTTGCTGCAGAAAGCTGTGGAGGCCAGGTCATTGAGTGTCTTTAAGACAGAGATAGATAGATTCTTGATTAATAAGGGGATCAGGGGTTTTGGGGAAAAGGCAGGAGAATGGGGATGAGAAAAATATCAGCCATGATTGAATGGGCCGAGTGGCCTAATTCTGCTCCTATGTCTTATGGTCTTGCATGTATTAGTATACAGTGAAAATAATAAATTCTTGTGGGCAATAAGAGATGGGCAAAACATGTTGGTCTGGTCGACAAAGCCCCCATCCCATGGACAAAAACATATCCTGACACCACCCCCCCCCCCCCCCACCCCCCACCCCCCCTTAAAATTCTAGTATTGTAGAGTCAGTAATCTCTCTCAAGGTTAAACAATAACAGCAAAATGCTCATAATACCGTGCAGTTCTCAGACATCTATTGAGGCATTAAACTGGTATTTATTAAAAAAATAAACTGCATGTTTTCATGGATGTTAACTGCCAAACAAAGCTTTCTGTACGAAGAATGAGATGGTTTTCTTTTGCTGGATGTTTGATATTCTGATGTTTGCTTTGGGAAGCAGTGTTCAAAGTGAACTGTCAAAGAGAATTTGGGGGATTAAGACTGAAGATGCAGATTAAACGGGTTTAGTGCCAGTTGAACCTTCTGAAAAGAACTGCGGATCAGAATGTGATAAGTCAGCAGTAATGTTGGTGTATGTGGTCTCACAGTCGAAGACAACTGGATGGAAGCAAAACTGAGAGATATTATCACTCAAATCCCACCCCCCCCCCGCCCCACTTTACCACAGAATGGATTGGTATTTTCCACGGGCAGATTTGTTCGGGCAACAGCTCCATTCAACAAAAGGGGCAGCATGCAGTTTTTCTTTTGGATTTAAAGGGGGGGAGGGAAACAATCCTTCCTTCCCCCCCCTCCTCCCCTGATCTTTCTGGGTGGGGGGGGGCGGATTCATGATAGGCTGTGGACACCCCCATGGTGGCTGGGGGGAGGCCTGCTTTAGGCCACGGAGGCCAGCTGAAAGCAAAGAACAAAGAACAGTACAGCACAGGAAACAGGCCCTTCGGCCCTCCAAGCCTGTGCTGCTCCTTGGTCCAACTAGACCAATCGTTTGTATCCCTCCATTCCCAGGCTGCTCATGTGACTATCCAGGTAAGTCTTAAACGATGTCAGCGTGCCTGCCTCCACCACCCTACTTGGCAGTGCATTCCAGGCCCCCACCACCCTCTGTGTAAAAAACGTCCCTCTGATGTCTGAGTTATACTTCGCCCCTCTCAGCTTGAGCCCGTGACCCCTCGTGATCGTCACCTCCGACCTGGGAAAAAGCTTCCCACCGTTCACCCTATCTATACCCTTCATAATCTTGTATACCTCTATTAGATCTCCCCTCATTCTCCGTCTTTCCAAGGAGAACAACCCCAGTCTACCCAATCTCTCCTCATAGCTAAGACCCTCCATACCAGGCAACATCCTGGTAAACCTTCTCTGCACTCTCTCCAATGCCTCCACGTCCTTCTGGTAGTGCGGCGACCAGAACTGGACGCAGTACTCCAAATGTGGCCTAACCAGCGTTCTATACAGCTGCATCATCAGACTCCAGCTTTTATACTCTATACCTCGTCCTATAAAGGCAAGCATACCATATGCCTTCTTCACCACCTTCTCCACCTGTGTTGCCACCTTCAAGGATTTGTGGACTTGCACACCTAGGTCCCTCTATGTTTCTATACTCCTGATGACTCTGCCATTTATTGTATAACTCCTCCCTACATTATTTCTTCCAAAATGCATCACTTCGCATTTATCCGGATTAAACCCCATCTGCCACCTCTCCGCCCAATTTTCCAGCCTATCTATATCCTGCTGTATTGCCCGACAATGCTCTTCGCTATCTGCAATTCCAGCCATCTTCGTGTCATCCGCAAACTTGCTGATTACACCAGTTACACCTTCTTCCAAATCATTTATATATATCACAAATAGCAGAGGTCCCAGTACAGAGCCCTGCGGAACACCACTGGTCACAGACCTCCAGCCTGAAAAAGACCCTTCGACCACTACCCTCTGTCTCTATGGCCAAGCCAGTTCTCCACCCATCTAGCCACTTCTCCTTGTATCCCATGAGCCTTAACCTTCTTAACCAACCTGCCATGTGGGACTTTGTCAAATGCCTTACTGAAATCCATATAGATGACATCCACGGCCCTTCCTTCATCAACCATTTTTGTCACTTCCTCAAAAAACTCCACCAAATTTGTAAGGCACGACCTCCCTCTTACAAAACCATGCTGTCTGTCACTAATGAGATTGTTCCGTTCTAAATGCACATACATCCTGTCTCTAAGAATCCTCTCCAACAACTTCCCTACCACGGACGTCAAGCTCACCGGCCTATAATTTCCTGGGTTATCCCTGCTACCCTTCTTAAACAACGGGACCACATTCGCTATCCTCCAATCCTCAGGGACCTCACCCGTGTCCAAAGAAGCGACAAAGATTTCCGTCAGAGGCCCAGCAATTTCGCCTCTCGTCTCCCTGAGCAGTCGAGGATAGATGCCATCAGGCCCTGGGGCTTTGTCAGTTTTAATGTTCCCTAAAAAACCTAACACTTCCTCTCTTGTAATGGAGATTTTCTCTAACGGGTCAACACCTCCCTCCGAGACCCTCCCGGTTAACACGCCCCTCTCCTTCGTGAATACCGATGCAAAGTATTCATTTAGGATCTCCCCTATTCCCTTGGGTTCTAAGCATAATTCCCCTCCTTTGTCCCTGAGAGGTCCGATTTTCTCCCTGACAACTCTTTTGTTCCTAACGTATGAATAGAATGCCTTAGGATTCTCCTTAATCCTGCCTGCCAAGAACATCTCGTGACCTCTTTTTGCCCTTCTAACTTCCCGTTTGAGTTCTTTCCTACTCTCCCTGTATTCCTCCAGAGCTCCATCTGTTTTCAGTTGCCTGGACTTAACGTACGCCTCCCTTTTCATTTTAATCAGATCCTCAATTTCCCTGGTTATCCACGGCTCTCGAATCCTACCTTTCCTATCTTTCCTTTTTACAGG
This sequence comes from Mustelus asterias, assembly GCF_964213995.1. Classification (NCBI taxonomy): domain Eukaryota; kingdom Metazoa; phylum Chordata; class Chondrichthyes; order Carcharhiniformes; family Triakidae; genus Mustelus; species Mustelus asterias. Next base: position 14,882,054 of record NC_135823.1, read on the forward strand.
CACATGCCTATCCTGCAGCCTTATCAATAGTTCCTTAAAAGACTCCCACATGCCAGACGCGGACTTACCCTCGAACATCCTCTCCCAATCAACATCCACCAATTCCTGCCTAATCCGGCTATAGTCAGCCTTCCCCCAATTTAGCACCCTGCCCGTAGGACAGCACTCATCCTTGTCCATTACTATCCTAAAGTTAACAGAGTTGTGGTCACTATTTGCCACATGTTCCCCTACCGAAACTTTGACGACCTGACCGGGCTCATTTCCCAGAACTAGGTCCAGTATAGCCCCCTCTCTAGTCGGGCTATCTACATACTGTTCCAAAGAACCTTCCAGTATGCATTTTACAAATTCCTCCCCGTCCGGACCCCCAGCTCTAAGCACTTTCCAGTCTGTGCCAGGGAAATTAAAGTCCCCCACTAAAACAACCCTATGTTTTCTGCACCTATCCAGAATCTCCTGACATATCCTTTCCTCCACTTCCCGTGGGCTGTTGGGTGGTCTGTAGTACACCCCCAGCATAGTGACTGCACCCTTCCTGTTTCTGAGTTCCACCCACAGCGACTCAGTACATGACCCCTCTAAGTTGTCTACCCTCTGCACCGCGGTAATATGCTCCTTAACTAATATCGCTACTCCCCCACCTTTTTTAGCCCCTCCTCTGTCTCGCCTAAAACACTTATACCCCGGAATATTCAGCTGCCAGTCCTGTCCTTTTAACCAAGTTTCCGTCACCGCAACCACATCCAAATTCCGCATAAGCATTAAGGCCTCGACAGCTGCTCGGCGTAGAGACACCTGTACATGCGCAATTGCATATTCTGCCGCTATCAGCTGGCTTTCGGGCGATATAAGCCCCACCCCTCCCCCTAGTGGTGAAAAACAGATTTTGAGGATTTTTTCTGCACTAAGTGCATAAATGAACAGATTTGGACTCGGAGAAAAAAACGGATCAGAAATCTCCCGTTTTCACGCTCGTTCTGAACTTAGAATTTTTTTCAAAAGATCGCCCCCAAGGTCTTTCTATGTTTCTGCTACCAGTCACACTTAACAGCGAAACAAAAATAGATTTTATCAAAAGGAGATTATTACCAGACAGAGAATTTAAGTTAGTGGAAATGCCCCCAAATGACTGGGTGCAACTCGCCCAGAATAATTGGGCCCGTTTCGCATACCTGAGTTAACGTGTTGAATTTAAATGGTACTGTTTAACCACTCTAGTGTAATTCATCTAGTATAAATGGCACTACTTACTGCCCTGATAGAATCCATCCAGTATAAATGGAATCGGCACAAATTTGCTATCAAGAAAGGTAATGTGCTTCACCTTTGTTCTTTGCCATTTGATTCATTATTGTCACATATATTGGGATACAGTGAAAAGTACTCTTTCTTGTGCACTATACAGACAAAGCATACTGTACATAACGTACATGGAGAAAAGCAAAGGAGAGAGTGCAGAATGTGCAAACATAGCTAGGGTGTAGAGAAAGATCAACTTAATAAAAGATACGTCCATTCAAAAGTCTGATGGCAACAGGGAAGAAGCCGTTCTTGAGTCGGTCGGTACGTGACCTCAGACTTTTATATCTTTTTCCCGACGGAAGAAGGTGGAAGAGAGAATGTCCGGGGTGCGTGGAGTCCTTGATCATGCTGGCTGCTTTCTCGAGGCAGCGGGAAGTGTAGACAGAGTCAATGGATGGGAGGCTGGTTTGCGTGATGGACTGGGCTACGTTCACAACCCTTTGTAGTTTCTTGCGGTCTTGGTCAGAGCAGGAGCACAGACTACATTTTGCGTAATATCTATTTGGTTTGAATTTTTTTTTAAAATCCTGCAATACGGGAGGGATTACCTGAGCAAGTGGTCAGCAAACTGATGGAACGTGAGTGTTGTTAGCTGAATTGTATTTTGGCAACTTGACATTTTAAAAGAGGCTCTCTGTACTTGGATTTAGTTTGTCTACATGTCGAGGTCATTAAAGCAACAGCATTTTTAGCCATTTCTGCAGCTAAAATTCATCAGAAAGTAATTAAACTATTTCTGTTACTGATTGGAACAATTCCAAAAAAAAGAGAACCAGCCAGGGATTGTGATGGATTGAGAATTCTCCTGCTCGCTACGTCTGCTTCTGTCTAAACATCACAAGAAGCGAACCTTTTAATTCTGGGAAGGAAACTGGCCTAAAGATAAGCAGGAAGTTTGGGGCTGCTCTTCCTCAGATTTAATTAAATACAAACGCTCATGAAAAGTATCCACAGCAAAGCTGCTTCCTTGTAGCCGAGGAAGGTGATTCTAGGCTGGTGCTCCTGTCTGCTTTCCTTCACTGGTCATGTGGTGACCAGCTTGGTGTTCTGAACACTGCTATTTACTGTGCAATTAATATGAACATTTTTGAAATATATTGAATGGCAAATTTAGTTTCTCGACATGGGAGTGAGATTGAAATTTTGTGCATCATGCTTAATTATAGAAATGTCAGCCAAGATATTCACTTCCAGTCTGGCACACTCGCTGTCGTATTGAGTTGGCTGATCATCATGAATGGCGTAGCAGGCTTGAGGGGCCGAATGGCTGCCTCCTGCTCCTATTTTCTATGTGCTCGGGGACAACCAACTGAGACATTGCCAGTCTTCCAGTTGATGGGCAGTATGTTTACCAATGTGTGTCGGTACATACGATGTGAAACTGAAGGAACTGCCATCTATTTCCATGACACTGCCACAGTTGGATGTAGGGCCTGGAATGTTGGATTCCAGTGTCTAGGCTTTGGAGGCTGTAGGAATGGCTTTGTGTTTGAGTGTGGAAGGGAAGTGATCTTGGAGTGTGACCAATCACAATCTCAGCAACAGATTGTAATAAAACCAGGAACTGCTGGACCTACTCGGGTCTGGTAGCATCTGTGGACAGAGAAACCAGATTAACTCTTCAGTCTGTGATCTTCCACCAACACCAGCGGGACTGACTGTGAACCATCCCCAGCATCCTGAGCCAAAGATTTGGTCAGGGTTGGTGACAGATCTATGCAGTGGGCCGTATTCCAACTCTGTAATCGATTAAACTTTAGAAGGAGATTGTAATAATTCAGCCAAACATTGGTTTCCCGTCACCAATACTCTTTATTGTGCACCAAAGGAAAGATCACAGACTGAAGCGTTAATCCCATTTCTCTCTCCACAGATGCTACCAGACCTGCTGAGTATGTCCGGCATTTCCTGGTTTTATTACTATCTGTGGCTGAGATTGTGTTTGGTCACATTCCAATGTCACTTGTATGGGTTTGCGGCTTACAGTCGGGCAGTCTTCACCTCGGGACCTCCAACCCCAGCCTGGGTGGAGTAACAGGCTTAAAAACCCCCGCTGACCATTTCCCATTGGGCAAACATCCACTTACTCAATCAGGCAGTTCCTTATCCATGAAACCCATGGGTGGATCTATTGATGATCCCCGATGGCCTTCGTTGTCATCAGAACAGAGCGAGACAGATTTTTAATTAGTATTGGGTTGAAGGGTTATGGAGAACAGGCAGGCAAGTGGAATTGAGGCTGAGATGAGATCAATCATTATCGTATTGAATGGTGGAGCAGGTTCGAGGGGCTGAATGGCCTACTCCTGCTCCGAGTTCTGTTCTGTGAGCATTGCTTCCACTCGAATAACTAAAACCACAATCTCTTTCCATTAAGTTTTCTTTGTTCCAAGTTTCACTGAAGTTTCCTGTCAGTTGTCATTATCTTTTGCTCCAACATCCCTGATTACTCTGATCAGCCTGTGTGATAATATTATATTTTCTTCATATTTTGTAAACTATTCCCTTTTGAGTTGAGGATGAGTCAAAACTTCCTTCAGCCAGGGCCTAGTGAGGCTATAATCGCCCTTTTTTTGTCTCCTTTCAGATACTGAGAGTGGAATTTTACGGCTCCTCTCTCCACCGGTGGGATTTCCGTCCTGCTGAGGTCCATGAGCTTTTGAAGAGCTCGCTGCATTTTCTGTCCCCTCCTCTCACTGCAATGGAGTGTAAAATTCTGCCCTCTATCTTCGCTCCCAATTCTAGCCTTCTCCCTAGCTTTTCGCTCCTGTTCAACCTTGATGTTCCCATTCGGTGTATGGTTTAGTTAGCCGAAAGCCCACATTCCAATCATTCCCTCTTATCCATGGATTTGCCATAACTATCTCCTCAGTGGCTGCAAAATCTCCGAGTCATCCAAAATCTGCTGCCCACATAAACTTTGCAGTGAACCCCAAATGTTGTGCTGAGCCCCAAATGTTTTGATTTGATTTATTATTGTCAGATGTATTTTCACATACAGTGAAAAGTAGTGTTTCCTGCGCATTATACAGCCAAAGCATACCGTTAATAGAGAAGGAAAGGAGAGAGTGCAGAATGTAGTGTTACAGTCATAGCTAGGGTGTAGAGAAAGATCAACTTCATGTATGGTAGGTCCATTCAAAAGTCTGATGGCAGCAGGGAAGAAGCTGCTCTTGAGTCGGTTGGTACGTGATCTCAGAGTTTTGTATCTTTTTCCTGTGGAAGAAGGTGGAAGAGAGAATGTCCGAAGTGCGTGGGGTCCTTAGTTATGCTGGTTGCTTTTCCGGGGCAGCATAAGTGTAGACAGAGTCAATGGATGGGAGGCTAGTTTGCGTGATGGACTGGGCTACATTCATGACCCTTGGTAGTTTAAGCAGGAGCCATACCAAGCTGTGACACAACCAGAAAGAATGCTTTCTATGGTGCATCTGTAAAAGTTGGTGAAAGTCGTAGCAGACATGCCAAATTTCCTTAGCCTGCTGAGAGCATAGAGGCATTGGTGGGCTTTCTTAACTAAAGCTTCAGCGTGGAGGGACCTGGACAGATTGGTGATCTGGACACCTAGAAACTTGAAGCTCTCGACCATTTCCACTTCATCCCCATTGATGTAGACAGGGGCGTGTCCTCCACTTTGCTTCCTGAAGTTGATGACAATCTCCTTTGGTTTGTTGACATTGAGGGAGAGATTATTGTCATAGCACCAGTTCACCAGATTCTCTATCTCATTCCTGTACTCCGTCTCATCATTGTTTGAGATCTGACCCACTACGGTGGTGTCATCAGCAAACTTGAAAATCGAGTTGGAGGGGAATTGGGCCCCACAGTCATAGGTGTATAAGGAGTATAGTAGGGGGCTGAGGACACAGCCTTGTGGGGCACCGGTGTTGAAGATGATCGTGGAGGAGGTCTTGTTGCCTATTCTTGCTGATTGCGGTCTGTGGGTTAGGAAGTCTAGGATCCAGTCGCAGAGGGAGGAGCCGAGCCGAGCCCCAGGCCACGGAGTTTGGAGATGAGTTTTGGGATAATGGTGTTAAAGGCTGAGCTGTAGTCAATAAATAGGAGTCTGACAGAGGTGTCTTTGTTATCTAGGTGTTCCAGTAGGGCCAGAGATGGCATCTGCTGTGGACCTGTTGCGGCAATAGGCGAACTGTAATGGATCCAGGCAATCTGTTTGAGCCCCAAACATTACAAATGTTATACTTGGCCTCATTACCTATCCACCCTGCCTTTGAGCCCTCTCTGGTTCCCTGTCTTTCAGTACATTCATGTGAGAATCCTAATCATCCTTCAATGTCCTTGCCCCCACTCTGCCTCTGCAATCTCCGTAAGAAGTTTAACAACACCAGGTTAAAGTCCAACAGGTTTATTTGGTAGCAAAAGCCACACAAGCTTTCGAGGCTCTGAGCCCCTTCTTCAGGTGAGTGGGAATTCTGTTCACAAACAGAACTTATAAGACAGAATATGAACAGAATTCCCACTCACCTGAAGAAGGGGCTCAGAGCCTCGAAAGCTTGTGTGGCTTTTGCTACCAAATAAACCTGTTGGACTTTAACCTGGTGTTGTTAAACTTCTTACTGTGTTTACCCCAGTCCAACGCCGGCATCTCCACATCATGTCTGCAATCTCCTGCAGTCCTATGTCCCAATTTGCACTCTGTCCGCTTTAGTTTCTCTGTGGATTTTGGAACTTGTAGATCTGTCCACCCAGCATGTCACCACACCTCTCAGACAATGCCTTCAATCTACTTTCCTCCTGTCCCCATATTTCTTTTCCTACCTGGCTGTTGTTACCTCCTCATCCTGTAAGAGAAATGATCTGATGTGTGAAGCATTATGTAAATGTGGGCATTGTCTGCTTTTGGTCAAAAAATCTACACCGAAACCTCTTCGTTTTAACTGAAAATTCCACCTGATGCTTTTCTGCTGTGGAAAGAAAATCTCCTTCCTATGATCCTGAATAATATGAATGAAGAAATGATGAATGGGAGTGATACTGTGTCATTTACATTTCTTCACCAGGATTGAGTAATAACATGAAATGTCTTGTTTCTCTATTTAAGCAAGGATTATGTGGCTGTTGTTAGCTCTTGTTAAGCGGTGTGGGTAGACAGTTTAAACATCCAATGCAAGCATTGATCAAGACAAGACTTCCGGTTTTGTATTCATTCCATCGCTGACTGCCTATTTCCACCTCCCTAAAATTGCCATATTTCACCCCGTCTCTGCTCATGTTCTGCTCAAACCATAATCCATCCTTACCTCCGGACTCGGCTGTTCCAAAGCGCTCCTGGCTTGAATCCCACATCCTATCATCTGTAGCCTTGAGGTAACTCCAAACTCTTGCTGCCCCATGCCCTAGCCTGCAGCTAGCCCTGTGCCTGCTGCTATGCCCCTGTGCCTGCAGCTAGCCCTGTGCCCGCTGCTATGCCCCCATATCCTTGTACACACTCCTATATCCCTGCCCCCTATGCCCCTGTGCACACCGGCACGCCCCCTGTGCGCACCGGCACGCCCCCTGTGCGCACCGGCACGCCCCCTGTGCGCACCGGCACGCCCCCTGTGCGCACCGGCACGCCCCCTGTGCGCACCGGCACGCCCCCTGTGCACAATATCTTTCATTGCTCCCAGTCAAGGAACTTCTCAGTTTAAAAATTGTCATCATTATTCCATGGCCTTGGTCCTCCCTAACTCGCCTTCTCCAATCTCAGCACCCTCAGATATCTGTGCTCCTTCTAATTGTGGCCCCTTGTGCATCACCAATTTTAATCGCTGCACTTTCAGTTGTCAAAACCGCAAGCTCTGGAAAACCGTTCCTACATCCTCTGTCTCTCTACCCCCTTTTCTCCTTTAGAGAGACATTTTTAAACTTGTCTCTTTGACCAAGCCTTTGGTAGTCTGACTTAACATTTCCCTGACAGCTCGGCCTCCTGTGTTGTTTGGTAACACTGCTGTGAAGAACCTTGGGATGTTACATTATGTTAAAGCAAGTTGTTGTTGAGAACCAGGGCTGCTAATCGAGTGTTAAGCTAGGATGCAATGGTGACTGTCCCGATTGAGACCAGCAAATCCATTACTCATTACCAGCCTAATGTGTGTTAATGTGAATATTAAAAGGCGCAGAAGGTAAATGGAATTAATGGCTGAACAGTTCTGTCAAATACTGACTAGATATCACCCATGGGCAGCACGGTGGCACAGTGCTTAGCACTGCTGCCTCACAGCACCGAGGACCCGGGTTCAGTTCCCGGCTTGGGTCACTGTCTGTGTTTGCATGTTTTCCCCGTGTCTGCGTGGGTTTCGTCCCACATTCCAAAGATGTGTGGGTTAGGTGGATTGGCCATGCTAAAATTGACCCTAGTGTCAGCGGGATTAGCAGAGTAAATGTGTGGGGTTATGGGTTTGTGGTCGGTACATACTTGATGGGCTGAATGGCCTCCTTCTAGACAGTAGAGATTCTATGTGCAGGAGATATGTTGAGACATGGTTTTTCCTTTTTGAAGCTATTTATCCATCCTATTGGGAAGAGCGTTCGATAAAACAAAAAGTATTGACTTTTGCTGACCCTTTAGCTTTTCAAACCTAATAGTCAAGGAGCTTCATAGTTTTAAAACAGGGGAATATTGGCAATATTGAGCAAGTTGTGTAGTGTGTGTGCGTGTGAAAAGAGTGAAATTGGGTTAATATTTCACGCTCATGGTGCTCCTTCAGAACTGGAAGGTACGGCCATTGAATAACTAATAAAGGAGGACAGAGTTGCGAAAAAGGAGTGGGGGAAATTGGTCTCAAACCCAGGCTGATGTTGGACAGCATCTTAAACAGAGCAAAGCGTCGGAGGATTCTTCCCGGGAGTGTAACCAAACACATTTTGCCACAGGGACACATCATGAGTCTCCAGGGCAGTTGACAAAAGCTTGGTCAGTGAAAGAGGCTCTTAATGGAGAAGGGAGAGGTAGAAATTGGAGAGATGTAGGATGAGTTTTGTGCCTCAGCAGCTGAAGCCATGGCTGCCAATGGTGGAGTGATTAAAATCCTGGTTGCACAAGAGGCCAGCATTGGAGGAGTGTAGATATCCCGGAGTGTTGGAGGGCTGGAGGCCTATTGGTCTGTATATTTCAGAGATGAATGTCTGGTACTGTTTTCAAATTGTAATATTTGAGCAGTCTCTGAAGCAGGGAGCTTTCTGAAGAGAAAGGCCTCCCTTTTGGTGTTCAATGCCAACCATTTTGGTGTTTTATTTTCTGAACATCTCCAGAACAGAACCTCAATCTTTTAATCTTTGTTTGAGGTTGCGTGTTTCTGTATGCTCATTTTTCCAGTTTCTTCACTGCTACTTTTCTCCTAATTAAATGGAAGATTAAACTCCCTTTAGGTGTAATGGTTTTATTGCCATTTCAAACCAGTTTAATTAATACTACAAAAACAGAAAATGCTGGAAAATCTCTGACAAAGGATCATCTAGAATCGAAACGTTGGCTCTGTTCTCTCCCCACAGATGCTGTCAGATCTGCTGAGATTTTCCAGCATTTTCTGTTCGTTTCAGATTCCAGCATTCGCAGTATTTTGGTTTTATCTTAATTAATACCTCGACAGATTTCAGGTTTATCCAGTCCTTCAAGGAGTTGGTAGTTGAATGAGGAGCACTTACCTCTGGAACGGTCTCAGGCTCATTTGTGGACTAATTGCCTTTTAGAAAAGGCTAATGAGGCACGAGAGAAGATGCAAAAAACATTTACAAGAATTGAGAGGGTAGACAGAACAGACTGAAGGCTGAGAGGCTGACCTGGTAGAGTTTTGGGAAGTATGGAGTTGATTGATGGGGTAGGTGTAGAGGTGATTCAACTTGTGCGTGAATCCAGAGCAGAGTGTCGCTAATGTACAAAAGTCACCAAAAAAATCAAATTAGGAATTCAGGACAATGTGCTGCTTGCTAGTGCTGCTTGAGGCAACATCAGAAAAGGATTTGATTTATTATTGTCACATGTATTAGTATACAGTGAAAAATATTGTTTCTTGCGCGCTACACAGACAAAAACATACCGTTCAAAGAGTACATAGGGGAGAAGGAAAGACGAGGGTGCAGAATATAGTGTTACAGTCATAACGAGGGTGTAGAGAAAAATCAACTTAATATATAGTAGGTCCTTTCAAAAGTCTGATGGCAGCAGGGAAGAAGCTGTTCTTGAGTCAGTTGGAATGACACACACATGGGGGGAAAAAAAGACTGAGGGGTAACCTCATTGAAATCTTTAAAATTGTGGAAGGTTTTGACAGAGTGGATGCAGAGAGAATGTTTCCTCTTGTGGGGAAGAGCATGGCTAGAGGCCACCACTGTAAGATAGTTGCCAAGAAATCCAAAATAAAATTCGGAGGAAACTTTCTCACCGCTCTTTGGGTGAAGATGTGGAACTTGCTCCCGCAGGAAGTGGTTGAAACAAAGGTATAATAGATACGTTGAAAGGAAAACTGGACACAGCCATTGAGGGTGAAGGGAATAGCTGGTGGGATATTTAGATGAGGCTGGAGTGGAGCATTAACATCGGCATGGGCTGGTTGGGTGAATGTCCTGTTTCTGAGCTGTATATCCTATGTGATGCGTAGAAGCTAGGTAAGTACGAGAGAGAAATGAATAGAAGGATGTGTTTGAAGTGAGAGGAAGCTGATACGGAACACAAATCTCAGCCTTTCTCTGCTGCATATTTTATGTAAAGGTCCATCATTAGGGGCTGCATGGTGACACAGTGGTTAGCACTGCTGTCTTACAGTGCCAGGGACCAGGGTTCAATTCTGGCCTCGGGCCACTGTCTGTGTGGAGTTTGCACATCCTCCCCATGTCTGCGTGGGTTTCCTCCGGGTGCTCTGGTTTCCTCCCACAGTCTAAAGATGTGCGGGTTAGGTTGATTGGTCATGTTAAATTGACCCTACTGTCAGGGGGATTAGCAGAGTAAATGCATGGGGTTAAAGGGATAGGGCCTGGGTGGGATTGTGGTCGGTGCAGACTCGATGGGCTGAATGGCCTCCTTCTGTACTGTAGGGATTCTATGATTCCATTATTCATTAGGTGGAGGACAGGAAGCTTTTGGATAAAATGAGGCAATGATGGTAACTATGGAAATAAAATATCTAAAGCCCAGAGGATATGTTGGAGACCTGAACCATCAGCATCTGGTGGAAAGGATGAAGACCCCTCAAACTATCCCCATGTCTTAGCTGCAAGCTGGCCGGCAGTAAAGGGCTGCCTGATCTCTCTTCCTGTCTGGAACAGACGGGAAGTGAAAATGCATGCTGTGATCTTTCACACATTTAGCTGAGTCCAGCTATAACGGTTACCTCTGCGCTTGACTCAGTGCAGGCACTGAATGTTCCCAATCTTTGTGGCTTGGTGTCTCTGCAGCTAACGGTGAGTCACTGCTGATTTTGTTTAAATGCTAGAAGACCGAGAATTCATTTAGCCGGTGTTGCTCCTTGTAACATATGAGTGTCTTACACAGTCAAATCTGTTTAGTCTGTCGGTGCGAGGGGCGTTTGTGCTCATGACAAATTCAGCTATTTCTTTGCGTGGATATGGCCTGAACCTTTGCTTTAAGGGCTCAGATTGACTCAAACGAAAGCACGTGTATTTTGCACTTTGAACCAATGCCTCAAAAACTGGCAATTATTTCTCAAAACGGTAATTGGCCAATTAATTGACAACTTCTGGCTTTACTGGGAAACGAAGACCCTGAGGTTATGCTGCGGAATATTATCATTTGAACACCTAATGGGAAAGAATTCCATATTATTTCTTGACAGCGTTGACCACGAGCTTTCATGAAAATAGAGGAATTTCAGAATTAGATATCTGTTCTATATCTGCTGCATAATTTCAGGGTCTAAATGTTTATCAACAGGACTGGAACAGAGGGGAAGTTCAAATTTTTGGACAGGGTAACCTGGCAGAGGTCTTGAGTAGTATGGAATGGATTGATGGGTAGATGTAGAGGTGATTCAACTTGTGTGAGAATCCACACAAGTGTTGTTAATATACAAAAGTCATAGAATTACAGAATCATAGAATCTCTACAGTACATAGAAACATAGAAACCCTACAGTGCAGAAGGAGGCCATTCGGCCCATCGAGTCTGCACCGACCACAATCCCACCCAGGCCCTCCCCCCACATATTTTACCCGCTAATCCCTCTAACCTACGCATCCCAGGACTCGAAGGGACAATTTTTAACCTGGCCAATCAACCTAACCCGCACATCTTTGGACTGTGGGAGGAAACCGGAGCACCCGGAGGAAACCCACGCAGACACGAGGAGAATGTGCAAACTCCACACAGACAGTGACCCGAGCCGGGAATCGAACCCGGGATCCTGGAGCTGTGAAGCAGCAGTGCTAACCACTGTGCTACCGTGCCGTACCGTGCTACAGAAGGAGGCCATTCAGCCCATTGAGTCTGCACCGACCACAATCCCACCCAGACCCTATTCCCATAACCCAATGCATTTACCCTAGCTTGTCCCCTGACACAAGGGGGCAATTTAGCATGGCCAATCCACCTAACCCGCGCATCTTTGGAGTGTGGGAGGAAACCGGAGCATCCGGAGGAAACCCATGCAGATACGGGGAGAACGTGCAAACTCCACACAGTGCCCGAAGTCGGGAATTGAATCTGGGTTCCTGGCGCTGTAAGGCAGCAGTGCTAATCATTGTACCACCATGCTGCCCAAAGTCACCAAAAAACAAATTAGGAATTCAGGAGAAAAGTGCTCCAGTGTGGAGCTTGATTAAACCATTTAGGTTGCAGGTTTCCTGAGGCACCTTAATGTGGAACTTGGTCCTCAATGTCATATGTGGCATAGCTGGGGTGGGAGAGGGAACACAGAGTTTAAGTTTGTATAAGTAGACTATTGATGGATGATTTGATTTGATTTATTATTGTCACATGTATTAGCATACAGTGAAAAGTAGAACATATAGAACATATAGAAAGCCACAGCACAAGCAGGCCCTTCGGCCCACAAGTTGCGCCGATCACATCCCTACCTCTAGGCCTATCTATAGCCCTCAATCCCATTAAATCCCATGTACTCATCCAGAAGTCTCTTAAAAGACCCCAACGAGTTTGCCTCCACCACCACCGACGTCAGCCGATTCCACTCACCCACCACCCTCTGAGTGAAAAACTTACCCCTGACATCTCCTCTGTACCTACCCCCCAGCACCTTAAACCTGTGTCCTCTTGTAGCAACCATTTCAGCCCTTGGAAATAGCCTCTGAGAGTCTACCCTATCCAGACCTCTCAACATCTTGTAAACCTCTATCAGGTCACCTCTCATCCTTCGTCTCTCCAGGGAGAAGAGACCAAGCTCCCTCAACCTATCCTCATAAGGCATGCCCCCCAATCCAGGCAACATCCTTGTAAATCTCCTCTGCACCCTTTCAATGGCTTCAACATCTTTCCTGTAATGAGGTGACCAGAACTGCGCGCAGTACTCCAAGTGGGGTCTAACCAGGGTCCTATAAAGCTGCAGCATTATCTCCCGACTCCTAAACTCAATCCCTCGATTAATGAAGGCTAGTACGCCGTACGCCTTCTTGACCGCATCCTCCACCTGCGAGGCCGATTTAAGAGTCCTATGGACCCGGACCCCAAGGTCCTTCTGATCCTCTACACTGCTAAGAATGGTACCCTTCATATTATACTGCTGCTTCATCCCATTGGATCTGCCAAAATGGATCACTACACACTTATCCGGGTTGAAGTCCATCTGCCACTTCTCCGCCCAGTCTTGCATTCTATCTATGTCTCGCTGCAACTTCTGACATCCCTCCAAACTATCCACAACACCACCTACCTTGGTGTCGTCAGCAAACTTACCAACCCATCCCTCCACTTCCTCATCTAGGTCATTTATGAAAATGACAAACAGCAAGGGTCCCAGAACAGATCCCTGGGGCACTCCACTGGTCACTGACCTCCATGCAGAGAAAGACCCCTCCACAGCCACTCTCTGCCTTCTGCAGGCAAGCCAGTTCTGGATCCACAAGGCAACAGCCCCTTGGATCCCATGCCCTCTCACTTTCTCAAGAAGTCTTGCATGGGGGACCTTATCGAACGCCTTGCTGAAGTCCATATAGACCACATCCACCGCTCTTCCTTCGTCAATGTGTTTGGTCACATTTTCAAAGAACTCAACCAGGCTCGTAAGGCACGACCTGCCCTTGACAAAGCCGTGCTGACTACTTTTGATCATACTAAACTTCTCTAGATGATCATAAATCCTGTCTCTCAGGATCCTCTCCATCAACTTACCAACCACTGAGGTTAGACTCACCGGTCGGTAATTTCCCGGGCTGTCCCTGTTCCCTTTCTTGAATATAGGGACCACATCTGCAATCCTCCAATCCTCCGGAACCTCTCCCGTCTCCATCGACGATGCAAAGATCATCGCCAAAGGCTCCGCAATCTCCTCCCTCGCCTCCCACAGTAACCTGGGGTACATCCCATCCGGTCCCGGCGACTTACCAACCTTGATGCCATTCAATAGTTCCAACACATCTTCTTTCTTTATGTCCACATGCTCGATCCTTTCTGTCCACCGCAAACCAGCAGTACAACCACCCAGATCCCTTTCCACCGTGAATACCGAGGTAAAGTATTCATTAAGCACCTCCGCCATTTCTAACGGTTCCGCACAAACTTTTCCCCCTTCACCTTTTAAGGGTCCTATGCCTTCACATCTCATCCTTTTACTCTTGACATATTTGTAGAAAGCCTTGGGATTCTCCTTAATCTTACCCGCCAAGGTCTTCTCATGACCCCTTCTCGCTCTCCTAATTTCCTTCTTAAGCTCCTTCCTACATCCCGTATACTCCTCTAAATCCTTAACACCTCCTAGCTCTCTGAACCTTCTGTACGCCTCTCTTTTCTTATTCACCAGGTTCATCACAACCTTCGTGCACCACGGTTCCCGTACCCTACCAACACCCCCCTGTCTCATCGGAACGTTGTCATGCAGAGCTCCAGACAAACATTCCTTGAAAATCCTCCACTTTCCTTCGGTACTTTTCCCCAAGAATGCCTCCTTCCAATTTACCCGTCTAATTTCCTCCCTGATGACACTGTATTTCCCTTTACTCCAGAGAAACACTTTCCTAGCCTGCCTGATCCTATCTCTTTCCAATGCTATCGTGAAGGAGATAGAATTATGATCGCTATCCCCAAGATGCTCACCCACCGAGAGATCCTCCACCTGTCCAGGTTCATTAGCCAGCACCAGATCAAGTACAGCCTCTCCTCTAGTAGGCTTATCCACATACTGTGTCAGGAAACTCTCCTGGACACACCTAACAAACTCCTCTCCATCCAAACCCCTAGCCCTAGGGATATTCCAATCTATGTTTGGGAAATTAAAATCTCCCATCACGACAACTCTGTTATTCCTACATCTCTCCAGGATCTGTTTCCCCATCTGCTCCTCAACATCTCTGTTACTATTGGGCGGCCTATAGAAAACACCCAGCAAAGTTACCGACCCCTTCCTGTTCCTAACCTCCACCCACAGAGACTTCGTAGTCAACCCCTCCACGGCGTCCACCTTCTCTACAGCCGTGACACTATCCCTGATCAACAGTGCCACTCCCCCCCCTCTCTTGCCTCCCTCCCTGTCCTTCCTGAAACATCTAAAACCCGGCACCTGAAGCACCCAGTCCTGTCCCTGAGACATCCAAGTCTCCGTAATGGCCACCACATCACAATTCGAAGCAGCAATCCACGCTCTAAGCTCATCCACTTTATTCACTACACTCCTGGCATTAAAATAGACACATCTCAGACCTTCAGCCTGAGCACTTCCCTTCTCCATCACTCGTCTCACCTCCCTCTTACCCTGTCTACATTCCTTATCTATTTGCGAGCTAACCTCCTCGCTCTCAGTCCCCTCATTTCGATTCCCTCCCCCCAACCTTTCTAGTTTAAAGTCTCTCCAGTAGCCTTAGCCAACCTTCCCGCCAGGATATTGGTCCCCCTGGGATTCAAGTGCCACCCGTCTTTTTTAAACAGGTCACACCTGCCCCTAAAGAGGTCCCAATGATCCAAGTACCCAAATCCTTGTCCCTTGCTCCAGTCCCTCAGCCACGCATTCATTCACCACCGATTCCTGTTCTCACTCTCCCGCGGCACAGGCAGCAATCCCGAGATTACTATCTTTGCATTCCTCTTTCTCAGCTGTCTACCTAACTCCCTATATTCTCTTTTCATGACCCCTTCCCTCTTCCTACCTATGTCAGCAGTACCTATATGCATCACGACCTTCGGCTCCTCTCCCTCCCCCTTCAGGATTTCTGGGACTCGACCAGAGACATCCCGGACCCCTGCACCAGGGAGGCAAACCACCATCCGAGAGTCCCGTCTGTGTCCGCAAAAACGCCTATCTGACCCCCTCACCGTAGAGTCCCCAATTAGCACTACCCTCCTTTCCTTACCCTTTTGCACTACTGGGCCAGGCTCAGCTCCAGAGACACTGCCACCGCTGCTTCCCCCAGGTGGGCTGTCCTCCCCAGTAGTACTCAGACAGGAGTACTTATTATTAAGGGGCACATCCACCGGGGTGCTCACCATCAACCGAGCTTTCTCCTTCCTCACTGTTACCCAGTTACCCTCCTCCTGTGGTCCCGGTGTGACCACCTGCCGATAGCTCCTGTCAATGACCTCCTCACTATCCCTAACCCGGCGAAGGTCCTCGAGCTGCAATTCCAGTTCCCTAACATGGTCCCTTTGGAACCGCAGCTCAACAGACCCAGCACAGATATGGTCGTCCGGGAGGCTAGGAGCCTCCAGGACCTCCCACATCCTACATTGGGAACAACATACTGGCCTCACACTCATAATTGCCCTTTTAAACACACAGGGAAAAAAAAGTGAATGAAAATTTTAAACTTACCTTTCCTCCTCCTGTTTTCTCCAAAGCCCTGCTCTCACTGGGTCTTTTTTTTTTAGGTTGGAGGAGGAGGGAGGGTGGGATACTCTACAAGTGTAGAGTATCGGGATTCCTCTCTGTTCCAATTTATTGGGGAAAGAAAAAATCTCTCTCTCCCAGACCTCCCTGCGCGACCACTTCCGGGTTTCGATATTTAAAAAAAAACCCGCGAAAAAGTAAGTTAAAAAATAAAAGCGCTTACCCGCAGCACTCCTCTCGCGAATCTCTCCCTCTCTGCTGTACTTCCAAGAAGCAATGAGGCCGATTCACTGAGGTGAGTAACTTTAAAAAAATCTCTCTCTCCCAGACCTCCCTGCGCGACCACTTCCGGGTTTAGATATTTTTTAAAAAACCCGCGAAAAAGTAAGTTAAAAAATAAAAGCGCTTACCCGCAGCACTCCTCTCGCGAATCTCTCCCTCTCTGCTGTACTTCCAAGAAGCAATGAGGCCGATTCACTGAGGTGAGTAACTTTTTAAAAATCTCTCTCTCCCAGACCTCCCTGCGCGACCACTTCCGGGTTTAGATATTTTTTTTAAAAACCCGCGAAAAAGTAAGTTAAAAAATAAAAGCGCTTACCCGCAGCACTCCTCTCGCGAATCTCTCCCTCTCTGCTGTACTTCCAAGAAGCAATGAGTATTGTTTCTTGCGCGCTATACAGACAAAACGTATCGTTCATAGAGAAGGAAACGAGAGCGTGCAGAATGGAGTGTTACAATCATAGCTAGGATGTAGAGAAAGATCAATTTAGTGCAAGGTAGGTCCATTCAAAAGTCTGATGGCAGCAGGGAAGAAGCTGTTCTTGAGTCGGTTGATACGTGACCTCAGACTTTTGTATCTTTTTCCCGAAGGAAGAAGGTGGAAGAGAGAATGTCCGGGGTGCATGGGGTCCTTAATTATGCTGGCTGCTTTTCTGAGGCAATGGGAAGTACAGACAGAGTCAGTGGATGAGAGGCTGGTTTGTGCGATGGATTGGGCTTCGTTCATGACCTTTTGTAGTTACTTGCGGTCTTGGGCAGAGCAGGAGCTATACCAAGCTGTGATACAACCAGAAAGAATGTTTTCTATGGTGCATCTATAAAAGTTGGTGAGAGTCGTAGCTGACATGCCAAATTTCCTTCGTCTTCTGAGAAAGTAGAGGCGTTGGTGGGCTTTCTTAACTATAGTGTCGGCATGGGCGGACCAGAACAGGTTGTTGGTGATCTGGACACCTAAAAACTTTAAGGCTTTCGACCATTTCTACAAGTTTATAGGACTAGACAGAAAAGTAGAGTTGGAAGTATAAACCACAATCACATCAGCCATAATCTTATCAAATGGTGGAGCAGGTTCGAGGGGCTGAGTGGGCTGCTCCTGCCCCCAGCTTGAATGTTTCTATGTCCAGAGTCAGGATTGGTTTGTAAACCAGAGTGTCGGCTTCCTGGCTGATGTGGGGCCCGCTAGGTGGCCACAGTCTGGACGAGATCCCAACGAAACTTCCTGTAACCGATCAGCTCCCTTGTAAGTTGGAACGGCATTGATCAATCTCTTTTAAAGAAGTAGTCCTTGTGGGCCAAGTTGTGAGTAGCTGTCCACTGTTGTCAGCTATGTTTTTAAAGAACTACTTCACCAGTATTTCATATTGCAAAGGTCTGTTCCTGCCACTTTTCTGGTGTATTTTTCAGTGTTGCCTTCATGAACTTCCATGAAAAGGAAACTATTTGCACTGTTTTGGCGCCAGTCTTAGTTGAACAACACAGAAGGACTCCAGAAAGGGAACCAATGTTACAATGACCAATTTTCTACTCTGCCTTTGCTGGCTGGTTGTTTAAATGATCACAAAACAATTTTGGATCCTATGTGACTGGCATGAGCTAATAAATTGCTTATTTTTATGTCCTGGAAAATTATGATCATCTGTGAACTCTGCAGTTGCAACAAGAAAAATGTTGTTGGCTGTAAAACTGTGAATAATTACATTCCCAGTGGGAATTGTTAATGGTCGCTGAACAAAGGATCTGTGTTTGCTTCATTCCTTGGCTGGGTGTGTGGAGATGCCTATGGGCTGGGCCTGTAGCACTGGACGATCGCGTAGGTGGTGGAGGAGAATACATTTGGCTGGGGATCGGTAAATAATGGAAGAGATTTCCAATTGTTTTTGTCTAATATCACATCATGGAAGTGGGATCTGCAAAGGTTGCCTTTGCTTAATGTGCTCATGGTTCACTGCGAGTGAAGTGTGAATGATAACTACTTCTTGATGTATATGTCAGTTTGAAAGCCACATCTCACTTTTGTCAAACATTTAAATAAACATCATTTATTTATGCAGAAAAAAATACAGGCTTGCACGGGCTACCCAAGATCTCTGGGTCAGGGTTAGGAATGTGAGGCAGAGAAGCAAAGCTGTTGGGGGCAAGTGCAAGTATTTGAATTTGATCATTGAATCATAGAATCCCTACAGTGCAGAAGGAGGCCATTCGACCCATCGAGTCTGCAACAGCAACAATCCCACCCAAGCCCTATCCATGTATTTACTCTGCTAATCCCCCTGACACTAGGGACAATTTAGCATGGCCAATCAACCTAACCCACAAATCTTTGGAGGTTGGGAGGAAACCCATGCAGATATGCTAATTAACTCTCAATTTCTCATTTGTCCAAACTTCTTGGTGCAATAAGTCTTGACCTTTCAGCTGGGTTTACTCTATAGAAATTACAGTTCTAGAATGTGGAAGATCACTTGGCTTCTTTTGGGAAATTTGGGTAATTATGCACTTACTTAATTGCTACTTGTAAAGGTATAGCTCACACTTGCACCTCTCACTATTAGGAATTAACTTGGCACAAATCCTATTCCAGACACGATATACACTGGGATTTAAAGCTGCTTGGAACCATAATTCTGTCAGAATCATTATTGTATTTGTGGATATGTTAACAAATGTTCAATTCTAGATTTATCTGGCTCTTGGCTCATGTAGGCCCATTCATTGTACGTTTTGGCAGTTGGGCTTTTAGTTGCCAAGGTCCCAGGCTCTGAGATGTTTTCCCTAAACCTCTGCACTTTCTTGTAAGCCACCTCTTTGACTGAGTTATCGTTGACCTCTCCCACAATCCCGTTTGAGTCAGGGTCTATGGTTTTGCTCATTGTCTCGGATATATCTGAACCTGTATGTGGTTCTTTCCAGTAAGCAATGTTGGCTTGCATCATCAGCAAAAAGTCTTTCTTTTCACCAACACTGGGATGCTATTGGCAAGTGTGGAATTTCACCACCTTGCCTGCCACAGATTGGCTTTGGTCTGTGAACCCACAAGAATGTTTTCCCATACTAAAGGCATTGTACAAGTGCAAATTGTTATAAATTGGAGAAGTCTTAATTTTCCTCTTGGTGCACATATTGTGGTCATACAACTTTAAGTGGATGTCAATAAGCTTGTAATATATCCACCATTTAGGCAAATGAATGATTGACAAAGTTGGAAGAAGCATTATTGAATACTGACATTGCCAAAAATGATACTTGCATCATCATGGGTGTTTTTTGTTGCTGTTCTGTTTGTCAGTGCGAATATACAAACTAATGTTAAGGATTGTAACTGATATAAGACCCTGCTGGTTGCTGCTGCTCTGGTTTCCTCCCCGAGTCCAAAAGACATGCTGGTTAGATGCATTGGCCATGCTAAATTCTCACTCAGTGTACCCGAACAGGCACCAGAGTGTGGGGACTAGGGGATTTTCATAGTAAATACATTGCAGTGTTAATGTAAGCCTACTTGTGACACAAATACATTTTAAAACTTTATCTGTGGGAGGAAACTGGTGCACCCGGAGGAAACCCGCACAGACACAGGAAGAATGTGCAAACTCCACACACTCACCTCAGCTGGGAATTGAACCCAGTTCTCTGGCGCTGTGAGGCAGCAGTACTAACTACTATGCTGCCTAGCATCAGTACCCCCGCTGCCTTCCCTAACACCATGAACCTCGTAGGCTGGTATCCAGAGGAAAGGAGAAAGCGTATGCACCTGGGGCTTGGACAGTTGTGCTAATCTGTGGGGAGCTCCAAGTGCCCAGTGGGATTCTACTCTAGATGTTGTGTCGAGTTTAGTCCCTTCGCCATTGACTTTGATTTTTTAATGTTGAAAGGCATGGGCTAGCAGGGCCCAGATTGCCGCAGGCTTAGATGCGATTTTGTCCTCCAGATATGCCGTTCCCTGGCTCCTCTCCAGGCAGCTGGACCCGCACCACCAGTCCCCTGCCAGTGACCCCCCTTAATAGAGTCCCCACGTCGCCAAATCAAATTAAATTCAACTAAACCAACGCACCAGCTCACCACCCCAACAATTTAGTGCCAGTAGTTAATGCGCCACCATAAGCTACCATCACAGCACCAAAACCCTTCAAAATGCTTGCTCACTCTACCAAATCCCTTAACATTCCCTCAACAAATTTCTCACCACAGCTCTATACTTCCCAAAAAGACACTGGTATATCACAGTGTTAAAACCCCAAATAAACAGACTGATTCCTTGCTAACCTGGAGGAAATCTGTTCACAAACATTGAATCCTTCAAGTTGCACTTGGACTTGGACTTACCGGCCGTTCACGCCCACTGCCAGTGAGGATGGAGAATTTGGCACTCACCCAACTCTCCGTTCACTGCAGCGGGACCAGAGAATCCCACTGGTGTGAATGGTCGGAAAACTCCACTCCTTCCTTTTGCTTTCACTTTCTCGACCAAATCCATTGTTATCAAATCCATTGACCATGAATGGCATGGGGCTAATTGTGAATCCTGATGTGAGGAATCACAGTGATTAGTAAGCCAAGATGCATAATTAGCATAATCATTGAGTAGTTAACCTCATTAATGGTTGCATGGCACATATCTTTGTGGCTCGCTTGTAAGGATATTAAGACGAGATGCCGAGACTGTGTGCTTATTATTTGACTATTGTGTGTCTTTCTCGTCCTTGGTTTCTGCTTACTGATTACTTGCTGAAATCATAGAATGGTTACAGCACAGAAAGAGGCCATTCAGCCCATCATGCCAATGTCTGCTGTCTGCAAGCACAGCTCTATCTAGTCCCATAGCCCTGCAGGAACTGTGCAACACTGTGGAGAGGAGAGCTGGTATCATAGTCTGTTAAACCAGTGATGATAACTCGTTCAGGGCGGCATGGTGGCATAATGGTTAGCACTGCTGCCTCACAGTGCCAGGGACCCCGGTTTCATTCCTGGCTTGGGTTACTGTCTCTGTGGAGTCTGCACACACACACACACACACACCCCGCCCCCCCCCCCCCCAACCAACCCCATGTCTGTGTGGGTTTCCTCCGGGTGCTACGGCTTCCTCCCACTGTCCATAGATGTGCGGGTTATGTGGATTCCCCCTGGTGTCAGGGGAACTAGCTAGGGTAAATGCATAAAGGTTATGGGGATAGGGCCAGTCTGGGATTGTGGTTGGTGCAGACTCGATGGGCTGAATGGCCTCCTTCTGTACTGTAGTAGGATTCTAGGTTAGCAGAAGAAAGCTAGCCCAACTAGTAACCAGTAACTCCAAAAGACCACATCATAGCAAAGGTCGGTATCCAACCATGATTGTGGCTGGTATGTCTTGTACGAGTGTTTTTGGCAACATCCTGGGGGTTACCATTGACCAGAGCTGAATTGGACTTGCCATTTAAATACGGTGCCTACAATAGTAGGTCAGAGGCTGGGAATCCTGTGACGAGTAACTCGCCCCCTGACTCCCCAATGCCTGTCCACTACAAGGCACAAGTCAAGAGTGTGATGAATACTCTCCACTTGCCTGGATGGGTGCAGCTCCAACAACACTCAAGAAGCTCCGCACCATCCAGGACAAAGCAGCCCACTTGATTGGCATCACATCTACAAACATTCACTCCCTCCATCAGCAATGCACAGTGGCAGCCGTGTGTACCATCTACAAGATGCACTGCAGCAGCTCAGCAAGGTTCCTTGGATAGCAACTTCCAAACGCATGACCACAACCATCTAGAAGGACCAGAGCAGCAGATGCATGGGAACACCACCTGGAAGCTCCCCTCCAAGGCACAGCCCATCTGATTGGAAATGTATCACCGTTCCTTCACTGTCACTGGGTCAAAACCCTGGAACTGTCACCGACTCTCCCCCCACCCCCAACAGCACTGTGGGTGTACCAACACCACATGGACTGAAGTGGCTCAAAAAGACAACTCACCATCTCCTTCTCGAGTATAATGAGTGATGGACAATAAATGCTGGTCTACCCAGCCTTGCCCACATCCCATGATTGTATTTTTAAAAATCCCGCCAAATCAAAAAAGTGTTCATTGCTGCTGATAAAATCATAGAATCCTACAGTGCAGAAGGGGGGCCATTTGGCCCATCGAGTCTGCACCGATCACAATCCCACCCAGGCCCTATCCCATAACCCCATGCATTTACCCTAGCTAGTCCCCCTGACACTAAGGGGCAATTTAGCATGCCCAATCCACCTAACCTGCACATCTTTGGACAGTGGGAGTAAACTTGAACGCCCAGAGGGAACCCATGCAGACACGAGGAGAACGTGCAGACTCCACACAGACAGTGACCCAAGCTGGGAATCGAGCCCGGGAACCTGGCGCTGTGAGGCAGCAATGCTAACTACTGTGCCACCACGCAAAACCTCAGAGAAGCTATGTCTGTTAAATTCATGGCAGAATTACAATCTTTCATGAATGAGAGACTACAAAGTTTACCACTGAATGGCGCAAGATGTCTAATCGACATGTGAAATACACTCACCTGTACTGCACGAGAGGCGTTTTCTCTGAAAATGGTGATTCTTCAGCTAGAACCCTGGCTAGTCAGTAAGATTTTTTGGACAGCACTGTTCTGGGCATTGTAACAAGTTCAGTATGTTTGTACGTAATCTGGGTTAAGTATTTCATTTTAAGCAATTTAATTGAAAGTTATGTTTTCTGTTCACTCCTAAAACACATCCAGAAATAGCAGTGTATAATTATATACTTTAACTCCCATCCTTCGCTTTTTAGAAAGTTAAATTCTCTGATTTCTGTGTTACAGAACAAGTGAGTGAGTTAATTCTTCTGAATTAGACGTAATAAACGACTGAGAATCTCTTTCCTATGTTTTATTTATTATTATTAGTGTTACAAGTAGGCTCACATTAACACTGCAATGAAGTTACTGTGAAAATCCCCTAGTCGCCACACTCCAGCGCCTGTTCAGGTACACTGAGGGAGAATTTAGCATGGCCAATGCACTTAACTAGCACGTCTTTCGATTGTGGGAAGAAACCGGAGCACCCGGAGGAAACCCACACAGACACGGGGAGACCGTGCCGACTCTGCACAGACAGTGACCCAAGCCAGGATCGAACATGGGTCCCTGGCGCTGTGAGGCAGCAGTGCTAACCACTGTGCCAACGTGCCATGTTTGTTTATGAAATCCTGTAAAGAGCAGGTTTGGTTAGCAACTGCAGCCAAATCGATGACATAAAGCAGGTATTGACAGTGCAGGCGGTCAAGATTATGCATGTATTCAATCTCGTCGGCCCTGCAAAGATCTAGTAGAATTTGCTCCCTTGGAGGTTCTTTGTTCTTACTTTTGTTGTGACCATTTTGCATATAAAAGTAGTGCTGCATTAACTTGTGTGCTCATTTTGAGGATCATTTTCTCCTTTTGTTACAGAAGTGAAATGCTTGCGTGATGTGGAAAACGTGTTGGACTACTACACTGAAAGAAAGCAAATCCTCTTGAAAAGTCACGCAGGTAAGAATATGCCTCTATCGTGCAATAACTATATGTTAGCTGGAAATGGAATAAAAGCTTGGAGATTGAGGAAGTTCAGAGGGCCTTGAGCTTCATTTGTGGTTGTAAATATCGCATTAATTTAATGAATGGGTTGACAGCCCAAAGCTTTGTCCTGATGTGCACTACAATTGGGAAAGGAAGGAAGAGCTTGCATTTATAGAGCCCTCGATGAACTCAGGACACCTCAAGAGTGTTTTCCAGCTGCCGATTCAATGCCAGAGACGCGGCCGCCAATGTGTACTCAGCAAGTTCCCACAAGTGCAAATCAGATAACGGCCAGATAATCTATTTCGTGGATTTGGATGGTGGGAAAATGTTGGTCAGAACACAAAGGTGAGCTTCCCTGCAGCTTTTGTTAAAAACATAACCACGGAGGTTTCTGATGAGACACACCGAGATGCACTAAACATCTGGTCATACAGCTGTGGCTTGAGGAATTTAGCTTCGTGTTACTAAGCTCCAAATAGTCTCCACTGGTCCATGAGGAGA
Source organism: Mustelus asterias (assembly GCF_964213995.1). NCBI lineage: Eukaryota > Metazoa > Chordata > Chondrichthyes > Carcharhiniformes > Triakidae > Mustelus > Mustelus asterias. The sequence continues at coordinate 14,906,620 of NC_135823.1, forward strand.
TTTGGTTTCCAAGTAAAGTGTGAATTGTTCCAAACTGGAGCAGTTTGGATTCATTTGATTTTGTTCCTTCGGGAAGGGAGGGAATAACGCAAAGTAAAATTAACCCAGTTATTTGTTGAGTAAGTCTGTTTTTGGTAGCTCTACCTTCAGCCTTCAAGCTTTGGAATTCTATTCCCAAAGCTCCTAATCTCTTCATCTTCCTCTCTTCTTTTTAAGATTTTTATTAAATCCACCTCGTCCACCAAGATTCTTTCCACATTCACCCTCACGTACCATCCACCTTATCAACTTTAGCTTCATGTCCACTTTTGTCATTATTCCTGAAGCACTTTTGGCCATCTGCATTGAAGCTACTAGACAAATGAGTTGCGGTAACTGATGGTTTGTGTTGTGATGCCATATTCCGTTAACCTCGGCTGAATAATCCGAACATCTGAAACGAGATGGATTCAGTAAGATCAGCCATTATCTTATTGAATGGCGGGGCAGGTTCAAGGGGCCAGATGGCCTACTCCTACTCCTAGTCCTTATGTTCTTATGTTCTTAAGTATCAGTGTTCATGCTCGTTTTCTGCCATTTTGATTCGGGCACAAGTGTTATGTTTAAAGGTTAATTATTTATGAGTGTTTAGACCACCAGCTGTGTATCATTTTCTAATTCATAGTAATTAAAATAAGATCCCGGCTGCGATTTAGTGGTTGTGTTCTCCGTGGGCTCAAATCCTGTAATGGTCACTAAATCCCGCGAGAGGCCACAAACCAGATTTGTGCCGGCGAAGTCTCGGTTCACAATCTTCCCAGGCATTCTGCTCCCCTCCGATGACACGATCAGGTTCATACCCAGGACGGGCATGAGAATGATTAACATGCATTGACTGGACATTAGTGGGTGTCATGACACAACTCCTGGCCCTGATGTATCTTCCCACCCATCAGCTGTGTCATCACATCGGCACGAGTCACTACTGCTTTTTGAAGGCAACCTGATGCCAGAATGTCCGAGAGGCAGTGTAGGGTCCATTCATTCCTTAGAATAGACCGAGACGGCACTGATACGATGAATTTTTTTTATTGAACAGAATTTAAAATGAAAACATCACAGAAATGAACAGAAAGAGAGAAGCTAGAGAGGGAGACTGGCTGCCAGTCCTGTACTGATCAAAGAACTCAAAACATACTGAACAGGTCTCGAAAACAGATTGACCACTTCACATACAGTTCCAAAACTATATGTTAACCCTTATCTCGTATTGAAATTGTTTGGTACATGCTGTCTCTGACTACCAGAACTATTCTCGCAGCTGTGACATGACAAGCTGCTGTTTATGAAAAGCTTTGCACTTTCAAAAATGCAGTCCGTTTTTCTAGCTAACCCAGCATGCCTGCTGAAGTTTGAAATGTGGTCAAGTTATTTTTTTTAAGCTTAGCAGAGTTAGTTACATAGGCAGAAATATCTTAAAATGAAGTCTTTGCATCAATGAAGCAAACCATACACGTGCTCCACAACAGGGAGGTTGGAGGTGAGTCCGAATGTCACCACTATCCACCAGGGAGTCCAAGGGGAGAGAGAACACCAGGGTCTGGGGAGGTGGAGGTGGGGGGCAGAAACAGTTGGAGGATAGCTGCTATGAGTGACCTTGCGGCGGTCTTCAAGTCAGTTTGTGGGTATCTGTGAGGATGGGGTAGATCTCTGAGGACAGTTGGAGGGGCAGCTAAGGATGAAATACACAGTGAATTTAAATTTGGAGGGAAGGGAGCAATGAGCTCCCTGATGACTGCTGCTCGAGTTAGCAGTTTGTCTATTGGGAGGTTTAACAGACTGAGGGAGGAGCCAGTTATGCTCAGTTAGTAAACTGAGATTTAAGCTTCTGACATTGATTGGCCCTCAGGATTTAACACTCTGTACCACCCGCTCCCCACAGCGCTATATCCAAGGCAGAGCCTCAGCTTTCAGTGAGGTGGGTGGCACACCTAATGCCTCAGAAACAAAAGCCAAGAGGCTGTTCTCCAGGGCCCTCGGCTCCTGCATGTATGGCCCCTTGAGACTCCTGCTTTCCAAAGTCCACCTCACCATGCAAGTGTCCATGTCCAGATACAATGATAAAACACAAGAGTGGTCCCATGTGTCCTTTAGCGCTGGCAGTCGTGGATGCCCTCAACCATGGCCTCATGGCTTGAGCCATGCATTGGACACCTCCCACCAGGGACCGAACATCCAGTTCCAGGTTCTCCACTTGCGGAAGCCACCCTGGCAGTGTTGGCCTGAGTGCCTTGCATTGCGGCACCATCTCCTATGAAAGAAGGCTTTGGGACTCCTCCATTCGGCCTTGTAATCACAGGAATGTCTTTCTAGTATTCCCGACTGCCCTTGCATCTCCAGAGGGACAAAACGGCGCTTCGAGCATAGCTGAGTTCTGGGAACCAGCAGACATCTGACTGTCCGACACCTGGGATGCCCCTGCCTCCACCCGATGTGGATCTGATGCTGTGAGGTGCTCACCAGACTGTGACCCAGAAGCCTGCTAGCTACAATCGCCCACTGAGCTGTGTCTCTGCACTGGTGGAGCATGCTACTGAAGCATCTTCCGTGTCCTCGTCTGACATCTCCTTCGAACTCTGTTCCTGGCTTGGTGTAGGGTCCCTCTTGGTGGAGTGGACCAGGCTGCTTGGATGATCTTACAAGGAAAGGGACATGGTATTAATGACTGGCCAGGGCCAAGGTCTGGGAGAGACCGAGCACACATGAGCCTGGCCAGATGGGTGAAAGTCCTCGATCTCTTCCCTCTGCCATCCATTTTACGGTCCGCACATGCCCACTCTGTCTCCTCCCCTGTGAGCTCCAGCACACTCTTCTTGAAAGGAGTGAGGATCTCAAGCTCTGTCATGGCACCAGGTTATGAGTAGGCCATATGCTGGTGATACCTGGCATGTGTGGGCACTGCATGTGAGGAGACAAGTCTCCGGGGAGTTGAGGCAGTGTGTTGGAGGTCGGGTGGTGGGACCCAGTGAGGTGGCAGCAAGTGGGGTCCAGGTGGCCTGGTCAGTGGTGTCTGAGAGGGAAGGGGGTGAGAGAAGGCAAGAAGCTCTTACTCAGGCAGCAGGGAGGAGGTCATTCATTCTCTTGCAGTATTGAATGCCTATCATCTTGTGGAGGGTACTGGCACTTGCCAGCATGGCCACCTTCTCCCACATGGGGTTGGTGACCTTGCTGGGCAGTCTTCTGCCAGCCTACGGCTAGATGATGGTCCTTTACTCCTCCATGGCATCCACCATTTGTGTCAGGGCACCCTCTATGAAGTGGGGGGTTGATATTTTGACTGCCATCCTCCTGGCCTGACGGTGAATAAGTGCTGTGTATGGATTAAATGCAGCACCGCTTGATCGAACTGCTCCAATTACCCCTGTAAATCAGACACACAGTGCCATGGGCACGGTGCTTTTCATCTGGAGACATTTATTTTCAAGTGTCTAATGATTCCAGTCTAGATCACGACAACAGGCCAATGAGATTCACACTGCGCGCCATAAGTGACATGTGGCCTGATGTTGGGGAAAATTCCACCCCCTGTGTCTGGGCATGTGTGTATGTATGTGTGTGGGCACCTGTATGCGGGGCTGGTATGTGAGTTGTGTTTGTACTTGCAGGAGCAATATTTGGATATATGCGAGTAACTACGGGAATGCTTTGGAATGTTCCTCCTTTGGAATCATGAAAACCTATTTAAAATCCTCACTCCTATCATTACAGCAAAATGATCCACACCACAAGTTGGAGTTTATTCTGTATCATGAGTCATGTCTGTATTTTCTTCAGTGGCTTCTTTTACATGTGATGATCTGAAACTCTCAGGGTTTCCAGGTACAATAATTAACTCATGGAGGCAGGAAAGTAATGTTTTTGGAATTCTCCTGCGTAATAATGGGTCCAAGGTAAAGGATGTCATTAGCCAAGCACAGTAATAGGTATGTGGAGATTGAATATTGAGGCTGTGAGCATATTGCTGTCCCCAAATTGATGTATGTATTCAGAGTTGTCGATATCCATATGTAGCAATGGAAATAGAGCAGTTAGATTAAAATTACAGTGTGTGCAATACTCTTCCTAAATCCTCTCCTGCCAATATCCTCACGCTTTGTGGATTAACATATGCTGACTTTGCAGGTTAAATGAAACAGACTCAAGATAAATGTAATGGTCTTCGGGGGGCTGGTTTTCATCTCTCTACTGCCCTGTTTAGACCTAAGAAAAAGGTGTGGTTGCTTTTGTTACTTTTTGGGCTTTTGCTAATGAGACTATTTTAACGAGCTTGCAGTGGCTGTAAAATGTTCCGAACTTTGAGCAGGTTTTGGCAGGACATTCTTTCTTCAGGACTCTGGGTCTGTACCCGATGGATTTCAGAAGGGGGAGGGGGGAATCTCATTGAAACTTCCAGAATACTGAAAGGCCTGGATAGAGTGGACGTGGGGAAGATGTTTCCATTAGTAGGCGAGACTAGGAACCGAGGGCGCAGCCTCGGAGTAAAGGGATGACCTTTTAGAACCGAGATGAGGAGGAATTTCTTCAGCCAGAAGGTGGTGAATCTATGGATTCCATTGCCACAGAAGGCTGTGGAGGCCAGGTCATTGAGTGTACTTAAGGTACACACTCAATGATAGATAGATAGATTCTTGATTGGTAAAGGAATCAAAGGTTATGGAGAAAAGGCAGAATGGGTTTGGGAAACTTGCCACCAATGATTGAATGGTGGAGCAGGCTCGATGGGCCAAATGGTCTAATTCTGTTCCTATATCTAATGGTCTTCATGGGAGATCCGCCTAGTCATTGCAGTGAGGATGAGGAGGAGAAAACAAACAAGAGTGAGCAGCTATCACAGTGGGCAAGGCGTCCTCACAGGAACAGTAACTGTCTGCACAGAGACCTAGGAAACATGCCTACAGCTCTTCTGAAAAACAGGGCAGAAGGTGATTCATTTTCTCCGGTACTGCCCTCACAGCATTGTCACTTTTTCTAGCAAGACCTACAACCAGTTACTGCAGCCATTGGAATCAGCTAACGTCAAACAAGCCTAGCCTGTGTGGCTGGCTCAGCCAGCTTCCTGGAGCAGCAGACTTGTTGTATAGCCAATCGCTGTGTGTACAAGAGCAGCCTGGTGGCACTTCCTTTGATTCTTTTCACTTTCAAGCTCCAGTTATTGCACTCCCACCCTCTGACTGGGCCCCCTGTCAAATCCTCGCGCGGGCGCATGCTTGCACGTGCACCCCCCTCCGCCCGTGAAGCCACAAATCTCTGAGCCAATGGAATCCTGCCTTACTGTTCAAATAGCTAAAACAATGCTACAAATGGGCAGATACCAAACTTTTATTAATTTGAAAAATCAAAGACAAATTACTTCACAAATAAGATCCAAGCCAAGAGCCAATGTTCTATTCAGTCAGGGCTGGGAGCTACTTGGGTGGCTTGTGGTACTTGTGCTCTTTGTGACAGTTGTTCTGGCAAAATATTAATAACCTGTTTAGTGTCAGCAGTAAGAGAGCACGTTTTCCACCAGAAGTGTTGTGGAGTAAAACTATGACTCTTATTGATACCAAAGTAGCTGTATGAGTTGTACGCTTTAAGAACCTGTCTCTACTTGGCCCCAGGGTTTATTTACTCATTGTATTGTTGAGTGGTTCAGCCACTGGAGTTCTGCTTTTAATTATCAGTGAGCTCTTTATCATTTATTTCCTCTGGTTCTTCTCCCCTGAATTACTTGTTGTTGCCTCAATTATTAACCTTGTGACCTTAAGGAAGAAGTCCTGAAAACCCACCAAATTCTTTACCCGGCAGCTGCCTGAGGTGGTAAATGCCTCCCCGGTATGTGGTATTGCCTCATCAATCATTTCAAATAGGAGCCTGATGTTATTATTTGGGGTCTAATACAATTTTAGTTGGGCAGGTCAAACTGGTGAATAAAATATAGCATAATTAAGAGAGTGGATAGGCTAGGACATTTTTTCCTGGAGCATAGGAGGATGAGGGGTGAACTTTTATAGAGGTTTATAAAATCATAAGGGCCATAAATAATGTGAATAGCCAAGGTCTTTTCCCCAGGGTAGGGGAATCCAAAACTAGAGGATCAGCAGGTAGGAAGCAAAGAGTTGGCATAAATGGGTCTTTTTCTGATTGGCAGTCAGTGACGAGTGTTCACATTATATATTAATGATTTGGAAGAGGGAACTGAATGTATTGTCTCCAAATTTGCAGATGATACAAAGTTGGGTGGGACGGTGAGCTGTGAGGAGGATGCAGATATGCTTCAGCATGATTTGGACAGGCTGAGTGTGTGGGCATATGCATGGCAGATGCAGTATAGTGTGGATAAATGTGAGGTTATCCACTTTGATGGCAATAATAGGAAGATAGATTATTACTTGAATGGGTGTAAATTGAGAGAGGTGGATACGCAATGAGACTTGGTGTCCTTGTGCATCAGTCGCTGAAAGTGAGCACGCAGGTACAGCAGGCAGTAAAGAAAGCAAATGGTATGTTGGCCTTCATAGCGAGAGGATTTGAGTATAGGCATAGGGATGTTTTGCTGCAATTGTATAGGGCATTGGTGAGGCCACACTTGGAGTATTGTGTGCAGTTTTATCTGAGGAAGGATGTCCTTGCTATAGAGGGAGTACAGCAAAGGTTTACCAGGTTGAAACCTGAGATGGCAGGTCTGTCATATGAGGAGAGACTAAGTCGGTTAGGATTATATATTGGAGTTTAGAAGAGTGAGAGGAGATCTCATAGAAACTTATAAAATTCTAACAGGCTTAAACAGGGTAGATTCAGAAAGAATGTTCCCGATGCTGGGGGAGTCCAGAACTAGGGGTCATAGTTTGAGGATAAGGGGTGAACCTTTTAGGACTGAGGTGAGGAGAAATTTCTTCACCCAGAGGATGGTGAATGTGTGGGATTCACTTCCTTAGAATGTAGTTGAGGCCAAAATGTTGTGTGATTTCAAGAAGAAATTAGATATGGGAGGAAGGGGGATCAGGATATCGAATTCAATGATTGGCCATGATCAAATAAATGGCAGAGCAGGCTCGAAGGGCCGAATGGCTACTCCTGCTTCTAGTTTCTATGGGCATAGATTTAAGATGAGAAGGGAAAGATTTAAAAGGGACCTGAGGGGCACCTTTTTCAGACAGGTTGGTGCGTTTGAGCTGACAGAGGAGGTGGTAGAGGTGGGTACAATTACAACATTTAAAATGCATTTGGATAGATACATGGATAGGAAAGGTTTAGAGGGATGTGGGCCAAATGCAGGCAAAATGGGATTAGTTCAGTTTAGGAAACCTGGTCAGCATGGATGAGTTGGGCCGAAGGGTCTGTTTCCATGCTGTATATCTCTGACTCTCAAATGGACATTTTCTCACATTATACTCCATTTGCCGGATCTTTGTCCACTCACTTAACCTATTTATACTTTCCTGCCGATCTTTGTGTCCTCTGCAAATTTAGCAACTATCCCTTTGGTCCCTTCATCCAAGTCATGTATATAAATTGTAGAATGTTGAGGTCCCAGCACCAATCCCTGTGGCATACCACTTGTTACATCCTGCAAACCAGAAAATTACCATTTATGTCTGCTCTCCATTTCCTCTTCAATCCATGCCAGTATGTTACCCCCGACACCATGAGCTTTTATTTTCTGCAGTAACCTTTGATGTGGCACATTATGAAATGCCTTCTGGAAATCTATGTGGCGTACATCCACTGGTTCCCCTTTATCCACAAGGTGACACAGTGACACAATGGTTCGCACTGTTGCCTCACAGCGCCAGAGACCTGGGTTCTATTCCTGACTTGGGTGACTGTGTGGAGTTGGCGCATCCTCCCTGTGTCTGCGTGGGTTTCCTCCAGGTGCTCTGGTTTCCTCCCACAGTCCAAAGATGTGCAAGTTCGCTACATTGGCCATGCTAAATTGCCCCTTAGTGTCCAAGATATGTAGGTTAGGAGGATTAGCAGGGCATATGTGGGGTTTTGGGCTTAGTACCTGGTTGGGATGCCCTGTCGGAAAGTTGGTGCAGATTCGATGGTCCGAATGACCCCCTTCTGCACTGATTCATTGATACTATGACTATATGTGGCTCCTTCAAAGAACTCCAGTAAATTGATGACACATGATCTCTGGTTTCCCTTCCATTGCTTGGATGATGATTGAAAGTGGACTGATTGGGTGGTAATTGGCTGGGTTGGATTTGTCCTTTTTTTTGTGTACAGGGTGAACCTGGGCAATTTTCCACATTGCTGGTTAAATGCCAGTGTTGTAGCTGTACTGGAACAGCTTGGATACTATTGCCGGAATGTTGTCAGGACCCATTGCCTTTACAGTATCCCGTGCCTTCAGCTGTTTCTTCAATTCACGTGCAGTGAATCGAATTGGCTGAAGACTGACATCTGAGATGCTGGGGACCACCGAAGGAGGCCGAGATGGATCATCCACTCGGATGAAGGTTCTACAGTTAAATAAAGGTAATTACAGGCGCATGAGGGAGGAACTGACAAAAATCGACTGGAAGCAGAGCCTAATGGGAAAGACAGTAGAACAGCAATGGCAGGAGTTTCTGGGAGTAATTGAGGACACAGTGCAGAGGTTCATCCCAAACAAAAGAAAGGTTATCAGAGGGGGGATTAGGCAGCCATGGCTGACAAAGGAAGTCAGGGAATGCATCAAGGCAAAAGAGAGAGCCTATAATGTGGCAAAGAGTAGTGGGAAGTCAGAAGATTGGGAAGGCTATAAAAACAAACAGAGGATAACAAAGAGAGAAATAAGGAAGGAGAGGATCAAATATGAAGGTAGGCTAGCCAGTAACATTAGGAATGATAGTAAAAGTTTCTTTAAATACATTAAAAACAAACGGGAGGCAAAAGTAGACATTGGGCCGCTCCAAAATGACGCTGGTAATCTAGTGATGGGAGACAAGGAAATAGCTGAGGAACTTAATAAGTACTTTGCGTCAGTCTTCACAGTAGAAGACATGAGTAATATCCCAACAATTCAGGAAAGTCAGGGGGCAGAGTTGAATATGGTTGCCATCACAAAGGAGAAAGTGCTAGAGAAACTAAAAGGTCTGAAAATTGATAAATCTCCGGGCCCAGATGGGCTACATCCTAGAGTTCTAAAGGAGATAGCTGAAGAAATAGTGGAGGCGTTAGTTATGATCTTTCAAAAGTCACTGGAGTCAGGGAAAGTCCCAGAGGATTGGAAAATCGCTGTTGTAACCCCACTGTTCAAGAAGGGAACAAGAAAAAAGATGGAAAATTATAGGCCAATTAGCCTAACCTCAGTTGTTGGCAAAATTCTAGAATCCATCGTTAAGGATGAGATTTCTAAATTCTTGGAAGTGCAGGGTCGGATTAAGACAAGTCAGCATGGATTTAGTAAGGGGAGGTCGTGCCTGACAAACCTGTTAGAGTTCTTTGAAGAGATAACAAATAGGTTAGACCAAGGAGAGCCAATGGATGTTATCTATCTTGACTTCCAAAAGGCCTTTGACAAGGTGCCTCACGGGAGACTGCTGAGTAAAATAAGGGCCCATGGTATTCGAGGCAAGGTACTAACATGGATTGACGATTGGCTGTCAGACAGAAGGCAGAGAGTTGGGATAAAAGGTTCTTTCTCAGAATGGCAACCGGTGACAAGTGGTGTCCCGCAGGGTTCAGTGTTGGGGCCACAGCTGTTCTCTTTATATATTAACGATCTAGATGACGGGACTGGGAGCATTCTGGCCAAGTTTGCCGATGATACAAAGATAGGTGGAGGGGCAGGTAGTATTGAGGAGGTGGGGAGGCTGCAGAAAGATTTAGACAGTTTAGGAGAGTGGTCCAAGAAGTGGCTGATGAAATTCAACGTGGGCAAGTGCGAGGTTGTACACTTTGGAAAAAAGAATAGAGGCATGGACTATTTTCTAAACGGTGACAAAATTCATAATGCTAAAGTGCAAAGGGACTTGGGAGTCCTAGTCCAGGATTCTCTAAAGGTAAACTTGCAGGTTGAGTCCGTAATTAAGAAAGCAAATGTAATGTTGTCATTTATCTCAAGAGGCTTGGAATACAAAAGCAGGGATGTACTTCTGAGGCTTTATAAAGCACTGGTTAGGCCCCATTTGGAGTACTGTGAGCAATTTTGGGCCCCACACCTCAGGAAGGACATACTGGCACTGGAGCGGGTCCAGCGGAGATTCACACGGATGATCCCAGGAATGGTAGGCCTGACATACGATGAACGTCTGAGGATCGTGGGATTATATTCATTGGAGTTTAGGAGGTTGAGGGGAGATCTGATAGAAACTTACAAGATAATGAACGGCTTAGATAGGATGGACGTAGGGAAGTTGTTTCCATTAACAGGGGAGACTAGGACGCGGGGGCACAGCCTTAGAATAAAAGGGAGTCACTTTAGAACAGAGATGAGGAGAAATTTCTTCAGCCAGAGAGTGGTGGGTCTGTGGAATTCATTGCCACAGAGGGCTGTGGAGGCCGAGACGTTGAGCGTCTTCAAGACAGAAATTGATAAATTCTTGATTTCTCGAGGAATTAAGGGCTATGGGGAGAGAGCGGGTAAATGGAGTTGAAATCAACCATGATTGAATGGTGGAGTGGACTCGATGGGCCGAATGGCCTTACTTCCGCTCCTATGTCTTATGGTCTTATGGTCTTATGGCATTTCTGGCTGAAGGTTGTTGTGAATACCTTATCGTTTGCACTGATGTGCTAGTCTACTCAATCGTTGAGAATGCGGATATTTGTGGAACCTCCTCTGCCAGTGAGTTGTTTAATTGTCCAGCACCATTCACAAATGGATGTGGAAGGACTGCAGAGCTTAGATCTGATCTGTTGGCTGTGGGATTGCTTGGCTCTATTTATCACTTGCTGTTTATGCTGTTTGGCATGCAAGTAGTCTTGTACTGTAACTTCACCAGGTTGATGCCTCATTTTTAGGTATGCCTGGCGTTGCTACTGGCATGCCCTCCTGCATTCTCCATTGAACCAGGGTTGGTAATGGAAGAGTGGGGGGCATGCCGGGCTACGGGATTACAAATTATGGTTGAGTACAATTCTGCTGCTGCTGATGGCTCACAGTGCCTCATGGAGAGAGCTGTACATGCTAAATAATTGGGCGTACTCAAGACAAATTCAATATTTTTTGGATAGTAAAGGAATTAATGGATCTGAGAGTGGTGCAGAAAGGTGGATCTGGAGTAGAATATCAGCCATAATCCTATTGAATCATAGAATCCCTACAGTGCAGAAAGAGGCTATTCGGCCCATCGAGCCTGCACCAACAACAATCCCACCCAGGCCCTATCCCTGTAATCCCACGTATTTGCCCTGCTAATCCCCCTGACACTAAGGAGGCAATTCAGCATGGCCAATCCACCTAACCTACACATCTTTAGAGTGTGGGAAGAAACCCACGCAGACACTGGAAGAACGTGCAGACTCCACACGGTCACCTTAGGCCGGAACTGGCACTGTGAGGCAGCAGTGCTAACCACTGTGCCACCGTGCAACCCCTAACTGAGTGGTGTGGGCTTGAAGGGCCAAATGGCCTATTCCTTTCTCCTATTTCCTGTGTTCTTCCTTTGCTGTCTCTGGTGGTGAATTCCTGTTGCTCGGAATCCCATTTCCACCCACTGGCAGCTGAGTAAGAGACTGAACTCCAGCAGGGTAGCTGTTGAAACCTGTCAGGTTTCCGCTCCTGTGGACATTTCTCTTTGCCTTGGCTGCTGTCTGCCGGACACTCGCAGGGAAATCAAATCTTGGTTTAAGAAGTTGTAATCAGAGGAAACTGTGGACCACCCTTACCAGTGTAATAAGGAGTTGATTTCAATTCCTAACTCAATATTACAGTGAATGCCTTGGCCACCAGAGTAAACAAAGCATGCTGTTTTTTTCTTAAAATAAATGTCTGGTACTCCAATGGGTTGTTTCCTTAAAACCTTCAGCTGAACTGTTAGAATGTTGCTGTAGCACACATGGCGTCATGGTGGCACAGTGGTTAGCACTGCTGCCTCACAGTGCCAGAGACCCGGGTTCGATTCCCGGCTTGGGCCACTGTGTGGAGTCTGCCCGTGTCTGCTTGAGTTTCCTCCGGGTGCTCCAGTTTCCTCCCATAGTCTGAAAGACGTGCTGGTTAGGCGCATTGGCCATGCTAAATTCTCCCTCAGTGTACCTGAACAGGCGCCGGAGTGTGGCGACTAGGGGATTTTCACAGTAACTTCATTGCAGTGTAAATGTAAGCCTACTTGTGATTAATAAATAAACTTTTTTTACTTGCTGTATATGGTTATACAGTATATAGCCCTACTATATGGTTTGCATAGTAAGCCGTGTTCTTCTCATTAATGGAGCTGTGAAAGCTGTATTGCTGTCCTCCTCGTCAGAGATGGGAGAGAATCCCAGTCTCTAACCTGCTCTCTAATTCCTGTAGGGGGTCAGACTCTGAGTATACGTGAGGAGAATTCCTTCAAGGTGACTTCTATGAACTTTGGTCATTGAGAGGGGCCTGGAGGAAAGAAAAGGGACAAACATTAAAGTGGATCTGAAAGACCAGATAGAAGCTGATAATAATGTGCATTTATATTGCACTATTTATGTAGTACCTTTAACATAGCAAACAAGCTCTTGTTTGGCACAGCCATATATGGAACAGACCAAGTCATCCTAGCCAAAGAGGTGGGAATGAAAAGTTTAGAGGAAAGATTTATAGGAATAGGCACGGTTGAACAATAAAGATGGGGGATGTTGGAATAGAAACTACAAATATAGGGGCAGTATTTTATGGCTGAGCACCTCCTGGGTCATGACATTGTCTTACCCACTGAACCAGCAACCCAATGAAGGAATTATCTTCTATTTCCCTTTCAATTCCAAGGACTCTCAAATTGTATCCTATTTCTCTACTGTTAGGGCATGAGGGCATTTGACTTTGTATCATAGTTTTATTTGTCTCCCTGTAAATATAGTCTGGAGGATTTGGAATAAATGAAAAAAAAGCTTTGCGTTTAATATTGCATTTGATCATCTTTCCCAAAAATGTCTCCGAATGCTTCACATGTGTTTAAAAAAACTTTTGAGTCACTTGTATTATTTCCTTCTTCCAAATTTTGCAATGTCGAGCTCCGAGTATGGTCTGTGCTCAGTTTTGTGAAGATAATTGAACTTGGCCAATGGCCCCATTCAAACAGTACTCACATGATCTGCCTTGTGTGAATCCCTCCCTGCGTTGCCCAAGGACTAGCTGAAGATGTTTTTTTCAAACAAATTCTGCAGGTTCCAGCTTGCAGTGTGTCAGCATTAGTTTTTTTTAGCAGGCTTTTTTCTGAACAACTCTAAGGAGTCACACCCATTGCAGTCCCTGGAAAAGTCCCATCAAGGATTGGAGTGTAGGAAGTGGGCAGTGATTTTTTAAAATAATTCTTCATTCGCAATCCCACCTTGGAGCTTTAACGGACGTTTTGTGACTGGGCAGGCTGACTGGGAACTTTCGCAGTTCAAGGAACCGTCATTAGCTGCCAGAAGGTTTGTTTAGTTCACAGTTACAATGCTTTAAAATTAACTTATGTGAAATGTTTTGAGGTGTTATAAGTTGCAGTGTGAGTGAAAGTGTTTCTTTTCTGCAGTGGAGGGAAAATGGGATTAAAAATGGGACTTGAGATTGTGCTTGGCAAATGTCCAGTGCATGATACTGTAGAGTTTTGGGTGGATAACTTGGAAAGGAAATCTTTGAGGCATGGATAATGGAGTAAAACTATTTTCAATGGAAACTAGGCAGTCACATAATCCAGCTGTTTTCTCAACATGAGGGGTAACTTTATCCTCTTATACTCGGCAGGGGCCTGACAGGTGTTTGGCTTGGCCACCCATTTGCACCCTGGCTCAACCCTCCAGCCATAATGTGCTGCGGGTGGGCTAGACAAGGGCCAAGTGGGACTTCCACCCCCAGGGGGCTGTTGGGCAATCGGTTTGGTTGGCTGCTCCTTCAGGCCCAGCAGCGCCAAGAGTGCTGTAGTGTACACTGCTGGAACTGCAAGGTGGGAAGCCAGGAAAAGGAGCAAATGGATCCCCGGAAATCGATAAGTCCGAGGTCTTGGTTAGGGAGGGTTTGGGAAGGTTAAGGAGGGAGTGGTGGGTTTAAGGCTGCAAGTGGGTAGGAAGAAAGGGGGGAGGGGTTTTATCTTCAAGGGGGCCATCCCCCAATCCGTAAAGGGAAGCCTCTGAAGATCTGGAAGATGGTGCAGAGGAGATTCACCAGGATGTTACCTGGGATGAGCTGGGCACCGTTTTTCCCCTCCCACCCCACAAACCTGCAATGTCGTGCGGGAGCCTGTAAGATGCAACCTCTGGTATCTGTATGTATGTACAAACATCGATTGTTCAAAAGACGGTGATAAATTCAGACGCGAATGCATCGCGGATACACACAGCAGCCCCATCGCTGCTAATCCAGTTCTGTTCCACTTTGCTAACTTTTTTATTCATTCATGGGACATGGGCATCACTGGCTGGCCAGCATTTATTGCCCTTGGAGGGCAGTTGAGAATCAACCACATTGCTGTGGCTCTGGAGTCAGGTAAGGACGGCAGATTTCCTTCCCTAAAGGAAATGAGTGAACCAGATGGGTTTTTCCGACAATTGGCAATGGTTTCATGGTCATCAGTAGATTCTTAATTCCAGATATTTTTATTGAATTCAAATTTCACCACCTTATGTGGTGGGATTTGAACCCAGGTCCCCAGAACATTAGCTAAATTTCTGGATTAATAGTCTAGCGATAATACCAGAAGGCCATCACCTACCCTAACTTTCTAGCTTAGCATGGTTTTGAGAAGTTTTGTTACTGGCCAAATGATACAAAGCAGGCTGTATGTTTCTAATAGTTTTGGCAACAGAATTGCAATGCCAGCATTGTTAGGAATCTAACTGATCTGAAAGCAGAGCAGTAGCGTATGAATATTGGAGTCTATCACTATTAGAACAATCCTGTGCTTTGTACAGTGGTCATTATATTGAACACACTGTGATTTCACTTAAAGACAAGGAGAAATCAGTGTTAATTTTGTGAATGTTTGCCACTTCTCAGCACATGTACATACCCGGGTTTAAACCGAGCAGAACGAATGAACTGAGTATGGTCTCCAGGATGACAATTCTGGTTTCATTCTTTGAATTCTGGACCCCCCTCATTCTGCCACACCCCTGTCGTTTCTTGAAGGCATTCACTCTTGTTAGAGAACATACAATCTTGTGGGCAGAGGTCTTGTGGTTCTTTGGCTAAGAGTTGACCTGGAAAGACAACACAGCCAAGCCTGATCCTGTCTTCCTTTGGCATTTACTCATGCACATTCCACTGGAGTCACTGGATGTGATTGAATGAGAATCCAAAGTTATTTATTTTTGCCCAGACGCTCTGACTTAGAAATGCTTTGACTAACTGTAGAGCCTGCTTGAGTCACACAACCCAAGATCATGTTAGTTCCACTCAACTTACTGAAAGTCCACTTGGGTAATGTGGGAAATGAAACTGTCTAATGGGGGAACTAGCAGATAGGCACCAAGAATACAAAAGTGTGAACCTTGTTAAACTGGCCAAAGAGTCTGAGACAGGATTGCTGTCAGAATCCCGTGTCCTCTTTTTAAGGTCATAGAGATGGTTCTATGTGTTGTAGCTGTTGATGCTCCACAATTCCCCTTCTGCACAAACATAACTAATACAAATGCCGGAGTGGCACGGTGGTTAGCACTGCTGCCTCTCAGCGTCAGGGACCCGGGTTCCATTCCCGGTCTCGGATCACTGTCTGTGTGGAATCTGCACGTTCTCCCCGTGTCTGCGTGGATTTTCTCCGGGTGCTCCGGTTTCCTCCCACAGTCCAAAGATGTGTGGGTTAGGTGGATTGGCTAGGCTAAATTGTCCCTTAGTGTCAGGGGGATTAGCTAGGGTAAATGCATAGGGTTATGGGGATAGGACCTGTGTGGGATTGTGGTTGGGGCGGATGGCCTCATTCTGCACTGTAGGATTCTATGATTCTAAATATCAAGCACTTCAAAGGGTTATAACAATTTCCTTTGTAATCATCTGCACTTCTGTCTGATAAAGCAAGGGTTAAATTTTGAGTTAGCCTCCCAGCATTCTTAAGGAATGGATTGAAGTGGTCATTTGGAAATAGGATAAACCTGACCTTTTCTGCCAAGACTGCACATGAGAAACTAGAAACCATTGCTCGTGGTTTTCTAGCTCAAATCCTAAAATTGCCCCCATTATCTGAACTTAGACTGGTCAGATTATTTATTACTGGATATTTTGTTGACTCAGTTGAGAATAAGATTGATTTTATGGTTGGCCTATTGATCAAGTGTTCTGATTACTGTGATTTTGACCCATATTATGGTGACCGTATTGTATTGAGGTTGTACTGTGGTAAGCGCCTATGAATTATTCAACTGTATTTCCTCAAATGGATCAGAGAGTTAGCGGTGTCCTCAACAATCAGCTCATAACTAAACAGAATTGATGTGAAATCTGATCAGAATGCAGTAAATAGTATTACTGATCACTTAAAAAAAAAACATAATTGATCTCCTCCTCGGCACATTAGAGATATCTTTTAGGATCTTTCGTTTTGGTATGAATCCTGAGGTCTTGCCACCATTGATTTCTGGCAGTGATCCCAACACAGTTTGTGAAGTCGGGGAGAAATAATCTTCTTGATGTGACTGCCTGCACCAGCATGCATCTGTTGTGGCCATCAGCTCCAGGCGACTTGGTCAAGGGGATTGAGGGCTTGGGTGTTGATTCATTCCCCTCAAAGAAAAATTACAACATTTTGTCGGTTAGTTTTTTATAAGGAGGTTGAAGAATTAATGAACAATGGCCAAATGTTCAATGGTTTCGGCAACTCGAGTCCTGAACCTGCAAGTGGCCCCGACCTGCTCTTGGGCATCCTGCAATGAATGCCTTGTACATATTTTTGTTTGTTCATGGGATGTAGGCACCGCTGGCTGGGCCAGCATTTATTGCCCGAGCCTGAGGGCACTTAAGAGTCAATCACATTGTTGTAGGCCTGGGGTCATATGTAGGCCAGACTAGGTAAGGACAGCAGATTTCCTTCCCTAAAGGGCATTAGTGAACCAGATGGGTTTTTATGGCAATTGACAATGGTTTTTGTGGTCGTCATTAGACTCCTAATTCCAGATTTTTATTGAATTCAATTTTCACCATCTGCTATGATGGGATTTGAACCTGGGACCCCAGAGCATTACCCTACGTCTCTGGATTACTAGTCCAGCGACAACATCACTACACCACTGCCTCCCCTAACCACTTGATCAGGTTAAGGTTGTGAGTGTGTTCTAGCTTGAGGTGGGGGTGGGCCATGGCGCCGGCCATGTTTGTGTTGGGTGCACTCCCTGTCCCTCAAGACTTTGAGAACTGGGACTTGTTCCAATTTACACCCTTTAGTCAGAGCTACACTGGGATTGTGCCAGAAAGGCTGAGATATTCAGTGCCTTAATAATAGATGTGAGTGATGAGCTGAAAAATAAACCACTTGAGGATTACCATAAGGAGATTTCTGAGCGTGCTAGCTTTGTTATTTAGGACAAGTTTTGAACAGCAGCTCATATATTTTATATGACAAAGTTTAAAGTTTATTTATTATTGTCACAAGTAGGCTTACATTGACACTGCAATGAAGTTACTGTGAAAATCCCCTAATCGCCACACTCCGGCGCCTGTTCGGGTACACTGAGGGAGAATTTAGCATGGCCAATGCACCTAACCAGCACGTCTTTCAGACTGTGGGAGGAAACCGGAACACCTGGAAGAAACCCACGCAGACATGGGGAGAACGTGCAGACTCCGCGTAGTGACCCAATGTCGGAATTGAACCTAGGTCCCTGGCACTGTGAGGCAGCAGTGCTAACTACTGTGCCACCGTGCCACCATACATTTCACTGCATTTTATGAGGGTCCATTTTGTTGAATCATCATCTTGTTCACACCACAGAATTGCAGTGCAGCACTGTGAGGCAAACAGAGCACTAAACTGCTTCTCTGGTTTTAAAAAGATGAGGTGGAGATGCTGGCGTTGGACTGGGGTAAACACAGTAAGAAATTTAACAACACCAGGTTAAAGTCCAACAGGTTTATTTGGTAGCAAAAGCCACAAGCTTTCGGAGCCTTAAGCTCCTTCAGGTGAGTGGGAATTCTGTTCACAAACAGGGCATATAAAGACACAAACTCAATTTACAGAATAATGGTTGGAATGCGAATACTTACAGCTAATCATGTCTTAAAAGTACAAACAATGTGAGTGGAGAGAGCATTAAGACAGGTTAAAGAGATGTGTATTGTCTCCAGACAGGACAGCCAGTGAGACTCTGCCAGTCCAGGCAAGCTGTGGGGATTACAGATAGTGTGACATGAACCCAATATCCCGGTTGAGGCCGTCTTCATGTGTGTGGAACTTGGCTATCAGTTTCCGCTCGGCGACTCTGCGCCGTCGTGTGTCGTGAAGGCTGCCTTGGAGAACGCTTACCCGAATATCAGAGGCCGAATGCCCGTGACCGCTGAAGTGCTCTCCAACAGGAAGAGAACAGTCTTGCCTGGTGATTGTCAAGCGGTGTTCATTCATCCATTGTCGCAGCGTCTGCACGGTTTCCCCAACGTACCATGCCTTGGGACATCCTTTCCTGCAGGCGGCCTTCACGACACATGATGGCGCAGAGTTGCTGAGCAGAAACTGATAGCCAAGTTCTGCACACATGAGGACGGCCTCAACCGGGATATTGGGTTCATGTCACACTATCTGTAATCCCCACAGCTTGCCTGAACTGGCAGAGTCTCACTGGCTGTCCTGTCTGGAGACAATACACATCTCTTTAACCTGTCTTAATGCTCTCTCCACTCACATTGTTTGTACCTTAAAGACTTGATTAGCTGTAAGTATTCGCATTCCAACCATTATTCTATAAATTGAGTCTGTGTCTTTATATGCCCTGTTTTGTGAACAGAATTCCCACTCACTTGAGGAAGGAGCTTAAGGCTCCAAAAGCTTGTGGCTTTTGCTACCAAATAAACCTGTTGGACTTTAACCTGGTGTTGTTAAACTTCTTACTGTGTTTAAAAAGATGACCAGCTGGAACTCCCTTTTTTAGATAATAAAGGAACTGCTGCAGGTTCAATAAAATTAGCATTCGTTTTCTGTCGGTGAGTTTGAGATTAATTCAAATGACCTTGGGTTATCTGAATAACAAATGATTCTTCTGTGTGGTGTAGTGATTTTGAACAAGATGAATGAATGGTGGCTGAAAGGAAATGATGTGCTATTCTAATCTTTGTATTGCGACATAACTAATACAAGCAAATATCGAGCACTTCAAAGGGTTATAACAATTTCCTATGTAATCATCTGCACTTCTGTCTGATAAAACAAGAGTTGAGTTTTATGAGTTAGCTTCCCAGCATTCTTAAGGAGTTGATTTAAGTGGTCAATTGGAAAGAAGCCAATTATCTATAGCAGCCCTAAATAAT
Source organism: Mustelus asterias (assembly GCF_964213995.1). NCBI lineage: Eukaryota > Metazoa > Chordata > Chondrichthyes > Carcharhiniformes > Triakidae > Mustelus > Mustelus asterias. The sequence continues at coordinate 14,926,187 of NC_135823.1, forward strand.
TTGGATAATAATGTATCCAGAATAGAGTCAGCGGTATATAGTACAGAAGGGGCCCTTCAGGCCATCATAAGACCATAAGACCATAAGACCTAGGAGCGGAAGTAAGGCCATTCGGCCCATCGAGTCCACTCCACCATTCAATCATGGTTGATTTCAACTCCATTTACCCGCTCTCTCCCCATAGCCCTTAATTCCTCGAGAAATCAAGAATTTATCAATTTCTGTCTTGAAGACGCTCAACGTCTCGGCCTCCACAGCCCTCTGTGGCAATGAATTCCACAGACCCACCACTCTCTGGCTGAAGAAATTTCTCCTCATCTCTGTTCTAAAGTGACTCCCTTTTATTCTAAGGCTGTGCCCCCGCGTCCTAGTCTCCCCTGTTAATGGAAACAACTTCCCTACGTCCATCCTATCTAAGCCGTTCATTACCTTGTAAGTTTCTATCAGATCTCCCCTCAACCTCCTAAACTCCAATGAATATAATCCCACGATCCTCAGACGTTCATCGTATGTCAGGCCTACCATTCCTGGGATCATCCGTGTGAATCTCCGCTGGACCCGCTCCAGTGCCAGTATGTCCTTCCTGAGGTGTGGGGCCCAAAATTGCTCACAGTACTCCAAATGGGGCCTAACCAGTGCTTTATAAAGCCTCAGAAGTACATCCCTGCTTTTGTATTCCAAGCCTCTTGAGATAAATGACAACATTACATTTGCTTTCTTAATTACGGACTCAACCTGCAAGTTTACCTTTCGAGAATCCTGGACTAGGACTCCCAAGTCCCTTTGCACTTTAGCATTATGAATTTTGTCACCGTTTAGAAAATAGTCCATGCCTCTATTCTTTTTTCCAAAGTGTACGACCTCGCACTTGCCCACGTTGAATTTCATCAGCCACTTCTTGGACCACTCTCCTAAACTGTCTAAATCTTTCTGCAGCCTCCCCACCTCCTCAATACTACCTGCCCCTCCACCTATCTTTGTATCATCGGCAAACTTGGCCAGAATGCTCCCAGTCCCGTCATCTAGATCGTTAATATATAAAGAGAACAGCTGTGGCCCCAACACTGAACCCTGCGGGACACCACTTGTCACCGGTTGCCATTCTGAGAAAGAACCTTTTATCCCAATGTTGGGTGGCTTGTCAAAAGACAAGCCACCCAACAATTTAAATCCCATTTTCCAGCACTTGGCCCATAACCTTGTATGCCTTGGCATCATGAGTCCACATCCAAATACTACTTGAATGTTAATACCAATATCCGCTGCAACAGAGGCACTGCAACATGCACCAGGTGACACCAGCACCTTAGGCAGCATGAGAATCCACCCAAAGAGAGTATTTCTGCAGTCACCCACCACCTGACCATGGCAGTGAATTTCATTGGCATTTGGCATTGCTATTTGACTGATAATTACAAATCTTATCAACCTACCCAGTGACCTTCCCTGCAATAACGGGTCCATCGCCAGAAATTTAAAACAACCGTCATGACGTTTTGAAGGACTGAGATGTACAATGAAGTATGTAAAGTGGCAGTCAGGGATTTGAAGTCTGCCGTGTGCAGGAAGGGAATTATGGAGCGTCAGCATCCACAACACATGGAGCCATCTCCATTCAGGTGCTGCAAACCAAATTTCCACTGCTTGCTGTTTCTTTTGTACTTCCACTATTCAAATCTCATTATCTTTGAAGATTTATTAGCTTTTGTTGCAAACCGTTTTAATTTGCATTTGCAGTCACTTGGCCACTTAATGTCCATTGAGTCACAGGACATGGGGTTGAACAGGATAACAGCAGAATTGTGAGAGTGGGAGCTGTTTTGTTTTGTGAATTGCCATCACCACATAAAAGGTTCAAAATGGTCTGTGAGCGTAGAATTTGTTTGTTTGTGTGTATATATCCCCTTTTAATTTGAGTGGTTCAATTTAAAAATAACCTAGCAGACAGGTTTTAGTCATAAATAAGGTAAAGATTAATTTGTTACAAAACTGCTGAAAGTTATTATGGTAAAAGTGATAAACATTGTTAACTAAAATTTAGTTATAAAGATTATAACGCGGCACAACGGCGCAGTGGTGAGCGCTGCTGCTTCACAGCTCCAGGGACTTGAATTCGATTCCCGGCTTGGGTCACTGTCTGTGTGGAGTTTGCACATTCTCCCCGTGTCTGCGTGGGTTTCCTCCAGGTGTTGCAGTTTCCTCCCACATTCCAAAGATGTGCGGGTTAGGTGGATTGGCCATGCTAAATTGCCCCTTAGAGTCCCAGCATGCATAGGTTAGAGGGATTAGTGGGGTAAATATGTGGGATTACCTGAGATGGGGCCTGGGTGGGATTGTGGTCAGTGCAGGCTCGATGGGCTGAAAGGCCTCCTTCTGCACTGTAGGGTTTCTATAATTCTAAAGGAAAAGAAGGTACTTAAAAATGAGATTTCAAATCATTCTCTGTGAAATATCTTTGTGGGCTTGTTGTTTGAATTTCTTCTTTCGGAAGTGAACTGGAGGTTTTATTTAGCAGCTGTGGTGTCTTCTGCAGTTGATGGTTTGGAGGTTTTCCTTTGCAGGTGAAGTCAGCAGGTTATTGGGAGAGTGCGAAGGTTTCCTATTCCTTGTTCTGTGGTTATTGCACTTGTAGATTACCTGGATTCTTTTGGCAGAACAGCAGTTAATTTTTTAACACCATCTTCTTTGTCCTCATGTCCAAGAGCTCACTCTGATATTGTTTCTCAGAGTTCCTTGTGCAACTTTTGCAGTTCCAAAACTTAAAATAGCTGCTATCCCAAACAGTCGAATCAAACTTCCATATCCGGGTTAATTCCAATCTGGGATCCATCCACTGAAAACCTCGGACCTTGCCTGCAGCTGGTATTCTCCAGTGCTGCTGCGGTGGATGAAGTTTTAGCTGGGCACCAAATTCTCAATTTTTTCTGGCAGCGGGGTGGGTATGGATGGGATTGGAGAATCCCACCTGTTGTTTTTTTTTTAGCCGAGGCAATTAACTTTTCAAATGTCTCAGCCATTAACTTGGTTGGTTCCCATTCTCCCAGGTTTGGAGAGATAAGAGAGTTACTCACATCTCCGGTGAAGCCACAATAACTTTCTGTTTACCCTTGTATGGAAATGAAAAATTAATGTCAAATATGTTTACATGCAATCCACCTGAAATCTCCTACATTGCAGTTCATAGAATCCCCACAGTGCAGAAGGAGGTCATTCGGCCCATCGAGCGTGCACTGACTCTCCAACAAAAAGCTCACGCATTTACCCTGCTAGACCCCCTGACACTAAGGGACAACTTAGCATGGCCAATCACATTTTTGGATTGCGGGAGGAAACCGGAGCACCCGGAGGAAAACCACGCAGACACAGGGAGAACGTGCAAACTCAGCACAGACAGTGACCCAAGGCCGGAATTGAACCTGAGTCCCTGGTGCTGTGAGACCTGAGCTGTGAGACAGCAGTGCTAATCACCCTGCCACCGTGCCTCTTGGTGGCCATCTTTAAAGCTTCTTATGTCCCATTTAATAGGAAGATTCGTATTTTTTTACAAAAATCTAATATAACTACACATTTGTGACAAAATGCAGAGAAAGGAATTGCCACACAATTTTCCATAAGATGACTTTTTTTAAAAGGAATGTGATACAGACCTAACTGAAAATTCAGTAAATCTCTCCATGAACAATGGAACCCCGGGCACCTGGTTTAATTAGCAGGCGGTGCATTTGACATCACAACTAACCTTGCTGTCTATTGGTTAGTTTGGGTTTCTCTTCCTGTGTGTAGATGTTCGGTGAAGACTATCAGGAGGACAGATCAAGGTGTCTTCCATGGTCTAATTGTACACAGCCACTCGCAGACACAAACTCATAATGACCCCTTAATGAGGTGCACCTTAGGATCAATGCCCCCAGCGAGGGGAGAGGTAATTGGTGGATGGAAACCACTGTGCTTCTTGTCAGCCATTTTTAAAGCTGCTTAAATCCATTTAATAGGAAGATTAGCTTTTTTTTACAAAATTCTAATATAACAACACGTTTGTGACAAAATGCAAAGAAAGGAAACCATAAAAAGACGGGATGAGTGGAGAAAGTGGTTAGGCTCTAACGAACTCGTGAGCAATTTGAGCTCTTGAATGATAAATATATCTTTTAAAATTTTAATTCATAATGAAAAAGGGACCTTTCCTATTGGGTGACCCAGTCAGAAAAGGCCCCGCGATGCATGACAACAGCTGTATCATTGGGTGGCTCATATTATGTTGAATGGGGTCAGTATCATTCCTGATCCCTGCAACTTTAGAAGATGGCTATCCAGATTAACTGAGTACGTGAAACAGTGATATCCACGCCACGCTGTGGGGTAGAAGGCTCAGCATCCCTTTGTCTTTGCAGCCGCTGCAATTTAATGTCACCCTTTAATCCTCCGACACAGAATTAGGAGTTGGATTTGCTGCCAGCAGAGTTTAAATTCTTATTAAAAAGGATTTTGTTTCACGTTTGTCGTTGAGCAGCCAGTGCAAAACTTGGCCCAGATTGATCCCAGGGACAGAAATTTCTCAGTGGCTGCATTGACATGGAAGGAGAGCTTCTCTGCTTGTGACAACCTCTCCCATGCATTCTGCGTAACCTCAATTACAATCGAACACCGTGCCAAGCTTTTCCAGCTTCACTTAATCCTTTGAGGTTTGTAGTCACTTTGTTTATACTTATTTGAAGCATCTATTTTCTTATTACTAGGTTCACCAGGGAATTTCAGAAATACTGTCACTTTGTACATTCCCATTTGTTTATTTATAGTTCTTCCTGCTCTCCCTGAATTTGGAAAATATGTCTTGTATTCTTTTAACTCTCTCAGCGCCGTGCACAATTCCCTCGCCAATGGATTTGGCCATATTTGCCAATCCTGCTCTTGAGGTGTCCTTGGGTAACTCTTCCTCCGTGAGGAAGCTGCTTGTCCTCAGTCTGTTCCTCACATTAATGCTTCCCAAGGTACATTGGCAGATCTGAGGCAGTTTCGAGGAAATCCCGGCAGTACCGTTTCTACAAGAGACTAGCCCAGGCAAGTAAACTCTGATAAGAGTTGGAAGAAGTGGTGTGTGGCACAGTGGTTAGCACTGCTGCCTCACAGCACCAGGGATCTGGGTTCAATTCCGGCCTCGGATCACTGTCTGTGTGGAGTTTGCACATTCTCCCCGTGTCTGCATGGGTTTCCTCCTACAGTCCAAAGATGTGCAGGATTGGTTAATTGGCTATGCTAATTGGACCCTTAGTGACAGAGGGATTAGCAGGGCAAATGGTGTGGATGCGGGATAGGGCCTGGGTGGGATTGTGGTTGGTGCAGACTTGATGGGCCGAATAGACTCCATCTGCACTGTAGGGATTCTATGATTCTATGATAACATTAGGTACCAGAATCTTGTGTGTTTCTGTATTCATAGCAATGTGGCAGCACAGTGGCACAGTTGTTAGCACTGCTGCCTCACAGCGCCAGGGACCCGAGTTTGATTCCCAGCTTGGATCACTGCTTGTGCGGAGTTTGCACCTTCTCTCCGTATCTGCATGGGTTTCATCTGGGCGTTCCAGTTTCTTCCCACAGTCCGAAAGACATGCTTGTTAGGTGTATTGGCCATGCTAAATTCTTCCTCAGTGTGCCTGAACAGGCGCCGGAGTGTGGCGCCTGGGGGATTTTCACAGTAACTTCATTGCGATGTAAGCCTACATAATGAATAAACCTTAAATTACACAATATTTTCCAGGTAATACACTTTGGATTCGGCATCCCTGCTGAATCTCAGCTCATTTACCCTCAGCATGCTCTTTCAAAATATCTCACACTGTTTAGCATAACATGACGCCCGTTTCATCATTAAACCTTTTGGTCTCCTCATTGTAACTGAGCCTCAGCTTGACTTCCCTTCCAGCATGACTTTGAGTTTTGACTATGAAGATGATTCATGTTTTCCTGTTGGGTGAGTGTTTGTGTCAGTAATGTTATGTCTGTTTGAAGTGACATTTGGTACCAAAGAGAAGGAATACTTTACAGCTGAAACTCCTTCGTTTTGTGAAGTATAGTTTAAAGTATGTGTAGGAAATATGCATGAAAGAACAGGAAGTGAGTAATTAGAGTATGAAGTATGTGCAGTATTTACCTTGTCTTGGATTGATTAGTGTCATGTGTGTGAGTACAATACAAGAAAGCCTTTATTCCCAATATTGGATACGTCATAACAAAGGAAGCAACTCTGAAAAACCCACCTCCAATACCAATAACAATTGCTAGAATCTGTTTCACCGATATTTGGCAATCACATACAGAGTCATAGCAACCTTCTGACAATCACCATGAATCTGACGCTTCTCAGAATTTATTTTAAAGTTTATTAATGTTACAAGTAGGCTTACAGTAACACTGCAATGAAGTTACTGTGAAAATCCCCTAGTCGCCACACTCCAGCGCCTGTTCGGGTATACTGAGGGCGAATTTAGCAATGCACCCTAATCGGCACGTCTTTTGGACTGTGGGAGGAAACCGGAGCACCCAGAGGAAACCCACGCTGACACGGGGAGAACGTGCAGACTCTGCACAGTCACCCAAGGCCAGAATTGAACCCAGGTCCCTGGTGCTGTGAGGCAGCAGTGCTAACCACTGTTCCACCGCGCCACCCCTATGAATCTAAGAATCCCTCAACAGATTATAAGCAGTTTATTATCTAAAGTGAAACCAAATGTGTTTTACCAATACTTGGAAAGGTTTATATTGGATCCAGGTCCTTGGCAGGGGTGTCAACTGTTGAAAACTGTTTGAATTCGGTTTGACGTTTTGTAACAAAAGATGACTAAAAATATTCCCATTTGTGTGGTGTCTGACAACTGTTAGAAATTAAAAAAAACACCCAGCCCTGTGAGTCATCCTGTCTGGGAATGGAAGATTTCTATAAGTACCCTTCTATTATCTTGGGAGAGCAGTATGACCAATCTCCTAGACAGTTGGGTAGAATTTCATGGGTAGGTTTTCATCGTAGGCACCACCCACCTTCCCGTGGTATTGCGAGACAAAGCTTCTGTATTGGGCAGCCAATCATAGAATTCCTACAGTGCAGAAGGAGGCCATTCGGCCCATCGAGTCTGCACTGGCAACAATCCCACCCCAGGCTCTATCCCTACAAATTTACCCCGCTAATCCCTCTAACCTACACATTCCCTGACACTAAGGGGTAATTTAGCATGTCCAATCCACCTAACCAGCACATCTTTGGACTGTGGGAGGAAACCGGAGCACCTGGAAGAAACGCACGCAAAAACAGGGAGAATGTGCAAACTCCACACAGACAGTCACCCGAGGCCGGAATTGAACCTGGATCCCTGGTGCTGTGAGGCAGCAATGCTAACCACTGTGCCACCATGCCAACCAACTACAGTGGTGTCATCAACAAAATTGAAAATGGAGTTGGAGTGGAGGAGTGATCGGGCCACTGGAGAGAGAGGAGTGGCTGCTCGTACGTGGTGATGGGGAGTGTGAGATTCCTTTTCTCCTTCTCATCATAGTTATCACAAATGAATGTAGAATTTCTCGATTAAGTTATACTGTATAAGGCCATGCCGAGTTCTAAATGTGTGCTCCATGCAACACGGAAGATGACTTTCATTCCCACTTGTGGGATGAACCACCACAATTCCCTGGTTTGCCTGATTTAAAGCATAGAAATTCCAACAGTGTTGCTGTCCTCCTGACTAAGATCGATTTCCCTTTCAATCCCACTTAGTGGAGCTCACATGTAGCGCACAAGGGCATGTCCAGATGCTTCCTGCAGGCGTGAACCATTGGCATGCCTGGCAAGATTTCTAGGAGAATCTCATAACCACCCTAACGAATGGTGGGGTTAGGGGGTAGATGGACAAAATGGACACTCTTCCCCCACCCCCACCAGTGAAAGTTACCTTTCACTTTGCGTGACTTGGTTGACCTCTGCTCCAAGATGGCTCTACCCCAAATTTCCTGTCCTCTTTCGTTTCCATTTTGGACCCTCTCGAGTTTGACGTTCTCTTCTGCCTGATAAGATAAAGTTGCCATGGTCCCAGATGGCCATAAGCTGCTCTGCCGTTTGAGGGGGAGAGCTGTGTGGTGTTTTAACCTGAGGATTGGTACCTCAGACAAGGGGCAAGGTTGAGAAGGCGGGACCTTCATGAATAATCTCAGCCGGTACGGGATTTGAACCCCCGCTGTTGGCACTGCTGTCCAGCTGACTGAGCTAACTCACGCCCCCCCCCCCCCCCACCCGCCCCCCTCCCACACCCGCGGCTGATATGAAACGCTACATGATCTGCGCAGTTTGTGGTTTATATAATGTAAATCGGGCTGAGAAAGGAGATTTCACTGGTGGAAGTAACAGAAACTGAGAAAATGTGCCTTTATAGTTACAGTAACTTTACAATTGCTTAATTGGAATAGATTGTGAACAGATTTGACTGTAGACATTGAGGCTGGATGGCTGGTTCATGATGCCGAGCAAAGCCAACAGCGTGGGTTCAATTCCCGTACTGACTGAGGTTATTCACGAAGGCCTCGCCTTCTCCCTTGCCTCTCGCCTGAGGTGTGGTGATCTTCAGGTTAAATCACCACCAGTCAGCTCTCCCCCTCCAAGAGCGAGAACAGCCTTTAGTCAACTGGGATTATGGCGACATTTAGGCATTGACAGAAGGGTTGATGGAAAAGAATGTGAGTTATTTTCTTAATGATCTGACCAGTTGTAATTGTAATGTCTGATGGACTGGATTGTATCCTGCTTCCCTCTATTTCTGTTTGATAAAGAGCATGTTACCTCCATCTTCAGTTTCACCTTTCCTGAACTTGTATTTACTGAAAACCAAAACAGATTCTAAATCTTACTGAAACAGGAAATGCTGGAAAATCTCAACAGGTTTGACAGCATCAGTGGGGAGAGAATAGAGCCAACGTTTCAAGTCTGGATGACCCTTCGTCAGCTCTGATCATCTGGACTTGAAACGTTGGCTCCATTCTCTCTCCACAGATGCCTTCTGTTTTTGTTTCAGATTCCACATCCGCAGTATTTTGCCTTTATCTAAATGTTACTGGTTCCACGGTAACAGCATCTCTCCAAATTGAAAATTCCACTGACGATATTTCCTGCACGAGTAATGACGTGACCCAGAACGTTATGATGCTGCTGCTCATGTCTGCAGCTGTAGCTCATTGAGATTTATAATGGGATGACAAAGGGATAAATTTAGATGAGTCCATACTGCACAGGGTGAGATGTGTTCCTGGAAACAAATCATACTGACTGCATTCAGGCGGAATTTTCTTTGTGGGCTTCACTGTGAATGGAGTCTGGTCAAAGTTCCCCAAAGCAGTGTCAGCATTGCAGTAGTTACCCTCTGGTTTGTATCCTGATGGGGCTGGGAGGAAGATTTTGGATAACGCCCCTGTTTGTATACTTTGGACATGACAGTGTAAAAGTAGTCTGGCTATTTAGAATCATAGAATCCCTACAGTGCAGAAGGAGGCCATTCGGCCTATTGAGTCTGCACCGACGACAATCCTACCCAAGCCCTATCCCTGTAACCCCACATGTTTACCCTACTAATCCCCCTGACATCCCCCTAGCACTAAGGAGCAATTTAGCATGGCCAATCAACTTAACCCGCACATTTTTGGATTTCTTTGCAAGTGGTTTTCCAATAGCCAGTATTGCAATGTTTGTGTCAAGACATTTAGCAGAAGTCTGCAATAGCTCTTCCATTAATGTTTAGTCTAATCTGTTAACAATAAGCTCGTTTTAAATGTAAAATATATGATATTAACTCTGTGCCAGATTCAGGCGAGAGGAAATGGAGGCGTCGGTATCTCGACCTTGGCAGCATAAGGCCAGTTTCGATTTTACTCGTCTGTCTAGTCTCAGTCAGTCTCTCGCCCAAAGCTACATGGCGAATGGTGGCTGGCTGGAGGGAAATGTTGGGTAGCTCGAGGAACAGCCCTTGGCCAGTCAGCAAAATCATTGGAGGAGAGTTCAAAGGCCTTGCAGTTGAAGGAGGGCAGGGTGGATGGAGTGTAACCTCTGGACAGTGAGGCCTCAGCTAAACCTCCCCGTGTGACCCGGAATAACACCCTTCCTCCCCGATACTCTCCGAGAGCAGCAGCAAAAACACTCGCAAATTTTACAGGGAACCTGCGACAGGGGTCACAGGGATAGGGGTCAGGGTAGACCATTTAGGACGGAGGTGAGGAGACATTTCTTCAGCCAAAGAGTGTTGAGCCTGTGGAATTCATTACCACAGGAAGCAGTTGATGCCAAAACATTGAATGTATTCAAGAGGCGGCTGGATATAGCACTTGGGGTGAATGGGATCGAAGGTTATGAGGAGAAAGCAGGATTAGGCTATTGAGTTGGATGATCAGCCATGATCGTGATGAATGGGGGAGCAGGCTCGAAGGGCCAAACGGCCTCCTCCTGCTCCTATCTTCTATATTTCTATGTTTCCATGCCAATTTCAAGCTGGTTCCTTCCCTAAAGAATAAGTTAATATAGAAATCGTGAGGTCTAAGACCCTAGGTTCCATTGATGATTTTTAACTGCCCTCTGCTCCCCTCCCTGATTTGTACCTTTTACATTTGCTAAATGCAATTTATAACAAAAGAGATTAAAGAATCTCTTGTCATTCACTATAAAATAGGACACATTATTATGTGTCACAGGCATTTTGAAAATGCTGAAACAAAGGAAAAACCTGCTGGGTAAATTCAGTGTGTCAACAAACAGTCACTTAATAACGTGATCATCAACATAGTTAAACCTTTAGTTTATGGTATACATTTAAATAGTCCTGTATCTCAAATATCTGAAAGCACTCGTTATGCAAACAGTGTGATTTGTTATGTGGGCAAATGCAGCAGCTCTTTTCCAGAAACTGCAGAAACATGAATGGGATTAATGACCAGTTAATTTAGTTTTATTTATTATTGTTACAAGTAGGCTTACATTAACACTGCAATGAAGCCACTGTGAAAATCCCCTAGTCGTCACGCTCCGGCGCCTGTTCGGGTACACTGAGGGAGAATTTAGCATGGGCAATGCACCTAACCAGCGCATCTTTCATACTGTGGGAGGAAACCGGAGCACCCGAGGAAACCCACGCAGACACGAGGAGAACGTGCAAACTCCACACAGACAGTGACCCAAGTCGGGAATCGAATCCAGGTCCCTGGCGCTGTGAGGCAGCAATGCTAACCACTGTGCCACCGTGCCGCCCACCTGACTCCTCCTCTGTTTCAGCACATCAGCTGCTGAAACTCTTATCATGTCCTTTTTACCTCTGGTCTCGACTATTCCAGTGCAGCCCTGGCTGGTATCCTACATTTTACCCTCCCTAAGCTCCAGGTCATTCAAAACCCCCCTGCCAATGCCTTAACTCACAGCAGATCTTGTTCCCCTATCCTTGGGCTCGCTCCTGGTCAAATAACATGTTGATTTCAAAATTCTTATCTTTGTTTTCAAACCCTTTTTGTGATCACCTCTAGCTCCACACCCCATTGAGATATCTTTGCTTCCCTAATTCTGGCCCTTTGAGCATCCCTAATTGTAACTGCTCCACCTTTGCCACCCATTCTTTCACCTGTTTGGATTAGTGATGGGCAACCTAGGCTAGTGGTTGGGTCGCGTCAGTGGCCCTCCTCCATCTCAGCGGGCCTCAAGATTGAAATTGGGCTTGTTGACACTTGAATAAGATTGAATACATTCAATTCACACTGAATGTTTCATAAGTTATAGAAAATGCTTAATCATTCATATATTAATAGAACTTTCTTCAACTTCAAATGGTAAAAACAAAAGGAGCGTTTACATTTTGATTGGACACAGGAGTGCACGGCTCTCACAGTCAGTGTTGTGAGCAATCAGCGTGTACCTCCATTCACATACCCTTTCTCTACATGTGTTTCACTTCAGCCATACTGGTAGGAAAAAAAGTTACCAGGATGGAAACCAGCAGAATGTGGCAACTCTGCGGCAGGTGACAGTCAACAAAGAATCTCGTGGACTGCACTCAGAACCCAGATGAGCCACACATGGCTCCTGGTCTGCAGGTTTCCCACCATTGGATAGTGCTGTGACACAGTTAGGTTAGGTAGGTGCGCTGCTGCCTCACAGCGCCAGGGGCCCGGGTTTGATTCCAGCCTCAGGTCACTGCCTGTGTGGAGTTTATGCCGTGTTTGTGAACAGAATTCCCACTCACCTGACGAAGGGGCAGCACTCCGAAAGCGAGTGGCTTTTGCTACCAAATAAACCTGTTGGATTTTAACCTGGTGTTGTGAGACTTCTTACTGTGTGGAGTTTACACATTCTCTCCGTGTCTGTGTGGGTTTCCTCTGGGTGCTCTGGTTTCCTCCCACAGTCCAAAGATGTGCGGGTTAGGTGGATTGGCCATGCTAAATTGCCCCTCAATGTCAGGGGGACTAGCTAGGGTAAATGCATGAGGTTATGGGGATAGGGCCTGGATGGGATTGTGGTTGGTGCAGACTTGATGGGCTGAATGGCCTCCTGCACTGTAGGATTCTATGATTCACTAGTTTAGACCCTAAGCTCTGGAATTCCCTCTCTGGCCTTCTCCATTTCTCAACCTCGTTTTCCTCCTTTGACACTCTCTTTATACACACGACCACTTGGACCAAGCATTCGCTCATCAACAGGCCCAATGGGCAGCATTTTCCGTGCGAGCCGCATAGTCGTGTGTTTCGTGGACGCGGGCCACCATTGGCCGATGGCAGGATCTCTGGTCCAGCTGTTGTCAACGGGGTTAACTGTAAAATGGAAGCACACAGTGGGGGTGCCATCAGCAGGGCCAGAAGATCCCACCGGCGTGAATGGCCAGAAAGGTCTGGCCAATATCACCTTATGTGGCTTGGTGTCATGTTTTGTTTGACGATGGTCCACTGAAGCATCTTGGGATGTGTTATTATGTTAAAGGCAATTCTTAGGGTGGCATGGTGGCACAGTGCTTAGCACTGCTGCCTCACAGCGCCACAGTTTGATTGCCGGCTTGGGTCACTGTCTGTGTGGAGTTTGCACGTTCTCCCCGTGTCTGCATGGGTTTCCTCCAGGTGCTCCGGTTTCTTCCCACGCTCCAAAGATGTGCAGGTTATGTGCATTGGTCATGCTAAATTGTCCCTTAGTATCAGGGGGACTAGCTAGGGTAAATGCATGGGGTTATGGGGACAGGTGGGATTGTGGTCGGTGTAGGCTAGATGGGCTGAATAGCCTCCTTCTGCACTGTAGGGATTCTAAATATAAGTTGTGATTGTGGTTGTTGCTGGTAACGTTGCCAGGAATAGGTGTAACTAGCTATTTTTAGCAGTTTGCGGGAGGGATGGGGTGCAGGGGCTTTCACCTTCTAGAAAGCACGTTGTCAACTTTCCTCATGTTTAAAACGTGTTAACCAACTTCCCATCGGGAAAGAACCTACTGCTGACTTGGTTGTTCTCTGCAGCAATGTAGCTCAGGTTGGGAACACTGAAGTTGCCCAAAGTTCTTTACTTCCTGTTTTATTTCTCCCTGTCTTTCCTGTGCATATTTAAACTTTAACTCTTCCTGACTTCTAATGGCCAATGTGGAGGGTTTTTGAATTGCTTTGGGAAGTTTGCCTTGCTAACTGTGGTGGACCTCAGTTGTGCCTTTGTCCTATTTGGACCACCGTTGTGTGTGTTTGTCATACCTGGACACATCCCCTTCCGGTTTGGTTCCTCCCCTCGGCACCTAGTATAAAGGTGGCTGTCTCCTCCCCCTTGTTCAGTCCAGGTCGGTTATTTGTTGGGATCTGCTCCTGATTCTGTTGTGAATAAAAGCCTACACTTGTATTGGCACACCGGTAGTCTTTCGCCTTATTGATAGCGCATCACTAACTAATTTGGTTCTCTGCCAATTAATAAAAATACCACTTTTCAACACCGGGAGTTTTTTAAAACTGTTTTATATTGAAACCAATAAGGTGGTAAATTGTTGAAAAAGAGAGATATGTGTCTCAGCCAAACTCAAGTTCTGTAACCCAAAAATAGTGCTGACAAAATGCTTTATAATTCACATCTCCCGTTTTTTAAACATCCGGAAAACTTCTTGTTTGTCACTTTTTTGAAGGAGTGCCTGTGATTGATTCTGTTTGTTTTCGGAATCATCAAGCCTCATTCAACTCCACGTGAACCCAGTGACCCCAGCAGGCAGCCTGTAGAATTCCAAATGTAGCAAGCCACTTCCCATTCACTCCCACTCCGTACGATCCCTGGTCCAAGCATAACACTTACCGGCTGCCTTTCCTGTACTGGGAGACTTTATTGGGACAGCCCAGTTCCAGGAATAGTTTGCTCTCTGAAAAATCAGCTGCAAGCCATTTGCATTAACTGTCAGGGTAAGACTTGTGCACGCATCAGACTTATCGAAGGCAAATGTAATTTAATTAATTACCCTAATCTGAATACTGGTCAGATCATTTGCTTGTTTATTGTGACAGAATCTGAAGGAAAAATGGCCCTTTTAAATACAAAAACCTTTTCTGGATCTAAGTGACCCTAATTATCTTTGATTTGTCTTTATTAGTCCAAGTGGTCAGCGTACTAAATATGGTCAAACCTCTGTCTTATTTCAATAGCAATAGCAATGCCACTCAGAAGTCAAATAACTTGCTGTTTGTTTGTCAGGCTGAAGTTGTGGAACAGATGTTTAACGAGGTTGGAATACAAATATTTGAAGTTTATCTATTCAAGCTTTGAATAGTAGAGTAGAAATCCTGCTCTGAACTGAAACGTTCTTGTGAAGCAGCTGATGTTTTTATCAGTAACAATGACCTGATCGCATTAACTCCTTCATTACTGAGCAGGAGTTACGAACCCCTCTCTTATTACTAGGTACTCCCCATGGGGATCAGGTCCAGCGCACGGTGACAGTGAAATGTTTCTGATTCCATTCCCAGTGTTTCTCCGTCATCCTCAAAATACAAATTCATTTAAATCGACCTCCAAAATAAAGTGTTTATATCAAATAGACAGCTTGATTTTAAAATGTTGTGGACATTTAACAGTCAGAAATAACTGCAGCAAATGGAGGTAGGATGGTATGAGAATATTTGATTTATTATTGTCATATGTATTGGATACAGTAAAATGTATTGTTTCTTGTGCGCTACACAGACAAAGCATACCGTTCAGAGTACATAGGGGAGAAGGAAAGCAGAGGGTGCAGAATATAGTGTTACAGTCATAGCCAGGGAGTAGAGAAAGATCAATTTAATGCAAGTTAGGTTCATTCAAAAGTCTGATGGCAGCAGGGAAGAAGCTGTGCCTGAATCGTTGGTACATGTCCCCTCAGACTTTTGTATCTTTTTCTCGAAGGAAGAAGGTCCAAGAGAGTGTGTCCGGGGTGCATGGGGTCTTTGATTATGCTGGCTGCTTTTCCAAGGCAGCAGGGAGTGTAGAAACGTAGAATTTGGGTGCAGAAGTAGGCCATTCGGTCCTTTAAGCCTGCACTACCATTCAATGGCTGATCATCCACTTCCAGTATCCCACTCCCGCTTTCTCTCCATACCTCGTGATCCTTTTAGTCACAAGGGCCACGTCCAGCTCCCGATTGAATATGTCTAACGAACTAGCCCCAACAGCTTCCTGTGGTAGAGAATTCCACAGGTTCACAACGCTGAGTGAAGACGTTCTTCCTCGTCTCAGTCTTGAATGGCTTACCTCTTATTCCAGCAAAACTCATTTCCAAACTCCACGGCCTGGGGCTCTGCTCCTACCTCTGCGACTGGATCCTCAACTTCCTAACCCATAGACCGCAATCCGTAAGGATAGGCAACAACACCTCCTCCACAATCATCCTCAACACCGGTGCTCTGTGTCCTCAGCCCCCTACTATACTCTTTATATACTTATAACTGTGTGGCCAAATTCCCCTCCAACTCCATTTTCAAGTTTGCTGACGACACCATATTGGGTAGGTTCTCAAACAATGACACGACAGAGTACAGGAAAGAGATGGAGAATCTGGTGAAATGGTGCGGCAACAATAATCTCTCCCTCAATGTCAACAAAACGAAGGAGTTGGTCATCAACTTCAGGAAGTGTCGTGGATGACGTGCCCCTGTTGAAGTGGAAATGATCAAAAGCTTCAGGTTTCTAGGTGTTCAGATCACCAGCAATCTGTCCTGGTCCCTCCACGCTGATGCTGTAGTTAAAAAAGCTCACCAACACTTTCTCAGAAGGTTAAGGAAATTTGGCATGTCTGCTATGACTCTCACCAATTTTTACAGATGCACCATAGAAAGCATCCTATCCAGATGTATCACAGCTTGGGATGACTTCTGTTCTGACCAAGACCACAAGAAACTATAAAGGGTTGTGAATGAAGCCCAATCCATCACGCAAACCAGCCTCTCATCCTTTGACGCTGTCTATACTTCCTGCTGCCTTGGAAAAGCAGCCAGCATAATCAAGGACCCCACGCATCCCGGGCATACTCTCTTCCACCACCTTCCATTGGGAAAAAGATACAAAAGTCTGAGATTACATACCAACCGACTCAAGAACAGCTTTTTCCCTGCTGCTGTCAGACTTTTGAATGGACCCACCTTTCATTAAGTTGATCTTTCTCTACACCCTAGCTATGACTGTAACACTACATTTGTACACTCTCTCGTTTCCTTCTCTTTGAACAGTGTTTTGTCTGCATAGCACGCAAGAAACAATATTTTTCACTGTACCCCAGCACATGTGACAGTAATAAATCAAATCAAATTTATACAGCAAGTGTTATAATGTGGAATGCACTAACTGAAAGGATGGCAAAAAGTAGATTCAGTAGTGACTTTCAGAAGAGAATCGGATAAATACTTAATTGAACAAAATGGGTAATTATCCGTGGGGTTTGTCTAATTGGGTATTGTGGAGTTAAAGCTTAACTTTAACACAACTGTAAGAGCGCCACTGAGCATGTGCGTTAGGGGCTATATGATAATGATATCACTCAGAGAGATGAGTGAGGAGAACCTATAGATAGGAGTACGAACTCTGTCCTGATGGTCTGTAATGTTGTATTTGGTTAGTTATCTAAATATCAATACTTTGAAGCAAGGATCTTTGGCTCCAACCTGATCTTTGTTTGACACCCGATATCTACTGAGACATCTCAAAAATAACAGATGGTGATAGCAGTGACTAACCATAAGAGAAGTGTAAAAGAAATAGCAGAAAACAGCCTGAAGAGAGGCCCAGCAGCAGAGCAGTGAGTGAGGGACTTTGAGGCCTACCCGGTAGTCAGACCAGAGAGAGAGAGACCATGCGGGCAATCCAGTGGTGAGTATGAGGAGCAGTGCGGGTTCCTCGACCCAGAATGAGCAAAGACTTTTACGCTACTTCTCTCAGAATTGTTTCAGAATATATATATGGCCCCAGACATGCTGAGCAGTGCCAGAACTGGAGAAGACAATTCATTTGGTAGTGCAATGCTTTGGGTCTTGTGAGCAAAGAATAGCAAGGACCAGGTTAGTACCTTGTTCTACGTGTCCGGTAGCATCTCAGACAACGTGCTGGCCAGGCAGGAGGTGAATGAGGTGACAGCCTCCTACGAAGATGCCATCGGGGCCTTTAATACATACTTTAGTTTCCATCAAAATGTCGTAATAAAGAAGACCAAATTTAGTTGCCGAAGCCAAAAACCAGTTGAAGGAATCAATACGTGGGGCGGCACAGTAGTTAGCACTGCTGCCTCACAGCGCCAGGGACCTGGGTTCAATTCCAGCCTCGGGTCACTGTCTGTGTGGAGTTTGCACATTCTCCTTGTGTCTGCGTGGGTTTCCTCCGGGTGCTCCGGTTTCCTCCCACAGTCCAAAGATGTGCGGGTTAGGTTAATTGGCCATGCTAAATTTCCCCTTCGTGTCAGTGGGATTAGCAAGTAAATATGTGGGGTTAGAGGGCCTGGGTGGGATTGGTGCAGACCCAATGGGCAGAATGGCCTGCTTCTGCATTGTAGGATTCTATGATCAGTTCATAAATTAACTCTACTTTTTGGCTGACAATTATGAATATGAAAGATTAAAATACAATTTGATAAGAGATAAAATACTGGTGGGTGTTTTAGAAAAACCCCTGTCAGACTTTCTACATTCTCGGGCAGATTTGACACTAGATAAAGCTGTACAACTGGCTAGGGAGGTTGAAGAGTAAAGACAAAATTGAGTCTTTGTAAGGGGTGAGTGAGAAATCCCACAGGAACTACCCGACTGAATCCATTCAGTAACATGGTGGCAGGAATCCGGGAACTGCGTTAAAACGACACCAGCCACCATTTTCCAGTGTAATGTCCTCAGGAAGAAGATTCACCGGCATGAAGAATGTTCCAGCTGTGAAACACATAGTGCCATGGGTGTGGCAAGGTTGGTCAAACCTCATTTTGTTTAAGAAAGTCTGTGTTCGCAAAACAAAAAAAGTATTTTTTTCAAAGAAGCTCTCCTCAAAAAATACGCAAACTAGACAACCAGGAAATCATCTTGCCATGTGAAATAAAATAAAATGCAATTCAACGCTAGAACACCAACATTGAAGTCAATGGATATCAAACTGAATTAAAATTGGATACAGGAGCTGGAGTTTCAGTTTTATCTGATAGAGATCAGTGGCTGTAAAAAGTTACCCTGCAACCTTCTTCAATCCAATTTCAAAATCCAGGAGGAGTTGTATTAAATGTCAAAGGTCAGCTTGATGCA
The DNA here is from genome assembly GCF_964213995.1 of Mustelus asterias. Taxonomy (NCBI): domain Eukaryota; kingdom Metazoa; phylum Chordata; class Chondrichthyes; order Carcharhiniformes; family Triakidae; genus Mustelus; species Mustelus asterias. Next base: position 14,944,942 of record NC_135823.1, read on the forward strand.
ATATTAAAACACAGAATAAGCTCTGAGACACTGTGTCATTCAGGACTAGGGATACACTTTGTTGAGCAGAAAAGCCTGTATTGGTCTGAAACTAATCCTCAAAGACAATGAATTTAGAATGGCCAAAACTCTTCAGAGGTTTGAGAAAATTGAAGACTGTGCACCACATCACATTCAAGACAAGATGTGAAACCCACTTATTTAGTTAAGCCCAGGAAGGTCCCACGACCACTTGTAAAATGAGTAAGGAGTGGATTGAGATGATGCCTCAACAAGGGGTTATTGCACAATCACTGAACCAGCCAGGTGGTGCTCTGGTACGGTACCAATCCCAAAACCAAATGGTTCCAACTGGATCTGCATTGACCTGACACAACTGAACAGGGTGGTCGACTGAGAAATACATCATATGGCATTGGGAGATGAGAACCTTGCCAAACTCATGAAGAGTACGATCTCCACAAATCTCGATACAAACAACAACAAACGAGTAAGTGATGTATTCAGAACACTGCTAGATTCTGACTTAACACTCAACGGGAAGTGAGGTTCCTCAGAGAGGGGGATGTGCCATGGAAGACCCACTCAGGGTGGGATGGAAGAAAGACTTTGAGCTTGCCCTGCTCAGTTATTATCACTCTACACTGTTGCAGAACAATTTCATCTCATGCAAGTTTCTGATGGGCCACAGGTTAAGAACCCAGCTTCCTTTCCTTCCCCACACGGTGACGCCACACTTCACGGTAGAAGATCTTGGTCATGCCAGACAAAGGGAAGAAAGTTACAGAGCAGGCCAAGCCCACACTTTCATTCCCTGACACGGGGTTCATGACCTTCCCCACTCTCAAAGGCAGAGATGTGTGGATTAGAGACCAGCCGCAAGAAGGAACCATAATAGAGAAGTTGCAACAAGACAATCGTATCTGGTTCAAACAGAAACGGATATTATCGGAAGAAACAGGAATGCCTTGATTTCATTAAACAAGGAACTGTTAGCAGTAAAGGCTGCACGTCCTGATCCTCAGGAGGACATCATACCTATGTCTAATGAGGGAAACAAGGAGTAACAACTCTGAGAATGAATTTGAAGTAAACAACTACTCAAAAAGACTCCACACGTGTATTAGGGAGATTAGTGAAACCATCAAGGAAACTATTCCTTTGAAAGTAGAGGCTTTAGGGGAGGTGTAGGAGGATATGAATATAACGTAGAGATAAAGACTTGGGGGTGGGGTGGAGGGAGATATAGAATAAAGGGTTAACTCTAATAGCAGCTACTGAGCATGTGCGTAAGAAGCTGTGTTATAATGATGTCAGTCGGAGAGAGACGAACCTATGAGAGCAGCAACTCTGTCCTGATGTTCATGTATATAGTTACATAACTAACTAGATACAAGATTATGTATGTCAATAAAAGTATTTTCAAGGAAAGATTTATTGCCTTCGGCCAGATCTGTTAGAGTAAGACAGCCAATGTATTCTGAGAGAATTTAACAATAATAAAATATTTACTTCCGCCAAAGAGTTGACACCAACAGGATGGTTTGAAGGACTTCCTGTGCTATATTGTTCTATGATTATAAGCAAATTGGAAGTTCAAACAGCCTTGGAAATGAGTTGCTCACAATGATAGGTAGCACAGTGGTTAGCACTGCTGCTTCACAGCTTCAGGGACCTGGGTTTGATTCCCGGCTTGGGTCACTGTCTGTGTGGAGTTTGCACATTCTCCTCGTGTTTGCGTGGGTTTCCTCTGGGTGCTCCGGTTTCCTCCCACAGTCCAAAGATGTGTGGGTTAGGTTGATTGGATGTGCTAAAATTTCCCCTTAGTGTCCTGAGATGCGTAGGTTAGAGGGATTAGCGGGTAAAATATGTAGGGATATGGGGGTAGGGCCTGGGTGGGATTGTGGTCGGTACAGACTTGATGGGCCAAATGGCCTCTTTCTGCAGTGTAGGGTTTCTATGATTCTATGATAGCCAGATACCAATGCCCCAAATAGCACTTTAAATTCACCTTGTAAAAAACCAGCAGGGGCAAGATGAATTGAGTAACCTATTCCTAGGATGTGTATTCTATGACTTTAAGACGCCAAGAATGTTGATGGATGAAGAAGGATTCATGGGTGGAGATAAAGTTATGGGGTGGTACGTGTTGGTTAAATATCCAACCGACACAAAATTGTGTCTTTTAAGAATTGAAAGGCATTTTTCATTGTGCCGTGAAGGGTATCAGTATAGCGATTCAGACATTGCAAGGCAAGATTGCAGGAGGTTGTCAGAACTGAGGGTGTGAATGTGGAGGAAGCTGATGAATATGAAATGAGATCATCACCAGAACTGCATCAGATGAGATGAGTGTTGACGTAGAGAAGGAACAGAGTGGGATGGAGATTAGGATCTTTGGGAACCTTGAATTGAATGTGAGTCAGAAGATGAGCCACGATGTATCATATAGTTAGTTACCTCTCAAGTCACCAACAATGTAGCCAGAATTAAAAGCTGGATGATAGCAAGTGACTCACTGAAATGAACAAGAACCATGTTCCTGAACACAGGGCAAAGCGAGTTGGAGATTCCATCAGCACTTGATTGGAATCCGAGTAGTAAGAACCAAGATAAAACCTAATTTCATTCAAGAAAATGACGGCTCTTCATCAATATTATCTGGATGGTGTCCAAAATTATGAGGGGAAGAGGGAGAGTGGACAGGATAAAATTGCGGAAAATTCTAGAACCAGGGGACATAACAAAGAACAAAGAACAATACAGCACAGGAACAGGCCCTTCGGCCCTCCAAGCCCGTGCCGCTCCCTGGTCCAAACTAGACCATTCTTTTGTATCCCTCCATTCCCACTGCGTTCATATGGCTGTCTAGATAAGTCTTAAATGTTCCCAGTGTGTCCGCCTCCACCACCTTGCCTGGCAGCGCATTCCAGGCCCCCACCACCCTCTGTGTAAAATATGTCCTTCTGATATCTGTGTTAAACCTCCCCCCCTTCACCTTGAACCTATGACCCCTCGTGAACGTCACCACCGACCTGGGGAAAAGCTTCCCACCGTTCACCCTATCTATGCCTTTCATAATTTTATACACATAGATACAAGATAAGTGACAGTAGGTGTGGAGGGGACATGAGGAAGAACATTTTTACACCGAGGTGGTGGGTGTTTGGAATTCACTGCCCGACTTGGTGGTGGAGGCAGAGACCCTAAACTCTTTAAAAAAGTACCTGGATCTGCACCTTAAGTGCTGTAAGCTACAGGGCTGTGGACGGGGTGTAGGAAGGTGGGATTAGAAAAGCTGGCATGGACAATTTGGGCCAAATGGCCTCCTCTTGTGTTGTAAATATTCTGTGGTTCTATGGATATAAGGCCTTCGAATATTTCACTTCGTCCGAGGTACTATTTAGATGTGAGTTGTTTTTGGAGGTGAGAATTGATCCAAAAGGTTTAATGTTTTCTTTCTGAGAGCTAATTCTTGTATTGTTAGTCAGTGCAAAAGTAGTTTGGAAATAGGATTGCCAGAACCTTTTAGGAGACGGATTCTGCAATCGGCCAAAAGAGACATTTGGGAGGATGGGAAGATAGCGGTCGATGCATTTTCAAAGAAGCATTTGGAAGCTCTCATGATGGAATTACTGAAGTTAAGCCAGGTGTGGCTTTGGGATGTTTGGGACTAATGAGGGACTGCAGACGCACTAAACAGAGCATTAATGAGGAGCTGAGCTGCGTTGTAGTACCAGGTATGGCAGAAGGATTGAGGCATGAGGGCCTTTTGTTCATTTAGAATAACATTCGATTCTCCACAGTCATTTCTGGGAGGGTCTGGACAGTGAAAGCGTCAGCGATATTTGTCAGAATAACAGAATATCCTAATGAAACAGGGAGTGCAAAGAATTCTCTCTAATTTTTCCCGGAGCGGGAGTGTTTTTGTTATAGTGTGTGAGAGTTGCTAAGGTTTGGTATTTGACCCATACCCTTCTCCTTTAGACGCTAACTTTTTATTGACTGACTGGATAGTTTACATTCTGTGACTGATCAGACTTATATCTCCTCTCTGATCTTTTTCAGTTGTGTTCATTGATAGGGTGGGGAGGAGGAGTGGTGTAGAATGAATTTTTGGAATATCTTGGGTGAGCAGGGTTGGGGAAGGAAGAAAGTGTGGTTTTGGTGCAATACAGTTTATTTCTTTCTACCCTTAACCTATCGTTATTATTTCTGTTTCCTCAGCAGTTTCTGTTATCCACGGAGATCTGGTTAAACGTGGAGTCCTTATCGCAAATCCAAATCTTTAAAGGTATGACAACTTCTCACTGTCCTTCCAGATGTTTATTTAAATAACCGGAATAGCAACTCACTGGAAGAGCTTTGCTAGTTTAGTTGATTATTATGATGTGTTGTACGCGGTCAGCTTGTTTGTACAGCAAAGATAAAAGGAGGGAGCAGTAACCACCCCAGGGATTCGTTAACCAGTTTAGCGGAGTTTTATTAGATAGGATGGAAGTGAGGGAAAATCCTGCCACTTTCTCTGACGATATCACCATGTAATGATGACATCATGTGATACTACACAGCGACACATTGGTTTACAAAACATAACACGATGTATTGTCATTGAGCAAAGGGGTGTTTTGTGTTTGATCTCTGAGCCGCGATTCTCCTGAATGAAAACCTGAGTGTTGTCCATTGGCACTGGCAGTGCTTACCTGGCGGTATTCACCCACCTTTTGTCGAGAAAAGAAAACTCCCAATGGGAAACATGCTGTGCAGCATGGCATCACGCAGATCTAGGCACCCTTTTTAAAGGTCACATGAGTTAGGTTATCGGCCCCACCCACCCCCCCCACCACCAAACCCATGTAAATGGCGACACCCGCAGGCCCAAGGAAACATCTCAATCCTTCATAAATGATGGGCAATCTCTTCCTCACCACCACTAAATATACGGGTCATTCCCCCCTCCCCAACACCATACAGGATGAGGATGATGTGACACTCCCACCGCTCTACACAAGAGAGACTCTGAGTCACCAAAGGCCCTGCCCCCTTCAGGCCCCACCCCTTGGCAGTGCGAACCTGGCACTGGCCCCCTATTGTAGTGCCACTGCCAGGGTGTCACTGTGACACGGTTAGTGCTGGGGTGGCAGTGGCAGGGGGCAGTGGCAAGAGGAGTGGTGTCAATCTCTTCTATGTCTGAAAGTTACCTCCAGTGCAAGCATTCCAGCATGAATAGTTGAAGAAGACCCATCATCAAAGAAGTCCGCCAAGGTCTTCAGATCATAGATCAAGCCTGTTTTTTTAAAAAAAAACCTGTGGTTAGAAAAGAGGCAGCACTGCTGTGAAATAACCTAGACCTGTCAATCAGGAGCCTAGATAAAGGTACTGGGGAGTGATACTAAATGTAACCAAAGCATTTAGAGTTCTCAGCATGGCCAGAGATTTGAAAGTAAACTGTAGTGATACAAAAATGGGGTAGACTGAACAAATGTGGTGAAAAGTGGAAGTACTTGAGGCTTCACCAAAAAAGAAAATGGTGGAAAATCTCAGCTAAAATAAAGTGCTGCTGTGATTTTGAAGTCTTCCAGGTGTTCGGGGACCATTAATTTTTATGTGACCAGGCCACTTCAAATGTTTTACAGAACACAAACAATATGAAGGTCTTTACCAGAATGGTGTCTCTGAAATCACCAGCCTAGGGTGATCACCATATTTCCAGGGCAACAGGAGATGTCCAGCCACGAGATTATCATCACGGGGGAAGACATCAAGCCCTTCCATCCCTCAGCCCAAATCACCCCAATGCCAAAGTGCCTTGAGGGACACCGCCTCTCCCTCCCCTCCTCCCCTCCCCTCCCCCTCCCCCTCCCCCTCCATGCCCTTATGCAGCAGGGGAGTCAATGGGCACATTTGGAGTCATTACTTACCTCCTTGTCTCCTTGAACTAAGAATCCAAAGCCAGGCTTTACTTGGGAAAAGATTTATTGACAGAGTGAAACATTGCAGGTATATAACTCCTGACTCCACTCAACTCTTGAGTCAATAAGTGTCTCTTTATACCCTTGACTATACCAATTAAACAAATGAATTAATAAACAAATTAATTAGTCCATAGCCCCTTAAGTATTGTAACAAAGAGAAAATTAACATTACAAATTAAATTAAAATAGCATTCAGCAGGGAGATGACCCATTCCTGACCTTTATACTCTTCTGAGTTAATCAGATAAATCAATAAACGAATTAATAGACCCATAACAGGGACTATCTATGTCCTGTCAGCACACAAATTAAACCAAATAAGAAACTAAGGAACACAGCAGCTAAAAACATTTCAAAGGGGAGCCCTGATAGAGGTCTACAAAATTATGTGAGGCCTAGACAGGGTGGATAGGCTGAGGCTTTTCCCTTGGGCGGAAGTGTCAGTTACGACGGCTTGTGCTGCCGGGTGAACCTGTTGGGCTTTGACCTGGTGTTGTGAGACTTCTCACCCATGCTAAGTTGCCCATAGTGTCCCAGGATTTGTAGGTTAGAGGGATTATCGGGGTAAATGTGTGGGGTTGTGGGGATAAGACCTGGGGTGGGATTGTTGTCAGTGCAGACTCGATGGGCCGAATGGCCTCATTCTGCACTGTAGGGTTTCTATTTCTATGACAACGGGGCACAGGTTCAAGGTGAAAGGGGGAAAGTTTAAGGGAGATGTACGGGGAAGTTTTTCACGCAGAGAGTGGTGGGTGCCTGGAACGCGCGGCCAGAGGAGGTGGTGGAAGCAGGCACATTAGCAACATTTAAGAGGCATCTGGATGGGTACACGAATAGGGAGGGAATAGAGGGATACGGGCCGAGTAAGGGCATCATGATTGGCATGGGCTTGGAGGGTCAAAGGGCCTGTTCCTGTGCTGTACTTTTCTTTGTTCTTTTGAAACTTAACAAACTCGAATGAAAATGTGGTTGTGTGTGTTGATGATGCATCCCAGTCCCCTTGGTGCCGAGCAGTTACGGAAGGCCTCAATCATGCCAGTGGGCACTGCAGACTCCAAGGACATCTGTCCATGGACATAGGCAGACAGTCGCCATTGGCCACCTGCTACCTGGAAGTGTTAACGTCCAGCTTTGCCAGGCCCAGAAGGAGGCCAAAACGGTGATCCTCTTCCCTGCCCCCCTCCCCTCCTTTATATGTGCACGAGTAATCATCCAATCATTGCCCTCCCCGTGTGTATTCAATGTCAGTTGCTACAGTTAACAAGGTGCGCAGAATAGAGACAAATAGAATTCACTCCAGAGAAGTGCGAAGGGGAAGGCTAGTAAGGCAAGGAAATACACAATAAAGGTACAGATATGGAGAGGTGTAGAGGAACAGAGGGACTTCGAATTGAATGTCCACAAATTCCTGTAGCAGGGATCTTACGTAAGTGTATAAAGCATTAGTTAACCCATATCTGAAGTACTGTACACTGTTCAGGTTGCATTACAGGAAGAATATAATCATACTTGAGAGGGTACATAAGAGATTGACGAGGGTGTTGCCAGGAATGGAGAATTTTACCTCATGGAAAGGTTGGATAGGCTGGAAATGTCCAGCAACTCTGGCAATATCTGTGGAGAGAGAAATCGAGTTCATATTTCAGGTTGATGACCTTTTATCAGATGAGAGGCTCTTTTGTTGAAAGGTTGCTGACCTAAAGACTGAACCCTGCTTCCCTCTCCACGCATTCTGCCAGAATTGCTGAGTGTTTGTAGCATTTTCTGTTTTTATTCCAGATTAGCACTCCAAAGATGTGTGTGTTAGGTGGATTGGTCATGCTAATTTGCCCCTTAGTGTCAGGGGGATTAACAGGGTAAATGTGTGGGGTTGCAGGGATAGGGCCTGGGTGGGATTGCGGTCAGTGCAGACTCGATGGACCAAATGGCCTCCTTCTGCACTGTAGGATTCTATGATTCTATTTCTAACAGCTGTGGTATTTTGCCTTTGGTTACACTGGGACTGTTTGGAAAAGAGGAAATTGAGGGGAGATTTAATTGAGATTTAACTGGCGTGGCACAGTGGTTAGCACTGCTGCCTCACAGCACCAGGGACCCGGATTTGATTCTGGCCTCTGTTCACTGTCTGTGTGGAGTTTGCACGTTCTCCGCGTGTCTGTGTGGGTTTCCATCGGCTGCTCCGGTTTCCTTCCACACTCCAAAGATGTGTAGGTTAGATGGATTGGCCATGGTAAATGTGTGGGGTTATGGGGATAGGACCGGGTAGAGGGCCTGGGTACAATGCTCTGTCAGAGAGTCAGTGGAGATGGGCCAAATGGCCTCTTCTGCACTGTAGGGATTCTATGGTGGTAGAAAATTGAGGGGATAAAGTAGATTGGAGGGACCCATTTTGATGAACAGAGAGGTCAGTCCCTGCGAGTCAAGGATTTAAAGTAATTGGCAGAAAGATTAAAGAGGATTTGAGTATTTAATTCACTGAGGATGGTGAGGGTCTGGGCCTTCCTGCATTTACAAAGATCCTTGGATATTGACATGATGCTGTAACCTACAAGGAGATGGATCAAGAGCTGTTGGGTGCAGTTAGATTTGATGGGGTAAATCTTCTGGTTCCGTCCACTAGGAATTACGGCGGGTGGGATGGAAATGCATCAGACCGTTTAAATATCCATTGACTCTGGGTGGAAATTTCCTGGCTCGGTGCAGTTGTGACGGGAAAATCCTACCTAATAGCTCTTTTTAGCTGACATGGACATGATAGACTGAATGGTGACCTCCTGCACCATAAATCTATCTATTTCTTTCTATATTGCTGTGTTGTGTGCACAGTGAATAATTTGGTTCTGTGTTTATATATCTGGAACCCATGTTATACAATCTATTCTGTTATCCAGCAACAAGTGCTCCAAATATAACAGTTTCCCCTTGTAGGAGAGATAGAAACCTGGGGAATGCAGTTTATGAATAAGAGGTCTACTGTTTGAAACGGAAATGGCTCCGGGGACCAGGGTTCGAAACCCACTGTGGCGGGTGGTGGAATTTGAATTCAGTCAATAATAGTCTGGAAGGAAATCTGCTGATGTTACCTGGTCTGACCTACATGTGACTCCAAACCCACTATGGTAGGTGGTGGAATTTGAATTCAATCAATAAAAATCTGGAAGGAAATCTGCTGACCTTACCTGATCTGACCTACATGTGACTCCAAACCCACAGAAACGTGGTTGACTCCTGAATTGCATACAAAAATGGTCTAGTCAATCAAACCGATCAAAAGTCGATAAGAAATGAATGCCGACAGGCCACCTGGCATCAATCTAGATACGACAAAAGACATTGAGAAAATTAAACCCAAACTAAACCCTGCATGCTGTTCCTTATTGATAAATGGGGGGGCTTGTGGAGAGCTGTGTCATAGACTAGTCTGACATAGTCATATTCACAGAATCATACTTTATGATGATGTCCCACGCTACCATCCCTGGATACATCCTATCGCACCGGCAGAGGTGGCGGGTGGCACATTAGTGTGAAGTTAGGAGGGTGTTGCCTTGGGAATTCTCTCAATATTCTGGCAATAGTGCTGAAAACTTGTACTCCAGGCTTGTAGGGCTGAATGGCCTGCTCTTCTCCGCTATGTTTAATCATTCACAATAGGAATGAGAGAAGTTTTTATCTACAGCCTTTTCAAGAGTGGGGGTGGTGGGAGGGGGCTGGAATTCAGCAATGGCATCACAGCTGAACTCATTTCTGTGGTCAATGCTGCCCACATGGACACACAGATTCCAAGTAACAAGTGGTAATGGAAAATCCTGGCAGATTATTCCGTTGTTTAAGTGGCTCAACTGAAAGCAGACAACTTAGCACTCGCACTTTGGTTTGTATGGCTGAGCCAGCATTTCCCATAAGCTCACTTGCCTCTCTTGAGTTATGTATTTGCGAATTTGAGATTAATATTTAATATTCATTGCTATATGAATATTTGATCATGGAGTAATCATCCAGGAGATGTTTTAAATGGATACTACAAGTTAAGCTCCTACTTATTTCAAAAGCTTTTTGTTTGTTTTTACATAAATTTTTAATGTGATACATGTCAGGGTCACCGTTTCTAATTCTTAGACATTCTGTGATTCTGAAATCATGTTGGTGTCTTGACCTTGAATTGAGGCTCTGCAAAACTGTCAAATGCATTGAAAGAGTCAAGTTGGGCAATGTGGGGCTTAATAGAATTTTTGAGGAAGTAAAGGAGGATTGATGAAGGTAGTACAGTGGATGTTGTCTATATAGATTTCAGTGAGGCATTCCACAAGATCCTATGGATATAGGGGAAGGTGGGAGATTGGATCCCAAATTGGCTCAATGACAGGAAACAAAGAGTAATGGTCAATGGATGCTTTTGCAAATGGAAAGCAGCTTTCAGTGGTGTTAAACAGGGCTCCGTGCTGTCTGTTATATGTTAATAATTTAGACTTAAATGTGGGAGGCATGATTGAGAAATTGGTCATGTGGTTGATAGTGGAGAGGATGACTGTCGACTCCAGAATTTAAAAAAAATTCATTCATGAGATTGTGAACGTGGGTGTCTGGGCCAGCAATTATTGCCTGTCCCTAACTGTCCTTCATTGCTGTGGATCTGGGGTCACATCTAAGCCAGACCAAGTAAGGATGGCAAATTTCCTTCCCTAAAGGACATTAGTGAACCAGATGGGTCTTTACTACAATCAACAATGGTTCCATGGTCATCATCAGACTTTTAATTCCTGATTTTTTTTTTATTGAATTCAAAATTTGGCATCTTCCGTGGTGGGATTTGAACCCGGGTCCCGAGATCTTGCCCTGGGTCTCTACATTACTAATCCATTGACAGTATCACTGGACCACGGCCTCCCCTAAATGAATGATGGTTTCACTGAGCGGGCAGAGAATCTGGAAAAGTGTGAGATAGTGCATTTAGAGAGGGTAAACAAAGCAAGGGAATACTCAATAAAGGGGAAGATATTGAGAGGGGCTGGGGAAGTGAGGGACCTTGGGGTGCATGTCCACCGGTCCCTGAAGGTGGCAGCACAGGTGGACAAGGTGGCAAAGAAAGCACATGGAATGTTTTCCTTTATTGGGCGAGGTATTGATACAAAAGTCGGGATGTGATGATGGAACTGTATTAAAACACTGGTTAGGCCACAGCTGGAATTTTGTGTTCAGTTTTGATCACCGCATTGATTAGGACCATGGTTGAGGACAAGAAAGCTGGAGCTGTCAAGAAGGGCGCCAAGAAAGTCATCAAACAAGCACCACCCAAGAGCGGCAAGAAGAGGAGGGAGTCCAGGAAGGAGAATTACGCCATCTACATCTACAAATTGATGAAGCAGGTTTACCCTAACACCGGCATCTCCTCCAAGGCAATGATATCTTCAAGCACACCGTGGGTGAGGTTTCCCGCCTGTCCCAGTACAACAAGTGCAGCGCCATCAGCTCCCGGGAGATCCAGACCATCGTGTGCCTGGAGCTAGCCAAGCACGCCATGCCAGAGGAGACAAACACGGTGACTAAGTGCACCAGCTCCAAGTAAAATTCCCCAGTGGGCTGAAAAACATGCCACATTACAGGAAGGGCACAATTGCTCTGGAGAGAGAGAGCAGAGGAGATTTACAAGAATGTTGCCAGGGCTTGAAAATTGTAGCTATGAGGAGAGTTTGGATAGGCTGGGGTTGTTATCCTCTGAACAGAGGAGGCTTGGGGTGACCTAATTGAGGTTACAAAATTATGAGGAGCCTAGACAGGAAAGACCTGTTTCCCCGAGCTCAGGGGTCAATTACCAAGGCCATACATTTAAGGGAGAAGGATTATAGGGGACCTGAGGAAGAGCTTTTTCACTCGAGGGTGGTGGGTGTCTGGAATTCACTGTTGAAGCTGGTGGTTGAGGCTGAAATGCTCAGCTCAATTTAAAAGGTGCCTGGTCTGCCTCAAGTGCTGGAGCTTGGACCAGCTCCTGGAAAGAGGGTTAAAATAAGCAGCTCATTTTATTTTTGGCGGACGCAGAGACGATGGGCTGAATGGCCTCTTTCTTCACCGTAACTTTTCTATGGTTCCATTATTCATCGTTTGACCATGATGAAGCTATATCTAGTGCTGTGATTGGGAGGAAGCTCGTGGTCCTTTGAAAATTGGTAGTTTTTTGAAGTGAACAATTGTCCATTTGTCAGGCATGTTAAAGTTTAAAAATTCATTTATTAGTGTCACAAGTAGACTTACATTTACACTGCAATGAAGTTACTGTGAAAATCCCCTAGTCCCCACACTCCGGCGTCTGTTCAGATACACTGAGGGAGAATGTAGCATAGCCAATGCACCTAACCAGCACGTCTTTCGGACTGTGGGAGGAAACTGGAGCACCCGAAGGAAGCCCACGCAGACACAGGGAGAACGTGCAGACTCCGCACAGACAGTGACCCAAACCGGGAATCCAACCCAGGTCTCTGGTGCTGCGAGGCAGCAGTGCTGACCACTGTGCCACCCTCTTCTCTGAAGGTTAAGATAAGAATGTTGAAAAAATAAGTGTGGAAACGCTTAGTTGACTTGTGAAATAAGCAGGGAAAGCTGTGGGGTTCACGATGGGGAAAATCCCTCAAATAAATGAAGTATCAGGATTCCGTTCGGACAACCTGCTGAAGACCTGTTCAGTGTGGCAGAGTTCGGATCTCCCTTTGGACGATATGTGAAACATTGCTCTGTTCTGGTTGATATTTTTCTCTGGCCAGAAGGCTGATTTTGACTCTTTAGTTCCTGGTAGCTGCTTTGGCTGAAGCAACGTCACCAATTTACGTTAAAAAGAGCCTTTGAGGAAATGTGCTCCAGGGCATCTCACATCAATGTAATCAGACGAAGGTTGGCATTGAAAGAGAAAAGAAGCTGTTGGGAGGATAAAAAGCAGGTCAAAGATGGACAAGAGGGAGAGACAAAGATGTTTAAGAAGGAAATCCCAGAACTAATTGACCTAGATGTTGAAGTTACAGCCTGTAGGATATTCTATGTCCAAGCACTACTCTGTAAACCAGAGGACGGCAGTGACTTTTATAGGTGCATAAAATGCTGTTATCATTCCTCTTGGGAGGTTGTAGAAGCAGAGAGGGGCAGAGGTGATTTGAGCATGACTGTGAGAATGTTATAATTACTGTGTTGGTATGATGAGCAGGGCTTGGTTTGGGTTATGGATATGTCAGCAGAGCTGCGGATGAGCTGACGTTTGTTCAGTTGGAGAAGGATGGGAGGCTGGCCAGTCTGGGGGTGACAAATACTGCCTTGTGAAATCATCTGAACTGGCATCATTTTCAATGGTTTGGAGGTTCGAGTGGGTGGAGGTTGTGAGGTTGACCAGGAGAGTATTGCAGTCATTGAGTCTAAAAGCTTCAAAGGCATGGGTGAGAGTTTGAGTCGCAGAAGGGCCTCTGTGCCTGGTTTTGCGCAGTTGATTTATGGGCTTGGAAGTTTAGCTTAGAATCTGGTTTAATGTGAGAAAATAGTTGGTGAAGTGGGTGGAATTGACGGGAGGATACACATTTGGCCCACAGAAGGAATAGCTTTGACCTTCCCACTGTTTAACTGGAGCAAATTGCAACACAACAGTCAGTGAGTGGGCAGTGTAGGAAAAAGAGCAGCATGGAGACCCTGGGCCAGTTGAAACTTTCATGATTGAGATGTTTAGATTTCTGTCAGGTATCTGCTATGAAGAAAAGGTGCGAGTGAGATCAGCAATGATTTCACAGGTGAATGACTCATTCTTATTGCTGTGGAAGCTGTCTGAAACCAAGGCCACAGCAAACAGCAGCATGAGAGATGAGGAAGAGGTGGAGGAGCCATGAGGCAGGACAGATAATGGCCTGAGGATGGCAAGCGAAGCCAGTGATGTAGCTCTAATCCAATAGGTTAGAGTTGAAGCAATCCCACAGAGGTAGACAATGCAAAGGACGGTGTGATTGACCATGTTAAGGACTGTGGAGAGGTTGAGAGCAAAGTGTGGCAAAGTGCTATAATTGCCCTCAATAGATGCTTTTTGTGACTTTAATTCGTGCTTTGGCAAGTTGACTGGAAAGATTTGAATATGGGCACAGGATTTATGAGGCAGCAACAAATTCAGAGATTTTGAAGAGGTAAGCAAACTGGGTATGGAGTTGTAATCGCAAGGACAGCGGAGGTGGGAAGGTGGCATGTGGTAGCAGCGGCTTTGAAAGGAAGAGAACAGTGTGCAAGCAGCAGAAGCATTCACAATGACAAATCCAACGAACAGATGGATGAAATCTAATTGCGCAAGTTAATGCAATTCTGGCTTAGAATTTAAGGGAACATGGTGAAAATATTCACCCAATAATCTTGGCTCTAGAACCTCCAAGGTGACCAAGATGGGGTTTTAAACCGGTTTAGCGCTGGTTTTGCCCAAGGTTTGTGCAAGACACCATCTTGGTAAAGGAGTGGAAGCCAGGCCGAGTGCCTATTAAAATGCTCACTAGTCCTCATTGAAGAGGCTAAGTGGTATTTTAGTGGCTAACACTTCAACTGACACCTTCTCCTAATAGCAGGCAACTGTTTTTTGGAGGAAAACCCAATTGATGTCGTTTCCAGGCACTACTTAAAGGGATACTTTGCATTATTGCCATGGACACATTGCGAGACTTTCTGAAACACTTTGTCAAGACTTCACCGATGCTGTATCAACACTTTTCTGGAAATTTTCTAGGATTTTACCTTTTCTAAAAAAACAGCTAAGTGCAGTGCTATATTCCTCCACATTGAACTCTTCTTAGCAGTGACCAACAGAAAGGGCGTGGAAAATTTGCTTCCCCTCCCCCCCGCCCCGCCAGTCCCTCCCTCTGGATACAGGACATCCCAGCTGTGTCTTGGAGGATCTTCTCTATCAGGTCCTCAGTGCCACAGAATGAAAGGGCTTTGACAAAGGGTCACCGGGACTCAAAACGTCAGACCTTTTCTCTCCTTACAGATGCTGCCAGACCTGCTGAGATTTTCCAGCATTTTCTCTTTTGGTATGGCTCCTGCTCTGCCCAAGAATGCAAGAAACTACAAAGGGTTGTGAACTTAGCCCAATCCATCACTCAAATCAACCTCCCATCCATTGACTCTGTCTACACTTCCCACTGTCTTGGAAAAACAGCCAGCATAATCAAAGACCCCACACACCCTGGACATACTCTCTTCCACCTTCTTCCGTCGGGAGAAAGGTATAGAAGTCTGAAGTCACATACCAACCGATTCAAGAACAGCTTCTTCTCTGCTGCCATTAGACTTTTGAATGGACTTGCCATACATTAAGTTGATCTTGCTATGTCTGTAACACTACATTCTGCACCCTCTCCTTCCCATTTCCCCTATGTGCGATATGCTTTGTCTGTATAGCGCACAAGAAACAACACTTTTCACTGTATACTAATAAATGTGACAATGGATCCAATCAAAATTACAGAATAAAAATGTATCTAACCAGTGTTTGAGAACTGAACCTGCAGGCTTTTACTTTAAACCTCCAGGCAAATTCCAATTATGATAATCAGCAGTTAGGACTGGATTCTAACGGGCTAATCCTAATAGCACTGCAGCCATTTAGAGATGGTTCTCATCCTTTGGCCAGTATAACCTGCATGTTTTGTTGGTGACCTTCTCTTCTTCATCTCTCTGTCTGGCATTGATCTTGTTCTGGGTTTCTCCGGCTCCA
Source organism: Mustelus asterias (assembly GCF_964213995.1). Classification (NCBI taxonomy): domain Eukaryota; kingdom Metazoa; phylum Chordata; class Chondrichthyes; order Carcharhiniformes; family Triakidae; genus Mustelus; species Mustelus asterias. Next base: position 14,960,635 of record NC_135823.1, read on the forward strand.
GCTGAGATGAAGGCGTGCTGGCGGAACTGATTTCCTGTTCTGAGGGTGACGGGGTAATCATTTGGAGAAACATTCTTGGGCAGTGACTAATACAGATACAATGTGATCACGCTGACCGGGGGAGCCGATCCCATCTGTGTCAATGACTGGAAGCGAGAGCATGTAGTTAGAAGATTGGTAGAGACATGAGATTTGAATGCAATAAATTCCACTCTCCTCATTGACCTTGGCCTGTTGGTTTGAATGACATCCTGTGGGGAACTTTACTGTAAAAACTCATCAAGAGTGGAACTCTGCCAGATCTGATGATGACCTTACGGCAAGTTTTTTTCTGTCTGTTTAAGTTTCGGTGTATGATTTGATTCTCTGGCACTGAAGCAAAGACAGTGAATAGGTTAAATTTGATTTAATCTTTGACTGCGAGTGATTAACCTTCAAGTCAGCCTTTGTTAGGCAAAGTTGTCTGTGCCAACAGTGGTTTTAACAGTTGGGCTTACTTGATAGACCAGATTCCAGCCTGGATGTTGTGTAACAATAGAGTCAAGTCGTCACATCATCAGTTTGGAATGGGGCCTGAGCAGTGAATTGCAGAGAAATGTGAGCTGAACACGAGCACCGTACAGCCAGGGCCCTCAACTCAGAGGAGATTCTTCATGGGTATATGCAGTTAATATCACTGTCATAAAGTAAGTCAGATCTCATCTGTGCTGCTGCTGCTGTTTACAGAATCTGTGCAAAAGAAAAACACACCAGCAGCTTCAAGACCAGCTACTGTTTATTTCTATTTAAAATGAAAGTAATTGCACTTATAGTCAATGAGGTCTCTTTAACCATTATTATAACATCGGGTTTTTGTAAATCTGATGTTATAATAATGAGCTAATTTTGAAGGTGGCAGTACGGAAGCATGCATTTAACAGATTGCTTTATCGGGTGGCTGTGTGATGTGAGTGTTGCATACTGTGTTGTGATGCAGAGTCTTACTCCAGATCAGCCGAAGAATTTCTTTGACTTGCAGTGTTAACTCCTGAGTGCCGGTCTTGTTTGCCTTTTTCTGGTGCTTGTAAATTGCATGTCCTGATTGGGTTCATCTTGGAGCTCTCAGTTTCTCAACCGAGAACTGAGGTTTTTTAGATATTCAAATCAGAATCAAGTACGATGTTTATGATCTTCGCTGAGTCGTATATTTAAGTTGCAAATCAAAATAGAATTATCTTTTAGTCACTGGATTATAGCATCGTAACAGTGAGGCACACATGAATGCAGAAGGACAAGGTGTCAAGTTAGGAGATTTGCTTTCCCTGAGGGTGAGAAACTGCTGGGATGTCAGCCACTGATGAATACAAGCACATACATTAAGAGTAAATTGAGGTCAAACCTGGCGGAAATTCAATATCTAACGTCAATACACCAAGAGCAAATATTATTGAAAACATGGCGTTTCATCCTCATGTAAGTGGCTTAGGGCTCGAGAATAAACTAAATACAGACTACATCACTAAATACAGACTGAAGAAAGGTCTTGGATATGAGAGGGCCAGGGTTTGATTTGAATTGATTTATTATTGTCACATGGTTAGATTGATTGACCATGCTAAATTGACCCTTAGTGTCCCGGGATGCGTAGGTTAGAGGGATTAGCGCGGTAAATATGTGGGGTTACGGGGATAGGGGCTGGGTGGGATTGTGGTCGGTGTAGACTCAATGGGCCGAATGGCCTCCTTCTGCACTGTAGGGATTCTATGATGATTTAATCTATTGGGATACTGTGAAATGTATTGTTTCTTGCGTGCTATACAGACAGAGCATACCATACATAGAGTACATAGGAGAGCAGGAAGAGAGGGTGCAGAACATAGTGTTGCAGTTAGAAAGAACAAAGAACAATACAGCACAGGAACAGGCCCTTCGGCCCTCCAAGCCCGCGCTGCTCCCTGGTCCAAACTAGACCATTCTTTTGTATCCCTCCATTCCCACTCCGTTCATATGGCTGTCTAGATAAGTCTTAAACGTTCCCAGTGTGTCCGCCTCCACCACCTTGCCTGGCAGCGCATTCCAGGCCCCCACCACCCTCTGTGTAAAATATGTCCTTCTAATATCTGTGTTAAACCTCCCCCCCCCTTCACCTTAAACCTATGACCCCTCGTGAACGTCACCACCGACCTGGGGAAAAGCTTCCCACCGTTCACCCTATCTATGCCTTTCATAAATTTATACACCTCTATTAAGTCTCCCCTCATCCTCCGTCTTTCCAGGGAGAACAACCCCAGTTTACCCAATCTCTCCTCATAACTAAACCCCTCCATACCAGGCAACATCCTGGTAAACCTCCTCTGTACTCTCTCCAAAGCCTCCTCGTCCTTCTGGTAGTGTGGCGACCAGAACTGGACGCAGTATTCCAAATGCGGCCGAACCAACGTTCTATACATCTGCAACATCAGACCCCAACTTTTATACTCTATGCCCCGTCCTATAAAGGCACGCATGCCATATGCCTTCTTCACCACCTTCTCCACCTGTGACGTCACCTTCAAGGATCTGTGGACTTGCACACCCAGGTCCCTCTGCGTATCTACACCCTTTATGGTTCTGCCATTTATCGTATAGCTCCTCCCTACATTATTTCTACCAAAATGCATCACTTCGCATTTATCAGGATTGAACTCCATCTGCCATTTCTTTGCCCAAATTTCCAGCCTATCTATATCCTTCTGTAGCTTCTGACAATGCTCCTCACTATCTGCAAGTCCTGCCAATTTTGTGTGGTCCGCAAACTTACTGATGACCCCAGTTACACCTTCTTCCAGATCGTTTATATAAATCACAAACAGCAGAGGTCCCAATACAGAGCCCTGCGGAACACCACTAGTCACAGGCCTCCAGCCGGAAAAAGACCCTTCTACTACCACCCTCTGTCTTCTGTGACCAAGCCATCTAGCCACCTCCCCTTTATCCCATGAGATCCAACCTTTTTCACCAGCCTACCATGAGGGACTTTGTCAAACGCTTTACTAAAGTCCATATAGACGACATCCATGGCCCTTCCCTCGTCAACCATTCTGGTCACTTCTTCAAAAAACTCCACCAGGTTTGTGAGGCATGACCTCCCTCTCACAAAACCATGTTGACTATCGTTAATGAGTTACAGATAGGAGATTGTGAACTTAGATTTGTAACTCCCAGTTTACCTAAATTTTTACTGTTGCTTACAATACTTGCAATCTGAGCTTTGAGACGCTGGTTTGAGACGCTGGTCCCAGAAATAGGACAGCTGGACAGCAAACTACTGCAGATGCTGGAAATCTGAAATACAAACAGAAAGTTCTGGAAATACTCAATGGGGTATCTTGTGCTATCAAATAAACCTGTTGGACTGTAACCTGGTGTTGTGAGACTTCTTACTGTGCCTACCCCAGTCCAACGCCGGCATCTCCACATCAATACTCAGTGGGTCAGGGACTATCTATTTACTGTTTCAGTGTGTGCAGTAATTAGGTCATATGACCAAATCAGGTCATAGCTTCCATCTATCTGTGAGTTTCAGGTGGTTGTGAGTTTCCCACGGGTCAACAAAGGACATCCCCTTCACTTGGACATTGTGGGGACATGGGCAGCTGCTCTTTGCCTGATCACTAGGAACAAATGGGCGGCACGGTGGCACAGTGGTTAGCACTGCTGTCTCACATCGCCAGGGTCCCGGGTTCAATTCCGGCCTTGGATCACTGTCTGTGTGGAGTTTGCACATTCTCTCCGTGTCTACGTGGGTTTCCTTCGGGTGCTCTGATTTCCTCCTACACTCCAAAGATGTGCGGGTTAGGTGGATTGGCCATGCTAAATTGCCCCTTAGTGTCAGAGGGATTAGCTAGGGTAAATAAGTGGAGTTGTGGGGATGGGGCCTGGGTGGGATTGTGGTTGGTACAGACTTGATGGGCCAAATGGCCTCCTTCTGCACTGTAGGGATTCTATTCTATTCAAAGTGACTGCACAGGCTCTTTATCTCTTGGGAAAACCAAGTCAGCGGAGATTAGATACTTCCTGCTCTCCAACTGGATCAGGGAATGCTTCTTTAAAATGATTTTCTAATGTTGTGGCTCCAGCCATAAACCACAGATGTCACGGAGCAGGATCTTACAGGCATTTCAGACTACTTGGAGGAAGTTTATTTTCTTCTCTGTGTGTAAGGATTGACAAGTTGGGCAGCTACACAAACCCAAACAGATCGGCACTGGACACGAGACACATGCCAGAAAGTGGCTTTCTTGATTTTCCAATACTGTACTGGAGCTTTTAGTCACAGGAATGCAAAGAAGAAGAGATGTTGTTTGTATGCATGGGGCCGGACAGTGCTCCAGAAAAACTCTCGGGGGGCAGTGGGACCAGGTAACTAGCAGTCAATTTCAGTGACCTTCCATCTATCTGAGAGTTTCAGGTGGTTGTGAGTTTCTCACTGGTCAACAAAGGACATCCCCTTCACTTGGGCATTGTGGGGACATGGGCAGCTGATCTTTGCCTGATCACTAGGAACAAATGGGCGGCACGATGGCTTTTAAGGGGCATCTTGACAAATACATGAATAGGATGGGAATAGAGGGATATGTTCCCCGAAAGGGTAGGGGGTTTTCGTTCAGTCGGGCAGCCTGGTCGGTGCAGGCTTGGAGGGCCAAAGGGCCTGTTTCTCTGCTGTAATTTTCTTTGTTCTTTGTTATACAAGTGGTCAGGGTTCATGATCAGTTTTAACAGACTCTGGTGCCAGTAAATACAATCTCAATTCTCCATCCAGCAACAGTTGCACACCTCATCTTCCCTCTGTTAATGACTACCACCACCTCCTCGCAACACAATGCGAAAAGTAAAGCCATCACATGGGGCGACACAGTGGCACAGCGGTTAGCACTGTTGCCTCACAGCATCAGGGACCCAGGTTTGATTCCTGGCTTGGGTCACTGTCTGTGCGGAGTCTGCACGTTCTCCCTGTGTCTGTGTGGATTTTCTCGGGGTGCTCTGGTTTCCTCCCACAGTCCAAAAAACGTGCTGCAAGAGGGGTCAGAGAATGCCAGACCTGGCAGCATTGTGGTTAGCACAGCTGTGAGGCAATTCCTGCTTTGTGTCGCTGTCTGAACATTCTCCCCTGTCTGCATGGGTTTTCCTCCGGGTGCTCCGGTTTCCCCCCACAACCCGAAAGACATGCTGGTTGGGGCATTGGCCGTGCTAAATTCTTCCTCAGTGTACCCAAATAGGCGTTGGAATGTGGTGACTAGGGGATTTTCACAGTAACTTCATTGCAGTGTTAATGTAAACCTACTTGTGACACTAATAAAAACTTAACCATGCCTTTGGCAACCTGCTAGCTACTGCCTTTCAGCATTAACAGCAACAAGAGTTGAAAGCTGAGGTAGTAAACTTGGCACAACATCTGGAGTGGAGTCCTATTGCGCAGTTAGTGTTTCCCTCAGTTTTGCGCCTTCCGGCAACTTTTGCAGCTGACTAGGCCCCAAATTTTATTGGCTTTCCCCTTTGCTCTGGATGCCAGTTTTAGGTCGAGAGGGGTTACAGATGCTAGGCAAGTCTGCACCTCATCAAAACCATGCCTGGCCTACATAGGGTGGCACAATGTTAGCACTGCTGCCTCAATGCCAGGGACCCGGGTTTGAAATCTGGCTTGGGTCACTGTCTGTGCAGAGTCTGCACGTTCTCCCTGTGTCTGTGTGGGTTTCCTCCCACACTCCAAAGATGTGCTGGTTAGGTGCATTGGCCATGCTAAATTCTCCCATAGTGTACCCAAACAAGTACTGGAGTGTGGCGATTAGAGGATTTTCACATTAAGCCTGCTTGTGACAATAGATAAACTTAGAGACAGTTCACAGATAAAACAGTTAGCCCATATGTGTTCCTTCTCGGAACAAGATAGCACAAAATAAATGAACAGCCCAAAAAAAAAGCTGATTCCTGTCATTTGTACCCCCATCCTATAACTGCAGTGCTTACACTAATGAGCAAGAGTTTTCCCACATTTTCCAAGAGCATTCATTTACAAGCTGAGGCATTTGATTCATTTCGAGTCCATGTGACTCTTCTTTAGAGCTTGTTTCTCTCTCTCTCCACAGATGGTGCCAGATCTGCTGAGTTTTTCCAACATTTTGTCTTCATTTCAGATTTCCAGCATGGGCACAGTATTTAGCTTTTACTTTGGCCTTTTATCACAAGTCATGACAAATACGAAACATTGCTTGTTGGCCTGAAGCATTGACAACTTCCCCATCCTCCATGATGGAAGAGGCCAGTTTGCAAATTACAAATTGGAAACATTGGCAACAGTATTCAGCCACAAGTGCTGAGTGGATGATCCATTGCGGCCCCTTCCTGAGGTCTCCATCATCGCTAGTGCCAGTCATCAGCTGATTCGATTCATTCCACATGATAAGATATCGCTAAAGGCACTGGATACTTCTAGGGTTACGGACTCTTACCGAATGGCCTACTCCTGCTTCTGTTTTCTCTGTTTCTATGTTTCAAGCTGAACATCGTACTGAAGACTTGTGCTTCATAATTAGCTACATCTCTAGTCAAGTTGTTCCCATACAGGGTGGAAACTGGCCCAGGAATGTCGAGTCAACGAGGCCAAATCCAATCCAGCAAATTACCATTCCATTAGTCTACTCTCAAGTCATCGAAGTAAGCGAAGGTGTTTTAACAGGGCTATCAAGAGGCACTTACTCATAATAACCAGCTCACTGATACCTAGTTTGGCTTTTGCCAGGACCACTCAATGCTTGACCTCATTACAGCCAAACATAGATTCCAGAACTCAGGTAAGAGTGACAGAGCATTTGACAGAGTGTGGCATCAAGGAGCCCTAGCAAAACTGGAGTCAATGGGCATCATGGGGAAAACTCTCTGCTGGTTGGAGTCAGACTAGCCCTATAGGAAGATGGTTGTACTTGTTGGAAGTCAATCATCTGAGTCTCAGGACGTCACTGCAGGAGTCCCCCAAGGTCGTGTACTGGGCCCAACCATCTTCAGCTGTTTCATCAATGACCGACCTTCCATCATAAGGTCAGAAGTGGGGATGCTTGCTGATGATTTCACAATGTTTAATCCCATTTGCAAATCTTCAGTTAATGAAACTGTCCATAAGTAAGAAGACCTGAGCTAAATTCGGGGCTTCTGCAAATGCATGGTGTGAATGTTCTTTGCCAGTTAAAGGCCAGGCAAAACTGGCAATGGCCATCTCCAACAAGAGAGTATCTAACCATCACTCCTTGACATTCGGCAACATTAACCATCGCATATCAACATCCTAGGAGTCAACCAAAAACTTAACTGTACCATTCATATGGTGGTTACAAGACCATATTAGAGGTTGGGAATTCTGCAATGGGTGGCATACCACCTGACCCTCCCTCCACAAAGCCTGTACAAGGCACAAGTCAGGAGTATGATGGAATACTCTTCCCTTGCCTGGATGGGTGCAGCTCCAATAATACTCAAAGTTCGACACTATCTGGAACAAAGCAGCCCACTTGATTGGCACCCCATTCACCATCTTCAACATTCACTCCGCCCAGCACTGATGTACAGTGGCAGCCGTGTGTACGATCTACAAGATGCACTGAAGCAACTCACTAACGCTACTTAGACAGCACCTTCCAAACTTGTGACCTCTACTACCTGGAAGGACAAAGTGCACCAGAGACATAGAAACACCACCACCCGCAAGTTCCCTTGCAAACCACAGACCATCCTGACTTGGAAATATCTAATCACTCATCCTATTAATAACTAACCTGTACAGTGTAATTCCAAAACACCTATTTTTGTTTGCTATATAAAGACTCCACAGAATTATCATCTGCTCAGTGCTGGTGAATTAGTCAGCTATCTGGGAGGATGCGAGGAGAAATGCTCACTATTTTGCAGTGAGCTGAGTGATGGTACAAATGGAATCCTGTGCAGCGCTCACACCAGCATTGTTACTTCACAATGGCATCTTCTTCCAAACAAGTTAAGTTGGTGGAAGGGCAGCAAGATTGATAATTCTGTCTTGTAGAAACATGTATGTGGCATTATAATGTTTGCAAATTATGGGCCCCATATCCCCAAGTAATAATCGCAAATCTAATTTCCAGTGTAATTGACTGGATATGAAGTGTTTTGGGTTGTTTGAAGGAAGTGAGCAGTGCTGGTGTTTCTGCAGTTTACATCCCATGTGGAAAATCTGATGGTTTGGGGGATTTTCAGTGTCTGAATGTTCCTGGTTCTGTTTTTCTTCCTGTGATGATGCAGTGGGTGTGATGACACATCGAGGGATCAGTTATAAAAGTTGCATGACTCATTCACATACAAAACACATTCATTCCCTTTATTGTAACAGGCGATTGGGCTGAGCAATGCTGGATACCTTCCAAAAATAGTCTTCTGACTTTCTTTATTCATTCACAAGATGTGGGCATTGCTGGCTGGCAAGGCCAGCATTTATTGGCTATCACTAATTTTCCTTCAGGAGCTACTCTTTTGAACCGCTGCAGTCCCTGAGGTGTAGGCACCCGCGCTGAGCTGTTAGGGAGGGAGTTCTAGCATTTTCACCCAGAAACAGTGAAGGAACGGTAATATATTTCCAAGAGAGGGTGTTGAGTGGCTTGGAGGGGAACTTCCAGGTGGTGGTGTTCCCATGTATCTGCTGCTCTTGTCCTTCTAGATAGTAATGGCATGGGTTTGGAAGGTGCTGCCAAAGGAACAGAAAGGATACAGAAGAGGTTTACCAGGCCTGCTCTGGAGGGTATTAGCTATGAGGAGAGGTTGGATAAACTCAGTTTGTTCTCATTGGAATGACAGAGGTTGAGGAGCGACCTGATAGAGGTTTACAAGATTGAGTGGCATGGACAGAGTGGATAGTCAGATGCTCTTTCCTAGGATAGAAAAGTCAAGTATTAGGGGACATAGGTTTAAAGTGTGTGGGGGGAAAGTTTAGCGGAGATGTGCGAAGCAAGTCTTTTGCATGGAAGGTGGGGATTAATTCCGGTGTCGGGTGATTGTCTGCGTGGAGTTTGCATCTTCTCCCCATGTTTGTGTGAGCTTCCTTCAGTCCAAAGGTTGTTTGGCCATGCAAAATTGTCCCTTAGTGTCAGGGTAAATACATAGGGTTACGGGGATTGAGCCTGGGTGGGACTGTTGTCACTGTCACTGCAGGCTCGATGAGTCAAATGGCCTCCCTCTGTACTGAAGGGATTCAATTCAATGAATTCCGTGATGGTGATGCAATTGAATGTCAAGGGGAGATGGTCAGATTCTCTGTTGCTGGAGATGGTCATTGCCTGTCAGTTGTGTGATGCAAAAGTTATTTGCCACTTGTCAGCCCAGGCCTGCATATTGCCCAGGCCTTGCTGCATTTGACTACTTCAGTATCTGAGGAGTCGCGAATGGTGCTGAACATTGTGCAATTATCACTTCTGACCTTATGACGGAGGGAAGGTCATTGATTAAGCAATTGAAGATAATTGGGCCTAGGACACTACCCTGAGGGACTCCTGCAGTGATGTCCTGGGACTGAGATGACTGATCTCCAACAATCACAACCATCTTCCTTTGTGCCGGGTATGACTCCAACCAGCGGAGGGTTTTTCCCCGATTCCCATTGACTCCAGTTTTGCGAGGGCTTCTTGATGCCACACTTGGTCAAATGCTGGATTGATATCAAGGGCAATCACTCTCACCTCACCTCTGGAGTTCAGCTCTTTTGTCCATGTTTGAACCAAGGCTGTAGTGAGGTCAGGAGTTGATTGGCCCTAGCAGAACCCAAATTGGGCGCCACTGAACAGGTTATTGCTGAGCAGGTGCTCCTTGATAACACTGTTGATGACCCCTTCCATCACTTTACTGATGATCGAGAGTAGACTGATGGAGTAGTAATTGGCCAGGTTGGATTGGTCCTGCTTTTTGTGTACAGGACATACCTGGACAATTTTCCACAATAGCGGGTAGATGTCAGTGTTGTAACTGTACTAGAACAGCTTGGTCAGGGGTGTGGCAAGTTCTGGAGCTCAAGTCTTCAGTACTATTGCTGGAATATTGTCAGGACCCATTGCCTTTGCAGTATCCAGTACCTTCAGCAATTTACTGATGTCACGTGGAGTGAATGGAATTGACTGAAGACTGACATCTGTGATGCTGGGGACCTCCAGAGGAGGCCGAGATGGATCATCTACTCGGCACTTCTGGCTGAAGATTATTGGGAATGTTTCAGCCTTATCTTTTGCACTGATGTGCTGGGCTCCTCCATCATTGAGGATGTGGATATTTGTGGAGCCTCCTCCTCCGGTGAATTGTTTAATTGTCTACCACCATTCACGACTTGATGTGGCAGGACTGCAGAGCTAACATCTGATCCGTTGGTTGTAAGATTGCTTAATTCTCTTCTTCAGATTCTGTTTATGCCATTTGGCACACAACTAGTCTTGTGTTGTAGCTTCATCCAGTTAAAACTACATTTTTAGGTATGCCTGCTGTTGCTCCTGGCATACCCTCCTGCACTCTTCATTGAACCAGGGTTGATCCACTGGCTTGATGGCAATGTTAGAATGGGGGATATGATGGGCCATGTGGTTACAGGTTGTGATTGAATACAATTCTGCTGCTGCTGATGGCCCACTGCTCCTCATGGATGCCCAGTCTTGAGTTGCTAGATCTGTTTGAAGTCTATCCCATTTAGCACTGTGGTTGTGTCATACAACACAATGGAGGGACTTCCGCAAGGACTGTGTGGTGGTCACTCCTACCCATACTATCATGGACAGATGCATCTGCGGCAGGCAAGTTGGTGGGAATGAGGTCGAGTATGTTTTTCCCTCTTGGTGGTTCCATCACCACCTGCCACAGTTCCAGTTTAGCAGTGATGTCCTTTAGGACCCAGCCAACTCAGTTAGTGGTGGTGCTACTGAGCCACTCTTGGTGATGGACATTGAAGTCCCCACCCAGAGTGCATTCTGTGTCCTTGCCACCCTCAATGCTTCCTCCAAGTGATATTCAACATGGAGGCATATTGATTCACCAGCTGAGGGGGATGGTACGTGGTAATCAGCAGGAGGTTTCCTTACCCATGTTTGACCTGGTGCCATGAAACTTCATGGAGTCAGGAGTCAATGTTGAGGACTCCCAGGGCAACTTTCTCCCAACTGTATAGCATTTGCTGCCACCTCTGCTGGGTCTACCGGTGAGACAGGAGATATCCAAGGATGGTGATGATGATGTTTGGGACATTATCTGTAAGGTATGATTCCGTGAATATGACTATGTCAGGTTGTTGCTTGACTAGTCTGAGAGTCAGACAGCTCTCCCCATTCTGGCACAAGCACCCAGTTGTTAGCCAGAAAGACTTTGCAGGCTGGACAGAGCTGAGTTTGCTATTGTCATTTGCAGAGACAATGAAACACTGCATTAAGTAAACTGGTTCTCCTATCTTCTGTATGATAGAATGATGAAGATGAGTGAGACATGGCCAATTATAAATCAACAAGCTGATTAATTTTACATATTACATGTAAATGAGCAGGATAATAATGTTTGCAATGCATTTGATTTTGATTTGACTTATTATTGTCACATGTATTAGTATACAGTGAAAAGTATTGTTTCTTGCATGCTATACAGACAAAGCATAGCCTTCATAGAGAAGGAGAGTGTGTAGAATGTAGTGTTACAGTCATAGCTAGGGTGCAGAGAAAGATCAACTTAATGCGAGGTAGGTCCATTCAAAAGTCTGATGGCAGCAGAGAAGAAGCTGTTCTTGAGTCGATTGGTACGTAACATCAGACTTTTGTATCATTTTCCCGACAGAAGAAGGTGGAAGAGAGAATGTCCGTGGTGCATAGGGTCCTTAATTATGCTGGCTGCTTTTCCAAGGCAGCGGGAAGTGTAGACAGAGTCAATGGATGGGAGGCTGGTTTGCATGGTGGATTGGGCTACATTCATGATCTTTTGTAGTTCCTTGCAGTCTTGGACAGAGCAGGAGCCATACTAAGCTGTGATACAACCAGAAAGAATGCTTTCTATGGTGCATCTGTAAAAGTTGGTGAGAGTCGTAGCGAACATGCCAAATTTCCTTAGCCTTCTGAGAAAGCAGAGATGTTGGTGGGCTTTCTTAACTATAGTGTTGGCATGGGGGGGGGGGGGGGGCTAGGACAAGCATTGTTAAACTGAAATTAACCGGAAAATGCTGGATAAACTCAGCAGGTCAGCCAGTGTCTGTGGAGGGAGAAACTGAGTTATCATTTTGAGTCCATTTGCTTCACATTGTCTCTGAAGAAAAATAATATTGGACTCCAAACCTTAACTCTATTTCTCTCTCCACAGGCGCTGCCAGACCTGCCCGAGTTAATCCAGTGTTTTCTGTTAATTTCAAATTTTCAGCATCTGCAGTAATTTGCTTTTATCTTAACGTTAAACTGGAATGGGGGGGATGATCACTCTGTGACTGACTTCCCTCCCCAATCTCTGCAGACACTCTGTGCGTCCATTCTTGGCTGGACCAGAAGCCAAAGACTTGAGCTTTGACTGATATCCGGCTCTTTGTGACAGCGGATACTCAGCTGCTGGTTAAGTCTGCCATTGTGATGTCAGATCGTGTCTCTGGATAGCCATCTCTTGTGAACCAACATCAAAGAAGCTATTCCAAAAGACCAGGATGATTGTTTAACTGGAAGGTTGCTTTAACTGACCCCGATGGGAGACCCTTAATTGATGAAAGTTTCAAATGGGTTTGCCTCACATTGGTAGCAATTAGCTATGAGTTCAATTCAGTCTCATGAGCTAAACTGTATTCATAGAAATGCCTCACTACGAATCAATTCAGACTCGCTAAGTCAAAGTCAAAACTTCAGAAATTCCATACCTCCATACAGCTTCAAAATAATTGGGAAAATATCCTGGGATAGCTCCTGTTGATCTTTCTCTACACTCTAACGATGACTGTAACACACTATTCCACACCCTCTGCTTTCCTTCTCCCCAACGTACTCTATGTGCAGTATGTTTTATCTGTGTAGCGCACAAGAAACAATGCTTTTCACTGTATCCCAATACAGTGAAGTAATAAATAATAAATCAAATCCTTACACATTTTTGGAATTGCTCTTTCTGTTTGATAATGTGAAGGTCAGAGAACAGTTCAGGTGCAGCGGGCTCTGACGAAGGGTCATCCAGACTCGTAACATTGACTCTATTCTCTCTCCACAGGTGCTGTCAGACCTGCTGAGGCTTTGCAGCATTTTCTGTTTTTGTTTCAGATTGCAGTATCTGCAGTAATTTGCTTTTATATCAGACGCAGATGTGTCTGGTCTTGGGAAGGATATTAGGGAAATTTAGATGAGCTACTCCTCAATTCTTCTGCTTCTCTTTAATGTTTTATGATGAATGCAAATTTTGTTTTTGTTTTAAATGTATTTTGGAGAATTTTGCAGCTGCCTTTTATTGTTTTGAGCAGATGTGAAGTCATTTCCTTTTTTATGTCACTGCAGTAATACAATCTGAAGTGTAGGGTAATGGGGTGGAGAACTGCCTAATGTATTTGTTTTTAATTCCTAACAGATGAATAGTTAACTACAAAGAATTCATGCTGGGTTGAATCAAATTGTATCTGAGCATTTACTTCCAGATGGGAAGAATGACTGGGCTGTGAAATATGGGCAGCACTTGCTGAAGAATCCTAAGTGTGCCACTAGCTACACTGATGAGCATATATTTTTTTTTGAACTAGAGGAACTTGGGGCATTGATAGTTCCCCATTTTGTCTCAGCCAATCAGAGTCAACTTGCCAACCAATCAGCACCCTTTATTCCTGCACTATAAGTTGTTATCATATGAAATTTGGCATTCTTGAGCTTGTCCTGGTGAGTGCAAGATGAAAAACTTCAGCAGCATGCCTCTTTTCAGCAAAATGTGGATTACTTGCATTTTGTTTGGGAAAGAAGAAGCCGTGAGGTTTGTACAATTCTCTGCCTAATTTAACTGGCCCAAAGGGTGGCTGGCCTCGGATCATGCGAGGCTATCTCCGTGCAGTTATACTTGTCTTGTTTTGTTTGGGAAGAGTCGGACATGAGTTAGAATGGCACAAAATGTGATGTCGGATGGTCTGATCAAAATGTCCAAAGCGGAAGATAATTTTTTCTGGCTTCAATTTGTTGGAGGAGGGTGGGTGATAGTTCAGCCAAGCCAGCTCTGTGTAAATTTTCGCTCATCGGTTTGGAGTCATCAGAATATTATTTACTTAGTAATGATGCAATTACACAGCAATAATAAAATAGAACGAGAGCAATGGCCTGCTTATCTGTAGTAACATTGCAGAACCCTGCTGAGCAAATTTAGATAAGAAGTTACAATGCGACACAGCCAGACAAGTGCGATAGTCTACACTTGAAATAATCTCAGTGGCAAACCCCCAAAGGCTTAAATTCCTTGCATGCCGCCAAAGAAAGCTATACTGTCACATTACAATGACAAGTAGAGGCATATTGGAAATGTATACTGTTCCTTCACTATCGCTGGGTCAACATCCGGGAACTTCCTCCCTATAGCACGGACTGCAGAAATTCAAGAAGGCCGTTCACCATCAGATCTCAAGCTATTAGGGATGAGCAATAAATGCTGGTCTAGCAGTGAAGCCCACACCCTGATCATTAAACGTTCAGATGTGTAACTAATATCAGTGTTGTGTTAAACATTGTGATTTTGCAGTGGCCAACCTATAAGATTTCCTTCCCAAAACAACATCGGTGGACTAGATGGGTTTTTCTGACAAGGCATCACCTCTTAGTCATCGGTACTGATGCTGCATTTTTATTCCAGATTTATTCAATTGGCGAAATTTAAATTCCCCACTATTGTGGTGTGATTTGACCTGATTTCCCCGATCACAAATCCAGACCTCTGCATTGTTAGTCTAGTAGCATAATCACAGTGCCACTGTAGTACTCACTGGACTTCCTGAGCTGTTCATTTTCAGTGATGCAAACCTATTTAACACCACCTCCCATCTACTTTTATGTACCCAATATTTCTCCTCTTTCCCCCCTACACCACCACCTCTAATTCCATCCTCCTGTTTTGTGAAGACCGAGGCAAAGTTTTTGTTATGTATCTTCATCTCACCTGCTTCCATAAGAAGATTCCAAGCCCCACGTTCCTTCAACAATTCTTTTACTTTATTTGTATGTTTGCACAAAGATTTTTGGCTTATTTTTATGTTGTCCTATTACCTTTTCTTGGACTCTGTTTGCGCTTGTAACCTTTACTAATTTTGCCTGACATTTTTTAGATTGTGTCCGCTTTCCAGTTGGATTGCAGATCTCTAAGCCTCCTTTATCTGTTTTATCTGAACCCCCTGTTTCCTCAGTATTCACTGACCTCTAATTTTGGATGTTGAAACTCTCTTTCCTTGTGGAAATATGCTTGCTTTATATCCTAACTATCTCTGATTTGAAGGACTGCCATTGCTCATTTATGTTCTGTTTTGCTCACTATATATTTCCAGTGCAACTGCAAATTATTCCTTTTTAAATGACTAGAAGTGGCTCTTCCAGTTATGATGTGGTGATGCCGGCGTTAGACTGGGGTGGGCACAGTATGAAGTCTCACAATACCAGGTTAAAGTCCAACACGTTTATTTGGAATCATGAGCTTTCGGAGTGTTGCTCCTTCATCAGGTGAGTGGAGAGGTAGGTTTCACAAACACAGCATATATAGACAAAGACACAATTGCAAGGTGATGGTTGGAATGAGAGTCTTTTCGGGTAATCAAGCGAGTAGCTATAAAGACTTGATTACCTGAAAAGACTCTCATTCCAACCATTATCTTACAATTGTGTCTTTGTCTATATATGCTGTGTTTGTGAAACCTACCTTTCCACTCATCTGATGAAGGAGCAGCGCTCCGAAAGCTTGTGATTCCAAATAAACCTGTTGGGCTTTAACCTGGTGTTGTGAAACTTCTTACTCTTCCAGTAAGGTATTGTTAACCTTTATTTTTTCCCCTCTTTCCATAACTACTTTTTACCGAAGTATAGCATGATCACTATTGGCCAGCTGCTCTCCCACTGAAACATGCGCCACTTCCCTACCTCATTCCCAGGAACTAGATCCAACACTGTTTACTTTTTTTGTTGGGATAAGTGAGCCAGTCTTAATTAAAGACAGGAAAGCCAATTGGTCATTGTACTTATAGATATTTTACTTATTTATTAGTGTCAGAAGTACGTTAACACTGCAATGAAGTTACTGTGAAAATCCCCTAGTCGCCACACTCCGGCACCTGTTCGGGTACATTGAGGGAGAATTTAGCACGGCCAATGCACCTAACCAGCATGTCTTTGGACTGTGGGAGGAAACCAGAGCACCCGGAGGAAACCCACCCAGACATGGGGAAAATGTGCAGACTCCACACAGACAGTGACCCAAGCCGGGAATCAAACCCAGGTCCCTGGCGTTGTGAGGCAGCAGTACTGACTGCGTTGCTACCGTGCTGATATCAGCCTCCTAAAGACAGTATAAATGCAGCAAAATGTCCCAAACTGGGTCAAATGTAAGCACATAGAAACCGCTCCAATATACAAAAACATAAAAAGGGTACCTTAAAATAGTATTCAATCACTATTTGAAACAATCCAGATGCAAAGGCTGGTAAATAGTCGGTAAGAAACACTAATGAATCACCGGTTGTCAAACATCACCTTCAAAGTTCTGTCTGTAATCTCATTCTCACGCTACATATAATCCCTGCGGACATAAAAAACAATATTTTGTTTTTCGTACATGTTTAATGTCTCAGTTTAAAAAGTGTATTGTCACTGAGAATTTTCTGGCACCCATACATAAATAAAAAGCTCTTGTGGAAACAAACTATTAGCACAGTAAGCCAGGACAACACCGTGCTATTGGCAGCAACTTTCACTGCTAAAGTTGTTAGCAGTGTCACACTGTCCAGCAAACCGGTGATAGAATGATGTTGAGGCTAACTCAGTTCACTGTTAATTATGCACAAGGAGCACAGTAACTTCAGGTGAAGACAAGTGCAAGGCTCAATGTTGAAATCTGAAATTACTTTCCAAGATACATCGCTCTTTCATTCGCTCTGATTTGATTTATTATTGTCAAATGTATTAACATACAGTGAAAAGTATTGTTTCTTGCGCGCTATACAGCCACAGCACACCGTTCATAGAGAAGGAAACGAGAGAGTGCAGAATGTAGTGTTACAGTCATAGCGAGGGTGTAGAGAAAGATCAACTTAATGCAAGGTAGGTCCATTCAAAAGTCTGATGGCAGCAGGGAAGAAGCTGTTCTTGAGTCGGTTGGTACATAACCTCAGACGTATCTTTTTCCCAACGGAAGAAGCTGGAAGAGAATATGTCTGGGGTGCGTGGGATCCTTGGTTATGCTGGCTGCTTTTCCGAGGCAGCGGGAAGTGAAGACAGAGTGGATGGGAGGCTGGTTTGCATGATGGATTGAGCTACATTCACGATCTTTTGTAGTTCCTTGTGGTCTTGGACAGAGCAGGAGCCATAACAAGCTGTGATACAACCAGAAAGAATGCTTTCTATGATGCATCTGTAAATGTTGATGAGAGTTGCAGCGGATATGCCAAATTTCCTCGACGGCTCTCACCAACTTTTACAGATACACCATAGAAAGCATTCTTTCTGGTTGTATCTGATTGGGAAAATGGCACATCATTACCTGGCTTTTTGTTAAACTGTATTAAACAGTTTTGTACTTTTCTAATCTCACCAAGGAAAGTTTAGTTGTGTCCATTTTGGTGCAAGTAGAATCATGCAAACCCTACAGTGCAGAAGGAAACCATTCGGCCCATTGAGTCTGCACCGAACACAATCCCACCCAGGCCCTATCCCCATAACCCCACATGTTTATCCCGCTAATCCCTCTAACCTATGCATCCCGGGACACTAAGGGGCAATTTAGCATGGCCAATGCACCTAACCCACACATCTTTGGACTGTGGGAAGAGACTGGAGCACCCAGAGGAAACTCACGCAGACATGGGGAGAACGTGCAGACTCCACACAGACAGTGACCCAAGCCGGGATTCGAACTCGGGATCCTGGTGCTGTGAGGCAGCAGTGCTAACCACTGTGCCACCCTCAATTGGTTGCCTTGTCCACTCCGTTTCCAGCTACCAGGTTTTCTTGTGTTGACATTATCCGCTTATACTTTCAGCAACTTGCCTTGCACAGAAATTTAAAAACCAAGCCACGAAACGGTCTATGGAGTTAATGGCGGATGACATTAGATGCCCTGCGACATCGCAAAAGTCCCAATTATTCCCATTTCTTTTTTAAAATTTTGCAGCAGCGTGCTGCAAATTCTGGATATGCCGTATGGTTTGAATTGATGCTTGGTTTATATTTGTAAATCATGCAGCCAGAAATGACATGCATCAGCAAAGCCAGGCTACCATTGATCTTTGGCTTATGTGTTAGTTCAGAAACTCCCAACATGAGAGCTTAGAGTTGGACAGAAAGACTTGGAGCTTTGCAGCCGCTAATTCCCAGCTCACTTGCTTACAGGCAGTACGGTCAGTTTCGGCTGCTGTCCAGACCTTTTTTAGCTGGTGGCAAAGGCAGCAGGATTGAATAAAGCAGATATCATTCCTTGAGGCCAAGACAACCTGCAATTTTAGCCAATCTGACACCAAAGCTCTGATTTGGTTGGGATCTCAGGGCAAGAGTTGAGATTATTACAGCAGCACAGTGGTTAGCACTGCTGCCTCACGGCGCCAGGGACCCGGGTTCGATTCCCGGCTTGGGTCACTGTCTATGTGGAGTTTGCACGTTCTCCCGGTGTCTGCTTGGGTTTGCTCCGGGTGCTCCGGTTTCCTCCCACAGTCCAAAGATGTGCGAGTTAGGTTGATTGGCCATGCTAAATTGCCCCTTAGTGTCTGGAATGAGCAGAGTAAATACATGAGGTTAGGGGGATAGGGCCTGGGTGGGATTGTTGTTGGAGCAGATGTGATGGGCCAAATGGCCTCTTTCTGCACTGTATGTAGGGATTCTATGATTCTATTCATCAAATCCCTACAGTACATAAGGAGGCCATTCAGCCCGTCAAGTCTGTACTGACCACAATCCCACCTAGGCCTTATTCACAGGCAGTGACCGAGGCGGGAATCGAACCCGGGTCCCTGGCGCTGTGAGGCAGCAGCGCTAACCACTGTGCCACCGTGCCGCCCATTATCTTGGCTGACTTCAATACGGATAGAGTTGCAGCATTTATTATTCCAAATCACGGTTGAATTTAATAAAATTGTTTTGAGTCTGTACACTTGGAATGGCAATCGCGAGATCTCATCGTCTCATCAACTTGCATCCAAGGAAATGTTTTGTATTGAGGTTTTCTTCTTGCTGAAAGATCCAAGGTGATCACAAGGTGAAAATGATGCTATGGTGTGTAACACGTTGTTCTGAACGTACTAGTTTGCTCTTTTGGGTGAACATCAAAAATCAGATGCACATGAGGTGATTTTGGAGTTCATTTTCTGGCCTCTTTAAAGCTGAATCGGCAGCAGAGGTGAAGTCGTGAACATGATGATCACTCACGGCTGCTACTAGCACAGCAAGCTCGTGCCAGGGCTAAGGGGCTCTGCCCTCATCAAATCGCATTGTGGGAGCAATAGGAAAAGTGTCTGGGCGGGGTCACTTGTTTGCACCACTTTCTGTCCTTCTCCACCTGGCACGCTGTGGGCAGGAGCGCAGCCAGGGAATCTGGCAACAATTTCCAAACTCTGGGAGAAAGTGAACGCCATTGCCAACAATAGAGTTGCCTTTTGTCAGCTTCACTTTCACAGCTGGTTAAAACCTCCCAAAAAAAGAAACCTGCTTCAGTCTGAAAACCACAATCGTTGAGTGTACACTGTCCAATTTGCCTTTGCTCAAAACAGTTCCAAATGTGAACTCCGTTTTAAACTGCTGGCTACATGCTCTGTGTGACACTTGTGAATGCGATTGCAGCAGATAGGGGAATGGACGGTGCGAAACAGTTGGATTGGTGACAGCTTTTTTGATTTGTTCTCGCCTTCTCCCTTGTGGTCCTGATATTATAAAGATCTGTTCCATGAATAGGTCCGTGAAACTGAATCTACTGACCCAAATACAACACTGAGGAGTCTGGGCACCAGCAACTTCTCCTTTACAAACAGGAATCCGCTTTGGCTTCAAGCGTTCGTGAAAGAAACAAAGAACTTGGATTAATATTGTGCCTTTTGCAACCTCAGGACCCCCCAGCACTGGTTGTGCAGGTAATGAAATTACTTTTTGAAGTCTACTCGATGTGGAAATGCAGGGAAATGCAGCAGATGTTTTGGATGTGGCAATGGCCCACAGACAGCAACGTTGATGACCAGATAATATTCATGGAGAACACTGGGGTGACAGAACTCCCTGTTCTTCATCGAAACAGTGCGGCGGGATCTATTGCACCTTTCTGAGAGGCAGGCTGGGCTTCTGTTTAAGGTCACATCCAAAAGACAGCACCTCCCTCTACCCTCTCCCCCAGGACATGGCCAAATGTCTCCGCTCAAATTATGTGCTGAAGTCTTGATTAGGATTTAAATTTACAACCTTCTGACTCAGATGATGCTACCAGGACCTTTGGCTAACACTGTACCTGGTTAATTTGAAGGTACTCTCAAGTAAATAATGTACTATAATTAGGACTGATCTGCTGATTTCCCTGGTTTGCTACTGTTTATGGAACAATTTACTTTTGGATTGAATCTGATTGATGGGGATATTGTGGTCCCTTTACACCGGGTCAGTTGCTTAATTCTCCTATCCAACAAACCAATGTAATGTTTGAAAGCGTTTACTGCCAATCTTCTGAGCTGATTTGTTTGGACGGTTTTTGTATTTAAAATAGTCTGTGTAAAATCAGAAATTGGCTTCGAGCAATAAAGTTTGAACAGTGGGGCACAAAGTCAAATGGACACTGGCAAATGTCACTCAAATGCACGTGGCTTAACCTGCTTTCATGCTCATGTGATTTTCCAGCTGGCCTTCTAGAGTCTAACATTTAGACCAACCGAAATGCCCTCAGCGTAAAGGAACCAGAGCTTTATTGTAATGTTTTAGTGCATTGAATGAAATCTAGCACGTTTAGACTGGGTGCTCCCGACATACATCTGGAATGGGCTGAGGGAGAAGTTCCGTGAAAGAGCTCTGCCACAGTCTAACTCCCTTTCATTGATCTGTAATCTTGGGTGGAATTTTATAACCCCTCCCGCTGGTGAAATTTTCCAGTCCTGCCAAAGTCATTGGACTTTTGAACGGCCAGCTGCATTTTCTGGCCCAACCCGCTGCGACAGGGCTGTAAAATTCCGTCCCTTGTTTTATGGTCTGTTTTAGTACTAGCTTCTGTTTTAACTTTGGTGTTTTTTAATGGATGAGTTGACTTTTTTTTCTAGCGACGTGTATTATTTATGTAGAATCATAAAATAGCCCAGTATTATCTTATTTGCCAGAAAATGGATTGTTTGAAGCACAGAATTGCACCATGGTAGCAGGCCCAACTGGTTCAGATTTATCCTCGCAGTTATCATAGAATCCCTACAGTGCAGAAGGAGGCCATTATAGACCTCTATAAGGGGTGACCTTATAGAGGTCTATAAAATAATGAGGGGCATAGACAAGGTAGATAGTCAATATCTTTTCCCAAAGGTAGGGGAGTCTAAAACTAGAGGGCATAGGTTTAAGGTGAGAGGGGAGAGATACAAAAGTGTCCAGAGGGGCAATGTTTTCACACACAGGGTGGTGAGTGTCTGGAACAAGTTGCCAGAGGTAGTAGTAGAGGCGGGTACAATTTTATATTTCAAAAAGCATTTAGATAGTTACATGGGTATGATGGGTATAGAGGGATATGGGCCAAATGCGGGCAATTGGGATTAGCTTAGGGGTTTTAAAAGAAAAATAAGGGTGGCATGGACAAGTTGGGCCGAAGGGCCTGTTTCCATGCTGTAAACCTCTTTGACTCTATGGCCCATCGAGTCTGCGCCGACCACCATCCACCCAAGCCCTATCCCCGTAACCCCCCATATTTACCCTGATAATCCTCCTGACACTAGGGTTAAATTATCATGGCCAATCGATCTAACCCACACATCTTTGGACTGTGGGAGGAAACCGGAGCACCTGGAGGAAACCCACGCAGACACGGGGAGAATGTGCAAACTCCACACAGACAGTGACCCGAGACCAGAATTGAACCCAGGTCCCTGGCACTGTGAGGCAGCAGTGCTAACCACTGTGCCACTGTGCCGCCCAATCCTCGCAGTGATCAATATCCCGTGAGCTCACTCTGGACAGAAGGAAGAAGACACTTTTTTTTGTTCAGTGGAATGCAAATAAGTTAGTGATTGCAACCGTGACCATGTCAAAATTTAAGAATAGGGTTAGGTAGGTGGTTGAAGGATAGGGTTGGATACACTACTCTCCAGATGTGGGAGCAGATGCCAAAGTTGACCAACTGGAAAGAAAATTTCAAAGATGGTACTGTTCACCAGCAATCTCAAGTTTTCAAGCCAGTGTTTGTCATTTTCTCTTACTCGGCACCATCCTATTGAGAAAGACAAATTTTCGCAGAAGCTCAAGGGGCAACTCAAAGCAAAGCCCTGTGGCAGTTCAAGTTTAAATGAGAGATTGAGATTGGTTTTAACGCACTGGGATTTGCAATGGTGCAATGACCTTGGATAGCCATGCTACACTGCGTTTGTTAGTCACCGGGGAAATAGATGCAAATGCTGGTTATGTTTAACAGTCAGCAGCTGGTACATGTGGGAGGCACGTTGACTGGTAATTCAGAGACTTTCATACTATTTTAAACATTGTATGGGTAAAGGGGTACGGGATTGAAAGAAAGCACACACAGGAATTGAAAGGATCTAGTCCAGAGCTCTCACCTGTCATTATAACTCCAGTAAGAAGTTTAACAACACCAGGTTAAAGTCCAACAGGTTTATTTGGTAGCAAAAGCCACACAAGCTTTCGAAGCTCTAAGCCCCTTCTTCAGGTGAGTGGGAATTCTGTTCACAAACAGAGTTTATAAAGACACAGACTCAATTTACATGAATAATGGTTGGAATGCGAATACTTACAACTAATCAAGTCTTTAAGAAACAAAACAATGGGAGTGGAGAGAGCATCAAGACAGGCTAAAAAGATGTGTATTGTCTCCAGACAAGACAGCCAGTGAAACTCTGCAGGTCCACGCAACTGTGGGCGTTACAAATAGTGTGACATGAACCCAACTGTGTTTACCCCAGTCCAACGCCGGCATCTCCACATCATTATAACTCCAGCCATATCTGCCGGCCTGGGAACAACTGGCTGACAATGACCATAGAAACATAAAAACTAGAAGCAGGAGTAGGCCATTCGGCCCTTTGAACCTGCTCTGCCATTCATTTTGATCATGGCTGATCGTCAAATTCAACATCCTGATTCCCCCCTTTTCCCCCCAATATCCCTTCATCCTTTTAGCCCCTAGAGCTATATCTAATTTCTTCTTGAAATCAGACAACGTTTTGGCCGCAACTACATTCTGTGGCAGTGAATTCCACACATTCACCACCCTCTGGGTGAAGAAATTTCTCCTCACCTCAGTTCTAAAACTTATTCTCAAACTATGACTCCTAGTTCTGGACTCCCCCACCATTGGGAACATTTTTGCTGAATCTACCCTGTCTAACCCTGTTAGAATTTTATAAGTTTCTATGAGATCCCCTCTCACTTTTCTAAACTCCAGTGAATATAATCCTAACCGACTTTATCTCTCCTCATATGACAGACCCGCCATCCCAGGGATCAGCCTGGTAAACCTTCGTTGTACTCCCTCTGTAGCGAGGACATCCTTCCTCAGCTAAGGACACCAAAACTGCACACAATACTCCAGGTGTGGCCTCACCAATGCCTTGTACAATTGTAGTAAATCATCCCTATCCCTGTACTCAAATCGTTCGTTATGAAGGCCAACATACCATTTGCATTCTTTACTGCCTGCTGTATCTGTGCACTTACTTTCAGCAACTGATGCACAAGGACATCAAGGTCTCGCTGAGTATCCACCTCTCTCAATTTACACCCATTCAAGTAATAATCTTGACCATGTGATATTGGTTCTGTAAGTTGCAATTCGAATGCTGCCTTGCTGAAGAATGGATGAAAAAGGTGGCACAGTGTTTTGCACTGCTGCCTCACAGCGCCAGGGACCCAGGTTGAATTCTGGCCTTGAGTGACTGTGGAGTTTGCACATTCTCCACGTGTCTATGTGGATTTCCTCCGGATGCTCCGATTTTCTCCCACACTCCAAAGGTGTGTAGGTTAGATGGATTGGCCATGATAAGTTGCCTCTTAGTGTTCCAAGATGTGTACGTTAGGTAATTAGCCATGGTAAATTTCCCCTAGTGTGTAGGTTAGGTGAATTAGCTATGATGAGGTGCAGAGATGGGGCAGTGGGGTGGGCCTGGGGTGGGAGGAGAGGGGGGATGCTCTTTGGAGAGTCGGTGCAGACTCGATGGGCCAAATGGCCTCCTTCTGCACTGTAGGGATTCTATGAAGTCAATTAAAACCTATAAAGTTAAGTCAGGTCTGTAAATGTGGAGCAGGGGGAATGAACCTTACTTGTTGGCCTGCATTCTTGGACCATTTACGTGGTGACATTGGACAGTCTCATGCTCAAAAATTCCATCAAGTTTGCCATCTCCTTTCACATCTCTTCCCAAATCCTGAGAGTATTCTACCAGCACTGACCATGGAGCCCATCTTCCTGTCACATCCGTTGTGCTGGTGCTTTTACAGAGAGATGCTTTCCTGGAATGCTCAGCTCACACAGGAAGACCGCCACTTCTCTAGTAGATAGCAGCAGTGTAGGCCAACGCAGTACTGAGGGAGAGCTGCACGGTCTGAGGTGCTGTTCTTTAGACACTTCCACTAAGCCATTGATGCCAGGGATGAGAAGCAATAGTAACTTGGAGAGGTTTCAAATCTTGACCGTGTCTCCTGGATTGTTTGTTTGATTTGATTTGATTTATTGTCGTATGTACTGAGATACCGTGAAAAGTATTCTTTCAACTTGGGCAGAGATTGCTGAGAGGAGATTCAACTGGAGTTTTAAAAATGATCAGAGGTCGCGATGGAGTGAATCGGGAAGACTAATGTAGTTGTCGGGAAGATGCAGATGAGAAACCTTTTCATGGAGCAAGCTGTTTGAGAGTGTAATGCAGGAAGTAGTTGAGGCAAAAGCCAATGACACCTTTTAAAGGAAAAGCAGGTAAATATTTGAGTGAGGACGATCAGATCCATGGGAAGCGCGCAGGGTAGTGGGATGAGTTTTGAATTGCTCTGGAGAAGAGTTGGCACAAACACAATGGACCAACTCTCCATCTCCTGGAGTGTAAATATTATGGTCCCGTGGTTTAGTAACATCCTGCTTCTACGTTTAGCTTGCTACCCACAAGATTTTGCCAGTCACTTTCTTTTTCCCTGCACAACCTTTTGATAAGCTGTATAAGCACTTTTTAAGAAGTGTTGAAGATCTATTCTAACTCTGTGTGGTCACTTCGCCCCTCCAAGTACAACTTGGTAAGTTTTTCATTCGAGGTCTACAGAGCTCAAGTAATCCAAGGGAATCAACACTTTAAAAGTTGCGACCAGCTATACCCTCACATGGCATGACCGTACACTGTGCCCGCACCCTCAATTTTGTAAGTTTTAAACAATGAGTTCAATTCACATAGGCTTCGACACACATCTATTTCCTGTTTTCTTATCTAGATTTTGAATTCTATTGTTCCATTTTGGGAAGTACCTAGAAGTAGTGTAAATCTCTTTCAAATATATATCTGATGCAAAAACCACAGGTTCCAGAATCTGAAAATTGGGTATTACCAAGAAATTTCCAAAAAGACTGGACAAAAAATCTATGGGCTTTCTTTTTGCGAACACTGGTGACATATCATCATTGCTGCTAAATTGGAAATGAGGGTAGTGTGAGAAATGGTGAAAAGCGATACTGCTGAGGGAGCAGTGGAATGATCAAACCTAAATTCCTTTTCATATCTGTTGCTGAGGAAGAAATCTACCATAGCACTGTTCGTCCCATACAAGTTTATATAAACTTCAGAGGACACTTGCAATCATTTATTATCCAACATATCCATATTCACCCATCCAGCTGTAAATAGTTGTTGGGTGACAAAGGGGTGGCACAGTGGTTAGCACTGCTGCCTCACAGCACCAGGGACCCGGGTTCGATTCCCGGCTTGGGTCACTGTGTGGAGTTTGCACGTTCTCTCCATGGCTCCGTGGGTTTCCTCCGGGTGCTCCGGTTTCCTCCCACAGTCCAAAGATATGTGGATTGGCCATGATAAATTACCCCTTAGTGTCAGGTGGACCAGCTGGGGTAAATGCATTGGGTTGTGGGGATAGGGACTGGGCAGGATTGTGGTCAATGCAGACTCGATGGGCCAAATGGCCTCCTTCTGCACTGTAGAATTCTATGAAATTAAAGGAAGGGAAGGTATAGATTAGTGTCCGAGGTGGGTGTGGGGGAAGTATCTTATTTTTGTTTTCATTCGCTATTTAGTTATTTAGCTGAATAGTTGCATATCTATGTGTGGTGATTGACTCTTACTCTGCTGTGTTGCCCTTAAAGCAGTGGTTCCCAAACTTTTTTCACTGGGCCGCACTTTCGGAATAAAAATTTGCTCGCGCCACACCAAATTTTTTATTGATAAGAAATACATTCAAAAACAAAAAAAAACAACTCCTAGCAGTGCTTGATTCATAACATAGAACACAACTACTTTATAATATGATCATGGGACATCCAGAAAGTATAAAACAATGAATCACTTGATGCTCTTGCTCTCACTTTGGAAAAATATCTATCCATGTTTAAATGTTTCTTTGATTGTCCTTGAATCTTCCCGCCACACTTGATATCCTCTCTCGCCGCACCAGTGTGGTGCGGTGTGAGAACACCATCCACCAGGTACACGGTACCTACTCTCGTAACTCGGCCAACGTTGTCTACCTGATACGCTGCAGGAAAGGATGTCCCGAGGCATGGTACATTGGGGAGACCATGCAGATGCTACGACAACGGATGAATGAACACCGCTCGACAATCACCAGGCAGGAGTGTTCTCTTCCTTTTGGGAACACTTCAGCAGTCACGGGCATTCAGCCTCTGATCTTCGGGTAAGCGTTCTCCAAGGTGGCCTTCACGACACACGACAACGCAGAATCGCTGAGCAGAAACTGATAGCCAAGTTCCGCATACATGAGGACAACCTCAACCAGGATCTTGGGTTCATGTCACACTACCTGTAACCCCCGCGACTTGTCTGGGCTTGCAAAATCTCACGAACTGTCCTGGCTGGAGACAATACACATCTCTTTTAACCTGTGCTTAACCCTCTCTCCACTCACATTGTCTGTACCTTTAAGACTTGATTACCTGTAAAGACTCGCATTCCAACCATTATCTTGTAAATTGAGTTTGTGTCTTTATATGCCCTGTTTGTGAATACGACTCCCACTCACCTGATGAAGGAGCAGCAAGCGCTCCGAAAGCTGTGGCTTGTGCTACCAAATAAACCTGTTGGACTTTAGCCTGGGGTTGTGAGACTTCTTAATGTCCTGAGGGCCAGCATTCTGCAATCTTTTCCCCGTGCCATTGCAGTGCGAAACACTCTCGTGTGAATAATAAGCCTCTGCATGAACAGAACGTTCCTTCAACAAATCCTCTCGAGCTGCATGTAAATTGCCTGCTCCATTACTATGGCAGCTTTTCCAGTCTGAGTTTGTTTGCAATGTGTTTACTGTACAGAGCTCAGTCAGGCTGCAGCAGGAAGTAGGCCAACCACTCTGCGTTTCCAGGTGATTGCTACATGTTTTATCATAATATTTTCCACAAGGCGTTCACTTTTTGAAGATGGGAGCGGTGGTTTTTCTGTTAAGTGATCTTGAAAATAACAATGTTGGGAATTTAGAATTCATCCAAGGCAGGGTCAATAGAAATATGTCATTTAGACTCAGCACGTGGTCTAAGTGTAAACATATAACAAGCTATATTTAAATTTCCCACTGAATCACAAACATTCAAGCAATTTGCCTTTACTACAAAGAATCATAGAATCCCACAGTATAGAAGGAGACCATTCGGCCCATTGAGTCTGTACCGACCACAATCCCACCCAGGTCCGATTCCCGTAACCCCACATATTTACCCTGCTAATTCCCCTGACACTAGGGGCAATTTAGCATGGCCCTAACCTGCACATCTTTGGACTGTGGGAGGAAACCCACGCAGACATGGTGAGAACATGCAAATTCCTCACAGACAGTGATCTGAGGAGGGATTTGAACCTGGGTCCCTGGCGCTGTGAGGCCCTGGTACACTGATGATGTATTGTATAGATCCTTGGTGTGTCCACAGCTGGAGTATTGTGCGCAGTTTTGGTCCCCATAGCAAAGAAGGATATTCTTGTCTCAGAGATAGTACAACAATGTGTTTCATCTACACTGATTCCTGGGATAAGGGGATTGACCTACGAGGAGAGATTGGGATTGTCTGTGTGGAGTTTGCACGCTCCCAATGTCTGCATGGGTTTCCTCCGGGTGCTCTGGCTTCCTCCCACAGTCCGAAAGATGTGCTTGTTAAGTGCATTGGCCATGCTAAATTCTCCCCCAATGTACCCGAACAGACGCCGGAGTGTGGCGACTGAGGGATTTTCACAGTAACTTCATTGCAGCGTAAATGTAAGACTGCTTGTGGCACTAGTAATTAATAAGCTGTTCCCTGCAGCTCAGAAGAATGAGAGGTAGTGACATTTGAATCAAAAATCCTTAAGGGGCTTTAGAGGGTAAATGCTGAGAAAATGTTCATTTGGCTGGGGTATCGAGAACACAAGGTCACAGTCTCAGACTAAGGGGATGGTCATTTAGGCACAAGATGAGGAGACATTTCATCTCTCAATGTTCTGAACCTTTGGAATTTTTTAACCATAGAGAGCTGTGGATGTTCAGCGGTTGGGTATATTCAAGTCTGAAATGATTGATTTTTGGCCACCAAGGGAATCCAGGGATATGGCAATAGTTCAGGAAGGTTACATTGGGTTGGAAGGATCAGTCATGATCTTATCAAGTAGGCCCGAGTCCTGCTCCTATACTTCTGATCTGATAAATCAGAGGGAGGAATTTGAATTTTTGTAATGCTTTTCATGACCTCAGGATCTTTCAAAGACCAACAAAAGACTTTTGAAGAATACTCAGTCTTGCAATGCAAGGGGATGCATTGGCCAGTGTGCTCACAACAGGGCCCTATGGCCAGCAATAACATAAATACCAGGTATTCTGTTTCAGTGACATCGATTGAGGGATACATATTATCCAGGACATGAGGATAATTCCCCTGTTATTATTTAAATAGCATCATTGTGATTCTTTAGCTGAGTTCATTCAATCCACCTCGGGTAAAAACAGAAAATGCAAGGAAATCTGTGGCGAGAGAACAGAGCTAACGTTTCAAGTCTGGACAGAGCTGGTATCAATCTTGGGTCAAAGTTAAGAAGTTGTGTGTCACAGCTCCAATCCAGAAACCAGTATCCATGGCTTAGTTTGATTCTTCAGTACAGTATAAAGGGATTATTGCACATGCTGGTGAACAAATCTGTTCAGGGAACGCCATTCCTTTTCCCCAAACATCCACTTGAAACCACCATTAACTGAGAGAGCAGTAACTCAATGCCAGTCTCAGAGTGGCAGGGACCCAGGTTCAATTCTGGCTTTGCGTGACTTTCTGTGTTGTTCGATGGATTGGCCATGCTAAATTGATCCTCAGTGTTAGGGGGATTAGCAGGGTAAATAAGTGGGGTTACAGGGATAGGGCCTGGATGGGACTGTTGTTGGCGCAGGCTCGATGGGCTGAATGGCCGCCTCCTGTGGAGATTCTATGAAGATTTAATGAGATACTTTCCTCTCTTGGCAGAGGCATCAAATATAGCAGGATATGCTAGAACTATAAAGCATTAGTTAGGCTATAGCTAGAGTACAGGATACAGTCCTAGTCACCACATTACTGGAAGGATGTGGTCACATTACAGGGTATCGAGAGGATTTACAGAGGATGTTGCAAGGAATGGAGAATTCTAGTGATGAGGAAAGATTGGATTGGCTGGGGTTGTTTTCTGTGGAACAGAGGAGGCTGAAGGGAAATTTATTTGAGGAGTATAAAATGGAGCATAAAACGTGGATAGGAAGGATTTGGTTCATGTAGTGGATAAAATTGACAATTCAACACTTAATCTTCTCGCCTGATTTCTTTATTGTGTCTCTGTTTCCATGAGAAAAAATGTTAGAAGTCTGAAACTGATTGTGGGGATGTAGGCCTAATGTATGTTCTTTGAAAGTACTGTGCTATTCTATGAAGATTTGTACGTTAAACTGATTAAAGGTTCATCTTCCATTCTTGGGAAGATGTAATCAATCACGTGGCAGTTTTCAGTGTTTCCTCGTGGCTGTCCCTCTCGCAGGAAAGAGAATGGTTACATGGTGACCAATGTTTAGAAATAAATATTCTGGGATGCACAATATTTCAGAAAGACAGAATAGCAGGAGGCTGGGCGGGGTAAGGGCAGATAGGCTTGATAGTAAAGGATGACATAAGGACATGAATGAGGAAGGATCTTGGCTCAGAAGATCATGAAATAGAATCAGTATGGGTGGAGATCAGGAATAGCAAGAGTCAGAAAATGCTGGTAGGAGTAATTCACAGGCCCCTAACAACAGTTATAAACAAGGAGGTTGAATTTCTTTTTTATTCATCTGTGGGACACGGTTATCACTGGCTGGCCAGCATTTATTGCCCATCCCTAGGTGCCCGGGGGCAGTTGAGAGTCAACCACATTGCTGTGGCTCTGGAGTCGCATGTAGGTCAAACCAGGTAAGGACCGCAGATTTCTTTCCCTGAAGGATATTGGCGCATCAGATGGGTTTTTACAACAATCATAGAATCCCTACAGTGCAGAAGGAGGCCATTCGGCCCATCAAGTCTGCACCAACTACAATGCCACCATATCCCTGTAGCCCCACGTATTTACCTTGTTAGTCCCCCTGACACTAAGTGGCAATTTTGCATGGCCAATCAACCTCACCTGGACATCTTTGGACTGTGGGAGGAAACCTGGAGGAAACCCACGCAGACATGGGGCGAATGTGCAAACTCTACAGGCAGTGACCCAAGCCGGGAATCGAACCAGCAGTGCTAACCACTGTGCCACCCAAATCGACAATGGTTTCATCAGTAAATTCTTAATTCCAGATTTTTTTTTTATTGAATTCAAATTCCACCATCTGCTGTGGCGGGATTCGAACCCAGATCCCCAGAACATTGGTTGAGTTTCTGGATTAATAGTGTTGTGATAATGCCACTAGGCTATCACCTCCCTTTGAAGAAAGGGCGCTAGTTCCTCCTCCTCACCCAGGTTAACAAATCTGGGACACCTTGTCTGGGGACCAGTTGTCACACTTGTCAGAATTTCAACGGTCAAGTCCCACCAGCCTCTTAGTCAACTAGTCTCTGTTGGGCAGAGTTAAAATTAGTCCTTTAGTTTTTCATTGAAGATATATCTGTGTAATGTAACAAAATGATTCCTGATGTTCTGCTATATGACAAGAGAGGTGTTCCATGGCAGGAAAGAGTTACTCGCTGCACTCTTTCAGACTTTAGACTTTGCATTGTAACCTCTAAGTCTGGAATAATATTGGGAGAAAGTAATCTGTGGAATTTGGACTTTTCTAGATTATAGAATGACATTATAATGGTTAACCACAAGTGTCTGAGCTAGAAACACCACAGCTATAAATATTTATCTCAAACATAAATGGTAATAAAACATAAGAACATAAGAACTATGAGCCGGAGTAGGCCATCTGGCCCCTCGAGCCTGCTCTGCCATTCAATGAGATCATGGCTGAAAATTTCATGGACTCAGCTCCACTTACCCACCCGCTCACCATAACCCTTAATTCCTTTACTGTTTAAAAATCTATCTTTGGCTTAAAAACATTCAAAGACGTAGCCTCAACTGCATCATTATAAAGCAGTCATTAAAACATTGTTTTACTTATCCCAATACTGTACTCTCCACGCGTCTGCTTCCAAAGTATTGCACGAAAATAGTGCGAGACAGTTCAATGGTGCGTTTCTTGAATTTGATGAAAAGATTTCCGGACAGCTGGTGTTTCTGAGCAACAGATTTTGGGACTTGGAGAGGTTGCAGAGTATTCCATTCTGTTTCAGACAGTGATCAGTACATAGAATTCCCTGCAGTACAGAAGGAGGCCATTCGGCCCATCAAACCTGCATTGACAACAATCTCACCCAGGCGCTATCCCCATAACCCCACATATTTATCCTGCTGATATCCCCCCCATCACAGTCACATCAGATGGAGTGTAAAACTAGTTACCATTTCACTGTTGGCCACTCTGCGTTACTAGTGAGGTTTGCTCTATATGTCTGAAGCTAGTTGCGTCTAGCTGGTGTAAAAACATCCGTGGCTTCTGGCTGCAGATCTTGGTATGAGTGAAATGAAACTGGGTGGAAAAACCCTGTCCTTTTGGAGGAGTTTTTTAAGTTTTTAAGTTTATTTATTAATGCCACAAGTAGGCTTACATTAACACTGCCATGAAGTTACTGTGAAAATCCCCTAATCGCCACACTCCGGCGCCCGTTCAGGTACACTAAGGGAGAATTTAGTACGGCCAATGCACCTAACCAGCACATCTTTCGGACTGTGGGAGGAAACCGGAGCACCCGGAGGAAACCCACGCAGACACTGGGAGAACGTGCAGACTCCGCACAGACAGTGACCCGAGCCAGGAATCTAACTCGGGTCTCTGGCACTGAGAGGCAGCAGTGCTAACCACTGTGCCACCGTGTACAGGGACACTGCTCTGTTGGATTTCATTATGAATTTAGGTATGGTGCTTTCATTAACACTGCAATGAAGTTACTGTGAAAATCCCCTAGTCGCCACACTCCGGCGCCTGTTCAGGTACACTGAGGGAGAATTTAGCATGGCCAATGCACCTAACCAGCACATCTGCAGCCAGAAGCCACGGGTGCTTTCAAACAACATTGTATGGGCTTTCAGTCAGACACCAATTTCCAGATAAAACAAAATAGTCCATGAATTGCCTGTACTTAACTCCATTACTACAGTTACACCAACATTGATCATTACTTGTATTTCTGATTCACTTTTAACTGGTTTTCAATGCAAATTATTGTAAGATTCATGCTTGAAAGTTAGACTGCGTTTTGAGGAAAAACCTGAAGTAGTCGTCATGTGGAAATAAAGAGGAATTGCATTTAGAAAGGTTATAGCAGTTATTAACATGTGATGGTGACATCATTGCTTTCGCAAAGAAAACTGAAAATTTGATTAGTACTAATATAGTACATAAGATATAAAGATAGTTTTGTATCTTCATTTGTTTATAAATACCTAGTTAATAGTTCACAGTAATACTCCAAAGGTAATTTTTAGTTCAGCAAGATTGAACTTCAACTGTAGAAATGGGATAAATGCAACTAAAGCAGATTGAAGATGATTACACTTAAAGGATTGGGGCCGGTTGAGGCCATGTTTACCTAAGGAGTTATCAGTTAGAAAGATAAGATCATAAAACAGCAGCTGAGTTACATGCCTGGAGAATTGGAGACACAATATCTACACTGCATATAAAGAAATGCAGCCCAGAGAGTTTTGTTTTTGGAATTCCACAATTAATTTAAAAGCATTCAGAGAGCCCTGGAAGACTATATCAATATGGAGCTGGGTGGAGCTTAAGAAGAAACTAGGGTTTCAGTTTATTTGTGTGTTTGCTTGTGTCTGCAGCAGGAAAAGGTGTTGCCATTAGGAGGCTCCAGGCAGCAAAAGTTGGCGCTGTTAGCTGACTGTGTAGCTGGGGCTCAGAAGAAGCCCTGGGGAGCTGATAAGGTGGCAGAAGGTCACTGATTGTAAAGGGGTACAGCTCAGAAGAACTCCTGGGAGCCATTCACAATTTGGTGCAGTTGGGGAGATTGGTTATTGGTGGACTCCAGGGGAAGTGCAAACCCAGTGAAATTAATCGGCTGGTGAAGAGCTGAAATTGCACCCATAGGTGGAAGCTGGAGTGCAGACTCTCAAATCCAGGTGAATGGAATATAGGGAAAGGAGGTTAAATCCCCGGGAGGTGTGCAGTTGTTGAGGTAGTCCAAGTTGAAGTGGCTTTGAGAGAGTTGATATTCGAAAGTGGAACGTTTAGTCCATCATAAGGGTGACATTTTCAACAAGATTGGTTGACTCAGTGTTTGTTGACATTTGGATGGCTTGCTGAGAAATCTGTATTGATTGCATTTGCAATCTATCGTATAGTGTGGTGTGTTCAACCTGAGTTTGCCTGTCAGTTCACTCTAGCTCGTGTTAACGCTGAATGTGCGTATAAGATGGAGCTTGTAGGTTGTTTTATTTTTCTGTCCTTGTATAGTAAAGTTTATTTCTGTTCATTCAATACCCATGGAATCTCATGGCTTTTATCTCTTAGCAAAAGTTGTCCACCGTAAACAGAACATTATTGCTCCCAAATCTTGCCGACAACCTAGGGTCTGCTTCAGGATCACATTATTTCCTGTGTTTTGACCCCCAGCAGTTTACTATCTGTCAAAGTAGTTGAAGATTTTTACACCCAAAGAGAGAGTGCTGGAAAATCTCAGCAGGTCTCGCAGTATCTGTAAGGAGAGAAAAGAGCTGACGTTTCAAGTCCAGATGACCCTTTGTCAAAGATTCCAGCATCTGCAGTAATTTGCTTTTATTTATGAAGATTTTTACATTTGGTTTTGCATATAAAAGTGAGGCATGGAGAGACCACACAGCCCAATCACAGCAATGCATTACAATAAGGTCACAAAGCAGTCAGTGAAACACTGTTCCAATACCACTGCACTTGGTTAGGCTGCATTTGGGGTATTGCATGCAGTTCTGGTCGCCACACTACCAGAATGATGTGGAAGCTTTGGAGAGAGTGCAAAGAAGGTTCACCAGGATGTTGCCTGATCTCGGGAATGTTAGCTATGAGGAGAGGCTGTTTTCAGTGGAAAGAAGGAGGCGGAGGGGAGACCTGATAGAAGTCTACAAAATGATGAGAGACATAAACAGGGTGGATAGTCAGAGACTGTGGTGAACCATCGTTGGTTCACCACTGGGGTTGTTATTATGTTACTGTTGGGCTAGGGTGTTGTTACTGTGGGGGTTGTACAATGTTGTTGGGTTAGGGTGTTTACCTGTTATAAGAGTTATCATGGCACATTCCAGTGGGGTCCCGCCTCCGGTGGCGAGGTATAAGACCCCCTGCTCCGGCAGGACCCCTTCAGTCTGAACTGGTGTATTCGTGTTAGTAGTTCCATTGTTACACAATAAAAGCCTTCAATATCGAAGCCTTGGTTCCACGTGCTTAATTGTCGCGCATCAATTTTATTGTGTAACAGAAAACTCACAGCTGTACAAAAAAAAAAGAGAGTATGGAACAGATCTTAAAACCGGATCGTCTGACACTGGACCCACGTGCGGTCGGTGCCGCTAACACATTCGACCATTGGTGGAAGTGTTTCGAGGACTACCTGGCAGCCTCGGTAGCTATCACTACAGACAGTGATAAACTCCAGGTCCTCCATGCAAGGGTAAGCGACACGATTTATCTCGCCATTCGTGCAGCTCACACTTACCCGGGTGCCGTCGAGCTCCTAAAAAAAAGATACACGAAGCCACCCAATGAGATACATGCTCGTTACCTCCTCGCTACACGACGTCGGCAGTCGGGCGAAACCATGGAGGACTACGCCAATGAGCTCCTGCAGCTTGCCAGGGGCTGCGATTGTAAAGACGTATCAGCCGAACAATATATGTACGACCTCGCCCGAGACGCGTTCGTAGCAGGGGTAGGGTCCTCGTACATCAGGCTTAAATTGCTGGAAAAGGGGAAACTCGACTTGACCCAAGCAATGGAGATGGCCGTGATGCTGGAAGCGGCGTCGAAGAGCTTGGCGCTGTACCCCGAGGACCACGTGCAGTCAACGTGGCTGGAGCAAGCTCAGCTCCCTCCTCGCCCTGCTAACCCGCGCTCCCAGATCGATCCGACGACGGCGGCAGCTCCAGGTGGCCAGCGATGCTATTTTTGTGGTGGGGCCAAGCATCCACGGCAACAGTGTCCGGCAAGAACGGCAATCTGCAGCCAGTGCGGTAAAAAAGGCCACTACGGCAAAGTCTGCAGGTCCAAGCCTAAAAACGGCAGTGCAGCTTGTAACCCTCCAGAACGGAGACAATCTCCTTCGGCGTCGCAGTACCCATGAGGTCCGACCATGTGCGATCCCAGGACGGCGCCATCGTGGCTGACGGAGGAGGAGGAAGACCACCAGGAGTCGCTGCGCTTGGCGCCCTCGCCCACGTGCGATTCATGGGGGCGGCCATCATGGTCCACGACGACTAGGAGCGACCAGCAGGGGTCCTCAGCATCCACATCGGCAGCATGCAGTGACGCCCAGGGGCCAACGGTGGCGTCGATCTCCCTGGACCAGACCAGGCACTACAGACTTGAAAATTCTATGATGGATATAAAGGTTAGTGGTCGAACTGTGAATTGTCTGTTTGACAGTGGGAGCACCGAAAGTTTCATACACCCTGAAACTGCTAAAAGGTGTGGACTCCGGGTTCTCCCTGCTAAGCAGACAATTTCCATGGCATCACGGTCCCGGTCTGTACCGATCCAAGGACGATGTATGGTAACTCTTGAGGTACAGGGCACAATTTACGAGCAATACAGGCTCCTTGTGTTACCTCACCTTTGCGCGCCAATTCTCCTCGGACTAAACTTTATGGTCCACATGAAGAGTGTGATCCTACAGTACGGTGGGCCACTCCCTTCACTGGCAGTAGGGAATCAGCCGCAGCCTCCAAATTGCCCAAAGCGCCCCGCATGCAATCTATCCACCCTGAAAATCACTACACCATCCCTTTTTAAAAATCTGGTACCTGGCTGCAAGCCCATCGCTACTAAAAGTAGGCGTTACAGCGCTGAGGACCGGATCTTTATTAGATCTGAGGTTCAGCGGCTCCTCAAGGAAGGGATCATACAGGCCAGTGCTTGTCCGTGGAGAGCGCAGGTCGTGGTAGTCAAAAGCGGGAACAAACCTCGGATGGTCATCGACTATAGTCAGACCATTAATCGTTATACGCAGCTGGATGCGTATCCTCTCCCGTGCATTTCTGATATGGTCAATCAGATTGCGCAGTACCGAGTGTTTTCTACCATAGACCTTAAGCCCGCCTACCATCAACTCCCCATCCGCCCAGAGGACCGACAATATACGGCTTTTGAGGCGGATGGTCGTCTATACCAATTCCTCAGGGTTCCATTTGGTGTCACCAATGGGGTCTCGGTCTTCCAGCGTGCTATGGACCGAATGGTGGACCAGAACGGGTTGCGGGCTACCTTCCCGTACCTGGATAACGTCACCATCTGCGGCCATGACCAGCAGGACCACGACACGAATCTCCAACACTTTCTGCGCACTGCATCTCGCCTGAATCTGACCTATAACAGGGAGAAGTGCGTATTCCGTACGCGTAGGTTAGCCATCCTCGGATACGTGGTGGAAAACGGGGTCATTGGCCCTGATCCCGACCGTATGCGCCCACTTACTGAACTTCCCTTGCCCGCTAGCACGAAAGCACTGAGGAGATGCCTCGGGTTCTTTTCGTATTATGCACAGTGGGTCCCCAACTACGCGGACAAAGCTCGTCCGCTCATTAAGTCCACAACCTTCCCACTTACGCCGGAGGCCCAATTGGCCTTCAAGGCTTTGAAAAGCGACATCTCGAAAGCCACGATGCACGCGGTGGATGAATCCATCCCTTTCCAGGTGGAGAGTGATGCATCTGATTTCGCCCTAGCCGCCACACTAAACCAGGCAGGCAGGCCCGTCGCGTTCTTTTCCCGCACCCTTCAAGGCCCTGAAATTCGGCACTCAGCGGTGGAGAAGGAGGCTCAGGCCATTGTGGAGGCAGTCAGACACTGGCGCCATTACCTGGCAGGGAAGCGGTTCACCCTGATCACGGATCAACGATCCGTGGCGTTTATGTTCAGCAACACGCAGAGGGGCAAGATCAAGAACGATAAGATCTTGCGGTGGAGAATTGAGCTCTCCACCTATAATTACGATATTATGTATCGGCCAGGGAAGCTCAATGAGCCCTCGGATGCCCTCTCGCGCGGAACATGCGCCATCATGCAGGAGGACCGCTTGAAGGCTCTCCACAATGATCTGTGTCATCCTGGAGTCACCAGACTCTACCACTTCGTCAAAGCCCGCAACCTGCCCTACTCGGTGGAGGATGTCAGGTCAGTGACGAGAAGCTGTCGGAGTTGCGCAGAATGCAAACCACACTTTTATCGACCAGACCGGGCACAATTGGTCAAGGCCACTCGCCCTTTTGAGAGGCTGAGTGTGGATTTTAAGGGCCCCCTTCCCTCAACGGACCGGAATGTCTATTTCCTCAACATAATAGACGAGTATTCCCGGTTTCCGTTTGTTGTCCCCTGTGCGGACACGTCGACTGCCACCGTCATCAAGGCATTCAGTGAGCTTTTTACCCTGTTCGGGTACCCCTGCTACATTCATAGCGACAGGGGCTCGTCGTTCATGAGCAACGACTTGAGGCAATTCCTGCTCTCATTCGGGATTGCCTCTAGTAGAACCACGCGCTACAACCCTAGGGGTAACGGACAGGTGGAAAGGGAGAATGCTACAGTCTGGAAGGCTGTCTTACTGGCACTGAAATCCAGGGGCCTTCCAGTCTCCCGTTGGCAGGAGGTCCTTCCAAATGCGCTCCATTCTATCCGCTCCCTCCTGTGTACGGCAACCAATGCTACTCCCCACGAGAGGATGTTCTCATTCCCTCGGAAGTCGTCCTCGGGAACCTCATTGCCAGCCTGGTTGACGTACCCAGGACCCGTCCTTCTGCGGCGACATGTGAGGGCTCGCAGGTCCGACCCCTTGGTCGAACCGGTCCAACTCCTCCACGCCAACCCTCAGTATGCCTATGTGGCATATCCTGACGGGCGAGAGGACACTGTCTCCATTCGAGACCTGGCGCCCGCAGGGGACGTAGCAACTCCTGTCGCTCCTATTCCCCCAGTCACGAATCCACTACTCCTCATTGCTTCCCCAGACGTGGCGCGGTCAGCACCGGGACCAGTGCATAACACTTTTACTCCCATGTACAGCTTGCCTGAGACTCGGAGATCGGCGCCACCATCATCACCACCACCACCACCACCACCAAAGGTTCCAGGATCCCCTGCACCATCGCCTCACCAGGGCCAGCCGGCCCGGGAGTCCTTGAGGGGACAGCCAGACGTTGTTTTGGAAAGAACGCCACCGCAAGCACCTGCTCCGGTTTCGCA
Organism: Mustelus asterias; assembly: GCF_964213995.1. Taxonomy (NCBI): domain Eukaryota; kingdom Metazoa; phylum Chordata; class Chondrichthyes; order Carcharhiniformes; family Triakidae; genus Mustelus; species Mustelus asterias. Next base: position 15,000,195 of record NC_135823.1, read on the forward strand.
ACCGGTGTTGAGGAGATCACAGCGTCGGTGCGGTCCTCCAGACCGTCTGGACTTATGAATTCTGGTTATATGACCTGTTTTTTCTTGCACCCCGCCACCTTTTGTTCTTAAAGGAGGGGTGAATGTGGTGAACCATCGTTGGTTCACCACTGGGGTTGTTATTATGTTACTGTTGGGCTAGGGTGTTGTTACTGTGGGGGTTGTACAATGTTGTTGGGTTAGGGTGTTTACCTGTTATAAGAGTTATCATGGCACATTCCAGTGGGGTCCCGCCTCCGGTGGCGAGGTATAAGACCCCCTGCTCCGGCAGGACCCCTTCAGTCTGAACTGGTGTATTCGTGTTAGTAGTTCCATTGTTACACAATAAAAGCCTTCAATATCGAAGCCTTGGTTCCACGTGCTTAATTGTCGCGCATCAGAGTCTTTTTCCCAGAGTAGAAGCGACAATTACAAGGGGACACAGGTTCAAGGTGAGAGGGAGAAAGTTTAAGCGAGATGGACGGGGAGGTTTTTCACGCAGAGAGTGGTGGGTGTCTGGAACGCGCCGCCTGAGGAAGCGGTGGAAGCAGGCACATTAGCAACATTTAAGAGGCATCTGGATGAGTCCGTGAATAGGGAGGGAATAGAGGGATACGGATCCAGTAAGGGAAGAAGGTTTTTTTTTAAGTTTAGTTAGGGCATCATGATTGGCACAGGCTTGGAGGGCCGAAGGGCCTGTTCCTGTGCTGTACGTTCCTTTGTTCTTTGTTTCAATTCATAATCCAGGAGATCTTGATTCGGTACAGATGGGCCAAATGGCCGCCTTCTGCACTGTAGGGATACTATGATTCTATGATCTGCATCTGTCAGTTGCCCCCCAGTGTTAAATCCACCTCCTTTATCCTAAATCCCAACTGTTTCGAATGCAACACTCGGTGTTCTTAGCTTGCAGTGTTTGCTGTATTCAAATCTAGCTCCATTAATCTCATACAGCAGACTAATCAATCCACAAAAAAAAGACCCTCTGCTTTGTGTGAACCAGTGTTCTTTTTACAAATATCATCTGCAAGAGAGGAACGAGCTGGAGGCTGAATGAAGGTGATGGCAACATAAATGCCTGGAAAATAAGAAACAAGTAAAGGCGAGAGCTGTCAGTCTCCCAAGAAAAAAATGAATCCATTGATTTGATTTGATTCAAACTTCTTTACAAACTTCTTAAAAAGGATTTTACTTCAGCTTTCACATGTGGTCTGTCTGAATTTGATGTGGCGATGTCTAATAAGATTACTTTTATATCAGCAAAGTTCATTTTCAAAGCCAAAAGAGCATCTGCACGAGTGGACTACCTGGCGTCACAAATTCGTTTGACTGTCAAATGTTTTCCATTTTTCTGTTCCAAGCGCGATTGCAACATATTCCATGGTGCGTAGAAACAAAAAAAATAGGCATACATGTTTTGAACAAAGTCAATAAAATGTACAGCTTCCTCACAGGATTCAGTTGCAGTGCTGCAGGTTAAATTCAAGGAGTGACTTTGATTTGATTTGATTTATTAATGATACATGTATTAACATAGTGAAAAGTATTGTTTCTTGCTCTATACAGACAACGCATACCATTCATAGAGAAGGAAACGAGAGTGTAGAATGTAGTGTTACAGTCGTAGCTAGGGTGTAGAGAAAGATCAACTTAATACAAGGTAAGTCCATTCAAAAGTCTGGCAGCAGCAGGGAAGAAGCTGTTTTTGAGTTGGTTGGTACGTGGCTTTTGTATCTTTTTCCCAAAGGAAGAAGGTGGAAGGGAGAATGTCCGGGGTGCGTGGGGTCCTTAATTATGCTGGCTGCTTTGCCGAGGCAGCGGGAAGTGTAGACAGAGTCGATGGATGGGAGGCTGGTTTATGGAGAAAATGGTTATTAGATGGATAAGAAAGAAAAGTTGAGCATCAACATCAGTTGAATGTAGGGGTGTAGATGGACGAAGATTAGGAGGAACAAGTTGCAAGTAGTTCATTGTGGCTTGGGCAGTGGCTCTCAGCACCTTGCGTGGCTCACCATATCAATGGCACATTTTATACCACATTGAAAGGGCAAGCTGTGGGAACTCAGCAAACTTGAAGATTCTTCCTCTATTTTCTGAGCACAAGCAGTTTTTAGAATCTGCACTTTGGATATGCAGACTTCTTCCGAATAATATGTGAATAGAATGGTTGCAAAAGGTGAGACAGGGCAACCTAGAAATTAATCTAACACCGGTTGTTGGAAAATTACTCGTGTCCATGTTTACATGTTGATCCCTCGAAAATCGAGGATGACGTCTGTCAGGCTTGGTGAGTTTTCAGATGACTGAGGGGCCCGATTCCCCGATTCTGGAGCCGCAGTTCTTCTTCAGTGGGGACATGTTGTTCTGCCGGCAGGGGTGGGGGGGGGGAATTCACAGCCCCGGGTTGGCTTCCCTCTGCTTCCTCCTCCGCTGCTGTTCTGCCTCGCTGTCCGTTCGCTGAGCCTCGAAGCAGCTTGTGCCTTGATAAAGCAGCTGGAGCCAATCCAAGTGGTCCAGAGGTTTCTCCTCCCAATCAGTGGTGTTGCTGTCTCCCTGCTTTAGGGCAGCCTTGAACGTATCCTTGTATCTTTTCCTTCGGCTGCCCTTAGCGTTGGCCAACAGTGAGCTAGGGGAAGAGATCATGTTGAGGGAGGTGTTTTCCGAGCATTTGGATGCAATGAACTGTCCATCGGAGTTCATTCTGCAGGAGCACAGCTTCAATGTTGACAAACACAGCTTCGTGAAGGACATTGGGCCATAATTAATAGAGTGACTGAACACCTTGATGGCTTGCACCTTACCTTGGGTGGCATGCTGACAGAATGCTGCCTCACAGTGCCAGGGACCCAGGTTCAATTCCGGCCTTGGTCACTGTCTGTGTGGAGTTTGCACGTTCTTCCCATGTCTGCGTGGGTTTCCTCCGGGTGCTCCGATTTCCTCCCACACTCCAAAGATGTGCGGGTTAGGTGCATTGGCCGTGCTAAAAGTGGCAGTGGGGTTAGCAGGATAAATCTGTGGGGTTACGGGACCACGGGATTTTGGTCGGTACCGACTCAATGAGTCGAATGGCCTCCTACTGTACTGTGGGGATTCTATGGTTCTAGTGATGTCTTGCAGGGATCTTTTTTTTTGTGGCCTCAACTACTGAAATTTGCTGATGCCATAAAGATGGGCAGCATTGTAGTTGATAACACAGAATTATAAGGATATAGCGAAAGATTAAGTGTATGGGCAAAGCTGTGACAAATGAAGTTCAGTTTTGGCAAATTGTGAAGTCATCTACTTTGTTCTATCGCTTTAGGTACAGAGTACTTTCTATTTGGGGAAAAACTAGAAACAGTGGAGTACCAGAGAGATTTGGGGGGTCTTATTACTTCGCTCATTAAATAGTCTTGATCAGGTATAGAAAATAATCATGAAAGGCTAATGAAATACTGACCTTCGTACCTAGTAGACTAGAATACCAGTGGCTAGAAGTCATCCTTCAGCTAAACAAAGGTCTGCTTAGACCACACCTTGCAGTGCTGTGAGCAGTTCTGGGCAGCACACCTTAGGAAGGGAAAACTGGCCTTGGGAGGAATTTCAGCGTCAGTTTGACAATTGTACCAGGATTCCAAGTATTAAATTATGAGGAAGGATTAAAGAAACTAGGGTTGCCTCCCCTGGAAATTAAACAGTTAATGTATGATTTGCTTGACGTTATCAAGATATCAAAGAGAACAGATATAATGATCAGAAGTTATTTCCGCTGATTAGGGAGTCCAGGATCAAGGAGCATAGTCCAAAAATTGAATAGAGTCATATAATCTCTACAGTGCAGAAGGATGCCATTTGGCCCGTTGAGTCTACACTGACTGTCTGACAAGAGCATCTTCCCCAGGCCCTATCCTCGTAACTACAATAATCCCCCTAACCTACACATCTTTGGACATCGAGGGGCAATTTAGCATGACCAATCATCCTAACCTGCACATCTTTGGAGTGTGGGAGGAAATCGGAGCACCCGGAGGAAACCCAGCAGACACAGGGAGAACGTGCAGACTCTGCACAGACAGTGACCCAAGCCGGGAATTGAACCCGGGTGCCTGGCACTGTGAGGCAGCTGTGCTAACCACTGTGTCACCAAGCCGTGTATGGAATAAAATCAGGAAAACGTTTTTCACACACAGGACTTTTCCACCAATAGCAGTTGAAGCTCGATCAATGTTAACCTTAAATTTAAGATGGATAGATATTGTGAAAGGTTTTGAGGGGTGTGATGAAAAGGGAGTTGGGTCCCCAATCAGCCATGATCTCAATGAATGCCGGAACAGAGTTGAGGGATAAAGGTCCTTCTCCTGTTCTTGCATTCCCTTTGCAACTTCATTCCAGTTGAAGTTAAATCCTACTGGTGATATGGACTGTGCTAACCTTTAAAGTTTTTGCTCATTTCCATTAAATTCTTCAGTAAAAGTTAATATAGCCTCGTTCCCCTTGCTGTCCTTTGTGCTGCAGGATAGATTTAGCAGCACGGAACAACTGTTTTTGCGCAAGGTTTGTATGTGTGCGGTTTCTCCAGAGTTGGGGTGTAACTGGGCATGAAGAGCTCTTGTGAAATCAAGACCAAATTTAAGGTCACATTCATAATTTTCACCAATCCGGCTGTTGGCCTTTTCTGATGCTTATCTTTGCTGCTGACAGTGTTTTGAGGCAGGAAGGAGATACCCTCAGAAGGAGAGTTTAGTTGCTACTGACAGCACTGGCACAGGTTCATAGAATCCCTACAGTGCAGAAGAAGGCCATTTGGCCCATTGAGCCTGCACCGACCACAATCCCACCCAGGCCCCATCCCTGTAACCCCATGTGTTTGCCCTGCTAGTCCTCCTGAAATTAAGGGGCAATTTGACAAGGCCAATCAACCTCACCCGCACATCTTTGGACCGTGGGATGGAATCGGAGCACCCGGAGGAAATCCATGTAGACATGGGGAGAACATACAAACTCCACACAGACAGTGACCAGAGGCCAAAATTGAACCCAGGTCCCAGGCATTGTGAGGCAGCAGCGCTACCCACTGTGCCACCGTGTCACCCACTATGCCACCGTGCCACCCACAAGTCATTGTCTTAAACACTGGAGTCCATGCGGTGAAGGTAGACCCCACTGTGCTGATAGGTAGTGAGTTTCAAATTTTAAGCCAGCGACAATGACAGAGTGGCAATACACATCCACATGGGGAGGCAATGGCCCAGTGGCATTATCGCTAGACTATTAATCCAGAAACTCAGCTAATGTTCTGGGGCCCTGGATTCAAATACCACCACAGTAGATGGTGGAATTTAAATTCGGTAAAAATATCTGGAATTATTAATCTGCTGATGACTATGAAACATTTGTCGATTGTCAGAAAAACCCATCTGGTTCACTAATGTGCCTTAGGGAAGGAAGTCTGCCATCCTTACCTGGTCTGGCCTACATGTAACTCCAGAGCCACAGCAATGTGGTTGACTCGGGCAACTAGGGATGGGCAATAGATGCTGGCCAGCCAGCGAAACCCAAGTCCCATGACCTGCACATTATGGGGACATTCGTGGATCAACAAAATCAGTGTTATTTTTCAGATATGCTCAAAAAAGTAGTTTTTGCAATAATTCAAACTGAGGAGGAAATTTACCACACCCCAAAATGTCTAACTCTGACCACCTCCCCCCCCCACCCGCGCTCCCTCCCACTGCTCCCCTCAATGATGGTATTTCTAACTGACATCTGTGTCCTGGCCGCTTTCCCACCCAGCAGGCAGCCAGCCGGTCAATCTGTGTGGCGGCAAAAGACTCCTTTCTGCTAAATTCAGGAGAACATGTGGAAAAGCTTCACATCTGGAATTCCCAGTGGAAAGTTCCTCTCCTACTTTCTGCCCAGCTCCAAGTAAATAACTGGGCCAAAGTCAGTTTTCTGCTTCTCCATTGTACTCTTTCACAGGGGGAGCTGAATGCATGTGTATTCTTTAATTTGTTCAAAAGAAATGTTCCCCCGTGGCTGTTGCAGCAAACTATAAAGTAAAGTGTCAGGTACAGATGGTTGGTGCCCACTAGAGAGAAACAGTTCTCATAGCTTAACCCATTTAATGACAATAAACACAACATCTTTTCAGTTTACTTCCCTTTCCTGCTTCCTTTGGTTGACTGACAAAAACCATATGCTTACTACATGTGTTAAAGCAGGTGCCCAAATAGTTACAGCACAATGGGCCTGAAATTGATCCCAAACAGGAGTTTCTAATCTCTTTGAACTCTGTGCAGTAACTGCTATATATCCTGATAGGACAATGCAGACTTAACAACTTCTCTCCTTTTACTTCAGCTCTTCTGTTACTGCCTTATTTTGCTATGGGAATCCACAAGACAGAGCAGGAGGTTTTCTGTCTGTTAAAATAGTCAACTCTGATCGTGAGGGAGAGATTGTTGCCATCCAAATCAATTTGTCATCAGCAAGATGTAATGGAAATACTATAGATTCAAACTATACTTTCACTACATGCTAATACAGGACAGTAGTGGGAACTTGTGTATGGAGTCAGTAGAGATAGGCGAGGTGATGAATGAATACTTTTCTTCAGTGTTCACCGAGGAGAGGGGCCATGTTTTTGAGGAAGAGAAGGTGTTACAGGCTAATAGGCTGGAGGAAATAGATGTTCGGAGGGAGGATGTACTGGCAGTTTTGAATAAACTGAAGGTCGATAAGTCCCCAGGGCCTGATGAAATATATCCTAGGATTCTTTGGGAGGCAAGGGATGAGATTGCAGAGCCTTTGGCTTTGATCTTTGGGTCCTCACTGTCCACAGGGATGGTGCCAGAGGACTGGAGAGTGACAAATGTTGTTCCTCTGTTTAAGAAAGGGAATAGAAATGACCCTGGTAATTATAGACCGGTTAGTCTTACTTTGGTGGTTGGTAAATTGATGGAAAAGGTCCTAAGGGATGGGATTTATGACCATTTAGAAAGATGCGGATTAATCCGGGATAGTCAGCACGGATTCGTGAAGGGCAAGTCGTGCCTCACAAATTTGATTGAATTTTTTGAGGAGGTAACTAAGTGTGTTGATGAAGGTAGGGCAGTTGATGTCATATACATGGATTTTAGTAAGGCGTTTGATAAGGTCCCCCATGGTCGGCTTATGATGAAAGTGAGGAGGTGTGGGATAGAGGGAAAGTTGGCCGATTGGATAGGTAACTGGCTATCTGATCGAAGACAGAGGGTGGTGGTGGATGGAAAATTTTCGGACTGGAAACCGGTTAATAATTAGCTGATTTCCTATCCTTCCTGCCTAGGTGGACAAGTTCGCATTTTCCTATATTATTCTCCATCTGCCACATTTTTTTGCTCACTCACTTAACCTGTCTCTCTCTGTCCCGTTGTGGACTTTTTATCTCCTCTTGTCAACTTCTACCTTTCTTGGTGTCATTGGTAAATTTGGTTACCATGTTGTCCCTTCATCTAAGTCATTGAGCTAGATTGTAGGTAGTTGAAGCTTCAGCGCCGATCCCTGTCACGCTCGACTAGTTGCACCTTGCCAACCTGTGTAAGTCCCATTGTCCCTACTCACGAGCTAGCTCACCCTCCATTTCTGCTAACGCGTTAACCACTACATGACCTTTGATGCTGCATCTTAACAAACATTAGATGTGCTTTACTTGGAATTCCAAGTAAAACCACATTTAACAATGTTCTCTTTTATCAACCTTGCTGGTTACTTCCTCAAAGAATTCTAAGGAATTAGTTAAACACAATTTCCATTTCACAAAGCCAAGTTGACTCTGCCAGATCCGATCTTGATTTTCTAAGTGTCCTGAAATAGCCTCCCCGATAATGGATTCTAGAACTTTCCCTATGACCGATGTTAGGCGAACTGGCCAATAGTTTCCTGCTTTCTGTCTCCCTCCATTCTTGAAGAATGGTGTTGCAATATTTATTTTCCGATTCTCTGAGACCAGAATTGAAGGGATTTTGATAGATTATTACCAATGTCTCTGCCGCTACTTCTTTCAGTCCTGAAATTACAGGCCTGGTCTTGCGAACCTGTCAGCCTTTAGTCCTAATAGTTATCCCAGTATTTTTTCCTTGGTCATGGGGATTGTTTTAAGTTCCTCCCTCGCGTTCACCTCTTGAGTTCCAAATATCTTTGGGAAGTTTTTGATGTCTTTCACATTAAAGGCAAACCCAAAATCCCAGTTCATTTTTCCGCAATTTTTTTGTTGTCCATTATTAATTCCCAAGACTCTGGCCTAAATTTTCACAAAGCCGCATGGTCTCCACGCTTTAGCCGAAATGGAAGTGGAACTTCTATTCTGGAAGTCCCGAACGCAGCATCTGCCATTTTTGCCATTGGGGGAATAGGGGTTTGGGCATTCCCTGGTTCATGGAGGCATCTGAACGTTCAAAAGTGCAGCTGCCTTACTGGGGTGTCTAAAACATTTGAGGAAAAAGTCTAAAGCTACCCAACTTATTTGGACAGGTCCAGGTGCCCCTTTGGGAGAGGTCAAGGTGTCCTTTGGGATCATTGGACATGAGTGTGCATTAAAATTGGACAAGCTCAATGGAACTGTCAAATAATTTAAACACTCAAGCCTTTTAGGTTTTTTTTGGAGGGAAGAAACAGGCTGCTGTGGCTGCTTGCAATTTCATTAGCTATCTGTTGGCATAAGCCTGAGGGCTACCATAATAGGATTTGTGCAGTAAAACTGATTTTGCAACCTCGCATTATCATAGCAGGGGTCTCTGTAAGTTCACAGTTTGATTGATGGCTCCAAATGGTTGTAAAACCTTTCTCAGGCTGCAAGTGCACATGCTTGTTTTCATAAGTGATTAACTACTTCTATGAAATGTTTGTTTTTATAAGTGATTTGAAGGAATTTAAATCTATTGGATTGATTTTCATGAATGAGTTTAAATTCTGCAACAGGTAGTTTATATTATTTCCTTTCAGCATGGCTCCTGAGGTTCGCCCATCATTGATACTGTGTTAGTTGACATGGAGGGCGTAAGGTCAATGGGGGCGAGTGGGCATCTGGGGCTGGCATGAGTTAGCACTAAGTTTTCATAGGGGCTATAAAGGCCTTTCGGGATGAGGGTGGTTGTTGTGTGTTGCCGTAGGGGCTATTGGCCTCTGGATTGCTGACGATCTGGTGAGGACAGGTGGGCTAGAGAGAGTGATACGAGTGTGCTGGACTGGCGTTTAAATGTGGCACCTGGACCTTCAAACTCGACAACTGAGGGTAGGTGGATGAAACAGCTGCCAGCCTGCCAGGAGAACCGAAGGGGAACCCCCCTGTGCATAGCGAATGAGCTTTCAAGTGTTGAATCTGGCGCGGGATCCCAGTCTTCTTACTGGCTGGGCAGTCACACCAGAGCTGACCGGCATCGCACTTAGAATGGGCGAATTCTCCCCATACTGTACACGGATTTCCAGGAGGCATTTGGTAAGGTGCCATGTCAAAGGTTATTGCAAAACCTGGAAGCATTAGGGATGACATATTAGCCTGGATTGAGGTTTGGTTGGCTGGCAGTATGCATAGTATGCATAAATGGGTCTTTTTCTGATTGGCAGGATGTGATGAATGAAGTCCTGAAGGGGAGTGTGCTGGGACCTCAAAACTTTGCAATTTACGTCAATTCATTAGATGAGGGGAGTGAAGGCATGATAGCTAAATTAGCAGATGATACAATGATAGGCAGGAAAGTATGTTGTGAAGGAGTTTGCAGAAGGATATAGACTGGTTCAGTGAATGGACAAACATCTGGCAGATGGAGTGTAATGTGTGAAAATGTGAAGCTGTTCATTTTGGCAAGAAGAATAAAAAGGCAGAGTATTGCTTAAGCAAAGGAGACTGCAGAATTCCAAGGTGCAGAGGGATCACTGTGTTCTCATGCATGTGTCTCAAAAGGTTAGTATGCAGGTGCAGCATGTAATCAAGAAGGCTAATGGAATGCTATATTTTATTACAAGATGAATTGAACATAAAAGTAAGAATATTATGCTTCTGTTATGCAGGGTATTGGGTGAGACCACATCTTGAATACTCATGCAGTTTTCATCTCCTTATTTAAGAAAGGATGCAAGTGCGTCAGAGGCGGTTCAGAGGAGGTTTACTAAATTAATACCTGAATGAGCGGGTTGTCTTATGAGGAAAGGTTAGACAGACTGGGCTTCTTTCCACTGGAGATTAGAAAAGTGAGGGGTGATTTGCTTTAAATCTATAAGGTACTGAAGGGCATTAACAAGATGAATGTGGAAAGGATGTTTCCTCCTCTGGGGGTGTCCACAAGTAGGGGGCAAATTAGGGGTTGTCTTTTTAGGACAGAGATGAGGAGAATTTTTCTCCTGAGGGTTGTGTGACTTTGGAACTCTCTGGGTGAGGGTTTCCAGCCGTGCTTGTCCTAAGGCCAGAAAATTCCACCCCCCCACCCCAATCAACAGACCTTTGCATAGTCCGTGTCCCACCGCTATGATTCCTTTGGCGGGCGGGATGGGAAAATCCCACCCTCTGTCTCAGAAGGTGGTAGAAACGGGGTGACTGAATATTTGTAAGGCAGAGGCAGGTAGCTTCTTGTTAGCTAAGAGAATCCAAGGTTATCCTTTTGTCTCCCTCTTACTCTGCTACCTTCAGTTTTCCCAGTCGCTGCTCATGTTCCAATTTCTCTCTCTCTCCAAAGTGCTTCTCATGTGCCTGATTTCCTCACTTGTTGTGTGTGTGTGTGTTGTCCATGATATAAAGATGTCGAATTCACCATTGCTGCTTGATATTGTAATAAATTGGAAGGAAAACTTGCTGAGTATGATTCAGCAAAAATCATCAAAGAGACGTAATGATAATGTCAGGAATTTTGAGAAAAATGCAGTGATTGTGGGGTGTGCCAAATCTGTGGATTGTGCTGTTTGTTGTTAGGGTGCCTGATAACTTTTAAAAATAAATTCAAACTTCCCCCAAATGACTGAAGATCACGTGACAAGATTTAAACTTTTACAAATTTACAATTACATACAGACCCAACAGTGACTAAACACTATTTCAGGAGGCAACTACTGCCCCCCATTTAACTTTCAAAATGGCTGAAATCTCCTTCTGTGGTTACTCTTTATTCTGTCCTTTAAGTAGACAGTCCGTTCTCCAGGAACAAGGCCAAAGTGATTCTTAGATCCTTTTTCCTTTTCCAGCCAGATTTCAAATCATTTAATTGACTTCCATGGTGTGGGTAACACTGGAGATTCCCTCCCTCTCATCAAAGTTAGGCAAATCTGCCAGCCTCATTTACACACTGATCACATTGGCTTCTTCAATCCAAGTGTGAGATCCAACCTGAATTTTGCATGGTGAACGGTAGTGATTTCTCTCTCTACAGGTATCCAGGTAGAAATGCTGATTAGCTATCCTCATTTCATTCTATCCTGGAATTAAATAGACAGTTGAAAGTATAACTGTTTAAAAAAAATATCTGATATTCCTAACACCTCCCTGGTGCTTAGAGCCCAACAGTCTATCCAATATCAACACTGATGCTCGAGGTATTGGGTATGAATCTTGTGCACCACCGCTCGAGTAAAACTATTTCAACTCTCTCTTATAACCTTTAACATCTGAGCCGTTGTCAGGTAAAATCCAGAACAGGTAGCATTGTTTAAACCCTATTGAATAGGCCCAAATAAGTGCAGTTATTGTAGTGACAAAGCTGTGGGGGGCAGAGTCCTTGTATATTGTTAAGGCTGAGATAGATAGATTTTTGATCAGTCAGGGAATCAAGGGTTACGGGGAATGGGAAGGAAAGTGGGCATGAGGAATATTGGATCAACCATGATCCGATTGAACAACAGAGCAGGCTCGAGGGGCTGAATGGCCTCCTCCTATTCCAATTTCTTATGGTCTTATGTAATTGGTCTTCAGTATTTAAACACCACAGTATGTTCCTATTTAAGTTTTTTTCTGAAATAATCCAAACTCATGATCCGTGTTATTTTGTAGAAGAGGTTAGTCCCTATTTACATAAGAGTCTGTTACTAACAAGTTGCCGAACGGAACTTCTCGGGGTTAGCCATTCATGAAATTCCCTCCCTCTGTCTGCAAATCCCTTGTTCCTGACTTAAATGGAAAAGCGGCTTGCTGTTTTTTAAAGGGAGCAATAAATCATTTTCTGCTGTTGAACTCGAGGAAAAGTACAGGAAATGGTCGTAAGAGAATCCCGAGAGAATTTGCTAGCTTCTCTATAGCTGGAAGCCACTTGGTAACAGCTGTTTGGCTTCAAAAAAAAAGAGACTTCTGCAGTTAGTTATTTATGGCAAAAAGTTAATGGAAAAATAACGGAGCGGAAGAACTGTTAGGAGTGGAGAATAAAGTACCAAATGATGCGATGGGGTGAAATTGGGTCAGGCTGTGTCTGTTCTCCATGTGCTACATGAACCCCTGAGTCTGCAAAACGGCGGGCAAGAAACCTGCTGACTGACGTACATTGCCACCATGTCAGGTGAAGAAAAACAAAGAGGCACCTTACACCCATGACTGAAGCAGACATTGGATAGTTTGCATATGCAAATGGAGGCTTAATACCAGCTTCGAATTTCCATTGGAACGTTGTTTTTTCCCCCAGGGAATCCAGTGAAAATCAGCCCAAAGGACAAGTTATCAGCACCCCAGCGGTTGTCAGACCCAACATTCTTGGTCTTTGACATTCAGGCCTTAGCAGTGCCTCCCCCTTCCCCCAAGTCTCCTGCCTCCCAATCCCTTGACAGTCTGATACCACAATATCTCAACCTCTAAGGACCCTATCTCTCCCCTCTAAACCCAGTAAGACCTCTTCAGTCCAATGAGGTCTGAGGCTCAGTTGTCCATGCTTCTCACTCCCTGTGTGGGAATGGGTGCTCCTGAATTTCTCCTTTGATATTTTGTGTACAGTTGAGCTTCCATTCAGCAGCAAAATGAGGTAACTTGTTGATTGTACAAGAGAGGTTTGTAGAACCAAACTGTTTGTTGCTTAGAAAATTAATATTAGCTGTCAAATACAAAGTTTTGTTTCTTAAAAAACTTTGCAAAACTTGAAACCTGGAGTGCATAGAATCCATAAAATCCCTCCAGTGCAGAAGGAGGCATGGGTGGCACAGTGGTTAGCACTGCTGCCTCACAGTGCCAGGGACCCAGGTTCGATTCCCGACTTGGGTCACTGCCTATCCGGGGTTTGCACGTTCTCCCCGTGTCAGTGGGGTTTCCTCTGGGTGCTTCGGTTTCCTCCCATAGGTGCATTGGCCATGCTAAATTCTCCCTCAGTGTACCCGAACAGGTGCCGGAGTGTGGCGACTAGGGGATTTTCACAGTAACTTCATTGCAGTGTTAATGTAAGCTTACTTGTGACACTAATGAAATAAACTTTAAACACATTGTAGATAGATAGTACATGCTTCAAAATTGTGTTGTGCTGATACGACCATAGACCCTAATTTAAATGAAGCTTTTGCTTGTTTTGAAGTATGCAGTGGCTTGTTGATTAAGGCCCACTCTTAAGTGGAAAAGGCCATCAGAACAGCTTGGGGAGCCTATAGATCCCTGTTGCTTTATCTATGGCAACATCTCAACCAATTGAGGCAACTTGCCAACCAATCAGCTCCCCTTTCTCCTGTAGTATAAAGAATAAAGAACAATACAGCACAGGAACAGGCCCTTCAGCCCACCAAGTCTGTGCCGACACACATACCTCACTAATCTAATATTTTCTTGCCTCTACGCGGTCCATATCCCCCTTTTCCCTGCCTATTTATGTATCTATCCAGATGCCTCTTGAACGTTGTTATAGAATCTGCTTCCACAACCTCCTCCGGCAGCATATTCCAGGCATTCACCACCTCTGTGTGAAAAACTTGGCCCTTACATCTCTTTTACACTTTCCCCCTGTCTCACTTTCAACCTATGCCTTGGAGTAATTGACCCTTCAACCCTGGGAAAAAGACTCTGACTATCCACTCCATCCAAGCCTGTCATAATCTTGTAAATCTCTATCAGGTCCCCCCTCATCCTCCGACGCTCCAATGAAAAAGAATCCAAGTTTGTTCAACCTTTCTTCATAGTCTATATTCTCCAAACCAGGCAACATCCTGGTAAATCTCTTCTGGACCCTTTCCAATGCATCAACATCCTTCTGGTAATGTGGCGAAATGCTGGTGTTTGTTGGAAATTTGGTATTCTTGTGTTTGTCCTGATGAGTGTTAGATGAAAAGCTTCAGTAACATGTCTCTTTTCAGTAACATTTGAATCATACAGTGCTGAAGGAGGCCATTTGGCCCCTCGAGCCTGCACAGACAACAGTCTCACCCAGGTCCTATCAGCCTGTAACCCTCCTAAGCCCCCTGACACACTAAGGGATAATTTAGCATGGCCAATCAACCTAACCTGCACATTTTTGGACTGTGGGAGGAAACCGGAGCAAACCCACACAAACTCCACACAGACAGTGACCCAAGCCGGGAATTGAACCCGGGTTCCTGACGCTGTGAGGCAGCAGTGCTAACCACTGTGCCGCCGTGCCGCTCTTGGCTAGCAAGCGACTGTTGAAAGAATTGCTCTTCAGATTTTTTCAACGCTTGTGTATTAGTAATGGGAAGATGGGCTGTTCAACTGAGACTTCAGAATCATCAAATTGGGTAACAAAGAATGTGTTTGTTTCCTGTGGTGTGGGTAAGCAGAACACTGCGAGTATGAACATGGTGAGTAATCAGCGAAGGGAGTGCGGGGAAAGGGGGACACTGGAGTTTGGAGGTCATGTGAAGAAACCTCCGGGGAATGTAGCCAACCAGTTTTGGCAGCCCTAACTAGTAGGTGGAAGCATTTTGAATCGCAGATTAGTTTGTCGGCTGTTCATTTTGTTAATGATTGAATCCATCACTCTGTCTGTTTTCCTGCTCAGGTCAATGGTTGTTCCTCTAAAGCTTTAACAAACCACAAATAATAGGTTAAAGATATCAGAGAGCAAATGATTACAAGGAATATTAATTGATAGAGACAGGTAAAACTAATGGATAACAGATCGCAGATGATGCATTGCAGTCTCCAGTTGTTGATGTCTTTTTTTTCATGGAGAGGAGGTTTGTCCCTGAAATTTTTGCTGTAATGACTTCAATCAGGCCATTGAGGTTGGCCTTTTGGAATATGAGCTCCCTGATTAAGGATCCAATTGGTGGGCCAATCAGGGAGTCTTTTCCTTGTATTTAACGGAGTGTCAGTTCCTCTGGCACTCCCGAAGGTAGACTGCTGACTGATAGCACTCTGTTAAAGCTAAAGTTTATTTATTAGTCACAAATAAGGCTTACATTAACACTGCAATGAAGTTACAGTCCGTCGTCTGTTCGGGCCAGTGCACCTAACCAGCACGTCTTTCAGACTATGGGAGGAAACAGGAGCACCTGGAGGAAACCCACGCAGACACCGGGAGAACGTGCAAACTCCACACAGACAGTGACCCAAGCCGGGAATCGAACCCGGGGTCCCTGGTGCTGTGAGGCAGCAGTGCTAACCACTGTGCTACCGTGCTGCCCCTATGTACTGCTGTTGGAATTGTAAATAGAGGAATACTGGTGAAGGGACGTCTGCCTCCGAAGACTTATCACACTTGCTGGATCCAGTATGAATGGAAATTGTAGGTCGTTCATATTTTTTTCACTGGAACTTCTGTCTGTGGAACTCGCAGACAAAATGGTCAAGGAAACCTTGTATCAGAACGCAGTCTAAGATTGCAGCAGACTATGAAATTATGCTCAAATGTGTTTTTCTGGTTCCAAGGGAAGTTTGCAAAATGTGAGTCAAGGTTATTCCTGCACTGGGAGAAAGTTATATTTAGTTTTAATAAACCACATGGCAGATGGGGAAGTACGTTACGCTTATTTTTCCTGTTTGCAATGCTGGCATGGTTCAGCATCTAGAAACATAGAAACCCTACAGTGCAGAAGGAGGCCATTCGGCCCATCGAGTCTTCACCGACCACAATCCCACCCAGGCCCCACCCCCACATATTTTACCCGCTAATCCCTCTAACCTACGCATCCCAGGACTCCAAGGGACAATTTTTTAACCTGGCCAATCAACCTAACCCGCACATCTTTGGACTGTGGGAGGAAACCGGAGCACCCGGAGGAAACCCACGCAGACACGAGGAGATGTGCAAACTCCACACAGACAGTGACCCGAGCCGGGAATCGAACCCGGGACCCTGGAGCTGTGAAACAGCAGTGCTAACCACTGTGCTACCGTCTGTTGAAGTAACCATATTTTCAGTGGTTAATATTTTGTGAATGAAAGATGGTGCAATCAAATAGGAATTTTTTTCAGAATTTGAGTTGTAAATTATTGGACAAAAAGTGTCACTGTCCAGACAGCATCTCCCAGCAGCCACCATTCGGAACCCTGCTGAAAGCTGGTAACCACAGCAGGTTTGAGAGTTTGTTTCTTCCGAATGCGGCATGGCGGCACAGTAGTTAGCACTGCTGTCCCACCGCGTCAGGGACCCGGGATTGATTCCCAGCTTGGGTCACCATCTGTGTGGAGCTTGCACACTGTCTGCGTCGGTTTCCTCCGGGTGCTCCGGTTTCCTCCCACAGTCCAAAGATGTGTGGATTAGCTGGATTGGCCAGGCTAAATTGCCCCTTAGTGTCAGGGGGACTAGCTAGGGTAAATGCATGGGATTATGGGGATAGGGCCTGAGTGGGATTGTGGTCGGTGCAGGCTCGATGGGCTGAATGGCCTCGTTCTGCTCTGTAAAGATACTATGATTCTGTGAGTGGATGGGATTCCTATTTGAAACAGAAACAGAAAATATTACAAACACAACAGGCCTGGAGCGAAATAAACACTCCCTACATTAAGATCCCTGCAGCCTTTAACAAGAGATGTGAATTTCCAAATGCCCGAAGCAAAGGATCACACACGGTTTCACATTTTAAAACGTTTCCTGTAACAAACTAAAATCAAACATTGACTCAATGTTACTTTGTTGGCAACTAACACACTAAATCACAGAAATGATATTTCTTCTTAACTTCCGAACCAAAGACCCACTGTTTTTAATTTGATGTATTATTGTCACGTGTAAAAGTACACAGTGAAAAGTATTGTTTCTTGCACACTACACAGACAAAGCATACCTTTCATAGAGAAGGAAAGGAGAGAGCGCAGAATGTAGTGTCATAGCTAGGGTGTAGAGAAAGATCAACTTAGTGTGAGGTAGGTCCATTCAAAAGTCTGATGGCAGCAGGGAAGAAGCTGTTCTTGAATCGGTTGGTCGTGACCTCAGACTTTTGTATCTTTTTCCCAACGGAAGAAGGTGAAAGAGAGAATGTCCGGGGTGCGTGGGGTCCTGATTTGCTGGCTGCTTTCCCGAGGCAGTGGGAAGTGTAGACAGAGTCAATGGATGGGAGGCTGGTTTGCGTGATGGATTAGGCTACATTCGCGACCTTTTGAAGTTTACATAGAAATATAGAAAATAACATAGAATCTCCACAATGTAGAAAGAGAGCCAATCAGCCCATCGGATCCACACCGACTCTCTGATAGAGTATCCCACCCTCTCTGCCCTATCCCTGTAATCCCATGCATTTAAGAGTTTTAACAACACCAGGTTAAAGTCCAACAGGTTTATTTGGTAGCAAATGTATTTGCTACCAAATAAACCTGTTGGACTTTAACCTGGTGTTGTTAAAACTCTTACTGTGTTTACCCCAGTCCAACGCCGGCATCTCCACATCATCCCATGCATTTACCATGGCTTCCATCTAACCTATACATTTTAAGACACTAAGGGGCAATTTAGCATGGCCAATCCACCTAATCTGCACATCTTTTGGTGGGAGAAAACCAGAGCACCCGGAGGAAACCCACGCAGACACGGGGGCGGGGGGGGGAATGTGCAATCTCTACACAGACAGTGACCCAAGGCCAGAATTGAACCTGGGTCCCTGGCGCTGTGAGGCAGCAGAACTAACCACTGTAACACTTATAACAGCACACCACCAGCAGAAATTTAGTCTTGTTTATAAAGTCCCAATTTTAACAGGAGCTGTTCTCCTTACCTCACCAGAGCGAATCTTCCTGTGCCCTGTTAAACAAAGTCTCCTTCACTCAATCTTCTGAACACTGTCCAATGGACTTCCAGTAGCAAGGCACCCTCTGGTGGTCCCTTGGTCTTTAACTGTCCACAAGCCTCCTATCTTTGAACAGGGAATCCACCCTCACCAGCACTCTATCCTTTCCTTCTGCACACCAGCACCTGTCGCCTTCCTCAAATAGCAGCACCTGTCATGGGTCGTCTGCCCCAAATCTCTGTCTGACTGAGTGTCTGAGAGTTTATACCTTTCAGGGGAGTGGGCATAGCTGGTGAGGCCAGTATTTATTGTCCATCCCTAATCACTCTTGGGAAGGTGATGGTGAGCTGCCTTCTTGAATTGCTGCAATCTGTGTGGTGTATGTACATCCATAGTGCTGCTAGGGAGGGACTTCCAGGATTTTTACCCAGCGACAGTGAAGGAATGTGATATATTTCCAAGTCCGGCTTGAAGGCAAAATCATTGGAGATGGCGCTCCCATGCGTCTGCTGCCCTTGTCCTGCGAGGTGGTAGAGATTGTGTGTTTGAAAGATTCTGTCGAAGGAGCCTTGGTGAATTGCTACAGTGCATCTTGTAGATGTTATACACTGCTGCCACTGTGCATTGCTGGGAGTGGGGAGTTCGCGTTTCAGTTGGTGAATGGGGTATAAATCAAGTGGGCTGCTTTGCCCTGGAAGGTGTTGAGCTTCTTGAACGTTGTAAGTACCGCAGTCAAGCGGAGAGTATTCCATTGCAATCCTAACTTGTGTGATGTAGATGGTGGACAGGCTTTGGGGAGTCAGGAGGTGAGTGACACTCAGTGGAATTCCAAGCCTCTGACCTGCTCTTTAGCCACAGTATTTATATGGTTAGTCCAATTCAGTTTCTGGTCAGTGGTAACCCCAGGATGTTGATAGTGGGGGATTCAGCGACGGTAATGCCATTGAATGAAATGGGGAGACGATTTGTATTGTAGCGCGAGGTTTCACAACAAGGAAGCCTTGAATCATGATGATTTATTGAAGGAAAGATAAACTATATACAAACAAACTCAGTACAGGTACTAGTCTAGTCCTGGGCTCTCACTGAAAGTTCTCTCCTTCCAGGACCTGCTCCCTAACACCTAATAGGCAATGGTTCACGCGCTTCCTACTGATAGGTCCCAGAAGGGTCATGTGACCCACAAACACGCCTCATAAAGGAGTCACGCTACCACAGTTAGATCCTCTCTTGTTGGTGACGGTCATTGTTTGGCACCAATGTGTCACGAGTGTTACTTGTCAGCCCAAGCCTGGATATTGTCCAGGTCTGCGTGTGTGTGGATGTGGATTGCATGCGGTCTCTGTACAGCAAACCCAGCTGCCTCCTTTGTGTTGGGGTGTTAAAATTTACATCTCAGTTTGAGTTTCTGCAGCGAGCAGGTCACATGGGTTCGTGGGAAGTCGGATTTAGTAGGAAGTCATATCCCCCTCTTCAAACCATTCCACTTTAATTTTTATTAAAGGAGAAAGTTTAACACGTAGCCATCTTATAAAGTCCAGCATTCGTAACAATATACAGTTCTTTATAACAGTCCAGAACTCCATGGAGTCAAATCGAGAGCCTGTATCATTTTTTCATAGAGAAATGAAAGTGCAGCGTTACACAGAAAATCATTAACTGGATGTGTTGGCTTTCACATGATACATTAATTGCACAAATGTTTTTGGCATTAGCATGCTTCACAGACAAAAATACGTTTAGGTCAGAAATCTTTTCGGGAAGTGAAAGAATTATGCACAAAATATTGCAAAAGATCTTAACCTGTTAACTGTCACACCCACGGCGTCAGCTCAATGACATCTCATTTCCTCGTGGTCCACAGGACTCATTCTGGAGGAGGACATTTTGTCGTGCTTCAGGCCACTATCTCAGTCAGACTTCCTCCATCCTCTGAGGGACTTCAGTAGTTCCAAATGAACAATTGAAGCTGGCATCTTCCGAACATTATCCTTTATGCAGCATTGCACGCAGTAAGTAAAGGTGCTGACGGGATTTGTTGTCTTCCCACTTACTGTTCCTCTTTTGAGAATAATGTATTGTTCCTGTGATTCCATTGCATTAGTCCAAGACTTGGATTCACCTGATTTGCTGGTCCATTTTCCATTGAGTAAATCAGAACCAATAATACCAGTTAGAGTGTAATTGTAGAAAATGTAAAAGTGTGCTCTGTTGTTTAAAACATTTAAAAACGTCATTGTTTTTTGGAGGCAGAAGGAATGTTTCTTATACATGTAATAAAGGGAATGTTCTTAGTGGGTTACGCTGCTGCCATTTCATTAAGCTGGGTATGATTTGGTTTGATTTATTATTGTCACATGCAGTGGAAATGACTGTTTCTTGTATTGTATGAGACTCGATTACCCTGCTTTTGGTGAGTGGAGATGCACTATGAGTCCCACAGAGGTGTTTTGAAGAGAGAGTCCAGAGAATTGGATTGGCTATATTTGCATCATTTATGCTGATGACCTGCTTGACCCTGGGTGAACCCACGACCTGGCTGGCAGACGAGACTGGGAGTTTAGCAATGGAATGGTCCCTGAGTGTTGGGAGTGGGGGAATTTGAGTGCAGTGTGAGAGAGGAAGGGGAGAACAGCCACTGCTCTTTTCCACAATTTCAAAGTTAGTGGGTGATAGGAAACTTAGAAACATTGAGGAGGTTAGTGTAAAACTTTAAAAGAGACATAGACGAGTTGGTGGAATGAGCGTACTTGTGACAGTTCAATTCTGAGAAATGTGAGATCATTTATTTTGGCAGGAAGAACATGAAGAGACAATGTGAAAGAAAGGGTACAATTCTAAAGTGGGTGCAGGAGCAGAGAGCTGTATATGTAAATAAGTTGTTGAAGGTGGCAGGAAGGTTGAGAGAGTGATATAAGGCATTCAGTATCCTGGGCTGTATGAATAGGCGCATAGAGTACAAGAGCAAGGAGGTTATGCTGAATTTGTATAAAACACTGGTTTGATCTTAGCAGGAGTATTCAAAGAATCATAGAATTCTACAGTGCAGAAGGTGTCCATTCGGCCCATCGAGTCTGCACCAACCACAATCCCACCCAGACCCTATCCCCATAACCCCACGCATTTATCCTAGCTAGTCCCCATGACACTAAGGGGCAATTTAACATGGCCAATCCACCAAACCCACACATCTTTGGAATGTGGGAGGAAACTGGAGCACCCGAAGGAAACCCACGCAGACACAGGCAGAATGTGCAAACTCCACACAAACAGTGGCCCAAGCCGGGAATTGAACCCGGGTCCAGATTGCAGTGAGGCAGCAGTGCAAACCACTGCGCCACCGTGCTGCCCTATTGTGCCAGTTCTGGGTGCCACACTTTAGGAAAGATGTGAAGACATTGGAGAGAGTGCAGAAAAGATTCACAAGAACCGATCCAGGGATGAGGAACTTTGGTTGTGATGATGTGAAGAGGGTGTTTCCTCTTGTGGGAGAATCTAGCACTGGGGTCATTGTTGAAAAATAAAGGATCACCCATAAAGGACAGATGAGGAGGATTTCTTCTGAGAGGAACTCTCTTCCTCAAAAGATGGTGGAATCGCCTCCTCTGGACTCTCCAAGGGAAGCACATTCCTTCCTTAGATACGGGATCAGCAAGGGGGTGAGAGGTTACTGGATGTAGGCAGGAATATGGAGCTGAGATTACAATCAGATTAGCCAAGATCACAGTTTAATGGCAGACTAGGCTTGAGGAGTGGCCTACTCTGACTCCTAATTCATATGTTTGTATGTATGACAGATTGGAGAAGTTAGGACTCTTTTCCTTGGAGAAATGAAGGCCGAGTGGATATTTGATAGAGTGGTTAAGATCTGGAATGCACTGCCTGAGAGTGTAGTGGAGGAAGGTTCAGTTGAAGCATTCCAAAGGGCATTAGACTGAAGACCAAGAATGCCTCAGGATTGCAGGGAGAAGGAGGGTGAATGGCATGAAGTGAATTACTCATTTGGAGAGCTGGAGCAGATGCGATGGGCTGAATAGCCTCTTTCTGCACTGTATTTGTGTGATTCTCTGAACTCAAGATTATGAAGCTTAAGATAGTTGGGTTAGAGGGGATGAAACTGGCCTCACTTGTATTCCCTGTACGTGGATTAAAATCCAAGACAGTGGCGGAGATCGTACTGATCTATAGCGCTATTCCAAAGCATTAGATTCACCCTCCCCTTTCAGGGTGGCACACCAAGGCACCTGGAATCCTCAAAAGGGTTAACCGAGTGTGGTGAACCATCGTTGGTTCCCACTGGATAGTACTGGGCCAGGGCTGGCCAGCACTATAGGAATGTATATAGGTTACTGTGGGATTGTACTAATGTTGTTGTTGGGCTAGGGTGGGATTGATACACCTGTGGTTGCTACTGTTGTGGCACATCCCAGTCGGGCTCCGCCTCTTGGGAGAGGTATAAGACCCCCTGCTCGGATGGGACCCCTTCAGTCTGGGATAGTGTGTTAAAGTTCTGATAGTTCCATTGTTAGTTAATAAAAGCCTTCTTTTACCGAAGCTTTGAGCCTCGTGTCCAATTGATGCGCATCAATTTTATTAGCTAAAATTAAACTCTCGACGGAAGAAAAAAAAAGAAAGGAGAGTATGGAGCAAATCCTCAAGCCAGAACGTCTGACGCGAGATCCACGTGCGGTGGGCGCTTCTAACACCTTCGACCACTGGCTGAAGTGTTTTGAAGATTACCTAGCAGCCTCCGCAGCGGTCACCACAGATGATGACAGACTCCGGGTCCTCCATGCGAGGGTAAGCGACACTGTCTACCTCGCGATCCGTGCGGCCACCACTTACCCGAGGGCCCTCGAGCTTCTAAAAAAGCGCTATACGAAACCTCCTAACGAGATCCACGCTCGTTACCTCCTCGCTACACGACGTCGGCAGTCGGGTGAAACCATGGAGGACTACGCCAATGAGCTCTTACAGCTAGCCAGGGGCTGTGACTGCAAAGCTGTGTCGGCTGAGCAGAGCATGTACGACCTCGCCCGAGATGCGTTTGTGGCCGGGGTCGGGTCTTCATACATCCGTCTCAAGCTGCTAGAAAAGGGTAATCTCAACCTGACCCACGCCATGGAATTAGCTGAAATGCTCGAGGCGGCTTCGAAAAGCTTAGTCCTGTATCCGGAGGACCACGTGGAGACAACGTGGCAGGAGCAGTCGCAAATCCCTCCTCGCCCCTCGGGCTTGAAGTGTAGTGTTATGGCGTGCTCCCATGTGGACCAGACGACGGCTGCAACCCCATGCGGCCCGCGGTGCTACTTCTGCGGAGGAGCCAAACATACTCGACAAAAGTGTCCCGCTAAAGCGGTAGTCTGTACCGCATGCGGTAAAAAGGGGCATTATGCGAAGGTATGCAGATCGAAGCCCAAGAACGGCAGTGCGGCCTGTGACCCTTCAGAACGGGGATCATCACCATCGTCGTCGAAGTACTCACGGGGTTCGTCCACGTGCGAGTCCAGGACGACGCCATTGCGGTCGACGGAGTCGGAGGAGGATGACCACCAGGGGTCGCTAAGTTTGGCGCCCTCACCCATGTGCGATTCATGGGAGCGGCCATTTTGGTCGACGATGACCATGAGCGACCAGCAGGGGTCCTCAGCATCGACCGCAGCTGCCTGCAGTGACGTTCACGGACCAACGGTGGCGTCGATCACCCTGGACCAGGCTAAGCCTCACAGGCTTGATTGTTCGATGATGGATATACAGGTAAACAATCATGCGATTTATTGTCTGTTTGACAGCGGGAGCACTGAGAGTTTTATCCACCCTGACACTGTGAAGAGGTGTGAACTCCAGATTCAACCTGCCAAACAGACAATCTCTATGGCATCAAGGTCCCGGTCTGTCGCTGTGCTAGGACGTTGTGTGGTAACTTTGAAAGTACAGGGCACAATTTACGAGCGTTTCAGGCTCCTTGTGTTGCCGTATCTTTGTGCACCAATTCTCCTCGGACTAAACTTTATGGTCCACATGAAGAGTGTGATCCTACAGTACGGTGGGCCACTCCCTTCGCTGACAGTGGGAGAACAGCTGCAGTCTCCAAATTGTCCAAAGCGCCCCGCCTGCAATCTTTCTATGTTAAAGATCACCACACCCTCTTTATTTCAGAATCTGGTACCAGGCTGCAAGCCCATCGCTACTAAAAGTAGGCGTTACAGCACTGAGGATCGGATCTTCTTCAGATCTGAGGTTCAGCGACGACTCAAAGAAGGGATCATACAGCCCAGTGTTAGTCCGTGGAGAGCACAGGTTGTGGTGGTCAAGAGCGGGAACAAACCCCGGATGGTCATTGATTACAGTCAGACCATTAACTGATATACGCAGCTGGATGCGTATCCTCTCCCGCGCATATCTGATATGGTCAATCAGATTGCGCAGTACCGGGTGTTCTCCACCATAGACCTTAAGTCCGCCTACCACCAACTCCCCATTCGCCCAGAGGACCGACAATACACGGCCTTTGAGGCGGATGGTCGTCTGTATCATTTCCTTAGGGTTCCATTTGGTGTCACCAATGGGGTCTCGGTCTTCCAGCGTGCTATGGACCGAATGGTGGACCAGAACAGGCTGCGGGCTACCTTCCCGTACCTGGATAATGTCACCATCTGCGGCCGTGATCAGCAGGACCATGACACAAATCTCCAGAACTTCTTACGCACTGCATCTCGCCTGAATTTGACCTACAACAGGGAGAAGTGTGTATTCCGTACGCGCCGGTTAGCCATCCTGGGATACGTGGTGGAAAACGGGGTCATTGGCCCTGATCCAGACCGTATGCGCCCCCTTGCTGAACTTCCCTTGCCCGCTAGCGCAAAAGCACTGAGGAGATGCCTAGGCTTCTTCTCCTATTATGCGCAGTGGGTCCCCAACTACGCGGACAAAGCCCGTCCGCTTATTAAGTCCACGACTTTTCCACTCACGCCAGAGGCCCAATTGGCCTTCAAGGAATTGAAACACGACATCGCGAAAGCCACGATGCACGCGGTAGACGAATCCATCCCTTTTCAGGTGGAAAGCGATGCATCTGATTTCGCCCTGGCCGCCACACTAAACCAGGCGGGCAGGCCCGTCGCGTTTTTTTCCCGCACCCTCCAAGGCCCCGAAATTCGGCATTCAGCAGTGGAAAAGGAGGCCCAGGCCATTGTGGAGGCCGTCAGACACTGGCGCCATTACCTGGCGGGAAAGCAGTTCACCCTGATCACGGACCAGCAGTCCGTGGCGTTCATGTTCAACAACTCGCAGAGGGGCAAGATCAAGAATGACAAGATCTTGCGGTGGAGAATTGAACTCTCCACCTATAACTACGATATCATGTATCGTCCAGGGAAACTCAATGAGCCCTCGGATACCCTCTCGCGCGGAACATGCGCTAGTACTCAGGAGGATCGCTTGAACGCCCTCCATAATGACCTGTGCCATCCTGGGGTCACTCGGCTCTACCACTTTGTCAAAGCCCGCAACCTGCCTTACTCGGTGGAGGACGTCAGGTCGGTGACAAGGAGCTGTCGGATTTGCGCGGAATGCAAACCGCACTTTTACCGACCTGACCGGGCACATTTGGTCAAGGCCACTCACCCCTTCGAGAGGCTGAGTGTTGATTTTAAGGGCCCCCTTCCCTCAACAGATCGGAACGTGTACTTTCTGAACATAATAGATGAGTACTCCCGGTTCCCGTTTGTTGTCCCCTGCGCGGACACATCGGCTGCCACGGTGATCAAGGCATTCCGTGATCTTTTTACCCTGTTCGGGTACCCCAGCTATATCCATAGTGACGGGCTCGTCGTTCATGAGCAATGACTTGAGGCAATTCCTGCTCTCATACGGGATTGCCTCTAGTAGGACCACGAGTTACAATCCTAGGGGTAATGGACAGGTGGAGCGAGAGAATGCTACAGTCTGGAAGGCTGTCCTATTGGCGTTGAGGTCCAAAGGCCTTCCAGTCTCCCGTTGGCAGGAGGTCCTCCCTGATGCGCTTCACTCTATTCGCTCCCTCCTGTGTACGGCAACCAATGCTACTCCCCACGAGAGGATGTTCTCATTCCCTCGGAAGTCTTCCTCGGGGATATCTTTACCAGCCTGGTTGACGTACCCAGGACCCGTCCTCCTGCGGCCACATGTAAGGGCCCGCAAGTCCGACCCCTTGGTCGAACAGGTCCACCTCCTCCACGCCAAGCCTCAGTTTGCCTATGTGGCATATCCTGACGGGCGAGAGGACACAGTCTCGATCCGAGACCTGGCGCCCGCAGGGGACGTAGCAACTCCTGTCGCTCCCATACCCCCAGTGACGAATCCCTTATCCCTTATTTCTCCCCCGGACGTAGCGCGGACAGCATCGGGACCAGTGCTTAACAGTTTTACTCCAATGCACAGCTTGCCTGAGACCCGAAGATCGTCGCCACCGCAGAATGTGTCAGGATCCCCTGCACTACCGTTTCATCAGGGTCAACCGGCCTGTGAGTCCGTGGGAGAACAGCTGGACGCCGTTTTGGTGAGAACGCCACCGCAAGTGCCTACTCCGGTGTCACCGCCGGTATTGAGGAGGTCACAACGACGGTGCGGTCCTCCAGACCGTCTGAACTTATAATCTGTTGACATTTTAGTTTGTTTTCGTACCCCGCCGGCCTTTGTTCTCAAAGGAGGGGTGAATGTGGTGAACCATCGTTGGTTCCCACTGGATAGTACTGGGCCAGGGCTGGCCAGCACTATAGGAATGTATATAGGTTACTGTGGGATTGTACTAATGTTGTTGTTGGGCTAGGGTGGGATTGATACACCTGTGGTTGCTACTGTTGTGGCACATCCCAGTCAGGCTCCACCTCTTGGGAGAGGTATAAGACCCCCTGCTCGGATGGGACCCCTTCAGTCTGGGATAGTGTGTTAAAGTTCTGATAGTTCCATTGTTAGTTAATAAAAGCCTTCTTTTACCGAAGCTTTGAGCCTCGTGTCCAATTGATGCGCATCACCGCGGTTGTGCTGATGCTTTCACTTCAGGCTTCTTTAGTCTTCCCACGGCTGAAGGTTCTTATTTTTTGATACAATGTTCTCTGGAGGCTGTGGTGACAACACTTTTATAAACACTGTGGTATTTGACTAATGTAGCATTGTTTCTCTGGGGAGATGTGGCTGGGAAATTGCAGTGTATTAGCCAAACACAGTATTTATGTTTCCAAGGGATGGAGCACTACCTCATTAGCCAGTATATTATCAGCGACTCCACTTCAACATTCGGCACGGCTAAATGCAAAAAGAACTGCAATTTTTAAAAATAAATTGTAATTATTTCCATTAAAAATCAGTTGCCTTAAGCATTCACTTGCTCCTCCACCAGTGGTTGCGGTGTACACCAGTTACAAGATGCCTTGGTACATTGCTTTAACGCACCTTGGATAGCATTCTCCAAATTTATGATTCTACCACCTAAAAGGACAAGGGCAGCAGCCACTTGGGAGCAGAACCGCCTGCAGGTTCCCCTCCAAGTCACCCGTTCTGACTTGGAAATACATCGCTGCCCTGTGAAAACCTGGGCCTTTCAACCTCACAGCACTAACACAGTACCTGCACCGCACGGGCTATGATGGCTCCAGAGGGTATCTTAACCTACTCTAAGGACAGTTGGGGTGGGGGCGGGGAGGCGCAATAGCTTGCCGGCCTTGCCAGCTATGCCCACATCCTGTGAGTGAATACAAAGAAACTGAAAAGAAAAATGAAACTAAATTTCTGGGGGGAAAAAGAAAGGTCACTGCAGTTTTCAAAATAGAAACTCACTTGGAAAAGACTCTCGTCAGTTCATTGAGTAAATAGCAGAAGTAAATAGCACACCACAAGAGTGTACTGAAGGACGTTCACACGTACTAACAGATTTTGTTCATTTTTGTTCAGCGCTCAGAATTTTGCTCCAGTAAGAAATGATACATTTTCAATAAGTACAGTTTAGCCTTTAGAATATTTAGAAGGACCTTTTCTGCGGTGCTCTCTTAATTCCCGCTATGATTTTGGAGGCGGCCCAGTGGCAATTCTGGAGAGATGGTATCAACAGCTGATTTTTTACGATTGAAGTTGTACCTCTGACGGGTCTGCGGCAGTAAACATAATAGATTGGGAGAAATTTAGGGCGGCAGAGTGGTTAACGCTGCTGCCTCACAGCACTAGGGACTCAGGTTCAATTCCGGCCTTGAGCGATTGTCTATGCAGAGGCTGCACGTTCTCCCCGTGTCTGCATGGGTCTCCTCCGGGTGCTCCAGTTTCCTCCCACACTCCAAAGATGTGCGGGTTAGTTGATTGGCCATGCTAAATTGACCCTAGGGGTATTAGGAAAGTGGGGCTCTAGGAATAGGGCCTGGGGGGATTGTTGTTAATGCAGGCTTGATGGGTTGAATGGTCTCCTTCTGCACTGCGGAGATTCTATAATTTGTGTAGATTCTCCGAGAGTTAATCTCTTAAGAATAATGAGAAAGATATAGTCACACAGTTGTTCTTTGGAATAATGAAATGGATATAATCAGCAGTGGTTATGCTCAGTACAAAATTAGAGTTACTAACCAAAACAGCCTGTGAAATATTAGTAAGCCCTTTCTCTTGGGTATACTGATAAGGATGCATGAAGTCAGGTGGGAGAACATTCTCTGGTGTATGACAACAGCAGCATAGACCTCTTGGAAGGCCTGTTCTAGGCTATAAGCTCATACTGTTTTTTTCATTACGTTGGAAAGGTCCTACAAATGCAAACAGTTTTGAGCTGGTTTCAGTTGTGTTTTATGTTCTGTTCGTTCACCAAGACACTGGGGTTAATTTTCTACTTCAGCGGCAGCACAAAGCTGACAGCTTCCCATTGGCACACCCAGTATGGGCCCCACCTAACGCCTTATCAACTTGCCAGAGTTTAAAATGCTCCCCAGTCCATCCAGCTGCTCCCTATTATCAACTGTGCTTAGCTGGTAGCACACTCACCTCTGATTCCGAAGGTTGGGAATATCAGTTCCACTCCAAACACAAAAGCCCAGGTTGTAAATGCAGTACATTACTGAGGGAATCCTGTACTATCAGGAGCACTGTCTTTGTGTTAAACTGTCTGCTGTGCCGAATGGATTACATTGAAGATGGTGTCCTGGCCAATATTTTATTCAATCCACACAGATTATCTTTCTCAGAAGACTAAGGAAATTTGGCATGTCAGCTACGACTCTCATCGACTTTTACAGATGCACCATAGAAAGCATTCTTTCTGGTTGTATCACAGCTTGGTATGGCTCCTGCCCTGCCCAAGACCGCAAGAAACAACAAAGGGTCGTGAATGTAGCCCAATCCATCACGCAAACCAGCCTCCCATCCATTGACTCTGTCCACACTTCACATTGCCTTGGAAAAGCAGCCAGCATAATTAAGGATCCTACGCACCCCGGACGTACTCTCCTCCAGCTTTTTCTATCGGAGAAAATGATACAAAAGTCTGAGGTCATGTACCAACTGACTCAAGAACAGCTTCTTCCCTGCTGCTGTCAGACTTTTGAATGGACTTGCCTCGCATTAACTTAATCTTTCTCTACACCCTAGCTATGACTGTAACACTACATTCTGCATTCTCTTGTTTCCTTCTCTATGGACGGTATTGCTTTATCTGTATAGTGCGCAAGAAACAATACTTTTCACTGTGTACTAATACATGCGACAATAAATCAAATCATTATCTCATGGCTATTTGTGGGGGCTTGCTGTGCGCAAATTGGCAGCCGCATTTCCATAATTAGAACATTGACCACATTTCCAAAGTATTAAGTGTAGAACACTTTGGGATGTCCTGAGGGCATTAAAGGCAAAATATAAATCATCGCCCATCCATTTTCACCCGCTGCCTACCAACTCCAGCCTCACACCTGACATTTTCAGGCGGTAGAGAAATGTAAATTAGAAGTGGGAGTGGGCTGAGCAGCCTGCAATTTCCCCATCCTGACCTCGCCCTACCCTGAGCTAAAACCAGGGCTTTGAATTTTTCAGCCTAGGATGGAGGTGAAGAAGGGAAGAATGTGTAAGATCCATACAGTGCAGAAGGAGGCCATTCAGTCCATCGAGTCTGCACTGACCACAATCCCACCCAAGCTCTATTCCCGTAAGCCCACATATTTATCCTGCTAATCCCCTGACAGCAATTAAACATAGAAAGAATCATAGAAACCCTACAGTACAGAAAGAGGCCCTTCGGCCCATCGAGTCTGCACCGACCACAATCCCACCCAGGCCCTACCCCCATATCCCTACATATTTACCCACTAATCCCTCTAATCTACACATCTCAGGACACTAAGAGCAATTTTAGCATGGCCAATCAACCTAACCCGCAAATCTTTGGACTGTGGGAGGAAACTCATGCAGACACAGGGAAAACATGCAAACTCCACACAGGCAGTGATCAAAGCCGGGAATTGAACTTGGGTCCCTGGCGCTGTGAGGCAGTAGTGCTAACCACTGTGCCGCCCGTGGAATATGGGGAAAATCATTGGGATGGGAGGTTTACAGATGGAGGAAGGTGAAGGGTACAATGTTTAGGGAGTGGCTACAGAAGGATTGAGAGTGCAGGCAGGGAAAAGAGCATGAATTTGGGAATTTGAAAGGGCTTTTAAAGTTTACTTATTAGTGTCACAAGTCGGCTTACATTAACATTGCAATGAAGTTACTGTGAAAATCCCCTAGTCACCACACTCCGGTGCCTGTTCGGGTACACTGAGGGAGAATTTATCATGGCCAATGCACCTCACCAGCACATCTTTGGGCTGTGGGAGGAAACTGGAGCACCCAGAGGAAACCCACGCCGACACGGGGAGAACGTGCAGACTCCGCACAGACAGTGACCACAGCTGGGAATCGAACCCAGGTCCCTGGCACTGTGAGGCAGCAATGCTAACCACTCTGCCACCATGCCACCCAGAGGTTTGAGGAGAGGTTTTTTTTAAGGGTGAGTGAAGGCATGAGTGGGCTGAAAGAAGAGATGGGGTTGTGGCTGGTAAGGGATCCAGTGAAGGGTCGGAAGTGACCTTGTGCAGAATGATACATTCCTGCATGTTTTTGCATTTAATTTAGTTATTCAAACAGCAGGAGACATGTGACATATAAGACTGGACTATTGTAGCATACAATATACCCCTTTTAGCTAGAAGTCCCTTAATTCAAATTATTGGATAATTTGATTTGACTTAGCACCATAAATCTTCTTGCAGTTATAATTCCATTACTTAATTTGAATTACTGGATAATTTAAACTTCAAGGCAGTTGGACTAACAGCAGGAGACTAAAATATTAAACTACAAAGTTGCCTCCTAGGACTATCCTGACTCCAGCGTGGAGAGGAATGGAGTCATTACATATACCCTGATGAATTTGAATTGAAAGGTTCTGACACGAGGGTGTTGCTTGTGGAGCTGTATTCCTGCATGAATCATCGGGAAATGGGGAACCCCTTGACGCTGAAACGGAAAGTGCAGTACAAGAGAAGAAAGACCCTCATTTAAATGAAGATTTTACGAATTAATTAGCAACAGAACAACAACTTCTCTTTATATTAGCATGTTTAATATAGTAATGCATCCCAATGCTCTTCATAAGTGGTTACCCAAACAACATTTGATGCTGAGGTACACAGGTATTAGAATCATAGAATTCTACACTGCCGAAGGAGACCATTCGGCCCATCGAGTCTGTACCGACCACAATTACACCCAGGCTCTATTCCCATAACCCCACATATTTACCCTGTTAATCCCCCTGACACTAGGGTCAATTTAGCATGGCCAATCCACCTAACCCGCACATCTTTGGACTGTGGGAGGAAACCGGAACATCCGGAAGAAACCCACGCAGACACGGGGAGAATGTGCAGACTCCACACAGACAGTGACCCAAGCCGGGAATCGAATTCGGGTCCCTGGAGTTGTGATGCAGCAGTGCTAACCACTGTGTCATCATGCCACCCTTTCTTAGCATTCCCACCTAATCCCTATCCCCGTAACCCACATATTTACCCCGCTAATCCCTCTAACCTACACATCCCGGGACGCTAAGGGGCAATTGAGCATGGTCAATGCACCTAACCCGCATATCTTTCTGACTGTGGGAGGAAACCGGAGGAAACCCACGCAGACACGGGGAGAATGTGCAAACTCCACACAGACAGTGACTCAAACCGAGAATCGAAACCAGGTCCCTGGCGCTGTGAGACAGCCGTGTTAATCACTGCTGCCCAAGGGGGATAGAATGGAGATAAGGGCCTTGGTGGAATGCTCTTTCAGAGAGTTGGTGCAGATTCGATGGACCGGATAGCCTCTTTCTGCTCTGTAGACATTCTATGGGTCACCCATTTAAGACACAGATGAGGAGGAATTTCTTCTCTTGAGGATAGTGAATCTGTGTAATTCTTTACCGTGGAGGGCTGGAGAGGCTGGGTCATTGAGTATGTTCACAGCTGAGATAGACGGATTTTTAATCAGTAAAGGAATCCAGGGTAATGGGGATAAGGCAGGAAGTAGATTCGATGGGTCGAATGGCCTACTTATGCTCCTACGTCTTGGGTCTTATGGCAGACATGGACTTTACCAATGTTGTGGAAGTGGAACTAGCCGGTTTGAGAGATGAGACTAGGTATGTGATCGGAAACTCACGGGTTCCGTTATGACTCAGAGGTTGTGACCAATCTGATTCAGTCACTGATGAGTATCAGGAAGAGGGATGGAGTTGGTGACTGCGAAGTGGAGTCTGAACGCATTTTCTTCAGATTTTCCATTATTTAATTGGAAGCATTTTCTGCTCCATCCGATACTGGATGTCTGGCGAGGTGGGAGTGAGGTAGAACTGGATGTCATCAGTGTGCATGTGGCAGATGGATTTGTGATTTCAGATGATGCCCCCAAGAGGGGGTCCTTGCGGGAATACCAATGTAAGTGCTAGAGCAGGAAGAGAAGCCCTTGCAGGGGATTCTCTGGCCGCGATGAGATAGATAGATCAGAACCAGGTGAGTGCAGGCCCACCCAGTTGTATGATATTGGGGAGAAATTGGAGAAGGATGTTGTGATCAGCCATACCAAAGACTGCAGACAGGCTGAGAAGGACAAGGAGGGATAGAATACCTTCACCAGTCACGATAAGGGTTGCATTGGTGGTGTGACAGAGGCAGAAACCTGATTGGAGGGAATCAAAGGTGGGCAAGAATAGGGGGGCAATGACGCCTGTAACAAGGATGGAGATCAGGCAGTAGTCAGCAAGGGTTGATGAAAGCAGTTTTGGAGATTGGGATAGAATCCAATGAGGTGAAGCATTAGCAGCTAATATGGGAGCCAGGAAGGGAGGTTTGGTCCACAGTTTAGTGGATAAGATCTGTTCTGAGAGAACATAGGGAGGAAAACCAGAGAAAGATGCAAATTCAGGGTTAGGGCATGGGGGAGCTTCAGAGGCTGGTGAAGTGGGTAAAGTAACAGAGACAGCTGATCAAACAATCAATAGGAAAAAATAGTTTTAACATTTGAATTCTTGTTCACTGGTGAAGCCTTCAGTCCTCATGTACTTGCCTGTGATGGAGAACTGTACCTGCAGAACCTGTGCTGCTGCAAAGTGACCAAAGCTGTGTTTCCTTTTTTCCAGCAGAGCTCAACCTTAAACTACATGATGTCTGATGAACGCCGCGATAGTACAAGCAGCTTACAAAGGAAGAAACCACCTTGGCTCAAGTTGGAAATCCCTGCCAATCAGCCCCCGATGGAGGAACCCAGCTCCAATCCGGTATGAACCAAGGAATTGTTTAATCTACCTCCATCTCTACATTGGATCACTTCTGGAAAATAAGAGTCCCCTTAACCCTTAACTGGTTTAGAGGAGCAAAGAGATTTAGGAATTCAGATTCCCAAATCTTTCAGAATATTCACTCGTGGGACATGGACATCGCTGGCTGGCCAGCATTTATTGCCTATTCCTTGTTGCCCTTGGAGGGCAATTAAGAGTCAACCACATTGCTGTGGTCCTGGAGTTACATGTAGGCCAGACTGGGTAAGGGCAGCAGATTTCCTTCCCTAAAGAACACGAGTGAACCAGAAGGGTTTTTCTGACAATCGACAATGGTTTCATGACCATCAGTAGATTCTTAATTCTAGATTATTTTTATTGAATTTGAATTCAAATTCCACCATCTGCTGTGGCGGGATTCGAACCTTGATCCCCAGAACATTAGCTGAGTTTCTGGATTAATAGTCTAACGATAATACACTAGGCCATCGCCTCCCTGAAGCCATAGAAAATACAAACAATATATTGGAGATGTTATATATTGAAATAGGTGCATGGTTGTTTTAAGAGCTGATCACATGGTTTGATAGTGATGTGGTTGGAGTGTTGTACAGGCTCCTGCTTTTA
Organism: Mustelus asterias; assembly: GCF_964213995.1. NCBI lineage: Eukaryota > Metazoa > Chordata > Chondrichthyes > Carcharhiniformes > Triakidae > Mustelus > Mustelus asterias. The sequence goes on from NC_135823.1 coordinate 15,034,735, forward strand.
CTTTCAGTTTGTACTCTGTGCAGTGCAGAGAACATCTCTTTCAATGAACCTTGTTGTTATTTTGAATCTATGTGTGCAAGCCACATATTTTCTTCTTGTGTAAAAACCCCCCTAACGTAGTTAGGTCATTACAGAATTTATTTTCAGAAGGACAGAATTCAAAAGCATTAAATGCACACAGAATCTTGATTAGATAAACTGTAGACAGTTCTCGTCTCTTGAACTTTGTACAACTTGCTGCCACATGGAGAGAAATTATAAGAGAGATGTATTTAAGGGAAAGTCAGATAAACACATGAAGCAGAAAGGAATAGAAGGCTATATTTTGGGATAAAGAGTGGAGCCTAAAATAAAACATAAACGCTGGAATGAACTACTTGGATAAATGGCCTGTTTCTATAAGTTCCAGGTCATGTACTCTTGGGAAATACTGTTACAGAGATATCCCATCCAGTGTTCTCAAAGAGCACAAAATCATCCCTCATCCTTTTCAGGAGGGATATTATGGAATGATGCATTTTAAATTAAGTTATTGGTGACAAATGGACATTCTGGGAGCTTCATGGAAAGAGTCATGTGTGTAATAATTTGTATCATTTTGTTAGCTGGAAGGGAGCTTTAGACTATGGGAGAAAGAGAGAAATTCAATTACTTCCTACGACTCCTGCTGTAAACCTAGTAGCTGAAGACCGGTCCAATTTATATTTGTTGCTTCTGTCTTTTCCCACACCATTTTCAGTAAGTGAAGAAGATTAAAGCTTAAAGGTGGATCTTATTCTCAGGTGAAATGTAAAATTCTTTTCATCCCAATATAGTTTATAAACATGAAGCCAAAGCTTGGTCCCATTGGTTTTCAGAGATGTTACTGTTCTAATGAATGGAGAAACTGGAATCATTCATTCAATCCTTTTAAAACGATTCAGTTTAATCATGGTGGATCTATAAACTGCACATGCCCATCAGTTCAATCGCCATTCAATCATCTAAACTCAAGGGAATGCAAGCCAAGGAAATGCAACCTGTCCTCATTGTTGTACTCTGTTACATAGAATCATAGAATCATAAAATCCCTACAGTGCAGAAGGAGGCCAATCGGCCCATCAAGCCTGCACCAACAACAATCCCTCCCAGGCCCTATTCTCGTAACCCACACATTTACCCTGCTAATCCCCCTGACATCCCCCTAACACTGAGGGACAATTTAGCATGGCCAATCAACCTGACCTGCACATCTTTGGACTGTGGGAGGAAACCAGAGGAAACCCACGCAGACACAGGGAGAACGTTCAAACTTCACACAGACAGTGACCTGAGGCTGGAATTGAACCCAGTCCCTGGCGCCATGAGGCAGCAATGCTAACCACTGAGCTGCCACATGGTCGGAAGGGACACACTCCGCCACCAAGGCAGCTGCTTTCTTAGTAAGTTATTCATATTGCCGATGTAAAAGCAACTATTCTTCCTCGTCCAGGATCAGAATCGTAAAGGATGTTAATTTAGCTTCTGCAGAGAGTTACACCTCTGATAACAAGACAGCACACATCCTTTTTAAGAAGATCAAAAACGACCGGCCTTTAGCAAGGCTCTGGAGCTCAGTAGAAAAATGTTCTGCACTTTGCTGAACAGGTCAGAGAGCATAAGGTGTCGCTAAAGAAAGAAATAGCTTATTGAAGTACTTCCTTCCCCTCCATTCACTGCTCACATTGTGATATTTCCCTTAAACAGGGGGAGTAATTTTGATGGTGCGTCTCCAGTTTATACAGATTGGTGTAGGGAGAGAAGAATTAAACAGCTTGTGGTTACTTACCATGTAGGATAATTGGGAGTTTGTCAGTAGCATCTGTACAATATAACGTCCCGTAAGTATTTCAAAGCCAGGACAATGGTGCTGGAGTAGAAAGAAGGTGGTCACTGAGAGAAAGTGAATGCCAGCGAATTAATTTACCATAAAATGCTACATTCGAATGCTTTTTTAGATTATCAGTCATGAAAGCAAGAAATTTTATCCCCATCCAAAAGCATACAATTTGCTGCGTGGGTTTTTGTTCTGCTTGTTAATATTAGATGGATTTTCTGTTCAAGACGGGTATAAGGTAACCTGTTTCTGGGATAGCTTTCTCTGCGGAACAATGACCTTATACTGTACATCTGTTTTTTATGGCTGTGAATCCAAGCAAGGTTTCCAATTCCACCGCAAGTGATATAGGTCATTTATCCAATTACTCAAGAGGGTAGTCACTGCCTTGATTTGTTCTGGGAGAGCAGTGTGCATCCCTTCATACATGCAACACCAATCCAAGGGACATCATTCAGAACTCCAGTAGGGACTTGCATGCAGTCATGGAATTATTATGGATAATTAAACATAAATAGATGAGAATGGAAATGAAACAAACTTACTATTTTGGTCTCTGAATGTGAACGGTTATTGTGTGTGCGTGTGGTAAGTTATGTCTATCCATTGTGATGTTTGCTGGTTCCTTTTGTGAAAGTTACTCTCAATATCCTGAAGGCCTAGACTGTGCCTCACACAATGAGTTCCACTTTGCCTGCAGGACATGAAATAAGGAGTATATTCACATTGTGAGATTAAAGGAAAGGTTGCATTCGATGGAAATGTTTATATGCGGCGGATTAGAGAGCTGTAGGTATTGACGCCCTCTCTTTCTATCCATCTGCTTCTACTGCACATCTTTTCAAAATTAAGCAAAAAGGAAATGCTTCCAGTCATGTTTAAGTCTTGTCAGAACTGGTTTGGGTTTGGTGACAATGGAGAACAGATGCTAACTGATGACAGTACCACAGATGTTATAGGTTTGGGTTGGCTCATTACGAATAAATTTTGCTCACTCACCACTCTGTCGCTCGCCAACCTCTCCTCAACCACCCCCAGTTTAGTATAGAAGCAAGATACTGGGGAGTCCACATTCACGTGCGGAATCAAAACTCCCATTAGAACATGCCGGAAGTACTCGAGCAGCCTCTGTGGAGATAGAAAGAGTTAACGAGCTGCAACCTCCGAGTTCCCCAGTGTTGGAATTGTTGGGTGGAGAGTGGGGTGGAACCCCCTCTCGAAACCTCACTGGTAAGAGTTTGCTCAGGAGTTGCTCAGAAGCAGAAACGTCCCCTGGGTGGTTACCCTGTGCTGTGCACCATCAGAAACTGTGACTGCAATTGCAAACTTTGGATGGTTTCACCAGGTTTACAATAGTTACTCTGAAAAGTTAGGAGAATTAAAACCACTTCTACCTGTTGTGTAAGTATTGTGGAAACCCAGAGTGGCCCCCCACCCCCTGCCATGGAGCATCCCCTAACCCTTCAGGGAACACCCCCCCCCCCCCCCCCCCCCCCAACCCCCAACCCCCACCCCCCACCCCCCTGTCTGAACTCAGATTTAACCCCCTCCCTCCTCCCACCAATCCTATCCACTTCCTGTCTCCCTGGCCTGTCAGTTTCTATTGGACATTTCAACTAACTTGCTTTATGGCAGCTCCTGTTGTAAAAAAGAGTGGCCTGTCCTCCTTCAATTCGCCTCCTGCACTTTGTTGCTGGGCCTCTCCTGCACTGTTGGATCTTGCTCGGCCTGAGTTGGAAGGTCGGACGAGACGGGCACAGAATTGGACATAGGCTCTGAGGAACAAAACGTGGAATCATTATGGGTAGAGATGAGGAATAGTAGAGGGAGAAAGACACTAGTAGGTGTGGTATATAGGCCCCCAAATAATAATGTTGAGGTAGGGAGGGCTATAAACAAGCAGATAAGGGATGCATGTAAAAACGGAACGGCAATAATCATAGGGGACTTCAACATGCACATTGACTGGCAGACTCAAGTCGGTAAGGGTGGAATGGAGGAAGAGTTCTTAGAATGCTGTCGGGATAGTTTCCTTGAACAGCATGTTACGGAACCGACGAGGGAACGAGCTATTTTGGATCTGGTATTGTGTAACGAGGTAGGTAGAATTAAGGATCTTATTGTGAAGGACCCTCTTGGGTCTAGTGACCACAATATGGTCGAATTTCTGATTCAGATGGAAGAGAAGAAAGTTTGGTCCCAAACCAGTGTCCTCTGTTTGAACAGAGGGAAATATGATAGGATGAGGGATGAATTGGCTAAGGTAGACTGGGAGAGCAGGCTGGCAGGTAGGATAGCTGAGGAACAGTGGAGGATTTTTAAGGAGATCCTTTTCAGTTCTCAGCAAAAATATATTCCAGCAAAAAACAAGGATTGTAAGAAAAGGGAGAACCAGCCGTGGATAACGAAGGAAATAAAGGAGAGTATTAAAATAAAAACAGCTGCGTACAGAGCGGCCAAAAATAGTGGAGAAACAAGTGATTGGGAAAAATTTAAGAAACAACAAAGAGAGACTAAGAAAGCGATAAAGAAAGGAAGGATAGACGATGAAGCTAGGCTAGCAATTAATATAAAAAATGATAGTAAAAGTTTTTATAAATATATAAAAAGGAATAGAGTGGCTAGAGTGAATGTTGGACCCTTGGAGGACGAGAGGGGGGAGTTAATAGTGGGAAATGAGGATATGGCTGAGTCTTTAAATACGTTTTTTGTGTCGGTCTTCACGGTGGAGGACACAAATAGTTTGCCAAATATTAACGATAGAGGGTTGGCAGCAGGAGAAATACTTAATACAATTAATGTTACCAGAGAGGCAGTGCTGGGTAGACTAATGGGACTGAAGGTGGACAAGTCCCCGGGCCCGGATGGAATGCATCCCAGGGTATTGAAAGAAATGTCAGAGGTAATAGTGGATGCGTTAGTGATTATTTATCAAAACTCGTTGCATTCTGGGGTAGTGCCGGTTGATTGGAAAACGGCTAATGTTACGCCGCTGTTTAAAAAAGGAAGGAGACAAAAGGCGGGTAACTATAGGCCGGTCAGCTTAACGTCTGTAGTAGGGGAAATGCTGGAATCCATTATTAAAGAGGAGATAGCAGGGCATCTGGATAGAAATGGTTCGATCAATCAGACGCAGCATGGATTCATGAGGGGAAAGTCGTGCTTGACGAACATGTTGGATTTTTATGAAGATGTGACTAGGGCGGTTGATGGAGGAGAACCGGTGGATGCGGTGTTTTTGGATTTCCAAAAGGCGTTTGATAAGGTGCCCCATAAAAGGCTGCTGAAGAAGATTAGGGCACACGGAGTTGGGGGTAGTGTGTTGAAGTGGATTGGGGACTGGCTATCCGACAGGAAGCAAAGAGTCGGAATAAATGGGTGTTTTTCCGGTTGGAGGAAGGTAACTAGTGGCGTGCCGCAGGGATCGGTACTCGGGCCGCAACTATTTACCATTTATATAGATGATCTGGAGGAGGGGACGGAGTGTAGGGTAACGAAGTTTGCAGACGACACAAAGATAAGTGGAAAAGTGAATCGTGTGGAGGACGGAGAAGATCTGCAGAGAGATTTGGACAGGCTGAGTGAGTGGGCGAGGATATGGCAAATGCAGTATAACGTTGATAAATGCGAGGTTATACACTTTGGAGGAAATAATAACAAATGGGATTACTATCTCGATGGAAACAAATTAAAACATGCTACCGTGCAAAGGGACCTGGGGGTCCTTGTGCATGAGACGCAAAAGCCCAGTCTGCAGGTACAACAGGTGATCAAGAAGGCAAATGGGATGTTGGCCTATATCGCGAGGGGGATAGAATATAAAAGCAGGGATGTCTTGATGCACCTGTACAGGGCATTGGTGAGGCCGCAGCTGGAATACTGTGTGCAGTATTGGTCCCCTTATATGAGGAAGGATATATTGGCATTGGAGGGAGTGCAGAGAAGGTTCACCAGGTTGATACCGGAGATGAGGGGTTTGGATTATGAGGAGAGGCTGAGGAGATTGGGTTTGTACTCGTTGGAGTTTAGAAGGATGAGGGGGGATCTTATGGAGACTTATAAGATAATGCGGGGGCTGGATAGGGTGGAGGCGGAGAGATTCTTTCCACTTAGTAAGGAAGTTAAAACTAGAGGACACAGCCTCAAAATAAAGGAGGGTCGGTTTAAGACAGAGTTGAGGAGGAACTTCTTCTCCCAGAGGGTGGTGAATCTCTGGAATTCTCTGCCCACTGAGGTGGTGGAGGCTACCTCGCTGAATATGTTTAAAGCGCGGATGGCTGGATTCCTGAGCGGTAAGGGAATTAAGGGTTATGGGGATCAGGCGGGTAAGTGGTACTGATCCACATCAGATCAGCCATGATCTTATTGAATGGCGGGGCAGGCTCGAGGGGCTAGATGGCCTACTCCTGCTCCTATTTCTTATGTTCTTATGTAAATGGACGTGGAGTGGCAATTCAATATGATTGCCATTCCAAGGGAGTTACAGCCCAACACTTCCGTGCCACCGAAAAAGAACAAAGAAAATTACAGCACAGGAACAGGGCCTTTGGCCCTCCAAGCCTGCACCGACCTTGCTGCCTGACTTAACTAAAACCCCCTACCCTTCCGGGGACCATATCCCTCCATTCCCATCCCATTCATGTACTTGTCAAGAAGCCCCTTAAAAGTCACTACCGTATCCGCTTCCACTACCTCCCCTGGCAACGAGTTCTGGGCACCCACCACACTCTGTGTAAAAAATCTGCCTCATACATCTCCTTTAAACCTTGCCCCTCGCACCTTAAACCTATGCCCCCTAGTAATTGACTCTTCCACCCTGGGAAAAAGCTTCTGACTATCCACTCTGTCCATGCCTCTCATAATCTTGTAGACTTCTATCAGGTCTCCCCTCAACCTCCGTCGCTCCAGTGAGAACAAACCAAGTTTCTCCAACCTCTCCTCATAGCTAATGCCCTCCATACCAGGCAACATCCTGGTAAATCTTTTCTGTACCCTCTCCAAATCCTCCACATCCTTCTGGTAGTGTGGCGACCAGAATTGAACACTATATTCCAAGTGCGGCCGAACTAAGGTTCTATAAAGCTGCAACATGACTTGCCAATTTTTAAATTTTTGGCCTGCTAAGAAGTTCCATCATTTTCTGTTTTTCTCACTAACTGTTTCAGTGTCTACTCCTGGTCAATCGCATTGGGATTGTCTGAAGTACCTGACTCCTATTTTCACCCAATTCCAGAACTTTAAAATATCAAAGGAGGCCATTCAACCTCATGCTTCTGGCCACTTGGGTACACTCTATTCTCCTACTCCAATCTGACCAACTGGAAGGACAGCCACCTCAAAGCTGATAGGAGCCTTCAGTGGAATCATAGAATCATAGAGCAATACAGCACGAAAACAGGCCCTTCAGCCCAACCAGTCCATGCTAGCCATGGTGCCCAGCTAGTCCCAATTGCCCACGTTTGACCCATATCCCTCTAATCCTTTCCCATCCATATGCATATCCAAATGCTTTTTAAATGTTGCTATTGTACCTGCCTCAACCACTTTCTCTGGCAGCTCATTCCATATACACACCACCCTCTGCGTGAAGATGCCCCTCAGATCCCTTTTAAATCTTTCCCCTCTCACCTTAAACCTATGCCCTCTAGTTTTCAACTTCCCTACCCTGGAAAAAAGACTGTTTGTTCATTCTATCTGTACCCCTCATGATTTTATACACCTCAGTCAGGTCACCCTTCATTCTCCTATGCTCCAAGGAATAAAGCCCTAGCCTGGCCAAACGGTCCCTATAACTCAGGTCCACTGCCCTGGCAATCTCCTGGTAAATCTTCTTTGCACCCTTTCCAGTTTATCAATATCTTGCCTATAACAGGGTGCCAAAAACTGTACACAATACCCAAGTGTGGCCTCACCAACGATTTATACAACTGTAACAATGTCCCAACTCCTACACTCATTGCCCTGACTGATGAAGGCTAGTGTGCTAAACACCTTCTTCACCATCCTGTCTACCTGTGACACCACTTTCAACCAATTATGTACTTGTGACCCGAGCTCCCTCTGTTCCTCAACACTCCCCAGGGCCCTATCATTCACTGTATAAGTCCTACCCTGATTTGACTTTCCAAAATGCAACACCACACACTTATCTGTATTGAAATCCATTTGCCTATCCTGGGCCCACTTCCCTAACTGATCAAGATCTCCCTGTAAGTTTTGATAACCTTCTTCGCTATCAACAATACTTCCTAACTTAGTATCATCTGCTAACTTATTAACCATGACTTGTACATTCACATCCAAATCATTTATATCAATAACGAATACCAAGGGTCCCAACACCAACCCCTGAGGCACACCACTCGTCACAAGCCTCCAGTCCAAGAAACAACCTTCGACCATCACCCTCTGCTTCCTACCATCGAGCCAATTTTGAATCCAATTTGCTAACTCCCCCTGGGTCCCATGCTACCTAACCTTCCAGACTAGCCTGCCATGCAGGACTTTGTCAAAGGCCTTGCTAAAGTCCACATTGACAACATCTACTGCCCTACTCTCATCCATCCTGTTGGTTACCTCTTCGAAAAACTCTAAAAGATTCGTCAGACATGATTTCCCACACACAAAGCTGTGCTGACTGTCCCTAATAGGGCCTTGACTATCCAAATGTTGGTCGATCCTGTCCCTCAGAATCCCCTCCAGTAACTTGCCCACTACTGATGTCAGGCTCACCGGTCTGTACTTCCCTGACTTGTCTTTGCTACCCTTCTTAAGTACACTGAGATGTCTTCCAAGTTAGCACAACCAGGCCACAAACAACAGCTAGAGACCAGCTAAGTGTCTTTGCTCAGTCTTTATTTCATTTCCTTATGACCAAGAGGAACAGAAGTGAAAATAGTTCTTTAAAATGCTTGCCAATAACTGGTGGTCATCCTGAAAACCGTTTCCAAATCTGCGATAGGAAAGGGAATAAGGCTCAAATCTTGTTCCAGTCTGAACTATCCACAGCCCTGTCCATGGGAACTTTCACCAGTAATTCTTTGAAAGAGGAATGAAAGGCACTAAGCGGGAAGTGGGGTGTTCCTTGGTGCAGTTCTCCAGTGTCTCCTGATAGATTAACCATGATCAGATCCACCAGCTAAGATGGGAAAAAAGGAAGATACTGGAACCTTCCAAATTTAGTATCTGGTTTAGTTTGATGCCGCTTTTATAACACCTGCCTAAGGCCAACATGACTGAAAGTTGATAAACTAAAACAGACACTAATAAATAAACTTTACACTCCAGATCACTTCACATTGTCCTCTAATAGTAATCAATAGAAACGATTTGACGCAAGCGGACTGGGAGCAGCCGCTTGTAGATAAAACTGTGTCAGAGCAGTAGGAGAGCTTCAAGGAGGAGATAGCGAGAGTACAGGGCAAAACATTCCCCGTAAAGACACAGGGTGGGACCTAGACTACAGAACCCTGACATAATGGTCAGCATTAATTAAAAAAAAGAAGCTTGCAGCAGATACCGAGGGCTCAATATGGCAGAGGCCCTAGTGGGGTACAAAAAGTGCTGGGGGGATCTTGCAAAGGAAATTAGGAAAGGCAGTGCCTGAAAAAGCTTTGACAGGTAGAATAAAGGAAAACCCAAGTATGGAGGGGGGGCTTAAATATATAAAAAGAGTATCTAGGGAATTAGGGCCAATTTGGGACCATATAGGTAATCTGTGTGTGGATCCTGAAGATGTGGTGTTGTGGGAGTTTCACAGCTCTTCGACTAAAGTGTACCTCACTTCTCATAACTGACCAGGCAACAGTTGGAGTTCAAGAAGCTTTCTGGAGCTATAGCAAGGGAGCCAGCTTCTCACCTGTGGCTTGCAGGTTCCCTGAATAAAGGATTATAATGGCAATTATACCTCAAGGCTCAGTTACAAGTGATTTATATACACCAAAAACTAACATTTATATTTACTATTGTCTATAACCTATTACAATCAGTATTCCCACTTACGACACTCAACATACATGATTTCAGTTAACTAGTGACAGCATCAATACACTTGCCTTATTACAATATCTGATTACTAATAAGACATGTCTATGCAATATCCTATCAGATTGTTAATGAAGCATGTATTCAAAATCCTTGACAGTCTGTAACTGTGATTGGAGCAGTGGCTTGAGACTCCCTCGTAGTCACCAACATTACTGTGCCTGTTCATTATTCTACTTTATGCAGTCACAGCTGCTTCACAGAAATTCTTACAGCATTTATCTGATTCTAAACCCTTTCATGTGAGTACAGACCTCAATGGATACATTGCGTTGGTCTTCACAATGGAAAAGGACGACATAGGTATAGGAATCACGGTGGAGGTCGGTGAAATATTAGAGGAAATTAACACAGACAGAGGAGGTGCCAGCAGGTTTAGCCGCCTTAGGCAGCATGGATTTGTTAAGGGAAGGTCGTGCTTGACAAATGTAATCAATTTTTTGAGGTAACCACGAGTGTTGATGAGGGTATATGTGAATTATATGATGTGGTCTATATGAACTTTAGTAAGGCTTTTGATAAGATTCCTCATGTCAGGCTGGTTAAGAAAGTAAGGGCCCGTGGAATCCAAAGCAAAGAGGTACATTGAAACCAGAGGGATGTTTCTGTGACTGGAAATCTGTTTCCAGTGGGGTTCTGCAGAGGACCTTGCTATTTGTAGTGTACTCTAATGATTTGGACTAAAATGTAGGCGGTATGATTCAGAAGATCACTGATGAAATGAAAATTGGTAAGGTGGTAAATGGTGAGGAGGATATCCATGGACTGAAGGAGGAATTCCATGGATTGGTCAGGTGGGCAGAACAGTGACAAATGAAATTCAACTGGGAAAAGCGTGAGGTAATGTACTTGGAAAGGACTAACAAGGCAAAGGATTACATTATGAATGGTAGAACTCTGGAAAACTACTCAGAATCAAAGGGAACTTGGACTGCATATCGTTAGATCCCTGATCACAGAATCCCTACAGTGCAGAAGGAGGCCATTCAGCCCATCGAGTCTGCACCAATCACAATTCCACCCAGGTCCTATCCCCATAACCCCATGCATTTACCCTAGCTAGTCCCCCTGACAGTAAGGGACAATTCAGCATGGCCTGTCCACCTAACCCGCACACCTTTGAATGTGGGAGGACACTGGAGCACCCAGCGGAAACACACGCCGACACGGGGAGAATGTGCAGACTCCGCACAGATAGTGACCCAAGCCGGGAATCAAACCCATGTACCTGTGCTAACCACTGTGCCGCCCTACAGCAGGCCAGTAGATAAGGTGGTTAAGAATGGGATACTTCCCTTTATTAGATGAGGCATAGAATGCAAGAGCAGGGAGGTCATGTTGGGACTGCATAAAATGCTTGTTAGGCCACAGCTGGAATACAGTTCTGGTCACCACAAAATAGGATGGTTGTGATTGCGCAGCTATGGGCCAAGTGCTAGAAATGGGATCAGTGTAGTTGGATCATTTTTGACTGGAGTGGACAGAATGGGCCTCATGGCCTCATTCTGTGCCGCAAATGTTTATGAATAACCGGCCGGCTGATTGGCTGCCGGCTCACGGAGACCGATTGGCTGCTGGCTCACAGTAACCACCTGGCTCATTGGCTGTCAGCTCTCAGTGAACGGCTGGCTGATTGGTTGCCGGCTCAGTGACCGACTGGATCATTGGCTGTCGGCTCTTTTTCGTAGAATCGTAGAAACCCTACAGTGCAGAAAGAGGCCATCTGGCCCATCAAGTCTGCACTGACCACAATCCCACTCAGGCCCTATCCCCGTCTCCCTATACATTTACCCGCTAATCCCTCTAACCTACGCATCTCAGGACACTAAGGGGCAATTTTTAGCATGGCCAATCAACCTAACCTGCACATCTTTGGACTGTGGGAGGAAACCGGAGCACCCGGAGGAAACCCACGCAGACACGAGGAGAATGTGCAAACTCCACACAGACAGTGACCCAAGCCGGGAATCGAACCCAGGTCCCTGGAGCTGTGAAGCAGCGGTGCTAGCCACCGTGCCACCCCCCATGACGAAAGTTTTATTTCACCTCATTTTGTAAGAGTGTGAAATGTGACAGCCGTTTCCAATTTCTATCAGAAGTCTAATGATCTGGATTAAGATTCAGTGTCGTGCAAAGAATGTTAAAGGAACAGCAAATTGGATGTAATGTTCCTTTCTTAGTCTGCTTGTCTGACTTTTGAGATATCAACACTTAAATTTTGTTACATATTATTTCACAATCTATATCTGAAAACCATTTAAAAAAGCGAACTTACAACTTTGTACGGGAGGAGGCGGCGAACGGGAGAGGGGTAACGATGTTCCTACCCAATGAGCAACCCCTCCTCCCCCCCCCCCCCTTTTCAGGATCTTTAGCGAGGCCAGTGCTGCGGGTTACGAGGGAGACACCTCCTGTGATATCGAGCAACATTGCGTCTTTACACTAAGGAACTGAGGCACTGAGGCTGTTTTTTTCCTTTTATGCTGTGGGTCCAGTCCCAGACGATATTCTCCTAAGGCAGGAACAAAGAAAGAACAAAGAACAATACAGCAAGGAACAGGCCCTTCGGCCCTCCAAGCCCGCGCCGCTCCCCGGTCCAGGATTGAATCCTGAATCCAGGATCCCCGCCCAATTTTCCAGCCTATCTACATCCTAATATCCTATCCACCGAGCTGTCCCTCACAGCTACGATGCTTTGTTCATCACAACGTATTAACTCACCCCCACCCCCCCATTCCAGACCATGTGATCTCCAGGGAGAGGCGAAAACCCAGAGTGAAAACCCCAGGGCCAATATGGGGAAAAAAAAATCTGGGAAATTCCTCTCCGACCCCCTGTGGCGATCGAAACGAGTCCAGGAGATCACACTGGCCCTGATCAGAAAATGCATTCTATTCATTTCCACTTCTGCTTTACGAACACCATCTGAATTCCCTGCCCCCGAGACAGGTTCCCAACTATCCGCAGTCTCGCTCTGTACTGGCACCACCAAGATGATCATAGAATGAAGCCTTGAAATGAGAAACAAAGAACAATTAGCCCGCGCCGCTCCCTGGTCCAAACTAGACCACTCTTTTGTATCCCTCCATTCCCACTCCGTTCATATAGCTGTCTAGATAAGTCTTAAACGTTCCCAGTGTGTCCGCCTCCACCACCTTGCCCGGCAACACATTCCAGGCCCCCACGACCCTCTGTGTAAAATATGTCCTTCTGATATCTGTGTTAAACCTCCCCCCCTTCACCTTGAACCTATGACCCCTCGTGAACGTCACCACCGACCCGGGGAAAAGCTTCCCACCATTCACCCTATCTATGCCTTTCATAATTTTATACACCTCTATTAAGTCTCCCCTCATCCTCCGTCTTTCCAAGGAGAACAACCCCAGTTTCCCCAATCTCTCCTCATAACCAAGCCCCTCCATACCAGGCAACATCCTGGTAAACCTCCTCTGTACTCTCTCCAAAGCCTCCACGTCCTTCTGGTAGTGTGGCGACCAGAACTGGACGCAGTATTCCAAATGCGGCCGAACCAACATTCTATACATCTGCAACATCAGACCCCAACTTTTATACTCTATGCCCCGTCCTATAAAGGCAAGCATGCCATATGCCTTCTTCACCACCTTCTCCACCTGTGACGTCACCTTCAAAGATCTGTGGACTTGCACACCCAGGTCCCTCTGTGTCTCTACACCCTTTATGGTTCTTCCATTTATCGTGTAGCTCCTCCCTACATTATTCCCACCAAAATGCATCACTTCGCATTTATCAGGATTGAACTCCATCTGCCATTTCTTTGCCCAAATTTCCAGCCTATCTATATCCTTCTGTAGCCTCTGACAATGTTCCTCACTATCTGCAAGTCCTGCCAGTTTTGTGTCATCCGCAAACTTACTGATCACCCCAGTTACTCCTTCTTCCAGATCATTTATATAAATCACAAACAGCAGAGGTCCCAATACAGAGCCCTGCGGAACACCACTAGTCACAGGCCTCCAGCTGGAAAAAGACCCTTCCACTACCACCCTCTGTCTTCTATGACCAAGCCAGTTCTCCACCCATCTAGCCACCTCCCCCTTTATCCCATGAGATCCAACCTTTTTCACTAGCCTACCATGAGGGACTTTGTCAAACGCTTTACTAAAGTCCATATAGACAACATCCACGGCCCTTCCTTCGTCAACCATTCTGGTCACTTCTTCAAAAAACACCACCAGGTTAGTGAGGCATGACCTCCCTCTCACAAAACCATGCTGACTATCGTTAATGAGTTTATTCCTTTCTAAATGCGCTTACATCCTATCTCTAAGAATCTTCTCCAACAACTTCCCCACCACGGACGTCAAGCTCACCGGCCTATAATTACCCGGGTTATCCTTCCTACCCTTCTTAAATAACAGGACCACATTAGCTATCCTCCAATCCTCTGGGACCTCACCTGCGTCCAGTGACGAGACAAAGATTTGCGTCAGAGGCCCAACGATTTCACCTCTCGTCTCCCTGAGCAGCCTTGGATAGATTCCATCAGGCCCTGGGGATTTGTCAGTCTTTATATTCTCTAACAAACCTAACACTTCCTCCCTTGTAATGGAGATTTTCTCCAACGGTTCAACACTCCCCTCCGAGACACTCCCAGTCAACACATCCCTCTCCTTAGTGAATACCGACGCAAAGTATTCATTTAGGATCTCCCCTACTTCTTTGGGCTCCAAGCATAAGTCCCCACTTTTGTCCCTGAGAGGTCCGATTTTTTCCCTAACAACCCTTTTGTTCCTAACGTATGAATAAAATGCCTTGGGATTCTCCTTAATCCTGTCTGCCAAGAACATTTCGTGACCCCTTTTTGCTCTTCTAATTCCCCATTTGAGTACTTTCCTACTTTCTTTGTACTCCTCCAGAGCTCCCTCCGTTTTTAGCTGCTTGGACCTAACATACGGCTCTCTTTTCTTTTTGACCAGTCCCTCAATTTCCCTGGTTATCCACGGTTCTCTAATCCTACCCTTCCTATCCTTTTTTACAGGCACATGCTTGTCCTGTAGCCCTAACAACCATTCCTTAAAAGACTGCCACATACCAGATGTGGATTTACCCTCAAACAGCCTCTCCCAATCAAGAGCTGCCAATTTCTGCCTGATCCCACTAAAGTTAGCCTTCCCCCAATCCAACACCTTACCCTTGGGATACCACTCATCCTTTTCCATCACTATCCTAAAGCTAACAGAATTGTGGTCACTATTTGCCACATGTTCCCCTACCAAAACTTTGAAGACCTGACCGGGCTCATTCCCCAGTACCAGGTCCAGTATAGCCCCCTCTCTAGTCGGGCTGTCTACATATTGTTCCAACGAACCCTCCTGTACACATGTTACAAATTCCTCCCCATCCAGAGTCCCTGCCCTCAGCGATTTCCAGTCTATACCAGGGAAATTGAAGTCTCCCACTACAACAACCCTTTTTTTCCTGCACCTATCCAGTATCTCCCGACATATCCATTCTTCCACTTCCCTTGGGCTGTTGGGGGGCCTGTAGTACACCCCCAACATAGTGACTGCGCCTTTCCTGTTTCTAAGCTCCACCCAGAGTGACTCGTTACATGAACCCTCTGAATTGTCCTCCCTCTGCACCGCTGTAATATGCTCTCCAACTAATACCGCTACTCCCCCACCTCTTTTGGCCCCTCCTCTGTCTCGCCTAAAACACTTGTACCCTGGAATATTCAGCTGCCAGTCCTGTCCCTCTTTCAACCAAGTCTCTGTCACCGCAACCACATCCAAATTCCTCGTGCGCATTAAGGCCCCAAGTTCGTCTGTCTTACCTGCTACGCTCCTTGCATTGAAGTATAAGCACTCCAGACCTCCAGGCCCAGTGAGGTCGTCCTCCCCGAGAGTGCTCTTCTTCTTTGCCAGCCTTGTCCCAGCCCCAAGCTCGTCCCCAGCCTCCACACTTGTAGGCCTAATATTTTGATCCCCACCCCCCTGCCATACTAGTTTAAACCCCCCCGAACTGCACTAGCAAAGCTCCCAGCCAGGATATTTGTGCCCTTCCAACTTAGTTGTGACCCCTCCCTCTTGTACAGGTGCCATCCTCTCCTGAAAACTTCCCATTGATCTATGAAAATGAAGCCCTCCCTCCTGGACCAGTCCTTTAGCCAGGCATTCATTTGTACCAACTCCCTATTCTTAGCCTCACTGGCCCGAGGCATTGGGAGCAGCCCAGAGATGGCCACCCTAGTGACCCTACTTTTTAACCTATTTCCCAACTCCCTGAATTGCTCTCTTAGGATTCCCCTACTCTTCCTATCTACGTCATTTCCACCAATGTGTATAATGACATCCGTTTCTTTATCTTCCCCTTTTAATATGCCTCCTATCCGCTCGGAGACATCCGTGACCCCAGCACCAGGTAGGCAGACTACCATCCTGGAGTCCCGTTCGCACCCACAGAATCGCCTGTCTGTGCCTCTAACTGATGCATCACTATCGCTCTCCTAACCCCTCTCTTCCCTTTCCGGGCCACAGAGCCTGACTGTGTGCCAGTGACCTGGTCACTGTGTCTTACCACTGGAGAGGCACACTCCTCCACACTATCCAAAACAATATACCTGTTTTGGAGTGGGACAACCACAGGTGACCCCTCTTCTAACTGTTCACTCCCCTCCCCTCTCACACCTGTCACCAAGCCCTTCCTATTTTGAGAGACCGCCACTGGAGTACCCCCTGGTACTTTACCCTTCTGCCCTTTACTCCTCCTAACTGTGACCCACGTGTCTTCCTCCCGATGCCCCGGTGTAACTAGTTGCCTATAACTGCTGTCAATTTTTCTCCCATTTTCCCTGACTAGACTAAGGTCAGCGATCTGCAGCTCCAGTTCCCTGACACGGTCCCTCAAGAGCTGCAGTTCCACGCACCTGGCACATATGTGAACCTCTGGGAAGCTAGGTGTTTGCAGGAACTCCCACATCCCACATCGGAAGCACTGAACTGGCCGATCACTCATACCTGCCCTTATCCTTTATAGGGTTGGATAAAAAATAACTAGCCTTGCCTCGCCCTTTCAGCCCAAGCCCTGTGAGGCAAAGCCCTTATAGTTCACACTCTGCTACCCACTCACTCCACTGCCCGCTCCCGACGCTGCCCGCTGTATAGTGCAGCCGGCTTTTTATGCTCCCAGTGAACGCCCCAGGTAACTGCCTTTTATACTAAGACTCAACCTCCCAGAATCCCCTTCAGCTGACCTCACTTCCTCAATTCAAAACCCTGAAAAAAGCCCGCGAAATATACAAGGAATACCCTTAAATGAATAAATGAATAATTAACTCACTTCTTTGCTTACTCTCAGCACTCCTGCTAAGACTCTCTCCCCCAGTCTCACTCCAGTCAAACAAAGAGGTCGAACCCCCAGGTAACTGCCTTTTATACAGGACGTGGAGGAGTCCACAGCGGACTTTGACAACGTTCTCAAAATCTTTGTCACATACTTCTGTCCGTCACGGAACTTCACTTTAGATCAAGTGGCTCACTACATGAGGCAAGCTCCAGGCTATAAGTTGGCACAACTCTGAGGCTTCACATGACTCCATTAACTGGATAGGCCCATGGACAGTGGTCCCACCCATTTGAAAGCCTGCCAAACTGAGCAAAAGGGTGGGAAACTCCACAGCCGTTTCACGATGCTTGCATTGCAGAGCAAAGAACAGACAGCCAGGTTTGTCCAGCAGGGGGTATGGAATGCTCCCAGTGCGGGAAGATTGGACACTTTAAGCATTTCTGTCAATCCAAAAACTTTAACTGAGGTAGAAAACGAGGCAATATTGATGAAACGCTCCATCCAAGAAATTGGAAATCAGGACAAAAGTGAAATTACAGAGTTTTCAGTGAAGTTTAATCAAGAATATCGATCTGTTACAATGCAAATACCACCTTTAAAATTGATCCTGGAACTGGTTTTAACATATTGACAGACCATTTTGACTGGCTTACGCAAGAATTCTTCATCCATCAGACATTACATTGCCGGGTCCAGGTGGCACAAGCCTTCCCATAAAAAGCAGCATAATTGCTCCTCTTCATTACAAGGGGTGGGAAATCACTGATTCTCTGTCCACAATCAACTCACACCCTTGTTGAGTAGAGATGTGGGTGTACTTCTCGGCATTCTGAAAAAAAAACAGATGACCTGCACCTGAGCAACTCGTAGGGCGGGAATTTCCGGCCACGCTCGCCCCCGAAACTGGAAAATCCCTCCTCAGGTCAATGGATTTTTCCATGGCCCAGCCCTCGCCCACTAGGATTCCTGTGGCGGGCGGAATGGAAAAACTCGCCCCATTGTCTTTGGTGGAACAATCTTCAACTTTCTATTTGGAACCAGTGGAGACTCAGCCTACAGCAGTTGAGGGGGTTTATTCAACCTGCATTGAGTTCCTTTCTGTCAGAGAGACATCATCCACCAGACCCTGGGCAAAGATTGAACTTATAAATCTCTCTGGTCTTTATGAAGCTAGGCCAGATGTGCAGATCCAGAGGTGCCATGACAGACGGTGGCCATTGGCATGAAGACCTGATGGACCTGAACTTACTCTTTCTGAAGGAAGTGATGAGGAAGAGAACGTTACAGCATTGAGTGATCTGTTAGAGAGTGGGGCCCTAGAGTCAGTCTTTCCAATTGATAGGTGCACCATATGAAGTCTCTGATACCTTATTTGAGGGGTTGGCTGTGACTGAGCAGCATTCGGATCTTTGTTGCACTGAACCTACCAATGGAATATCTAATCTATCGCCAGTTGCCCATGAAGCCTCTTCCAGAGGAAATGCCTTGCCTGATTCCAGGGCGGCACGATGGCACAGTAGTTAGCACTGCTGTCTCACAGCTCCAGGGACCCGGGTTCGATTCCCGGCTTGGGTCACTGTCTGTGCAGAATCTGCACATTCTCCCCGTGTCTGCATGGGTTTCCTCCAAGTGTTCCAGTTTCCTCCCACAGTCCAAAGATGTTAAATTGCCCCTTAGTGTCCTGGGATGCGTAGGTTAGAGGGACTAGTGGGGTAAATGTGTGGGGTTGGGGGGATAGGGCCTGGGATGGGATTGTTGTCGGTGCAGACCCGGAGGGCCGAATGGCCTCTTTCTGCACTGTAGGGTTTCTGTGATTCCATGTGGGAGTCCATGGCGGAACGCACTAGATGTCCATTCTATTCACTTTACTGTTTGCCTCAGAAACCTGGACAATAAAGATCTGTGGAAGAAAACAGAGGCCTTTGAAATGTGGCTGCTACGACGTGTTAAAGATTCCATATACACAGCGTATGACAAAGGAAATGGGGCTGCAAATCGCGAGAACAAAAATTACACTTGAAAAAGTGACACCGTTAAAGAAAATGTCAGTATTTCAGCCATTTGATCAGAGCTACAGCGATTTCCCCTTGAGGGTGAAGTGGAGGACAGCAGAAAGAGGCATTGACCTAGGGTGAGGGACATTGTAGAATGGTGCTAACGAGCCGTAGTGGAGTGTGACATGCTGTGACGGAAGAGCTCCTAATAGGAGTAGCTACAAGCAGGGCAGGACATTTGAGGCTAAATTATTGATGTATATTTACATATCACGAAAATGAAAGGATCCAGTAGTAAGCCCTGTAACCTTCCCGTCACAAAAACACCCATTAACCATTGCCCTTTGCTTACTGACACTGAGCCAATTTTGGATCCAACTTGCCACTTTCCCCCTGATTACATGAGCTCTGCTGATCAATCTGCTGTATGAGACCTCGACGAAAGTCTTGCTAAAATCCATATGGACTACTTTAAACGCACTACCCTCATCGACCCTCCTTGTTACCTTCTCAAAATATTCAGCTACATTAGTTTGCCAAATCGATTAGAATGTCTTGAGTGCGTAACTAACAGGGTAAATAAGGCGGAGCCAGCAGTTATATTTAGATTTTAGAAAACATTTGATAAGGTACCTCACAGGAGTTTGCTGCACAGATTAGAGTTCAGGGGATTGGGGATAATATCTTGGCATGCATTGAAGGTTGGTTAACAGACAGAAAACAGAGGGTAGGAATATCCAGGTCATTTTCAGAATGGCAGAATGTAATTGGTGAAGTGCTGTAAAGAATCAGTGTTTGGGTCGCTGGTATTTACCATTAATATCGGGAGCAAGTCATCCACATCCCAAAAGGAGGCCAGCATAGATGAGGGTACGTGAGGTGGTGTATCCAAATTTTCTGACTCTTCAAAGCTAAGGATACAGTGAGAGTAATGTGAAGTTATTCACTATGGTCAGAATGATGGAAAAGCAGAGTACGAGAGGGCAATGGCCTAGTGGTATTATTGCAGGCCTATTAATCCAGAAACTCAGCTAATGTCCTGGGGACCCGGGTTCGAATTCCACCACAGCAGATGGTGGAATTTGAATTCAATAAAAAAATATGTGGAATCTATTGATGACCATGAAACCGTTGTCGATTGTCGGAAAAACCCATCTGAATCACTTAATGTCCTTTAGGGAAGGAGATCTGCTGTCCTTACCTGGTCTGGCCTACGTGTGACTCCAGAGCCACAGCAATGTGGTTGACTTTCAACTGTCCTCTAAGGGCAACTAGGGATGGGCAATAAATGCTGGCCAGCCAGCGATGCCCATGTCCCACGAATGAATAAAAAAACAAGATAAGTACATGTGTTTAGAGGGATTTGAATGTCCTTTTACATGAATGTTAACATGTAGGTACAGCAAGCAATTGAGAAAATAAATGGTATTTTAGCCTTTATTATGAAAGGTTGGGGTATAAGAGTAAGGAATTGTTTCTGCGATTATATAGGTTTTATTGAAGCCATACCTGGAGTACTGTGCACAGTTTTGTTCTCCATGCCTATGGAGATGCTATATAGATTCACTAGATGGATTCAGGAATGGGCTGGGTTGGACCATACAAAGAGATTGGGTAAACTGGGCCGATATTCTCGAGTTTAGAAGAATAAGACGTAATGAAATTGAGGCATATTTAAGAGTGTTACAATCCTTGTGGGGGAATCAAAAACCAAAAACACCAAATTTACTGAATGACTCCCAATGGAGGAATTACCAACAAGATGTCAGTTTGTGTAATTTCACATGAATCAGAAACAAGGCTACTGAAACATGAACTTGAGGCAAAGTGACGCTTCAAATAAAAGGGTGAATTTCACTTTAAATAGTCAATAAAACAAAGATATGTTTTGCACAAGCACCCACATCGCTCCTTGCAGGCATGTGGCCCCACATGGGAGTTCCAAAGTTCTGTAACTCTGCCTGTGGTATTTAGGGTGGCACAGTGGTTAGCACTGTTGCCTCATAACACCAGGGATCCGGGTCAATTCCTGGCTTGGGTGACTGTCTGTATGGAGTTGCACGTTTTCCCCGTGTCTCTGTGGGTTTCCTTCGGGTGCTCCGGTTCCCTCCCACAGTCCAAGGATCTGCAGGTTAGGTGTATTGGTCATGGTAGATACGAGGAGTTGCGGGGATAGGGCGGGGTGAGGAGTGGGCCTAGGTAAGGTACTCTTTCGGAGAGTCAGTGCAGACTCGATGGCCCGAATAGCCTTCTTCTGCTCTGCAGGAATTCTATGGTTGTGGATATGGCTGGTGAATTTAAAGTTACCCGTATGAGATAGGAGTAACTTTCTTTTTGCCTCATTTTAGGGACAGCCTTCAAGACACCAACCGTATTTGCGGAGTGTCAGCATGCCACCTGAAAGCACAAGAATATCATCACCGCCAAATGAACACAGGCGGCCTACATTTCAAAGACAGACCTCGATAACCCAGACCATCAAAAGGTAAGCATCTTTTGAACATGTTTGAAAATTCCTGTTCCTGTTTGGCAAGGGTAAGGTCTCTAGGTCGTTTGGCCTCAGTAACTGACATGGTGTGTAGGAGCTAATAAAGATGAAAATACTTGTATAATACAGGATTGGAATGAAGGCAGTCTCCCTCAGGCAGGCCGCTGGCACAAGCTGTTCATTGCAAAAAATAGGCTCCAAACACTCAGCTGCTCGTATATTATTGCACTTGTTCCCAAAATAAGTTAGTCATGTTGTTTTCTATACTGTTTATATCACACTAGAAATGTATGTGATGCTTAATAAACATGTTGTGATTTTAATGATGTCTTCATTGGGTTCTGTAACTGGATTAAGGAAATAAAGCCTTGATTTAAACGGCACAGATCATAAAATGCTTTCATTCATGTAAGTCTGAATGGAAACTGGAGTAGTTTCCCCAGGATCTATAACACTCAGTATTCTGGCAGTAGTCATTTCAGAAGAGAATTCAGATTACCACCTAAATGGCTGTAAATTGGGAGAGGGGAGTGTGCAGTGGGTGTCCTTGTGCACCAGTTGCTGAAGGTAAGCATGCAGGTGCAGCAGGCAGTAAAGAAAGCAAATGGAATGTTGGCCTCCATTGTGAGAGGTTTCGAGTACAGGAGCAGGGATGTGTTGTTGTAATTATACAGGGTCTTGGTGAGGCCACACCTACTGTATTGTGTGCAGTTTTCGTCTCCTTTTCTAAAGAAGGATGTTTTTGCTCTTGAGGGAGTGGAGCGAAGGTTTACCAGGCTGATTCCAGGGATGGCGGGACTGATGTATGAGGAGAGATTAACTGGGTTAGAATTGTTTTCGCTGGAGTTCAGGTGAATGAGGGGGAGGATCTCGTGGAGACTTATAAAATTCTAACAGGACTAGACAGGGTAGATGCAGGGAGAGTGTTCCCAATGGTGGGTGTCCAGAACCAGGGATCACAGTCTGAGGAGACAGGGTAGACCATTTAGGACAGAGATGAGGAGACATTTCTTCACCCAAAGAGTGGTGAGCCTGTGGAATTCATTACCCCAGGAAATAGTTGATGTCAAAACATTGAATGTATTCAAGAGGCAGCTGGATGTCGCACTTGGGATGAATGGGATCAAAGGTTATGGGGAGAAAGCAGGATTAGGCTATTGAGTTGGATAATCAGCCAGGATCATGATGGATGGCGGAGCAGGCTCGAAGGGCCAAATGGCCTCCTCCTGCTCCTATCTTCTATGTTTCTATGAATTTGATTCAGTCAGCAACTATGGTGAGAGCGGGAATGAGAGAAAGGTTGCTCACGCCATTCCGCTCATTCAAGGCATGTGCTACAGGTAAACCTGACCATCTCCACCTTGAACCCAAGTGTCTCTTTAATCAGGGACTTACCATTGTTCTCATTGGAGATTAGTGATTGATGGGCAACTAATCAGAATGTGTAAATTCTGCAATCCATAGACTAACAATTTTCACATCTTGTTCTCAGGATTGTTTCTGTACATCTTACTCTTCTGAAGTGAAATGAGCTGTCTGCTTTGCAATCAATAACTCTCTCACTTCATGTAGAATAAGTCCACGTGGTGGCTATATTATGACACCCTTTATCTCCTGAAGGTGGTGGCAATGGTCTCGGATTTCACTATTAACAGCAGCCCTCTGATGCCTCATTCAAATGATTATTCTTCGCATGCGCTTAGTCCTCAAGTGTTTGCAGATTAGTCAACCATGGTGCAGAAATTAGAAGCTGGACTACTTTGTTTAATTTAAAATTGGTTTTTCCACCTGTAAAAGTGTATAATGTGTTCTATTTTAATGTAGTTTTCTTCACTCCCTACATTTAATACTATGAGGTGAGGTTCTTTGCATTCTATTTTTCCATTTTAATGGTGTCGATTACAGATTTATATAGTGAAAGTCCTTGCGGAAGGGAAAATGAAACAGGCAGCATTAAGACTGGTGACCATGTCCAAATATGGCAGATGCCTCAAAATAAAGCCTTTGTGTTAATGTATCCTGGTGTAAAGTATTCTGCTTTAAAATACCCTGAATTGCACAAAATACTATAAAACGTAACAGCACACCTATCAAATTAAAGGCAATTTTAGTTTGGTTTTGAGATAACTGAGGTTGCATTTAATTGCTGGCGTGTAATATAATTGGTCAACATTGTTTGAAATTTAGTTTTTAAGCATCGTACAAAAGGATTTAAAATGGAGAAATGCATAAAAACAATTTATCCGTTCTTTCATAGGATGTAGGTGTGCTGACTGGGCCAGCATTTGCTCTTGAACTGAGTGACTTGCTATTGCCATTTCAGAGAGTCAACCACATTTTTGTGGCTCTAGAATCACATGTAGACCAAACCGGGTAAGCACAGCAGATTTCCTTCACTAAAGGACATTAGTGAACCAGATGAGTTTTTATGACAGTGGCTTCATGGTCAGCATTACTGAGACTAGCTTTCCAGATTTATGAATAGAATTCAAATTCCATCAGTTTTTTTTATTCATTCGTGCGACGTGGGCATCACTGGCTGCCCAGCATTTATTGCCCATCCCTAGTTGCCCTTGGAGGGCAGTTGAGAGTCAACCACATTGCTGTGGCTCTGGAGTCACATGTAGGCCAGACCAGGAAAGGACGGCAGATTTCCTTCCCTAAAGGACATTGGTGAACCAGATGGGTTTTTACGACAATCGACAATGGTTTCATGGTCATCAGTAGATTCTTCATTCCAGATTTTTTAAAATTGGATTCAAATTCCGCCATCTGCTGTGGTGGGATTCGAACCCGAGTCCCCAGGACATTAGCTGAGTTTCTGGATTAATAGTCTAGCAATAACACTATTAGACTATCGCTTCCCCTTCGTGCTATGGTTGGATTTGAATATATGTCCTCGGAGCATTAGTCTGGGCACTAGTTAGTGGTATTATCACTACGTCAGCCCAGTTTATAAACATGTCTTAAGGTTCGACCATTGAAATGGGGAACTGTTGTTACCCTGTGTCACAGCTAGATTAATCGTGCAAGCACTGTAATCTATGGTACTAATGTTCCTAAGCACCCCACTAGCAAAACAAAGATTTTATGCCATGGAACAGAGGCGAGTGGAAACAAATCAAGCCCATTTACACATCGTTGTTTATGATGAGAAGGAAGACTAACCCTGTTACTTCCAACTGAGTTAGAGTCAGACCAAGAGGTTTCCCTAACAAGATGCCCGTGACCAAGTATTCTTTTCCAAGTGACCCCTACAGAGTATCTGATCAACTAAAGTAGCATATTGTCTTGGACAGAATTATTTATTTTCTTACTATCCACGATCAGTGTTTTGAATATGAGGTGTGTGTATTTTCTAACACTTAAGCGTCATTGATCAATTAAAATAATTCCAGCAGCAAGCTTTTTTGTATTTTTTTAAATAAAAGTTATTTATTATCCCACACCTGTCCCAGAATTTTAAAAACGTGACCTCTCTCTCACTCACCTCTCACACACTTTGACTTGCACAATGATTGGATACAAATAAATAAAGAATAAACAATACGATTACAAAGTCTCAGTCCCTCTTTCGTGGCAGACCCGCAGTTTCTTAGGCGAGTTGATGCTTTTAGTTGAACTGAGGAGCTTCTAAGCCGAAGTTTCTCAGGCAGCTGCAAAGCATCTTGTCGTTAATTTGCCACGAGGCTGGGAAGAGTCCTTCTCTCACTTTCCAAGTGTTGCTGTTCATGACTTTGGCTGCTTCGTTGACTGCAGCTAGTTTGATGGCTTTCTGATGGTCTCTCTCTGTCTCTACAGAGTTGATTCTTACTGTTTTAAAAACAGACAACAAGCATGGCTGACTCACCCATCTGACCTGTTGGCAAAGTCCTTTCCCAAAGAAGGTTGGGTGGTCAGGTGAATAAGCATGCCGGGTCGGATTCTCTGACCTCGCCCACAGCTGGGATTTTCCAGTCCCGTTGCAGTGAATGGAGCAAGGCTAGGCAGCTGGAATGCTGTAGTCCTTTTGTTGACGGTCCATCCTTAAGCGAAGCAGTGTGGGAATTTCCTGGCTGCCTGCGAATGTCTGTATTTAATTTGGTATTTGTTTGGAGTTTTGGAGCTATCTGGAGCCGTTACTGCCAAAGGTCATGTGGTTTGCAGCGGCCATTTTAACAGTCTGATTTTCTTCAAAACGTTGACTGAAAATTCATAATGTACGGGAGCATGGCAATATCATTAACATGCTCAGGTCAGGCCCTCCGAGACGTTCTGGAATGAATGTTGTTAGAATTCCCTGATCTTGACAGTGTCCCAGGAGGTTTTCCTGATGTGTTTCAGAGGTTGTCTTCAGCAGTCAGTGAACATTAATTGGTGACCATCTGTTCAGTCATTCTTGAAATCCACAAGAATGTCTTGTTTACTGTGAAACAGCTGGTCGCCGTGAGGCGGGAGCATTGGGACAAGTGCCAGGGTGCATCTTAAACAGCAAGCAGAAGCTTAAAGAGCCTCTGGGTGGCGCTTCCTTTACAGGCTTCAACTCCTTTTACCAAAATGCCAATTCGCGCTAAACTGGTGTCTCTGCTCAAGCCCATAGTTTGGCCACCTTGAAGGACCGTTGGTGCCTTGAAGGTGTTGCCAAAATTAACCCCTTGTCCGCCCAGTGTGTGGTGTTTTTGCCAAAACCACATCGGTATATTATTGCCTCAATCTGACCAGTGGTTGCAGTTGAATATCTGACAGCAGATGGCAGCAAAGTGAAAAGAAGACTAGCAAAGCTAGTTATTAACACTGATGACGAGTTGGGGGGAATCGCTGACTCGAAAGCAATATGACATTAAAGCCATATAGTTCCTCATCATCTGAGAATGAAGCAGAGGAAGAAATGTTAGTTTAATAGCACAGGTGTCCTGTTGTGCAAATCCTTCTCAACATCCAGTGAGGGAAGTCCGTACACCAGTAGTTTACTAACAAAACCTGCAAGATTCCATTTTCATTCTTTATCTGTCAGTTCTACTTCTCACTGTAACCTATTTTATCTGAAAAAAAACACACAAAGGTACACTTTGAAAACGCTTGTGTACTCTGTCATGTTTGTGCAGTCTTTTAGTGTCCGTGTACTGCTTTGTAATTGTCAGTCTTTAAAAGTTTTTTAAAAGTTTATTAATTTATTCGTCACAAGTAGGTTTACATTAACACTGCAATGAGGTTACTGTGAAAATCCCCTAGTCGCCACACTCCGGCACCTGTTCGGGTACACTGAGGGAGAATTTAACATGGCCAATGCACCTAACCAGCACGTCTTTCAGACTGTGGGAGGAAACCGGAGCACCTGGAGGAAACCCATGCAGACACGGGTAGAATGTGCAGACTCCACACAGTGACCTAAGCCAGGAATCGAACCCGGGTCCTTGGCATTGAGAGGCAGTAGTGCTAACCATTGTGTCACCGTGCCGTCATAGAAGCAATGTTAATATTTCCCCTGAAGCCTCTTGGACTGTGTGATCACTTTCCTTCAGGAGATGTGCAGCATGGGGTATGTGTATTGTTTCAGTGCTTCTGTTTGCCCAGGAAACAATAGTGGCAGAATTTGAACTGAGAAGATAGTTGTTTTGTTGGGTTTATTGAAGTCTCAATACAGATAAGTGTGAGGTGTTGCATTTTCGAAACTCAAATCAAGGTAGGACTTTAACAGTGAATGGTAGGACCTTAGGGAGTATCATGGAATAGAGGGTGCACAGTTCTCTAAAGGTGGAGTCACAGCTAGATAGGGCAGTGAAGAAGGCTTTTGGCATGCCGGCCTTCATCAGTCAGGGCATTGAGTATAGAAGTTGGGAAGTTATGTTGCAGCTGTACAGGACATTGATGAGGCAGCACCTGGAGTATTGTGTTCAGTTTTAGTTGCCTTGCCATAGGAAAGATGTTATTAAACTGAAGAGAGTGCAGAAGAGATTTACAAGGATGTTGCCAGGACTCGAGGGACTGAATTATAGGGAGAGATTGGATAGTCTAGGACTTTTTTCTTTGGAGCATAGGAGACTCAATGGGGTGATCTTATAGAGGTGTATAAGATCATGAGAGGCATGGATAGGGTGAATGCACTGTCTTTTTCCCAGCGTTGGGGAATCGAGAACTAGAGGGCATAGGTTTAAGTTAAGAGGGGAAAGAATTAATGGGAACCTGAGGAGCAACCTTTTTACACAAAGGGTGATACGTTTGTGGAATGAGCTGCCAGAGGAAGTGGTTGAGGCAGGGACATTGACAACATTGAAAAGGTATTTGGACAGATACATGGATAGGAAAGGTTTAGAGGGATGTGGGCCAAATGCAGGCAAGTGGGGTTAGCTTTGATGGGCAATTTGGTCGGCATGGACCAGTTTGGGCCGAAGGGCCTGTCTCCGTGTCGTTGATTCTATGAACTGATAGAGTTTTATAATTCAGTCCAAACTGGCTGATTGTTTCATTATTTATTTTGATCTGCTCTCTCCTCCCCCCACCCCCAAACACATGGCGAGTTTTATCAGTTTTGCCTCAAAACTGCCAACTGAAGGAAGGTTTGAACAGGTAACAAAGTACAGACATCAGTACAATAGCCTCACTAATAACGTCATGAGCTGTGGTTTCTGACCTATTTGAGGTCTAGGCTGCTTGAGACTGGTGACTGGACATAGTGAGAGATATGAGATCTTACACTGGCAGAGTAGACTAACATTCCACTGATATCTTGCTGTGTGAGCTCTGTGATCTTGCTGTGTGAGCTCTGTGATCTGTTGTATAGACATGGGAACATTTGATTATGATGACAGCAAGATTAGCAGGTAATAAAATATCATTGCTGATCGTAACCCACCGAAAATCAGTGGGGATGATTTTCTGTGACACACACACACACACACCCCCACCCCTGGTGTGACCAAGGCAGTACTATCTTGAAAATTGAGGCACTGAATTCACCACCATGTCTCCTGATTGCATGGTGTTTCTGTTTATTTATTCGTCACACGTAGGCTTACATTAACACTGCAATGAAGTTACTGTGAAAATCCCCTAGTTGCCACACTCTGACGCCTGTTCGGGTAGACTGAGGGAGAATTTAGCTTGGCCAATGCATCTAACCAGCACCTCTTTCAGACTGTGGGAGGAAACTGGAAAACCCGGAGGAAACCCACACAGACACGAGGAGAACGTGCAGACTCGGCACAGTGACCCAAGCCGGGAATCGAACCTGGGTCCCTGGTGCTGTGAGGCAACAGTGCTAACCATCATGCTGCATCCTGACTTGTCATTAAAATGATTGGCTCGCCTGCTCTCCTGTTATGGGTGGTACCAGGTAGATTAGGAGCTGCCCATGTTTGCAGACTCCGGGTGTCAGTGAGCAGAGTCTTCTGAGCAGGAAATCATTGCTGCTGACCCAGTGAGAATCTTTTCACTTGCTGCCAGCCCAGCAGTGCCTCCTCTTGTGAACTGTCTGCTGACCTCCTTAACATCCACTCCACTGCATGAAGGAGCTTCCCATTCCCCTCCAACCCTCCACTAATCATCCAGAACAATCTGCCTATTGTCACATGTTACAAGGAGAAACATTAGCATGTGGACTCTCAACGGGCAGCCAAAATGGAATGAGATACCTGGACTGAAAGAGCAAGAAGCTAGATAGATTAGTGGAAGGCATGTGGAAAGAAGTGAAATAAACATTGTTCTTTTCATTGTTTCTTGTCAAGTAATGGCATTCTTGTTAAAGACAAAGTCATGCTGGCGTAAAGGAAGAACATTCCTTTATATGTCAATTACATATAAACTAACATTTAGTTTGAACTAACATTGTTTATGTGTCCCCAGCAGGACAAAGATAAGCTCTTACAATATATTAGACTCCTTCCCCACTTACATATACCATTTTGCATTTTAATATACAAGTTCCCAGAAAATAACATGATTAAATCAATGACAACAATGTCTGAAATGTAAAAGGTTGGATTGCTGATGTGTTTTTACTATATTCAAAACTAATATGTATAAATTACCAGAATAATTGACATATAAAAGAATGTTCTTCCTTTACGCCAGCATGTCTTTGTCTTTAACAAGAATGCCATTACTTGACAAGAAACAATGAAAAGAACAATGTTTATTTCACTTCTTTCCACATGCCTTCCACTAACCTATCTAGCTTCTTGCTCTTTCAGTCCAAGTATCTCATTCCATTTTAATTATCTTGACTCTCCTCTGTGTGTCGACTTTGACTACCATTTCCACTTAAAGGTTGGGGCTATGACTTGGTTTGTCTTAATCGAAGTCCCTGACATACTTTGCTCTATCGGGGGATTCTGTGCTACCAGCAAACTTTCACTCTCTTTCTGACTGTCACCCTTTTCTTTTGGACTATAGGAAGTTTATCATGTTCTCCTTATGTCTTTATCAGATTTCCCCTTCAAGCCAATGGTCTACATGACACTGGGATCTCTCTCACTAGATATGTGAATGCACCTACGATTTTCGCAACAACTCCAGTCACATACTTCTCCTTATCCCATGACTAATTGACTCAGCTCCCTGAATTTCATGCCTCAGGTATCATGACTCACCTTTGTCTTGCCTTTCTCTCACTTTGTTATTGACACCAGGCTGAAGCAAGCTAAACCCTGAAGTAGGAGCATGTTTAAACTCTAGCATTTTAAACTGAAGGGAGGCAGTGGCGTAGTGGTATTGCTGCTGGACCAGTAATCTAGAGACCCAGGGAAATGCTCTGGGGACCCGGGTTCAAATCCCACCATGGCAGATGGTGAAATTTGAATTCAACAAAAATCTGGAATTAATGATGACCGTGAAACCATTGTCGATTATCATAAAAACCCACCTGTTTCACTAATATCCTTTCGGGAAGGAAATCAGCCGTCCTTACCTGGTCTGGCCATAATGTGATGCCAGACCCACAGCAATGTGGTTGTCTCTTAAATGCCCTCTGAAATGGTCTAGCAAACGACTCAGTTCAAGAGCAATTAGGGAAGGGCCCACACCTCTGAATGAGTAAAAAAATGAAGTTGAACAACTGTAGACTGTATCCTGTAAGAGAATGGAAAATTGTGTCATGTGTCAGAGAGAACATGGAAGTAAGTGTCTAGCTTGTCACGTAGCAAATACATCCACAACAATCACACTTCTTTCTGAGCACTATTCAATGCGAGGTGATGTGGTGGTATTAGTGTATTTGATTCCATTCTTACTCAGTATTTCAAACGCTTCTGATTTGTGGACCATTATAAGACAACAACATCTCTGACAATCCATAAATTGCAACCTTTCGAAACCTCTTGGGGTATTGGGCATAGACTCTTCATTTATCCATTTACTATAGTTATCGATCAAATCCAGGTACTCTTTCTCCATCCACTTCAAATAAATTGACATGTACTCATTCTCATTATTTCCTTGTGTTTGACCACAAAACGATACAGACTACCCCTGTGTGCCCTTGATGGAGTTCCTCTAACAATATCTCTCCATTCCTTGGTGGATTAATGACTCTTGAACACAATGCAAGGATGCAACCTTGCTCTACACAATTCCTTTCTACATGTAAAACCCTCCTGCAATTTCTAACCAACACACTCATTTAAGATGGTCATTTATATCATCATTGAGAAATTTACTGTTCTTGCAAGTTTCTTCACTAAATTCTCTGGTAAATACCACCATTTGTGAAGTGATTCACAGGTAACTCAGTGGCTAGAAATGAAACCTTCATGGGAAATCTCAAAAGAACATCCACGTTTGCACGATCTGCTGACTTGCGTTATTTAATATCATACTGATGGACCATCAAGATCCATGCCCATCCCTGTAGTTGTACTGTCACAAGGGACAGTGCTCCCTCCTTTGAACCAAATATGATTGTAATGGCTTGCTGCTCAATTAATAAAGTGAACTTCCTACAGCACCAGTAATTGTGGAACTTTAGACCCCATATATGATCATTAATGACTCTTCACAACTTGAGTGATTTTGGTCTCATTTTACTAAAGTGCATTAAGCACCGACCTCCATGGTGTGAGATGACACCACACCTATCCACTGTGGTGAGGCTTTGCACACTCAAACCCAGTAGCCTCTTGGCATCACTGGTCAGTACTTTATTCACTCTTAAATCCTTTCAGATACCCAAAAGGCCACCCCCAAACTATTCCATTCTGGAGCAGTTGATATATTTGTATGAACTAAATTGGGGTTGAGTTTAGAACAATGCACAACAATCCCTATGAATGTTCGCGGTTATTTGTTTTCTGGTCTCTTTGCTTTCAAAATCCCCTTAACCATCTCCTGCACTCGGGGGGGATAAATCTGTTTGTGACTCATGTGTAAGTTACACTCGACACTAGGAAGCAACACTTGTGTTTTTAAGCATTGATGCCATACTCTTGAAGTAGGGCTTTGTTCAACCTTACGGGGCAGCACAGTGGTTAGCACTGCTGCCTCACGGCGCCAGGGACCTGTGTTTGATTCCTGGCTTGGGTCACTGTCTGTGGAGTCTGCACTTTCTCTCCGTGTCTGCGTGGGTTTCTTCCGGGTGCTCCGGTTTCCTCCTACAGACCAAAGATATGTAGGTTAGGTGGATTGGCCATGCTAAATTGTCCCCGAGTGTCAGGGGGACTAGCTAGGGTAAATGCATGGAGTTATGGGTATGGGACCTGGGTGGGATTGTGGTTGGTGCAGGCTCGATGGGCCGAATGGCTTCCTTCTGCACTGTAGGATTCTATGATTCTTACCACATGCCCTTTCTCCGTCTTGCTGCTCATTGGAATGTCATCTAAGAAACTGTGTTCTCCTTTCATCCCACTGAGTACCTGATCCATGATGCTCTGGAACACTGGGCGCATCAGACATCCCAAATGGTAACCCCTTCTATTGGTAAAAGGCTATGTATTTATGAATGGGTAACTGTTCCTTGCTTTTACTTCTATTTACTGTTTGCGTATAATCTTCATAAATGTGAATGGACCCCTTTGCTTTTTGAACTACCACAATGGTATAACCCATTCACTGCTCTTGATGGCCCATCATTTCTAGTCTATTCAGCTCTTTACTTACTGCTTCTAACTGTGCCTAAGCACTTCTCTAGCTTTGCATAATGTTGGTTTTGCATTATTCTTTACCTTGACTTTGGTCTTTTTAGGCCTAATTTTATTATTTGTTGCTTCTTACTCAATGACCACCTTAGTGTGCTCTCAGTACATCCACGATGCCAGATTACTAATTACTCTTAATCGTTACTGCAAATAATTTGGCCCAGTTTAAACTTAACTTCACAAACCAATTCCTTCCCATCCGAGAGACTTTGGTCCCTCCTACTACCAATGGCAAGTAATAAGATGCACCCTGCATACTCCACCCTAACATTAACTTGACGAAAGCTGGAATGCTGTTATTGGAACGTGAGTTAGGGGCTGCTTGTACTCTCCTGAGATATTAGACGTGGTTGCAATAGTATCAACAATGAGAGTAAATAGTGAATTTCTGACTTTGATTTTTGTGGGTGCTGGGATTAGAACTCCAATCCCAGCACTCTCTTCTTCCATGTAGTGTTTTCCTTGCTTCATGGTGGGGTCCAGCTCTTTGACCATCCTGTGCGATAGCATCAGCTTCTTCTTCCTTATCTAGGCACATTCAAGTATTTCCAGACCCCTGAACTAACTTTAGGTCTACCTCAGCCTGGTGTAAAGATGTGACCTGGAGCTTTACTGTTTCCTCTACTCTAGCATGACAGACGTCTCCATTTTGACTGGAAATGGGGGCAATTAAATAGTTGGTGCTCATGTGTTAATGTAGCACCTCAATTTCTGAGACAGTGAACTTGGCAGCTCAGGCCTGGATCTTGCTGAGCTCCAGTGGACTTCCCTGCTGCCTTAAGGAGGCTTCCCTGCAGGCGAAGAACTGCCTTGCAGTTTGCAATAACCTTGTCTTGCCATTCCATGGCTGTGACCTCATCACAAGTTTCCATCCAACTCAGCTTATTGCTTTTTTTCCCTCAAAAGCTTGACCTGCATTTTATTGTTCTGGGGTAAAGCATTCCAAAGATTCACAACTCTCTGAAATCCTTCCTCAAATCCATCATAAATGATCACCCCGTTATTCTGTGACACTCCCCTGGTGATGGGGGAAAGTGGCTTGCTGCAGGTTCATACACCGGCAACAGAGTTTTGGACAACCTCAAGTTTACAGACTGCAGAATGTTTGATTTGATTTATTGTTGTCACATGTATTGGTATACAGTGAAAAGTGTTGTTTCTTGTGCACTATACAGACAAAGGATATCATACATAGAGAAGGAAAGCAGAGGGTGCAGAATGTAGTGTTACAGTCATAGCTAGGGTTCAGAGAAAGATCAATGAGGTGGGTCCATTCAAAAGTCTGGTGGCAGCAGGGAAGAAGCTGTTCTTGAGTCGGTTGGTACATGACCTCAGACTTTTGTATCTTTTTCTCGACAGAAGAAGGTGGAAGAGAGAAGGTCCAGGGGGTGGGGTCTTTGACTATGCTGGCTGCTTTTCCGAGGCAGAGGGAAGCGTAGACAGTGTCAATGGATGGGAGGCTGGTTTGCGTGATGAATTGGGCTACATTCACGACTCTTTGTAGTTTCTTGCAGTCTTGGACAGAGCAGGAGCCATACCAAGCTGTGATACAACCAGAAAGAATGCTTTCTGTGGTGTATCTGTAGAAGTTGGTGAGAGTTGTGGCAGACATATCAAATTTCCTTTGTTTCCTGAGAAATTAGAGGCATTGGTGGGCTTTCTTAACTATAGTATCGGCATGGGGGGACCAGGACAGGTTGCAGATGATCTGGACACCTAAAAACTTGAAACCCTCGACCATGCCAACCATGAGTGCATTGGAGTGGTCGAGCCTCGAGTTAGGCTCCACAGAGAACCAAAGAAATTGGGTAGCAGGTTCCATGTTGATGATTGGAAAAGGTTCTTTAGCCAGCATTCAGCTCCTCATTAACATAGTCAAGGGACAGCACAGTGGTTAGCACTGCTGTCTCTCAGCGTCAGGATCCAGGTTCAATTCCGGCCTCGGGTCACTGTCTGTATGGAGTCTGCACATTCTCCCCATGTCTGTGTGGGTTTCCTCCGGGTGCTCCGGTTTCCTCGCACAATCCAAAGATGAGCAGGTTAGGTTGATTGGCCATAATAAATTGCCCCCTTATTGTCAGAGGGATCAGGAGGGTAAATATGTGGGGTTAGGACAGTATCTGAGTGGAAGTATTGTCGGTACAGGCTCAATGGGCTAAATGGCCTCCTTCTGCACTATAGATTCTATGAACTAATTCCTGTTGGAGCTGGTAGCCTGAGTACCAAGAAAAAAATCGCGTTTGCGATATAGCATCACCCATAATTCAGACAGAGGTTCCACATGATGGGTCGTGCCCTGAAATTTTTTTGCCACTCATTCCTATCCTGCAAATTGCCACAATGAGGACCAATGTCTGTGCACTGTACTTATCTGCTAGCATAGGAAAAGTTAAATACAGGCAAGCAGCTCGATTTCAGTTTTGGTGTTTTCCGAGTTTTAAGGTTTTGTCTTTTGTCAAGTTGAAACCCCAAGTAAATGGAAGATTGATTGCAGTAACCGCCATCGTACTAGCCCAGCGATGAAAGAACACTCCACCCAACAGACCATCATGAATCAGACCATGACAGTAGAACTTGGGTTGGAGCCAAAGTCTAGCAGCAAGTGTGTTTGTAACGCAGCTTTAGGACATTAGGCCAGCAGATAGCGTCTCACCCTCAAAACTTCTTTGTTTCTCCAGGAGTAGAATTCAGGTGCTTACCACTTAGAACAACAAAAATACACAATGCACAGAATAGCGTCATTCCAAAATACCATATCTCCCACAGTCAGATACATCTCTATCCTGCCAGCTAACTTCAAGTTTTCAAAAAATAAAATCTTTAATTTTAACCTAAAAAGAAGTAGATGATGGTGGGCATGGTCGAAGTATATGCGTTGTAGATTTATCATTCTAGAAACTGTATCAACTTTCAACCTAATAAGCCACCCACCCATCATTCGTCATCTGACTGGGACTTTTCCATTGAATGAAATTGCCACTTCAAGTTCTAATACTTATCCACCAAAATGATTATACACTCACTCTTCGAGATGCTTACAGGAACATTACCTTGAAGTTAACTGTTATATGTTGAGAAATTACTTGTTGTGGAAATAATTTATTTGAGATAGGCTGAGCAGCTTTGTTGTGTACATTACTGATATAAAGTTTCACTGGTAATGACATATTGTCCAGCATGTGTTAAAGCAACAAACTCCAAGTGAAGTGACCTTGGTCTTTGTGAACATAGTCCAGTCCATCACGCAAACCAGCCTCCCATCCATTGACTCTGTCTGCACTTTGATTTGATTTCTTATTGCCACATGTATTAGTATACAATGAAAAGTATTGTTCCTTGCGCGCTGTACAGAAAAGCATACTGTTCATAGAGAAGGAAAGAATGTAGTGTTACAGTCATAGCTAGGGTGTAGAGAAAGATCAACTTAATGCGAGGCAAGTCCATTCAAAAGTCTGATGGCAGCAGGGAAGAAGTTGTTCTTGAGCCGGTTGGTACATGATCTCAGACTTTTGTATCTTTTTCCCGATGGAAGAAGCTGGAAGAGAGAATGTCCGGGGTGCGTGGGGTCCTTGATTATGCTGGCTGCTTTTCCGAGCCAGCGGGAAGTTTAGAGAGAGTCAATGGATGGGAGGCTGGTTTGCGTGATGGATTGGGCTACGTTCACAACGTTTCGTAGTTTCCTATGGTCTTGGGCAGATCAGGAGCCACAGCAAGCTGTAATGCAGCCAGAAAGAATGCTTTCTATGGTGCATCTGTAAGGGTTGGTGAGAGTCGCAGCAGACATGCCAAATTCCCTTAATCTTCTGAGAAAGTAGAGGCGTTGGTGAGCTTTCTTAACTATAGTGTCAGCATGGGGGGACCAGGAAAGGTTGTTGGTGATCTGGACACCTAAAAGCTTGAAGCTTCTGACTGTTTCAACTTGGTCCCCGTTGATGCAGACAGGGGCATGTTCTCCTTTACACTTCCTGAAGTCGATGACAATCTCCTTCGTTTTGTTGACATTGAGGGAGAGATTATTGTCGTCGTACCAATTCGTCAGATTCTCTATCTTATTCCTGTACTCTAACTCGTCATTGTTTGAGATCCGACTCACTATGGTGGTGTCATCAGCAAACCTGAACTTCCCGCTGCCTCGGAAAAGCATAATCAAAAAAGATACAAAAGTCTGAGGTCATGTACCAACCGACTCAAGAACAGCTTCTTCTTTGCTGCCATCAGACTTTTGAATGGACGTACTTCATATGAAGTTGATCTTTCTTCTCACCCTATCTATAACTGCTACACTATATTCTGCAGCGTCTCCTTTCCTTCTCCCCTATGTACTCTATGTACGGTATGCTTTGTCTGTATATCATGTAAGAAACAATAGTTTTTACTGTGTCCCAATACATGTGACAATAATAAATCAAATCAAAAATACCTATTGCAAAACCAATAACAACCATTATTTCAGCAGCTAATACATGGAATGCAATCCTTCACATGACTTGAGCCATCATTATCAATTCAGATATTTCACACAATAAGGATCCCAAGTGACCTGTGCTGTATCCTGCCACTGTTAATGGAGATTCAAGCCTATGTCACATCATGAAATACATGATTGTTTAGTTACAGCCACATCTGTCATTACTGTTTGTCAAATGGTTACAGTAATCTTTTTTTCCCAAATCAGTAACACACATTGGGGATTGAAATGGATAACCCCAAAAATGGGTGCCAGGATCGTGATGCGTAATCCCAGTGCTCGCTGTTTGAAATGTAGGAAGTGTTTTGGGCCTCTTTTCACAGATGTTTAGAATTTGGAGGAAATGAATTTTGTTCCCATACTTTATGGAACGATGGGCGTGAAAAGAGAAAGTCAGAAAGTGAGATGTCTGTGAAATTCATGTGAGAGGTGAGCCAGCTGTGGGAACTTGACATTTCTGCTCAGCTCCTAGTCTTATTTCTCATTATTTCCAATCATTCTTTTAAAATAATTACCAATGTGCTTCAAGACTGTGTAAAATGCATAAACTGGGCAGCACAGTGGTTAGCACTGCTGCCTCACAGCGCCAGGGACCCGGGTTCAATTCCGGCCTTGGGTGACTGTCTATGTGGAGTTTGTTATTCCAAAGATGTGTGGGTTAGGTGGATTGGCCATGCTAAATTGCCTTTTAGTGTCGGGGATTAGCAGGGTAAATGCATGGATTACAGGGATAGGGTTTGGGTGGGATTGTTGTCCATGCAGGCTCGATGGGCTGAATGGCAGCCTCCTGCACTGTATGGGTTCTAAATTATGCACCGTTTGGTTGTTGCCTGGGATGGAGCGTTTGAGCTATAAGCAGAGGCTGGATAGGCTTGGATTGTTTTCTTTAGAGCAGGGAAGGCTAAGGGGGCGGGGGGGGGGGTAGAGAACGTGATTGAGGTGTATCAGATTATGAGAGGTATGGACAGGATGAGTAGGGAGCAGCGGTTCCCCTTTGTTTGAGGGATCAATCACGAGGGAGCATAGTTTTAGGGTGACGGGCGGGAGATTCAGAGGGTGGTGGGAATGTGGAATGCACTGCCTGGCAAGGTAGTAGAGACCAGAAACCCTACAACCTTTAAAAAGTATTTGGATGAGGACTTGAGATATCATAACATTCAAAGATATGGGACAAGTGCAGGAAAATGGGATTAGCGCGACTTTAACGGTAGTTATTGTCAATGTAAACTCGATGGGCTGAAGGGCCTTTTCTGTG
This sequence comes from Mustelus asterias, assembly GCF_964213995.1. Taxonomy (NCBI): domain Eukaryota; kingdom Metazoa; phylum Chordata; class Chondrichthyes; order Carcharhiniformes; family Triakidae; genus Mustelus; species Mustelus asterias. Next base: position 15,073,269 of record NC_135823.1, read on the forward strand.
CTGTGAGACTCTATGGCTTTATTTGATAAAAAGATTTTGGCAAAACACGCTCATGTTATTGTTTAAAGAATAAAAGGAAGAAGAATTTGAATTGATAAGGACCTGATTTTAACTCCATGTAAATGGACATGGTTTGCTGAAGTTAAAATATCATTCATCATGCCTCACAGAGCTTCACGTTCAGTCAATAATCTTTTAAGCTCAGTCGTAAATGAACATAACAAGTGTCTTTGGGGTCAGTTTTCACATTCAGCATTTCATCTCTTAGGTTTTAATAGGCATTGAATATAAATTGTTTCAGATAGAAGAAGGAAGCAGAGCTGTCAAAGAAAATTAAAATCATTCAGGATAAGCAGTTAACAAACTGCACAAGGTGCATGTCTACAGTGCAATACTATTGCTTTGAATAGCTTGCTTTTGAACATGCCCGGGCATGTCTACTTGGAGCAACTGTACCAATGTACAGCTGTTAAGCCATCAAATGGCTGCCTCGGGTGGATCCTGGAGCAAATGCCTCGGACTGACTGTTTTGTGGTGTAAGACTATAGCTGGGCTCATTGCATGTGGCAAATTCTCAGTGGATCCTAATTCAGCCCCCAATATTCCTTCAGAAGATTCAGGGTCGAATTCTGGCCTGTTCGGTGGGTAGTGGGGTGGCGGGGGATGTGCGGGGTGGCGGGGGATGTGCGGGGTGGCGGGGGATGTGCGGGGTGGCGGGGGATGTGCGGGGTGGCGGGGGAGTGAAAATATGGCAGGTGGCCCAGAAATCGCTTTGGCACTGACAGGGCTGAGTGTGGGGCAAAAGCGAGTGCAGAGGGCCGAGGGCATCCAGGTCGAGGGAGGGGGAGGGGCAGAGGAGGGGGGGTGTAGGGGGGTGGGCAGAGGGAAGAAGGTAGTGCTGTGGGTGGGAGGGTGTGGAGATTGCTAATGGCTATCACCCTTCCCTTACTGTTTGCCCAACCCCCGATTCCCACTCTGCAATCCCAATCCCACCATCACACCCCTGAGGCCACAATTGCTGCATTACTGGTTGCTGTCACTGCCTCCCTGATGGCAATGCTGAGCGATGCGCAGCTGCCATCCTATTATTTGCTGGCAGAACTCAGGCTGCAGGGGAGGGGGATTCCTGCTCCCAGAGGAGAGGAGGGGAGGGGGATTTCTGCTCCCGGGGGGAGGAGGGGAGGGGGATTCCTGCTCCCGGAGGGGAGGGGGATTCCTGCTCCCGGAGGGGAGGAGAGGAGGGGGATTCCTGCTCCCGGAGGGGAGGGGGATTTCTGCTCCCGGAGGGGAGGGGGACTTTTGCTGTCAGAGTCCTTGACCCCACAGAAGGCCTGTCGCAGCCCAGAGTAGTGCCTGAGAGATGCTCAATGTGGCGGGCCTTCACGAAAGGTGGTGATGCTGGTCTGTCGTTTGCTCTGTTGCCGACCAGTGAGAGAGACCTCCCCCACCCCCCAACACCATCATCGGCATTAAGTTCCGCCCAATCTCTTCAATTTCAGTGAGGAAACTTTGATCTGCATCAAAGAACGTCACTTCAGGAAAACTCCCATAGCTGGTGTTGCCGCTGTGTTTTCGCGAGGGACTGAAGCTACACCTGATTACGTGCCAGATATTTGTGTTTGTGTTGGTTGCACAGATTCACTTTGGGAGAAACCAGTTTGCTTTGTTTTATCTTGCCTGGCTCGGGGAAGACACAAGTGTCGAAGCCACACTCTCTTCAGTGAAGCATCAGGATTGGTCTGATCTGCAAGACCAGAGACTCCTAGTAATTAACTATGAAACTGAGAGCCAGTGAACAAGCATGTTCTCATTCTCACAGAAGAAATCTCCGGGACGTTTAAGTGAAATTGGATAAATAGTTTCACAGTCTCCAGCCTTGTATCCCTCAAAGGGGAAACAGTTTCTCTCATCTCACTAGATTTCAGTTTTGTTTGTGAAGGGTATGCTGTAAGAAGGGGACCTGATGTATTTACTGAGAAATATATCTCCCTCTGGTGTGACGACTGATTTTTTTGTTGGGAGATTTTCAAAAGGAGTAGTCACATCCCCGTAAAAGTCGAACCATTTGGCTTCACCAACGTTTAACTTCAAATCATCTCTTTTTACCCGCATTTGTAAACCATTATGTGGAAAATGTTCATTCTGTTCTCTCTGCCTTCAGTTGTTTACTGAAGAATTGCTTACAGTAATGGAGGGTTGTGGGAGTTTGCAATGATGTCGGAATTTTTAGATCTAATTCCATTCCTCCTCTACAAGCGTATTTTAAAATAACCCTTTCTTGTGCTCAACTTGCAAACATTTTGAAATATTTTTGTATTATTCCTGAACAACAGTTAGTAACGATCATTGTAACACATTTCTCATGAGTAAATTTAACAAATTATTTGCGGTCAAATGAATTTATGGCAAACAGCCAACATCGGCCTGACAGGAGCAAATTACTTTTTCCAAGTAGTTCGCCCCTTCTGTTGGGATGCTTGCTCACTATTTTGGGAAGGCCTGCAACATGTCTGAGGCACCCAGGCGCAGCGAGGCAGTTCAAAGGTAGAAGGGAGCCTGTGCCTAGCTTGTAAGGCAGATTATTAGGCTCCTGAAGAATCAAGATGATGGAGGATCATCCCGCAGTCTGACTGCAGCACCACAGCAGTGCCCCATTTGCACATCACAGATCACAGATTCCTACAGTGCAGAAGGAGGCCATTTGACCCTTCGAGTCTGCACCGACCACAATCCCACCCAGCCCTATCCCCATAACTCTACCCTGCTAATCCCCTGACACTAGGGTCAATTTAGAATGGCCAATCCACCTGACCTGCAAATCTTTGGCGTGCGGGAGGAAACCGGATCACCCGGAGGAGACCCATGCAGACACGGGGAGAATGTGCAAACTCCACACAGACAGTGACCCAAAGCCAAGAATTGAACCCAGGTTCCTGGCTCTGTGAGGCAGCAGTGCTAATCACTGTGCCGCCCAACTGTGCCACATGTGCTTTGCGCACACACTGATGGCAAGATGACCATTACATAGGAAAAACCCACCCACTGTCCTGCTTGCTTTGTTGTAGTGCATGGTGACTGTCCATGATGCAAGATTGCCCAGGGAGTCGAGGCAGCGAGCAGGCTCTGGGCAATTGGCACTTCCTGAGCAATGTTGTCCAAGCTCAGAGATTGGGGCTTCAACAGCTGGCAAAGAGCACCATTTCCGCCACAGAAAATAATCAAATGGGATGCCTTTTTTTACAACAGAAAATGCTAGGAGAACCCGGCAGGTCTGGTAGCAACTGTGCAAGGAGAAAATCGAGTTAATGTTTCAAGTCTTGTATGATTCTTCGTCGAGCTGTGAAGAAGTCACGCAGACTTGAAACATTAACACAGACCTGCTGTGTTTTTCCAACATTTTCTGTTTTTGTTTCCGATTCCAGCCACCGCTTTATTTTGGAGCTGATTTTTCTGTCCGGTGGTGTGCTATTCTGTGATAGCCGAGTTTACAGTAAAGTTCTCGTTTTTTTAATGCCTGCATCCAAAGATGTGCAGGTTGGGTGGATTGACCATGCTAAATTGTCCCGTAGTGCCCCATTATGTGCAGGTTGGATGGATTGGCCACACTAAATCATCCCTTAGTGCCCCAAGATGTGTAGATTAGGGGAATTAGTGGGGTAAAAATATGGGACTACAGGAATAGGGCCTGGGTAAGGTGCTCCGTTGGAAGGTCAGTTCAGATCCAATGGGCCGAATGACCTTCTGGAATTCTTTGATACTACTCCAGCAGGTGCTCCCCAGACAGAAAATGGGAAGATTTTTTTTATGGGACAGGAGAAGCATCGAACTCCCCACTTCCCCCCTCCATCCAAGTTAGAGACCCCGAGTTAAATATTTTAATGTTGCTCCTCTGTGTTTTGGGCCCACCTGCTGCTCACTGGAAGTTGTGTCTAACTCTAAAGATTGAGTGAATGCTGGTAGCACGGCCCGTGCCAGGTATCGATGGTAAAGCCGACACACACTGGAAATCTCCGACCTCGGAGGCGGCAGAGATTCTCCAGTCCCGCTGCAGTGAATGGAGATTTAGCTGAGCGCCAAATTCTCCATTCTCACTGGCAGTAGGAACGGGGCGTGAACGAGTTGGGAGAATCCCAGCCTTTATTGGGATAAATGTACTTGTTGCTAAATGTGAAGGAAGCACACTTTCGTGATTCAAGATGACAGCTTGTTCAATGATCAATAAGGACATTAGCAGTTTGTGCATTGTTTTAGAATTGGTTAACCAGTTTGTCAACTTAAGTCTTACTTTTTTTGGCTCCAATATAGTAACATGTTGAGAAAAGTTTTTACGTCTGTTCAAGTGTATTGTTTGTTGCAATGAATGAGTTAAATCTATGATTCCTCCTATTTTCTCCTTAAATGTGTCTATCTTTCCTCCTTTTTGCTTCACTTTGGCTTTCCTGCCAACAGAAGGGTACGGTTTGAAAGAATTAACACAATGCCCATAAAAGGTCACAGAGCTGGTAGGAGGCCACCGAAAAGGCACCAGTCTTTCTCTGCCAGATCCTTGCTGAGGTATCTGCAATGTTTGTGCTTGATGTGTAAGCATGTGTGCAGCAGCACTAATGTAGTCAAGCTGTGTGTACAAGTCAACAGCATTTCATATCTTGTGATTTTATGCACAGGACAGTTTGGCAAAATTAATTCCTTCTCTAACTTATGCACGAGGTCTGCGATATTTATCACCACTCTCTCTTTAAATGGCCACAGCCTACATCCCAGCCTGCACACTAGGACGGCAAGGTGATTAGTACTGGTGCCTCACAATGTCACAGACCCGGGTTCAATTCTCGGATTGGGTCACTATCTGCGTAGCGTCTGCACGTTCTCCCCGTGTCTGCGTGGGTTTCCTCCAGGTGTTCCGCTTTCCTCCCACAGTCCGAAAGATGTGCTGGTTAGGTGCATTGGCCATGCTAAATTCTCCCTCAGTGTACCCAAACAGGCACCAGAGTGTGGCGACTAGGGGATTTTCACAGTAACTGCATTGCAGTGTTAATGTAAGCCGACTTGCGACACTAATAAATAAATAACTTGAAGGCAATGTGTCCAGTTGTGGCAGCCGCTGTGCTCTGTTCAACTGCATAAATGTGTGAAGGATGATCTAATCTAACTTTAACATTTTTTAACTGTGCAAAAATGATGGGGTGAGGAATGCACGTAAGCTAATCTAACGTAAGCTGCAACTTTTCATGCAAATCTGAACTGAAAATCTGTATCGTTTGCTAATGATATCCTCAAAAAGCACAAGATTCATTGAAAGGCATGCAGTAACGTAGATGGTCTTGAAGCAGCGCATTTGGATTTGAAATAGTTAATAGATATGTGGCCGTTTGAAGCATTATTGAATGGTAATGCCATGTTTGAGGTTTTTGATGGTTTTGCAGCTTTGCATGTGGCGCACATTTTTATTTTTGCTTTTGGAAGGCCTGGTTGCTTTTAGACCTTGAATAAACATGATTGAACATGCAGCTGTGGAATAGGATCCCGGTAGTTACACAGTAGTTCAAATCCAGCAGATAAACCGTTAAGGAACTTTACTCGGAAGGGGGGAAAAAAATGACCCAAACTCCCTGCCTTTTGTTTAATTATATTTGCATATTGTTAATCAGTTGGCTGCATGTGGGGATGAACTTTCTGACACCTGGGCTTGAAAGCATGAATGCATTGGTTAAGTGGCCCTTTGTTTTTACCACAAGAATTTGTGGCATGCAAGTTAGAAAGGAACCCACGTGACTTGGCAGGAGGGCCTTCCCTCTTTTCACATATGTTTTGCTATCTCTAAACCAAAAGAGGCCAGTTCTTTCATAGCTGCCGCCCTCACACGTCATCTGCAGTCACTCTTGTGTCTGGTTCAAGAATCGCCCCTGAACAACCGGACTACAGAGCGGCAGAACTCAAACCAAGGATATTCGAACTGGAAATCAGCTGCATAAAATACATGTGAATTGATGCAAAGTCCCGTTGTGGGGGTAGAACCGGATGACTTGAGACGTTTTAGCGAAACCGAACAGTAAAATAAGAACTTGGGCAAGTCATGACATCTTTAGTGATCTGGCATGTCATACCTAACACTGAGCAGGTACTGTAATCTCCATCTGCTTACACTCTGCTGATTTTAAAAAGTCAGCTTTTCCACTAAGTGTGGAAACACCAAATACTTCACCGTCTGTGGCATTCCGGTTTAAGTGTGTGTTCTTGTTTGCATTCTGTATGTCCTTATACCAGCTCATTTTTGTTTGTTATATCATGAATGGGTGATAGTGCTATTTTAATTGCTAGTTTAATGACAGAATGGATCTTTTGACTCAATATACAGCCTGAATTCTCACTCCAGCAGCAGGGGCTGACACTGGGCTAGGACCAGCAGGGGCTAATGCTGGGACCAGCAGCAGGGGCTGACGCTGTGCTGGGACCAGCAGCAGGGGCTGACGCTGGGCTGGGACCAGGAGCAGGGGCTGACGCTGGGCTGGGACCAGGAGCAGGGGCTGACGCTGGGCTGGGACCAGGAGCAGCAGGGGCTGACGCTGGGCTGGGACCAGCAGCGGCTGGGGCTGGGCTGGGACCAGCTGGGGCTGAGTTGGGACCAGCAGGGGCTGGGCTGGGACCGGCTGGGGCTGGGCTGGGACCAGCAGCGGCTGGGGCTGGGACCGGGACCAGCAGCGGCTGGGGCTGGGACCGGGACCAGCTGGGGCTGGGACCGGGACCGGCAGCGGCTGGGACCGGGACCGGCAGCGGCTGGGGCGGGGGCTGGGACTGGGACCAGCAGCGGCCGGGGCTGGGTGTCTTTCTAACTAATGGCTGTTTAAGCATTGCACGGTGGCACAGTGGTTAGCACTGCTGCCTCACAGCGCCAGGTTCCCGGGTTCAATTCCGGCCTCGGGTCACTGTGTGGAGTTTGCACATTCTCCCCGTGTCTGCGTGGGTTTCCTCCCACAGTCCAAAGATATGAGTGTTAGGTTGATTGGCCACGCTAAATTGACCCCTTAGTGTCCCTGGATATGTAAATGGTGGTGGGGGTTGTAATGAGCATTGGCAAACCCTTAACTGATCATTGAATCATCGAATCCCAACAGTGCAGAAGGAGGCCATTCAGCCCATCGAGTCTGCACCAAGCACAATTGCAAAGTAACTTTGCCTTAAAGATACTTGACACTTAAAGGAATGCTTTGAAACTTTGAATTTTGAAATGACGATTGGGAGGTTTTTCTTCTGCCAATTTTAGTTTCTGAGGACGATGGGATTCTGTTTGGGTAAAGTTCTCCCTGTGCCAGGTGCCATCCAATAGCTCACCAGGTGGCCATTATTCATTTGGCAACCGGTTAGGCTGCGGGAAGTTTCACAGCGGAGACTCCCAGCCTGCTTCCCTGATCAACGGACAGCCTCATGCCAGAAACCCTTGATCAGGAGCAAAGCTCCTGTCTGATTTTTCCACCCCTTTTTCCCAGGGTGGAAGGGCCAATTACCAGGGGGATAAAAGCAAATTACTGCGGATGCTGGAATCTGAAAGCAAAAGAGAAAATGCTGGAAAATCTCAGCAGGTCTGGCAGCATCTGTAAGGAGAGAAAAGAGCTGACGTTTCGAGTCCAGATGACCCTTTGTCAAAGCTCAGGGGGCATAGGTTTAAGGTGCGAAGGGCAAGGTTTAAAGGAGATGTACGAGGCATTTTTTTTACACGAGGGTGGTGGGTGCCTGGAACTCATTTCCGAGGGAGGTAGTGGAAGCAGATACGATAGTGAGTTTTAAGGGGCATCTTGACAAGTACATGAATAGGATGGGAATAGAGGGATATGGTCTCCGGAAGGGTAGGGGTTTTTAGTTCAGTTTGGCAGCAAGGTTGGTGCAGGCTTGGCGGGCCGAAGGGCCTGTTCCTGTGCTGTAATTTTCTTTGTTCTTGTTCTTGCTCAGGGACACTGAGGTGAACAGAGTCGGCGGTTGAAACGGGAACACCCTCTGAGTCTGTGGTTCAGTTTGTCACGGGCTAAAACTTTCGTGCGGTTGCTATACAATTTTAATGTCATTATTAGGATAACAAGGTTTCATTGTTGTGTTTACCTGTCTGATTTTAATAGCATGAAGACCGAATTGCCCCTCTTTTGTGTGTTTAATTCAAAGTGCACTCATTCACAGCTCACCTGAGCTGTGTTTATACTTACCAATTGTTTCTAGTTGAAGCGGATGTTCAGGTGTTCACCCCGGTGACATGACAGGGCAGGTGTTTGCGCCTCAGGGCAGTACAGGAATAGCTGCCTGCTCACAGTTCAATGGCTGAGTTGCATTCTTCAAGTTTCAGATGTCAGAACTTCCACAATGTTGAGGGAACAAGATTTTTGCCAGGCAGCAGTGTAAACAGTACAGTGCTGGCATGTACAGGTGAGCTGATATCTCAGTCCATCTGTGCCCAGAATGAAGTCGCGCTACCATATCTAGCACCTTGTTAATGTATGAGCCAGGATTCTCCGACTGCATTCACCCCGCCAGCGAGAATGGAGAATTTGGCGCTCAGCCAAAATCCATTCGCTGCAGCGGGACTGGAGAATCCCAGCCACGGGCAAGGGCGGAGAATTCCGGCCATTATTTTGCAGGATACGGCTCGGCCAGCATTTATTGCCCACCCCTTATTGCCCTTGAGAAGGTGATGGTGAGCTGCCACCTGGAACCGCTGGAGTCACAGTCCTGTTGGGGAAGGAGTTCCAGGATTTTTACCCGGCGACAGTGAAAGAATGGCGAGATATTTCCAAGTCAGGATGGCGTGTGATTTGGTGTGTGGGGGGGATCTGCAGGTGGTGGTTGTTGCTTTTTGTAGGATTTTGTTTCTGGCATTACAAGAACAACCTCCTGAGGAAACTATCTGATGGGGGCACTAGGACCACCTCAGTCACATTGCCATGTTACTGGAGTTTGGCTGTTCTGAGTTGCTGCATTGTATTATAAATGTAGCATTAATCTCAAATTGCTGTTGTTAAAGGAAGATTTCTGCTCTCTCTCTCTCTCTCCCCCCCCCCCGCTGCTCCCTCACATAACTCTTCTCTCTCTTACCATTGCTGGCCCACATATAGGCTGTCGGGTGACCCTAGTCCTCCAGTACCTCACTCAAGTAGCTCACACGTTCATCACAATGTGAGCCTAATGTTGCCACCTTTTCAGCTACAGAGTACACCACAGCCTGCCTCCATCTAATCAGCACGCACCGTTTTCACCAGAGATGTCTGGATAATGTTAGAAATAAGAATGCTGTCTGACTTATTTTCGAATATATTTCTGCCCACTCCCGAGCTTGGGGATGAGAGAGTCAATTTGCACCCCGTCCCCGTCCCCAATCCAATCCAAGATTGCGGCTCTAACAACACAGAATAGGAATTGTATCTGTGAGCTCTCTGTAGCGCCCCGTAGGGTACAGTGACTACTATGCCACCATTTATTGAGTAATCACATTAGATACATTGAGTACAACATTATATTGTCTTTTTTAAAACCCAGTGGTTAACTAAAATGGAGAGTACTCTTCCAGTAGGAATATAGGAGCAGGAATAGGCCATTCAGCCCATCAAGCCTGCTCCACCATTCCATTGGATCATGGCTGATCGTCTACTTCATCAGCACTTTCCCGTGCTATCCCTATATCCCTCAATATCGTCAGCATCCAGAAATCTGCCTTGAACATGCTGAATGACTGAACCTTCACGGCTCTGCAAAGATTCCCCACCCTCTGAGTGATGAAATTCCTCCTCCTCGCCATTGTAAATGACCTGCCCAATATTCCAAGACTGTGTCCCCAGTCCCAGTCTCACCAGCCAAGGCAGACATCCTATCCACATCTCCCCTGTCAAACCCTACAAGAATTTGATAAGTTTCAGTGCGATCACCTCTCAATCTTCAAATCTCTAGAGAATACAGGGTCACTTTCCTCAATATCTCCCCCACAATCCCTCCCCCCTCCCCCGCCCAAGGTTTAGTCTTGTGATCCTCTGTTGCACTCCCCCTAGAAAAAATATAACCTTAAAGAGACCAGCTCGCCGCGCCGCTCGATCAGCATGGCGAGCCGGGAAGATAGCGGGCAAGGATACAAACCCCATTTGTGTCTATCTGCTATCCTCGCAGCCGTGCTTTGCCAGCCAGATTGGCTTTCACCCAGAAAGGGTGGGAAGCCGATTAGCGAGAGTTAAAAAGACTTGGTCCCGCACGGCATCTTCCGGCCTCCTGGAATCTTCTGGTGAAAATTATTACTGGTCTCCACCAGGGCTCTGCAAGGATGGAATGCAGTGGTGGGGGGTTTTTTTTGGGGGGGAGGGGGGGGGAGAATGTGTGAAGAAGTGGGGCATCGGGGATTTGTGTTGGTTTGGGGGGAAAACATGCTGCCGATGATTGTGGGAAGGAAGGAGGGGGGAGTGGCAGGAGGTTTCCCTGCTTTACCATTAGATCAGGGGATCCTGCGCAATGGTGCCCTGAGCAGTCGACAGCCACTTCCTTAGGCTCTGCTTCCCACCCTCCCTACTGGCGCAAATCTCCCAGCTATCAGAAAGACTGAATGTGGGTAGATTGCAATGCCAAATCCACCCAAAAAACTGGTGTGGACCACTCCCATTTTCAGACTTCTTTCAAACTTAGAATTTTCTGGGGAGGAGATAGCTTTCCTCGTCCCACCTCCCCCTCACCCCCTCAATCCCCACCACCACCATTCACCAAACTGTGCAGAATTCTACAGATGCAGTCTCACCAAGTTTCCATCCATACTTAAATCCCCATGCGATGAAGGCCAAGATACCATTTGCCATCCTGGTTGCCTGCTTCACTTGCATGCCAACTATCAGTGACTTTTTAGCAAGGACACCCAGATCCCTGTGTGCATCAATACTTCCCAAACACACATGCCGTTTCAGAAATGCTGTGCCTTTCTGTTTCTTTCTTCCAAAGTGGTTCACGTCAAATAACAAAAGAACAAAGAACAATGCAGCACAGGAACAGGCCCTTCGGCCCTCCAAGCCCGCGCCGCTCCCTGGTCCAAACTAGACCATTCTTTTGTATCCCTCCATTCCCACTCCGTTCATGTGGCTATCCAGATAAGTCTTAAACGTTCCCAGTGTGTCTGCCTCCACTACCTTGCCCAGCAGCGCATTCCAGGCCCCCACCACCCTCTGCGTAAAATACGTCCTTCTGATATCCATGTTATACCTCCCCCCCACCCCCCCCTCACCTTGAACCTATGACCCCTCGTGAACGTCACCACCGACCTGGGAAAAAGCTTCCCACCGTTCACCCTATCTATGCCTTTCATAATTTTATATACCTCTATTAGGTCACCCCTCATCCTCATTCTTTCCAGTGAGAACAACCCCAGTTTACCCAATCTCTCCTCATAACTAAGCCCTTCCATACCAGGCAACATCCTGGTAAACCTCCTCTGCACTCTCTCTAAAGCCTCCACGTCCTTCTGGTAGTGTGGCGACCAGAACTGGGCGCAGTATTCCAAATGTGGCCGAACCAACGTTCTATACAACTGCAACATCAGACCCCAACTTTTATACTCTATGCCCCGTCCTACAAAGGCAAGCATGCCATATGCCTTATTCACTACCTTCTCCACCTGTGACGTCACCTTCAAGGATCTGTGGACTTTCACACCCAGGTCCCTCTGCGTATCTGCACCCTTTATGGTTCTGCCATTTATCGTATAGCTCCCCCCTACGTTAGTTCTACCAAAATCCATCACCTCGCATTTATCTGGATTGAACTCCATCTGCCATTTCTTTGCCCAAATTTCCAGCCTATCTATATCCTTCTGTAGCCTCTGACAATGTTCCTCACTATCTGCAAGTCCAGCCATTTTCGTGTCGTCCGCAAAACTTACTGATCACCCCAGTTACACCTTCTTCCAGATTGTTTATATAAATCACAAACAGCAGAGGTCCCAATACAGAGCCCTGCGGAACACCACTAGTCATAGGCATCCAGCCGGAAAAAGACCCTTCCACTACCACCCTCTGTCTTCTGTGACCAAGCCAGTTCTCCACCCATCTAGCCACCTCCCCCTTTATCCCATGAGATCCAACCTTTTGCGCCAACCTACCATGAGGGACTTTGTCAAACGCTTTACTAAAGTCCATATAGACGACATCCACGGCCCTTCCCTCGTCAACCATTCTAGTCACTTCTTCAAAAGATTCCACCAGGTTAGTGAGGCATGACCTCCCTCTCACAAAACCATGCTGACTATCGTCAATGAGTTTATTCCTTTCTAAATGCGCTTACATCCTATCTCTAAGAATCTTCTCCAACAACTTCCCTACCATGGACGTCAAGCTCACTGGCCTATAACTTCCCGGGTTATCCTTCCTACCCTTCTTAAATAACGGGACCACATTAGTTATCCTCCAATCCTCTGGGACCTCACCTGTGTCCAGTGACGAGACAAAGATTTGCGTCAGAGGCCCAGCGATTTCATCTCTCGTCTCCCTGAGCAGCCTTGGATAGATTCCATCAGGCCCTGGGGATTTGTCAGTCTTTATATTCCCTAAAAAACCTAACACTTCCTCCCTTGTAATGGAGATTTTCTCTAACGGGTCAACACTCCCCTCCGAGACACTCCCAGTTAACACATCCCTCTCCTTTGTGAATACCGACGCAAAGTATTCATTAAGGATCTCCCCTACTTCTTTGGGCTCTGAACATAATTTTGTCCCTGAGAGGTCAGATTTTTTCCCTGACAACCCTTTTGTTCCTATCATATGAATAAAATGCCTTGGGATTCTCCTTAATCCTGTCTGCCAAAGACATTTCGTGACCCCTTTTTGCCCTTCTAATTCCTCGTTTGAGTTCTTTCCGACTTTCTCTGTATTCCTCCAGAGCTCCCTCCGTTTTTAGCTGCCTGGACCTAACCTACACCACTCTTTTCTTTTTGAGCAATCCCTCAATTTCATACTTCATACTTGTGCCAATGATTTTCATGCTTTAAATGGTCATAATTAGGTCAAAATTAAAGTTCATACCATGTTGTATATGTTGGGAAATATATAAGGTGCATGAACAATTTTACAACATTTCACCATCATCATATAGCTCTGTGAACATAGAATCATAGAATCCCTGCAGTGCAGAAAGAGGCCATTAGGCCCATTGAGCCAGCACCAACAATAATCCCATCAGACCCTATCCCTGTAACCCCATGTATTTACCCTAGCTAGCTCCACTGACAGTAATTGGCAATTTAGCATGATAAATCCACCTAACCTGCACAGCTTTGGAGTATAGGAGGAAACTGGAGCACCCGGAGGAAACCCCCACAGACATGGGGAGCATGCAGACTCCACACAGACAGTGACCCAAGGCCGGATTTGAACCCAGGTCCCTGGCGCTGTGAGAGAACAGTGCTAACCACTGTGCCACCGGGCTGCCCATATATTGTTTCAAAATGAACTGCCTCGCTCTGAAATGTAGTGCAAAGTGCTCCAGGTCCCAAAACCTGCTGAGCATTTTCCAGCGCTGCTCATATCTATTTAATATCTTTAATGTACAGGTGGTCAGGTCCGTGGTTGTCTTAAACTTGTCCATGCTGCTGCTTTTTTAAATCACTAAGCTAATCCTAATTGCCCACATTTGGCCCATATCCCTCAATACCCATTTTACCCATGCAACTGTCTAACTGGTTTTTAAAAGACAAAATTGTACCCACTCTACTACTGCCTCTGGCAGCTCGTTCCAGACACTCACCCACCCACTGAAAAAATTGCCCCTCTGGGCCCTTTTGTATCTTTCCCCACTTGCCTTAAACCTATGCCCTCTAGTTTTAAACTCCCCTACCTTTGGGAAAAGATGTTGACTAGCTGATTTATGCCCCTCATTTTATGGACCTCTATAAGGTCACCCCTAAGCCTCGTACGCTCCAGGGAAAAGAAATCCCAGTCTATCCAGCCTGTCCTTATAACTCAAACCATCAAGTCCCAGTAGCATCCTAGTAAATCTTTTCTGCACTCTTTCTAGTTTAATAATATCAATTGTCTAATAGGGTGACCAGAAATGTTCACAGTATTCCAAGATGGTGTCAGCAGTCATTTTCAGCTGCTTCAGACAGTTTTTCTGGAGTTCCATTGATTTCCCATTGGAGTTATAACAGGAAATGAGTAGAATCCCTGTGGAATCTCTCAGACATGTCGGGAAGTTAGATATTCCCCCCCCGCTACACTAATGATTACAAAATCAGTGTCCGTTAAAGAGGTTCTTGCCCCAAATTTTCCACAAACGGCAGATCATACTAAACATACTCAAAGGGATAGCAAAGTGTTACTGTAGCCCCGAGTAAAGTAAAGCTGGAATTAGACTAAAAAGCTTTCCTCAATGTTTTTGTGCCATGCTAGTGGGAACATCACGTTTCATGGCAAGCCCTGTAGCTTGTGGGGAAAGCTTTTCATGAAGCTCACCTGAATTGAGAAGGGTTGGGGGAGGTGGGGGTACTCTGACCCTCCAATGATGCCAGTACCGCAGAATGGAGCCCCCCTTGCCCTATAGCCTCAGACCAGAAACTTCAGTCACCTCCTGAGGTTTGAACAGTTTTGTGAGGGAGCTGACAGACCGTGTCTCCAGGGGCCAGTTGGGCAAATCGAGACTTCCACAGCCTTGGTGTTTGTTGTGTTCAACTCCCGAGTTTGTGAACCCGTAGTCACACCCCACCCACTTTTACCTCCAACACCACTCGACTTGGACCGATCTGCCATCATCCGCCGTTAACTAGAAAGGTTAAAGATAAGTTTAAAATTTATTTATTAATGTCACAAGTAGGCTTACATTAACACTGCAATGAAGTTACTCTTCCAGCCTGGCAAATCTTTACGATCTTCACACTGCTGCAGTTCTGGCCTCTTGCGCATTCCTGGTGGCCCAGTGGTTAGCAGTGCTTTCTCACAGCGCCAGGGACCTGGGGCCAGGGATCTGGGTTTGATTCCCAGCCTCGGGTCACTGTCTGTGTGGAGTTTGCACGTTCTTCCCATGTCAGCATGGGTTTCCTTCGGGTGCTCCGGTTTCCTCCCACAGTCCAAAAGATGTGCGGGTTAGGTGGATTGGCCATGCTAAATTGCCCTTTAGTGTCAGGGGGACGAGCGCGGGTAAATGCATGGGGTTATGGGGATAAGACCTAGGTGGGATTGTGGTCGGTGCAGACTCGATGGGCCAAATGACCGCCTTCTGCACTGTAGGGATTCTATGATTTCAATCACTTCATAGTCAGTGGCCAAGCATCTGGCTACCTCAGCCCTAACCTCTGGAATACCCTCCTTTGATCTCTTCACCATTCTACCTCTATTTCATTTTTTAAGCTGCTCTTTATAACCTATCTCTTTGACCAAGTTTCGGGAATCTGCCCTAAACCACCACCTGTGGCTCAGTGTCCAGATCGTCAGGTGCCTTGGGTTACTTTACGATATTTCTTAGGCTACATAAATGTAAGTTATTGTTGTATTTAACTATAGCAATTAAAAAAACAGTAATTAAAAACTACCATTACTGATACTTTAATAAAGGTAAAGTCGCCACAGTCCCAGATAGCCATAGATGGCCATTTAACTTGAGGATCACCACACCTCAGGCAAGGGACAAGGTTGAGAAAGCAGGGCCTCCATGAATAACCTCAGCCAGTACGGGAATTGAACCTGCGCTGTTGGCGTTGCTCACATCATGAACCAGCCGTCCAGACAACTGAGCTAAACCAGCTCTAATATCTGCAGGAGAAAACGCCAGCATGACATTCCAGCAGCTCCAACATCAGAGCAACTTGTTTCTGTAATAAGTCCTCAGAGGCAGAAGTCCCTTCACCAAGATCCCTTTATTTAAAGTCTTACAACAGCATACAGAGAGCTTTCCGTTAGCAGCCTACACTCGGAGTCCCAGAGGAACTGACACTCCGGATTCAGTACAAAGCAAGAGGCTCCCTGATTGGCCCAACAATTTGACCCTTGACCAGGGAGTTCATATTCTAACAGGCCCACCTCGATTGCCTGATTAAAGTTATTGCAGTTTCCCAATTAGCATTTCATGTTTCCAACAAATTCCTACGAAAATGCCTTGGCCGGAATCTTATTGTAGCGTGAGCGCCCCGATGGCGGGACCGGAAGTTTACAGACTTCTGCTGGTAGGTGGGATGGCTGGCCGTGCGGTGCTGGGTCCCCGCGTCCCCCCGGATAATCTCAAGTGCTGCTGCCACCTGCAACTCTGACATACAACAAGGACTCCCATGGTGTCTCTCTGCAGGTTCTCCTCCAGTCCATACAGGAATCACAGGAGGTCCAGTTTCCTAGTGATGGCAGCAGAAGATCCTCTTACTTCAGAACTTTAGGCTAATGGAAAGCTCTCTCAGCCATACCCTGGTCTCCATCCACCTAACCCTGGAGGCCCCTCTCTATTGTCTCAGCTATGTTCCTCGGCACTCTCACATTGATCCTGAAGCTTGAAGCCATCACCCTGCAGTTCTTCCTCCACCCCCCCCGCCCCCAACCTCATTTACCTTTGACCTTCCCTCTATCACCCTTGACTTGCCTTGGGTGAAATGGCATAGTAATGAGTAAATAGCACCTGCTAATACATTACAAACAAGTTCCCACTGCTTGCTTGCTGTTGGGAGGTGGGGGATGGGATGGGGTCGGGGGGTGGGGGGTAGCTTGATCCATCTTCAATCTGCCATAACCTTAATTCCCTGCTTTCATACCACCATTAGGAAGCTAACATTTCACCTCTCGCACAATCAAATCATAGAATCCCTACAGTGCAGAAGGAGGCCATTCAGCCCAACAATTCCACCCAGGCCCTATCCCCTTAGCCCCACACATTTACCCTGCCATTTCCCCTGACACTAAGGGTCAATTTACCATGGCCAATCAACCTAACTCGCATCTTTGGACTGTGGGAGGAAACCAGAGCACCCAGAGGAAACCCACACAGACACGGGGACAATGTGCAAACTCCACACAGACAGTGACCTGAGGCTGGAATTGAACCCAGGTCCGTGGAGCTGAGAGGCAGCAGTGCTAACCACTGTGCTGCCTGCCTGACATTTTTCTCACTGCCTGTAGCAGTGCAAGATTCTAGTCATTGAGTCATTGCTTACAACACCAGCTCTCGTTTACGATGCCACTACATACAGAGGGTTAAGGTACATACCTGACACTATTATTCATCTGATTACTAATCAAGTTTATAAACTTTAATGTTATAATGACACTAATCATAAACATGTTCCATAACCCATACAACCGCCACGTCAAAGTATTTCACAAGTAAACAAACCCATTTATATCTGGGTTAAAGAGAAACCCGTAAATGAGATTCAGGTTTCCAGATATAGTTAAGTACTGGCGGCACGGTGGCACAGTGGTTAGCACTACTGTCTCACGGCACCAGGGACCCAAGTTTGATTCCCGGCTTGGGTCACTGTCTGTGTGGAGTCTGCACATTCTCCCGGGACTGCGTGGGTTTCCTCTGGGTGCTCCGGTTTCCTCCCACACTCCAAAGATGTGCAGGTTAGGTGGATTGGCCATGCTAAATTACCCCTAGTTTCGAGTGAATGGCGGGGTGGATAGGTGGGGTTGCAGGAGTTGCACAGGGAGAATGTGCAAACTTCTCAGACAGTAACCCAAGCCAGGAATCAAACCCGGGACCCTGGCGCTGTGAGGCAGCGGTGATAACCACTGTGCCACCATGCCAGCCCTTTTGCAAAGGAAATCGGATGGACACTTGAGGGAAATAAAATTGCAGGAGCATGGGGATAGCAGGGAATAGGACTGACTGGACTGCTCAACACAGAGCTGGCATAGACTCGGCAGACTGAGTTAAAGTTGGGGTTGTTCTCCTCGGAGATAAGTTGATTGAGGGAGAGTAGATCGAGTTGTGAAATATTAAGGCAGGTTTAGCTAAGGTAAGCGAGAAGAAACAATCCCCATCAGCTGAAGGTTAAAAGTCTGGGATGACAGATTTTTGGACAAGTGATGACAGCAGGAAATGAGGGAGAACCTTTTTTCCCCAGAGTGGTACTGGCCTGGAACCCACTGCCTATGTGGATGGTGGGAACAAAAATGACGATTGATTTCATAGAATCCCCACAGCGCAGAAGGAGGCCACTCGACCCATTGAGCTCGTATTGACCATAATCCCACCCAGGCCCTATCCCCGTAACCCTACACATTTACCCCGTCAATCCCTCTAACCAATGCATCCTAGGACACTGAGGGGCAATTTAGCATGGCCAATGCATCGAGCCCGCATATCTGTGACCCGAGGCCAGAATTGAACCCGGGTCCCTGGCACCGTGCGCTAGCCGCTGTGTCGCCGTGTGCTAGCCGCTGTGTCACCGTGTGCTAGCCGCTGTGTCGCCGTGCGCTAGCCGCTGTGTCGCCGTGCGCTAGCCGCTGTGTCGCCGTGCGCTAGCCGCTGTGTCGCCGTGCGCGAGCCGCTGTGTCGCCGTGCGCGAGCCGCTGTGTCGCGAGCCCTTGTGTCGCCGTGCGCGAGCCGCTGTGTCGCCGTGCGCGAGCCGCTGTGTCACCGTGCGCGAGCCGCTGTGTCACCGCGCTGCCAACTAACCTTGTAACTGAAATCCCCCAATCCTGGAATATTCTGGTAAATCTCCCTTGTACCCTTCTCTCAACATCCATCACCTCACACTTCTCTCTAATAAATTCCATATCTGCCCATTCTGTTACCGTATATGCTCTGTCGTAGTTAATGGGTCATCCTCATTGTTTTCACACCCCCACATCTGGTACCATCAATAAGTTTTGAAATTTTACTTCATATTCCAAGATCTAAAGTCAAAACAATTTGGAATTAATCTGCATTTAAAAAAATCTGCAGGCCAGGGATTCTGGCACTTTCTTCTGGATTCCTCCCAGTGGGAACTTCTCTTGCTTTTCTTAGCTTAAAAATATTTGAGGCTCCAGGAAGTCCAAAGGAGAAGAATCGGACAGTTCCTCCTCACAACTAGCACTCTAACTTTGGGATGGCACAGTGGTTAGCACTGCTGTCTCACAGTGCCAGGGACCCGGGTTCAATTCCGGCCACGGGTCACTGTCCGTGTGGAGTTTGCACGTTCTCCCAATGTCTGCATGGGTTTCCTCCGGATGCTCCGATTTCCTCCCACAGTCCAAAGATGTGCGGGTTAGGTTGATTGGCCATGCTAAATTGACCCTAATATCAGGGGAATAGCAGGACAAATATGTGCGGTTGCGGGAATAGGGCCTGGGTGGGATTGTGGTTAGTACAGCCTTGATGGCCGAATGGCCTCCTTCTGTACTGTAGGGATTCTATGATAACAAACTCTCGATTGGCATCCCTTTATAAATGACTCGCATTCAAAGATGATGAAACACCTTACTTCCAAATTCTTGGGGATCGAAGCCTCACTCCAAATATGGACCCCACTCTCTCCCTTGCTTTACCGGATCCTCTGACCATATGTCAGAATCTAATGAAGGCCTGAGTCATGAGATCTTCAATGTTTGGTGTCTCCAACTCACCCCACCTTGTTTTGATTTGCCATTTTGGACCCAGAACATGGAGACAGTATGGCAAAAGCTTCAAAGAGGCCATCTCAGAATTATTGGAGCCATGCCAGTATCATCAGGAAATATTGTTTCTGTCTGCACAGAAGTTGCCTGACCTGCTGAGTATTTCTTGTATTTTCTATTATTATTCCATTGTATCCTGATCCTAATTTCCAGCCAAAGTTTCTGGTAGCTGATTTTGTAAATCCTCTTAAGAGGTTTTTAGTGGACGTTTTCCTCTACGATTATTTAATTTGGATATATTTCTGTAATATTACAACACCATCTATCCATTCCTTTTTCAGAGCACTGTTTGGTGGACATGGCTTCCTTTCTGTTTAATTTTTTAAATTCATCCATGGGACATGGGTGTCGCTGGCTGGCCAGCATTTATTGCCCATCCCTGGTCGTCCTTGAGAGATCGTGGTGAGCTGCCTTGTTTAACAACTGAGTGGCTTGCTAGGCCATTTCAGAAGGCAGTTGAGAGTCAACCACATTGCTGTGGCTCTAGCGTCACATGTAGACCAGACCGGGTAAGGACGGCAGATTCCTTCTCTAAAGGACAGTAGTGACAACAATCAATAATGGTTTCACGGTCATCAGTAGATTCTTAATTTCAGATATTTTATATTGAATTCAAATCCCACCGTGGCGGGATTTGAACCCAGGACTCCCAGAACATTAGCTGAGCTCCTGGATTAATAGTTTAGCGATAATATCACTAGGCCATCGCGTCCCCTAAAGATTTGAATTCAAGTTAAATTTTATAGCAGAGAGCTTCAATGGCATTAGGTCCCTAATTAACATATACAAGGGGCTTAGGTGATTCCTACTTTGCCTAAAAATGGGGCCAACTAATTTAGCAATTGCCCATCACCCTGCACCTTGTGTCCAGGACCCCCCCCCCAGTTACATTTAGCACTCTATGCACCACTTTACACTCATTAAAGACACAAGACATACCACTTTCTAACCCTCTGCTTCCCCATTGATATACATGAAGTTACATGTTGAATGCTGCCATTGATAATACAGAAACAATGTTCTGATTTAATTCCTCTAATACTAATTAAATCGGCAAAGAAAATATTCTTTAGTTGCAGTGATGGCTTCCTTTCTGTGGTTTGAGATTAGTTAGCTTGGAAATTGCCATCAGTCATGTTTTCATATGTGTACGCAAAACAGTAGCATCAAATTTCTCTCTGTTGCTGGTGGTGTTAACCAATTTAAATTGAGCAGGTTAAAACTTGTGTTAAAATAGCAGAGAGAGAAATTTGATACAAGCCTATTGTGTGTTAATGTATTCACTGAAAACGGTGTTCAGGTGTCTGCTTTAATATGTTCTTGTATATAATTGTGGATTGTTTACATAACAATCAATCTATCATTTCTAATATAACAAAAACAGGCCATCCACCAGGAATTTCCTATCCAACATAACTCTAAGTTTCAAGCTAGTACTTTTTAATGATATGAAAAGTACAAGAAATCGATGGATTCAACATAGGTGGAAAAAAATCTACCAATAATGAAAATTCTTTAATAATTAATCTAAGAGAAGACATGGCTGTAACGTCGGACCTTACTGTGCCAGTAACGTCTGACCTTGCTGTGTCGGTAACGTGGGACCTTGCTGTGTCGGTAACGTGGGACCTTGCTGTGTCGGCAACGTGGGACCTTGCTGTGTCGGTAACGTGGGACCTTGCTGTGTCGGTAAGGTGGGACCTTGCTGTGTCGGTAACGTGGGACCTTGCTGTGTCGGTAACGTGGGACCTTGCTGTGTCGGTAACGTGGGACCTTGCTGTGTCGGTAAGGTGGGACCTTGCTGTGTCGGTAAGGTGGGACCTTGCTGTGTCGGTAAGGTGGGATCTTGCTGTGTCGGTAAGGTGGGACCTTGCTGTGTCGGTAAGGTGGGACCTTGCTGTGTCGGTAAGGTGGGACCTTGCTGTGTCGGTAAGGTGGGACCTTGCTGTGTCGGTAAGGTGGGACCTTGCTGTGTCGGTAAGGTGGGACCTTGCTGTGTCGGTAACGTCTGACCTTGCTGTGTCGGTAACGTGGGACCTTGCTGTGTCGGTAACGTGGGACCTTGCTGTGTCGGTAACGTGGGACCTTGCTGTGTCGGTAACGTGGGACCTTGCTGTGTCGGTAACGTGGGACCTTGCTGTGTCGGTAACGTGGGACCTTGCTGTGTCGGTAAGGTGGGACCTTGCTGTGTCGGTAAGGTGGGACCTTGCTGTGTCGGTAAGGTGGGACCTTGCTGTGTCGGTAAGGTGGGACCTTGCTGTGTCGGTAACGTCTGACCTTGCTGTGTCGGTAAGGTGGGACCTTGCTGTGTCGGTAAGGTGGGACCTTGCTGTGTCGGTAAGGTGGGACCTTGCTGTGTCGGTAAGGTGGGACCTTGCTGTGTCGGTAAGGTGGGACCTTGCTGTGTCGGTAAGGTGGGACCTTGCTGTGTCGGTAAGGTGGGACCTTGCTGTGTCGGTAAGGTGGGACCTTGCTGTGTCGGTAAGATGGGACCTTGCTGTGTCGGTAAGGTGGGACCTTGCTGTGTCGGTAAGGTGGGACCTTGCTGTGTCGGTAAGGTGGGACCTTGCTGTGTCGGTAACGTGGGACCTTGCTGTGTCGGTAACGTGGGACCTTACTGTGTCGGTAAGGTGGGACCTTGCTGTGTCGGTAACGTGGGACCTTGCTGTGTCGGTAACGTGGGACCTTGCTGTGTCGGTAACGTGGGACCTTACTGTGTCGGTAACATTTGACTGATCTTGCCAATCATTTAAAATAAAAGGATCAAGGTTTTGCCCACTGTCTTGAAGAATGATTAAACTTTGACCTCACTGAGTATTGACTGAACTATCATTAGTTTTTGTGGCCTTAAAGGAATGCACCTTTCTCTTAGTTGCAGTGGATTACATTGTGTCCCGTGATTTCTGTGGTTAATTGTCTCTTTGATTATTCTCTGTAATATTAGCAGTTTGTCAGGTGATTGGTGTTTTTTTTAGAACAAAATTCTTTGCATCTTCCCATATTGAATTGGGATCGGAGAAATGGAGGATGCTTCTCCAATGATTGAATTGCACCGTCTAAATTTTGCAGCATCTTTGCAGAGACAAACAGAGTTAACATTTTGGATCTAAATTATCCTTCTACAGAATTGATATCCTGACGCTGTCACGTTGCAGCAGAGAAGCTGCAATGACTTCTTTACTGACTTGTACTCCTGATAAAACCTTTAACAATCAGTGGTACAAAGTGGTACTTAGACAACACCTTCCAAGCCCCCCACCACTACCATCTAGAAGGACAAGGGCAGCAGATACAGAACACCACCATCTGCAAGTTCCCCACCAAGCCCACCACCACCTCCTCAAGGGCAACTAGGTATGGGCAATAAATACTGGCCAGCCAGCCATGTCCCACGAATGAATAAAAAAAGGGTAGGGAAGTGGGGTGTGAACAGTGGAAGATACTTCCAGATTGAAAAGAAATACTGTGTTTAGGGACAGGAACAGAGGGTGAATCATTGGGGCTGCTTTAAAATGGATAGAACAGTAGGTGAGAGTGATCTCCTCCGCACCAATTACAACCTTATGTTGAACCATGTAGCTACCCCTCCCTCATCATTAATAAGCTCTGGTTGCAACCAGTGATCTCCCCAGGGTAGATATTGAGAAGAAAGAATTATTATCTGTGACTAACCATCCAGATGGCCTAAAAAAAGAAAACTATAGAGAAAGGGTGAAACTTAATTCAGTTCAATAATGCATAACCATCACGGATCGCCTCTTAGCATTGTAACAAAACAAATGAGCAACAGGTGCCTGTCAAAGCAAACCTTTAACTTAACAATTTATTGGGAGGACGGTTAGACATGTGTCTGGGGTGGGTTGTTTGGATGGTAATGAGTCAGAATGTTTTAGAATTCCACGTTGTTTGGTCGATCGCTCAGTCCACACGACCTACAGCAGAAAATGAAAATTTTTGAGTCTGGGTGTTCCATTGAGAAAGGGGCCATCATCTCCCTCAAAGAACACTATTATGCTCTGTTAGTACTAAGGTAGATTACTGATTAGCCTGAAAGCAACTTCCAAAACAATATGTAAAGGCACTTAAGATAAGAGGCAAGTACAAACATGGCTTTCGACAAGTAGAAATACTTCCAATATAGAATTTTGGTTTCCGTACATCCGGATGACAAAATAAGACACTAACTTTAATTAAATTTTGTTGCTTTTTGTAATGTTCCTTTACATTCCAAATTAAGACTTTGTAAGTGAACGAAAGAGGAAAATTGAGCAGACTATTGCCCGAGGGCAAGAAAATCCGGACAAGGTTAATCTGTTTGAATGATTGTGTTGATGGGCGGCACGGTGACTACAGTGATTAGCACTGCTGCCTCACAGCGCCAGGGTCCCGAGTTCGATTCCCGGCTTGGGTCACTGCCTGTGTGGAGTTTGCACATTCTCCCCGTGTCTGCGTGGGTTTCCTCCGGGTGCTCTGGTTTCCTCCCACAGTCCAAAGATGTGCGGGTTAGGTGGATTGGCCATGCTAAATTGCCCTAGTTTTTGGGGGGGAATAGCAGGGTAAATATGTGGGGCTACAGGGATAGGGTGGGATTGTTGTCTGTGCAGGGTCTACGGGCCGAATGGCCTCTTTCTGTACTGTGGGGATTCTATAACTCTATGATCCAGAACTTTAGGTTGGGCTTTCGGTAACAACTGGTGAACTGGTTAATATTCTAGTGTCTAGCAATGATGCTCTTATAAACATATGTGGCAGTTTCCAGGCATCATCACTGTAAGGTTTCTACGGTTTCTGTTATGATTTCTATGGATTGGAGCTGAGATTCCAGGGGATGATACTCAGATACAAAACTGGCCTCGGTGATGGGTACATTTTAGGTTTTAGGAATTTAATGTTTCTGATGTTTTTTGATGAATATCTGAAAATGAAATTAATCCTTCGAGAAGTACTAGCTTACCATTTCACCAGTCTCCGTTTGAAAACCTTCTGTGAAGAGTTGTGGCAGTCACCATTTAAGGTGGAGGATGTGGAAGAAGATGAAAGAAAGGATTTGAGACAGTTCATGGTGTATTTTAGCTGACGCTACATGTACAGGCTGTGAGTCACACGCACCCTTGAACTTAACAGAAAAGCTAGACATTCTGTTTTACA
Organism: Mustelus asterias; assembly: GCF_964213995.1. Lineage (NCBI taxonomy): Eukaryota > Metazoa > Chordata > Chondrichthyes > Carcharhiniformes > Triakidae > Mustelus > Mustelus asterias. The sequence continues at coordinate 15,097,994 of NC_135823.1, forward strand.
AAGGAAGCAGTGACTGAGTATCATCCCCTGGAATCTCAGCTCCAATCCATAGAAACCATCATAGAAACAATAGAGTCCCTACAGTGCAGAAGGAGGCCATTCGGGCCACTGAGTCTGCACCGACAACAATCCCACCCCAGGCTCTATCCCCACAACCCCACACATTTACCCTGCTAATCCCTCTAACCTACACATCCCAGGACACTAAGGGGTAATTTAGCATAGCCAACCAACCTAACCCACACATCTTTGGAAACTAGAGCACCCGGGGGAAACCCACGCAGAACGGGGAGAACGTGCAGACTCCACACAGACAGTGAACGAAGCATGGTGTTGAACCCAGGCCCTGGAGCTGTGAGGCAACAGTGCTAACCACTGTGCCACCGTGCCACCCCGGTGATTTAGTAAGTTGATATAATCAACTTGTATCATAGTTCTGTGGTTGTACATTGTGGCCACAACATACTCGAAATTTAATGTACCCTGCTTGTTCCAATCTTCCACCAGAGACATTAGCAAATCCAGTCAACCTGCATTTCACCAATGCACAGTACGGGTGACTGGCTGCTGCATTTTAACTGGAGCAAAATATGTCATTAATTTTCCCGTGGGTAACGGGCAGCAGAATGGGATGCCACTGCAGACAGTCACACCTTTGAGAGCTCCAGTGGCTTTCACTGGATTGATGTACAAGTTGGTGTGCAGTTTGATGATTGGCAGGTAACAATCCTTCACTTGAAATATTCTGTGGTGCCAGGATTATCTGGCAAAGGCACCTGTCCTGCTACCTCTGAGAGGCGTGACGTGCAGTGCAGTGCAAGTACAAGCTTTGTAATGTGACTGGGATCATTATTGAGGCAGGTTATAGACATCCAAAAGCAGTGTTTCAGGTGGCCATTCATTTCCTATCTGACAAGGCTGTCCCAGATCACTATGTGATAACTCTGGCATCCAAAGAGTAGGAGGAAACCAGCAGGAGGAGCTGAGCTGGAAGAGATTCCCACTGAGGCAAACATGAGGATGAATCAAGAGACGATGGGAAGGTGGAGACAGGTTGTTCACATACCAGGCTGGGGTGAACATCGCACAATGGGATAAATGGGAAGCAGTTTAAGAACCTAAGAACATAAGAAATAGGAGCAGGAGTAGGCCATCTAGCCCCTCGAGCCTGCCCCGCCATTCGATAAGATCATGGCTGATCTGAAGTAGATCAGTTCCACGTACCCACCTGATTCCCATAACCCCTAATTCCCTTACCAATCAGGAATCCAACTATCCATGATTTAAACATATTCAACGAGGTAGCCTCCACCACTTCAGTGGGCAGAGAATTCCAGAGATTCACCACCCTTTGAGAGAAGAAGTTCCTCCTCAACTCTGTCCTAAACTGACCCCTCTTTATTTTGAGGCTGTGCCCTCCAGTTCTAGTTTCCTTTCTAAGTGGAAAGAATCTCTCCACCTCTACCCTATCCAGCCCCTTCATTATCTTATAGGTCTCTATAAGATCTCCCCTCAGCCTTCTAAATTCCAATGAGTACAAACCCAATCTGCTCAGTCTCTTCTCATTATCAACACCCCTCATCTCTGGTATCAACCTGGTGAATCTTCTCTGCACTCCCTCCAAGGCCAATATATCCTTCCGCAAATAAGGGGACCAATACTGCACACAGTATTCCAGCTGTGGCCTCACCAATGCCCTGTACAGATGCAGCAAGACATCTCTGCTTTTATATTCTATCCCCCTTGCGATATAGGCCAACATCCCATTTGCCTTCTTGATCACCTGTTGCACCGGCAGACTGGGTTTTTGCGTCTCATGCACAAGGACCCCCAGGTCCCTCTGCACAGTAGCATGTTGTAATTTTTTTCCATTACGTCAGTAGTGAGTGGAAGAGGAGTAAAACAGCCACTTGGATTCCAATTTTTTTAAATATTTGGCCCAATAAGTATAAAGTTGTCTATACAAGAAATGTGTCAGGCCCTATTCCCATAACCCCTCATATTTACCCTGCTAATCCCCCTGACACTAGGGTTAATTTAGCATGGTCAATCAACCTAACCCACACATCTTTAGACTGTCTTTGAAATTGTCTTCATTGCAACAGGACTTGAGTACAGGAGCAAGGATTTGTTACTGCAACTGTACTGGGCCTTGGTGAGACCCACAGCAGTCTTGTAAAAGTTAAAGTAAAGTTTATTCATTAGTCACAAGTAGGCTTACATTAACACTGCAATGAAGTTGCTATGAAAACCCCCTAGTCACCACACTCCGGCGCCTGTTTGGGGACACTGAGGGAGAATTTAGCATGGCCAATGCACCTAACCAGCACGTCTTTTGGACTGTGGGAGGAAGCAGGAGCACCCGGAGGAAACCCACGCAGACACGGGGAGAATGTGCAAACTCCACACAGACAGTGATCCAAGCTGGGAATCGAACCCGGGTCCCTGGCGCTGTGAGACTGCAGTGCTAACCACTGTGCCACCCCTAGAGACCAGTCTTGGTCTCCTTATCTAAGGAAGGATATACTTGCCAAAGAGGGAATGCAACAAAGGTTCACCAGACTGGTTCCTGGAATGGCAGAATTGTTGTTTGAGGAGAAATTAGGTCAACTGGGCCTGTATTCACTGGAATTTTTAAATTAGAATATGGAATATTCTCAAAACCAAGTCAAACCCAATATTTGAGAAGGAGTTGCAGGGCTGATTCTCTGATTGGGGACTCTGAACGAAGGACGAGGGTTCAATGAGTTTCCATCAGTGAATTAAGTAACTGGCTAATCAACCTATACAGGTGTGTGATTGCTCTAAAAATGTTCCGTGTGAGCACCATTCCACATTGGAAATGCCGAACCAATAAAATAGAATGAGAACAGGTCGATCCAATATGGAGCTTGCAATGTTAAGGGCTAATTGGACTGAATGGTTGTCTTGTTTGCTGAAATCTCGATAATTTGTTGTCTATTTTAAATCTGCTCAGTCTAACATTTTGAAGTCAATTGAATTGTTACTTAAATTTAACACAACTTCAGAGAAAATACAAAGCAAATTTCAGGGCACATTTTGAGCCCTGCATGTTTTAATTTAATCCTAGCTTTAGACTGGAGATACAACCGGAATTTAAACCTAGGTAGTTGCAGCATGATTTCAAATGCTGCTTCAAAGCCTGCAGAAACATAGAGAGCAGGAGCAGGTCCTTTGAGCATGACCATTCAGCATGATCATGGCTAATCCTCTATCGCGATGCTTACATTTGTTCCTTAAATATCAGCCATTTGCCTATCCACCATGATGCCTTTCAAATGGAATTCCTCAACCTATCTTGACAAACTCATACCTCAGACCTTCGTAGTTTCCTTTGTTTAGATTTAGGACATAAGAACATAAGAAACAGGAGCAGGAGTAGGCCATCTAGCCCCTCGAGCTTGCCCCGCCATTCAACAAGATCATGGCTGATCTGAAGCGAATCAGTTTCACTTACCCGCCTGCTCCCCATATCCCTTAATTCCCTTATCAATCAGAAATCTATCTACCCGTGATTTAAACATATTCAATGAGGTAGCCTCCACCACTTCAATGGGCAGAGAATTCCAGAGATTCACTACCCTCTGAGAGAAGAAGTTCCCCCTCAACTCTGTTCTGAACCGGCCCCCACTTATTTTGAGGCTGTGCCCTCTAGTTCTGGTTTCCCTTCTAAGTGGAAAGAATCTCTCCACCTCTACCCTATCCAGCCCCTTCATTATCTTGTATGTCTCTATAAGATCACCCCTCAGCCATCTAAACTCCAACGAGTACAGACCCAATCTGTTCAATCTCTCCTCATAAGCTGCACCCTTCATCTCCGGTATCAACCTGGTGAACCTTCTCTGCACTCCCGCCAAGGCCAATATATCTTTTCGCAAATAAGGGGACCAAAACTGCACACACTACTCCAGTTGCGGCCTCACCAGTGCCTTGTATAGTTGCAGCAAGACCTCCCTGCTTTTATATTCAAGTGTTTTAGATTAGGCATTCACTTTCCATCCTAATGAAGAATTCTATCACGTAACTGTTCCCTAAAGCATCCAACACAACAAGCTTATTAATTAACCCTTCTCCTAATATCAAATCTAGGATAGTTTTCTGGTTGGTTCTTCGACATCTTGGTCTAAAAAACCATCTTGGATAGGAATCCATCTGTCACAGTAGTGTTAATTTAGTTTGCCCAGTCTATATGTAGATTAAAGTCATCCATGAACTCTGTAACACCCTTGTTTCATGCATCTCTAATTTCCTGTTTGATGCCATCCCCCATCTTACCACGACTGTTTGGAGGCTCATAGGCAACTCCCACTGGTGTTTTTCACTCCTTGCTGCTTCTTAACTCCACCCAAACTGATTGTGCATTTAGATTTTTGGATCCAGTATCCTCTCTCACGATTGCACTGAATTCATCCTTAACTAACCATGCCAGCCACCTCCTTTCCCTTTGTGCCTGTCCTTCCTAAATATCGAGCACCTCTTGTATATTCAGTTCCCAGCCTTGGTCACCCTGCAGCCATGTCTCCATAATCGCAAGCATATCAAACCCTAGTGTACTAACTAATTTGTGTTGTTAATTCTTCTACCTTTTGCGAATGCCATTTATGTCATTATGGAGAAAAGGTAACGAATAGTTTAACCCTGAAGTTGTTTTTCCGTACTTGAGATGCATGTATCTAGGTATTGCATTATCTGCTCCATATCTGATAAGAATGCACAAATATATAAACTGCAGAATGCATGGTTTCCTGTCTTTAATGAGTCAATGGTACAAAAATATTGCATTTTTCCTAAACAAGATAATAGGCTTTACGACCTGTTGATCAACTAAAATCCGTCAATGCTCAGAGCAATCACCAATCCGTTATGTTCTACAGAGGCACAGCCGACTGGTTTGGAGTTAGCAAAGATAGTGATACAACCCAAAAATGGCAGAGGAAGAGCCTTCGTCACTGCAGCCAGAGGTATGGCAAGCTTAAATCGCACGTGATCCGCGAAATGGAACTGCCCAGCCAAGACAACATCTCCCTGACCAGCACCGAAACCCCCCCTCCCCTTTATGTGGGGCCGCAGTTTGGAATGCAGAAGGTAAGACCCGGAAAACAAGTGTCTCACAAACCTGTATTTCACTTTGTGATCTTGATGCTGTGAAGTTGAAAGGAGAGTAGGGGTGTCGCACCAAGTTGTCGTGCATCAGTCGCTGAAAGTAAGCGCGCAGGTACAGCAGGCAGTAAAGAAGGCAAATGGTATGTTGGCCTTCATAGTGAGAGGATTTGAGTATAGGAATAGGGATGTTTTACTGCAATTGTATAGGGCATTGGTGAGGCCACACCTGGAGTATTGTATGCAGTTTTGGTGTCCGTATCTGAGGAAAGATGTCTTTGCTATAGAGGGAGTACAGCAAAGGTTTACCAGGGTGATTCTTGGGATGGCAGGTCTGTCATATGAGGAGAGACTAAGTCAGTTAGGATTATATTCACTGGAGTTTAGAAGAGTGAGAGGGGATCTCATAGAAACTTGTAAAATTCTAACAGGGTTAGACAGGGTAGATTCAGACAGAGTGTTCCCATTGGTGGGGGAGTCCAGAACTAGGGGGTCATAATTTGAGAATAAGGGGTAAACCTTTTAGGACTGAGGTGAGGAGAAATTTCTTCACCCAGAGGGTGGTGAATGTGTGGAATTCACTACCACAGAAAGTAGCTGAGGCCAAAACATTGTCTGATTTCAAAAAGAAATTAGATTTAGCTCTTGGGGCTAAAGGGATCAAGGGCAATGGGAGGAAGGGGGATCAGGATATTGAAAATGACGATCAGCCATGATCACAATGAATGGCACAGCAGGCTGGAAAGGCCGGATGGCCTACTGCTGCTTCTCGTTTCTATCTCCTGCTCAGGCATGTTTAACTAATGCCAAACTTAAATGTAGGTTGGTACAGTCTTAAAAATATATCAAAAAGCAATCACAGGTGTAGCAATATTGACAACACTGAAGGATCCAGATAGTCTTTAATTAAGTTGTAAAGGCCACAAAAACTGTACTAGAGACAAAATGTACTTTGGATTCCTTTGATAATTGCTGCAGTGAGCTCAGTGTTAACTTATTTGCTCTTGGAACGGTTATAATTACTTTATAGTAAACTGTCAGTCGAGTAAATAATTGCTGTAATAAACGTTTATGAAAATTTCCTTTTCTCTACCTGAGGTATGTTGTGATTACAGACTAACTGACACCATAAGAGCAAACACTTGAATATTGCAACAGTGTACTGATCGAGATTTGTTTCTTAAAGAGTGGAAAATGGAAAACAATTTGAAATCAGTACTTTGTTGAAGAATGAAAGAAACCAAAACTGATTGTGGGGGAACAGAGCTATATTGTTGTATCTGTTAACGAGGGGACTAGCGTGCGAATTTGCTTGCGATATTTTCCAGTGAACTGTGACTCAGATTTTCAGAAAGTACAAGCATAAAACCATGGGAATGTTTTAGTGCTGGAGTTCTGAAAAGTCACAATGTACATGTATTTTACTATAAAAACCCAGCAAATGGCAGAATCCCATGGTTGTGACACCGCAGCACAGATGGACAGCATCTTCGAATAGAACCATAGAATAGAATCATAGAATAGAATCCCTGCAGTCCGGAAGGAGGCCATTCGGCCCATCAGACCTGCACCGACTCTCCAACAGCAATCCCACCCAGGTCCTATCCCTGCAATCCCACATATTCATCCCACTAATCCCCCTAGCCTACACATCTTGAGACAGTAAGGGACAATTTAGCATGGCCAATCAACCTAACCTGCACATCTTTGGACTGTGGGAGGAACCTGAAGCACCCGGAGGAAAACAATGCAGACACTATGAGAACATGCAAACTCCACGCAGTCACCCAAGGCCAGAATTGAATCAGTGTTCCTGGAATTGTGAGGCAGCAGTGCTAATCACTGTGCCACAGGTACATATGGAAGTTACACGTTTTAATAATGTGTAGAATATAGAAGAATTGGAGCCCTCTGTTTTGTGTACGTGTATTGATGGCTGTCCTTTTGTTGTTCTGCTGCCATATTCCAATTGAATATAAATCTAGTTATTAATTTATTTTCTAATTTCTGCCTGTGGTTGTGTCTGACGGGGATTGTGGGAAGGAACCGGCCTGGGGAACTTTAGATTTTGAATTCAGATCTATGGATCTCCCTATTGGCACGTTGGACTAATGTTTTTCACAAGCTAAATTCTGTTAGCTTGTGACCACAATTTTGTTAGCTTTAGGACAGTGATGGAAAAGGATGAGTGGTGTCCCAAGGGTAAGGTGTTGGATTGGAGGAAGGCTAACTTTAGTGGGATTAGGCAGAAATTGGCAGCTCTTGATTGGGAGAGGCTGTTTGAGGGTAAATCCACATCTGGCATGTGGGAGTCTTTTAATGAACAGTTGTTAGGGCTACAGGACAGGCATGTGCCTGTAAAAAAAGGATAGGAAGGGTAGGATTCGAGAACCGTGGATAACCAGGGAAATTGAGGGACTAATCAAAAAGAAAAGAGAGGCGTATGTTAGGTCCAGGCAGCTAAAAACGGAGGGAGCTCTGGAGGAGTACAAAGAAAGTAGGAAAGAACTCAAACGGGGAATTAGAAGGGCAAAAAGGGGTCACGAAATGTCCTTGGCAGACAGGATTAAGGCATTTTATTCATACGTTAGGAACAAAAGGGTTGTCAGGGAAACAATCGGACCTCTCAGGGACAAAAGTGGGGAATTATGCTTGGAGCCCAAAGAAGTAGGGGAGATCCTAAATGCATACTTTGCGTCGGTATTCACAAAGGAGAGGGATGTGTTGACTGAGAGTGTCTCGGAGGGGAGTGTTGAACCGTTGGAGAAAATCTCCATTACAAGGGAGGAAGTGTTAGGTTTGTTAGAGAATATAAAGACTGACAAATCCCCAGGGCCTGATGGAATCTATCCAAGGCTGCTCTGGGAGACGAGAGATGAAATCGCTGGGCCTCTGACGCAAATCTTTGTCTCGTCACTGGACACAGGTGAGGTCCCAGAGGATTGGAGGATAGCTAATGTGGTCCCGTTATTTAAGAAGGGTAGGAAGGATAACCCGGGTAATTATAGGCCGGTGAGCTTGACGTCTGTGGTGGGGAAGTTGTTGGAGAAGGTTTTTAGAGATAGGATGTATGCACATTTAGAAAGGAATAAACTTATTAATGATAGTCAGCATGGTTTTGTGAGAGGGAGGTCATGCCTCACTAACCTGATGGAGTTTTTTGAAGAAGTGACTAGAATGGTTGACGAGGGAAGGGCTGTGGATGTCGTCTATATGGTCTTTAGTAAAGCGTTTGACAAAGTCCCTCATGGTAGGCTGGTGAAAAAGGTTGGATCTCATGGGATAAAGGGGGGGTGGCTAGATGGGTAGAGAACTGGCTTGGTCACAGAAGACAGAGGGTGGTAGTGGAAGGGTCTTTTTCCGGCTGGAGGCCTGTGACTAGTGGTGTTCCGCAGGGCTCTGTATTGGGACCTCTGCTGTTTGTGATTTATATAAACGATCTGGAAGAAGGAGTAACTGGGGTGATCAGTAAGTTTGCGGACGACACAAAATTGGCAGGACTTGCAGATAGTGAGGAGCATTGTCAGAGGCTACAGAAGGATATAGATAGGCTGGGAATTTGGGCAAAGAAATGGCAGATGGAGTTCAATCCTGATAAATGCGAAGTGATGCATTTTGGTAGAAATAATGTAGGGAGGAGCTATACAATAAATGGCAGAACCATAAAGGGTGTAGATACGCAGAGGGACCTGTGTGTGCAAGTCCACAGATCCTTGAAGGTGACGTCACAGGTGGAGAACGTGGTGAAGAAGGCATATGGCATGCTTGCCTTTATAGGATGGGGCATAGAGTATAAAAGTTGGAGTCTGATGTTGCAGACGTATAGAACGTTGGTTTGGCCGCATTTGGAATACTGCGTCCAGTTCTGGTCGCCACACTACCAGAAGGACGTGGAGGCTTTGGAGAGAGTACAGAGGAGGTTTACCAGGATGTTGCCTGGTATGGAGGGGCTTAGTTATGAGGAGAGATTGGGTAAACTTGGGTTGTTCTCCCTGGAAAGACGGAGGATGAGGGGAGACTTAATAGAGGTGTATAAAATTATGAAAGGCATAGATAGGGTGAACGGTGGGAAGCTTTTCCCCAGGTCGGTGGTGATGTTCACGAGGGGTCATAGGTTCAAGGTGAAGGGGGGGAAGTTTAACACAGATATCAGGCGGACATATTTTACACAGAGGGTGGTGGGGGCCTGGAATGCGCTGCCAGGCAAGGTGGTGGAGGCGGACACACTGGGAACGTTTAAGACTTATCTAGATAGCCACATGAACGGAGTGGGAATGGAGGGATACAAAAGAATGGTCTAGTTTGGACCAGGGAGCGGCACGGGCTTGGAGGGCCAAAGGGCCTGTTCCTGTGCTGTATTGTTTTTTGTTCTTTGTTCAGTGGGTGTCACGACCCATGGCTGGGTCATGGGATGTTGAAACATGCATCTCCAAAAATGATCTCCAAAGATCACCTGTTTTTTTTCCACCATTTTCTTTCTGGGTAAATTTGCATTGCAGTACAGTGTATGACCACACGAGGCAGAATAAACAGGCAGTACACCCTGTATGTGCACTTGGTGCCAAGCGCCTGTGCATATGTGCAGTTGTCATCAATTCACTTTCCCTTTCTAGTAAGCCTGTGTAGACATGGATCATTTAGTTACGTGAAAGAGAGGGCCAGAGACAAGCAGCATGCCGTCTGGCCAAAGTGGTTCATCGGAAAAAAGATTGCAAAATGGTTTAGACAGTTGTTGCATAATCTTTCAGATCCTCGAGATACATTCTGGAAACTTTCTGCTCCAACAGGAAGTCTTTTGTGCCTATGTGTAGATAACAATGCTATTAACCAGTGCTATTATGCAATTCTGACTATATAATCTATCAAAGTAAATCAATTGTTTATAGCTCTGATATTTACTGTGGAGGTGGGGGATTGAGGGAAAGGGGGCTAGATTTTAGGATGGGAAACCTGCAAGTGAGGGTTTCCAGCACCTCCCATAGAAACAAACCACAGGACACGAGAGTTCAACGCGTTTTCCATCTCAGAGCCAGAATGGTTGTCTGAGTCTGCACATTCTCCCCGTGTCTGTGTGGGTTACCTCTGGGTGCTCCAGTTTCCTCCCACACTCCAAAGATGCACGGGTTAGGTTGATAGGCCACGCTAAGTTGTCCTTAGTATCAGGGGGACTAGCAGGGTAAATATGTGGGGTTTCAGGAATAGGGCCTGGCTGGGATTGTGGTTGGTGCAGACTCAATGGGCCGACTGGCCTCCTCCTACTCTGTAGGGATTCTATGATAGGGAAAGCAACTGTCTGTCGTGGTGGGTTGGGGTGGAGGAGCACAGTGGGAAGGTCCGACAAAGCCACGGACAGTTGGGCAAGGTAGGGTGAGGGGTCAGACATTGTGGGTTCAAAGGGAACATCACCAATTTCAGCAGCAGATCTCAAGCAGCCATCCACGAGTATGTGCACCTTCGCTGTATAGCAATCAGGAGGAGGAAGTTGACTGGCTTAGTGGTTAAAAAAAGGGGCGGCATGGACAAGTTGGGCCGAAAGGCCTATTTCCATGAAGTAAACCTCTATGACTCTATAAGTATGATTCCTTTTATTTTTCTTGCCCTTGGGGTGCCAAGACTAGCTGTCGTGACCCTGTGAGCGACTAATGGAACAAAGAGTAAAGATGGAGTCTTGTCCATTGCACCTTAATTTTCCAATCACATTGAGAAAGCTCCAGTAAAGCTTTCGAAATCTAATTAATTTCCATTGAGCCTTTGCGTCAACAGATGGTATTTTTTAATGCACAATCCATTGTGAGTTTTGAAAAAAGCTTCCTGTCGTGGTGTCCGTCCATCCACTCTTTTCATTTACAAATAAACAAACGCAACTGAACTGTGAATCTGAAGTGAATTGCTCGGCACCTGTCCATCACTGAAGGATGATGGGAATGCAGCCTCAGAACTTTGAGGTCAGATGAGATCAGCTGATACACGTGACCTTCTCCTACATCAGTGGGGCAGGATGATCTCTGCTTGTTTACACGGCTGCTGTCTGCTTTGCGAGCTTCTGAAAGTAGATGTTGTCATGGTGATAGACCCTTGCCCACAGCTGGAGTTGCCATTTGCATCGATTGTCAGCTAGAGTTTCCCATTTGCCGTGACTGATGTTGAGGGGTTTCGTGTCTCCTTTGACAGAATCCTTGAATCAGCATTTTGGAGACCCTGCTGGTCGCTTTGCACCGGCGAACCCCACCCCCCTCCCCTCCCAAAAAAAATACATAGCCTCGGGGATACAGCCACCTTCCATCCTGTCAACATTCCAGCAAATGGTGAGACGGTGGCGCAGTGGTATTGTCACTGGTTTAGTAATCCAGAAACCCAGGGTAATGCTCAAATCCCGCCGCGCAGGTTGTGAAATTTGAATTCAGTAAAATTCGGGAATTAAAAGTCTAATGATGATCACGAAACTATTGCCAATTGTTGGAAAAACCCATCTGGGTCACTAATGTCCTTTAAGAAGGAAATCTTCAGTCCTTAACTGGTCTGGCCTACATGTGACTCCAGAGCCACAGCATGTGTCCTCTAAAATGGCCTAGCTAGCAAGCCACTCGAGGGCAATTAGGGATGTGCAGTAATGCTAACCTAGCCAGAGATGCCCACATCCACTCAATGAATATAAAAAAAAGCTGTACAAAGCCCTGATTAGACTACATCTAGATCACTGTAAACAATTTTGTGTACCATACCTTAGGAAGGATATTTTGGCCTTGGAAGAAATGCAATACCGTGGAGGTTTACCAAATGATACCCAGACTCCAGTATCTAGTGGGAATGGGGTTACAATACTCCAATTGAGGCTGAACCAGAGGTTTTTTTGTTCACAAGTTTAACTAACTTGCTTTTGTCCTTGATGCCATATGCTTTATGAACCATCATCCAGGGAGCTCTGGATTTGTTTGCCCTACTTTAATCCTTTGCGAGAATATACCTTGACTGTATTTGAACTATCTTCTTTCAGATAGTTACAGTTTTGCCTGCTAATCTTTTATTCCAATTTATCTGGGTGAGATCCATTCTTACACATCAAAGTTGACTTTCTCCTAGTTAATTATTTTCACTCTGGATTGTTCCTTGCCCTTTTCCTTATGATACAATGACCGCTGTTTCCTAAATGTTGCCATACTGACACATGATCCAGTTGGCCTACCTTGTTCCCAAGAATCAAGTCTAGCAGTGCCTCCTTTCTCATTGGACTGGAGACATGCTGCAGTCAAAAATTTTCCTGAACAGATTTGAGGAATTCTTGCTCCCTTTGCCCTTTACACCACGACTATTCCAGTATATAATTGGATTATTAGAGTCCCCTATTATAACTGCTAATTCTTTTGCACTGTAATTTCTTTGTAATTTATCTTTCTACACCCTAGACTATACTGAGCAATGTCATTGCACTATTTTGTTCCTTAGCTCAAGCCAAATAGGTTCTGTCAACACCTCTGGGACATTTGCTCTCTCGCACACGCGCGCTCGCTCTCTCTCTCTCTCTCTCTCACTCACTCACTCACTCACTCACTCACTCACTCACTCACTCACTCACTCACTCACTCACTCACTCACTCACACTCTCACACTCACACACTCACTCACTCACTCACTCACACTCACTCACTCACTCACTCACTCACTCACACTCTCACACACTCACACACTCACTCACTCACTCACTCACTCACACACACACACTCACTCACTCACTCACTCTCTCACTCTCTCACTCGCGCACACACACACACACTCTCTCTCATTCTCTCTCTCTTGCCCTGATATATGTCTCTACCAATATCCTGTGCATCTTGGTATCCCTCTCTGATATTACCGTATGTCCCACACTCCTGCTAAGTTAGTTTAAGCCCTCCCCAATAGCACTAGCGAGGAAATTGGGCCTGGCTCAGTTTAAATACAATCCGTCCTGCCTGTACAGGTCTCATCTCCCTAAGAACTGATCTCAGTGTCCTCAGAATCTGAAGCCCTCCCTCCTACACCATCTCTCCAGCCACACATACATCTGCCCTTTCCTCCTATTTCTATATTCACTTGATTCTGACACTGGAAAGAATCAATAGATTACTAATTGTGCGATCCGGCTTGCTAAATTCTGACTGACTGCAGGATCACTCAGGGTCTCCTGTACTACCTGCTTCTTCCTTCTAGACTGCTTGGTGGCCACCCATTCCCCCCTCCCTTATGTACTTTCTAGCTGTGGGATGAGCACATCTGGCTGTAATGCCAGCTGTTGGTCTTGATCCAGCACTTGGACCTCAGGCTGCTGAGGGTGATGACAATTCCTGCACATCTGGTTATCCAGGACAGAGGAAATGATCTGGAGTTCCCACATGGAACAGGGTGTCAACACTGCCCTGCCATTCATCTGTCTTGCAGATAATAAAACCTACTTCTTAAAGATAAAGATTTAGCAGCTACTTGCTTCCCTTCTTTGTCTGTCATTTAGATATTTGATGATAATTGACTTAATTCTTAGTATCAAAAATATTTATTTTTTAATTTCCCAACAAGTGAGATGAGCTTCCTAAATTTTGGATAAAGACAAAACTACAATACTCAGCAGCCAATCAACTCATCTGCCTTCCCATGATGTCATGTTTTTCCAGGTACATACCCTACCAAATATTCAACCTGCTTTGTGCCCCTAAAAGAATTGAAATTTAGTCAATTATAACAATTGCACACCTTCTGAATCAATATGTGGATAAAAAGTTCTTGCACTTACTAGTCTAGGGATTACTGTAAGTGATGCTATTACACAAGAGCTCAATGTGCTTGTATTATTTTTATGATTTTTATATACCATTTTTGTAAATGGATTAATCGCTCCCCTCATAATATAATTGTAGGCAAGGAATGTACCTTCATTTATCTTAATTCATCCGTTAATTAAATCCAAAAGAACCTGTAGAACACCACCACCTGGGAACATCACCACCTACAAGTTCCCCTCCAAGCCACTCACCATCCTGACTTGAAAATATATCGGCCGTTCGTTCGCAGTCACTGGGTCGAAATCCTGGAATTTCCTCCCTAACATCATTGTGGGTCAACCCACAGCACGCGGACTGCAGCGATTCAAGACGGCAGCTCACCACCACCTTCTCAAGGGCAACTAGGGAAGGGCAATAAATGCTGGCCAGCCAGCGACGCCCAGGTCCCACGAATGAATTAAAAAAAACTCCATCCCACTCACCCTCACCCACTTTGGCAGCCAATGTTTCAATTAAACTGAGAAACAAGAACTTTCATAACATGTCATTCGATGTTTATGTGATAATGTTGCTCGCAGAAATTTCTAGGCTGTAATGTTTAATTTGGTGTAAGTTTCCGTATAAGGAGGCAATCATCTCACTCGATAAAAGTTCTTGCAAGTTTGGAGCCATCTTGACGATGTAAATTGTGCATTGCAGCCCAGATTGGATTATAATGAAATCCTATCCCAGCCTTGTCAGTTTCTGCTGAGATTCTGAAGTGGGCGATCCCATCCCGCTTTCAAAAAAAAAAATCAACCTCCCTAAAAAACAGAAACGCTCATTGTTAACTAAACAATTTTCCTTTTACACAGTTGGCTCTAGGGACTGGGTGAGGCCCTCTCTTAGTCACTGAAAACTGGCAACTGAAGTATGTCCTAAATACTCTCGTCTGTCTTGCAGACCCTTCTTTTCATTTCTCAAACTATCTTCTTTCCCTGTCGTTGTGACCCTGAGATGATGCCTATCTAACGGCAACTCCTCTCGTTGATCTCTGCTTTGAACTCGTTAGTAACGCAGTCAGGTCTTTTTTTTCCCAAATAATCGTCCACTGCATAGGAAAATTCTTAATACTTTCCATATTATCCAGCTTTTATTGGGCATATTTTTGTATCACCAGCTGTTCTCTTTTAGTAGTTTTAACTGCTTTGCTGTAATCAGATTTCCTGTGTGTCTGAATGGATGCTATTTTCCATCAGTTGTGGATCTGTGAATCTTTTACCATTTAAAACCGTATTAGTGAGCAAAATCTTGATTGGAGCTCTGATGTTTAAGGTGTCCTGTGCGTAAATTAATTCTGAAGCGCATTGAAGAGGGGAAAGATTGGGCAGCAGAGGAGTTTGATCTTGGAATGTGCTTATTTACTGATCATGTTGAAATGGCTGCCTGGAAGCAGCCTGTCAATGCGTTGAAATGAGGGATTAGGTGTAGACAATAGTCTGGTGGCACTGTATGAATAATTGGGCAGGTTTTCCTGTTATTGTGTTTGCCATAGGAGATTAGCTGGGCGCAGTGTATCGGGGGAAATTGGGCGGATTGTATGGCCATTACAGAATCTGCCCTATACTCCTTTTCTTCACTTAGAGTCATAGAGGTTTACAGAATGGAAACAGGCCCTTCAGCCCAACTTGTCCATGCCGCCCCTTTTAAAAAATTTATTCACTAAGCTAGTCCTAATTGCCCGCATTTGGCCCATATCCCTCTGTACCCATCTTACCCCATGTAACTGTCTAAATGCTTTTTAAAAGACAAAATTGTACCCGCCTCCACTACTATCTCTGGCAGCTTGTTCCACACATTCACCACCCTCTGTGTGAAAACATTGCCCCTCTAGGCCCTTTTGTATCTCTCCCTCTCACCTTAAACCTATGCCCTTTAGTTTTAGACTCCCTAACTTTGGGAAAAGATGTTGACTATCTAGCTGATCTGTGCCCCTCATTATTTTATAGACCTCTATAAGATCACCCCTAAGCCTCCTACACTCCAAAGAAAAAAGTCCCAGTCCATCCAGCCTCTCCTTATAACTCAAACCATCAAGTCCCCATAGCATCCTAGTAAATCTTTTCTGCACTCTTTCTAGTTTAATAATATCCTTTCTATAATAGGGTGACCAGTACTGTACACAGTATTCCAAGTGTGGCCTTACTAATGTCTTGTATAGCTTGTGGACAGACATTTTGGTCTGTTCTTCCTCTCAATTCTTCGCATCCAGGTGATCCTTTATGCCAAGCACAATTACAGGAATAAGGAACCCGCCTTTAAACTTGTATTGCATCTTAATTAGAGCGCCTCAAAGTTCAGCTATGCAGCATTAGTATTTTCAGTGTGACAGGTGACTTTGTTGAGTGCCTGTGCTGCATGCACACATTTCCCAGTGGCCCACACTGAGGTGTTGTTTTGGTGAGGTCTTTTGCATGGGCATTAGGTATACTGCCTGCAGTAGGCCAATGGTGGCATCTTTCAGTGTTCAATGCTGTTGGTGCCATTTTCAACCTCAACACCCCCTCAATCTCACACAGCTGAGCATGTGTTCAGCAGCAGAATGGCCTCTCGCCAACGATCACCCCCGGTCCATACCACCCCAGTCCACACCACCTCCCCCCCCCCCCCCACCCCCTCCCCTCTCCCAAGCAGCACTATTCAAAGGGATCATCAGCATCTTTCAAGTTAGTTGCCAATTGATTTCTAATGGCTCTTGCTGGGCTTGTAGAAGTGCTGAGAGTTTTATACTGCTGTTTAGCTTGGTGAAGTCTGCAAGGTGTTGCATATGGAAAAGGTCAGGGTTCAGCTCAGACAGGAGTAGGGGTTGTTGTTGTTTCTTTTGTTTATTCATCCGTGGGACATGGGCGTCACTGGCTGCCCAGCATTTATTGCCCATCCCTGGTTGCCCTTGGAGGGCAGTTGAGAGTCAACTTCATGTAGGCCAGACCAGGTAAGGACAGCAGATTTCCTTCCCTAAAGGACATTGGTGAACCAGATGGGTTTTTCCGACAATCGACAATAGTTTCATGGTCATCAGAAGATTCTTAATTCCAGATGCTTTTAGTGAATTCATGTTCCACCATCTGCCGTGGCGGTATTCGAACCTGGATCGCCAGAACATGAGCTGAGTTTCTGAATTAATAGTCTAGCGATAATACCAGTAGACTATTGTCTCCCCCTCTTGTCCAGAAGATCGAGCAGAGGCAACACAGAGGGGACAGTCCGCTCACAGAGAGGGGAGGGGCAGAAAGGCTCTCAGCTTGGAGGCCTTACTCACTCATGATCTTCAGTACACCGTTCTGTTGGAGACAGATTGCTGGAATGCTTAGAGACCCTACACATCCTTTTTGGCACTGAGTACTGCAGCTGTAATGTCTGCAGTCTGAATCTGCATGGCAGCAAACTGAGATTGTATGACTTTGGTCTCAGCTTCCTCTGTAGCAGTTGAACACGATGCGGCTTGGACTACAATGGAAGTTAAGACATCGGCTGTCAGACACAGCAGCATTCTCATGGAATCAGTCATTCTTTCCATACATGGACCTCACACTCTGCACAAAAGTCTGTGCCAAATTAATGCCAGACTCCTCGATGGTGATGGTAGACTTCTTGGCAGAACCACTAATGAACCAAGCAGACCTAGTGGACTGGGCAGGAAGCCTACAAGATAATCACAGTTGATGAACTGTGGCAGTTCACTCAGGAGATATTCAAGTCCTCCCAACTAAAATATGCTCCAGAGAGGAAGAAAGGTGGTAACGGGGAAAGACTTCTGTGGCTAAGCAAGGAAGTTGAGGATAACGTAAAGACAAAAACTAAGACATACCGTACTGCAAAGGCCAGTGGCACACTGGGAGATTGTGAAACTTTTAAAGATCATCAAAGGGTCAGTAAAAAAGTAATAAAAGGAGCAAAGGTAAATTATGAAAGAAAACCAGGGCAAAATATAAACAAGGAAAGCAAAAGTTTCTATAAGTCTATCGAAAGGAAGAGCGTAGCTAAAGTGAATGTGGGTCCCTCAGAAGATGAGGCTGGGGAGTTAATAGTGAGGAACACAGAAATGGCCGAGACACTAAACCAATAATTATGCCTCAGTTTTCACGATAGTGGACATGAATATTATCCCAGTAGCAACAGGAAATGCAGAGGTTATAGAAAGGGAGGAACTTGGAACAATCATCATCACTAAGGAGAAAGTACTAAGCAAACTATGGGGATTGAAGGCAGGCAAGTCCCCAGGACCTGATGGCCTACATCCTAGGGTCTTAAAGGAAGTAGCATTGGAGATAATGGATCCATTGGTTACAATATTCCAAAATTCCCTGGGTGCAGGAACGGTGCTGGTGGATTGGAAAAATGCTAAGATAACCCCCTTATTCAAAATGGGAGGGAGGCACAATGAAGGAAACTGGAGGCCAATTAATTTAACAGCTATTGTTGGGAAATTGTTAGAATCCATTACAAAGGAAATAATAACAGCTTATTTGGAAAATTGAAATCCAATCCATCAGAGTCAGCATGGTTTTATGAAGGGTAAATCAGGTTTGACTAATTTGCTAGAGTTCTTCGAAGATGTAACAAGCAAAGTGGATAATGGGGATCCTGTAGATATAATATATCAGGATTCAAGAAGGCATTTGAAAAGATTAATACATAAAGTTAGTTCACATGGAATTAGGGCTAATTTATGAGTTTGGATAAAGGATTGGCCAGACAGTCAAGGTTAATGGGTCTTTTTCGGGTTGGCAAACTGTAACTAGTGAGGTGCCACAGAGTTCGGTCCTCAAGCCCCAACTATTTACAATCTATATTAATGACTTGGATGCAGGGACAGTAGGTATTGTAGGCAAATTTGCAGATGACATGAAAATAGTTGGGATAGTAAGTTGCAATAATGAAATAAGAAATTTACAAATGAGTGTCTGGAGCAAGCTGCCAGAGGTAGTAGTAGAGGCGGGTACAATTTTGTCTTTTAAAAAGCATTTAGACAATTACTTGGGTAAGAGGGATATGCGCCAAATGCGGGCAGTTGGGACTAGCTTAGTGGAAGCAAGACGGGATAGATAAATGAATCGAAAGATATGCTGGAATGGTTTGATTAAGAGGGGTCAGAAAGAGGTTTGTGTGGAGCATAAATGGCCTATTTCTGCATCTATCCCTATGTAAGTTGGTTTGCATTGTATCAGTGATGAATATTGGTACTTTTTATGGTCCAGAAAAGACCAAGTGCAAAGATCAGCTGTCACTTCATAATTTGGGGAGAGATTGGTATCATTGCAATATTGTCATTGGTTTACTTAGTGTATTGGCCTTAATATGAAATAGGAAAAACATTGCACTCAACCCATTGCACTTTAATATTATCATATGCTTCTTGTCTGATATTTTATTAATTAGACTGTGAAATACTGGTCCTTCATTAGCCTTTAACTGACAAGACAAAGCTGCCATTATCTTGCTGGATGTGGTAGGAAATGGTTCCTTCGATCCTCCTCCCACTTTCCACCCATTCAATAGGTTCTTGCACCTTCTGCCTCCCGTACAGATGTCAGAGATGGAGGTAGGGCCCACAAAATGCTGGCATCCACCAGACATCACACCAGTTATAGCTCAACTTGCTTCCCACTTCTATTGACAGTAATGAGAAACAGGTAAACTATCAAGCAAGGAATTGACCTGGGCAGAACTGGAGCCTGCTAGAAGTTAAAGGGGCAGTTTCAGCTCTGTGCACAGGAGTTCTCAATGAAACTCTTTTCCTTCTGATAACCAGGTTCTTTCCATATTCAGCACGATGGGGAGTTTGGAGTCACAAACGATAAAGGAAAGAAGTTTTGACGAAAGCCTGAGACTGAGGCTGTTGTAATTTTAATATGTATTGTTTAAAAAAAAAACCTGGAAAGATGCCATGGAATAGGCAGAAGTTTCAAACCTAACCCAGGGATGTCTTACCTAAAATATATCTTGGCTTCAGTGCTTCACTCCAATGTTACATAGCTTCGAAACAACAGCCCAGATTTTCAGGAGCAGCTGTGGTGGAACAAGGAATCATTGATGGTAACTTTGAGGTTTCCACATTTAACTACACCTGTGCAGATGATTCTGTCACTGTCATGCTAGTAATGATGGTGAACATGGAGAGTTTCACCATCGTTTCAGCATTCAGTCACGGGCCATGAGTGTGTCATTGAAATGCAGTCAGGAAGTACATTACAAATCACTAAAGGATTCAAATACCAGGACACTAGCTAATTTTCAATCTAAGTGAGATTCTGCCTGGTTTGCAGTTGAATTAATTTGATTCATTATTGTCGCTTGTATTGGGATACGGTGAAAAGTATTGTTTCTTGCGCACCATACAGACAAAGCATACCATACATCGGGGAGAAGGAAAGGAGAGGGTGCAGAATATAGTGTTGCAGTTACCGATAGGATGTAGAGAAAGGTCAGCTTAATATATGGTGGGTCCATTCGGGGCAGCATGGCGCCACAGTGGTTAACACTGCTGCCTCACAGCGCCACGGACCCGGGTTCGATTCCCGGCTTGGGTCACTGTCTGATTGGAGTTTGCACATTCTCCCTGTGTCTGCATGGATTTCCTCCGCTTGCTCTGGTTTCCTCCCACAGTCCAAAGATGTGAGGGTTAGGTGGATTGGCCATGCTAAATTGCTCCTTAGTGTCAGGGGACTAGCTAGGGTATATCAGGGAGGCTAGCTGGGTAAATGCATGGGGTTATGGGGATAGGCCCTGAGTGGGATTGTGATCGGTGCAGACTGGATGGGTCGAATAGCCACCACCTGCGCTGTAGGATTCTATGATTCTATGAAAAATCTAATGGCAACAGGGAAGAAGTTGTTCTTCGGTTGGTACGTGACCTCAATTTTTGTATCTTTTTCCCAACAGGTGTATTTGTCTGTGTCTCAACTCACCCCAAATAAGTTGAACTGCAGGTTTAATCCTACTCTTTGTTTTAACTCCATGCAGATTGTCGACCCGCTAGCCAGAGGAAGGGCATTTCGAATGCCTGATGATGGTGATGGCTACAGTGTTCCACATACTCCAATCACTCCTGGCGCTGCATCCCTGTGCTCCTTCACCAGTTCCCGCTCTGGATACAACCGCATTCCGAAACGAAGGAAGAGGGAGTCTGTGGCTAAGATGAGTTTCAGGGCAGCAGCAGCCCTGGTAAAGGTAGGTGAAGAGCAGAATGACCCATAAATCCTTTGCAGGATGACAAATAGTCGTGCTTCAATATAGAATCCCTACAGTGCAGAAGGCAGCCATTCAGCCCATAAAGTCTGCACTGACCACAATACCACCCAGGCCCTATTTCCATAACCCCACATATTTACCCTGCTAATCCCTTGACCCTGGGGTCAATTTAGCATGGCTAATCAACCTAACCCATACATCTTTGGACATGACAAACTAACCAAAGTGCTGTACTGCCCAAGTCACTGTCACGGTCAATATCTCAAACTGATACAAGTGGAAGTACAAAATCTCAAATAAGGGGCACGATTCTCCGGCCGCACGCACCCCAAGACCGGAAAATCCCACCAAGCTCAACAGACCTTTAAATGGTCTGCCGAATTTTCTGTGTTGCCCGCTACAATTCCCGCGGCAGGCGAGATGGGAGAATTTGAGCCTAAGTAATTATTCTAATTCTAACCAATAGTACTGACGTTGATGTAGTGGTAATATTCTGATTATTTTCTTTTAAAAGTTGCTATGTTTCCATACAGTGGTTGCATTGAAGTATTTTATCAAATCAAAATGTCACCTCAAAAAATATTTCACAACTTGAGCCTCATGCCTTTTGGTTGCACAAGCAAACAGCTTAATGGTGCATCTCAGACACGTGTTGCCAGTTGAATAGACTTGTTAAATATTGCTTTTTGGACTATCTTTAAATTTAATATTGTTTTTGGAGCAGTCAGGCAGAACTTTGAGGCCCAGGGAGTAACACTGTGTAGTTCTGTCAATCTATTCATTACATGTTGAAGGAATTACTACAATTAGGATTTGGGGTGGCACAGTGTTTCACACTGCTGCCTCACAGCATCAGGGACCCGGGTTCAATTCTGGCCTTGGGTCACTATCTGTGCGGAGTCTACACATTCTCCCTGTGTCTGCGTGGGTTTCCTCCGGGTGCTCCGGTTTCCTCCCACTGTCCAAAGATGTGCTGGTTAGGTGCATTGGCCATGCTATATTCTCCCTCAGTGTACCCGAACAGGCGCCGGAGTGTGGCAACTAGGGGATTTTCACAGTAACTTCATGGCAGTGTTAATGTAAGCCTACTTGTGACACTAATAAATAAACTTTATACTTTAAACTGGACTATTATGTTCAACTATTTGATTAATAATATATAGATATTCATTGGTGGACCTTTACCCTTCTATCTGTCCTTTTGCTATTTAATTAAACATCCATTCAGCCATTTACTTAACCTCATTTCTGGTTACCCAGCGAATTTATTGCCTGGATCTTTGAGAGAGAAAAAACTCATTCTGTCACATGCTCCTTGCACCAGAATTGTGCCAACAATACTATAGATTATAGCACAACAATTGTTACTACATGTATGAGGTCAACCAGAAGAGTTGCTAAGTGCCTGTCGAGCTGTTATCCACAAGTGAATCTGACCTCCCACATTCGAGCTGTCATAGGATCACCCAGTGGAACTTTCCAAAACTTGAATTAAAATTCCAAGATCACAAAGCGTAAGTTATGGGGACAAGTTGAACTTGACTATAGTCCAGGATAAAATCTAGAATGGAGTTTGCAGTTCATTAGGAAAGTCTGTTAAGATTGTCAATAAAACCATCTCCTTACAAACATTTCAGGGGGGAAAAAAAACACAAAATTTCAGTGCTTGCAAGAAAACAACAAAATAGTGATACCCTACGTTCCAAACTAAATGGAGTTCAGAACTCAGTTTTTAATCATTAAAAATCAGAGCAACTTGTATCTGAACAGCACCTTTAATGCAATAAAATGTTTCACACTTTGCAAGTGTATCATAGAGTCGTAGAGGTTTACAGCATGGAAATAGGCCCTTTGGCCCAACTTGAGGGGAGACCTAATAGAGGTGTACAAAATTATGAAGGGTATAGATAGGGTGAACAGTGGGAAGCTTTTTCCTAGGTCGGAGGTGACGATCACAAAGGGTCATGGGCTCAAGGTGAGAGGGACGAGGTATAACTCAGATACCAGAGGGACGTTTTTTACACAGAGAGTGGTGGGGGCCTGGAACGCGCTGCCAAGTAGGGTGGTGGAGGCAGACACGCTGGCATCGTTTAAGACTTACCTGGATAGTCACATGAGCAGTCTGGGAATGGAGGGATACAAACGAATGGTCTAGTTGGACCAATGAGCGGCACAGGCTTGGAGGGCCAAAGGGCCTGTTTCCTGTGCTGTGCTGTACTGTTCTTTGTTCTTTTGTTCTTTGTTGTCCATGCCACCCTTTTTCTTTAATCACTAAGCGAATCCCAATTGCCCGCATTTGGCCCATATCCCTCTATCTTACCCATGCAACTGTCTAAACACTCTTTAAAAGACAAAATTGTACCCGCCTCTACTACTACCTCTGGCAGTTTGTTCCAGGTGTAAAGCAAAGCGTGAAATGGAGCCAGGTAAGGAGGTGTTGGGGCAAAGAACAAAGAAACTTACAGCACAGGAACAGGCCCTTTGGCCCTCCAAGTCTGCACTGACCATGTTGCCAGACTGAACTAAAACCCCTTACCCTTCCAGGGACCATATCCCTCTATTCCCTTCCTATTCATGTATTTGTCAAGACGCCCCTTAAAAGTCAGATGGCCATAGGGTTGGTGCAGCAGGTCTGCTGTGAGCATCTGAAAGATAGAAAGAGGTTTAGGGAATTCCAGAGCTTCGGCAACACAGCCACCAATCCTGGAGAACTCAAAATCGAGGAGGCACAAGAGACTGGAATTAGATCAGGTAGATATGTGGGAGGATTGTGGGGCTGGAAGAGGTTAAACAGATAGGGAGGGACAAGATCATGGAGGGAATGAAAAACGAAAGTGAGAATTTAAAAATGTAAGTAAATGAGAATTTTTAAAAACCACAGATGTGGAATGAACTTTGCTGAGATGCTCCAGTGCATCGTGTAGCCAGTGCACATTGTGGGTCAGTAGTGGAAGCAACAAAGGTTGAAGGTAGTGAAAGGGCTAGCACTCATACGGGCTACTTTGTCTTGGATGGTATTGAGCTCCTTGAGTGTTGTTGGAGCTGCACTCATCCAGGCAAGTGGACAGTATTCCATCACACTCCTGGCTTGTGTCTTGTAGATGGTAGGCAGGCTTTGGGGAGTCAGGAGGTGAGTTATTTGCTTCAGAATTTCCAGTGAGCTGCTTTCATGAACGGCTGCAGTACCTGAGGTGTAGGTACACCCACAATGCTGTTAGGGAGGGAGTTCCAGGATTTTCACCCAGCAACAGTGAAGAAACAGCAATACATTTACAAGTCAGCATGGTGAGTAACTTGAAGGGGAACTTCCAGGTGGTGGTGCTTTCAGGTATCTGCTGGTCTTGTCCTTCTAGATGGTAGTGGTCATGGGTTTGGAAGGTGCTGCCTAAGGAACCTTCGTGAGTTCCTGCAGTGCATCTTGTAGATGGTACACACAGCTGGCACTGTTCATCAGTGGTGGAGGGAGTAAATGTTTATGGAAGGGGTATGCCATTGAATGTTGTGGGGAGCTGATTAGATTCCCTCTTGTTGGCGATGGTCATTGCCTGACACTTGTGTGAATGCGGTTTCTTAGATGACATTAGTGATGGTAATGCCATTGAATGTTGTGGGGAGCTGATTAGATTCCCTCTTGTTGGCGATGGTCATTGCCTGACACTTGTGTGAATGCGGTTTCTTAGATGACATTAGTGATGGTAATGCCATTGAATGTTGTGGGGAGCTGATTAGATTCCCTCTTGTTGGCGATGGTCATTGCCTGACACTTGTGTGAATGCGGTTTCTTAGATGACATTAGTGATGGTAATGCCATTGAATGTTGTGGGGAGCTGATTAGATTCCCTCTTGTTGGCGATGGTCATTGCCTGACACTTGTGTGAATGCGGTTTCTTAGATGACATTCCGATGAGCAGCAAGACAGAGAAAGAGCACATTTTAAGAATCATAGAATCCCTACAGTGCAGAAAGAGGCCATTCGGCCCATTGAGTCTGCACCAACCACAATCCCACCCAGGCCCCATCCCTGTAACCCACATATTTACCCTGCTAGTCCCCCTGACACTAAGGGGCAATTTAGCATGGCCAATCAACCTGACACGCACATCTTTGGACTGTGGGAGAAAACTGGAACACCCGGAGGAAACCCATGCAGAGAACGTGCAAGCTCCACAGAGACAGTCACCCAAGGCTGGAATTGAACCAGGGGTCTCTGGCGCATGTCAACAGGTTGACATGCCTGATGTTGCTCTTAGCATGCCCTCCTGCACTCCCCTGGCTTGGTGGAGTATTTTTAAAAATTTATTCATTGGACTTGGGTGACGCTAGCTGGGCCAGCATTGATCGTCTTCCCCTAATTGCCCTTGTGGGAGCAGCTAAGAGTTAGCCACATTGCTGTGAGTGTGAAGTCACACGTAGGCCTTAGACCAGGTTTATTGAGAATAGGGTCAAGGAGCGATTGGTGGGTCTCGTGCACAAGCTGAGCTCAGAGAGGGAAATAGAGAAAGAAGTGAATTCAGCGATAGGGCAGGGTGGGAGGCAACCTCGGAGGAAGTTTGGCCAGGTGGGCTAGTAAAAGGGAGGCAAGTGGCAGAGTCAGATAACTGGACCAGCCAAATCTTAGTGACCAAGAGTCTATGAGCTCCATACATTTATTGCTCAGGGTAAGTGTGAAGGGGACAGGGGGGATGAGTGGTTCACAGTACAGGCAAAAATGGGGGTTGTTTTAGAATTCCAGGAAGATCCCGGAATAGTGAGCAATTTAAGTAGACGAGAGCAGGACCTGATAGTATTCACAGTGGCCCAACCAGGGGGTGGGATTCACCGGCTGCACTCACCTGAAAACCAGAGATTCCCGCCCAACTTCAATGGACCTTTACATGGTCTGCCCCCCCCCCCCCCCCCCCCCCCCCTGCTAGAATTCCAGTGGTGGACAGGATGGGAGAATTCTGGCCCAGATCTGGCAGTGAATGGATAAATGGTTGCCCCCAGCACTGTTCAAGTCTTTGTCCTTTTGACTTATGGAATTGTGTAAGTGGTAGTGATTGTCCTAAGGGCAGGTCCTTTGCTCGTTGCAGTCTTCTGCTTTCCTCTTCAGTTGCTCATTGAATTGAAAAATGGGAGGCTCCAATCAGTAATATGATGAGCAAAAACAACACAAGAGGGGTTTTCCTCATCTGTACTGAAAGAAAGCACCATTCTTCCCAAAGCATGTCTTGCTTCCAGGCAGCTGTTGCCCATTGAGATTCTAGCTCACTACTGAAAAGACACTGATTCCACCATTGGCCAAGAATCAGAACCCTGACATTTACCTGTGCCTGTAGCGACTCACAGAATTGTAGCGATAACCACCCTCTGAAACCTCTAATGACATCAACATCCTGGGGGTTACCATTGACCAGAAACTGAATTGGACTAGCCGTACAAATACTGTGGCTGCCAGAGCAGGGCAAAGACTAGGAATACTAAGGCAAGTAACTCACCTCCTGACTCCCCAAAGCCTGTCCACCATCTACAAGGCACAAGTCAGGAGTGGGATGGAATACTCTCCACTTGCCTGGATGAGTGCAGCTCCAACAACACTCAAGAAGCTCAGCACCATCCAGGACAAAGCAACCTGCTTCGTTGCTACACCTTTCATAAACACTCCCTCCCTTCATCATTGACACACAGCAGCTGTGTGTATTATCTACAAGATGCACTGTAGAAACTCACCAAGGCTCCTTAGGCGGCACCTTCCAAACCCACAACCACTATCATCTAAAGGACAAGTTCAGCAGATACCTGGGAACACCACCGCCCGCCTGCAAGTTCCCCTTCAAGTCACACACCATCCTGACTTGGAAATATATCACCATTCCTTCACTATCACTGGGTCAAAATCCTGGAACTCCCTCCTCAACAGCACCATTCTTCCCAAAGCATGTCTTGCTTCCAGGCAGCTGTTGCCCACCTCAGGTACTGCAGCGGTTCAAGGCGGCAGCTTACCACCACCTCCTCAAGGGCAACTAGGGATGGGCAATAAATAGAGTTATAGAGGTTTACAGCATGGAAACAAGCCCTTCGGCCCAACTTGTCCATGCCGCCCTTTTTTTAAAAAAAAAACCCTAAGCTAATCCCAATTGCCCGCATTTGGCCCATATCCCTCTATACCCATCGTACCCATGTAACTATCTAAATGCTTTTTAAAAGATAAAATTTGACCTGCCTCTACTACTGCCCCTGGCAGCTTGTTCCAGACACTCACCACCCTCTGTGTGAAAAAATTGCCCCTCTGGACACTTTTGTATCTCTCCCCTCTCACCTTAAACCTATGCCCTCTAGTTTTAGACTCCCCTACCTTTGGGAAAAGATATTGACTATCTACCTTGTCTATGCCCCTCATTATTTTATAGACCTCTATAAGGTCACCCCTCAGCCTCCTACGCGCCAGAGAAAAAAGTCCCAGTCTATTCAGCCTCTCCTTATAACTCAATCCATCATGTCCCGGTAGCATCCTAGTAAATCTTTTCTGCACTCTTTCTAGTTTAATAATATCCTCTCTATAATAGGGTGAGCAGAATTGCACACAGTATTCCAAATGTGGCCTTACCAATGTCTTGTACAACTTCAACAAGACGTCCCAACTCCTGTATTCAATGTTCTGACCGATAAAACCAAGCATGCCGAATGCCGCCTTCACTACTCTGTCTACCTGTGATTCCACTTTCAAGGAGCTATGAACATGCACTCCGAGATCTCTTTGTTCCATAACTCTCCCCAACACCCCACCATTAATTGGGTAAGTCCTGTCCCAGTTTGATTTACCAAAATGCATCACCTCGCATTTATCTAAATTAAACTCCATCTGCCATTCGTCAGCCCATTTGCCCAATTGATCAAGATCCCATTGCAATCCGAAATAACCTTGTTCACTGTCCATTATGCCACCAATTATGGTGTCATCTGCAAACTTACTAACCAGGCCTCCTATATTCTCATCCAAATTGTTAATATAAATGACAAGTAATAGTGGACCCAGCACCGATCCCTGAGGCACACCACTGGTCACAGGCCTCCAGTTTGAAAAACAACCCTCTACAGCCACCCACTGGCTTATCATAGAAATCATAGAAACCCTACAGTGCAGAAGGAGGCCATTCGGCCCATCGAGTCTGCACCGACCACAATCCCACCCAGGCCCTACCCCCACATATTTTACCATCTAATCCCTCTAACCTACACATCCCAGGACTCTAAGGGGCAATTTTTCAACCTGGCCAATCAACCTAACCCGCACATCTTTGGACTGTGGGAGGAAACCGGAGCACCCGGAGGAAACCCACGCAGACATGAGGAGAATGTGCAAACTCCACACAGACAGTGACCCGAGCCGGGAATCGAACCCGGGACCCTGGAGCTGTGAAGCAGCAGTGCTAACCACTGTGCTACCGTGCCGCCCCGGCATCAAGCCAATTTTGTATCCAATTGGCTACCTCACCCTGGATCCCGTGAGATTTAATGTTATGCAACAAGCTACCATGCAGTACCTCGTCAAATGCCTTGCTAAAGTCCATGTAGACAACATCAACTGCACTACCCTCATCTACCTTCTTGGTTACCCCTTCAAAAAACTCAATCAAATTTGTGAAACATGATTTTCCACTCACAAAGCCATGCTGACTGTTCCTAATCAGTCCTTGCATCTGTAAATGCCTATAGCTCCTGTCTCTCAGAAAACCTTCTAACAATTTACCCACGACAAGCGTTTGCCTCACCGGTCTGTAGTGCCCGTGCTGTTCCCTACAGCCCTTCTTAAACAAAGGTACAACATTTGCCATCTCTAATCTTCAGCTTGTTGATGATTCAAATATCTCTGCTAGGAGACCCGCAATTTCCTCCCTAGCCTCCCACAATGTCCTGGGATACACTTCATCAGGTCCCGGGGATTTATCTACCTTGATGCACTTTAATACTTCCAGCACCACCACCTCTATAATATGTACACTCCTCAAGACATCATTATTTATTTCCCCAAGTTCCCTAACAACTGTACATTTCTCAACAGTAAATACTAATGAGAAATATTCATTTAGGATCTCGCCCATCTCTTGTGGATCCATACAGATCCTTAAGAGGCCCTATTCTCTCCCTACTTACTCTTTTGCCCTTTATGTATTTGTAAAAGCTCTTTAGATGTTCCTTTGCATTATCTGCCAAAGCAATCTCGTGTCCCCTTTTTGCCCTCCTGATTTCTCTCTCAACTCTACTCCAACACCCTCTATACTCTTCAAAGCATTCACTTGATCCTAGCTGCCTATGCATGTCCTCATAGAAACCCTACAGTGCAGAAGGAGGCCATTCAGCCCATCGAGTCTGCACCGACCACAATCCCACCCAGGCCCTACCCCCACATATTTACCCGCCAATCCCCCTAACCTATACATCCCAGGACTCTAAGGGGCAATTTTTAACCTGGCCAATCAACCTAACCCACACATCTTTGGACTATGCCACCTCCTCCTCCTTCTTCTTGACCGGGGCCTCAATACCCTGAGTCATCAAGGGTTCCCTACTTCTACCAGCCTTGCCTTTCATTCTAAAAGGAATGTGCTTACCCTGAACCCTGGTTAACACACTTTTGAAAGCCTCCCACTTACCAGGCGTCGCTTTGCCTGCCAACAGACACGCCCAATCAACTTTTGAAAGTTCCTGTCTGATATCACCAAAATTGGTCCTGCTCCAATTTAGAGAACAAAGAAAATTACTGCACATGTACAGGCCCTTCGGCCCTCCATGCCTGCACCGACCATGCTGCCCGACTTAATTAAAACCCCCTATCCTTCCGAGGACCATATCCCTCTATTCCCATCCTATTCATGTACTTGTCAAGACGCCCCTTAAAAGTCACTACCATATCCGCTTCCACTACCTCCCCCGGCAACGAGTTCCAGGCACCCACTACTCTGTGTAAAAAGTCTGCCTCGTACATCTCCTTTAAATCTTGCACCTTGCACCTTAAACCTATGCCCCCTAGTAATTGACTCTTCCATCCTGGGGAAAACGTTTCTGACGATCCACTCTGTCCATGCCTCTCATAATCTTGTAGACTTCTATCAGGTCTCCCTTCAACCTCCGTCGCTCCAGTGAGAACAAACCAAGTTTCTCCAACCTCTCCTCATAGCTAATGCCCTCCATACCAGGCAACATCCTGGTAAATCTTTTCTGAACCCTCTCCAAAACCTCCACATACTTCTGGTAGTGTGGCGACCAAAATTGAACACTATATTCCAAGTGCAGCCTAACTAAGGTTCTATAAAGCTGCAACATGACTTGCCATTTTGTAAAGTCAATACCCCGGCCGATGAAGGCAAGCATGCCGTATGCCTTCTTGACTACCTTCTCCACCTGCATTGCCACTTTCAGTGACCTGTGTGCCTGTACACCCAGATCCCTTTGCGTATCAATACTCTTAAGGGTTCTGCCATTTGCTGTATATTTCCTACCTGGATTAGACCTTCCAAAATGCATTACCTCACATTTGTCCAGATTAAACTCCATCTGCCATCTCTCCGCCCAAGCCTCCAACCGATCTATATCATGCTGTATCCTCTGATGGTCCGCAAATCCAACAATCCTTGTATTGTCCGCAAACTTACGAATCAATCCAGTTACATTTTCCTCCAAATCATTTATATATATATATATTACAAACAGCAAAGGTCCCAGCACTGATCCCTGAGGAACACCACTTGTCACAGCCCTCCATTCAGAAACGCACCCTTCCACTGCTTCTTTGACCGAGTAAGAAGTTTAACAACACCAGGTTAAAGTCCAACAGGTTTATTTGGTAGCAAAAGCCACACAAGCTTTCGAGGCTCTGAGCCCCTTCTTCAGGTGAGTGGGAATTCTGTTCACAAACAGAACTTATAAGACACAGACTCAATTTACATGAATAATGGTTGGAATGCGAATACTTACAACTAATCCAGTCTTTAAGAAACAAAACAATGGGAGTGGGGAGAGCATCAAGACAGGCTAAAAAGATGTGTATTGTCTCCAGACAAGACAGCCAGTGAAACTCTGCAGGTCCACGCAACTGTGGGAGTTACAAATAGTGTGACATAAATTCTGATTCTAGGATCGCATGATAAAGACTCAGGAGGAAAAAAGCAGAAATATTTATGTGAAATAGTGTGACATAAACCCAATATCCCGGTTGAGGCCGTCCTTGTGTGTGCGGAACCTGGCTATCAGTTTCTGCTCCGCGACTCTGCGCTGTCGTGTGTCGCGAAGGCCGCCTTGGAGAACGTCACACTATGTCACACAAATGTCACACTATTTCACATAAATATTTCTGCTATGTCACACTATTTCACATAAATATTTCTGCTTTTTTCCTCCTGAGTCTTTATCATGCGATCCTAGAATCAGAATTTATGTCACACTATTTGTAACTCCCACAGTTGCGTGGACCTGCAGAGTTTCACTGGCTGTCTTGTCTGGAGACAATACACATCTTTTTAGCCTGTCTTGATGCTCTCCCCACTCCCATTGTTTTGTTTCTTAAAGACTGGATTAGTTGTAAGTATTCGCATTCCAACCATTATTCATGTAAATTGAGTCTGTGTCTTATAAGTTCTGTTTGTGAACAGAATTCCCACTCACCTGAAGAAGGGGCTCAGAGCCTCGAAAGCTTGTGTGGCTTTTGCTACCAAATAAACCTGTTGGACTTTAACCTGGTGTTGTTAAACTTCTTACTGTGTTTACCCCAGTCCAACGCCGGCATCTCCACATCTTTGACCGAGCCAGTTTTGTATCCACCTTGCCAGCTCACCTCTGATCCCATGCGACTTCACCTTCTGCACCAGTCTGCCATGAGGGACCTTGTCAAAGGCCTTACTGAAGTCCATGTAGACAACATCCCTCATCAATCATCTTCGTCATTTCCTCGAAAAACTCAATCAAGTTTATGAGACACGACCTCCCCTTCACAAAACCATGTTGCCTCTCACTAATACGTCCACTTATTTCCAAGTGGGAGTAAATCCTGTCTTGAAGAATCCTTTCCAACAATTACCCTACCACTGATGTAAGGCTCACCGGCCTGTAATTATCTGGATTATTCTTGCTACCCTTCCTAAACAAAGGAACAACATTGGCTATTCTCCAATCCTCTGGGACCTCCCCTGTAGCCAGTGAGGATAGAGTTTTCTCTCAAGGCCCCAGCAATTTCCTCCCTTGCCTCTCTCAGTATTCTGGGGTATATCCCATCAGGCCCTAGGGACTTGTCTACCTTAATGTTTCTCAACAACCCCAATACCTCCTTTTTGATCTCAACATGACTCAAACTATCTACCCATCTTTTCCCAGACTTATCATCCACCAAGTCCTTCTCTTTGGTGTATACTGACGCAAAGTACTCATTTAATACCTCGCCCATTTCCTCTGGCTCCGCGCATAGATTCCCTCCCTTGTCCTTGAGTAGGCCATTCCTTTCCCTGGCTACCCTCTTGCTCTTTATATATGTATAAAAAGCCTTGGGATTTTCCTTAATCCTGCAGGTCAATGCTTTTTCATGACCCCTTGTGGCCCTCCTTACTCCTTGCTTAGGTTTCTTTCTACTTTCCTTGTATTCCACACTTGCCTCATGCGTTCCCAGCCTCTTAGCTTTGACAAATGCTTCCTTTTTCTCTTTGACTAGGCTCACAATATCTCTTGTTATCCAAGGTTCCCAAAACTTGCCACACTTATCCTTCATCCTTACAGGAATGTGTCGGTCCTGAATCCCTATCGACTTACACTTGAAAGCCTCCCACATGCCAGATGTTGATTTGCCCTCAAACATCTGCCCCCAATCTACATTCTTCAGTTCCTGCCTAATATTGTTGTAATTAACCTTCCCCCAGTTTAGCACCTTTAACTTGAGGACAACACTTATCTTTACCCATCAGTACCTTACAGCTTGCTGAATTGTGGTCACTGTTCCCAAACTGCTCCCCTACTGAAATTTAGAATTCTAACCTTTGGCCCAGACCTATCGTTCTCCATAGCTATCTTGAATCTAATGGAATTGTGGTCATTGGTCCCAAAGTGATCCCTCACTAACACTTCTGTCTTCTGCCCTTCCTTATTTCCCAAGAGGAGGTCAAGTTTTGCCCTCTGTCCAGTCGGGCCATCCACATACTGAATGAAAAATTCCTCCTGAATACACTCAACAAATTTCTCTTCATCCAGGCCCCTAATGCTATGGCTGTCGCATAGGGAGGAAAGCATTGAAGTATTGTTAGGGGTTTAACTGGACCTTGACAACAGTTCCTCCACAAGCCACTGTCTTGCTCAGGTCCTCCTTCTGGAAATGGTGACTGTGCCAAAGATGCAAATCTTCACCCCGAGCAGTTGTGGAGATAACATTGTTACTGAATGCCTGTGGCTACACACAATGTCTGTTGCTGCTGCTGAGCACTTACTGTACAATAACTCATCCATAAACCACATCGTTGTTCGGTAAAAATGTGATCAGGCTGAACTGTTGGTGCACCACCATCAGGTGGCCTGGTCATACTGTCTGTGCAATTGAACATGGTGAAGGCTACTAAAGGCTTTATTGCCATACCCCAGTGAAAGTTGGGAGAGGTAGGGGAGAAATGATCAATGAACTAATATTGGGGATGGTTTCCAACTGAGGCAGAGGTGGATAATTGATTACAGTGAAAGCTTAGTAGGCCTATTTATCTGCCACCAACAGGCCATGTCATCATACATTTGGGGTCAGTTAATAAAAATGGACTATTGTTCCCACTAATTGTAGTATACCCAAATATTTAATATGGAAAAGCTATCAAAGAGCTTTGCTGCCAAATATACCAGCTTTTCTCGCACCATTTTCTGACGCTGCCATCTATTGAAATCCTGGGGGTTGCCATTGACCGGAACATAAGAACATAAGAAATAGGAGCAGGAGTAGGCCATCTAGCCCCTCGAGCTTGCCCCGCCGTTCAATAAGATCATGGCTGATCTGATAGTGGCTTAGTTCCACTTACCTGCCCGCTCCCCATAACCCTTAATTCCCTTATTGATCAGAAATCTATCTACTTGTGACTTAAACATATTTAACGAGGTAGCCTCAACTGCTTCAATGGGCAGAGAATTCCAGAGATTCACTACCCTCTGAGAGAAGAAGTTCCTCCTCAACTCTGTCCTAAACTGACTCCCCCTTATTTTGAGGCTGTGTCCTCTAGTTCTTGTTTCCTTTCTAAGTGGAAATAACCTCGCTGCTTCTACCCTGTCTAGCCCCTTCATTATCTTATATGTCTCTATAAGATCTCCCCTCAGCCTTCTAAACTCCAACGAGTACAGGCCCAATCTACTCAATCTCTCCTCATCTCCGGTATCAACCTGGTGAACCTTCTCTGTACTCCCTCCAAGGTCAATACATCCTTCCGCAAATAAGGGGACCAAAATGGCACACAGTGCAATTGAACATACTGAGGTTATAGCAGTTCAGAGGCAGGCGGTTCAGCAATGGGAGTAACTCATCTCTTGTCTCCCCAAAGGCGATCTACAATTCAGGAATGTGATAGAATACTCCCCCCCACCCACCCCCCAGCCCCCGCCTGGATGAGTGCAACAACCCTTTAAAATCTCAACACCATCCAGGACAAAATAGCCTAATTGACTGGCACCCCGTCTACCACCACCATAAACCATTCACTCCACCGCTGACACGCAGAGGTAGCAGTGAGTTCCATCTGCAAGAAATCACCAAAGCTCCTTCCAAATCCATAACCTCTACCATCGAAAAGGACAAGAACAGCCGATACCTGGGAACACCACCGCATAGATGTTCCCTCCAAGTCACTCACCATCCTGACTTGGAAATATCTCGCCGGTCCTTCACTGTCGCTGGGTCAAAATCCTGGATCTCCCTCCCTAACAGCACTGTGGATGTATCTGCACCACAGGGACTGCAAATGGTTCAAAAGGAGCTCACCACCACCTTTTTGAGGGCAATTAGTCAGCGATGCCCGCATCCCGTGAATGTATTTTTAAAAAATCCTTTATCCTTATTGTGCATGGAAATGTTGTTTCTTCTCCCATGATAGAGATCATGTAACTGATCTTCAAACCCAGTTTAAAGCATGGCTCTTGGAGCCTATGGCTGGGTATGTAGCATCAATTGTAGGGATAGTAAATTGGAAAATCGCTACATCTTAACCATTCGTACAAGTCTCACACCTTAGCTGTGTAAAGGTCTAAACTCCCATTGCCCTGGTTCACATTGGATTCCAGTGGCTCCCTCTTGCATTACAAGTTAACTTGAAAATCTTTATCCTCATCCGTATGCCTTGTTGGCGGAAATCTCCTATATGCTGTCTCTTTGTGCTCCTCGGAGACGCCATGTTCCCTCTGTTCTCTGCTTCATTCTTGATGTTCAGCATGTTTTGCATCAATGTGACCCTGCTTGCTGGAACACTCTTCCAAAATCCTTCTGCCTTACCTTCTCCCTCCTATACCAAAGCATGCTTTTCCCTTCATTGACTTGTTCAGCTCTGCTTTTTAGCTTTTTGGTGTCCATTCCATTCTCCAGTTAACTTGGACATGTTTATTTCAAGAGGAATGCATGTGATACTTGTGTTAACAGAGTGGGCCAAAATGATTGACCGCGACGTACTTTGCATTAATCTGAGATTAACGCAGATTATAAAGAGAGATGTGTAGACCCAAATTGGAAAATTTCTTTGTGCAAACCAGGAATCTCACTATTTGTATATTAGATTTTCCTCCCCTTCCTACTTTTAATACGGGCGGCACGGTGGCACAATGGTTAGCACTGCTGCCTCATAGCGCCAGGGACCCGGGTTCAATTCCTGGCTTGGGTCACTGTCTGTGCAGAGTCTGCAAATTCTCCCCGTGTCTGCGTGGGTTTCCTCTGGGTACTCCGGTTTCCTCCCACAGTCCAAAGATGTGCGGGTTAGGTTGATGGACCATGCTGAATTGTCCGTTAGTGCCCCAAGATATATAGGTTAGGGAGATTAGCGCGGTAAATACGTGGGGTTACGGGGTAAACCTGGGCATGAGTCGGTGCAAACTTGATGGGCCAAATGGCCTCCTTCTGCACTGTAAGGATTCTATGATTCTATTTTGACTTGTCTATTCATTTTTATCAAATATCATGAACCAGTGCTGCATTAATAAGAGTTTGATCCTTGTAAGTTTGATCACTGGATCCTAAAACTAATTTTTGTCGTATGATGGTAACTTGAACGTTAACATCTGATTATTCCTGCAATATAACTAATTTCACTTTACAGGGATATAAAACGCTGTAATTCAGCTGAGGTTAAAACAGCTATGAGGACATACCACACTCAAATAAAATCAAAATATTGTGGTTAGGTGCACAGGTTAGAACATTTGCCCTTATGATAAAACAAGTCTTTTGCATTGTAACTTCATCAAGATTATAGAACATAGAATATAGAACATTACAGTGCAGTACAGGCCCTTCGGCCCTCGATGTTGCGCCGACCATTGAAACCAATCTAAAGCTCATCTAACCTACACTATTCCAATATCATCCATATGTTTATCCAGTGACCATTTAAATGCCCTTAATGTTGGCGATGCATATAATAATCTAATATTTTACAGAAAGGATTGATTGATGTTCCTAGATTTGAATGTGACCAATAAATATCAAATGCAAGTCAGACTGGGGTTCGGTTGGTAACATTCCCATCTCTTAGTCGGAGGTTGTGGCGTCAAGTCCCATTACAGACCTTAAGCACAAAAGTCAAATCCAACACTCCAGTGCAGTACTGCGGGAGCGCTGTACAGGTGGAGGTGCCTTCTTTCAGTTAAGATGTTAAACCAAATCCTCGTGTAGTCTTTCAGCTGAATATAAAAGGTTCCGTGGCACTATTTTGCAGAATAGCTGGAAGTTATCCCTAAGATAAACGCAAAATAGTACGGATGCTGGAATGTGAAACAAAAACAGAAAAATGCTGGAAAACCTCAGCCGATCTGACAGCATCCGTGGAGAGAGAGTACAGCCAACATTTCAAATCTAGATGATCAGAGTTGACGAGGGGTCATCTAGACTCGAAACATTGGCTCTATTCGCTCTCTTCACAGATACTGTCAGACCTGCTGGGATTTTCCAGCACTTTTCTGTTTTCGTGGGAAGTTATCCCTAGTGTCCTGGCTGATATTTATCCCACAACCAACAGCACAAAAACAGATGATCACATTGCTGTTTTCTGGGAGCTTGCTGGGCATAAATTGCCCTATCTCCTACAATCCAAAAGTGAGTTCACTTCAAAAAAAAAAGTCCTTTATTGGCTGTGAAACATGTTTGGGGTGTCCTGAGGTAATGAAAGGCGCTCCATAAATGCAATTCTTTCACCATGGGCGGCACAGTGGTTAGCACTGCTGCCTCACAGCTCCAGGGACCCAGGTTCAATTCCGGCCCCGGTTCACTGTCTGTGTGGAGTTTGCACATTCTCCCCGTGTCTGTTTGGGTTTCCTCCGGGTGCTCCGGTTTCCTCCCACACTCCAAAGGTGTGCGGGTTAGATGGATTGGCCATGCTAAATTGCCCCTTAGTATCAGGAGGACAACAGGGTAAATACGTGGTGTTACAGGGAAAGGGCCTGGGTGGGATTGTTGGTGCAGGCTCGATGGGCCGAATGGCCTTCTTCTGCACTGTAGGGATTCTATAATATTCTTCACCTTGGTGCTGATGTGTACAGGTGGGATCTTCCTGTTTTGCAGAAGACCGATGCAGTGACGTCCTGTTGTGTACTCACGAGGTTCCCTCTATCTTTTACAGGGCCGCTCTCTCAGGGAAAGTTCAACACGGCGGGCTCAGAGACGCAGCTTTAATCCACCCAGTTTTATGGAAGAGGACACCGTGGACTTCCCCGATGAGCTGGATACCTCATTTTTTGCGAGGGTGAGATTACGTAGCACACAGTGCAGCATGTTGAATCTGCAGCATATCCCACCATATTTGCTGTTGCCATATACTCAGCTTGGAAAATTCCCTGTCCTTATCTTGCTCTATGATTTATTCCCCCCCTTACTCATGGAAAGTATATTTCAGATTGTTCCAAAGAATTGAAGCATATGTTACGTTTGAACTGGAATTCTGAACGAAACAATGAACAGATTCACCTTTCAGATTGGAATGTGTGTGCGTTTGTCCATTTGCCAGGGTTACGCTGGGTTCCTAATGCTTTAGATCAATCAACATTGAGGTGGAGAATGAAGCCCTGGCACCAAATCCCAGGGACTGCTGCTTCTGACCCTATGTCCAAACAAGCTGACCTCCCACAATACCACAAGGTGATTTCCTTTATTTAGGACACCCAAAGGCATCGGCAGTGAGCGAGGGGGCTGTTGAATGCTCTGAAGGAACTATAATTGTTTTTGATGTAAGGCGCAAGGTAACCTTTTGGTAAAGGACCATTGGAGCGAAATGAACAAAGTTTTTCAACGAAGGCTGGGTCCACAGCAGAGAGGGTCACCCAGGAGTCAAAATGAAAATCTCTCCTGAGACGTCTTAGTGTAAAGTATTGATTTGAAATGGGCTGTGCGTGTCTGGAACGTTGTTCAAGTGATGCAGCCACGTAATGAATGGTTTCCCAATCTGCAGAGAAAGCTGGATCTTCTGCACAGTTTGTGCTGAGTCTCCCAGCATGCTTCAAACATAAAGCTCTGCACACAGGCGCTTCAGGCTCAGTGCAGGCCTCAGACCATAATGGCTGACTGCAGGGCACTGCCATGGCCAGCATCAAGTTTTAACAGTGGATTATTAGTTCAAAGGTCACTTCAGCCTATATTATGCATTAGGTCACAATCTAGATTTTCCCCCCGTTTATTTTTCAACGAATCAGAGATGCTTTTCCACAAATACAAGACACTACAAGGGGTCGTGAACGAAGCTCAGTCCATCGCGCAAACCAGCCTCCCATCCATTGACTCTGTTGGGGCGGCACGGTAGCACAGTGGTTAGCACTGCTGCTTCACAGCTCCAGGGTCCCGGGTTCGATTCCCAGCCCAGGTCACTATCTGTGTGGAGTTTGCACATTCTCCTCGTGTCTGCGTGGGTTTCCTCCGGGTGCTCCGGTTTCCTCCCACAGTCCAAAGATGTGCGGGTTAGGTTGATTGGCCAGGTTAAAAATTGCCCCTTAGAGTCCTGAGATGCGTAGGTTAGAGGGATTAGCGGGTAAATATGTGGGGGTAGGGCCTGGGTGGGATTGTGGTCGGTGCAGACTCGATGGGCCGAATGGCCTCCTTCTGCACTGTAGGGTTTCTATGATTCTATGATTCCCGCTGCCTCGGAAAAGCAGCCAGCATAATTAAGAACCCCACGCACCCCAGACATTCTCTCTTCCACCTTCTTCCATCGGGAAGTAGATACAAAAGTCTGAGGTCACGTAACAACCGACTTGAGAACAGCTTCCTCCCTGCTGTCACCAGACTTTTGAGTGGATCCACCTCGCATTAAGTTGATCTTTCTCTACACCCTAGCTGTGACTGTAACACTGCATTCTCCACTCTCTCCTTTCCTTCTCTATGAATGGTACGCTTTGTATAGCGCACAAGAAACAATACTTTCCAGTGTCTACTAATATATGTGACAATAATAAATCCAATACTCCACACAGGAAAACTTATTACATTGCGGCAGTCTTGTTGTTTCCTCCTTTGCACCACTTTTAAAAAAATAATGGCCAAAACTGCTCACTATTCCAGGATCCTCCTGGACCGTGACGGTAACCTGCGACTTATCTTCTCAACTGCAAACTGTCTTCATACATCTCTCTGCCCTGCCTCCTCCACTCTCACCTCCAACAATTTATTTCTTCCGATATTTGGATACATCCAACAGCTGCCTCTGTCACTTCCCTTCCATACTCTAGCTCACAGAGCCAGACTTCCCCAAAGATCCCCACTCCCCTAATCCGGAACTTGCATTTGTCTCCCCTCGGAACCTCTCCCGAACTCATCTTGTCCTCAAAAGCCACCTCCTGCTCCCTTGACAATTTTCCCACTAAACTGGAGGGATTTCCCACTAAAGTGGGATTGTGGTCAGCGCAGACTCGATGGGCCGAATGGTCCCCCTGTACTGTCTGATTCTAGGAAACTGCTGGCCACCCAATCTCCCTCCGTGGCCCCCACGTTCAATGACATTGCTACTAGTTCCCTGCCCTCAGATGGTGACCCCTCTCCTCAAAACATCAACCCTTGATCCCTCTGTCCTTGAAAACACTCACCTGATCCCAATGGATCCCTTCAATCAGGGGTCCGACCCTGCTCCAGTATTTAAACAGTTCTTATCAAAGTCACAAAAGACACCCTAAGTGACTGTGACAGAGGTAAACGTTCCGTCCTCATCCTGTCTGCAGTCTCTGACTAGGTTTGACCGCACCATCCTTCTCCACTGTTGTTCTGCTGAGTGGGCCTGCTCTCGCCTGGTTCTAATCATAGTCAGAGAATCACCTTTGATGGCTTCTGTTCCTGCTCCTGAGCCATTAGCTCTGGTGTCCTCCATAGCCCCTTTCTGTTTCTCATCGGAGTGC
This sequence comes from Mustelus asterias, assembly GCF_964213995.1. Taxonomy (NCBI): domain Eukaryota; kingdom Metazoa; phylum Chordata; class Chondrichthyes; order Carcharhiniformes; family Triakidae; genus Mustelus; species Mustelus asterias. Next base: position 15,138,658 of record NC_135823.1, read on the forward strand.
TGACCCACCCCTCTGCAATCTCATCTGTAAACACAACCTTTCCTTTCATGTACGTGGCTCTACCTCAACTCCTCCACTGCTGTAAGTTCTCAGACTGATATCCAACATCCATTACTGGATGAGCAGAAATTAGGCCCAGTTAAATATTATTCTGGCTCCTGTCGCCAGCTCCATTTACTAGCGACCAACCCCAGCCCACTCCTCGGCCACTGTGTGAGGCCGAAGCAGACTGTTTACAACTTTGGTGTCGCCTCTAACCATATATTCAAACCATCACTGAGACCACCTGTTTCCACTTCCTGAGATCTCCTGCTTCCATTCCTGCCTCAGGCCCTCTGCTGTAACACACCTCCATGCCCATGTCATCTTGAAACTCGACTAATCACTCCTGGCTGGCCTCTCACATTCTCTCCTCAGTGAACATGATGTCATCCACGTGCTAACTCGTAGCGACCTATATTCTCCTGTCATCCTTCTTCATTGTTCTCAGCTTAGCAATATCACAATTTTAAAATTCATAGTATCATAGAGACCGTACCGTGCAGCAGAGGCCTTTCGGCCCATTGAGTCTGCACTGACTCTCTGACAGTACCTTACCCAGGCTCTCTCCCCTGCCCTATCCCTGTAATCCCCCACACATTTCCCATGGCCAATCCATCTAGACTACATATCTTTGGAAGATGGATGGAAACCTGCGCAGATACGGGGAGAACGTGTAAAATACACACAGCCAGTGACCCAAGCCAGCAATCGAAGCTGGGCCCCTGGCACTGTGAGGCAGCAGTGCTAACCACTGTGCTGCCTCATCCTTGTTTTCAAATCCTTTCTTGGCCTTGGCCCTTCCTACCTCTATAATATCCTCCAGCCCAACAGCCCTCCCAGGTATCTGCTCCTCTGATCTCTTGACCATGCCTCATTTGATAGCCTGACCATTGATCAGGTACTAGTGCTCTAATTCCCTTCCTAAACCTCTCTGCCTCTTTTCCCCTCCCCCATCCTTTAAGATGCTCTGTGAAACTTATCTCTGACCAAGCCTTTGGCCGTAGTATCTCCTGTTGTGGAACAGTGTCAGGTTCTGCTTGATAATGTCCTTGTGAAGTACCTTCAGATAATTACCATGTTGAAGGTGCTATTTGTGACTGAGCATGATTTCTTTCCCAAACTGTTCTGTCTCGATATCAATTCCCCTTTGGGATGGGGTTAGTTTTCTTTCTCTCTTCCAAGATGTGTTCCACTCTGTTATTGAACCACTCTAGCAGCAGATCCGGTGCCAATTTTCCTGCATTGTCTCCTGCTCTAATTATTTATGAGGCAAACTCGAGCAGAGAAGGCTGAGCGTGCACTTTGGCAATGCTGGGAGGTTTTCTCATGGTGTTGGTTAAGGCTCCGTGCTCCAGTGCTTCATTTTAATGAATAAAGAATGAGTTGAGTGGCTAGAAATCCCAATGGACACTCTCATGAACCAGAAATTCTAAAGATGAACTTTTAGCCTGTTCAGTCACTTGGCTACTGTAATTATTTGCTTTGCCTACTGTGGATTTTTGCTCGTAGTATTTCATGGTTAGACTGCATATGATGAAAGCCTTGTGCCTCCTCTGAAACTGGGAATGCTTATGTCCACTTTGAATCATTGAATCCCTACAGTGCAGAAGGAGGCCATTCGGCCCATCGAGTCTGCACCGACCACAATCCCACCCAGGCCTTTATCCCCGTATATTTATCCCCACATATTTACCCCGCTAATCTCTCTAACCTATGCATCACGGGACACTGAGGGAGAATTTAGCATGGCCACTCCACCGAACCAGCACATCTTTTGGACTGTGGGAGGAAACCGGAGCACCTGGAGGAAACCCATGCAGACACGGGGAGAAGGTACAGACTCCGCACAGACAGTGACCCAAGTTGGGAATCGAACCCAGGTCCCTGGTGCTGTGAGGCAGCAGTGTCAACCATTGTGCCCACCGTGCTGCTCTTTGCTACCTCCTTTATCAGAGTTTAAGAAGGTTTTAATTCTGAGAGGTGCAGCTCGATCAGAGGAAATCACATTTGTAACAAGACTGCTCCAAGGGAAAAAATCATGATGGGACAGTGTCCATGATTTGTTCTGTAATTCACGTATCCCATCGCCAACATTACCCCAACAATCAGTGCTTTTTCTCAGACTCTGGGTTAAACTTGCCTGAAAGCACGTAAACAACATTGGGAGGAAACATTCCCACAATAGCTTTCCTGTCTTTCCTAATCCAATAGTCCAGCCATGCTGGCAAACTATGCCCTGTGTGGGAGACCTGTATATGCGCCCAATTGTGAGTCACACTCGGGTCTCCTGTTCGAAGCCCACTATCATCTCCATTGTACGCTTAATGAACATCTCCCTTTTAAAATCTCAGCTTGCTGCAATGTGTTCATGTACTGAATCATAGACTTCACAGAGAGATCAGCACTCTCTTCAGAACAGGCATGTGAAAAGTATAGTAAAGCAATAGTCAATGTTTTCTTTTAATGAGAGACACGATGCTCTAACCATGATGTGGAAAGGCAGAATCTCACTATTTGTAGGATTGTTTGCAGTGTTTAGCTGCAGGAGAATGTCTCCGTTAACAGCTTTGTGGAATATCAGTTTCTTTAAAGAACGACATGCAGCTTTGCACTGTTAAACGTTGAATACTAATTAGCTAGAGCAGATAGCATGATTTAAGACAATCCCCATTGCTGAGTCTGATATTGTCATTATTTGATACACAATGATGGATAAACAAGACTGGATAAACAAGAGAAAACCTATGGAACAGAATGCTGAAGAAACTCTAATTGCCGAATTTTAACGTTTATTTATTATTTATCTATCAGTCACAAGTAGACTTACGTTAACACTGCAGTGAAGTTACTGTGAAAATCCTCTTATCGCCACACTCCGGCGCCAGTTCAGATACACTGAGGGAGAATTTAGCATGGTCAATCCACTTGACGAACACGTATTTCGGACTGTGGGAGGAAACTGGAGCACCCAGAGGAAACCCACACAGACACGGGGAGAATGTGCAGGCTCCGCATAGACAGTGACACAAACCGGGAATCGAACCTGGGTCCCTGGTGCTGTGAGGCAGCAGTGCTAACCACTGGGCCACCATGCCACCCCTTTTGAGTGTTCTTTGATAGTTACAATTATCATAGAATCCCGACAGTGCAGAAGGAAGCCCATTGAGTCTACAGAGACAACAATCCCCCCCAGGCTCTATTCCCGTAAACCCACGCATTTACTCTGCTAATCCCCCTGACACTAAGGGACAATTTAGCATGGCCAATCAACCTAACCCGGCACATCTTTGGAGTGTGGGAGGAAACTGGAGCACCCGGAGGAAACCCACACAGACACAAGGAGAATGTGCAAACTCCACACAAATAGTCACCCAAGCCAGGAATCGAACCCGGGTATTGATAGCAGACAGAGAAAATTCAATAATGCTTTTCAATTTAAGAGATTATATTTTTTAGTCCATTAGAGTTTTCGTTAGGAACGTCCTCGGGACACAGTTCTGGATTTGTCAGCTTTTTTGAGATTACTTGAGCAGCAGTATTTTACTGGTGCTGAGTTTGGTGGAATGGGTTAAGCCTGAAATGAGCTGTTTATTGTGAGTACAGTCAGCACGTGGAAGCGATAAGACTGTGCTCTATCAAAACTCATCATTCTCATGCTGCAATATCTCCATCTAGTGGCATTGTGCAGCAAAGGGCAACCTCCTATAACCCAATGAGAGAAAGAGATGTGCCCGTATACAGCTCATACATAATTCACATTTAATAGTGATGGCTTGATTACTATCAAAATTTAATAGTCTTAACATTGCTGAGATTTTTCTCTCTTGAATTTGTTATTTCTTTTGGCCAGGAAGGAGTCCTCCCTGAAGAGTTGTCCACCTACCCTGATGAGGTGTTTGAACCTGCAGAGATTGCGAAGGAGGCAGAGGCTAATTCTCTCGATCAGACTGACCTGACCGGCAGTGCCTTGGACAAGAGCGAACTTGAAAAAAGTCATCTGATGCTGTAAGTTGCAGGTTTTCCACTGAGCGAGAAAAGAGTGGTCCCAACAATGGGCGTTCTGCAGGGATTGATTGTTGGGGAAAAAAGATGATTAAAACCACATCATAGTATGACCTGAAGGTTGCATTTAGTTATCATTGTATCCTAATGTAGATAAACTCTCTTGCCTGGATGGCTGGTTCATGATGCAGAGCGACGCCAACAGTGCGGGTTCAATTCCCATACCAGCTGAGGTTTTTCGTGAAGGCCCCCCCCCTTCTCGACCTTGCCCCTCGCCTGAGGTGTGGTGATCCTCAGGTTAAATCACCACCAGTCAGCTCTCCCTCTCCGAGAGAGAGCAGCTTTTGGTCATCTGGGATTATGGCGACCTTGACGTTAAGTTCTCTGAAAACGCATGTGGGTGAAATTAATTTGACTCCACTTTGATTAGCTGAAGCGAGGTACAGGCCGAAAACAGCATTGAATTAAGTGCTGTGTCTGTGCACAAATTCTTATATTCAGCGGATTTAGGTTTTCTATCTGTCTAATCAGGTGACATTTAATTTTCCTTCCAAAAATGAGTAGAAAACATCATGCGGTGTGTTTGAAAGAATCAGATTCCACCCCCTCCTCTCTCAGGTACTGAAAAACTTGAAAGTTACGATATTGTCATAATTTTATTCTGTAGGAGTATTAGTCGTACATTTAACATGACACAGAGGTTATTCAGCCCATTGAGTCCATGCTGTCCCTCTGTAGAGCTGTGAGAGTTCCTTTCCCCATGCTCCCTCCGTTTGTACTCTGCAGACCCCTTCAATCTAAAGAATAATTTGCTGCACGACTTGCCTCTGCCTCGTGAACCTCCCTCCCTCACAGGATCACGAGCTGCTGTCAGCAATCCTGAGAGCTCCTCGGCTGCCTGAGGTTTTCCAGTAATGAGAACTAATGATTCCTGCAGCACGGTGGCACAGTAGTTAGCACCGCTGCCCCTCAGTGCCAGGGACCCGGGTTCGATTCCCAGCTTGGGTCGCTGTCTGTGCAGAGTTTGCACATTATCCCCGTGTCTGTGTGGGTTTCCTCCAGGTGCTCCGATTTCCTCCCACAGTCTGATATACATGCTGGTTAGGTGCAATGGCCATGCTAAATTCTCCCTCAGTGTACCCGGACAGGCGCCGGAGTATGGCGGCTAGGGAATTTTCACAGTAACTTCATTGCAGTAAGCCTACTTGTGACAATAAGTAAAATGAAAAGGAAAATCGTGGAAAAAATGTTTCAATAGCACATTAGGAAGAAATAAAAGCATATTTTTACGAGGAAACTGGTTACATTAGAGTGGTCAAGGGTAGTCAATCGCATTCATTATTAACATGTTTAAATTTGTCAATGTTACTCTGACAAAGCCTTTGTCATTTTCTTTTATCAGCCCATTGGAACGGGGCTGGCGGAAGCAGAAAGAAGGAGCACCACCTCTGCCCAAGGTGCGCTTACGGCAGGAGGTGGTGAGTGTGAGTGGCCAGAGGAGAGGTCAGCGCATTGCTATCCCTGTAAAGAAACTACTGGCTAAGGAAAAGAGACCCTATGGACTGGGGATGGTGGGAAAACTAACGAATCGAACATACCGCAAGCGGATAGACAGCTATGTGAAGAAACAAATAGATAATATGGATGATCATCGGTAAGAATTGTACTCCAGTGTGAATTTAGAAACTTCCCGAGTGTTATTTATGAACAGCACCTTCCTGGACATTTTAGCTCTAATTCATGAGAAATTTGTTTAGAGGTTGGATTTCTCTGTTGTTGACATTTTGAGGCACTATTTAAAGTACCAGTGACCATTCCTCCATCCTAATTCATTGTTCTATTTGTGATAATGGCTCTACAGGTACTGGATTCCCTCTACTACCGAACTCAACAATTTATTTTTCATGTGTGGACCTGGACGCTAATTACAGCAGATTAGAGTGATAGACGTTTACAGCTTGGAAACAGGCCCTTTAGCCCAACTTGTCCATGCCGCCCCTTTTTTATAACCACCATGCTAGTCCCAATTGCCCACATTTGACCCATATCCCCTCTACCCATCGTACCCATGTAACTGACTAAACACTTTTTAAAAGACAAAATTGTACCCGCTTCTACTACTGCCTCTGGCAGCTTGTTCCAGACACTCACCACCCTCTGTGTGAAAAAACTGCCCCTCTGGACACTTCTGTATCTCTCCCCTTTCACCTTAAACCTATGTTTAAACGTTGCAGTCCAGTGTGATCCCATCTTTGCCCAGTGGCCAAGCACGGCATACCTAACAGGGAATATAGCTAAAAATTGGAGCCCCAGCCAAACCCCCTTCCTGCTCTACTGCCCAGACCAGTTACAGTGCCGAAGGAGGCCAATTGGCCCATTGTGTCTCTGCTAGCTCTTCAAACGAGCGCCTCGCCTGATACCATTCCCCTGCCTTCTCCCCATAACCCAACACGTTGTTCTTTCCTGATAACAGCCTCATTCCCTTCTGAATGTTTCAGCTGAATCTGCCTCCACCACAAACCTGGGCAGTGCCTTCCGAACCCTGACCATTGGCTATGTGAAGAAGTTTCTCCTCGTATCACTTTTGCTTCTTTTACTTATTGCTTTAAATCTGTGCCCCCTCATTCTCGATCCTTGCACGAGTGGGAGCAGTTTCTCCCTGTCTACTCTGTCCAGACTCCTCATGATTTTGAATATCTCTGTCAAATCTCCTCTCAGCTTTCTTTTCTCGAAGGAAAACAGTCCCAACTTCTCCAATCATCCTTCAGAACTGAAATTCCTCATCCTTGGAACCTTTTCCGCACTCACTCCAATACTTCCACATCCAGCGGGGTGGCACAGTGGTTACCACTGCTGCCTCACAGCTCCAGGGACCCAGGTTCCTTTCCGGCCTCAGGTCACTGTCTGTGTGGCATTTGCACGTTCTCCCCGTGTCTACATGGGTTTCTTCCGGATGCGCCGATTTCCTCCCACAGTCCAAAGATGTGCGGGTCGATTTGCCATGTTAAATTGACTCTTAGTGTCCAAAAATGTGTAGGTTAGGGAGATCAGCGGGGTCTATGTGGGGTTATGGGGATAGGATCAGGTGGGATTGTTGTCAATGCAGACTCAATGGGCCGAATGGCCTCTTTCTGTACAGTGGGGGTTCTATGATCTTTCCTAAAGTGCAGCACCCAGAACTGGACGCACTACTCCAGCTGAAGCTGAACTAGTGATTATACAAATTCAACATAACCTCCCTGTACTCGATGCCTCTCTTAATATTGCCTAGGCTACTGTCGGCTTCAGTAACCACGCTCTCAACCTGTACGCCACCTTCAATGATTTACATACACATCAGGGGGGTGATTCTCCCAAAATAATTCCAAGTGTCGAATTCGCGTAAAAACAGGAGTAACTCCCACTGGTTTTTTAGCAGGATTTTCAGAATGAAGCTCCCACACTCTGTGCACTCCAGAGAGCCCAAGCGTGAGCCTGAGCGTGAATCACATTGAAAATCAGCAGGGCCTATTCCCGCTGGAGAGGCCGGCAGCATGGCATTGAACGGGCCACTGTGCATGCACTGATCTGTCAGCGCCGAGATTGCCGCATGCGCAGGAGCCCCACACTGCCGGCCCCTCGATTGCTGGCCAGCCCCATGACCCCCATCACTGCCCCTCCGAGTCCCCCATCCCAGCAACCCCGATCACCCACTTCCCTCCCCCTGCCCGCCATCCACAGATCCCAATACAGAGTGGCAGTGGGTCCCTCACCCCCACCCCCACCCCCACCCCCACCAATTGCCCCCAAGAGGTCCTGTTCCCTTGGCACTGTTGGATGCCTAGTGGGCAGTGCCAAGGTGCCCCCTGGGCATTGCCACTTTGCCCCTTGGGCAATGTCAGGGGACCAGGCTAGCAATGCCCAGGAGGCACCCACCCGTCACCCCCGACCCCCTGGGGGAGCCTCAATGGCCTCTGTCCCTCCAGCGGGGTCAGCCGCCTGTTCCCCGTTACTGTGAAGCTGTTGTAAACCGTGCTGGAGTGAACCACTCCTGGGTGGGGGTGTCTAGCAGGCCCAGAGACCTCAGCCCTGGGCCCACTAATAGGATTCAAATTGAAATTTTAATTTTTAAATCAGTGCCGATTTCCATGCGAGGAGCTAATAACTCCAGAAAACTTGGAGTCGGAGACGCACAGAGGCCCAGGCCTCTGCTCGAGTGTCCTGGCCTGTTGTGTGACTACAGCAGTGCAGGCAGCTCGGAGAGTCATCCCCCGGTCTCTCTGTTCCTGCACAGTCTTTAGAATTTACCCTTTATTTTCTATGGTCAGTTGCCAATTGTAGTATTTGACTTTTCTCTGGCTGACACTGGGGATAAAACCTGGATTGAACCCGGGTCCCTGGCGCTGTGAGGCAGCAGTGCTAACTGCTGCGCCACCGTGGTTAAAAGGAATCAGGCTGAAAGCTGGTCTTCCCATGAAACTGGCTGTGCTCTGCAGATCAAATGAGTTACCATTGAGAGTTTCTGCTTCCTGCACCTGGTTACGGACCCTGGCAGAGGAACTTAAAATTGAGACATTTTAGGTGCAAAGACACCAGTAAATGTTTAAACGTTATTTATTTGATTGCTAAGAACCTGGCTACTATACGCTAATGTCAGAGTGAATAGTTCTGCATAGTCCTTCCGACATTCTGTTATTTATAATCTGGTCATTTAGATAAATGGCATTTGTATAAGTATAAATTGTTCATATAAATGACATTGATGACTAAGTTGGGGGGTGGGATTAATAAATTTGCGGATGACACAAAGATTGGCCAGGTGGTTAACAGTGAGGTGGGGAGTGTCTTGGACTACAAGAGGATATAGAAGAGATGGTCAAATGGGCGGATAAGTGGCGGATGGAATTTAATCCTGAAAAGTGTGAGGTGATACACTTTGGAAGGAGTAATTTGACAAGGAAGTACTCAATGAATGGTAGGAAACTAGGGAGTTCTGTGGAACAAAGGGACCCTGGCATGTTTGTCCACAGATCTCTGAAAGTGGAAGGGCATGTTAGTAGGGTGGTGAAAAAGGCATTGGGGACCCTTGCCTTTATCAATCGAGGCATAGATTACAAAAGCAAGGAAGTCATGTTGGAGTTGTATAGAACTTTGGTGAAGCCACAGCTAGAATACTGTGTGCAGTTCTGGTCGCCACATTATTGGAAGGATGTGATTGCACTGGATGGGGTCCAGAGGAGATTCACCAGGATGCTGCTTGGGATGGAACATTTAAGTTATGAAAAGAGGTTGGGTAGGCTTGGGTTGTTTTTGTTGGAGCAGAGAAGACTGAGGGGTGACCTGATTGATTATGAGAGACATGGACAGAGTGGATAAGGTACATCTGTTCCCCTTAATTGAAGGGTCAGTCACGAGGGGACATAGGTTCAAGGTGAGGGGCAGGAGGTTTAGGGGGGAATGTGAGGAAAAACCTTTTTACCCAGAGGGTGGTGACGGTCTGGAATGCGCTGCCTGGGAGGGTGATAGAAGCGGGTTGTCTCACATCCTTTAAAAAGTATCTGGATGAGCATTTGGCACATTGTAACATTCAGGGCTATTGTCCAAGCGCTGGCAGGTGGGACTAGGTGAGAGTTCAATTGTTTCTAATGTGATGGTGTGGACTAGATGGGCTAAAGGGCGGCACGGTAGCACCGTGGTTAGCACTGCTGCTTCACAGCTCCAGGGACCTGGGTTCGATTCCTGGCTTGGGTCACTGTCTGTGTGGAGTTTGCACATTCTCCTCGTGTCTGCGTGGCTTTCCTCTGGGTGCTCCGGTTTCCTCCCACAGTCCAAAGATGTGCAGGTTAGGTTGATTGGCCATGCTAAAAATTGCCCCTTTAGAGTCCTGAGATGCATAGGTTAGAGGGATTAGCGGGTAAATATGTAGGGATATGGGGGTAGGGACTGGGTGGGATTGTGGTCGGTGCAGACTCGATGGGCCAAATGGCCTCTTTCTGCACTGTAGGGTTTCTATGATTCTGCGCTGTATGATTCTATGGTCACTTACAGGCCCTAGACTAGACTTTTTGTTTAAAATGCTGAGTTTTGTACAGCTGTGTTAACATAACTGACCAGGTGACCAAGCTAAGGGGTATTTGTAATACAATTATTATTTTTAAATGATGTTATGAAATGCTGGGATGATTGATGCATGGTTAAATGTTTGGTGCAATGTAAATGAGTGAAACACAAGGGGGGGGAGAAAAACGCTTAAAGCATCCTTAAAAACAGTGCAATTTAGAGTGCAGTTTACACCTGGAGAGCTGTGTGTAAAGCAGAACTTCTTGGCCGCTGTTTCGGATTTTCAATAAAAAAAAGGTTCAGATATATTTGAGTTTGGAATATATTTAGTTGAGCTGGTCTGCTGTGAACATTAAGGGTTAAATAGATGGCATGGTTCAAGCAGTTCTCTCTACAAAATCAATCCCTCAGTTAAATAAGACCCATCATATAAATTTGATTACCCTGCATTAAATAGGGAAAAATATGCTACCTTTTTAAAACTTGACATACTGAAACGGAGTAAAGTTGAGTGTGCATCCAAACAGGTTCTGAATAGTGTAATTGTTAATTGAGAAAGATGGCTGCAATTTGGATTCAGTAGACTTTTGAGACAGTTGTGAATGTCCGTTTGAGAGAGTGTCCCAACAGGAAGGCTAAAAGAATCAAATTGACATGATCCGTAATTCCCCAGCTATTCCCATTTATTATCCTGGGCATGCTGCATGTTTTGTTGGTGCTCGAGGAGACAGCTGATCTACAAGGCTTGGAGCCTTCAGGAATTTTAAGACTGTGCTTGTGTTGTCATTTGTACAGTTTTGTAATGTATCAAATGGGCTTCATGTGACACATTTAACACACTGGCGTCAATATTACCCCCCCCCCCCAACCACCACCAACCTTGTCCCACCCCCACAGAGGTTTGGGATGGTTAAAAATATAAAAGTGGGGAATGCATTCGCAGCCTACTGCATACTTGCCCACAATGTGACTGGGGGCTTAATTTAAATTTAACAATTGCTGTGCGGGTTTCCTAGTAATCAGGCCACCCAACTACGGAGTGTAAGTGTCTGCTTCAACACACCTTCTCTGTAAATATTAGGACCCTGAATTACCTTGTCGAGAGGCTAAATTTTACGATAAACGCAAATTACTGCGGATGCTGGAATCTGAAACAAAAACAGAAGAATGCTGGAAAATCTCAGCAGGTCTGACAGCGTCTGTGGGGAGAGAATAGAGCCAATGTTTCGAGTCTAGATGACCCATCGTCAGACACTCTGACGAAGGGTTATCAAGACTGCAAACGTTGGCTCTATTCTCTCCCCACAGATGCTGTCAAACCTGGGGAGATTTTCCAGCGTTTTACATGAACTAGATTGTCAAATGTTGAAACGATGAGTTCAATGCAATTTGATGGATCGCTAACAGTGGCTCCCTTTTCCTTTACAGGCCATTTTTCACGTACTGGATTACATTTGTTCACATGTTGATCACGATCCTAGCAGTGTGTATCTATGGAATTGCTCCAATAGGATTTTCTCAACATGAAACTGTAGATTCAGTAAGTAATAGATCAAACACAAAGCAACCTCTTACATACCCAGCACCAGCTAACAATTCTCAAAGGCCATTTGTTTTTGAGTGACCACATATTATGTTCTGTTTGGGAAAAAAAAAAATTCACATCTATATGATTTGTCAACTGCATAAATATTTTATTACTCTCCTATTATTTGGACTATTTAATATTCACCTCTGATCATGAATTTTTTGTGTCTTTTTTTTGATCCTTGTAAAATTAAGTACGGCTGTGTTGTTAATGAAACATCTCATTAACTATGACTGTAAGAAATGCTGATTTTTCCTTATCCAGCATCTGTGAACATATTTAAACAAATTAACTAACAGGTCACAGCAAATTACATTCAGGGAGTTCCGCAATATATTTGACATATTTCAACAATGTTTACCCAGATCGTTTTCACGCACAGATCTATATTAAAATTAGCGGGAATTTGCAGTCACATCCGCCCCAAGTTCAGAAATTCCCGCCCAAGGTCAGTCAATCATCGAATAGAATCATAGAAATTCTACAGTGCAGAAGGAGGCCATTTGGCCCATCGAGTCTGCACTGTGCACAATCCCACCCAGGCCCTATCCCCGTAGCCCCACGTATTTACCCAAGCTAGTCCTTCTGACACTAAGGGGTAATTTAGCATGGCCAATCCACCTAACCCGCACATCTTTGGACGATGGGAGGAAACCGGAGCATCTGGAGGAAACCCACGCAGACACGGGGAGGATGTGCAAAACCCCACACAACGGACTTTAAAATGTTCGGTCAAATTTTCCCTCCCCACCCACGATGGTTCCCGCGACGGGCGGGACTGGAAAATTTACTCCAATATATCTCATTTCTTTGATCCCTCAGCAATCTACAGTTTGTTAGAAAAGGAAGTTTAATATTTTCTTGCAGGTTATGTGAACGGGAAGGGTTTAATATTCCTCTTCCAACAGTACCTGAATTTGGATGATGCAGCATCAAGACAGATTTCTTTCATTGCCAAGCGGTGATAGGGAAGCGGGACCTGGGAATCTAACTAATAACATTGAATCATAGAATCCCTACAGTGCAGGAGGAGGCCATTCAGCACATCGAGTCTGCACCGACCACAATCTCACCCAGGCCCTTTCCCTGTAACCCCATACATTTACCCTGCTAATCCCCCTGACACTAAGGAACAGTTTAGCATGGCCAATCCACCTAACCCGCACATCTTTGGGCTGTGGGAGACGGAGCACACGGAGCAAACCCACGCAAACACGGGGAGAATGTGCAGACTCCACACAGACAGTGACCCAAGCTGGGAATTGAACCCGGGTCCCTGGCGCTGTGAGGCAGCAGTGCTAACCACTGTGCCACCCGATCATGGCTGGTCTGATTGTGGCCTCAGCTCCACTTTCCTTCGCCCCACCATTCCCCTTCGCTGAACTAACCCAGCCTTGACCATTTTCAATAACTCAGACGCCACTGCTGTCTGGGGAAGAAACTCCCAGAGACTAACAACCCACTAAGAGAAGAAATTCTCCTCATCTCTTTCAAAAGACGTGCAGGTTAGGTGGATTGGCCATGCTAAATTGCCCCTTCGTGTCCCAAGCTGTGCAGATTAATTTGATTGGCCGTGCTAAATTTAAAAGTTTGTTTATTTATTAGTCACAAGTAAGACTTACATTAACACTGCAATGAAGTAACTGCGAAATTCCCCTAGTCGCCAGAGTCCGGCGCCTATTTGGGTCAATGCATCTAACCAGCACGTCTTTCAGAATGTGGAAGGAAACCGGAGCACCCAGAGAAAACCCCTGCAGACACGGGGAGAATGTACAAACTCCACACAGACAGTGACCCAAGCCGGGAATCGAACCCAGGTCCCTGGCACTGTGAGACAGCAGTGCTAACCACTGTGCCACCCTTATTGCCCCTTAGTGTCCCAAGATGTGCAGGTTCGGGTTGATTGGCCATGCTAAATTGCTCCTTAGTGTCCCAAGATGTGTCGATTAGGCGGATTAGAGGGGTAAATATGCATGGATACGGGAATAGGGCCTCGGTAAGATGCTCTATCAGAGAGACAGTGCAGACTCAATGGGCCGAATGGCACTGTAGGGATTCTCTGATTCAATTTGGTTTGCAGAACCATTGTATCTTTCAGTCTTGTGGGGGCGGAAGATAGTTTGTGGTGGCAGACAGAACCACTCCTTCCCCCACGCCACAAATCTTCCACTGGTGTCAGACCCAGCCCACAGTGCAGTCCGTGTTTCTGGTTCACTGCGGTTGTGTTATTGATTGTGTTCTCATTCTGACGCGCGTCTGATTTTGCTTTACGTTTGTTATCATGGATTTAATCATTTTCATTTGCTTTCATAGATTTTAAGAAATAAAGGTGTCTATGAAAATGTTAAATTTGTGCAGCAAGAAAATTTCTGGATTGGACCAAACTCTGTGAGTGAGTTTGAATTCTGTTTAGAAGCTTTTTGTTGAATTTCTATAAGTAGCATGGTAATTACAACCATAGTTAATCTCTGGAGTAATGAACTATTGCATCGATATATTCAGTTTTTAAAATAATGTTCAGTTTATCTATCTTGGATTTGGTGGTTTCTGCTCCTGAATTTCTGTACATCGAGAAGTGCCTGAAAGTTCAGCCGTCCTTCAGGTGCTAAATGACTTTCTGAGCCAGCAGGCAGGACGCACACTCCAGTAAATGTGCTGTTCACCATGGTGGAAAAGGCCAAAGATTGGGCTTGCAGTTCCCCTGCTTGAAACCAGCCTTCAACCCCTTACAAATATAAATTAGAGCATGTTTGAGCTATACCACCCCCAACACCACCACCCGCCCTGCACTGTAATCGTACACTTATACACTATATTCATGCACTGTAATAATACACTGTAATCACACGAATGCACTGCAGTCCCCACGCTGTGACTCCGCACTCCATTGTGACTCACTTGTGGGTGCTGGAAATTACTTATAATCACTCGGAGGACCCTGTCCTTTGTAAACATAAAGGACATGTTCACACAATGTGCCTTTTTTTTGAATCAACCAAAAGCTTGGAGGCAGCCATTCCCTGGTTCATTCCCCAGGACAGTATCTGGACCAATCATAGACTTGCCTGTTTTGAATTTAAGCAAAAGCTTGGCTGTTAACTGTTCCATGGCGCATTCTGAATGGCGGCAACACTATCGCAGATCAGAGTCCACTAGCTAACCAATTAGCACGCACTTTTCATAAAGTATAAATTATTGCTCCCTTTGAGATTTTGATATTCTTGCGGTTCTGATGAGTGCAAGGTGAAAAACTTTGAAAGCTTGTTTTTTCAACAGTATTATTTTATTTCTTCAAACCCTAACCACTAGATCTTAACTGCCAAGTATGCAGTGGAAACAAGAACATTATCATTGGCTGGTTTGGCCAATGCAATTTAAAACTTGTAATATTCTGTCCAAGATGCAATACGAAGCTGAAATGAATGCTTGCATACATTGACAAGCAAAGGTGATCATCTTGTTCTCCCTCCTATTGCATGTTGGCCTGTGTAACTCGATGATCTTCCATGCCACATTCAAAATGGACGCTATTGTGTCCCTCATAGATACTCCCTCTCCATTGAATTGATGATTAAACGGGGCTTTTGATTGATTCTGCCATCATAGAATCCCTACAGTGCAGAAGGAGGTCGTTTGGCCCTTCAAGTCTGCACCAACCACAATCCCACCCAGGCCCTATCCCTGTAACCCCATGCATTTACCCTAGCTAGCCCCAGACACTAAGGGGCAATTTAGCATGGCCAATGCATCAAACCCGCACATCTTTGGACTGTGGGAGGAAACAGGAGCACCCGGACGAAACCCCCGCAGACACGGGGAGAATGTGCAGTCTCTGCACAGACAGTGACCCAAGACAAGAATTGAACCCGGGTCCCTGGCGCCATGAGGCAGCAGTGCTAACCACTGTGCCATCATGCTGCCCCCATGACCATGTTATTCTTATTGCAGGAAGCCTTAATTCACCTTGGAGCAAAGTTCTCTCCTTGTATGAGGCAAGACCAGCAAGTACATGAATTAATTACACTGCAAAGAGATGAGGAGAATAAATCGGCCTGCTGTGTACGGAACGACAAGTCAGGATGTGTTCAAACCTCGGAGAAAGAGTGCTCGGTAGGAACATGTTTTCCAGAAAACTGTTTAAATCACAAAGTTAAGAAAGATGCTGCCTCTTTTTCCTGGTTATTGCACAGTTTAAGGCCTTTCAGAGAAAAGGCAGGTTTAATGTGAATGAGCTATAAGCGGTGTTCCAGTCAGAGAAGAGGAGATTACACATGACACGGATTACTCTTAGCAACTATCCACAGAATGGGCATGGGGAACATTTGTGTTCCCAGGCAAAGGTGTGTGGTATAACATACACATTTCCATTATTGCTCTGGATATTCAGTTTGGCAGGATGTAACGCACATAATTACTGCCACAGAATGGGCAGCAGGGGAAGGTGGGAAAGAGAGAGATGGTCAAAGCAGTTCTTCACAAACAGACTTAACAAATTTTTTTTTCCAAGCTATATTTCGTTTATAATAGCAGTCTGTACTCTTATTTGTGAAGTCAACATAGAAGATAGGAGTAAGAGGAGGCCATTTGGCCCTTCGAGCCTGCTCCACCATTCACCATGATCATGGCTGATCATCCAACTCAAAAGCCTAATCCTGCTTTCTCCCCATAACCTTTGATCCCATTCACCCCAAGTGCTATATCCAGCCGCCTCTTGAATACATTCAATGTTTTGGCATCAACTACTTCCTGTGGTAATGAATTCCACAGGCTCACCACTCTTTGGGTAAAGAAATGTCTCCTCATCTCCGTCCTAAATGGTTTACCCCGAATCCTCAGCCTGTGATCCCTGGTTCTGGACTCCCCCATCATCAGGAACATCCTCCCTGCATCTACCCTGTCTAGTCCTGTTAAAAGTTAATAAGTCTCTGAGATCCACCCTCATTCGTCTGAACTCCAGTGAAAACGATCCTAACCTAGTCAAATTCTCCTCATACATCAGTCCCGCCATCCCCGGAATTAGCCTGGTAAACTTTCGCTCCACTCCCTCGAGAGCAAGAACATCCTTCCTCAGAAAAGGAGACAAAAACAGCACACAATACAGTAGGTGTGGCCTCACCAAGACCCTGTATAATTACAACATGATGTGGAGATGCCGGCGTTGGACTGGGGTAAACACAGTAAGAGTTTTAACAGCACCAGGTTAAAGTCCAACAGGTTTATTTGGTAGCAAATACCATTAGCTTTCGGAGCACTGCTCCTTCGTCAGATGGAGTAGAAATCTGCTCTCAAACAGGGCACAGAGACACAAAATCAAGTTACAGAATACTGATTAGAATGCGAATCTCTGATAGCCAAGTTCCGCACACATGAGGACGGCCTAAACCGGGATGTTGGGTTTATGTCACACTATCAGTAACCCCCCACAGCTTGCCTCCTGGACTTGCAGAATCTCACTGGCTGTCCTGTCTGGAGACAATACACATCTCTTTAACCTGTGCCTAATGCTCCCTCCACCCACATTGTCTGTATCTTTAAGACCTGGTTGGCTGTAGAGATTCGCATTCTAATCAGTACTCTGTAACTTGATTTTGTGTCTCTGTGCCCTGTTTGAGAGCAGATTTCCACTCCATCTGACGAAGGAGCAGCGCTCCGAAAGCTAATGGCATTTGCTACCAAATAAACCTGTTGGACTTTAACCTGGTGTTGTTAAAACTCTTACTGTAATTACAACAACACATCCCTGCTCCTGTACTCGAAACCTCTCGCAATGAAGTGTGCTCTGAACTCTCCCTCCTCCTTCCCATGTAATCGGATTGTTTCCAAGCTGTGAGGCCTTCAGCACTTCCAGAAAAGGGGAAAGATGCATAGGGCAGAATTCTGGTGAAGTGGCATTCCCTCACGCCAACTTGAATGGGCAATTTAACGTGAGGGGTGAGGAGGCTATCAGGCCTGAACTCCCAAAATGGATAATTAAATGGATGCAAATGGGGTTCCTGACTTTTAATGTCGGCATTCCCAATACGTTGTTGGTAGGGGAGGGGGAGGTGGGATGGGGAGTGCAGGGACAATCGAGTAATCAAGTGGGGAACGCCATCCCCTTGCATAAAAGCTGTTTTGGGTCTCCTGCTTGATTCACTGCCCCCCCCCCCCCCCCCCCGCCTCCCCTCTCCCCCCGCCTCCCCTCTCCCCCCTCCACCGTTTCTGCCCCCCGCCTGAAAGCAGGAGCAGAAAACCCCCTCCATTAGGTTGGGAATTTCTCCGAGTTGCTCCCAGCTCTGCCCCCGTAACTTTGTTGGGAACAACTCAAGGGTTAAATTAAATAGGGGATTCTGTATTTTAACCAATGGTGGAGAGGCAGCAGCTCCAAATCAATCTCCAACTGGATGTTTCGACACTAAAACTTGTTTGTTTTGATGGAGGTGTTTCTAAAGTCAGTCTGTGGGCACAGTGCTTTGGGATATTACAAAATGAATATCATGTCTCTTCCAGTCAACTCTTGCAGTCTGGGTGAAGTGGCCAAAGCACGAAAGTGTTCCACTACTAGCTGACAAGAGCCACCGGAATTATGGCTCAGTCTGCCATCAGGACCCAAGGTAATTACATCAAGTATTTGATTTTGAATTGATTTATTATTGTCACATGTATTGGTATACAGTGAAAAGTATTGTTTCTTGCTAGTTATACAGACAAAGCATACCGTTCATAGAGAAGGAAACGAGAGAGTGTAGAATGTAGTGTTACAGTCATAGCTAGGGTGTAGAGAAAGATCAACTCAGTGCGAGGTAGGTCCATTCAAAGTCTGATTGCAGCAGGGAAGAAGCTGTTCCTGAGTCGGTTGCCATGTGACCTCAACTTTTGTTTCTTTTTCCCAATGGAAGAAGGTGAAAGAGAGAATGCCCAGGGTGCATGGGGTCCTTAATTATGCTGGCTGCTTTTCCGAGGCAGCAGGAAGTGTAGACAGAGTCAATGGATGGGAGGCTGGTTTGCATGATGGATTGGGCTACATTCACAACCCTTTGTAGTTTCTTGTGGTCTTGGGCAGAGCAGGAGCCACACCAAGCTGCGATACAACCAGAAAGAATGCTTTCTATGGTACATCTGTAAAAGTTGGTGAGAGTTGTAGCTGACATGCCAAATTTCCTTAGTCTTCTGCGAAAGTAGATGTGTTGGTGGGCTTTCTTAACTATAATGTCAGCATGGGGGGACTAGGACAGGTTGATAGTGATCTGGACACCTACAAAATTGAAGCTTTCAATCATTTCTACTTCGTCCCCGTTGATGTAGACAGGGGCATGTCCTCCACAATGCTTCCTGAAGTCAATGACAATCTCCTTCATTTTGTTGACATTGAGGGAGAGATTATTGTTGCTGCACCAGTTCACCAGATTCTCTATCACTCCTGTACTCTGTCTCGACATTGTTTGAGATTCAACCCACTACGATGGTGTCGTCAGCAAACTTGAAAATCGAGTTGGAGGGGAATTTGGCCACACAGTCATAGGTCCATAAGGAGTATAGTAGGGGGCTGAGAACACAGCCTAGTGGGGCACCGGTGGAAGATTGTGGAGGAGGTGTTGTTGCCTATTCTTACTGATTGTGGTCTGTGGGTTAGGAAGTTCAGGATCCACTTGCAGAGTATTGTTAACCAGTATTTTTAACCAGCAGAGAAATTCTAGGTCTAAAATTAATTCTGTCACAAATGTAACCTCTCAGTATAGGTTAAAATCCATTGTATAGTAAAGCAGTCTTTAACCCAGCCATATATAGAACAGAAAAAGGTCTCCATTTTCATCTCCACTTTGTTCTGAAGTCGCTGAGTGGGGCATTGCCATCGGCCTCCATGCACCCCAGTGAGTTTCAGAGAGCAAAGTTAATAGTGACAGGTCCCTTAGAGAGTCTGGGAGCCTATTACAATGAGCTGAAAACAGTGGAATCCATAAGGATCAGTCACTACCCATGTTGTCTCCGAGCCGCTGGGAGCAGGGTTAACATTCACCCTACTGAAATTAATGTCCACGTTATTACTAATTCTTTAAATGATGACAATTTTCAGTAAATGTATTTATATTTTTTAAAATGGGAACATTAACAATTTTAGATGCAGAGTTTGATGAAGAGGAAGCCACAGGTAGGATGTAGGCAGAGGGGGACATGTCAGAATTCCCACACAGTCCCGTTCCACTGCCACGCTGAGGGTGAACATCCATTTAAATGTCAGTTTGCTACTGGGCGGCACGGTGGCACAGTGGTTAGCACTGCTGCCTCTCAGTGCCAGGGACCCGGGTTCAATTCCCAGCTTGGGTCACTGTCTGTATGGAGTTTGCATGTTCATCCCGTTTCTGCGTGGGTTTCCTCCGGGTGCTCGGGTTTCCTCCCACACTCCAAAGATGTGTGGGTTAGATGGATTGGCCATGCCAAATTCCCTTAGTGTGTTGATCGGGGGTTAGCGGGGTAAAATGCATGGGGCTACAGGGCTAGGGTATGGGGTGGGCCTGGTTAAGATGTTGGTGCAGGCTCACTGGGACTCTATGATTGGTTTTCTTAGTGTACTATTTGCTCTTACTACCCTGCTCTATCCTTCTTTCAGATTTTGCGTTGAACCTGGCTCTGTTCCTCCTCATGAATGGCCAGATGACATTACCAAATGGCCGGTAAGACCCTCCTTTAATATTTCCTCAACGTTCAACTATTCTACCTCAAAGTGCTCACTTTGCTCTCAGCTGTGGTGTTGCTACTTGTGGGCCACAGTTTGATTTTTCACTTCAACATGGTGCCTCAACACACTGATTTGATCTTAATAACAGATATTAAGGAGCTTATATAGGCGATATCTTTTAAAATCATTTGGCACTTGGGAAGCTTCGAGTTAACTCAAGAGAGCCAGCACAAATTAGTAAAAGTTAGTTTGTGTTTGACTAACCTCATTGAATTTGACAGAGAGGGTTGATGAAGGGAATGTAGTGGAAGTTGTCTATATGGACTTTTAATAAAACATTTGACTAAGTGCCACACAAAAAGCAAAATTGACCCTAATGGAGTAGAAGTGCCAGTGTCAGTTTGGATGAAGAAAATTAACTTAAGGTCAGAAAACAATAAGTTGTGGTAAATGGTTGTTTTCTTTCCAGACCAGTAGATAATGGTTTTCCCCATGGGTCAGTACTCCCTTTTTTTTGTTGCTATATGTAAATGACTTGCATCTTGGAATTTTCCCGTCCCGCCCACCACACAAAGGTCCATTGACCTCGGCGGGATTTTCCGGTCTTGGGGCGAGCGCAACTGGAAGATCCCGCCCTCAGAATTTGCAGATGATACCAAATTTGGAGTTGCAGCAAACAGTGAGGATGACACCGATTGGCTGTGGCAGTGCATAGACTAAGAATGCAGCGACGCATTTTGGAGGAAGCATCGAATGCAGCGACGCATTTTGGAGGAAGCATCGAATGCAGCGACGCATTTTGGAGGAAGCATCGAATGCAGCGAC
The DNA here is from genome assembly GCF_964213995.1 of Mustelus asterias. Classification (NCBI taxonomy): domain Eukaryota; kingdom Metazoa; phylum Chordata; class Chondrichthyes; order Carcharhiniformes; family Triakidae; genus Mustelus; species Mustelus asterias. Next base: position 15,159,810 of record NC_135823.1, read on the forward strand.
GCATTTTGGAGGAAGGGATATGGAGAGACAACAGTTCTAAAGAGTGTGTAGAGTAGAGGGGCCTGTCGGGGGGCTGGGATGGGTGGTGGGGGCTCCAATGCATATGTGTAAGAACATATTGAGGTCGTAAATAGCAAAGCATATGAGAGCTTGGGTTTCATAAATAGAGGCAAAAGCAGGGACATTGTACTGAACCTTTATCAAGCTCTTGTTAGGCCCCAACATTGCATCCAGTCTGGTCGTCATACTTCAGGAAAAATGTGAAGGCTGTTGCAAGGGTGCAGAGATTTACCGAATGGTTCACATGATGAGAGGTTTTAGCTACAAGGTCAGTTTGAAGAAGCTTGGTTTGTCCTCCTTGGAGTAAAGGAGCTTGAAGGGAGATTTGTTCAAAGTGTACTGGATTATAACAGGTTTAAATGAGACAGGCAAAGCAAAGCTTCTGATGGTACAAAGACTAGGGGGCACAGATTTAAGGATTGGGGCAATAGCTGCATAGGATATGTGGGGAATAATCTTGCCGTGCAAAACCTGGGAATGACCTCAGACACTCTGTCCCTGAGAGTGGTGGAACTGGAAACAGTGAATGATTTTGGAAGGAAGTTGGATGGACACTTGAGGGAAATAAACTTTCAGAGCTACAGGGATAGAGCGAGGCAATGAGACTGACTTGATTGCACTACAGAGAGAGCCAGCATCGACTGGATAGGCTCAAAGGCCTGTGCCATAATGGCTCTTTAACCACACCCCCTGCCCCCATATCTCATCAGGACTTCTCATTTCTTCCTATTGTGCAAAGGTTCCTGTTACAAGTCAAAATGCGAATGTTAAGTACACTGACGTATTTTGGGTGGCACAGTGGTTAGCACTGCTGCCTCACAGCGCCAGGGACCCAGGTTCAATTCCCGGCTTGGGTCACTGTCTGTGTGGAGTTTGCACATTCTCTCCGTATCTGTGTGGGTTTCCTCCGGGTGCTCCGGTTTCCTCCCACAATCCAAAGATGTGCAGATTTGGTTGATTGGCCATGCTAAATTGACCCTCGTGTCAGGGGGGTTGGCAGGGTGAGTGTGTGGGTTACAGGAATAGGGCCTGGGTGGGATTGTGATCGGTACAGACTCAATGGGCCGAATGACCTCCTTCTGTACTGTAGGGATTCTATGAAGTAGTTTGGGCATCATTATGCAATTTAGGTCTGTTAATACTTGTTGCCTTTACATTTAACCTGTGGTATGTAGTATGGATGGATGACTCTTAGAGTTCATCTTTATTTTCCTTATCAACGACTTTATAAATTCTAATTCATTGATCACTGATCTGAATCCTAATGTTGTTAACATGCAAAGATTATTAAACAACAGCCTACTGAACTGGCATCTCAGTTGCTAAGGCGCCTCTATCCACAAGAGCTTGCTAGGAATAGTTCCCCATAATAAGTAGTTAACTATATTCCAGACATAAAAACAGATGGTCAGGCAGCAAGAGAAGCACTAAGTTTCAAGTTTTTGATTTGATTTATTATTGTCACATGTATTAGTATACAGTGAAAAGTATTGTTTCTTGCATGCTATACAGACAAAGCATACCGTTCATAGAGAAGGAAAGGAGAGAGTGCAGAATGTAGTGTTACAGTCATAGCTAGGATATAGAGAAAGATCGACTTAATGCAAGGTAAGTTCATTCAAAGGTCTGATGGCAGCAGGGAAGAAGCTGTTCTTGAGTCGGTTGGGACGTGACCTCAGACTTTTGTATCTTTTTCCCGATGGAAGAAGGTGGAAGAGAGAATGTCTAGGGCATGTGGGGTCCTTAGTTATGCTGGCTGCTTTGCCTAGGCATTGGGATGTGCTGTTTAATTAAACTGCTGTAAAATGAAAACAGGAAATTGTGGAAATACTGAGCAGGTCAGGATGCATCTGTGGAGGGAGAAACAGAGTTAACATGACAGATAGTGAGCTTTGATCAGAATAGTTGAGTTAAACCGCAGGCTTGGGATATTCAGTGTTCATCAGTTCTTCATCCATCACGCTGAAATTCAGAATGTGAATGTAAATCCGTTGGAAGAGACTGCTTCATACAATCACTGCTCCTTCCGATCAACTGTGGACTGCTCAACCTCTTGTAAACTTCCACTTTTACTAACGACATCGATGATGGGTAGTATTTGGATTTTCTGATTTGATTTATTATTGTCTATTAGTATTAGTATACAGTGAAAAGTACTGTTTCTTGCGCGCTATACAGACAGAGCATACCTTTCATAGAGAAGGAAAGGAGAGAGTGCAGAATGTCGTGTTACAGTCATAGCTAGGGTGTAGAGAAAGATCAGCTTAGTGCGAGGTAGGCCCATTCAAAAATCTGATGGCAGCAGGGAAGAAGCTGTTCTTGAGTTGGTTGGTACGTGACCTCAGACTTTTGTATCTCCCCGAGGGAAGAAAGTGGAAGAGAGAATGTCCTGGGTGCGTGCGGTCCTTAATGATGCTGGCTGCTTTTCCAAGGCAGAGGGAAGTGTAGACAGAGTCAATGGATGGGAGACTGGTTTGTATGGTGGATTGGTCTACATTCACGACTTTTTGTCGTTCCTTGCGGTCTTGGGCAGAACAGGAACTATACCAAGCTGCAATACAACCAGAAAGAATACTTTCTATGGTGCATGTGTAAAAGTTGGTGAGGCAATGTTAGTGGACAATGTGATCCCAATGTTATCCTGGAAAGCGACACGCTAGGATATAGGCACACACCATGGGGCGGTATCTTACAGCTGGCCCTGCCAGCGGGATCTTCCGGTCTTGCCGGCTGCGGGTTCCCCAGCGGCAGAGGGTACAAACAATGGAAAACCCCATTGACCGTGGCGAGATCAGAATTCTGCCGCTGGACAATGGCAGGCCGCCTCCGCTGCCACGCAAGGTGCAGGTGGAAGTGGTGTAAATACCGGGCCTTGTGGGTTAAGATGTAACACAGTGAAATCAATGGTAATGGGATTCCATTTTTCGTTTTCAGATTTGCACTAAAAGTACTGCTGGAAACCACACCAACCTTCCACACCTGGACTGTGTCATCACAGGCCGGCCCTGCTGTATTGGCACCAAAGGGAGGTGAGTATATGCGTAGTTATTTCATAGAATCCGGGATGTCAAAAAACACGGGCAGCCTGATCAAACACTTCAATAAAAGAGCAGGCTGGATACCTGGTTGCAAATTGGAAATCTCAAACTCTTTTCCCCCCAAAAAAACCTTTGATGTGAAGTCAGTAGAATTTTTCAAAACTAAGGGAGATAGATATTTGGTAAGAGTATTCAGGGAAATGGAGAAAAGATCGGTAAGTGGAGTTGAAATACAGATCAGCCATGATTTACCTGAATGGGCAGTCTGGCTCAATGGACCTACTGGCCTCATCCAAGTATTCCCATCGACTGTCAGTGTCATGTTGATTGGAAAGTGTTCCTGGTTGCTCATCAGTGAGAAAATGGGATATAATTCAGGCTGGATCTGACCTGACACCAGTGCAATGTGAAAGCAGCTATGCAGAATGCTCAAACCATCTACAGAATCCAAATCACCCAGGAGCTACACTCAAAACACAGTGATCAGAGTGCGCCACAGACCTAGAGCCAGGAGCAGTCAGCTGCACGTCACATTCTGAAGCTGCTCGGCAATGGCAGGCTTGGAGATGGGCCAGAATCTTACCACCATTCACTCCGGAGGGATTTTCCCATCTGTGAATGGCGATTTGGCTGGTTGCCAAATACTCCGACCTCGCTGCAGCGGGAGTGTGGCGTGAACGGAGGAGCTTAGTTATGAGGAGAGATTGGGGAAACTGGGGTTGTTCTCCCTGGAAAGACGGAGAATGAGGGGAGACTTAATAGAGGTGTATAAAATTATGAAAGGCATAGATAGGGTGAACGGTGGGAAGCTTTTCCCCAGGTCGGTGGTGACGTTCACGATTGGTCATAGGTTCAAGGTGAAGGGGGGGAGGTTTAACACAGATATCAGAAGGACGTATTTTACACAGAGGGTGGTGGGGGTCTGGAATGCGCTGCCAAGCAAGGTGGTGGAGGCGGGGACACTGGGAACGTTTAAGACTTATCTAGATAGCCATATGAACGGAGTGGGAATGGAGGGATACAAAAGAATGGTCTAGTTTGGACCAGGGAGCGGCACGGGCTTGGAGAGCCGAAGGGCCTGTTTCTGTGCTGTATTGTTCTTTGTTCTTTAACGGAAGGTAAGATCCCACTCATGGTATTTCTGGATTCGATGAGGGAGAAATCTGTCTTTAGCAAAAAACCAAAGTCAATGGGAAATACAAACAGAAGCCCTGAAGAAGAGTCATATTTGACTTGAAACATTAAATGTTTCTCTCTCCAGATGCTGCCAGACCTGCTGAGTTTTTCCAGCATTTTCTGACATGGAGAATGAATTGGCAGAGTGTGAAACAAGCTGCTGGTTCCCTATTTTCCCATCCCACACTTCCCTCAAGGATCAGATCCACTCCTGTGATTCTGCTAGATCCTAATTTCCTCCCAAAGTGCTGTACTTCCGAGGAAGAATGGGGGTTAATGTTGATGTACTGCTGGAACTGCATCCACCATAGGCAAAATAGACAAAGACCTCCATATTGGCAACCTTGCTATCTTGCAGGCAGTTTAGCACTGACACTAACATTGTTTTTCGAATTTTTTGAGAATCATGTGCATGTGGATTTGTTTCTTTGCAACCAGGTCACCCTGCAGGTAGTGAGTATTTTCCCATGTGTTTATTCATCCACACGATGTCTCCTTTGCTTCTTGTGTGTGTGCTGGTGAAGACTTGCCCATGTTGCCCCATGCTCGAGATTTTCATATGTTGGTGTCACAGATGACAAAGGCCTGTTGTTACTGGAGGCGGCCTAGGCTGTTCCATCCTCCTTGTGGACAGTCTAAATGAGGAGAGATTGAGTGAAAGTACACAGAGGTTCGAGAAACACCTTTGGGCAACTTATCGTTTCAGAGTAACCCCTTCATCATTACCGTGGTGGAAGGTCTCTCTCTGAAATGGGCATCTGTTTTGTAGCTTGCTGTTAAGTATTTTGTACATTTCCATCAACCAGCATTCTGTAAATACCGTGAACTGTCTGTACTGTTGGCAGAAGGCAGACTCTCATCTGCTAAAGCAACAGCAGGTGCATGAGCCTTTTAGGTTGGACTTTCTGTAGTTCAGATCATGGAGAACATTAATTGTCAACTCCAGATATTTGCAGAGAGTAAAGAAGTAAGTTTTACCTGACAGCAGATTGTCATAGAGTCATAGATGTTTACAACATGGAAACAGGCCCTTTGGCCCAACTTGTCCATGCCGCCCTTTTTTTTAAATCACTAAGCTAGTCCCAATTGCCCCCATTTGGCCCATATCCCTTTACACCCATCCTACCCATGTAATTGTCTAAATGCTTTGTAAAAGACAAAATTGTACCCTCCTCTACTACTACCTCTGGCAGCTTGTTCCAGACACTCACCACCCTCTGTGTGAAAGAATTGGCCCTCTGGACCCTTTTGTATCTCTCCCCTCTCACCTTAAACCCGTGCCCTCTAGTTTTAGACTCCCCTACCTTTGGGAAAAGATATTGACTATCTAGCTGATCAATGCCCCTCATTATTTTATAGACCTCTATAAGATCACCCCTAAGTCTCCTATGCTCCAGAGGAAAAGAGTCCCAGTTTATCCAGCCTCTCCTTATAACTCATTGTTTACAAGTCTTTGAGTGCATCAGAATATCGAAGCTGGTAACAGCAAGTGAAAGGAGATGTTGCAGAGCCTTGGCTCCCTGTTCGCTAGCTCTGCAGTTGTAAAAATGCGGTTAGCTTTATGCCTCAGCTTGTTTAGCTATCACATGCCACATTGTAAATGTTTGGATTCTTTTTACAGATGTGAGATAACATCAAGAGAATACTGTGAGTTCATGAAAGGTTACTTCCATGAAGAAGCAACACTCTGTTCACAGGTTTGAATAAACACACTTATTCTTGGCGTTGATTTCCGAGTTGTGATTGTAGAAATAGCTGTTAGCTGTGTGAAGCAGCTAAGTGAAACATAACAGGCACTGTATAATCCTGGGGTATTGCCATTAAATGGTGCCATTATCATGTGTAGGGATGCCGATACATTTTAATATTAGTCAAACAGACCTGGTCACTTCTCTTCATGGTGAATTCTCTTACAACGATGAAGGTTTGAAAATGTGAGTCGACACTAACCTGACACTTGCAAATAGCCCATTGAACTCCATTATTCCTTCGTTTACAGCAGCACAAGTTTCAGCTAGGAACAGCATTTTTTTTCATTCGTTAAGGACAGAAGAATCATAGAATCCCTACAGTGCAGAAGGAAGCCATTCGGCCCATAAAGTATGCAACAACCATTTCCCTATTCCCATAACCCTTCATATTTACCCTGCTAGTCCCCCAGACACTAGGATTAATTTAGCATGGTCAATCAACTTAACCTGCATATCTTTGGACTGTGGGAGGAAACAGGAGCACCCGGAGGAAACCCACACAGACACGGGGAGAACATGTAAACTCTACACAGTGACCCGAAGCCAGAATTGAACCGGGGTCCCTGGTGCTGTGAGGTAGCAGTGCTAACCGCTGTGAGGCAGCAGTGCTAACCACTGCGCCACCATGCTGCATATCATAGAACATAGAACAGTACAGCACAGAACAGGCCCTTCGGCCCACGATGTTGTGTCGAGCTTTGTCTGAAACCAAGATCAAGCTATCCCACTCCCTATCATCCTGGTGTGCTCCATGTGCCTATCCAATAACCGCTTAAATGTTCCTAAAGTGTCTGACTCCACTATCACTGCAGGCAGTCCATTCCACACCCCAATCACTCTCTGCGTAAAGAACCTACCTCTGATGTCCTTCCTATATCTCCCACCATGAACCCTACAGTTATGCCCCCTTGTAATAGCTCCATCCACCCGAGGAAATAGTCTTTGAACGTTCACTCTATCTATCCCCTTCATCATTTTATAAACCTCTATTAAGCCTCCCCTCAGCCTCCTCCGCTCCAGAGAGAACAGCCCTAGCTCCCTCAACCTTTCCTCATAAGACCTACCCTCCAAACCAGGCAGCATCCTGGTAAATCTCCTCTGCACTCTTTCCAGTGCTTCCACATCCTTCTTATAGTGAGGTGACCAGAACTGCACACAATATTCCAAATGTGGTCTCACCAAGGTCCTGTACAGTTGCAGCATAACCCCACGGCTCTTAAACTCCAACCCGCTGTTAATAAAAGCTAACACACTATAGGGCTTCTTCACAGCTCTATCCACTTGAGTGGCAACCTTTAGAGATCTGTGGATATGGACCCCAAGATCTCTCTGTTCCTCCACAGTCTTCAGAACCCTACCTTTGACCCTGTAATCCACATTTAAATTAGTCCTACCAAAATGAATCGCCTCACATTTATCAGAGTTAAACTCCATTTGCTGTTTTTCAGCCCAGCTTTGCATCCTATCTATGTCTCTTTGCAGCCTACAACAGCCCTCCACCTCATCCACTACTCCACCAATCTTGGTGTCATCAGCAAATTTACTGATCCACCCTTCAGCCCCCTCCTCTAAGTCATTAATAAAAATCACAAAGAGCAGAGGACCAAGCACTGATCCCTGTGGCACTCCGCTAGCAACCTGCCTCCAATCCGAAAATTTTCCATCCACCACCACCCTCTGTCTTTGATCAGACACAGTAAGAAGTTTAACAACACCAGGTTAAAGTCCAACAGGTTTATTTGGTAGCAAAAGCCAAAGGTGTGGCTTTTGCTACCAAATAAACCTGTTGGACTTTAACCTGGTGTTGTTAAACTTCTTACTGTGTTTACCCCAGTCCAACGCCGGCATCTCCACATTTGATCAGACAGCCAGTTACCTATCCAATCGGCCAACTTTCCCTCTATCCCACACCTCCTTACTTTCATCATAAGCCGACCATGGGGGACCTTATCAAACGCCTTACTAAAATCCATGTATATGACATCAACTGCCCTACCTTCATCAACGCACTTAGTTACCTCCTCAAAAAATCCAATCAAATTTGTGAGGCAAGACTTGCCCTTCACGAATCCGTGCTGACTATCCCGGATTAATCCACATCTTTCTAAATGGTCGTAAATCCCATCCCTAAGCTTTGACCCGCTTTGACAAAGGGTCATCTGGACTCGAAACGTCAACTCTTTTCTCTCCTGCCAGACTTGCTGAGATTTTCCAGCATTTTCTCTTTTAGTTTCAGATTTCAGAATCCACAGTAATTTGCTTTTATTGAGGATCGCTGTGTTCAGTCACGTGAAGACTTGAGGATGAAGCTCCCAACCTTAAGTAAACATTATCCTCGAATTGAACTGCAGCTGAACATGACAGTGACACTGCTTTAGCATTGCTTTATTGTGGTGTCTGCCACAAAGGCAAACATATTTTAGGGAGAAATTAATTCAATCCTGAGGCAGTGTTAACTGTGCTCTAGAGAGGGGAAAGGATTCTATGCAGTTTAAATTTTATTTATTGGGTCACAAGTAGGCTTACATTAACACTGCAATGAAGTTACTGTGAAAATTCCCTAGTCTCCACACTCTGGCATGGCCAATGCACCTAACCAGCACATCTTTCAGACTGTGGGAGGAAACCAGAGCACCTGGGGGAAACCCACGCAGACATGAGGAGAACATGCAAACTGCACACAGGCAGTGACCCAAGCCAGGAATCAAACCTGGGTCCCTGGCGCTGTGAGGCAGCAGTGCTAACCACTGTGCCACCGTGCTGCCCTAGTTTTTTGGTCCCACCCGCTGTCGGGATTTTCCTGTCCTGCCAAAAGTCGATGGTTTTTGGTTGGCTTGCCAGATTCACATCTGCAGCGGCAAAAGCAGTGATGCATAGTGGTCATAGCAACATGGTGTGGCCTCTGCTAGCAGTCATTTCACCAAATGGATATTTTAAATCACTTGAATTATTTCCAACTACCTTATTAGTCAGGTGGTTTCTCAGCGATTTACTCCTAGGCTGCTGTAATCTCGGCTCAGACATTGACTGCAGAATGGAAAGGTCTCAGTTTTTATACTGGATTACAAACACAATCCGTTCCTCTCATGCGCCTGGAACATGTGTTTGGATCCAACCCAAACTGATCAAAATATCTAACAAAACAGAAAATGCTGGAAATAGTCAGCAAGTGAGGCAGAATCTGTGGAGAGAGAGAGAGAAAGAGTTCACATCTGAGGCCTTTCCTCAGACCTGGGAAAGGTTAGAGTTACAATTGGATTTGAACAATTGTGAAACTTCTTCAAACTTGGCTTCCAATTTCCTCCCTTCTCTCAGTTCGGAATACAATGTGGGAAAATGTGAGGTTATGCCGGAGGAATGGAGGCGTAGACTATTCTCTAAATGGAAAAATGCTTAGGAAATCAGAAACACAAAGGGACTTGGGAGTCATTGTTCAACATTCTCTTAAGGTTAACGTGCAGGTTCAGTCGGCAGTTAGGAAAGCAAATGCAATGTTAGCATTCATGTCGAGAGGGCTAGAATACAAGAGCAGGGATGTACTTCTGAGGCTGTATAAGGCTCTGGTCAGACCCCATTTGGAGTATAATGAGCAGTTTTGGGCCCCATATCTAAGGAAAGATGTGCCGGCCTTGGAAACGATCCAGAGGAGGTTCACAAGAATGATCTCTGGAACGAAGAGCTTGTCCTGTGAGGAATGGTTGAGGACTCTGGGTCTGTACTCATTGGAGTTTAGAAGGATGAGGGGGGGCTCTTATTGAAACCTACAGGATACTGAGGCCTGGATAGAGTGGATGTGGAGAGGATGTTTCCACTAGTAGGAAAAACTAAAACCAGAGGGCACAATCTCAGGCTGAAGGGACAATCCTTTAAAACAGAGATGAGGAGGAATTTCTTCAGCCAGAGAGTGGTGAATCTGTGGAACTCTTTGCCGCAGAAGGCTGTGGAGGCCAGGTCATTGAGTGTCATTAAGACAGCGATAGATAGGTTCTTGATTAATAAGGGGATCAGGGATTATGGGGAAAAGGCAGGAGAACGGGGATGAGAAAAGTATCAGCCATGATTGAATAGCGGAGCAGACTTGATGGGCCGAGTGCCTAATTCTGCTCCTATGTCTTATGGTCTTATAGTTTCACATGGTCCACCCTAACTCCTCCTCTCCCTTCCCTGACTTCTCTGTCTCCATTCATTTCTGGTGATGTCCAGCAACAGGTATTCATTGCAAACCCACTCACCTCCGCAGCGACCTCGAATACACTTTCTCAAACCCTACACACTGTAAGCCCTCTGTTTCATTCTCCCAGTTCCTCTATCACTGCCCCATGTGTTCTGATTATGCAATCTTCTGCAACAGTGCTTCTGAGATGTCATCTTTTTCCTCCAACCGAGCATTCCCTCTACCGTGGTTGACAGGGCCTTTGATGTGTCTACCACATTTCACATATTGCTCACTCCTTCCAGGAACCATGACGCGGTTCCCCATCACCCTCACTTTCCACCTCATCAGCCTCCATATCACCAGTCTGATTCTTGGGATGGCAGGATTGTCCTATGAGGAGCGATTGGGTTGACTCGGCCTGTATTCACTGGAGTTTAGAAGAATTAGAGGGGACCTAATTGAAACATATAAAAGTCTAACCGGGCTAGACAGACTGGATGCAGGGACAATGTTCTCCCTGACCGAGGGGTTTGGAACAAGGGTCATAGTCTCAGGATACAAGCTGGGCCATTTAGGTGAGGAGAAACTTCTTCTCTGAGGGTGGTGATCCTGTGGAATTCTCGACCACAGAAGGATGAGGAGGCCATATCACTGAATATATTTGAGCAGGAATTAGATTTCTTGTAATCTAAGGTTGTCAGGCATGGGGAGAGTGCTGGAGTATATCGCTGAGATAGATTAACATTGATTTACATGTACTACTTTGAGTTTACTATGCTCATAATGTGGCCCTCTCCAAACGAAGATTGGGTGTCCATTTCTCAGAACACCGAATTTCCAGTGACATGTCATTTGTTTTCTGCCTTGATTTGATTTTTATTTGATTTATTATTGTCACATGTATTAGTAGCCTGTGAAAAGTATTGTTTCTTGCGTGCTATGCAGACAAAGCATACCGTTCATAGAGAAGGAAAGGAGAGGGTGCTGAATGTAATGTTACAGTCATAGCTAGGGTATAGAGGAAGATCAACTGAGTGTGAGGTAGGTCCATTCAAAAGTCTATTGGCAGCAGGGAAGAAGCTGTTCTTGAGTCAGTTGTTTCATGTCCTCAGACTTTTGTATCTTTTTCCCGACGGAAGAAGGTGGAAGAGAGAATGTCCGGGATGCGTGCGGTCCTTAATTATGCTGGCTTTTCCGAGGCAGCGGGAAGTGTAGACAGAGTCAATGGATGGGAGGCTGGTTTGCGTGATGGATTGGGCTACATTCACAACCTTTTATAGTTTCTTGCAGTCTTGGGCAGAGCAGGAGCCATACCAAGCTGTGATACAACCAGAAAGAATGCTTTCTATGGTGCTCTTGCTCTCACGCTGACTTCTCTGTCCTTGGCCTGTTGCTCTCCTCCAGTGAAAGTCAACATAAGCTTGGGGAACAGCACCTCATCTTTCGGTTAGACACTTGCAGGCTCCACACTGAGCTCAGCAATTTCAGACCATACTCTCTGTCTCCCATTCTGTTTCCTTTTCTTTACATGTTTTGTTTTTTCTTTTATTTCTTTCAGATAGCTGCATTCCTGCTTTAGGTACATTTTCTGTTTCTTTGTTTCTTGCCTCACCCCATCACTGTTCCCTTCAGCCCTGGAAAACTGACTTTTCCCTCTCCGGTCAGCCACCCTGTCACAAATCTTCCCTCTGCTAAAATCCTAACTCTTGTTTCCCTTTCCAACGATGATGCCAGAGACCTTGGGTGGGATTTTCCAGCCACACTCGCCCCAAGACCAGAAAGTCCCACCCGAGGTCAACAGATATTTGCATGGTCCTGTCCCGCCCGCTATGATTCCTGTGGTGGGCGGGACAGGAAAATTCCGCCCTTCACGTTTTTATTTAAGATTTCCAGCATCCCCAGTATTCAGCTTTTCTGAAAATCAGGATCTTTTGCCATGTTAATGACCTGTGGGAAATTTTGAACTTTACAGTAAATATTTGGCCTGGTTTAGTAATGCTGTTCGGTGAGAGTGTCTTATTTTCAGGGGTGAGCCTGTACCTCCCTACACGGGCTATATCATCGTTCCCACGCCTCCTTTTGTGCACTTCAGTTAATCTGACCATAGACAGAATGAAAATCCTCGTGAGGTAAAACAAAATCCAAATCTTTAAGCTACTTTATTTTATGAACAAATGAATGTACGGGGTAATCAAATCTTATTTCAGTTAATTTACCATGACGCCTTTCTTTAAGGAAGAGGAATATTATAGAATCACTACAGTGCAGAAGAAGGCCATTCGGCCCATCAGGTCTGCACCGACCACAATCCCACCCAGGCCCTATTCCCTATAACCCCACATATTTACCCGCTAATCCCCTGACACGAGGGTCAATTTAGCATGGCCAATCAACCTAACCTGCACATCTTTGGACTGTGGGAGGAAACCGGAGCACCCGGAGGAAACCCACGCAGACACGAGGAGAATGTGTAAACTCCACACAGACAGTCACCCAAGCCGGGAATCGAACCTGGGTTCCTGGTGCTGTGAGGTTGCAGTGCCAACCACTGTGCCACCGCCCATATAAACCTCAGAAAATTGCTCGGTCTTGATGATTCTGCCTTGACGTTTCCTGGTTTTGACTGGGTCTGAGCTGAAAAAAAACTGCTGAACTGACTCTTTAGATTTACTTACCGTTAATATCTCGGGGGTCATCATTGATCAAGATATTAACCAGGATTGCCACATATATCATCCATACTGGAGCACATCAGACACTGGGAATCCAGTGACAAAGTGACTCGCATCCTGAGCCCAAAAACCGTTCCATCATCTATGAGTCAAAGTTTGATGGAATATTCTCCATTTGCCTGGGTGAGTACAGCTCCAACAACACTGAAGAAGTCTACTCATTGTAGAAAGTCACCAAGGCTTCTTCAACTTTCACCATATAGAAGGACAAGGGCAGCAGAAGCTTGTGAACACAGTCCTTCCTGCCGTATTTATGTGGCTGGTCCAGTTAAATTTCTAGTTGGTAACAACCCCAAGATTAGCAATGATAGGTGACTTGATCATGATAATTCCATTATACTCTCTCTCTCTTGTTGGAGATGGTTGTTGCTTGCCAACTGTGTGGTGCAGAGGTCACACGTCACTTACTCGATCCCCAGTACCCCTAGCTGCCATGAACACTTCACATGAACCATGCCTCCTATCTTTAATATATCTAACCACCTTGCAGACAAATTCATCACTATCCAAATGCCTTCATTCATTCTTGGCTGATGGGTCTTGACTACAGATGCTAATTCCTGACACCAAATCCTGAAAAATAAATTACTCCAACAACTCTAGATGTGTATTCCTATGAATAAGAATAATTAACGGTCATCTTTGTACAACCACCTAATTGCTTGTCTTCTGTGCTCAGTTACCTGTCCTATTACGTGTATCCCAGTTGGCTACATCTTGGGAGATGGTGGCACAGTGGTTAACACTGCTGCCTCACAGCGCCAAGGACCCAGGTTCAATTCCGGCCTTGGATGACTGTCTGTGTGGAGTTTGCATGTTCTCCCCCGTGTCTGCATGGGTTTCCTCCAGGTGCACCAGTTTCCTCCCACAGTCCAAAGATGTGCTGGTTAGATGTGTAAATTAGGGGGATTAGCCATGGTAAATGCCCGGGGTTACGGGGATAGGGTGGGAACGAGGGCCTGGGTAAGGTACTCTGTCAGAGTTGGTGCAGACCTGATGGGCTGAATGGCCTCTTCTGCGCTGCATGGATTCTATAGGTGACGTCATTGATGAAGCTTTAGATGTCATGGGTAGGTGGTCTCAATCAGTTCAGGGCCTTGAGGACCCAGCTCCAGATTGTGGCATCTCATTAGCTGCAGCCAAGACTGTCAGCAAACATTTCATCCTGTATGTGAAACAGCCCATGTGCTCAATAGAATGATCACCATTTTCTGCGGATAAACTCTATGCACGTTGGAGCTGGAATTGTCCATGCTGTCAACCCTTGTGCACAAGCTGCCCCATGCATCTAGACTTTGCTGCTGTGTACCAGGCTACCACCTTTGGCAGGTTGGTCCCCAGAGTTAGCATGCATGACCTCTGGGGCTGAGCTTGTATGTGATCTTGCTGTTGGATGAGCTAACACTCGTGGTGTTTTCTTCACTTTTCCTTGCTTCCGCATGTGTACCCAGAAACTCAGCACATGAAAGCCACTCATCTGTGGCACGTTGGTTAGCACTGCTGCCTCACAGCGTCAGGGTTCAATTCTCGCCTCGGGTCAATGTCTGTGTGGATTTTGCACGTTCTTCCCATGTCTGCATGTTTTTCCTCCGAGTGCTCCGGTTTCCTCTCTCAGTCCAAAGATGTGCGGGTTAGGTGGATTGGCCATGCTAAATTGTCCCTTAGTGTCAGGGGCACAAGCTAGGGTAAATGCATGGGGTTATGGGGCTAGGCCCTGAGTGGGATTGTGATCGGTGCAGACTCGATGGACCGAATGACCTTCTTCTACACTGTAGGATTCTAGAATCTATGATCTCGCCTTCCTTCTAAATTACACACATTGCCGACCTCTGAACTGGAGTTCGCCAGGGTCAGATTGACACTGTGTCATCTGGAGATCTTTTCATTAAACTGATCGAGATGTCTCCACCTTTTCTCTATCAAAAATGAAGGAGAGGAACAAGTGAGACATGGCATCTCTAATTTTGCAAAGTGTATATAGGATGAAATACAAGACGGGGGAAGTGGATACAAAGAGAGAGAAAGTCTGCGTGACGTCTCCTCCAGTGACATTTTCTCATTCTTGAATGTTCTTATAATAATGAGATATTTTGAAATCAGGTGTGACCAGGTCAGATGCTGAGTTGCTGATCCAGAGTTCAGAAGATGCTGTTTGTTTTATTTTTGACCAGGTACATTGCATGGATGATGTGTGTGGATTGCTGCCATTCCTCAACCCTGAAGTTCCTGATCAGTTTTACAGACTCTGGCTCTCATTGTTTTTACATGCGGGGTAAGTATTTCCATTCCGATGAAGCTGAGGCCCAAACTGCAATTTCATAAACCAAGTGCACTGCGTTCATAAGTGTAAAATTTATTTAAAATCATATTTATTGTAATGTTGCTGTGTAAGATTCGAATCGACTCGTCTTGCAAAGGGAATTTTTGCTTTAAAAGTCAAGAAACACACTCCTCCCATTAATATCCTAGACCAGTATGACACTGGGAGCCCCCAATGCCTGAATGCCTCCATTTTACAATGTCATCCTTGCATTCAAGTCTTCGTGTATACAGCAAAGTAGAAAGGCCAATGTCAGCCATACTGCCAACTCTGATAAGAATCAACATGTTCTCAACTCGCTTTCCCACACGGAAGCAAAATGGAACACGCTTCATTATGTTTTAGTTTGTACGACTATAACAGCAATCTATATTTATATAGCACCTTTAATGTCATGAAACATCCAAAGGCACTTTGTAAGAGTGAAAGAAAAACAAGTGCTACATAGAAGCAAGAAGAGGAATAGGCCATTCGGCCCTTTGAGCCTGCTCCCCCATTCATTATGATCATGGCTGATCATCAAATTCAATATCCTGATTCTTCCTTTCCCCCTCTTAATCCCTTTAGCCTCAAGAGCAATATCTAATTTCTTCTTGCAGTCACACAACATTTTGGCCTCAGCTACTTTCTGGGGTAGTGAATTCCACACATTCACCACCCCCTGGGTGAAGAAATTTCTCTTCACATCACTCTAAAAGGTTTACCCCTTCTCTTCAAACTATGACCCCCTAGTTCTGGAGGCCCCCACCCCCCCCCCCCCTCCCCAACCATCAGGAACATTCTTTCTGAATCTACCCTGTCTAATCCTGTTAGAATTTTATAAGTTTCTATGAGATCCCCTCTCACTCTTTTAAACTCCAGTGAATATAATCCTAACCGACTTAGTCTCTCATCGTGTGACTGACACGCCATACCAAGAATCAGCCTGGTAAACATTTGCTGCACTCCCTCTATAGCAAGCAACCACTGAAAATAAGGACACGATAACTAATACTACACAGGCCAAATAATCTTTTGATTTGGGTTTTTACCAAGGAGACAACTAACTTAGTTGATCTGGATCGAGCCTTGCAGAGAGAGAGAGGGGTTGTGACATTCGCATTGTTACCAGCATTGTTGCCAAAGAGCTGTGCAAACCTGAGATAAATAAATCTGGGGCTGGATAAAAATGGATCCTTAATCAGTGTCATTATTAGAGCCCTCCCCAGCTGACAGTTGCAATAATCCTAGGGTGACCAAGTCACGTGACCTTTCCACAAAGTGTGGTTGTAATTCTCCTTGGCATAAACTTTCAGTTTGTTAATTCCGGCTTCTCATCACCAGCTTCTCCTGCACGTGTCTGAACACTTGCGCAGATAAAATCAGCTTTGTGCAGCTTACTGCAGTCTAAACCTCTTTGTTAATTGGAGGAGCAATGTTTAACCCAGCTACACTCCAATGCAGTTGTGGTGTTGCTGCCTAAGATTCTAATCAACTAGTCCTGCAAAGGACCACGGAATGTTTTTCTAAGTTCCATGTGCACAGTTCAGACATTTGCATAATCCTAAAAAATAGAAACTAGGATTGAGTGTTAGATTAATAGCCAGTGTATATTTTATATAACTTGGCACTACGCTTTCTGTTGCATTATTGAACTAATCAAGCCCTTGGCCTATATTTGCATCATCCTAACGTGCTGAAATTTTTAATGCTCTAATTCTTCTGCCAACTAAATAACCATGGTTTGGAAACATTTATCACCATAACCGATCACCGCAAATAATTCTTCCACGCAAATTATTCCCAAACTTTGAAGCTTGGCTATTTGTGCTAAGTTTTTGAATTATTCAATGTCTGCTACCTACGCAATATGTCCATGAAAGATGGTCACTGACACCCTGGTCCGTGTGCGCGGACTGGCAAAGACACTATAATCAATATTTAGCCTTGGTTTCACAGTGAAGGAAATTAGAACCATTCCAATAGTAACCCGGTAATGCAAAGGTTGTTGAAAAGGAGGAACTGAGAACAATTGTCATCAATAGGGAAAAAGTACTGAGCAAACTATTGGGATTAAAGGCAGACGAGTCCCCTAGCGTCTTAAAGGAAAGTGGCAGCAGAGATAGTGGAAGCATTGGTTATAATATTCCAACATTCCCTGGATTCTGGAAAGGTTCCAGTGGATTGGAAAAAGTTTAATGTAATGCCCCTGTTCAAAGCAGGAGAAAAGGCAGAAAGTAGGAAACTATAGACCGGTTAATTTAACGTCTGTTTGGAAATTGTTGAAATCCATTGTTACAGTAATAGTAACGGGACATTTGAAAAGCCTCTCCGCAATCCATCAGAGTCAGCATGGTTTTATGAAAGGTAAGTTATGTTTAACTAATTTGCTTGAGTTCTTTGAAGATTTAACAAGCAAGGTGGATAATGGGGATCCTGTAGATGTAGTATATATGGACTTCCAGAAAGTATTTGATAAGATGCCGTACAGAAGGTTAATACACAAGGTAAGATCCCATGGTTGGAGGTATCATCATAGCTTGGATAGAGGATTGGCTAGTCAACAGAAAGCAGAGAGGAGGAATAAATGGGTCTTTTTTTGGTTGGTAATAAGGTGTATCACAGCGTTCAGCCCTCGAGCTCCATCTCATTACAATCTATATTAATGATTTGGATGCAGGGATAGAATGTACTAACGCCAACTTTAATGATGACATTAAAATAGGTGGGAAAGCAAGTTGCAATGAGGAAATAAATTTACAAATGGATATGGATAGGTTAGGTAAGTGAACCAAAATTTGACAGATGGAATTTAACGTGGATAAATGTGAGGTTATCCATTTTGGTTGGAGAAATGAAAAGTCAACTTCTTATCTAGCTGGAGAAAAACTTGAAAATACTTTGGTGCAGAGGGATCTGGGTGTCCTTGTGCACAAATGACAGAAAGTTAGAGTATAGGTGCAGCAGGTAATAAGGAAGGCAAATGAAATTTGGCATTCATTGCTAATGGAATAAATTATGAAAGTAGGGAAATAGCAACTGTATAGAATCACAAGAACTAGGAGGAGAAGGAGGCCATTCAGCCCCTCAAGCCTGCTCCACCATTCAATACGATCATGGCTGGTCATCCAACTTAATAGCCTAATCCTGCTTTCTCCCCGTAACCTATGATCTCATTCACCCCAAGTGCTATATCCAGCCGCCTCTTGAATACATGCAATGTTTTGGCATCAACTACTTCCTGTGGTAATGAATTCCATCGGCTCACCGCTCTTTGTCTCATCTCCGTCCTAAATGGTCTACCTTGAATCCTCAGACTGTGATCCCTGGTTCTGGACTCCCCCAACACTAGGAACATCCTTCCTGCATCTACCCTGTCTAGTCCTGTTAGAATTTTATAAGTCTTGGAGGTCTCCCCTCATTCGTCTGAACTCCAGCGAAAACAACCCTAACCTAGTCAATCTCTCTTCAGACATCAGTCCCGCTGTCCCTGGAATCAGCCTTGTAAACCTTCATTGCACTTCCTCAAGAGCAAGAACATCCTTCCTCAGAAAAGACCAAAACTGCACACAATACTCTAGGTGTGGCCTCACCAAGGCCCTGTATAATTGCAACAACACATCCCTGCTCCTGTACTCGAAACCTCTTGCAAGAAGGCCAACATACCATTTGCCTTCTTTACCGCCTGCTCCACCTGCATGCTTACCTTCAGTGTCTGGCGCACAAGGACACCCAGCTGCACACTCCCCTTTCCCAATTTACAGTCATTCAGGTAGTAATCTGCTGCCTTGTTTTTGCTTCCAAAGTGAATAAGCTCTCATTTATCCAAATTATACTGCACCTGTCATTGATTTGCCCATTCACCCAACCTGTCCAGATCATTCTGAAGGATCTCTGCATCCTCGTCACAGTTCACCCTTCCACCCAACTTGGTATCATCTGCAAACTTTGAAATGTTACATCTCATCTCATCTCGGCCTCAACTTCATTTTACTGCCTATTCACCATAACCCTTCAATCCCTTACTAATTAAAAATCTGTCCATCTCTTCCTCAAATTTACTCAATGTCCCGGCATCCACCACACTCTGGGGTAGTGAATTGCACAGATTCACCTCCCTTTGAGAGAAGTAGTTTCTCCTCATCTCTGTTTTAAATCTGCTGCCCCGTATCCTAAAACTATGACCTCTTGTTCTAGATTGCCCCACAAGAGGAAACATCCTCTCCACATCTACTTTGTCAATTCCCCTTATCATCTTGTACCCCCCAATTACATCTCCTCTCATTCTTCTAAACTCCAGGGAGTGTGAGCCTAAACTGTCCAATCTCTCTTCACACGACAAACCCCTCATCTCTGGAATCAATCTAGTGAACCACCTCTGAATGGAATACATCCTGCCAACCCAAGAGAGACCCATTTATCCTGACTGAATGCTTTCTGTTAGTTCGCCAATCCTCTAGCCAAGCTAATACATTACCCCTAATCCTATGTGAACTCATATCCTTTTGTGTGGCACGTAATCAAATGCCTTCCAGAAGTCATAGAACATAGAACATTACAGCGCAGTACAGGCCCTTCAGCCCTCTGAATGCCACTACATCCCTCGTCAAGTAAGGAGACCAAAACTGTGCACAATATTCTAAGTGCGGTCTCACTAATGCTTTGTACAGTAGCAGCAACACTTCACTACTTTTATATTCTATTCATTTAACAATAAATGCCAAGATTCCATTTGCCTTTCTTATTACCTGCTGTACCTGCATACTAGTTTCCTACAATTCATGCATGAGGACACCCAGATCCTTCTGCACCGAAGCACTCCAAAGTTTCTCTCCATTTAGATAATAATTTGTCTTTGTATTTTTCCTACCAAAATGGATAAACTCTCACTTACTCACGTTAAACTCTATCTGCTACATTTTGCCCCATTCACTTAACCTATCCATATCGATTTGTAAATTTCTTATTTCATTATCACAACTTACTATCTCACCTATTTTAGCGTCATTTGGCTATGGTGCTTACTATCCCTGCATCCAAGTCATTAATATAGATTAGAAATAATTGGGGCTTGAGGTCTGAATCCTGTGGTACTCCACTAGTTACATCCTGCCAACCCAAGAGAGACCCATTTATCCTGACTGAATGCTTTCTGTTATTTCGCCAATCCTCTAGCCAAGCTAATACATTACCCCTGATCCCATGTGAACTAATATCCTTTTGTGTGGCACGTAATCAAATGCCTTCCAGAAGTCATAGAACATAGAACATTACAGCGCAGTACAGGCCCTTCGGCCCTCAATGTTGCGCCGACCTCTGAAACCAATCTAAAGCCCACCTAGCCGACACTAGAACATAGAACAGTACAGCACAGAACAGGCCCTTCGGCCCACTATGTTGTGCCGAGCTTTATCTGAAACCAAGATCAAGCTATCTCCCTATCATCCTGGTGTGCTCCATGTGCCTATCCAATAACCGCTTAAATCTTCCTAAAGTGTCTGACTCCACTATCACTGCAGGCAGTCCATTCCACACCCCAACAACTCTCTGCGTAAAGAACCTACCTCCGATATCCTTCCTATATCTCCCACCACGAACCCTATAGTTATGCCCCCTTGTAATAGCTCCATCCACCCGAGGAAATAGTCTTTGAACGTTCACTCTATCTATCCCCTTCATCATTTTATAAACCTCTATTAAGTCTCCCCTCAGCCTCCTCCGCTCCAGAGAGAACAGCCCTAGCTCCCTCAACCTTTCCTCATAAGACCTACCCTCCAAACCAGGCAGCATCCTGGTAAATCTCCTCTGCACTCTTTCCAGCGCTTCCACATCCTTCTTATAGTGAGGTGATCAGAACTGCACACAATATTCCAAATGTGGTCTCACCAAGGTCCTGTACAGTTGCAGCATAACCCCACGGCTCTTAAACTCCAACCCGCTGTTAATAAAAGCTAACACACTATAGGCCTTCTTCACAGCTCTATCCACTTGAGTGGCAACCTTTAGAGATCTGTGGATGTGGACCCCAAGATCTCTCTGTTCCTCCACAGTCTTCAGAACCCTACCTTTGACCCTGTAATCCACATTTAAATTAGTCCTACCAAAATGAATCACCTCACATTTATCAGGGTTAAACTCCATTTGCCATTTTTCAGCCCAGCTTTGCATCCTATCTATGTCTCTTTGCAGCCTACAACAGCCCTCCACCTCATCCACTACTCCACCAATCTTGGTGTCATCAGCAAATTTACTGATCCACCCTTCAGCCCCCTCCTCTAAGTCATTAATAAAAATCACAAAGAGCAGAGGACCAAGCACTGATCCCTGTGGCACTCCGCTAGCAACCTGCCTCCAATCCGAAAATTTTCCATCCACCACCACCCTCTGTCTTCGATCAGACAGCCAGTTACCTATCCAATCGGCCAACTTTCCCTCTATCCCACACCTCCTCACTTTCATCATAAGCCGACCATGGGGGACCTTATCAAACGCCTTACTAAAATCCATGTATATGACATCAACTGCCCTACCTTCATCAACACACTTAGTTACCTCCTCAAAAAATTCAATCAAATTTGTGAGGCAAGCCTTGCCCTTCACAAATCCGTGCTGACTATCCCGGATTAATCCGCATTTTTCTAAATGGTCGTAAATCCCATCCCTAAGGACCTTTTCCATCCATTTACCAACCACCGAAGTAAGACTAACCGGTCTATAATTACCAGGGTAATTTCTATTCCCTTTCTTAAACAGAGGAACAACATTCGCCATTCTCCAGTCCTCTGGCACCATCCCCGTGGACAGTGAGGACCCAAAGATCAAAGCCAAAGGCTCTGCAATCTCATCCCTTGTCTCCCAAAGAATCCTAGGATATATTTCATCAGGCCCAGGGGACTTATCGACCTTCGGTTTGTTCAAAACTGCCAGGACATCCTCCCTCCGAACATCTATTTCCTCCAGCCTATTAGCCTGTAACACCTTCTCTTCCTCAAAAACATGGCCCCTCTCCTTGGTGAACACTGAAGAAAAGTATTCATTCATCACCTCAAGTCCAGATATACTACATCTACAGGGTCTCCATTATCCACTTTGCTTGTTACATCTTCGAAGAACTCTAGCAAATTAGTCAAATATGATTTACCCTTCATAAAACCATGCTGACTCTGATGGATTGCGCTTTGACTTTCCAAATGTCCTGGTATTACTTCCTTTGTAATGGATTCTAACAATTCCCCAACAATAGATGCTAAACTAATTGGCCTATAGTTTCCTACATTTTGCCTCCCTCTCTTTTTGAATATATTAGCATTTTCCAATCCACGGGAACCATTCCTGCACCTAGGGAATTTTGGAATATTGTAACCAGTGGATCCACTATCTCCAATGCCACTTCCTTTAAGACCCTAGGATGTCGGCCACCAGGCCCTGGGGATTTGTCTGCCTTCAATCCCCATAGTTTGCTCAGTACGTTTTCCCTATTGACAATGATAGTTCTAAGTTCTTTCCCCTCTATAACACCTGCATTTCCTGTTGCCATTAAGATAATACTCGTGTCCACCACTGTGGAAACTGAGGTATAATATTGATTTAGTGTCGAAGCCATTTCTGCGTTCCTCACTATTAACTCCCCAGCCTCATCTTCCAAGGGACCCACATTTTCTTTAGCTACTCTCCTTCTTTCAATATACTTATAGGGCATTTGTGAGATGGCATCTGGAACACTGCACACAGCTTTGGTCCCCTTACTTGAGGAAGGACATAAATGCATTCGAGGGGGTCCAGAGAAGGTTCATTAGATTGATTCCAGGGATGAAGGATTTATCTTATAAAGGGAGATTGAGCAGTTTAGGCCCATACTTGCTGGAGTTTAGAAAAATGGGAGGAGATTGAATTGAGGTATATAAGATGCTAAAGAGGATTGATAGGGTAGACGTGGAGAGGATGTTTCTCCCTATTGGACATTCGAGAATGAGAGGTCATAGTTTTAGGATAAGGGGTGGCAGATTTAAAACAGAAATGAGGTGCAATGACGTTGCTCAAACGGTGGTGAATCTGTGGAATTCACTACCCCAGAGTTCAGTGGATGCTGGAACACTAAACACATTAAAGGAGGAGATAGATTTTTCATTAGTAGCGGGATGAAGGGTTGAGATGAGATCAGCTATGATTGTAATGAATGGCGGAGCAGGCCCGATGGGGCTAAATTGCCTCTTCCTGTTCCTAGTTCGTATGTTCTTGGAGAGAATGCAGAAGAAGTTTAACTGAATGGTTCCAGGGATGAGAAAGATCAGTTATGAGGATAGATTGGAGAGGTTGGGGCTGTTCTTCTTAAAGAGGAGAAGGCTAAGAGGAGATTTGATAGAGATGTTCAAGATTGTGAGGGGGCTGGACAGAGTGGAGAGGGAGAAACTGTTCCCTCTAGTAAAAGCATTGAGAATGAGAGGGCACTGTTTTAAAGTGATTTGCAAAAGAAGCAAATATGATGTGAGAAAAAACTTCTTCACGCAGTGAGTTGTTTGGGTCTGGAATGCGCTGCCTGGAAGTGTGGTGGAGGCATTTGAGAGGGTGTTAAATAATTGTTTGAATTTAAGCAATGTGTAGGGATACAGGGAAAGGGCAGGGGAATGGTACTAAGTCACAATGCTCGTTTGGGGAGCCAGTGCAGACACGATGGGCCAAATGGCCTCCTCTTGCACCATAACAATTCTGAGGTTTTGAGAGTTATTCGCTACAGAATTCCCAGCCTGTGACCTGCTCTGATAGCCAAAGTATTTATATCGCTGGTCCAGTTCAGTTTCTGGTCAATGATAGCCCTGCCAGGATGTTGATAGCGGGGGTATCAGTGATGGTAATGCCATTGAATTTCAAGGGGAGATAATTATATCCTCTCTTGTTGGAGACGCGTATTGCCTGGGAGCTGTGTGGCACGAATGTCACTGTGTGAAACGTGTAGTGATAGAGGTCACAGCATGTTTTAAAGCAGCATGTGTTAAGATTTATTCAGTCTCTAATCTGGGCTATCGCTGCTGGTCTTGGTGTTTCCAGACATGTTAGATAACTTTAAGCCTCTTTGTTACTGATTCACTGACTATTAACTGTTCAGTATTTAAGTAAATAATGTGAAATGGATTTCTGACTCACTAATGGCCATTTTACGTTATTACACAAGGTCACTACTGCCTCTGTCTCTCCTGACGCGCTCTCATTGTTGCTAATTAGAATGCTTACACTTATAACATTTCAACGACAGTGGTTATGTGCGAGTTGTCTGAGACTTTAAAATCTCGATGAGGGAAAAGTCACTGTTATTTATCTCTCAGACTGAGGCCATTTCGACCCATCGAGTCTATGCCAGTTGCCCGCTAAGTAATTCAATCTGTCCCATTCCACCACTCCAGCCCTTGCGGGTTTATTTCTTTCAAGTACCCATCCAATTTCCTTCTGAAATCTTTGAGCTTCAGGCCATTACCATTCGCTATGTAAAAAAGTTCTCCCTGCACCTCTTGCCCAAAACCTTAAATCTGTACTGTCAGCTAATGGGAACAGTTTTTCTTTAGCTACCTGACCTAAATCATCACCTTGTGTATTTCTATCAAATCTCCCCTCAATCTCCTTTTCTCAAAGGAGTCTGGTGACCAGAATGGGACACACTGCTGCAGTTGGGGCTACCTAGGGCTTGATAAAGCCTCCGCATAACTTCCCTTCATTTGTATTTAATGCCTCTATTTATGAAGCCCAAGCTCCCATATGCTAAATACTCTCTCTGTATGTCTGGCTGCTTTCAAAGATCGATGCACATGCATTCCAGGTCCCTCTATTCCTGCACACTCTAAATTGGGCCATGAAGTCTCTATTGCCTTTCCCTATCCCTTCTGCCAAGATGCATCACCTCACACTTCTCTATATTAAATTCCATTCACTGCCTCTCTGCCCATTCTGCTTGCCTTTCTATGTAAGAGTTTTAACAACACCAGGTTAAAGTCCAACAGATTTATTTGGTAGCAAATGCCATTAGCTTTCGGAGCCCTGCTCCTTCATCAGATGGAGTAGATATCCACTCCATCCGACGAAGGAGCAGGGCTCTGAAAGCTAATGGCATTTTCTACCAAATAAACCTGTTGGACTTTAACCTGGTGTTGTTAAAACTCTTACTGTGTTTACACCAGTCCAACGCCGGCATCTCCACATCATGCCTTTCTACGTACCATTAGAGAAATTTGTAACGTCCTCATTGTTTGGTATCCTTGACAAATTTTACTCAATGTTTCAGTATTCAAGTCATTTACTTATAGCAAAAAAAAGCAGTTGTCTTAGCACTGACTTTTGACCCTCACTGTCTCCCACTGTTTGGAAAACAACCATCTACCACAATTCATTGCTTCTGTCCTTAAAGCAAAGTTTTAACCAATTATAGGAGTATATTCGCTAGAGTTTAACAAAGAACAAAGAACAATACAGCACAGGAACAGGCCCTTCGGCCCACCAAGCCCGCGCCGCTCCCTGGTCCAAACTAGACCATTCTTTTGTATCCCTCCATTCCCACTCCGTTCATGTGGCTATCTAGATAAGTCTTAAACGTTCCCAGTGTGTCCGCCTCCACCACCTTGCCTGGAAGCGCATTCCAGGCCCCCACCACCCTCTGCGTAAAATACGTCCTTCTGATATCCCCCCCCCCCCCCCATCACCTTGAACCTATGACCCCTCGTGAACGTCACCACCGACCTGGGAAAAAGCTTCCCACCGTTCACCTCATCTATGCCTTTCATAATTTTATACACCTCTATTAAGTCTCCCCTCATCCTCCGTCTTTCCAGTGAGAAGAATGAGGGGGGATTTCATAAAAACCTATAAAATTCTAGCATTGCTGACTCACACGCCAGGGACCCAGGTTTGATTCCTGGCTTGGGTCACTGTCTGTGTGGAGTTTGCACGTCCTCCCAGTGTCTGCATGGGTTTCCTCCGGGTGCTCCAGTTTCTTCCCACAGTCCAAAGATGTACAAAAAAAAGTCCAAAGGGTTAGGTTGATTGGCCATGCTAAATTTCCTCTTAGTGTCCCGGAATGTGTAGGTAGAGGGATTAGCGGGGTAAATGTGTGGGGTTGTAGGGATAGGGTCTGGGGTGGGATTGTTTCAGTGCAGACTCGATGGGCCAAATGGCCTCCTTCTGCACTGTAGGGATTCTATGATTTCTATGAGGACCAGGCAGGATAGGTGCAGGAAGGATGTTCTCGATGGTGGGGGAGTCCAGAACTGGGGAAGTGGGGCGGCGGGGGCGGTCACAGTCTGAGGATATGGAGTAGACTGTTTAAGGCTGAGATGAAGAGAAATATCTTCACCCAGTGAGCGGTCAGCCTGTGGAATTCACGACCACAGAAAGCATTTGAGGCCAAAATATTGTACGTTTTCAAGAAGGAGTTAGATATAGCTGTTGAGGCGATCGAGATCAAAGGATTATGGGGGGGAAAGCGGGATCAGGCTATTGAGTTGGATGATCAGCCATGATCATAATGAATGGTAGAACAGACTCAAAAGGTCGAATAGCCTTCTCCTGCTCCTATTTTCTGTTGCTATGAACACTGCCCCTCTTATTCTATAAGCCTCAATTTTGTGAATCAGCCTATTATGTGGTACCTTGTCAAGCACTTTCTTAAAATCTCTCTAAACAACTCTAAACCATGTTTACTTCTTCAACCTTTCCCGTTATTTAATCAGAAAACACAGTCTGCCTTTTACAAATCCATGCTGATTCTCAATTAACTCCAACCTCTCCATGCGTCTGCTGATCATATTCCCCAATAAAGGATTCCAAAACCTTACCGAGCACCGATGTTAAACTAACTGGCTTGCAGTTGCTCTGACTGTCCTTTCTAGGACACCTTTTCTTGAAATAGTGTGTCACAGTTGCCATTTCTCTAATCCTGTGGCACCTCTCCTATATTTGGGGAAGACTAAACAATCAAAGGAAGCCCTCCCACTATCTCCACCCACACTTCCTTTAGCAATTGGGGATGTAAGCAATCCGGACCAGGTGATTTATCTACCCTTTGTGTGGCCAACCTTTCCGGTACCACTTCCTTTCTGATTTTCACACTTTGCCTCTACTCTCTCCACTTCTAATGCTATTTTGCAAGATTCCTCTTCCTTTCTAAACTCCGATGCAGAAAACTCTTGAAGTATTGCCCTGTGTCACGAAGCATATATCGTACTCTGTCCCAATAAGACCCACTCTACCCGCTTACTATTGATGCATTGGCGGAAGGCTGGTAGGAATGAAAAATGGGTAATAGTGAATCAAAACTCCACCCGATGTTCCCTTCACTTAACCTCATTGGATTGGAAAGTTCTGTGAGCTGCACAGCAGGTAGCAAATCCACTTTATATAACTCCATAAGAGGTACATATCCACTTAAGCTGTCTCATGTGGTTTTTCCCTCTGTTCCATGCATGTCCCAATTAGAATGTTTGCATTTTCTGACGAAAATACAAGTAACCAAGTGATATATCAAAATTCAAATGGTGCCTGTTGGGCCTAGGCCAGGGGAATGCCGTGTGCCAGATTGGTTTTGAGTGTCCTACCATGAAATCACATTACAGTTGGGGTCCGTTTTGACCGAACTGAAGAAACCAAATGAGCATTTCTCAAAGCGACCGTTGGAGTCTATCCATAGAATCCCTACAGTGCAGAAGGAGCCATTTGGCCCATCAAATCTGGACCAACTTTCCAAAAGAGCATCTCATCCAGGCCCATCCTGTGCATTTTACCACGGCCAATCCTCCTAACCTACACATCTTTGGACACTAAAGAGCAATTTAGCATGGCCAATCCATCTAACCTGCCCATCTTTGGACACTAAAGGGTAATTTAGCATGGCCAATCCACCTAACCTACACATCTTAAGACACTAAGGGGCAATTTAACATGGCCAATCCACCTAAGCTGCACATCTTGAGACACTAAGGAGCAATTTAACATGGCCAACCCGCCTAAACTACCCATCGTTGAACAGTGGGAGGAAGCCAGAGCACCCGGAGGAAACCCACGCAGACAGGGGGAGAACATGCGAACTTCACACAGCCACCCAAAGCCAGTATCGAACCCAGGTTCTTGGCACTTTGAGACAGCAGCACTAACCACTGTACCACCCTCACATATGTAAATATGAAGCCAGGGAGAGGATGAGTGTTTCTGCCAAGGAGACCAAGAGGCTCCATTACCTCCAAGTCACACATCATTCTGAATTGTTCATGCATTGCTTTACTTTCATCATTCCTGGATCAGAGTCCTGAAATCTTCACACCTCTGTCCAGCGCCAGCTTGACAAAGTCTGCAGCAGATGAAGAAGCATGCCCTCTATCGCCTTCTAAAGATGACCAGGGAAGAAAGCAAAAATAAACATGGCCTTGCTAGTGGCAACCACAACCCAAGAGCAATATTCTTAATTATAAAAAAAAGCAAAGGTACCATTTGTGACAGCAAATGTGTGCCATTGGCAAGATTTTGCAACGACTTGTATTTATATAGTGCCATCAGTAATAAGTTATATAGCTTTATATTCTATTCAATCCCATATATGCACTTCCCAAAGATAGGTCCTTGGCTCACTTTCTGTCGCTGGTGGTTTGTCAGTGCTATTGCTTTCTAGTCCATGGGGCAGGTGAGGAGGCAGCTTCCAGATCTACCTCAGCCGCAACAGGAATTGAGCCTGCGTTGTTAACATTATTCTGGACTGTGTGATAATTATTGGCCAACTAAGCTAACCAGTCCCTTGTTTTAAATTAAATATAACAAAGTGATTGCTTGACTTTTGGGGGCAAGTTAAAGCCTCTGCCCCCCACCTCCCAACCAAAAAGAAATTCAGTTTAATTTTGTGATCAGATCTTTTATATATTATTTTCCCACAGGATTCTCCACTGTCTTGTGTCCATCTGCTTCCAAATGACAATCCTTCGGGACCTCGAAAAACTAGCAGGATGGCTTCGGATTTCCATCATTTACATCCTTAGTGGAATCACCGGAAACTTGGCCAGTGCCATATTCTTGCCATATCGAGCTGAGGTACGTACGCGGTCAGATGTACACCAGAGTATGAAATGCAGTTTATCCTACTTGCTGAAATAGATTTGCTGCTTCGGCAAAGCAGCCGGCATAATCAAGGACCCCACGCACCACGGGCTTGCTCTCTTCCACCTTCTTCCATTGGGAAAAAGATACAAAAGTCTGAGGACACGTACCAACCGACTCAAGAACAGCTTCTTCTCTGCTGCCACCAGACTTTTGAATGGACCTACCTCGTATTAAGTTGATCTTTCTCTACACCCTAGCTATGACTGTAACACTACATTCTGCACTCTCTCCTTTCCTTCTCAATGAACAGAATGTTTTGTTTGTATAGCGCACAAGAAACAATGCTAATACATGTGACAATAATATATCAAATCAAATTTGCCACACATTCAATCACTAAACTATCAGGCAGCACTTTGTTTTAGAAAAACACAGCTGGAGGATTTGAACAGCATCTAAACACAGCAAACTTCAGTAAGACGTTTACGCAAACACAATTTTAGATGTTGATGTTTTTAGCAAGAGAAAATCACTTTCCTTAAAGACGGTTTGAAGCCATGATCACAAAGTTCACACAAATCAAATATACGCTCGACACAGTTACAGAAAAATCGATTCACCTTCCTTTCCTAAAAAGTAAGACTAAATTGCTAATATCAGGGAAGAAAAACATGTAATTCTTGGTCTAGCTAAACACAGCTATATCATGGTGCAAGCAGCAATTTCATTGTGTTTTTTGAATATCTCTACACTTTCTAAGCACAGTAGCTTATCAAACCACTTTTTTTAAAAAATCTCCATCTTAGAAAAAGAGTTTAATACAAATGTTCTATAATTGTTCACTCATATCTAATTCTAACTGCGAGTATGTGAGAGAGGACCAAAAAATGTCAAGAACTTCATTACAAGTTTTAGAATGGCGTTATTCTTTGAATAACAAACAGTCTTTTTTTGTTGTTTTCATGAGCAGGAACTAATTGCAGGAGCCAATGAAATAAACATTACCGATGCAATGCATTTTTAAATAATTGCAGGCAATTTTAGCACCCTGCAATTTTCCGAATGCAACCTTCTAATTGAGTCCATTAAAATGGTTTTGTAATGACTGGTAGATTGTGCCTCTCCTGCATAGGTATCTGTAATTTGCATCGAAGGTTGTTGACATTCAGTAGAAATGGATCTGAAATGGTTTGGCTGCTCTGTAATGGCGTTTGACTTGAGTCACTCATGGTTTTACTGAATGTGTCAGGAATTGGTAAAATAACGTGGGACAAAAGGTTTCTATATTTGTTCACCGTCATCTCCAATAATGATAGGGTTACCTCGGATGTTTTCTCTTTAATCCACAGCAGCATAATGAACCATTATTTCTGTGGCATTTATGATTCGCACTGCCACCTTCTAAACTGGTAAACAAGCAGCTTCTCAGGGACTGAGTGGCACAGTAGATAAGGGTTAATCTGAACCAATGTAGCCTACATTAATAGGATAGAAATCTCCCCTTGATCGCTGTAAGGATAAAACAATTTTGGACTGTCTAAACTAAATTTCGAATGGGCACACAGTCCCTAATTTGTCACTAAACTGTCAAACTCACTCAGGAATGTAAGAATATAACGTAAAGATTCCAGCTGATTCTTTTGGAGGTGTTTTTCACATTTTGGTATCTTTAAGGATGATTTTCCAGTCCTGAAACAGAGGCGTCAGGACTAACGCACAGTGAGCCTACCACTCACTTTGCTGCATTGCACCAAGATTGGATCAACTAAACGTAAAGGTGACAGAATTCCAGTTCTTTGGAATGGTGCACGCATCTGCCAAAGTCAAGCCATGTACTGAAAGAGTCATGGCCATCTTGGAGATGGAAGCTCCAAAAGACCATCAAACCACAGGATCCCTACACTGCAGAGGGGGCCAACTGGGCAATCGAGTCTACACAGACTCTCTCAAAAAGCATAATACCCAGCAACACCCCCACCCCAAACCCAACCATCCCTGCCACAACCAGGGAAAGTCAAGAAAGGGTTGACAGGTTTCCTTGACTTGCTCACAGTAAACCCCCGAGAGCTTAAGAGAACAGATGTTGTGCACCACTGGTCAGAGTCACATGAGAAGAATTTCAACAAACTCCGAGGTAGCATAGACAAGTTTATCACACTGCAACAGAACATTAACAACGTCACCAACACCCAGTCAGACACCAACAAAGTCACCAGTAAGCGACACAACATTAAGAACAGGAAGCAGGACTCCTACCAGGAGCACCACTCACAACACCACCTGTGCAACATGCCAACTCATCACTGAGAGCCACGACTGCCAAATCTACAAGATGGAGGCACAGTTTCCTTCCCTCTAATCCAATACCTTGAATGATATTTTTAGATAAGGAAACCAGCTGTAATTGACTTTTATAAATATACTGAACATAAGTCAATTTTTACTCACCCTTAGGGCTAGCAAGTTAATAATTGGAACAATTATATTGATATAGAGATATATATTTTTAAAGAAAGAGGAATATGATATTGTCACAAAGAAAGAGTAGCTAATTGTTAGGGGAGCGGACATTCAGGTTGCCACATTTCACTGCTACACTGGAGTTGTACGCAGAGCCAATGTGTGTCTGTCATCCACCAACCACATGGAGAGCAGGAAGAAATCTGCTCAAAGTTCCAGCATTAACTGTCATTATTTCTAACTAATGGGAACATGAAGAGATGATGACATGGTGGTAATGTCACTGACCGGGTTGTATAGAGGCCCTAGCTCATGATCTGAGGCCATAGGTTCTGATCTGAAGCCATAAAGCTCGTCCCAGCAATGGAGGCCATGAAACGATCATAGATTGTTGTAAAAACCCATCTCGTTCACTAATGTCCTTCAGGGAAGGAAATCTGCCATCCTTACCCGGCCTGGCCTACATGTGACCCCAGAACCACAGCAATGTGCTTGACTCCTAACTGCCTTCTGGAATGGCCTGGCAAACCACTCTATTCAGGGGCAATTAGAGATGGGCAGTAGTTGCAAGTGACCCATCCCATGAAAGATTTTTTTTTAAATGAATTGACCCAAGTATAGCATTGGGAGTATAGTATCAGACAAAAGATACAAAAGTCTGAGGTCACGTACCAACCGACTCAAGAACAGCTACTTCCCTGCTGCCATCAGACTTTTGAATGGACCTACCTCGCATTAAGTTGATCTTTCTCTACATCCTAGCTATGAGTGTAACACTACATTCTGCACTCTTTCCTTTCCTTCTCTATGTACGGTATGCTTTGTCTGCATAGTGTGCAAGAAACAATACTTTTCACTGTATATCTAATACATGTGACAATAATAAAACAAATTTAAAAAATCAGGGACCTATCATTACTGCAACTTGAAGCTGCAAATGTTGTTGTGATCTATTATTTGGAACAAGTTCACCTTTTCACTCACAATTAAGATACAGGATGGAGACACAGGGTGGGATTTTCCGCACAACCCACCACATATTTTGCCATGGTGGGAGGCAGCCCCAGTAAGAAGTTTAACAACAGGTTAAAGTCCAACAGGTTTATTTGGTAGCAACAGCCCACCATTGGCCGGTGGGCATATTCTGGTCCTGCCATTGGTCAGAGGCGGGATCTTCTGGTCCCGCTGTTGCCAATGGGGTTTCCCGTTAAATGTACCCTCGCTGCTGGAAATCCGTGGCAGAGGTGGACTATCGGCAGGGCCGGAAGATCCTGCCAGTGCAGATGGCTGGAAGGTTCCAGCCACCATCTCTCTCTGCGCTTGTCAAATTTGGTTATCTTTTTGCAATAGCTGTTTCTACAGAGATTGGGAGCAGCGCTAAGTTCCTTCATTTCAGACTGTTGCTAATTCAAACAGGCCATGCTGAACATCCTGAAACCCAAATACATGAAGGGAGTGGGCCAAGATGAAGTGAAAGAGGCCCCCCCCCACCCCCAGCCATCCCCCAAGTGGACAAAGTTGTCCACTCACCCAGAGTTACAGGATATGTACCCCGAGTTATTGACTGTGCAATCTTTATTTAAAGAGGTATATCTTAGTACCAGAAATAAAAACTAAATGCTGGAAAACTCATCAGGTCTGGAAGCTTCTGTGAGGAGAGAAACAGTGTCAATGTTTTGAGTTCCTATGAAGCTTCTTTCTTTCTTACTTGCAGCCTTTATCCTGATGTTTCTCTGTTGCTCATTAAGCTGCGAGATGTCAATGTTGGGGGTGGAACGTTGTCCCCATCAGGTGTCCAGTGTCCGTATCCAATGATAATGACGAAGGGTCACCTAGACTCGAAACATTGGCTCTACTCTCTCTCCACGGTGCTATCAGACCTGCTGAGATTTTCCAGCATTTTTCTGTTTTTGTTTCCAAACGTGAGTGATGAAGAAGCTGTTCACCTGCTGAAGGAGCAATGCTCCGAAAGCTCGTGATTCCAAATAAACAAAGAACAATACAGCACAGGAACAGGCCCTTCGGCCCTCCAAGCCTGCGCCGCTCATGTTCCCACTAGACCATTCTTTTGTATCCCTCTATTCCCAGTCTGTTCATGTGGTTAGATAAGTCTTAAACGATCCCAGCGTGTCCGCCTCAATCACCTTGCCTGGCAGTGCATTCCAGGCCCCCACCACCCTCTTGTAAAATACGTCCCCCTGACATCTGTGTTGAACCTTGCCCCCCTCACCTTGAACCCGTGACCCCTTGTGTTCGTCACCTCCGACCTGGGAAAAAGCTTCCCACTGTTCACTCTATCTATGCCCTTCACAATTTTATACACCTCTATTAGGTCGCTCCTCATCCTCCGTCTTTCCAGGGAGAACAACCCCAGTTTACCTAATCTCTCCTCATAGCTAAGACCCTCCATACCTGGCAATATCCTGGTAAACCTTCTCTGTACTCTCTCCAAAGCCTCCACGTCCTTCTGGTAGTGTGGCGACCAGAACTGGACGCAGTATTCCAAATGTGGCCTAACCATCGTTCTATACAGCTGCAACATCATATGCCAACTTTTATATTCTATGCCCCGTCCAATATAGGCAAGCATGCCATATGCCTTCTTCACCACCCTCTCCACCTGTGCTGCCACCTTTAAGGTATCTGTGGACTTGTACACCCAGGTCCCTCTGTGTGTCTATACTCCTGATGGTTCTGCCATTTATTGTATTGCTCCCCCTTACATTAGATCTACCGAAATGCATCACTTCGCATTTATCTGGATTAAATTCCATCTGCCATTTCTCCGCCCAATGTTCCAGCCTATCTATATCCTGCTGTATTCTCTGACAATGTTCATCACTATCCGCAACTCCAGCAATCTTCGTGTTGTCCGCAAACTTACTGATCACACCAGCTACATCTTCCTCCAAATCATTTATATATATCACAAACAGCAGAGGTCCCAGTACAGAGCCCTGTTGGATTTTAACCTGGTGTTGTGAGACTTATTACTGTTTTTTTAAAAAAGTTGTTTTACCTCAAAATTTTTGCCTCCATTTAAAAGATTTGCAACAGTGAAAAATAAATTGTATATGGCAGTAAAAATAGAATGGTATCCAAAACGCATGAAGGTAGAACTGTGTGGCTGAGTTGGAAGCAGTTCAATGGAATAGTAAATTAATTATGTTTTATTTCCGTGTCTTTAAGGTGGGACCCGCAGGATCTCAGTTTGGCATCCTTGCCTGTCTATTTGTGGAGCTCTTCCAGAGTTGGCAGATTCTCGCCAGCCCTTGGAGGGCTTTTGTCAAACTAGTGGCTCTTGTCTTCTTCCTGTTTGCCTTTGGTCTGCTCCCATGGATTGACAACTTTGCCCATATTTCCGGCTTCATCAGTGGATTTTTCCTATCGTTTGCATTCCTCCCATATATCAGCTTCGGGAGATTTGACTTGTACCGCAAGAGATGCCAAATCATGATCTTCCTCGTCACCTTTGTGGGACTTTTTGCAGTGCTGGTGGTTTTGTTCTACGTGTATCCAATAACTTGTCAATGGTGTGAATATCTGACTTGTATCCCATTCACAGACAAATTCTGTGAAAAGTATGACCTCAATGCACATCTACATTAAGCGGAGTGCACCGACAGAAAGAGACATCAAGCAATGTTACAGATTTGGTTGTTAGCAGTATTTACATCATGGGGACACTAAGAAGAAATTTACTCTACCAAAATGTTGACGAGATTCAAGTAATTGTTCAGATTCTTGTCCGATGCTGGTTTTTTTTTAATAACTTAGCACTCGATGCTCCACGTGCATCTCTGGACTGTGGACACCATCTCTAAGTTTGACCTACGTGCCTTCCCCATTATTTCTGAACCAACATTTTGTG
The DNA here is from genome assembly GCF_964213995.1 of Mustelus asterias. NCBI lineage: Eukaryota > Metazoa > Chordata > Chondrichthyes > Carcharhiniformes > Triakidae > Mustelus > Mustelus asterias. The sequence continues at coordinate 15,195,417 of NC_135823.1, forward strand.
CTGCCAATTTTGTATTACACTAGTTTTAGCACTAAATCAAAACTTGTATTGTTTACTACTGCTAAAGTGGTTATGAATTCCAGGTAGTGTTTTAGCTACCGTTTGACAGGACTGCGGTTTTGCAGAATACATGACAAAAGCCTTACTTTGTTCCGAGTTCAAATTTTTGATGTTGTCATCCTTCCCCATCAGTTGTTTTTTTTTAAAATAGTGTAATCACAACTGAAAAGACCCCGGAAGCAGAAGTTTGCCTTTAAATTTACTTTTGTAATTGATAATATTTCAAGACAATCTAAGACTCATCACCCCACGTGCACTCTCCTCAATTGCCTGACTTTGGAATTTTTAAGAAAAACTTATCATTTTGTACCACTGGGTTCAGGTAGGTATATAACGGGCAGCAAACTTCAAATCTAGGTGGATCTGGATCCGAATAACACTCGTGCCCAGTGTCAGAATAACAGGACTAAAAGTTAAGATCTTACCCAGAGTTGAAAGACTGTTTATTATTTTCCGATTCGTTGCATGATGTACTTTGACGGAATACATTTTCTGCAAGCCACAAACTGCATCTGTGATTGAAGTTGGCAATTTATAAACACTAACATTGTTTCTGACAACAATAAAGGTTCGTTGGCTTTATTATTTGGTGCGTTATTGTTGCACGCCATAATCGAACTCTGTGAAGCAGAGACTTGTGATCTTTTCATGTGCAAAGGTTTCTCATGCAGTCAGTAAGTTTACATCCCACATAGCTTGAAGTAGGAGATTTACCAGTACACTCGCTTAAATGTACAACCTAGGGAACAAAGACCACACATTGCAAGTTTGCATTATGCTGGGAATATGTTTAATGCAGATATGAGGTGACAGGGTTCGTTCTCTGACATAAGCCTAGCTTTCTTTCCATTGTGTGCATCCAACAAATATTGTGTACTGTTCGGCACATGCACACTCCCTTAATAAAAATATATCTTTTAACTGTAGATTTCATAATTCTATGAATTAAAATGTGCTGTTAATATATTGTTAAAGATTTACTATGTGGCACAATGGTTAGCACTGCTGCCTCACCGCGCCAGGGACCTGGGTTCAATTCCGGTTTTGGGTCACTGTCTGCATGGAGTCAGCACATTCTCCCCATGTCTGCGTGGGTTTCCTCCGGGTGCTCCAGTTTCCTCCCACAGTCTGAAAGATGTGCAAGTTTGCATTATGCCAAGAATATGTTTAATGCAGATACGAGGTGACGGGGTTCCTTCTTTTGCGTAAGCCTAGCTTTCTCTCCCTTGTGTGCATTCTGCTTAGGTGCATTGGCCATGCTAAATTTTTCCTCAGTGTACCCAAACAGGCACCAGAGTGTGGCGACTAGGGGATTTTCACAGTAACTTCATTACAGTGTTAGTGTAAGCCTACTTATGACACTAATAATAAATTAATAAGCCAACAGGTAAAACAATCAATCTGAAATGTGTTCTGTGCCTATATTAGAGAAATACTCAAATCATTGTATGCATAAAAAGCCCATTCTGTTAAATTGGGCAATATATTCTTACAGGTTAAGAATATTAAGATATGTATGACATTCTCTGCTGAGACTTAGAAATTGCTGTCCAGGTATTGCACCCGAACTAGTTGTCAGATATAAAGCACATGCAAGGCTGCAGATTTCAGTGATTCTGTGTATTTCTGATATGCTGTACATCTTTATAAATTCTAACCTCATTCAAATTGAATTTGACTTGAGATCCTCATTGGGATGCTGTTCAGTATCAGTGGTTATATGTTCTTGAAGTCAAGTCATTAAACAATCTGTCTGTAATGAAGCACTCGCACTTGTGGATTTTCCATTATAAATTTCTAAATCCACATTTATCATGGAAATGGCCTATGTAAACGTCACTATGTTGCAATGACACAGTCCCCCTGAGAGAGCTGCTGCTATTGTTTTGTACAATGCTGTATGAGAATTTACATTTTGTAACACGCACAGGGACCTGCATGATCCTCCTAATCAGCTTGTTCCATACAGTTGAGAAAGCTCACACCATTTATATTGTGTATTTACAGCCGTGACACTGGTGAAGCAGTCAAGCTGATCTCTGCTAGTTTTTGTGCTTCAACCTACTTCATCTGGCACCATCAACATATTATTCTATTCCGTTCTCTCTCTCTCATACTTATCTTCCCCTTTGCCTATGCTATTTCATGTGGCAGCAAGTTGCACATCACTTACTGATTTAGTAGTGACTGTCTTGCGTCTGAAGCCACTGGATACTACAAAGGCTATGGCCCCTGACAATATTCCGGTAATAGCACTGAAGACTTGTGCTCCAGGACTTTCCACACCTGCTAGCCAAGCTGTTCCAGTACAGCTACAACACCGGCATCTACCCAGCAATGTGGAAAATTGCCCAAGTATGTTCTGCACACAAGAAACTGGACAAATCCAACCCAGCCAATTGCCACCCATCAATCCTTCTGTTGATCATCAGTAAAGTGATGGAAGGGGTCATCAACAGTGCTATCAGGCGGCACTTACTCAGCAATAACCTGTTCAGTGCCGCTCAGTTTGAATTCCACCAGGGTCACTCAGCTCCTGACCTCATGACAGCCTTGGTTCAAACATGAACAAAAGAGCTGAATTCCAGAGGTGAGGTGAGAGTGACAGCCCTTGACATCAAGGCCAGATTTGACCGAGTGTGGCATCAAGGAGCCCTAGCAAAACTGGAGCCAATGGGAATCAGAGGGAAAACTCTCCACTGGCTGGAACCATACCTGGCGCAATGGAAGTTGATTACAGTGGTTGGAAGTCGATCATCTCAGTTCCAGGACATCTCTGCAGGGGTCCCTCAGGGTAGTGTGCTAGGCCCAATCATCTTCAGCCGCTTCATCTATGACCTTCCCTCTGTCATAAGGTCAGAAGCAGGGATGTTCACCGATGACTGCACAATGTTCAGCACCATTCGCGACTCCTCAGATACTGAAGTAGTCCATGTTCAAATGCAACAAGTTCTGGACAATATCCAGGCTTGGGCTGACAAGTGGCAAGTAACATTCGCGCCTCACAAATAACCATCTCCCCTTTGCATTCAATGGCATTACCATCATTGAATTCCCTCTATCAACACCCTGACTCCCCAAAGCCTGTCCACCATCTACAAGGCACAAGTCCAGAGTGTGATGGAAAACTCTCCACTTGCCCCTAGGTGCAGCTCCAACAACACAAAACACTTGACACCATCCAGGACAAGGAAGCCATGTTTACCATCTACAAGATGCACTGCAGAAACTCACCAAGGCTCCTTAGGTAGCACCTTCCAAACCCATAACCGCTACTAAAGGCAGCCGATACCTGGGGACACAACCACCTGGAAGTTCCGCTCCAAGTCACTCACCATCCTGACTTTGAATTATATCGCTGTTCTTTCACTGTCGCTGGGTCAAAATCCTGGACCTCCAACCCTAACAGCACTGTGGGTGTACCTACACCATATGGACTGCAGCGGGTTCAAGAAGGCAGCTCACTGCCACCTTCTCGAGGGAATTAGGGATGGGCAATAAATGCTGGCCTAACCAGCAATTACATACCATAAATGAATTTTTAAAAAATCTTTGTAATTTTAAAAATCTCCAGCAGGTGACCTCTGTTTTCTTATTTCCAGAAAAAAAAAGGCCAGCTTGTTCAGTCTTTCCTGATGGTTGCAACTTCTCAGTTCTGGTGTCATTCATGTCAGTCTTTTTTGTACAGTGGTATTTTATCCATTTTGTAATCTGGAGAACAGAATTGTATGCAGTACTCTGACCACGGTCTAATCAGGATTACAAGTTTAACATAACGTCTCTGCTTTTGAATGACCTTTCTCTAGAAATCAATCTCTCAAAAGATTATCTATTGTCCATTCTTCAAATTAGTTCACATGTTTTGTGATAGTCTTCTCAGTATTAACTATGATGTGGAGTTGCCGGCGTTGGACTGGGGTAGGCACAGTAAGTAGTTTCACAACACCAGATTAAAGTCCAACAGATTTATTTGGTAGCACGAGCTTTCGGAGCATTGCCCCTTCATCAGGTGAGTGAAGAGTTCGGTTCACAAACAGGGCATATATAGACACAAACTCAATTACAAGATAATGGTTGGAACGCGAGTCTTAACAGGTAATCAAGTCTTAAAGGTACATAAAATGTGAGTGGAGAGAGGCTTAAGCACAGGTTAAAGAGGTGTGAAGAGGCTGGAGATAATTCACACCCCTTTAACCTGTGCTTAACCCTCTCTCCACTCACATTGTCTGTACCTTTAAGACTTGATTACCTGTAAAGACTTCCAACCATTATCTTGTAATTGAGTTTGTGTCTACATATGCCCTGTTTGTGAAACAAATCCTGCACTCACCTGATGAAGGAGCAGTGCTCCGAAAGCTCGTGCTACCAAATAACTCTGTTGGACTTTAACCTGCTGTTGTGAGACCACTTGCTGTGTCTACCCCAGTCCAACGCCGGCATCTCCACATAGAGGAAAGATTAGACAAGCTAAGATTGTATTCACTAGAGTTTAGAAGAGTAAGAGATGATTGAAACCTTTAGGTTCCTGAGGGAATATTGACAGGCTGGATGCGGAGATGATGTTCCCTCTTGTGGGAGAACCTCGAAACGGGCCACTGTTTAAAAATAAGGGGCCACTCATTTTAAGAAGATGATGAGATTTTTTTCTGAGGGGCAATAATCTCTGGAACTCTCTTCCTCAGAAGGCAGTGGAAACGGAGTCTTTGAATGTTTTTAAAGCAGAGCGAGATAGATTCTTGATTATCAAGGGGGTGAAAGATTATCGGGGGTAGGCAGGAATGTGAGGTTGAGGTTACGATCAGATCAGCCATGATCTTAGTGAACGGTAGGGCAGGCTTGAGGAGCCGAATGGCCTACTCTTGCTCCTAACTTGTATCTTTATATGCTTGCAATGTTCTCATAGAATCCCTACAGTGCAGGAGGAGGCCATTCGGCCCATCGGGCCGGCACCGACAACAATTCCACCCAGGGACCATCCCCGTAACCCCACATATTTACCCTAGCTAGTCCCCCTGACACTAAGGGACAGTTTAGCATGGCCAATCCACCTAACCTGCACATCTTTGGACTGTGGGAGGAAACTGGAGCACCCGGAAGAAACCCACGAAGACACGGGGAGAACATGCAAACTCCACACAGACAGTCACCTGAGGTCAGATTTGAACCGGAGTCCCTGGCGCTGAGAGAGCAGCACTAACCACTGTGCCACCGTGCTGCCCATCCAAGCATATATAAATCTTATCAGACCTTCATAGAAGAAGACCATCAATAAGTAGCAACGTTTCAGATGTAATTTTGTTTGTGTAATATACATTCATGTGTATGGAACTGTTTGCGTTATTCCACTTAATTTCCTTAAGCATCATATAAGTTACATTACCAGTCAGTAGGTCTGAACCAGTCCAACCAGAGTCAATACCAGCAAAACAGTTTAATTCGAAGCAATAGTAATCACGTGGATCAGCCATATTATCTGGTGAAAAGCTGAATAGATTCATATGAATTACTTAGTCAGGAAACTTATCAAGAAAACACTGACTAGTTGAATAGTTGACAAGAATTGAAATATTAATTAACCAGATGGAAGCTAAAATCCAAATCCTTTCCCTTTCTTACTGAACTAGCATGTGGCAAATACGTTAATGGTGAGGTTTCTTCTATTACAACATATGAGCAGCCTCCCTTTTTCATAGAATCCCTACAGTGTAGAAGGAGGCCATTCAGTCCATCGAGTCTGCACCGACCACAATCCCACCCAGGCCCTATCCCCATAACCCCACATATTTACCCTGCTAATCCCCCTGACGGGTCAATCTAGCATAGCCAATCCACCTAAACCCGCACACCTTTGGAGTGTGGGAGGAAACCGGAGCACCCGGAGGAAACCCAGGCAGACACAGGCAGAACGTGCAGACTCTGCACACACAGTTTATACCAAATGTATTTTCCTCTTCCGTGCTAATATTCTGACACTAAGGGGGAAATTTTCTCATTCCAACTTCCCACCCCCCTTCCCCCCCCCCCCCATCCCAAATGGGAATCGGACCATGCAAAGTTCCATTGACCTCGGGCGGGATTTTCCGGTCTTGCGGATGAGCGCAGCTGGAAAATCCTGCCCTTTGAATTTTAAGAGAAGTTGAGTTCTTTGATCAACTTGCTAATGGCATATTGTAAGAGAACACAATTTGTCTCTTCCCTGTTTGAGTTGTAGATTTTAATGGTGCAGCTTTGGATTGTCACAGCTGATTGCGGCAGTAGTCACATGAGCACATCTGATGTGAATTTTGATCTGAAAATTACAGATAAACCTTATTGCCGTCACTATGTTGTCGCTCTAAACAATTTTCAGCAAGTATGTAAGTGAGAAACTAGGTTTAATTGTCCTGCTGTGTAGTTCTCACTCCTGGCTGCTCTACCAAGTGGAAATATTTAATTTTGGAAGCGGAAAGACATATTTGAAGTGTGTTAGAAATTTCTAATTCGCTTCCTACAATGTTAAAAGTTATGACTCACATTGGAAATATATCTAATTGGATATCACCCTTCAAGGGTCCAAATATTTAGTGTCAATTATGTTCAAACTGTTTATAAGTTGAAGTTGGTGGCAGGGGAGAGAAAGTGGTGTGCAGAGGATTATTGCTAAAGTTTGGGTGGACAAGTGAGAGAACTCACCCTGTGGGTCCCCTTGCAATCATTGAAAAAGGTACACACTTCAGTCTTCATTTCTGTATGAAGCATTGTGACTGTAATGACTTCAATCAGGCCATTGAGGTCAGCCTATTGGAATATGAACTCCCCGATTCAGGGGTCAATTGATGGGCCAATTAAGAAGTCTATTCCTTGTATTTAACTGGGAGTGTCAGTTCCTCTGGCACTCCCGAAGGTAGACTGCAGACTGCTAGCACTCTGTGTACTGCTGTTAGAATTGTAAATAAAGGGACTTCTGCCTCCAAAGACTTATTACAGAAACAATCTGCAAATGTTCCATTGCATTTGAAGAGCTGTTAAAGAACTATAAATTCATTATCTGCAAGTTGCAGATCAAACAGTTTTAAAATAGAAATGATTAACTTGAAATTGAGCAACTAGCATGTTTGTGTGACGTTGTTTGATCCTGGATGAGTCCTCTGTTCAGGTGACCTTTATTCATAGAGCCATAGAATCCCTACAGTGCATAAGGAGGCCATTCAACCCATCAAGCCTGCACCACCAACAGTCCCACCCAGGCCCCATCCCCATAACCCCATGTATTTACCCTGCTAATCCCCCCTGATACTAAGGAACAATTTAGCATAGCCAATCCACTTAACCTGCACATCTTTGGACTGAGGGCGGAAACAGAGCACCCAGAGGAAATCCACGCAGACATGGGGAGAATGTGCAAATTCCACACAGACAGTGACCCGAGGCCAGAATTGAGAGGTAGCAGTGCTACCCACTGTGCCACCCAGTTACTGAATCAGTAAATTAAGTTTAAGATGAGACTCCAACAATTTTAGACACAATAATGAATTATTGAATAAGGAAAGCCATGCAGACACACAAATGAGTGGAGTCAGAAACACTTTTTAAATGATTTCTTAAGAACAGAATCATGCCTGAATGAAAAATACAAATATATTTGACAACCTTTCATACACTATTGAAGGGCAAAAGTGTATATGTCAAAATCTATCTTATTCAATTGACTAATTCTTCTGATTTTTAACCTAAATTTATTTAAAACTAAGCACTTGCAATTGTTATCAATCTATAATAAAAACTTAGTCTAATCTAACAATTGACGTGATTATTAATAGCATGAGAGAAAGTGCAGGCAAGATTATTGATGGTTAACAAGATTATCAATGGGTCTAGTCTCTGTTTGGTACTATGATGACATCTTTTATTGAAAAAATGATTCATACAATTGAAGCAAGTTCAAATAAATTACAGACAAAACACAGTATCTACAAAAATACATAACACTGTATTTAGATTTTGGCAATATAAAGATAACTTCAAATGAAGCCAGCCAAATAGATTACACACGGTTTAAGCATTGAAAGACAGTATTTAATTACAGTAATGGAATATTCAGTTGTTCAAAGTTGGATGGGCTATAAAATGGGCAGCAATCTGGTCCCATAGGTTGTCTGCTGGACAGGTTAGACTAAAATTGCCCACGTGTTTTTGGCAATACTTTATCATTAGCTTTAAAACAGCATTGGTAATGGGTTGAAAGGTCGTGGAGAACGGACAGGAAGGTGGAGTTGAGGCTGAGATGAGATCGTATTGAATGACAGAGCAGGTTCGAGGGGCTGAATGGCCTACTCCTGCTCCTAGTTCTTATTGTTGGAATAGATAAAGGACTTTGGGAAAGACATGGGTGAATAAAGAGGAATAATCGAATTGATGGAACATATCGTTTGGGAATAAGTACTGCTTTGAGGGCCTGATCTTTAATATACTACAATAGTATACTACAATAGTATACGAATACCAATATTAACCACATGATTACTCAAATCATTGGATTTCTTTCACAATCTTTTCAAGTCAAATGTAATATAACTGGTCCAGCGTGTTAGTGCACTAGAGGAATACGTGACATATTTTATCAAGGATACATGAAGTATAAAACAAACCTTTCCTTTAACGATTGCCACAACCAGTGGATATGTACAAATTCAAAGAATTTGAATGAGTGGGGGGTGGGTGAGGTGCTTTTAGCACCTGCCAAAGTTGAGAGTTCTGCCCATGATTTGTCAGAGTGCTCGTTTTAATGAATCGATTGGAAAACCGGTACCAGATTCATGGCTACACTTTAGACAATGTTGTTAATCTATTCAAAACAACAAAAGGATATTGACTGCAGATGCTTTGAAGTGAACACCAGTCCATTAAAGATAGCGTAGAGGAAACGGAATCACCATGTTTGGAAAATAACACCCAGATTTATATCGCTAAACTTGACAGCAAAACTTAGCAGCCACTGTTTCTCCGCAGGTAAGCTCCTCCTCCAAGAGTGTATTCCATCTCTGTAAATGTCAGATCACCCACTGCTATAACAGAGGGTCCAATCGCTTTAAAACCAGCCTTCTGGTAGAATGGGATCAAAAAATCTTCACACATTAGAACAGCTCGTTTGACTGTGGGGAGACATCGCAGGTATTGCAAGTATCGCCAGAGAATGATTGAACCTTTCCCCTGCTGACGGCACCGGTGGTGAACGGCCAGGACATGGATGTGGACAGTGGGACCCCCAGGAACGTGAATGGTCAGAGCATCCTACAGGCAATCGAAACATTTAACTTATTAATTTCTAGAAATATGAAATTCAATAATAGATTATTTAGCAAACTTGCAAGCAAAAAGATCACTAACAATGCAGTTAAAAGCAACATGCTGCAGATGCTGGAAATCTGAAATAAAAACAGAAAATGCTGAATAAATTCAGCAGGTCTGGCAGCGTCTGTGGAGATAGTGCTGTGGGGCGGCACAGTGGTTAGCACTGCTGCCTCACAGTGCCTGGCACCCAGGTTCAATTCTGGTCTCAGGTCACTGTGTGGAATTTGCACATTCTCCCAGTGTCTGCGTAGGTTTCCTCCGGGTGCTCCAGTTTGCCCCCAAAGTCCAGGAGACGTGTGGGTTAGGTTGATTGGCCATGCTAAATTGACATTAGTATCAGGGGATTAACAGGGTAATTTTGTGGGGTTACTGGAATAGGGCCTGGGTGGGATTGTGGTCGGTACACTGTACTGTAGGGATTCTATGATAAATGGTCCCTCCATAAAAGTAGACTCAAAAGCCCAGATAATTCCCAAGTTCGCAGCCCACACAGCAATTGCCCTTACAAGACAGGAGGAAAATTTGGTGCCCAGCTAGTGACGCTGAGTGTCTCCAGGAGGCAGGAGTTGCCTGTGGAATGCGAGCTGCAAAAGACAAGCGTCAGCCATGATGGAGCCTGCCTTTTGCCAAAGAGAGCAGGCAGCAGTTCTGAGGGCCAGCAGCATGAACACAGCAGGAAAGTGGCCTGAGAGAATCATAGAATCCCTACAGTGCAGAAGGAGGCCATTCGGCCCATCGAGTCTGCACTGACCACAATCCCACCCAGGCCCTATCCCCATAACCCCACGCATTTAGCCTGCTAATCCACCTGATACTAAGGGGCAATTTAGCGTGGCCAGTCAACCCAACCCGCACATCTTTGGACTGTGGGAGGAAACCGGAGCACCCGGAGGAAACCCACGCAGACACGGGGAGGACATGTAAACTCCACACAGACAGTGACCCAAGCCAGGAATTGAACCCGGGTCCCTGGCGCTGTGAGGCAGCAGTGCTAACCACTGTGCTGCTCAGTATTTGTGGCATTTTGCTGAGATATTGGGCTGTCTTTTCAAATAGGTTCTGTATATCACTGAACTTGGAGAAATGAGTTTATGACCTTAATTTCAGTATCTAAATGTGGAAGTTTTGAAACTCTGATAATTCCAAAATTACAGAGGGTAGAAGACATAAAAAAAACCCAGAAACAAAAACAGAAAAAGCTAGAAAATCTCAGGATGTCTGACAGCATCTGTGGAGAGAGAATAGAGCCAATGTTTCGAGTCTGGATGAGGGTCATCCACCATTGAAATGTCAGACCTGCTGAGAATGAATTATTGTGCCCTAGATTTGACGGAGGAAAATAATATAACGGCCCACATCTTCTAAAAGTCTCTGTAATATGAGATGGCAAACATTTACAACGGCAGAGGAATGGAACATGGATGCAGGTATGATAGTAGATTAGTAATCCTGCATTGTATTAATCGGACAGCACTGTCATTTAAATTTGTGTTTCAAATTGAAAGGGGACATAACATGTTAGAGGTTACGGAAGGACAATAAAGATGACAGAGCAAATGTATGAAGGAAGCTTCACTAATAAATGGAAGAATAGGGAAAAGGTGTGATTCAAATGTTTGATACTATAATGACAGTGGGCGCAGATGTTAATAAAATGTGGTCACAGATGGTGTGAGTTAAAATTCACAAATATGCTAGTCTATAACACAGGAATACACTTCAGACATGTACAAAGAGCTAAGTATATCCCATGAAAATAAAAGCCTAAAAAACGTGGATTTGAGAACATTTTCTTACGAAAAGGAATACGGAATTAGCTAAAAATAAGGCACTCAGACATTAGACATCTAAAACAATAACAAGAATCCCTCAGCAACTGATGTAACCTCTGGGCAGAGGAATGAACATGTTGGGTGAGGGAAGGAAGGTTGATGCTCGAGATAAGGTTTATCCGTCAGAAAACCACACTCTCCCGGAAAACCCTTGGTGGAAAACTTGTGTGTTTTTTTTCTCCCAGTTTCCTGTGAATTACTGAACAAGACTGGAAGAACAAGAGAACTCTTAAATAATGTCAAAAGCCAAACAGAGGTCTTCACACACATTATCCATGCATGCTGAAGGGACGCTTAATCTCCACCAGAAAGCTTAATGGAAAAGGACAGAGAAGGAAGCATCGAGACTGCATTAAAGAGCAGCTTAACTGGAACTCCAGCAGCTAGTCCATCCACTGTTGTTGTGATGGGAAAGTCTGTACTCCAAGGTCACCCCTGGCACTCAGACGATGAGTTTCCGAATAGAGTGAAACATGTTCATTTAGTCAGTTTCTGGTGCTCCCATTTGCAAATCCACCCCCTCCAGCCCCCACCACACACACTCACATACACACATATACTCACATACACACACATACACTCACATACACACACATATACTCACATACACACACAGACACACACACGCACATCTTTATCTTCTCAAATCTTTTATCTTATTTGATATTTCTTTTAACTCTACTGCTTCACACTAATTCACTTCTGCCGCTTAAGTTTTAATGTTAAAAGTTTATTTATTAGTGTCACAAGCATGGTTACATTAACGCTGCAATGAAGTTGCTGTGAAAATCCTCAACTGGGGTCCAATCAATGGTTAAATATTTGACAGAGCGTTTTGTATCTTTCTTCGTTGCTTTCCTACTGCCTGCCCATTTTAAAATGTTCTTAATCTGCAATGTTCATGGAGTCCATAGAATTCCTACAGGGCAGAAGGAAGCCATTCGGCCCATCGAGTCTGCATTGACCACAATCCCACCCAATCCCTATCCCCATGTATTTACCCTGCTGGTCCTCCTGACACTAAGAGGCAATTTATCATGGCTAATCAATCTAACACACACACGTTTGGACTGTGCGAGGAAACTGGAGTACCCAGAGGAAACCCACACAGATACGGGGAGAATGGGCAGACTCTGCATAGTGACCCAAGCCAGGAATCGAACCCAGGTCCCTGATGCTGTGAGGCAGCAGTGCTAACCACTGAGCTACTGTGCAGCCCTATGTCTTACAGATTTATCAAGGATAAACCTGAAATTTCCATTCCAATTCCACAGATGCTGTCTAAGGTGTTGTAGGTTTCCAGCATTGCCCATTTCATTCCGATCAATAGGATGAAACAACATTACCCAAATAGTTCAGACAATGACGCTTCTTCCAACATGTACAGGGGAGAAAGGTAACACATCTGACCTGTGACAGTTTGTCCTGGTTCCATCCAGACCCAATCACGAAGGCTACAAGCCTCCCCTCCTCAAACCAGCCAAGGGATAACTCGGGACATAGTTCCAGGAAATGTCTCACTTCATCCATGTGTAAAGGACACTCTCCAGAGACGGAAATAAAGGCTAATAGGTGAGGAAATAAAGAGAGGCGATGAGTTTCTGATGCTGATGTCCAATATAGTCAAAAAGTGTATCCAGCATCTAACATTGTTTGATCAAATGAAGCCCATTCACAGCTGGAGAGGATGAATTATGGCAGACTAAAATATTCTGTTTGTACAAACAGATTGAAATATTCTGTTTGTTTTCACGCACTTATCTAGACATTAAATCGATGTCTATACATTTAAATTTGATAGGAATGTATCTACAAAATAGCACCGACTATTAAAATCATTAATTAAACCATGTGAAAAGGGGAAATTAAAGTTTTTAGTAATTTCTTGAAGAAACAAACAGAATTCAATGGGTTATTTTAGGGAATGGATGGAAAGGTTGAGAGTAAGAGAGAGAGAGTGAGGACAGTCACTGGGGAGTGAGTGAGAGAGAGCCCTCAGCAATACAGCTACCTCCTACCTTCCCTCTCGATCTCAAATACACTCAGAGCATCGGTAAGGCTCAGGTTCCTGAACTCGCTGGCGGGGAGAGTATGGCGTCGGCCGCTCCCCGGTCTCGAACCCGCCAAGTATCTCAGAGCAAAGGGCTTGAGGAAAGGCGAGGCGCTGCCGGGTGTCATCTCTGGCTTCAGGTCGGCAGAGAGACGCGGGCTCCGGATGGGCTGCATGTCCAGACAGTGGCTTTGGGCAGTGCCTCTCTGCAAGCTCTCTGCACTGTCGGTCTGCTCGGGGCTTTCACACAGCTTCTCACTCAGGCAAGAACTGATCCCAGTGAACAGGCAGCTCATAATCAGCTTACACACTTGGAGAAGGCTGCCGACTGCCTGCTGCAATTAAAGCTGTCACACTGATGTTCTGCGGGCTCCTCCCATGGTGGGATTAATTTATATACTGCCCCTGTAGCCCAGGCCCATTCCATGGACATCATTGCTGCTTCCACTGTCCTATTTGCTGATATTGAACAATGAAAATTCAATCCATAAATATGTATGGAAGTCTGAATTATAGACCCAAATTGCCCCAGTGAGATTACACGTTGTCCTGATCTTGCTCCACGACTGTTAACAAGAAAAATAGAAGCAAATCTGCAACTTTACAAATATTTTAAAGTATTTCATGAACAAATCTCTTGTTTATCTATGATATGGCTCCATTCCAATAGTGGGCCCTAGTCTTTCTCCCTTAATGATTTCGGTCATTATCCAAGATCAGTATATTTAGCTTTTTAATAGCCTTCCAACTTGCAATCCCGCAGTGCTTCACACTCGTAATGTTACAGTAGTATTAATACATGTCCAGCCTGCACCTTCACACCCTTCAGAAGCTTTACACTTTTTGTTTCCTTAAGTCCACGACAGTGAGAGACAAAGATGAGCAAACTCCTCCTCACCCACCAATCTGTTACTCAATACATCCCCATGTCTAACTCCAAGGCGAGTCTACAGCCTGTCACAACTCTTGGGCGATTTGTACATTTAAAGCATGTTTATTGAAATGTTTTGAGTTTGTCCACATTCTCAGTGAGATTTTCAGCATGTTAAATTTCGCACTCAGGATGGAGACTGGTATTGGCAACTAGGTACCAGTGGGTCCAAATGGACACAGCCTCGAGGCTAAGAAGTGGCAAGAGGGACATTCAATGCATGGACACCTCCTTCAGTTATATTAATATCACAGAGACTGGATATGTTCCATGACGGGTCAAAGTCACTGTCTGGCACTTGAAAGTAATCCCACTAATGAGCTTTCCAAATGACAGGCAGAATCCAGCGTCAAGGAAAGCCACTGAAAAGCAGAGATATAGTCCAGTACTAAAATATAATGAGAGGAAATGTCTGAATATCGCGTTTCATATCTTCCTGTGCACACACAGGCTGGTGGGCTATGTCAAATCTAATCAGCCTGTCATTCTGAATATTAATTCAGAAAAACTAAACTGGACAAATGACAATAAGCTGCTTTATTTTCAGTGTGGTGACAGTACAGAATGTGGTTAGAACTGACTCATTTAATTTAAATAGTACAGAGGTGTTTCAAATCTATTTAACCATCTGATAGAGCAAATACTCAGAACTGCCTCTACTAGGGGAGAGTTAAGGAGCAAATCAGAAACTCCAAGGTATTTTGTGAAGTTAGGGTCTATTTTTCCATTTGATTTTGCCATTAGGGTGAGCATAAGGTGTTTCAGTCCAGGTATGATTCCAGTGACCCACTAGGAAGCTTTTATCAAAACAAACACTTTATTTAAAGACACAGTTAGAATATAGCAAAAGGAATTAGCATAACATTTATCAATTAAAATACTTAAACATGACAAAGTATAATTCATAACAGCTAGCTATCTCTAATGTTCCAATTTAGTAGTATCCCCCATAGACATGAATCCCTTCTTTAGAACCAGTTAGCACAGAAACCAAAGATGCTTATGTAGGTACTAGATTTCTGGCCTTTTGACACTTCTGCAGAGTGATCCAGACATACACTTGTCTTCTAATTCTCATATAGCAGCTCCAAAGAAAGCTCCACCCCCACACAGTAGAATCGCAGAGAAAGAGCCTTAATTCTTGGCAGGTTCCAATCTCCACTTCAGACAGAGCAAGAGATACAGAGAAAGTGGCCGTTCTCTAAATATCCCAAAAACAGATTGTGTTGCGTTCTCTGTGAAAACCTGGCTGTACCCAGTCATATGACCTTACCTGTCAATCAACCTAATACAATGTGGAAAGTGTGAGGTTATGTACTTTGGAAGGAGGAATGGAGGCATAGACTATTTTCTAAATGGGGAAATGCTTAGGAAATCAGAAACACAAAGGGACTTGGGAGTCATTGTTCAAGATTCTCTGAAGGTTAACATGCAGGTTCAGTCGGCAGTTAGGAAGGCAAATGCAATGTTAGCATTCATATCGAGAGGGCTAGAATACAAGAGCAGGGATGTACTTCTGAGGCTGTATAAGGCTCTGGTCAGACCCCATTTGGAGTATTATGAACAGTTTTGGGCCCCATATCCAAGGAAGGATGTGTTGGCCTTAAAAGGGATCCAGAGGAGGTTCACTAGAATGATCCCTGGAATGAAGATCTTGTCGTATGAGAAACAGTTGAGGACTCTGGGTCTGTACTCGTTGGAGCTTAGAAGGATGAGGGGAGGATCTTATTGAAACTTACAGGATACTGCAAGGCCTGGGTAGAGTGGATGGGGAGAGGATGTTTCCAGTAGAAGGAAAAACTAGAACCAGAGGGCACAACCTCACACTAAAGGGACAATCCTTTAAAACAGAGATAAGGAGGAATTTCTTCAGCCAGTGACTGGTGAATCTGTGGAACTCTTTGCCGCAGAAGGCTTTGGAGGCCAGGCCCTTGAGTGTCTTTAAGACAGAGATAGATAGGTTCTTGATTAATAAGGGGATCAGAGGTTATGGGGAAAAGGCAGGAGAATGGGGATGAGAAAAATATCAGCCATGATTGAATGGCGGAGCAGACTCGATGGGCCAAGTGGCCTAATTCTGCTCCTATGTCTCAATGATCTTAAAATCAAGCCCTACTCTGTAACATCCCAGGGGAAAACACAAAACAACAAAACTCTGCATTAGTTCAGATTGAAACAAACATTGTCGCAATTAAGATCACTTTCGGCAGGATTTAAACTAGTGTGGCAGGGGGGTGGGGAACAAAACAGTAGGTCAGTAAATACTGAGGCTGGGGTTGAGCTGGGGGCCAGGGCAAGGCTAGCTAAGAAGAGGAGCACTCTGGAGGAGGATGACCTGAGTGGGCCTGGAGGTCTGGAGTGCATCTGCTTCAATGCGAGGAGCGTAACGGGTAAAACAGACAAACCTAGGGCCTTAATGCTTATGCGGAATTTGGATGTGGTTGCGGTGACGGAAACTTGGTTAAAAGGATAGGCCTGGCAGCTGAATATTCCGGGGTATAAGTGTTTTAGGCGAGACAGAGGCGGGGCTAAAAAAGGTGGGGGAGTAGCGATATTAGTTAAGGAGCATATTACCGCGGTGCAGAGGGTAGACAACTTAGAGGGGTCATGTACTGAGTCGCTGTGGGTGGAACTCAGAAACAGGAAGGGTGCAGTCACTATGCTGGGGGTGTACTACAGACCACCCAACAGCCCACGGGAAGTGGAGGAAAGGATATGTCAAGAGATTCTGGATAGGTGCAGAAAAAATAGGGTTGTTGTAGTGGGGGACTTTAATTTCCCTGGCACAGATTGGAAAGTGCTGAGAGCTGGGGGTCCGGATGGGGAGGAATTTGTAAAATGCGTACTGGAAGGTTCTTTGGAACAGTATGTAGATAGCCCGACTAGAGAGGGGGCTATACTGGACCTAGTTCTGGGAAATGAGCCCGGTCAGGTCGTCAAAGTTTCGGTAGGGGAACATGTGGCAAATAGTGACCACAACTCTGTTAACTTTAGGATAGTAATGGACAAGGATGAGTGCTGTCCTATGGGCAGGGTGCTA
The DNA here is from genome assembly GCF_964213995.1 of Mustelus asterias. NCBI lineage: Eukaryota > Metazoa > Chordata > Chondrichthyes > Carcharhiniformes > Triakidae > Mustelus > Mustelus asterias. Next base: position 15,212,660 of record NC_135823.1, read on the forward strand.
AATTGGGGGAAGGCTGACTATAGCCGGATTAGGCAGGAATTGGTGAATGTTGATTGGGAGAGGATGTTCGAGGGTAAGTCCGCGTCCGGCATGTGGGAGTCTTTTAAGGAACTATTGATAAGGCTGCAGGATAGGCATGTGCCTGTAAAAAGGAAAGTTAGGAAAGGTAGGATTCGAGAGCCGTGGATAACCAGGGAAATTGAGGATCTGATTAAAATGAAAAGGGAGGCGTACGTTAAGTCCAGGCAACTGAAAACAGATGGAGCTCTGGAGGAATACAGAGAGAGTAGGAAAGAACTCAAACGGGGAGTTAGAAGGGCAAAAAGAGGTCATGAGATGTTCTTGGCAGGCAGGATTAAGGAGAATCCTAAGGCATTCTATTCATACGTTAGGAACAAAAGAGTTGTCAGGGAGAAAATCGGACCTCTCAGGGACAAAGGAGGGGAATTATGCTTAGAACCCAAGGGAATAGGGGAGATCCTAAATGAATACTTTGCATCGGTATTCACGAAGGAGAGGGGCGTGTTAACCGGGAGGGTCTCGGAGGGAGGTGTTGACCCGTTAGAGAAAATCTCCATTACAAGAGAGGAAGTGTTAGGTTTTTTAGGGAACATTAAAACTGACAAAGCCCCAGGGCCTGATGGCATCTATCCTCGACTGCTCAGGGAGACGAGAGGTGAAATTGCTGGGCCTCTGACGGAAATCTTTGTCGCTTCTTTGGACACGGGTGAGGTCCCTGAGGATTGGAGGATAGCGAATGTGGTCCCGTTGTTTAAGAAGGGTAGCAGGGATAACCCAGGAAATTATAGGCCGGTGAGCTTGACGTCCGTGGGAGGGAAGTTGTTGGAGAGGATTCTTAGAGACAGGATGTATGTGCATTTAGAACGGAACAATCTCATTCGTGACAGACAGCATGGTTTTGTAAGAGGGAGGTCGTGCCTTACAAATTTGGTGGAGTTTTTTGAGGAAGTGACAAAAACGGTTGATGAAGGAAGGGCCGTGGATGTCGTCTATATGGATTTCAGTAAGGCATTTGACAAAGTCCCACATGGCAGGTTGGTTAAGAAGGTTAAGGCTCATGGGATACAAGGAGAAGTGGCTAGATGGGTGGAGAACTGGCTTGGCCATAGGAGACAGAGGGTAGTGGTCGAAGGGTCTTTTTCCGGCTGGAGGTCTGTGACCAGTGGTGTTCCGCAGGGCTCTGTACTGGGACCTCTGCTATTTGTGATATATATAAATGATTTGGAAGAAGGTGTAACTGGTGTAATCAGCAAGTTTGCGGATGACACGAAGATGGCTGGACTTGCGGATAGCGAAGAGCATTGTCGGGCAATACAGCAGGATATAGATAGGCTGGAAAATTGGGCGGAGAGGTGGCAGATGGAGTTTAATCCGGATAAATGCGAAGTGATGCATTTTGGAAGAAATAATGTAGGGAGGATTTATACAATAAATGGCAGAGTCATCAGGAGTATAGAAACACAGAGGGACCTAGGTGTGCAAGTCCACAAATCCTTGAAGGTGGCAACACAGGTGGAGAAGGTGGTGAAGAAGGCATATGGTATGCTTGCATTTATAGGACGGGGTATAGAGTATAAAAGCTGGAGTCTGATGATGCAGCTGTATAGAACGCTGGTTAGGCCACATTTGGAGTACTGCGTCCAGTTCTGGTCGCCGCACTACCAGAAGGACGTGGAGGCGTTAGAGAGAGTGCAGAGAAGGTTTACCAGGATGTTGCCTGGTATGGAGGGTCTTAGCTATGAGGAGAGATTGGGTAGACTGGGGTTGTTCTCCTTGGAAAGACGGAGAATGAGGGGAGATCTAATAGAGGTGTACAAGATTATGAAGGGTATAGATAGGGTGAACAGTGGGAAGCTTTTTCCCAGGTCGGAGGTGACGATCACGAGGGGTCACGGGCTCAAGCTGAGAGGGGCGAAGTATAACTCAGATATCAGAGGGACGTTTTTTACACAGAGGGTGGTGGGGGCCTGGAATGCGCTGCCAAGTAGGGTGGTGGAGGCAGGCACGCTGACATCGTTTAAGACTTACCTGGATAGTCACATGAGCAGCCTGGGAATGGAGGGATACAAACGATTGGTCTAGTTGGACCAAGGAGCGGCACAGGCTTGGAGGGCCGAAGGGCCTGTTTCCTGTGCTGTACTGTTCTTTGTTCTTTGTTGTTCTTTATACTGTTGCAGTAACAATACAGTGCTGTTGGATGCAGACAAAAAGGCTCTGATTGCGTAGAACAGATCCTGCCCAAGAGACATGACTAAAATACAATTGTAAAGGCACTGTATCGTCACAGGGAGTCAACAATAAGGGGACATAATCTTTAGATTAGAGTTAGACCATCTGGGAAGGAATTCTGGAAGAGTTTTTCCAGAATGGTTAGTAGAAATTAGAAGGCTGACGACCATCAAAATACTGTGGTTATAAGAATAGGTCGGAGACTAGGAATTCTGCAGCTAGGAACTCACTTCCTGACAACTGAAAAGCCTGTTCACATAGAACATAGAACAGTACAGTACAGAACAGTGCCGAGCTTTATCTGAAACCAAGATCAAGCTATCCCACTCCCTATCATCCTGGTGTGCTCGATGTGCCTATCCAATAACCGCTTAAATGTTCCTCAAGTGTCTGACTCCACTATCACTGCAGGCAGTCCATTCCACAACCCAACCACTCTCTGAGTAAAGAACCTACCTCGGACATCCTGCCTATATTTCCCACCATGAACCCTATAGTTATGCCCCCTTGTAATAGCTCCATCCACACGAGGAAATAGTCTTTGAACGTTCACTCTATCTATCCCTCTATCTATCTATCTATAAAATGATGAAGGGGATCATTTCTATGATCCCCTTCATCATTTTATAAACCTCTATTAAGTCTCCCCTCAACCTCCTCCGCTCCAGAGAGAACAGCCCTAGCTCCCTCAACCTTTCCCCATAAGACTTACCCTCCAAACCAGGCAGCATCCTAGTAAATCTCCTTTGCACTCTTCCCGGCGCTTCCACACCCTTCTTATAGTGAGGTGACCAGAACTGCAAACAATATTCCAAATGTGGTCTCACCAAGGTCCTGTACAGTTGCAGCATAACCCCACGGCTCTTAAACTCCAACCCCCTGTTAATAAAAGCTAACACACTATAGGCCTTCTTCACAGCTCTATCCACTTGAGTGGCAACCTTCAGAGATCTGTGGATATGGACCCCAAGATCTCTCTGTTCCTCCACAGTCTTCAGAACTCTACCTTTGACCCTGTAATCCACATTTAAATTTGTCCTATCAAAATGAATCACCCCACATTTATCAGAGTTAAACTCCATCTGCCATTTTTTAGCCCAGCTTTGCATCCTATCTATGTCTCTTTGCAATCTACAACAGCCCTCCACCTCATCCACGACTGCACCGATCTTGGTGTCATCAGCAAATTTACTGATCCACCCTTCAGCCCCCTCCTCTAAGTCATTAATAAAAATCACAAATAGCAGAGGACCAAGCCCTGTGGCACTCCGCTAGCAACCTGCCTCCAATCCGAAAATTTTCCATTAACCACCACCCTCTGTCTTCGATCAGATAGCCAGTTACCTATCCAATCGGCCAACTTTCCCTCTATCCCACACCTCCTCACTTTCATCATAAGCCGACCATCGGGGACCTTATCAAACGCCTTACTAAAATCCATGTATATGACATCAACTGCCCTACCTTCATCAACACACTTAGTTACCTCCTCAAAAAATTCTATCAAATTTGTGAGGCACGACTTGCCCTTCACGAATCCGTGCTGACTATCCCGGATTAATTCGCACCTTTCTAAATGGTCGTAAATCCCATCCCTAAGGACCTTTTCCATCAACTTACCAACCACCGAAGTAAGACTAACCGGCCTATAATTACCAGGGTCATTTCTATTCCCTTTCTTAAACAGAGGAACAACTTTCGCCACTCTCCAGTCCTCTGGCACCATCCCCGTGGACAGTGAGGACCCAAAGATCAAAGCCAAAGGCTCTGCAATCTCATCCCTTGCCTCCCAAAGATTCCTAGGATATATTTCATCAGGCCCAGGGGACTTATCGACCTTCAGTTTATTCAAAACTGCCAGGACATCCTCCCTCCGAACATCTATTTCCTCCAGCCTATTAGCCTGTAACACCTTCTCTTCCTCAAAAACATGGCCCCTCTCCTTGGTGAACACTGAAGAAAAGTATTCATTCATCACCTCTCCTATCTCTACTGACTCCATACACAAGTTCCCACTACTGTCCTTGACCGGCCCTAACCTCACCCTGGTCATTCTTTTATTCCTCACATAAGAGTAAAAAGCCTTGGCGTTTTCCTTGATCCGACCCGCCAAGGACTTCTCATGTCCCCTCCTAGCTCTCCTAAGCCCTTTTTTCAGCTCATTCCTTGCTAACTTGTAACCCTCAATCGAGCCATCTGAACCTTGTTTCCTCATCCCTACATAAGCTTCCCTCTTCCTTTTTACAAGACATTCCACCTCTTTTGTGAACCATGGTTCCCTCACTCGGCCATTTCCTCCCTGCCTGACAGGAACATACCTATCAAGGACACACAGTATTTGTTCCTTGAAAAAGTTCTACTTTTCATCAGTGCCTTTCCCTGACAGTTTCTGTTTCCATCTTATGCCCCCTAATTCTTGCCTAATCGCATCATAATTACCCTTGCCCCAATTATAAACCTTGCACTGCCGTACGGCCCTATCCTTCTCCATTGCAATAATATTGCAATTCGGAGATAGTGACCACCGAATTGTGGTCACTATCTCCAAAGTTCTCTCCCACAACCAAATCTATCACTTGGCCCGGTTCATTTCCCAGTACCAAATCCAATGTGGCCCCACCTCCTGTCGGCCTATCCACATATTGTGTCAGGAAACCCTCCTGCACACACTGCACAAAAACTGCCCCATCCGAACTATTCGACCTACAAAGGTTCCAATCAATATTTGGAAAGTTAAAGTCCCCCATGACAACTACCCTGTGACCCCCACACCTAACTATAATCTGCTTAGCAATTTCTTCCTCCACATCTCTATTACTATTTGGGGGCCTAACTCCTAACAAGGTGACTGCTCCTTTCCTATTTCTAACTTCAGCCCATATTACCTCAGTGTGCAGATCCCCCTCGAAGTGCCTTTCCGCAGCCGTTAAACTATCCTTGATTAACAATGCTACTCCTCCACCTCTTTTACCATATTCCCTACACTTACTGAAACATCTATACCCCGGAACGTCCAACAACCATTCCTGTCCCTGTTCTAACCATGTCTCCGTAATGGCCACAACATCATAGTCCCAAGTACCAATCCACGCCCCAAGTTCATCTACCTTGTTCCGGATGCTCCTTGCATTGAAGTAGACACACTTCAACCCACCTTCCTGTCTACTGGTACCCACCCTTGACCTTGATACCTTCCCCAATACCTCACTACCCTCAACACTGACTTCCGGACTACAACTGCTTTTCCCACCCCCCTGACAAATTAGTTTAAACCCCCCTGAAGAGCCGTAGCAAATTTCCCTCCCAGGATATTGGTGCCCCTCTGGTTCAGGTGCACCCCGTCCTGTTTGTGTAGGTCCCACCTTCCCCAGAATGTGTTCCAATTATCCACGTAGCTGAAACCCTCCCTCCTACACCATCCCTGCAAACACATGTTTAACTGCACTCTCTCCCTGTTCCTCAACTCGCTATCACACGGCACCGGCAACGTACCAGAGATGACCACATGTTTTGCCTTCACCATCTACAAGACACAGGCCAAGGGATAGAATACACAGCCTGGGTGACTGCACCAACGGAACCCAGCTGTCCTGACACCACTGACCACTCAACTGTTTCTTAGACAGCACCTTCCAAATCCATGACCACTATAATCTAGAAGGACAAGGGCAGTAGATACTTGGGAACACCACCATCTGCAAGTTCCCCTCCAAGCCACTCACTATCGTAATTTGGAAATATATCGCCGCTCCTTCGCAGTCGCTGAGTCAAAATCCTGGAACTCCCTCCTAACAGTACTTACACTGCAGCGACTGCAGCGGTTCAGGAAGGCAGCTCACCACCACCTTCTCAAGGACAATTTGGGATGTGCAATAAATGCTGGCCTAACTAGCAACACCCAAATCCCATGAACAAATAAAACAAAATTCAGGACAAAGTAGCCCATCCCATCTGCCAGATTCAGCATTCACTCCTCCATCAGTGACACACAGTGGCAGCCGTGTGTATCGTCCACAAGATGCACTGCAGCAACTCACCAAGGTTCCTTCAACAGCGACTTCCAAACCCACAACCACCACCATCTAGAAGGACAAGGACAGCAGATACCTGAGAACACCACCACACCACCTGCAAGTTCCTGTCCAAATCACTCACCATCCCGACTTGGAGTGTGTGTATACGTCTGTGTGTGTGTGGCTGTGTCTGTGTGTACCTGTGTGTGTGGGAACGTGTGTGTGTGTTTGTGTGCGTGTATGTGTCTGTCTGTGTGAGAGTGTGTATATGTATATGTGTGTGAGAGAGTGTGTGAGTGTGTGTATGTGTGTGAGTGAGTGCGTGTGTGAGTGTCTGACTGTGTGTGTGAGTGCGTGTGTGTGTGTGTGTGTCTGTGTGTGTGAGTGAGTGTGTTTGTGTCTATGTGTGCGCGTGTGTGTGTCAGAGCATGTGTGTGTGAGTGTGTGTGTAAGTTTGTGTGTGCATTTGTGTTTTGGAGTGAGAGGGAGTGTGTGTGTGGGAGTGAGAGGGAGTGTGTGTGTGTGTGGGAGTGAGAGGGACTGTGTGTGGGGGGGAGTGAGAGGGAGTGTGTGTGTGTGTGGGGGGGAGTGAGAGGGAGTGTGTGGGTGTGTGGGAGTGGGAGGGAGTGCGTGTGTGGGAGTGCGTGTGTGGGAGTGTGTGTGGGAGTGGGAGTGAGAGGGAGTGTGTGTGTGTGGGAGTGGGAGGGAGTGCGTGTGTGGGAGTGCGTGTGTGGGAGTGTGTGTGGGAGTGGGAGTGAGAGGGAGTGTGTTTGTGTGTCTGGGAGTGTGTGTGTGTGTGTGGGAGTGAGAGGGAGTGTGTGTGTATGGGAGTGTGTGTGGGAGTGAGAGGGAGTGTGTGTGAATGGGAGTGTGTGTGGGAGTGAGAGGGAGTGTGTGTGTGTATGGGAGTGTGTGTGGGAGTGAGAGGGAGTGTGTGTGTATGGGAGTGTGTGTGGGAGTGAGAGGGAGTGTGTGTGTATGGGAGTGTGTGTGGGAGTGAGAGGGAGTGTGTGTGTATGGGAGTGTGTGTGGGAGTGAGAGGGAGTGTGTGTGTATGGGAGTGTGTGTGGGAGTGAGAGGGAGTGTGTGTGTGTGGGAGTGTGAGTGTGGGAGTGTGTGTGTGGGAGTGTGAGTGTGGGAATGTGTGTGGGAGTGTGTCTGTGTGTGGGAGTGTGTCTGTGTGTGGGAGTGTGAGTGTGTGTGTGGGAGTGTGAGTGTGTGTGTGGGAGTGTGAGTGTGGGAGTGTGTGTGTGGGAGTGTGAGTGTGTGTGTGGGTGTGTGTGTGTGTGTGGGAGTGTGTGTGTGTGTGGGAGTGTGAGTGTGTGTGTGGGAGTGTGTGTGTGTGGGAGTGAGTGTGTGTGTGGGAGTGTGTCTGTGTGTGGGAGTGTGAGTGTGTGTGTGGGAGTGTGTGTGTGTGTGGGAGTGTGTGTGTGTGTGGGAGTGGGAGTATGTGTGTGGGAGTGTGTGTGTGGGAGTGTGTGTGTGTGTGGGAGTGTGTGTGTGTGTGGGAGTGTGAGTGTGTGTGTGGGAGTGTGTGTGTGTGGGAGTGTGTGTGTGTGGGAGTGTGTGTGTGTGTGTGTGGGAGTGTGTCTGTGTGTGGGAGTGTGTGTGTGTGTGGGAGTGTGTCTGTGTGTGGGAGTGTGAGTGTGTGTGTGGGAGTGTGTGTGTGTGGGAGTGTGTGTGAGTGTGGGAGTGTGTGTGTGTGGGAGTGTGTGTGTGTGTGGGAGTGTGTCTGTGTGTGGGAGTGTGTGTGTGTGTGGGAGTGTGTCTGTGTGTGGGAGTGTGAGTGTGTGTGTGGGAGTGTGTGTGTGTGTGGGAGTGTGTCTGTGTGTGGGAGTGGGAGTATGTGTGTGGGAGTGTGTGTGTGGGAGTGTGTGTGTGTGTGGGAGTGTGTGTGTGTGTGGGAGTGTGAGTGTGTGTGTGGGAGTGTGTGTCTGTGTGTGGGAGTGTGAGTGTGTGTGTGGGAGTGTGTGTGTGTGGGAGTGTGTGTGTGTGTGGGAGAGTGTCTGTGTGTGGGAGTGTGAGTGTGTGTGTGGGAGTGTGTGTGTGTGTGGGAGTGTGTGTGTGTGTGGGAGTGTGAGTGTGTGTGGGAGTGTGAGTGTGTGTGTGGGAGTGTGTGTGTGTGGGAGTGAGTGTGTGTGTGGGAGTGTGTCTGTGTGTGGGAGTGTGAGAGTGTGTGTGTGTGGGAGTGTGTGTGTGTGTGGGAGTGTGTCTGTGTGTGGGAGTGTGAGTGTGTGTGTAGGAGTGTGTGTGTGTGGGAGTGTGTGTGTGTGTGGGAGTGTGTCTGTGTGTGGGAGTGTGTGTGTGTGTGGGAGTGTGTGTGTGTGTGGGAGTGTGTGTGTGTGTGGGAGTGTGTGTGTGTGGGAGTGTGTGTGGGAGTGTGTGTGTGTGGGAGTGTGAGTCTGTTAGTGGGAGTGTGTGTGTGTGTGGGAGTGTGTCTGTGTGTGGGAGTGGGAGTATGTGTGTGGGAGTGTGTGTGTGGGAGTGTGTGTGTGTGTGGGAGTGGGAGTATGTGTGTGGGAGTGTGTGTGTGGGAGTGTGTGTGTGTGTGGGAGTGTGTGTGTGTGTGGGAGTGTGAGTGTGTGTGTGGGAGTGTGTGTGTGTGGGAGTGTGTGTGTGTGGGAGTGTGTGTGTGTGTGGGAGTGTGTCTGTGTGTGGGAGTGTGTGTGTGTGTGGGAGTGTGTCTGTGTGTGGGAGTGTGAGTGTGTGTGTGGGAGTGTGTGTGTGTGGGAGTGTGTGTGTGTGTGGGAGTGTGTGTGTGTGGGAGTGTGTGTGTGTGTGGGAGTGTGTCTGTGTGTGGGAGTGTGTGTGTGTGTGGGAGTGTGTCTGTGTGTGGGAGTGTGAGTGTGTGTGTGGGAGTGTGTGTGTGTGTGGGAGTGTGTCTGTGTGTGGGAGTGGGAGTATGTGTGTGGGAGTGTGTGTGTGGGAGTGTGTGTGTGTGTGGGAGTGTGTGTGTGTGTGGGAGTGTGAGTGTGTGTGTGGGAGTGTGTGTCTGTGTGTGGGAGTGTGAGTGTGTGTGTGGGAGTGTGTGTGTGTGGGAGTGTGTGTGTGTGTGGGAGTGTGTCTGTGTGTGGGAGTGTGAGTGTGTGTGTGGGAGTGTGTGTGTGTGTGGGAGTGTGTGTGTGTGTGGGAGTGTGAGTGTGTGTGGGAGTGTGAGTGTGTGTGTGGGAGTGTGTGTGTGTGGGAGTGAGTGTGTGTGTGGGAGTGTGTCTGTGTGTGGGAGTGTGAGAGTGTGTGTGTGTGGGAGTGTGTGTGTGTGTGGGAGTGTGTCTGTGTGTGGGAGTGTGAGTGTGTGTGTGGGAGTGTGTGTGTGTGGGAGTGTGTGTGTGTGTGGGAGTGTGTCTGTGTGTGGGAGTGTGTGTGTGTGTGGGAGTGTGTGTGTGTGGGAGTGTGTGTGTGTGTGGGAGTGTGTGTGTGTGGGAGTGTGTGTGGGAGTGTGTGTGTGTGGGAGTGTGTGTGTGTGGGAGTGTGTATGTGTGTGGGAGTGTGTGTGTGTGGGAGTGTGTGTGTGTGTGGGAGTGTGTCTGTGTGTGGGAGTGTGTGTGTGTGTGGGAGTGTGTCTGTGTGTGGGAGTGTGAGTGTGTGTGTGAGAGTGTGTGTGTGTGGGAGTGTGTGTGTGTGTGGGAGTGTGTGTGTGTGGGAGTGTGTGTGTGTGTGGGAGTGTGTCTGTGTGTGGGAGTGTGTGTGTGTGTGGGAGTGTGTCTGTGTGTGGGAGTGTGAGTGTGTGTGTGGGAGTGTGTGTGTGTGTGGGAGTGTGTCTGTGTGTGGGAGTGGGAGTATGTGTGTGGGAGTGTGTGTGTGGGAGTGTGTGTGTGTGTGGGAGTGTGTGTGTGTGTGGGAGTGTGAGTGTGTGTGTGGGAGTGTGTGTGTGTGGGAGTGTGTCTGTGTGTGGGAGTGGGAGTGTGTGTGTGGGAGTGTGTGTGTGGGAGTGTGTGTGTGGGAGTGTGTGTGTGTGGGAGTGTGTCTGTGTGTGGGAGTGTGAGTGTGTGTGTGGGAGTGTGTGTGTGGGAGTGTGTGTGTGTGTGCCTGACCCACTTGTGATCTTAGGATACTGACTCATCCTCACCCCACAATCCAATACATACTCATAGCCACTTACACAGTGAGTGTGAGTAACAGAGACTGACAGTGCGTCAGACACACATGTTCTCACCCTTTCACTCTCATAGTCACCTTTAATAATTCCTATCTTTTTAAATTATAGAAACATAGAAAATAGGTGCAGGAGTCGGCCATTCGGCCCTTCGAGCCTGCCCCACCATTCAATATGATCATGGCTGATCATGCACTTCCCGTATCCCACTCCTGCTTTCTCTCCATACGCCTTGATCCCTTTAGTCACAAGGGCCACGTCCAGCTCCCTCTTCAACATATCTAACAAACTGGCCCCAATAGCTTTCTGTGGTAGAGAATTCCCCAGGTTCACAACTCTGAGTGAAGAAGTTCTTCCTCATCTCAGTCCTAAATGGCTTACCCCTTATTCTTAGACTGTCCAGACTTCCAGTTCTGGACTTCCCCAACATCGGGAACATTCTTCCCACATCTAGCCTGTCCAGTCTCATCAGGATTTTATGTTTCGATGAGGTCACCTCTCATTCTTCTAAATCCCAGTGAATATAAGCCCAGTTGATCCATTCTCTCTTTATATGTCAGTCCTGCCATTCCAGGAATCAGTCTGGTGAACCTTCGCTGGATTCCCTCAATAGCAAGAATCTCCTTCCTCAGACTAGGAGACCAAAACTGCGCACAATACTCAAGGTATGGCTTCACCAAGGCCCTGTATAACTGCAGCAAGACATCCTTACTCCTATACTCAAATCCTCTTGCTATGAAGGCCAGCATGCCATTAGCTTTCCTCACCACCTGCTGTACCTGCGTGCCAACCTTCAGTGACTGTTCCACCGTGACACCCAGGTCACGTTGCACTTCCCCTTTTCCTAAACTGCCACAATTCAGATAATAATCTTCCTTCCTGTTTTTAACGCCAAACCTTACATTTATCCACATCAAATTGCATTTACCAAGTATTTGCCCACTTGATCCCCCGTGTCTGCGTGGGTTTCCTCCGGCTGCTCCGGTTTCCTCCCACAATCCGAAAGACGTGCTGGTTAGGTGCTAAATTCTCCCTCAGTGTACCCGAGCAGGCGCCGGGAGCGTGGCGACTAGGGGATTTTCACAGTAACTTCATTGCACTGTTAATGTAAGCCGACTTGTGACACTAATAAATAAACTTTAAAAGAGCTGAGGGAGTGCTACACTGTCAGAGGTGCCACCGTTTGGGTGAGGTGTGAAATTAAAGCCGCTCTACTTTCTAAAAGGATATAAAGGTTCACGTGGTTCGACTTTGAAAGTGAACAGCGGAGTTTTCTGGCCAATATTTAACCCTCAACAATTTCACAACAGACAATTTGATCATTACCACATTGATCTTGGTGAAGATTAACACCCAGTTTCCTGCATCACCAACCTAACTACACTCTAACAATGCCTCAGGGCAGCATGGTGGCACAGTGGTTAGCGCTGCTGCCTCACAGCACCAGGGATCCAGGTTCAATTCCCACTTTGGGTTGGGTCTATTTGGAGATTGCACATTCTCCCCGTGTTTGTGTGGGTTTCTTCCGGGTGCTCCGGTTTCCTCCCACAGTCCAAAAGATGTGTGGGTTAGGTGCATTGGCCATGCTAAATTCTCCCTCAGTGTACCCGAACAGGCGCCGGAGTGTGGCAACTAGGAGATTTTCACAGTAACTTCATTGCAGTGTTAATGTACAAAGAACAAAGAACAGTACAGCACAGGAAACAGGCCCTTAGGCCCTCCAAACCTGTGCCGCTCATTGGTCCAACTAGACCATTCGTTTGTATCCCTCCATTCCCAGGCTGCTCATGTGACTATCCAGGTAAGTCTTAAACGATGCCAGCGTGTCTGCCTCCTCCACCCTACTTGGCAGCGCATTCCAGGCCCCCACCACTCTCTGTGTAAAAAACGTCCCTCTGATATCTGAGTTATACCTCGCCCCTCTCAGCTTGAGCCCGTGACCCCTCGTGATCGTCACCTCCGACCTGGGAAAAAGCTTCCCACTGTTCACCCTATCTATACCCTTCATAATTTTGTACACCTCTATTAGATCTCCCCTCATTCTCCATCTTTCCAGGGAGAACAAGCCCAGTTTGCCCAATCTCTCCTCATAGCTAAGTCCTTCCATACCAGGCAACATCCTGGTAAACCTTCTCTGCACTCTCTCTAAAGCCTCCACGTCCTTCTGGTTTGTGCGGTGACCAGAACTGGATGCAGTACTCCAAATGTGGCCTAACCAGCGTTCTATACAGCTGCAACATCAGACTCCAGCTTTTATACTATATACCCCGTCCTATAAAGGCAAGCATACCATATGCCTTCTTCACCACCTTCTCGACCAGTGCTGTCACCTTCAAGGATTTGTGGACTTGCACACCCTCTGTGTTTCTATACTCTTGATGGCTCTGCCATTTATTGTATAACTCCCCCCTACATTAGTTCTTCCAAAATGCATCACTTTGCATTTATCTGGATTAAATTCCATCTGCCATTTCTCCGCCCAATTTTCCAGCCTATCTATATCCTGCTGTATTGTCCGACAATGTTCATCGCTATCCGTAAGTCCAGCCATCTTTGTGTCATCCGCAAACTTGCTGATAACACCAGTTACACCTTCTTCCAAATCATTTATAGCAGAGGTCCCAGTACAGAGCCCTGTGGAACACCACTGGTCACAGACCTCCAGCCGGAAAAAGACCCTTCGACTGTTACCCTCTGTCTCCTGTGATCAAGCCAGTTTTCTACCCATCTCGCCACCTCTCCTTGTATCCCATGAGCCTTAACCTTCTTAACCAACCTGCCATGAGGGACTTTGTCAAATGCCTTACTGAAATCCATATAGATGACATCCACGGCCCTTCCTTCGTCAACCGTTTTTGTCACTTCCTCAAAAAACTCCACCAAATTTGTAAGGCACGACCTCCCTCTTACAAAACCATGCTCTCTGTCACTAATGAGATTGTTCCATTCTAAATGCGCATACATCCTGTCTCTAAGAACCCTCTCCAACAACTTCCCTACCACGGATGTCAAGCTCACTGGCCTATAATTACCCGGGTTATCCCTGCTACCCTTCTTAAATAACGGGACCACATTCGCTATCCTCCAATCCTCAGGGACCTCACCTGTGTCCAACGAAGAGACAAAGATTTCCGTCAGAGGACCAACAATTACATCTCTTGTCTCCCTGAGCAGTCTAGGATAGGTGCCATCAGGCCCTGGGGATTTGTCAGTTTTAATGTGACCTAAAAAACCTAACACTTCCTCTCTTGTAATGGAGATTCTCTCTAACGGGTCAACACCTCCCTCTGAGACACTCCCAGTCAACAAGTCCCTCTCTTTTGTGAATACCGATGCAAAGTATTCATTTAGGATCTCCCCTATTCCCTTGGGTTCTAAGCATAATTCCCCTCCTTTGTCCCTGAGAGGTCCGACTTTTTCCCTGACAACTCTTTTGTTCCTGACATATGAATAAAATGCCTTAGGATTCTCCTTAATCTTGTCTGCCAACTCCCTACTCGGGCAGTGAGTACTCGGGCAGGGAGTATTCGGGCAGTGAGTTCTCGGGCAGTGAGTACTCGGGCAGTGAGTACTCGGGCAGGGAGTATTCGGGCAGTCAGTTCTCGGGGAGAGATTACTCTGTCAGTGAGTACTCGGTCACTGAGCACTCGGGCAGTGAGAACTCGGACAGTAAGTACTCGGGCAGTGTGCACTCGGGCAGTGAGTACTCGGTCATTGAGTCCTCGGGCATTGAATACTCGGGCAGTGAGTACTCGGTCAGTGAGTACTCGGTCAGTGAGTACTCAGTCAGTGAGTACTCGGGCAGTGAGTACTCAGGCAGTGAGTACTCAGGTAGGGAGTATTCAGGCTGTGAGTACTCGGGGAGAGATTACTCCGTCACTGAGTACTCGGTCAGTGAATACTTGGGCAGTGCGTACTCGGTCAGTGAGTACTCAGTCAGTGAGTACTCGAGCAGTGAGTACTCGGACAGCAAGTACTCAGCCAGTGTGTACTCGGGCAGTGAGTACTTGGTCAGTGAGTGCTCGGGCAGTGAATACTCGGTCAGTGAGTACTCGGGCAGTGAGTACTCGGTTAGTGAGCACTCGGGCAGTGAGTACTCGGGCAGTGAGTACTCGGGCAGTGCGTATACGGGCAGTGAGTACTCGGTCAGTAAGTTCTCGGCCAGTGAGTACTCGGGAAGTGAGTACTCGGACAGTAAGTACTCAGGCAGTGTGTACTCGGTCACTGAGTACTGGGGCAGTGAATACTCGGTCAGTGAGTACTTGAGCAGTGAGTACTCGGGCAGTGATTACTCGGTCAGTGAGTACTCGGGCAGTGTGAACTCAGTCAGTGAGTCCTCGGTCACTGAGTACTCAGGCAGTGAATACTCGGGCAGTGAGTACTTGGTCAGTGAGTACTTGGGCAGTGAGTACTCGGTTAGTGAGTACTCAGGCAGTGAGTACTCGGGCAGTGCGTACTCGGGCAGAGCGTACCCGGGGAGAGAGTACTCGGTCAGTGAGTACTCGGTCAGTGAGTTATCGTGCAGTGAGTACTCAGGCAGTGAGTACTCAGACAGTGAGTACTTGGGCAGAGAATGGTCGGGCAGTGAATACTCGGGCAGTGAGTACTGGGTCAGTGAGTACTCGGGCAGTGAGTACTTGGGCAGTGAGTACTCGGGCAGTGTGTACTCGGGCAGTGAGTACTCGGGCAGTGAGTACTCGGACAATGAGTACTCGGGCAGAGAATACTCGGGCAGTGAATACTCGGGCAGTGAGTACTCGGTCAGTGAGTTCTCGGGCAGTGAGCACTTGGGCAGTGAGTACTCGGACAGTAAGTACTCGGGCAGTGTGTACTCGGTCAGTGAGTACTCGGGTAGTGAATACTCGGGCAGTGAGTACTCGGTCAGTGAGTACTAGGGAACTGAATACTCGGGTAGTGAGTACTTGGTCAGTGAGTACTCGGGCAGTGAGTACTCTGTCAGTGTGTACTCGGGCAGTGAGTACTCGGTCAGTGAGTACTCAGGCAGTCAGTGCTCGGGGAGAGAGTACTCGGGCAGTGAGTACTCGGACAGTAAGTACTCGGGCAGTGTGTACTCGGACAGTGTGTACTCGGTCAGTGAGTACTCAGGCAGTGAATACTCGGGCAGTGAATACCCGGGCAGTGAGTACTCAGGCAGTGAGTACGCGGTCAGTGAGTACTCGGGCAGGGAGTATTCGGGCAGTGAGTTCTCGGGGAGAGATTACTCCATCAGTGCGTACTCGGTCAGTGAGTACTCGGGCAGTGAGAACTCGGACAGTAAGTACTCGGACAGTGTGTACTCGGGCAGTGTGTACTTGGTTATTGAGTACTCGGGCACTGAATACTCGGGAAGTGAGTACTCGGTCAGTGAGTACTCAGTCAGTGAGTACTCTGTCAATGTGTACTCGGGCAGTGAGTACTCGGTGAGTGAGTATTCGGGGAGTGAGTACTCGTTGAGAGAGTACTCAGGCAGTGAGTGCTCGGACAGTGAGTACTCGGGCAGTGTGTACTCAGGCAGTGTGTACTCGGGCAGTGAGTACTCGGGCAGTGAATATTCGGGCAGTGAATACCCGGGCAGTGAGTACTCAGGCAGTGAGCACTCGGGCAGTGAGTACTCGGGGAGACAGAACTCGGTCAGTGAGTACTCGGTCAGTGCGTACTCAGGCAGTGAATACTCGGGCAGTGAGTACTCGGTCAGTTACTACTCAGTCAGTGTGTACTTGGGCAATGAGTACTCGGTCAGTGAGTACTCGGGCAGTCAGTGCTCGGGCAGTTAGTACTCGGTCAGTGAGTATTTGGGCAGTGAGTACTCAGGGAGAGAGTACTCGGGCAGTGAGTACTTGGACAGTAAGTACTCGGGCAGAGTGTACTCGGACAGTGTGTACTCGGTCAGTGAGTACTCGGGCAGTGAATACTTGAGTAGTGAATACTCGGGCAGTGAGTACTCAGTCAGTGAGTACTCAGACAGTGAGCACTCGGGCAGTGAGTTCTCAGGCAGTGAGTACTCGGTCATTGAGTCCTCGGGCATTGAATACTCGGGCAGTGAGTACTCGGTCAGTGAGTACTCAGTCAGTGAGTACTCAGTCAGTGAGTACTCGGGCAGTGAGTACTCAGGCAGTGAGTACTCAGGTAGGGAGTATTCAGGCTGTGAGTACTCGGGGAGAGATTACTCCGTCACTGAGTACTCGGTCAGTGAATACTTGGGCAGTGCGTACTCGGTCAGTGAGCACTCAGTCAGTGAGTACTCGAGCAGTGAGTACTCGGACAGCAAGTACTCAGCCAGTGTGTACTCGGGCAGTGAGTACTTGGTCAGTGAGTGCTCGGGCAGTGAATACTCGGTCAGTGAGTACTCGGGCAGTGAGTACTCGGTTAGTGAGCACTCGGGCAGTGAGTACTCGGGCAGTGAGTACTCGGGCAGTGCGTACTCGGGCAGAGCGTACCCGGGGAGAGAGTACTCGGTCAGTGAGTACTCGGTCAGTGAGTACTCGGTCAGTGAGTACTCAGGCAGTGAGTACTCGGACAGTGAGTACTTGGGCAGAGAATGGTCGGGCAGTGAATACTCGGGCAGTGAGTACTGGGTTAGTGAGTACTCGGGCAGTGAGTACTTGGGCAGTGCGTACTCGGGCAGTGCGTACTCGGGCAGTGAGTACTCGGGCAGTGAGTACTCGGACAATGAGTACTCGGGCAGAGAATACTCGGGCAGTGAATACTCGGGCAGTGAGTACTCGGTCAGTGAGTTCTCGGGCAGTGAGCACTTGGGCAGTGAGTACTCGGACAGTAAGTACTCGGGCAGTGTGTACTCGGTCAGTGAGTACTCGGGTAGTGAATACTCGGGCAGTGAGTACTCGGTCAGTGAGTACTAGGGAACTGAATACTCGGGCAGTGAGTACTTGGTCAGTGAGTACTCGGGCTGTGAGTACTCTGTCAGTGTGTACTCGGGCAGTGAGTACTCGGTCAGTGAGTACTCAGGCAGTCAGTGCTCGGGGAGAGAGTACTCGGGCAGTGAGTACTCAGACAGTGAGCACTCGGGCAGTGAGTTCTCGGGCAGTGAGTACTCGGGCAGTGAGTACTCGGGCAGGGAGTATTCGGGCAGTGAGTTCTCGGGGAGAGATTACTCTGTCAGTGAGTACTCGGACAGTAAGTACTCGGGCAGTGTGCACTCGGGCAGTGAGTACTCGGTCATTGAGTCCTCGGGCATTGAATACTCGGGCAGTGAGTACTCGGTCAGTGAGTACTCAGTCAGTGAGTACTCAGTCAGTGAGTACTCGGGCAGTGAGTACTCAGGCAGTGAGTACTCAGGTAGGGAGTATTCAGGCTGTGAGTACTCGGGGAGAGATTACTCCGTCACTGAGTACTCGGTCAGTGAATACTTGGGCAGTGCGTACTCGGTCAGTGAGTACTCAGTCAGTGAGTACTCGAGCAGTGAGTACTCGGACAGCAAGTACTCAGCCAGTGTGTACTCGGGCAGTGAGTACTTGGTCAGTGAGTGCTCGGGCAGTGAATACTCGGTTAGTGAGTACTCGGGCAGTGAGTACTCGGTTAGTGAGCACTCGGGCAGTGAGTACTCGGGCAGTGAGTACTCGGGCAGTGCGTATACGGGCAGTGAGTACTCGGGCACTGAGTACTCAGGGGGAGAGTACTCTGTCAGTGCGTACTCGGTCAGTAAGTTCTCGGCCAGTGAGTACTCGGGAAGTGAGTACTCGGACAGTAAGTACTCAGGCAGTGTGTACTCGGTCACTGAGTACTCGGGCAGTGAATACTCGGTCAGTGAGTACTTGGGCAGTGAGTACTCGGGCCGTGAGTACTCGGGCAGTGATTACTCGGTCAGTGAGTACTCGGGCAGTGTGAACTCAGTCAGTGAGTCCTCGGTCACTGAGTACTCAGGCAGTGAATACTCGGGCAGTGAATACTCGGTCAGTGAGTACTCGGGCAGTGAGTACTCGGTTAGTGAGCACTCGGGCAGTGAGTACTCGGGCAGTGAGTACTCGGGCAGTGCGTACTCGGGCAGAGCGTACCCGGGGAGAGAGTACTCGGTCAGTGAGTTATCGTGCAGTGAGTACTCAGGCAGTGAGTACTCGGACAGTGAGTACTTGGGCAGAGAATGGTCGGGCAGTGAATACTCGGGCAGTGAGTACTGGGTTAGTGAGTACTCGGGCAGTGAGTACTTGGGCAGTGCGTACTCGGGCAGTGCGTACTCGGGCAGTGAGTACTCGGACAATGAGTACTCGGGCAGAGAATACTCGGGCAGTGAATACTCGGGCAGTGAGTACTTGGTCAGTGAGTGCTCGGGCAGTGAATACTCGGTCAGTGAGTACTCAGGCAGTGAGTACTCGGTTAGTGAGCACTCGGGCAGTGAGTACTCGGGCAGTGAGTACTCGGGCAGTGCGTACTCGGGCAGAGCGTACCCGGGGAGAGAGTACTCGGTCAGTGAGTACTCGGTCAGTGAGTACTCGGTCAGTGAGTACTCAGGCAGTGAGTACTCGGACAGTGAGTACTTGGGCAGAGAATGGTCGGGCAGTGAATACTCGGGCAGTGAGTACTGGGTTAGTGAGTACTCGGGCAGTGAGTACTTGGGCAGTGCGTACTCGGGCAGTGCGTACTCGGGCAGTGAGTACTCGGGCAGTGAGTCCTCGGACAATGAGTACTCGGGCAGAGAATACTCGGGCAGTGAATACTCGGGCAGTGAGTACTCGGTCAGTGAGTTCTCGGGCAGTGAGCACTTGGGCAGTGAGTACTCGGACAGTAAGTACTCGGGCAGTGTGTACTCGGTCAGTGAGTACTCGGGTAGTGAATACTCGGGCAGTGAGTACTCGGTCAGTGAGTACTAGGGAACTGAATACTCGGGCAGTGAGTACTTGGTCAGTGAGTACTCGGGCTGTGAGTACTCTGTCAGTGTGTACTCGGGCAGTGAGTACTCGGTCAGTGAGTACTCAGGCAGTCAGTGCTCGGGGAGAGAGTACTCGGGCAGTGAGTACTCAGACAGTGAGCACTCGGGCAGTGAGTTCTCGGGCAGTGAGTACTCGGGCAGTGAGTACTCGGTCAGTGAGTTCTCGGGCAGTGAGTACTTGGGCAGTGAGTACTCGGACAGTAAGTACTCGGGCAGTGTGTACTCGGTCAGTGAGTACTCGGGTAGTGAATACTCGGGCAGTGAGTACTCGGTCAGTGAGTACTAGGGAACTGAATACTCGGGCAGTGAGTACTTGGTCAGTGAGTACTCGGGCTGTGAGTACTCTGTCAGTGTGTACTCGGGCAGTGAGTACTCGGTCAGTGAGTACTCAGGCAGTCAGTGCTTGGGGAGAGAGTACTCGGGCAGTGAGTACTCGGACAGTAAGTACTCGGGCAGTGTGTACTCGGACAGTGTGTACTCGGTCAGTGAGTACTCAGGCAGTGAATACTCGGGCAGTGAATACCCGGGCAGTGAGTACTCAGGCAGTGAGTACGCGGTCAGTGAGTACTCGGGCAGGGAGTATTCGGGCAGTGAGTTCTCGGGGAGAGATTACTCCATCAGTGCGTACTCGGTCAGTGAGTACTCGGTCAGTGAGTACTCGGGCAGTGAGAACTCGGACAGTAAGTACTCGGACAGTGTGTACTCGGGCAGTGTGTACTTGGTTATTGAGTACTCGGGCACTGAATACTCGGGAAGTGAGTACTCGGTCAGTGAGTACTCAGTCAGTGAGTACTCTGTCAATGTGTACTCGGGCAGTGAGTACTCGGTGAGTGAGTATTCGGGGAGTGAGTACTCGTTGAGAGAGTACTCAGGCAGTGAGTGCTCGGACAGTGAGTACTCGGGCAGTGTGTACTCAGGCAGTGTGTACTCGGGCAGTGAGTACTCGGGCAGTGAATATTCGGGCAGTGAATACCCGGGCAGTGAGTACTCAGGCAGTGAGCACTCGGGCAGTGAGTACTCGGGGAGACAGAACTCGGTCAGTGAGTACTCGGTCAGTGCGTACTCAGGCAGTGAATACTCGGGCAGTGAGTACTCGGTCAGTGACTACTCAGTCAGTGTGTACTTGGGCAATGAGTACTCGGTCAGTGAGTACTTGGGCAGTCAGTGCTCGGGCAGTTAGTACTCGGTCAGTGAGTATTTGGGCAGTGAGTACTCAGGGAGAGAGTACTCGGGCAGTGAGTACTTGGACAGTGAGTACTCGGGCAGTGTGTACTCGGACAGTGTGTACTCGGTCAGTGAGTACCCGGGCAGTGAATACTCGAGTAGTGAATACTCGGGCAGTGAGTACTCGGTCAGTGAGTTCTTGGGCAGTGAGTACTCAGACAGTGAGCACTCGGGCAGTGAGTTCTTGGGCAGTGAGTACTCGGGCAGTGAGTACTCAGGCAGGGAGTATTCGGGCAGTGAGTTCTCGGGGAGAGAGTACTCAGGCAGTGAGTGCTCGGACAGTGAGTACTCGGGCAGTGTGTACTCAGGCAGTGTGTACTCGGGCAGTGAGTACTCGTGCAGTGAATATTCGGGCAGTGAATACCCGGGCAGTGAGTACTCAGGCAGTGAGCCCTCGGGCAGTGAGTACTCGGGGAGACAGAACTCGGTCAGTGAGTACTCGGTCAGTGCGTACTCAGGCAGTGAATACTCGGGCAGTGAGTACTCGGTCAGTGACTACTCAGTCAGTGTGTACTTGGGCAATGAGTACTCGGTCAGTGAGTACTCGGGCAGTCAGTGCTCGGGCAGTTAGTACTCGGTTAGTGAGTATTTGGGCAGTGAGTACTCAGGGAGAGAGTACTCGGGCAGTGAGTACTCGGACAGTGTGTACTCGGTCAGTGAGTACTCGGGCAGTGAATACTCGAGTAGTGAATACTCGGGCAGTGAGTACTCGGTCAGTGAGTTCTTGGGCAGTGAGTACTCAGACAGTGAGCACTCGGGCAGTGAGTTCTTGGGCAGTGAGTACTCGGGCAGTGAGTACTCGGGCAGGGAGTATTCGGGCAGTGAGTTCTCGGGGAGAGATTACTCTGTCAGTGAGTACTCGGACAGTAAGTACTCGGGCAGTGTGCACTCGGGCAGTGAGTACTCGGTCATTGAGTCCTCGGGCATTGAATACTCGGGCAGTGAGTACTCGGTCAGTGAGTACTCAGTCAGTGAGTACTCAGTCAGTGAGTACTCGGGCAGTGAGTACTCAGGCAGTGAGGACTCAGGTAGGGAGTATTCAGGCTGTGAGTACTCGGGGAGAGATTACTCCGTCACTGAGTACTCGGTCAGTGAATACTTGGGCAGTGCGTACTCGGTCAGTGAGCACTCAGTCAGTGAGTACTCGAGCAGTGAGTACTCGGACAGCAAGTACTCAGCCAGTGTGTACTCGGGCAGTGAGTACTTGGTCAGTGAGTGCTCGGGCAGTGAATACTCGGTCAGTGAGTACTCGGGCAGTGAGTACTCGGTTAGTGAGCACTCGGGCAGTGAGTACTCGGGCAGTGAGTACTCGGGCAGTGCGTACTCAGGCAGAGCGTACCCGGGGAGAGAGTACTCGGTCAGTGAGTACTCGGTCAGTGAGTTATCGTGCAGTGAGTACTCAGGCAGTGAGTACTTGGGCAGAGAATGGTCGGGCAGTGAATACTCGGGCAGTGAGTACTGGGTTAGTGAGTACTCGGGCAGTGAGTACTTGGGCAGTGCGTACTCGGGCAGTGCGTACTCGGGCAGTGAGTACTCGGGCAGTGAGTACTCGGGCAGTCAGTGCTCGGGCAGTTAGTACTCGGTCAGTGAGTATTTGGGCAGTGAGTACTCAGGGAGAGAGTACTCGGGCAGTGATTACTTGGACAGTAAGTACTCGGGCAGTGTGTACTCGGACAGTGTGTACTCGGTCAGTGAGTACTCGGGCAGTGAATACTCGAGTAGTGAATACTCGGGCAGTGAGTACTCGGTCAGTGAGTACTCAGACAGTGAGCACTCGGGCAGTGAGTTCTCGGGCAGTGAGTACTCGGGCAGTGAGTACTCGGGCAGGGAGTATTCGGGCAGTGAGTTCTCGGGGAGAGATTACTCTGTCAGTGAGTACTCGGACAGTAAGTACTCGGGCAGTGTGCACTCGGGCAGTGAGTACTCGGTCATTGAGTCCTCGGGCATTGAATACTCGGACAGCAAGTACTCAGCCAGTGTGTACTCGGGCAGTGAGTACTTGGTCAGTGAGTGCTCGGGCAGTGAATACTCGGTCAGTGAGTACTCGGGCAGTGAGTACTCGGTTAGTGAGCACTCGGGCAGTGAGTACTCGGGCAGTGAGTACTCGGGCAGTGCGTATACGGGCAGTGAGTACTCGGGCACTGAGTACTCAGGGGGAGAGTACTCTGTCAGTGCGTACTCGGTCAGTAAGTTCTCGGCCAGTGAGTACTCGGGAAGTGAGTACTCGGACAGTAAGTACTCAGGCAGTGTGTACTCGGTCACTGAGTACTCGGGCAGTGAATACTCGGTCAGTGAGTACTTGGGCAGTGAGTACTCGGGCCGTGAGTACTCGGGCAGTGATTACTCGGTCAGTGAGTACTCGGGCAGTGTGAACTCAGTCAGTGAGTCCTCGGTCACTGAGTACTCAGGCAGTGAATACTCGGGCAGTGAATACTCGGTCAGTGAGTACTCGGGCAGTGAGTACTCGGGCAGTGCGTACTCGGGCAGAGCGTACCCGGGGAGAGAGTACTCGGTCAGTGAGTTATCGTGCAGTGAGTACTCAGGCAGTGAGTACTCGGACAGTGAGTACTTGGGCAGAGAATGGTCGGGCAGTGAATACTCGGGCAGTGAGTACTGGGTTAGTGAGTACTCGGGCAGTGAGTACTTGGGCAGTGCGTACTCGGGCAGTGCGTACTCGGGCAGTGAGTACTTGGTCAGTGAGTGCTCGGGCAGTGAATACTCGGTCAGTGAGTACTCGGGCAGTGAGTACTCGGTTAGTGAGCACTCGGGCAGTGAGTACTCGGGCAGTGAGTTCTCGGGCAGTGCGTACTCGGGCAGAGCGTACCCGGGGAGAGAGTACTCGGTCAGTGAGTACTCGGTCAGTGAGTTATCGTGCAGTGAGTACTCAGGCAGTGAGTACTCGGACAGTGAGTACTTGGGCAGAGAATGGTCGGGCAGTGAATACTCGGGCAGTGAGTACTGGGTTAGTGAGTACTCGGGCAGTGAGTACTTGGGCAGTGCGTACTCGGGCAGTGCGTACTCGGGCAGTGAGTACTCGGGCAGTGAGTCCTCGGACAATGAGTACTCGGGCAGAGAATACTCGGGCAGTGAATACTCGGGCAGTGAGTACTCGGTCAGTGAGTTCTCGGGCAGTGAGCACTTGGGCAGTGAGTACTCGGACAGTAAGTACTCGGGCAGTGTGTACTCGGTCAGTGAGTACTCGGGTAGTGAATACTCGGGCAGTGAGTACTCGGTCAGTGAGTACTAGGGAACTGAATACTCGGGCAGTGAGTACTTGGTCAGTGAGTACTCGGGCTGTGAGTACTCTGTCAGTGTGTACTCGGGCAGTGAGTACTCGGTCAGTGAGTACTCAGGCAGTCAGTGCTTGGGGAGAGAGTACTCGGGCAGTGAGTACTCGGACAGTAAGTACTCGGGCAGTGTGTACTCGGACAGTGTGTACTCGGTCAGTGAGTACTCAGGCAGTGAATACTCGGGCAGTGAATACCCGGGCAGTGAGTACTCAGGCAGTGAGTACGCGGTCAGTGAGTACTCGGGCAGGGAGTATTCGGGCAGTGAGTTCTCGGGGAGAGATTACTCCATCAGTGCGTACTCGGTCAGTGAGTACTCGGTCAGTGAGTCCTCGGGCAGTGAGAACTCGGACAGTAAGTACTCGGACAGTGTGTACTCGGGCAGTGTGTACTTGGTTATTGAGTACTCGGGCACTGAATACTCGGGAAGTGAGTACTCGGTCAGTGAGTACTCAGTCAGTGAGTACTCTGTCAATGTGTACTCGGGCAGTGAGTACTCGGTGAGTGAGTATTCGGGGAGTGAGTACTCGTTGAGAGAGTACTCAGGCAGTGAGTGCTCGGACAGTGAGTACTCGGGCAGTGTGTACTCAGGCAGTGTGTACTCGGGCAGTGAGTACTCGGGCAGTGAATATTCGGGCAGTGAATACCCGGGCAGTGAGTACTCAGGCAGTGAGCACTCGGGCAGTGAGTACTCGGGGAGACAGAACTCGGTCAGTGAGTACTCGGTCAGTGCGTACTCAGGCAGTGAATACTCGGGCAGTGAGTACTCGGTCAGTGACTACTCAGTCAGTGTGTACTTGGGCAATGAGTACTCGGTCAGTGAGTACTTGGGCAGTCAGTGCTCGGGCAGTTAGTACTCGGTCAGTGAGTATTTGGGCAGTGAGTACTCAGGGAGAGAGTACTCGGGCAGTGAGTACTTGGACAGTGAGTACTCGGGCAGTGTGTACTCGGACAGTGTGTACTCGGTCAGTGAGTACCCGGGCAGTGAATACTCGAGTAGTGAATACTCGGGCAGTGAGTACTCGGTCAGTGAGTTCTTGGGCAGTGAGTACTCAGACAGTGAGCACTCGGGCAGTGAGTTCTTGGGCAGTGAGTACTCGGGCAGTGAGTACTCAGGCAGGGAGTATTCGGGCAGTGAGTTCTCGGGGAGAGAGTACTCAGGCAGTGAGTGCTCGGACAGTGAGTACTCGGGCAGTGTGTACTCAGGCAGTGTGTACTCGGGCAGTGAGTACTCGTGCAGTGAATATTCGGGCAGTGAATACCCGGGCAGTGAGTACTCAGGCAGTGAGCCCTCGGGCAGTGAGTACTCGGGGAGACAGAACTCGGTCAGTGAGTACTCGGTCAGTGCGTACTCAGGCAGTGAATACTCGGGCAGTGAGTACTCGGTCAGTGACTACTCAGTCAGTGTGTACTTGGGCAATGAGTACTCGGTCAGTGAGTACTCGGGCAGTCAGTGCTCGGGCAGTTAGTACTCGGTTAGTGAGTATTTGGGCAGTGAGTACTCAGGGAGAGAGTACTCGGGCAGTGAGTACTCGGACAGTGTGTACTCGGTCAGTGAGTACTCGGGCAGTGAATACTCGAGTAGTGAATACTCGGGCAGTGAGTACTCGGTCAGTGAGTTCTTGGGCAGTGAGTACTCAGACAGTGAGCACTCGGGCAGTGAGTTCTTGGGCAGTGAGTACTCGGGCAGTGAGTACTCGGGCAGGGAGTATTCGGGCAGTGAGTTCTCGGGGAGAGATTACTCTGTCAGTGAGTACTCGGACAGTAAGTACTCGGGCAGTGTGCACTCGGGCAGTGAGTACTCGGTCATTGAGTCCTCGGGCATTGAATACTCGGGCAGTGAGTACTCGGTCAGTGAGTACTCAGTCAGTGAGTACTCAGTCAGTGAGTACTCGGGCAGTGAGTACTCAGGCAGTGAGGACTCAGGTAGGGAGTATTCAGGCTGTGAGTACTCGGGGAGAGATTACTCCGTCACTGAGTACTCGGTCAGTGAATACTTGGGCAGTGCGTACTCGGTCAGTGAGCACTCAGTCAGTGAGTACTCGAGCAGTGAGTACCCGGACAGCAAGTACTCAGCCAGTGTGTACTCGGGCAGTGAGTACTTGGTCAGTGAGTGCTCGGGCAGTGAATACTCGGTCAGTGAGTACTCGGGCAGTGAGTACTCGGTTAGTGAGCACTCGGGCAGTGAGTACTCGGGCAGTGAGTACTCGGGCAGTGCGTACTCGGGCAGAGCGTACCCGGGGAGAGAGTACTCGGTCAGTGAGTACTCGGTCAGTGAGTTATCGTGCAGTGAGTACTCAGGCAGTGAGTACTTGGGCAGAGAATGGTCGGGCAGTGAATACTCGGGCAGTGAGTACTGGGTTAGTGAGTACTCGGGCAGTGAGTACTTGGGCAGTGCGTACTCGGGCAGTGCGTACTCGGGCAGTGAGTACTCGGGCAGTGAGTACTCGGGCAGTCAGTGCTCGGGCAGTTAGTACTCGGTCAGTGAGTATTTGGGCAGTGAGTACTCAGGGAGAGAGTACTCGGGCAGTGATTACTTGGACAGTAAGTACTCGGGCAGTGTGTACTCGGACAGTGTGTACTCGGTCAGTGAGTACTCGGGCAGTGAATACTCGAGTAGTGAATACTCGGGCAGTGAGTACTCGGTCAGTGAGTACTCAGACAGTGAGCACTCGGGCAGTGAGTTCTCGGGCAGTGAGTACTCGGGCAGTGAGTACTCGGGCAGGGAGTATTCGGGCAGTGAGTTCTCGGGGAGAGATTACTCTGTCAGTGAGTACTCGGACAGTAAGTACTCGGGCAGTGTGCACTCGGGCAGTGAGTACTCGGTCATTGAGTCCTCGGGCATTGAATACTCGGGCAGTGAGTACTCGGTCAGTGAGTACTCAGTCAGTGAGTACTCAGTCAGTGAGTACTCGGGCAGTGAGTACTCAGGCAGTGAGTACTCAGGTAGGGAGTATTCAGGCTGTGAGTACTCGGGGAGAGATTACTCCGTCACTGAGTACTCGGTCAGTGAATACTTGGGCAGTGCGTACTCGGTCAGTGAGCACTCAGTCAGTGAGTACTCGAGCAGTGAGTACTCGGACAGCAAGTACTCAGCCAGTGTGTACTCGGGCAGTGAGTACTTGGTCAGAGAGTGCTCGGGCAGTGAATACTCGGTCAGTGAGTACTCGGGCAGTGAGTAATCGGTTAGTGAGCACTCGGGCAGTGAGTACTCGGGCAGTGAGTACTCGGGCAGTGCGTACTCGGGCAGAGCGTACCCGGGGAGAGAGTACTCGGTCAGTGAGTACTCGGTCAGTGAGTTATCGTGCAGTGAGTACTCAGGCAGTGAGTGCTCGGACAGTGAGTACTCGGGCAGTGTGTACTCAGGCAGTGTGTACTCGGGCAGTGAGTACTCGGGCAGTGAATATTCGGGCAGTGAATACCCGGGCAGTGAGTACTCAGGCAGTGAGCACTCGGGCAGTGAGTACTCGGGGAGACAGAACTCGGTCAGTGAGTACTCGGTCAGTGCGTACTCAGGCAGTGAATACTCGGGCAGTGAGTACTCGGTCAGTGACTACTCGGTAGCAAAGTGGTTAGCACTGCTGCTTCACAGCTCCAGGGTCCTGGGTTCGATTTCTGGCTCGGGTCACTGTCTGTGTGGAGTTTGCACATTCTCCTCGTGTCTGCGTGGGTTTCCTCCGGGTGCTCCGGTTTCCTCCCACAGTCCAAAGATGTGCGGGTTAGGTTGATTGGCCAGGTTAAAAAAAATTGCCCCTTAGAGTCCTGGGATGTGTAGGTTAGAGGGATTAGCGGGTAAAATATGTGGGGGTAGGTCCTGGGTGGGATTGTGGTCGGTGCAGACTCGATGGGCCGAATGGCCTCCTTCTGCACTGTAGGGTTTCTATGATTTCTATGATTACTCAGTCAGTGTGTACTTGGGCAATGAGTACTCGGTCAGTGAGTACTCGGGCAGTCAGTGCTCGGGCAGTTAGTACTCGGTTAGTGAGTATTTGGGCAGTGAGTACTCAGGGAGAGAGTACTCGGGCAGTGAGTACTTGGACAGTGAGTACTCGGGCAGTGTGTACTCGGACAGTGTGTACTCGGGCAGAGCGTACCCGGGGAGAGAGTACTCGGTCAGTGAGTTATCGTGCAGTGAGTACTCAGGCAGTGAGTACTCGGACAGTGAGTACTTGGGCAGAGAATGGTCGGGCAGTGAATACTCGGGCAGTGAGTACTGGGTTAGTGAGTACTCGGGCAGTGAGTACTTGGGCAGTGCGTACTCGGGCAGTGCGTACTCGGGCAGTGAGTACTCGGACAATGAGTACTCGGGCAGAGAATACTCGGGCAGTGAATACTCGGGCAGTGAGGACTTGGTCAGTGAGTGCTCGGGCAGTGAATACTCGGTCAGTGAGTACTCGTGCAGTGAGTACTCGGTTAGTGAGCACTCGGGCAGTGAGTACTCGGGCAGTGAGTACTCGGGCAGTGCGTACTCGGGCAGAGCGTATCCGGGGAGAGAGTACTCGGTCAGTGAGTACTCGGTCAGTGAGTTATCGTGCAGTGAGTACTCAGGCAGTGAGTACTCGGACAGTGAGTACTTGGGCAGAGAATGGTCGGGCAGTGAATACTCGGGCAGTGAGTACTGGGTTAGTGAGTACTCGGGCAGTGAGTACTTGGGCAGTGCGTACTCGGGCAGTGCGTACTCGGGCAGTGAGTACTCGGGCAGTGAGTCCTCGGACAATGAGTACTCGGGCAGAGAATACTCGGGCAGTGAATACTCGGGCAGTGAGTACTCGGTCAGTGAGTTCTCGGGCAGTGAGCACTTGGGCAGTGAGTACTCGGACAGTAAGTACTCGGGCAGTGTGTACTCGGTCAGTGAGTACTCGGGTAGTGAATACTCGGGCAGTGAGTACTCGGTCAGTGAGTACTAGGGAACTGAATACTCGGGCAGTGAGTACTTGGTCAGTGAGTACTCGGGCTGTGAGTACTCTGTCAGTGTGTACTCGGGCAGTGAGTACTCGGTCAGTGAGTACTCAGGCAGTCAGTGCTTGGGGAGAGAGTACTCGGGCAGTGAGTACTCGGACAGTAAGTACTCGGGCAGTGTGTACTCGGACAGTGTGTACTCGGTCAGTGAGTACTCAGGCAGTGAATATTCGGGCAGTGAATACCCGGGCAGTGAGTACTCAGGCAGTGAGTACGCGGTCAGTGAGTACTCGGGCAGGGAGTATTCGGGCAGTGAGTTCTCGGGGAGAGATTACTCCATCAGTGCGTACTCGGTCAGTGAGTACTCGGTCAGTGAGTACTCGGGCAGTGAGAACTCGGACAGTAAGTACTCGGACAGTGTGTACTCGGGCAGTGTGTACTTGGTTATTGAGTACTCGGGCACTGAATACTCGGGAAGTGAGTACTCGGTCAGTGAGTACTCAGTCAGTGAGTACTCTGTCAATGTGTACTCGGGCAGTGAGTACTCGGTGAGTGAGTATTCGGGGAGTGAGTACTCGTTGAGAGAGTACTCAGGCAGTGAGTGCTCGGACAGTGAGTACTCGGGCAGTGTGTACTCAGGCAGTGTGTACTCGGGCAGTGAGTACTCGGGCAGTGAATATTCGGGCAGTGAATACCCGGGCAGTGAGTACTCAGGCAGTGAGCACTCGGGCAGTGAGTACTCGGGGAGACAGAACTCGGTCAGTGAGTACTCGGTCAGTGCGTACTCAGGCAGTGAATACTCGGGCAGTGAGTACTCGGTCAGTGACTACTCAGTCAGTGTGTACTTGGGCAATGAGTACTCGGTCAGTGAGTACTTGGGCAGTCAGTGCTCGGGCAGTTAGTACTCGGTCAGTGAGTATTTGGGCAGTGAGTACTCAGGGAGAGAGTACTCGGGCAGTGAGTACTTGGACAGTGAGTACTCGGGCAGTGTGTACTCGGACAGTGTGTACTCGGTCAGTGAGTACCCGGGCAGTGAATACTCGAGTAGTGAATACTCGGGCAGTGAGTACTCGGTCAGTGAGTTCTTGGGCAGTGAGTACTCAGACAGTGAGCACTCGGGCAGTGAGTTCTTGGGCAGTGAGTACTCGGGCAGTGAGTACTCAGGCAGGGAGTATTCGGGCAGTGAGTTCTCGGGGAGAGAGTACTCAGGCAGTGAGTGCTCGGACAGTGAGTACTCGGGCAGTGTGTACTCAGGCAGTGTGTACTCGGGCAGTGAGTACTCGTGCAGTGAATATTCGGGCAGTGAATACCCGGGCAGTGAGTACTCAGGCAGTGAGCACTCGGGCAGTGAGTACTCGGGGAGACAGAACTCGGTCAGTGAGTACTCGGTCAGTGCGTACTCAGGCAGTGAATACTCGGGCAGTGAGTACTCGGTCAGTGACTACTCAGTCAGTGTGTACTTGGGCAATGAGTACTCGGTCAGTGAGTACTCGGGCAGTCAGTGCTCGGGCAGTTAGTACTCGGTTAGTGAGTATTTGGGCAGTGAGTACTCAGGGAGAGAGTACTCGGGCAGTGAGTACTTGGACAGTGAGTACTCGGGCAGTGTGTACTCGGACAGTGTGTACTCGGTCAGTGAGTACTCGGGCAGTGAATACTCGAGTAGTGAATACTCGGGCAGTGAGTACTCGGTCAGTGAGTTCTTGGGCAGTGAGTACTCAGACAGTGAGCACTCGGGCAGTGAGTTCTTGGGCAGTGAGTACTCGGGCAGTGAGTACTCGGGCAGGGAGTATTCGGGCAGTGAGTTCTCGGGGAGAGATTACTCTGTCAGTGTGTACTCGGACAGTAAGTACTCGGGCAGTGTGCACTCGGGCAGTGAGTACTCGGTCATTGAGTCCTCGGGCATTGAATACTCGGGCAGTGAGTACTCGGTCAGTGAGTACTCAGTCAGTGAGTACTCAGTCAGTGAGTACTCGGGCAGTGAGTACTCAGGCAGTGAGGACTCAGGTAGGGAGTATTCAGGCTGTGAGTACTCGGGGAGAGATTACTCCGTCACTGAGTACTCGGTCAGTGAATACTTGGGCAGTGCGTACTCGGTCAGTGAGCACTCAGTCAGTGAGTACTCGAGCAGTGAGTACTCGGACAGCAAGTACTCAGCCAGTGTGTACTCGGGCAGTGAGTACTTGGTCAGTGAGTGCTCGGGCAGTGAATACTCGGTCAGTGAGTACTCGGGCAGTGAGTACTCGGTTAGTGAGCACTCGGGCAGTGAGTACTCGGGCAGTGAGTACTCGGGCAGTGCGTACTCGGGCAGAGCGTACCCGGGGAGAGAGTACTCGGTCAGTGAGTACTCGGTCAGTGAGTTATCGTGCAGTGAGTACTCAGGCAGTGAGTACTTGGGCAGAGAATGGTCGGGCAGTGAATACTCGGGCAGTGAGTACTGGGTTAGTGAGTACTCGGGCAGTGAGTACTTGGGCAGTGCGTACTCGGGCAGTGCGTACTCGGGCAGTGAGTACTCGGGCAGTGAGTACTCGGGCAGTCAGTGCTCGGGCAGTTAGTACTCGGTCAGTGAGTATTTGGGCAGTGAGTACTCAGGGAGAGAGTACTCGGGCAGTGATTACTTGGACAGTAAGTACTCGGGCAGTGTGTACTCGGACAGTGTGTACTCGGTCAGTGAGTACTCGGGCAGTGAATACTCGAGTAGTGAATACTCGGGCAGTGAGTACTCGGTCAGTGAGTACTCAGACAGTGAGCACTCGGGCAGTGAGTTCTCGGGCAGTGAGTACTCGGGCAGTGAGTACTCGGGCAGGGAGTATTCGGGCAGTGAGTTCTCGGGGAGAGATTACTCTGTCAGTGAGTACTCGGACAGTAAGTACTCGGGCAGTGTGCACTCGGGCAGTGAGTACTCGGTCATTGAGTCCTCGGGCATTGAATACTCGGGCAGTGAGTACTCGGTCAGTGAGTACTCAGTCAGTGAGTACTCAGTCAGTGAGTACTCGGGCAGTGAGTACTCAGGCAGTGAGTACTCAGGTAGGGAGTATTCAGGCTGTGAGTACTCGGGGAGAGATTACTCCGTCACTGAGTACTCGGTCAGTGAATACTTGGGCAGTGCGTACTCGGTCAGTGAGCACTCAGTCAGTGAGTACTCGAGCAGTGAGTACTCGGACAGCAAGTACTCAGCCAGTGTGTACTCGGGCAGTGAGTACTTGGTCAGAGAGTGCTCGGGCAGTGAATACTCGGTCAGTGAGTACTCGGGCAGTGAGTAATCGGTTAGTGAGCACTCGGGCAGTGAGTACTCGGGCAGTGAGTACTCGGGCAGTGCGTACTCGGGCAGAGCGTACCCGGGGAGAGAGTACTCGGTCAGTGAGTACTCGGTCAGTGAGTTATCGTGCAGTGAGTACTCAGGCAGTGAGTGCTCGGACAGTGAGTACTCGGGCAGTGTGTACTCAGGCAGTGTGTACTCGGGCAGTGAGTACTCGGGCAGTGAATATTCGGGCAGTGAATACCCGGGCAGTGAGTACTCAGGCAGTGAGCACTCGGGCAGTGAGTACTCGGGGAGACAGAACTCGGTCGGTGAGTACTCGGTCAGTGCGTACTCAGGCAGTGAATACTCGGGCAGTGAGTACTCGGTCAGTGACTACTCGGTAGCAAAGTGGTTAGCACTGCTGCTTCACAGCTCCAGGGTCCTGGGTTCGATTTCTGGCTCGGGTCACTGTCTGTGTGGAGTTTGCACATTCTCCTCGTGTCTGCGTGGGTTTCCTCCGGGTGCTCCGGTTTCCTCCCACAGTCCAAAGATGTGCGGGTTAGGTTGATTGGCCAGGTTAAAAAAAATTGCCCCTTAGAGTCCTGGGAT
The DNA here is from genome assembly GCF_964213995.1 of Mustelus asterias. Taxonomy (NCBI): domain Eukaryota; kingdom Metazoa; phylum Chordata; class Chondrichthyes; order Carcharhiniformes; family Triakidae; genus Mustelus; species Mustelus asterias. The sequence goes on from NC_135823.1 coordinate 15,245,157, forward strand.
GTGTAGGTTAGAGGGATTAGCGGGTAAAATATGTGGGGGTAGGTCCTGGGTGGGATTGTGGTCGGTGCAGACTCGATGGGCCGAATGGCCTCCTTCTGCACTGTAGGGTTTCTATGATTTCTATGATTACTCAGTCAGTGTGTACTTGGGCAATGAGTACTCGGTCAGTGAGTACTCGGGCAGTCAGTGCTCGGGCAGTTAGTACTCGGTTAGTGAGTATTTGGGCAGTGAGTACTCAGGGAGAGAGTACTCGGGCAGTGAGTACTTGGACAGTGAGTACTCGGGCAGTGTGTACTCGGACAGTGTGTACTCGGTCAGTGAGTACTCGGGCAGTGAATACTCGAGTAGTAAATACTCGGGCAGTGAGTACTCGGTCAGTGAGTTCTTGGGCAGTGAGTACTCAGACAGTGAGCACTCGGGCAGTGAGTTCTTGGGCAGTGAGTACTCGGGCAGTGAGTACTCGGGCAGGGAGTATTCGGGCAGTGAGTTCTCGGGGAGAGATTACTCTGTCAGTGAGTACTCGGACAGTAAGTACTCGGGCAGTGTGCACTCGGGCAGTGAGTACTCGGTCATTGAGTCCTCGGGCATTGAATACTCGGGCAGTGAGTACTCGGTCAGTGAGTACTCAGTCAGTGAGTACTCAGTCAGTGAGTACTCGGGCAGTGAGTACTCAGGCAGTGAGTACTCAGGTAGGGAGTATTCAGGCTGTGAGTACTCGGGGAGAGATTACTCCGTCACTGAGTACTCGGTCAGTGAATACTTGGGCAGTGCGTACTCGGTCAGTGAGCACTCAGTCAGTGAGTACTCGAGCAGTGAGTACTCGGACAGCAAGTACTCAGCCAGTGTGTACTCGGGCAGTGAGTACTTGGTCAGTGAGTGCTCGGGCAGTGAATACTCGGTCAGTGAGTACTCGGGCAGTGAGTACTCGGTTAGTGAGCACTCGGGCAGTGAGTACTCGGGCAGTGAGTACTCGGGCAGTGCGTACTCGGGCAGAGCGTACCCGGGGAGAGAGTACTCGGTCAGTGAGTACTCGGTCAGTGAGTTATCGTGCAGTGAGTACTCAGGCAGTGAGTACTTGGGCAGAGAATGGTCGGGCAGTGAATACTCGGGCAGTGAGTACTGGGTTAGTGAGTACTCGGGCAGTGAGTACTTGGGCAGTGCGTACTCGGGCAGTGCGTACTCGGGCAGTGAGTACTCGGGCAGTGAGTACTCGGGCAGTCAGTGCTCGGGCAGTTAGTACTCAGTCAGTGAGTATTTGGGCAGTGAGTACTCAGGGAGAGAGTACTCGGGCAGTGATTACTTGGACAGTAAGTACTCGGGCAGTGTGTACTCGGACAGTGTGTACTCGGTCAGTGAGTACTCGGGCAGTGAATACTCGAGTAGTGAATACTCGGGCAGTGAGTACTCGGTCAGTGAGTACTCAGACAGTGAGCACTCGGGCAGTGAGTTCTCGGGCAGTGAGTACTCGGGCAGTGAGTACTCGGGCAGGGAGTATTCGGGCAGTGAGTTCTCGGGGAGAGATTACTCTGTCAGTGAGTACTCGGACAGTAAGTACTCGGGCAGTGTGCACTCGGGCAGTGAGTACTCGGTCATTGAGTCCTCGGGCATTGAATACTCGGGCAGTGAGTACTCGGTCAGTGAGTACTCAGTCAGTGAGTACTCAGTCAGTGAGTACTCGGGCAGTGAGTACTCAGGCAGTGAGTACTCAGGTAGGGAGTATTCAGGCTGTGAGTACTCGGGGAGAGATTACTCCGTCACTGAGTACTCGGTCAGTGAATACTTGGGCAGTGCATACTCGGTCAGTGAGCACTCAGTCAGTGAGTACTCGAGCAGTGAGTACTCGGACAGCAAGTACTCAGCCAGTGTGTACTCGGGCAGTGAGTACTTGGTCAGAGAGTGCTCGGGCAGTGAATACTCGGTCAGTGAGTACTCGGGCAGTGAGTAATCGGTTAGTGAGCAGTCGGGCAGTGAGTACTCGGGCAGTGAGTACTCGGGCAGTGCGTACTCGGGCAGAGCGTACCCGGGGAGAGAGTACTCGGTCAGTGAGTACTCGGTCAGTGAGTTATCGTGCAGTGAGTACTCAGGCAGTGAGTGCTCGGACAGTGAGTACTCGGGCAGTGTGTACTCAGGCAGTGTGTACTCGGGCAGTGAGTACTCGGGCAGTGAATATTCGGGCAGTGAATACCCGGGCAGTGAGTACTCAGGCAGTGAGCACTCGGGCAGTGAGTACTCGGGGAGACAGAACTCGGTCAGTGAGTACTCGGTCAGTGCGTACTCAGGCAGTGAATACTCGGGCAGTGAGTACTCGGTGAGTGACTACTCGGTAGCAAAGTGGTTAGCACTGCTGCTTCACAGCTCCAGGGTCCTGGGTTCGATTTCTGGCTCGGGTCACTGTCTGTGTGGAGTTTGCACATTCTCCTCGTGTCTGCGTGGCTTTCCTCCGGGTGCTCCGGTTTCCTCCCACAGTCCAAAGATGTGCGGGTTAGGTTGATTGGCCAGGTTAAAAAAAATTGCCCCTTAGAGTCCTGGGATGTGTAGGTTAGAGGGATTAGCGGGTAAAATATGTGGGGGTAGGTCCTGGGTGGGATTGTGGTCGGTGCAGACTCGATGGGCCGAATGGCCTCCTTCTGCACTGTAGGGTTTCTATGATTTCTATGATTACTCAGTCAGTGTGTACTTGGGCAATGAGTACTCGGTCAGTGAGTACTCGGGCAGTCAGTGCTCGGGCAGTTAGTACTCGGTTAGTGAGTATTTGGGCAGTGAGTACTCAGGGAGAGAGTACTCGGGCAGTGAGTACTTGGACAGTGAGTACTCGGGCAGTGTGTACTCGGACAGTGTGTACTCGGTCAGTGAGTACTCGGGCAGTGAATACTCGAGTAGTGAATACTCGGGCAGTGAGTACTCGGTCAGTGAGTTCTTGGGCAGTGAGTACTCAGACAGTGAGCACTCGGGCAGTGAGTTCTTGGGCAGTGAGTACTCGGGCAGTGAGTACTCGGGCAGGGAGTATTCGGGCAGTGAGTTCTCGGGGAGAGATTACTCTGTCAGTGAGTACTCGGACAGTAAGTACTCGGGCAGTGTGCACTCGGGCAGTGAGTACTCGGTCATTGAGTCCTCGGGCATTGAATACTCGGGCAGTGAGTACTCGGTCAGTGAGTACTCAGTCAGTGAGTACTCAGTCAGTGAGTACTCGGGCAGTGAGTACTCAGGCAGTGAGGACTCAGGTAGGGAGTATTCAGGCTGTGAGTACTCGGGGAGAGATTACTCCGTCACTGAGTACTCGGTCAGTGAATACTTGGGCAGTGCGTACTCGGTCAGTGAGCACTCAGTCAGTGAGTACTCGAGCAGTGAGTACTCGGACAGCAAGTACTCAGCCAGTGTGTACTCGGGCAGTGAGTACTTGGTCAGTGAGTGCTCGGGCAGTGAATACTCGGTCAGTGAGTACTCGGGCAGTGAGTACTCGGTTAGTGAGCACTCGGGCAGTGAGTACTCGGGCAGTGAGTACTCGGGCAGTGCGTACTCGGGCAGAGCGTACCCGGGGAGAGAGTACTCGGTCAGTGAGTACTCGGTCAGTGAGTTATCGTGCAGTGAGTACTCAGGCAGTGAGTACTTGGGCAGAGAATGGTCGGGCAGTGAATACTCGGGCAGTGAGTACTGGGTTAGTGAGTACTCGGGCAGTGAGTACTTGGGCAGTGCGTACTCGGGCAGTGCGTACTCGGGCAGTGAGTACTCGGGCAGTGAGTACTCGGACAATGAGTACTCGGGCAGAGAATACCCGGGCAGTGAATACTCGGGCAGTGAGTACTCGGTCAGTGAGTTCTCGGGCAGTGAGCACTTGGGCAGTGAGTACTCGGACAGTAAGTACTCGGGCAGTGTGTACTCGGTCAGTGAGTACTCGGGTAGTGAATACTCGGGCAGTGAGTACTCGGTCAGTGAGTACTCAGGCAGGGAGTATTCGGGCAGTGAGTTCTCGGGGAGAGAGTACTCAGGCAGTGAGTGCTCGGACAGTGAGTACTCGGGCAGTGTGTACTCAGGCAGTGTGTACTCGGGCAGTGAGTACTCGTGCAGTGAATATTCGGGCAGTGAATACCCGGGCAGTGAGTACTCAGGCAGTGAGCACTCGGGCAGTGAGTACTCGGGGAGACAGAACTCGGTCAGTGAGTACTCGGTCAGTGCGTACTCAGGCAGTGAATACTCGGGCAGTGAGTACTCGGTCAGTGACTACTCAGTCAGTGTGTACTTGGGCAATGAGTACTCGGTCAGTGAGTACTCGGGCAGTCAGTGCTCGGGCAGTTAGTACTCGGTTAGTGAGTATTTGGGCAGTGAGTACTCAGGGAGAGAGTACTCGGGCAGTGAGTACTTGGACAGTGAGTACTCGGGCAGTGTGTACTCGGACAGTGTGTACTCGGTCAGTGAGTACTCGGGCAGTGAATACTCGAGTAGTGAATACTCGGGCAGTGAGTACTCGGTCAGTGAGTTCTTGGGCAGTGAGTACTCAGACAGTGAGCACTCGGGCAGTGAGTTCTTGGGCAGTGAGTACTCGGGCAGTGAGTACTCGGGCAGGGAGTATTCGGGCAGTGAGTTCTCGGGGAGAGATTACTCTGTCAGTGTGTACTCGGACAGTAAGTACTCGGGCAGTGTGCACTCGGGCAGTGAGTACTCGGTCATTGAGTCCTCGGGCATTGAATACTCGGGCAGTGAGTACTCGGTCAGTGAGTACTCAGTCAGTGAGTACTCAGTCAGTGAGTACTCGGGCAGTGAGTACTCAGGCAGTGAGGACTCAGGTAGGGAGTATTCAGGCTGTGAGTACTCGGGGAGAGATTACTCCGTCACTGAGTACTCGGTCAGTGAATACTTGGGCAGTGCGTACTCGGTCAGTGAGCACTCAGTCAGTGAGTACTCGAGCAGTGAGTACTCGGACAGCAAGTACTCAGCCAGTGTGTACTCGGGCAGTGAGTACTTGGTCAGTGAGTGCTCGGGCAGTGAATACTCGGTCAGTGAGTACTCGGGCAGTGAGTACTCGGTTAGTGAGCACTCGGGCAGTGAGTACTCGGGCAGTGAGTACTCGGGCAGTGCGTACTCGGGCAGAGCGTACCCGGGGAGAGAGTACTCGGTCAGTGAGTACTCGGTCAGTGAGTTATCGTGCAGTGAGTACTCAGGCAGTGAGTACTTGGGCAGAGAATGGTCGGGCAGTGAATACTCGGGCAGTGAGTACTGGGTTAGTGAGTACTCGGGCAGTGAGTACTTGGGCAGTGCGTACTCGGGCAGTGCGTACTCGGGCAGTGAGTACTCGGGCAGTGAGTACTCGGGCAGTCAGTGCTCGGGCAGTTAGTACTCGGTCAGTGAGTATTTGGGCAGTGAGTACTCAGGGAGAGAGTACTCGGGCAGTGATTACTTGGACAGTAAGTACTCGGGCAGTGTGTACTCGGACAGTGTGTACTCGGTCAGTGAGTACTCGGGCAGTGAATACTCGAGTAGTGAATACTCGGGCAGTGAGTACTCGGTCAGTGAGTACTCAGACAGTGAGCACTCGGGCAGTGAGTTCTCGGGCAGTGAGTACTCGGGCAGTGAGTACTCGGGCAGGGAGTATTCGGGCAGTGAGTTCTCGGGGAGAGATTACTCTGTCAGTGAGTACTCGGACAGTAAGTACTCGGGCAGTGTGCACTCGGGCAGTGAGTACTCGGTCATTGAGTCCTCGGGCATTGAATACTCGGGCAGTGAGTACTCGGTCAGTGAGTACTCAGTCAGTGAGTACTCAGTCAGTGAGTACTCGGGCAGTGAGTACTCAGGCAGTGAGTACTCAGGTAGGGAGTATTCAGGCTGTGAGTACTCGGGGAGAGATTACTCCGTCACTGAGTACTCGGTCAGTGAATACTTGGGCAGTGCGTACTCGGTCAGTGAGCACTCAGTCAGTGAGTACTCGAGCAGTGAGTACTCGGACAGCAAGTACTCAGCCAGTGTGTACTCGGGCAGTGAGTACTTGGTCAGAGAGTGCTCGGGCAGTGAATACTCGGTCAGTGAGTACTCGGGCAGTGAGTAATCGGTTAGTGAGCACTCGGGCAGTGAGTACTCGGGCAGTGAGTACTCGGGCAGTGCGTACTCGGGCAGAGCGTACCCGGGGAGAGAGTACTCGGTCAGTGAGTACTCGGTCAGTGAGTTATCGTGCAGTGAGTACTCAGGCAGTGAGTGCTCGGACAGTGAGTACTCGGGCAGTGTGTACTCAGGCAGTGTGTACTCGGGCAGTGAGTACTCGGGCAGTGAATATTCGGGCAGTGAATACCCGGGCAGTGAGTACTCAGGCAGTGAGCACTCGGGCAGTGAGTACTCGGGGAGACAGAACTCGGTCGGTGAGTACTCGGTCAGTGCGTACTCAGGCAGTGAATACTCGGGCAGTGAGTACTCGGTCAGTGACTACTCGGTAGCAAAGTGGTTAGCACTGCTGCTTCACAGCTCCAGGGTCCTGGGTTCGATTTCTGGCTCGGGTCACTGTCTGTGTGGAGTTTGCACATTCTCCTCGTGTCTGCGTGGGTTTCCTCCGGGTGCTCCGGTTTCCTCCCACAGTCCAAAGATGTGCGGGTTAGGTTGATTGGCCAGGTTAAAAAAAATTGCCCCTTAGAGTCCTGGGATGTGTAGGTTAGAGGGATTAGCGGGTAAAATATGTGGGGGTAGGTCCTGGGTGGGATTGTGGTCGGTGCAGACTCGATGGGCCGAATGGCCTCCTTCTGCACTGTAGGGTTTCTATGATTTCTATGATTACTCAGTCAGTGTGTACTTGGGCAATGAGTACTCGGTCAGTGAGTACTCGGGCAGTCAGTGCTCGGGCAGTTAGTACTCGGTTAGTGAGTATTTGGGCAGTGAGTACTCAGGGAGAGAGTACTCGGGCAGTGAGTACTTGGACAGTGAGTACTCGGGCAGTGTGTACTCGGACAGTGTGTACTCGGTCAGTGAGTACTCGGGCAGTGAATACTCGAGTAGTAAATACTCGGGCAGTGAGTACTCGGTCAGTGAGTTCTTGGGCAGTGAGTACTCAGACAGTGAGCACTCGGGCAGTGAGTTCTTGGGCAGTGAGTACTCGGGCAGTGAGTACTCGGGCAGGGAGTATTCGGGCAGTGAGTTCTCGGGGAGAGATTACTCTGTCAGTGAGTACTCGGACAGTAAGTACTCGGGCAGTGTGCACTCGGGCAGTGAGTACTCGGTCATTGAGTCCTCGGGCATTGAATACTCGGGCAGTGAGTACTCGGTCAGTGAGTACTCAGTCAGTGAGTACTCAGTCAGTGAGTACTCGGGCAGTGAGTACTCAGGCAGTGAGTACTCAGGTAGGGAGTATTCAGGCTGTGAGTACTCGGGGAGAGATTACTCCGTCACTGAGTACTCGGTCAGTGAATACTTGGGCAGTGCGTACTCGGTCAGTGAGCACTCAGTCAGTGAGTACTCGAGCAGTGAGTACTCGGACAGCAAGTACTCAGCCAGTGTGTACTCGGGCAGTGAGTACTTGGTCAGTGAGTGCTCGGGCAGTGAATACTCGGTCAGTGAGTACTCGGGCAGTGAGTACTCGGTTAGTGAGCACTCGGGCAGTGAGTACTCGGGCAGTGAGTACTCGGGCAGTGCGTACTCGGGCAGAGCGTACCCGGGGAGAGAGTACTCGGTCAGTGAGTACTCGGTCAGTGAGTTATCGTGCAGTGAGTACTCAGGCAGTGAGTACTTGGGCAGAGAATGGTCGGGCAGTGAATACTCGGGCAGTGAGTACTGGGTTAGTGAGTACTCGGGCAGTGAGTACTTGGGCAGTGCGTACTCGGGCAGTGCGTACTCGGGCAGTGAGTACTCGGGCAGTGAGTACTCGGGCAGTCAGTGCTCGGGCAGTTAGTACTCAGTCAGTGAGTATTTGGGCAGTGAGTACTCAGGGAGAGAGTACTCGGGCAGTGATTACTTGGACAGTAAGTACTCGGGCAGTGTGTACTCGGACAGTGTGTACTCGGTCAGTGAGTACTCGGGCAGTGAATACTCGAGTAGTGAATACTCGGGCAGTGAGTACTCGGTCAGTGAGTACTCAGACAGTGAGCACTCGGGCAGTGAGTTCTCGGGCAGTGAGTACTCGGGCAGTGAGTACTCGGGCAGGGAGTATTCGGGCAGTGAGTTCTCGGGGAGAGATTACTCTGTCAGTGAGTACTCGGACAGTAAGTACTCGGGCAGTGTGCACTCGGGCAGTGAGTACTCGGTCATTGAGTCCTCGGGCATTGAATACTCGGGCAGTGAGTACTCGGTCAGTGAGTACTCAGTCAGTGAGTACTCAGTCAGTGAGTACTCGGGCAGTGAGTACTCAGGCAGTGAGTACTCAGGTAGGGAGTATTCAGGCTGTGAGTACTCGGGGAGAGATTACTCCGTCACTGAGTACTCGGTCAGTGAATACTTGGGCAGTGCATACTCGGTCAGTGAGCACTCAGTCAGTGAGTACTCGAGCAGTGAGTACTCGGACAGCAAGTACTCAGCCAGTGTGTACTCGGGCAGTGAGTACTTGGTCAGAGAGTGCTCGGGCAGTGAATACTCGGTCAGTGAGTACTCGGGCAGTGAGTAATCGGTTAGTGAGCAGTCGGGCAGTGAGTACTCGGGCAGTGAGTACTCGGGCAGTGCGTACTCGGGCAGAGCGTACCCGGGGAGAGAGTACTCGGTCAGTGAGTACTCGGTCAGTGAGTTATCGTGCAGTGAGTACTCAGGCAGTGAGTGCTCGGACAGTGAGTACTCGGGCAGTGTGTACTCAGGCAGTGTGTACTCGGGCAGTGAGTACTCGGGCAGTGAATATTCGGGCAGTGAATACCCGGGCAGTGAGTACTCAGGCAGTGAGCACTCGGGCAGTGAGTACTCGGGGAGACAGAACTCGGTCAGTGAGTACTCGGTCAGTGCGTACTCAGGCAGTGAATACTCGGGCAGTGAGTACTCGGTGAGTGACTACTCGGTAGCAAAGTGGTTAGCACTGCTGCTTCACAGCTCCAGGGTCCTGGGTTCGATTTCTGGCTCGGGTCACTGTCTGTGTGGAGTTTGCACATTCTCCTCGTGTCTGCGTGGCTTTCCTCCGGGTGCTCCGGTTTCCTCCCACAGTCCAAAGATGTGCGGGTTAGGTTGATTGGCCAGGTTAAAAAAAATTGCCCCTTAGAGTCCTGGGATGTGTAGGTTAGAGGGATTAGCGGGTAAAATATGTGGGGGTAGGTCCTGGGTGGGATTGTGGTCGGTGCAGACTCGATGGGCCGAATGGCCTCCTTCTGCACTGTAGGGTTTCTATGATTTCTATGATTACTCAGTCAGTGTGTACTTGGGCAATGAGTACTCGGTCAGTGAGTACTCGGGCAGTCAGTGCTCGGGCAGTTAGTACTCGGTTAGTGAGTATTTGGGCAGTGAGTACTCAGGGAGAGAGTACTCGGGCAGTGAGTACTTGGACAGTGAGTACTCGGGCAGTGTGTACTCGGACAGTGTGTACTCGGTCAGTGAGTACTCGGGCAGTGAATACTCGAGTAGTGAATACTCGGGCAGTGAGTACTCGGTCAGTGAGTTCTTGGGCAGTGAGTACTCAGACAGTGAGCACTCGGGCAGTGAGTTCTTGGGCAGTGAGTACTCGGGCAGTGAGTACTCGGGCAGGGAGTATTCGGGCAGTGAGTTCTCGGGGAGAGATTACTCTGTCAGTGAGTACTCGGACAGTAAGTACTCGGGCAGTGTGCACTCGGGCAGTGAGTACTCGGTCATTGAGTCCTCGGGCATTGAATACTCGGGCAGTGAGTACTCGGTCAGTGAGTACTCAGTCAGTGAGTACTCAGTCAGTGAGTACTCGGGCAGTGAGTACTCAGTCAGTGAGTACTCGGGCAGTGAGTACTCAGGCAGTGAGTACTCAGGTAGGGAGTATTCAGGCTGTGAGTACTCGGGGAGAGATTACTCCGTCACTGAGTACTCGGTCAGTGAATACTTGGGCAGTGCATACTCGGTCAGTGAGCACTCAGTCAGTGAGTACTCGAGCAGTGAGTACTCGGACAGCAAGTACTCAGCCAGTGTGTACTCGGGCAGTGAGTACTTGGTCAGAGAGTGCTCGGGCAGTGAATACTCGGTCAGTGAGTACTCGGGCAGTGAGTAATCGGTTAGTGAGCAGTCGGGCAGTGAGTACTCGGGCAGTGAGTACTCGGGCAGTGCGTACTCGGGCAGAGCGTACCCGGGGAGAGAGTACTCGGTCAGTGAGTACTCGGTCAGTGAGTTATCGTGCAGTGAGTACTCAGGCAGTGAGTGCTCGGACAGTGAGTACTCGGGCAGTGTGTACTCAGGCAGTGTGTACTCGGGCAGTGAGTACTCGGGCAGTGAATATTCGGGCAGTGAATACCCGGGCAGTGAGTACTCAGGCAGTGAGCACTCGGGCAGTGAGTACTCGGGGAGACAGAACTCGGTCAGTGAGTACTCGGTCAGTGCGTACTCAGGCAGTGAATACTCGGGCAGTGAGTACTCGGTGAGTGACTACTCGGTAGCAAAGTGGTTAGCACTGCTGCTTCACAGCTCCAGGGTCCTGGGTTCGATTTCTGGCTCGGGTCACTGTCTGTGTGGAGTTTGCACATTCTCCTCGTGTCTGCGTGGCTTTCCTCCGGGTGCTCCGGTTTCCTCCCACAGTCCAAAGATGTGCGGGTTAGGTTGATTGGCCAGGTTAAAAAAAATTGCCCCTTAGAGTCCTGGGATGTGTAGGTTAGAGGGATTAGCGGGTAAAATATGTGGGGGTAGGTCCTGGGTGGGATTGTGGTCGGTGCAGACTCGATGGGCCGAATGGCCTCCTTCTGCACTGTAGGGTTTCTATGATTTCTATGATTACTCAGTCAGTGTGTACTTGGGCAATGAGTACTCGGTCAGTGAGTACTCGGGCAGTCAGTGCTCGGGCAGTTAGTACTCGGTTAGTGAGTATTTGGGCAGTGAGTACTCAGGGAGAGAGTACTCGGGCAGTGAGTACTTGGACAGTGAGTACTCGGGCAGTGTGTACTCGGACAGTGTGTACTCGGTCAGTGAGTACTCGGGCAGTGAATACTCGAGTAGTGAATACTCGGGCAGTGAGTACTCGGTCAGTGAGTTCTTGGGCAGTGAGTACTCAGACAGTGAGCACTCGGGCAGTGAGTTCTTGGGCAGTGAGTACTCGGGCAGTGAGTACTCGGGCAGGGAGTATTCGGGCAGTGAGTTCTCGGGGAGAGATTACTCTGTCAGTGAGTACTCGGACAGTAAGTACTCGGGCAGTGTGCACTCGGGCAGTGAGTACTCGGTCATTGAGTCCTCGGGCATTGAATACTCGGGCAGTGAGTACTCGGTCAGTGAGTACTCAGTCAGTGAGTACTCAGTCAGTGAGTACTCGGGCAGTGAGTACTCAGGCAGTGAGGACTCAGGTAGGGAGTATTCAGGCTGTGAGTACTCGGGGAGAGATTACTCCGTCACTGAGTACTCGGTCAGTGAATACTTGGGCAGTGCGTACTCGGTCAGTGAGCACTCAGTCAGTGAGTACTCGAGCAGTGAGTACTCGGACAGCAAGTACTCAGCCAGTGTGTACTCGGGCAGTGAGTACTTGGTCAGTGAGTGCTCGGGCAGTGAATACTCGGTCAGTGAGTACTCGGGCAGTGAGTACTCGGTTAGTGAGCACTCGGGCAGTGAGTACTCGGGCAGTGAGTACTCGGGCAGTGCGTACTCGGGCAGAGCGTACCCGGGGAGAGAGTACTCGGTCAGTGAGTACTCGGTCAGTGAGTTATCGTGCAGTGAGTACTCAGGCAGTGAGTACTTGGGCAGAGAATGGTCGGGCAGTGAATACTCGGGCAGTGAGTACTGGGTTAGTGAGTACTCGGGCAGTGAGTACTTGGGCAGTGCGTACTCGGGCAGTGCGTACTCGGGCAGTGAGTACTCGGGCAGTGAGTACTCGGACAATGAGTACTCGGGCAGAGAATACCCGGGCAGTGAATACTCGGGCAGTGAGTACTCGGTCAGTGAGTTCTCGGGCAGTGAGCACTTGGGCAGTGAGTACTCGGACAGTAAGTACTCGGGCAGTGTGTACTCGGTCAGTGAGTACTCGGGTAGTGAATACTCGGGCAGTGAGTACTCGGTCAGTGAGTACTAGGGAACTGAATACTCGGGCAGTGAGTACTTGGTCAGTGAGTACTCGGGCTGTGAGTACTCTGTCAGTGTGTACTCGGGCAGTGAGTACTCGGTGAGTGAGTATTCGGGGAGTGAGTACTCGTTGAGAGAGTACTCAGGCAGTGAGTGCTCGGACAGTGAGTACTCGGGCAGTGTGTACTCAGGCAGTGTGTACTCGGGCAGTGAGTACTCGGGCAGTGAATATTCGGGCAGTGAATACCCGGGCAGTGAGTACTCAGGCAGTGAGCACTCGGGCAGAGCGTACCCGGGGAGAGAGTACTCGGTCAGTGAGTACACGGTCAGTGAGTACTCGGTCAGTGAGTACTCAGGCAGTGAGTACTCGGACAGTGAGGACTTGGGCAGAGAATGGTCGGGCAGTGCGTACTCGGGCAGAGCATACCCGGGGAGAGAGTACTCGGTCAGTGAGTACACGGTCAGTGAGTACTCGGTCAGTGAGTACTCAGGCAGTGAGTACTCGGGCAGTGAGTACTCGGGCAGTGAGTACTCGGGCAGTGCGTACTCGGGCAGAGCATACCCGGGGAGAGAGTACTCGGTCAGTGAGTACTCGGTCAGTGAGTTATCGTGCAGTGAGTACTCAGGCAGTGAGTGCTCGGACAGTGAGTACTCGGGCAGTGTGTACTCAGGCAGTGTGTACTCGGGCAGTGAGTACTCGGGCAGTGAATATTCGGGCAGTGAATACCCGGGCAGTGAGTACTCAGGCAGTGAGCACTCGGGCAGTGAGTACTCGGGGAGACAGAACTCGGTCAGTGAGTACTCGGTCAGTGCGTACTCAGGCAGTGAATACTCGGGCAGTGAGTACTCGGTCAGTGACTACTCGGTAGCAAAGTGGTTAGCACTGCTGCTTCACAGCTCCAGGGTCCTGGGTTCGATTTCTGGCTCGGGTCACTGTCTGTGTGGAGTTTGCACATTCTCCTCGTGTCTGCGTGGGTTTCCTCCGGGTGCTCCGGTTTCCTCCCACAGTCCAAAGATGTGCGGGTTAGGTTGATTGGCCAGGTTAAAAAAAATTGCCCCTTAGAGTCCTGGGATGTGTAGGTTAGAGGGATTAGCGGGTAAAATATGTGGGGGTAGGTCCTGGGTGGGATTGTGGTCGGTGCAGACTCGATGGGCCGAATGGCCTCCTTCTGCACTGTAGGGTTTCTATGATTTCTATGATTACTCAGTCAGTGTGTACTTGGGCAATGAGTACTCGGTCAGTGAGTACTCGGGCAGTCAGTGCTCGGGCAGTTAGTACTCGGTTAGTGAGTATTTGGGCAGTGAGTACTCAGGGAGAGAGTACTCGGGCAGTGAGTACTTGGACAGTGAGTACTCGGGCAGTGTGTACTCGGACAGTGTGTACTCGGTCAGTGAGTACTCGGGCAGTGAATACTCGAGTAGTGAATACTCGGGCAGTGAGTACTCGGTCAGTGAGTTCTTGGGCAGTGAGTACTCAGACAGTGAGCACTCGGGCAGTGAGTTCTTGGGCAGTGAGTACTCGGGCAGTGAGTACTCGGGCAGGGAGTATTCGGGCAGTGAGTTCTCGGGGAGAGATTACTCTGTCAGTGAGTACTCGGACAGTAAGTACTCGGGCAGTGTGCACTCGGGCAGTGAGTACTCGGTCATTGAGTCCTCGGGCATTGAATACTCGGGCAGTGAGTACTCGGTCAGTGAGTACTCAGTCAGTGAGTACTCAGTCAGTGAGTACTCGGGCAGTGAGTACTCAGGCAGTGAGTACTCAGGTAGGGAGTATTCAGGCTGTGAGTACTCGGGGAGAGATTACTCCGTCACTGAGTACTCGGTCAGTGAATACGTGGGCAGTGCGTACTCGGTCAGTGAGCACTCAGTCAGTGAGTACTCGAGCAGTGAGTACTCGGACAGCAAGTACTCAGCCAGTGTGTACTCGGGCAGTGAGTACTTGGTCAGTGAGTGCTCGGGCAGTGAATACTCGGTCAGTGAGTACTCGGGCAGTGAGTACTCGGTTAGTGAGCACTCGGGCAGTGAGTACTCGGGCAGTGAGTACTCGGGCAGTGCGTACTCGGGCAGAGCGTACCCGGGGAGAGAGTACTCGGTCAGTGAGTACTCGGTCAGTGAGTTATCGTGCAGTGAGTACTCAGGCAGTGAGTACTTGGGCAGAGAATGGTCGGGCAGTGAATACTCGGGCAGTGAGTACTGGGTTAGTGAGTACTCGGGCAGTGAGTACTTGGGCAGTGCGTACTCGGGCAGTGCGTACTCGGGCAGTGAGTACTCGGGCAGTGAGTACTCGGACAATGAGTACTCGGGCAGAGAATACTCGGGCAGTGAATACTCGGGCAGTGAGTACTCGGTCAGTGAGTTCTCGGGCAGTGAGCACTTGGGCAGTGAGTACTCGGACAGTAAGTACTCGGGCAGTGTGTACTCGGTCAGTGAGTACTCGGGTAGTGAATACTCGGGCAGTGAGTACTCGGTCAGTGAGTACTAGGGAACTGAATACTCGGGCAGTGAGTACTTGGTCAGTGAGTACTCGGGCTGTGAGTACTCTGTCAGTGTGTACTCGGGCAGTGAGTACTCGGTGAGTGAGTATTCGGGGAGTGAGTACTCGTTGAGAGAGTACTCAGGCAGTGAGTGCTCGGACAGTGAGTACTCGGGAAGTGTGTACTCAGGCAGTGTGTACTCGGGCAGTGAGTACTCGGGCAGTGAATATTCGGGCAGTGAATACCCGGGCAGTGAGTACTCAGGCAGTGAGCACTCGGGCAGAGCGTACCCGGGGAGAGAGTACTCGGTCAGTGAGTACACGGTCAGTGAGTACTCGGTCAGTGAGTACTCAGGCAGTGAGTACTCGGACAGTGAGGACTTGGGCAGAGAATGGTCGGGCAGT